>NC_137586.1:20426644-21676644 GCF_963210335.1 Falco punctatus | reverse complement strand
GTCCTGAGTTTTATTGTTAGAATCATAGAACCCCAGAATCATTTAGGTTGGAAAAAACCTTTAAGATCATCAAGTCCAACAGTTAACCTAAAACTACCCGGTCCACCACTAAAGCATGTCCCCAAGTGCCACACCTACACGTCTTTTAAATACCTCCAAGGATGATGATTCCACCATGTCCCTGGGCAGCCTGTTCCAATGCTTGAGTATCCTTTCAGTGAAGAAATCTTTCCTAATATCCAACTTAAACTTCCCCTGGTGCAACTTGAGGCTGCTCCCTCTTGTTCTATCACTTATTACCTGGGAAAAGGTAGCGTAGGTCTATCCCAGAGGTAAAAAATCCAAGGCTCCAGCCTCAGGACTGTGTGCATTTCTAACATCTTCAGCCCTGGTATTGATTTATTAGACAGCTTTTCTGGTCCTCCATTTCTTCAATCAGGAATTTTCCTACAAGCTCTTCTTTTTTATCTCTAGAGATTATTTGAAAGGATGTCTGCAGTTAGGCAGATGCTTAGCAATAAAAAAAAAAAGTGCATGCCAAAAGCTAGGGGGGGAAAAAAAACCAACCAAAGCAAGTTATTCAAAGTCATGGTGATGATATAAACAATTTTGAATTTCAGATCAATTCATATAGGAGATTATGCCAAGAGTACTGCATTCTCTGCTGCACATATAATGAAAAACTGTAAGTATGCAGCCACAGGTTTTGTGGGCTTCAGTAAGGCAGAACTACACTGACTTCAGCTTCATGATGCATTGTCAGTTGCGTAGGAGGACCTCATTCAATAATAATCTCATCCACTGTGGAATGCAGTAAATAAGCTAAGAACATGTGTCAGGCAGTTGCTGACACACTTGCCCGAGTGTTCCAAAAATGGTAGCTTAAGATTTAGCCTCCTAATGGCAGTTGAAAAATCAAGAAAAAACAAAGGCTCACCCATCCTAATCCTAATTGTTAGCTATCAGTCTTTTAAAAAAAATCAGTCTGTTTACTGTTACCTGGAGTTCTCCTGCTAAGTGTACTCAGGTAGACTGCCCTCTGTATGGGAAGAAAGATGAGATGGACACATACAAAGAGTTCCTAAAGTGGACAGATGCTTCTTCCACTCCTTTTCATAACAGAAATAGTTATGTGACATATCTTTCAGGATAAATGAAAGTTTTGAAATAGATAATTTACTTAGTGCTGTAAATGCACCTTTCTGACAGGGACATCCAAGAGGAAGCTGACAAAAGAATGATGTCAACACTTTTTTTTAGCTCCTACATCCCTGTTTGGGCATTTCAACAAGTATCTTGATTACCAGAAGCCCTGGCATGAAGTACTTCTATTGATCTCATAACTTCTGGAAACAGGGCTATTCATTAGTAGTTTTTTTTCCCAAAAAGTGTCCTGAAATAAGGCCATGACATTCCAAGCACATCACAAAATGCTGGGGAACCCTGATAGTGGAGCTTGATTGTATGACATACCCACAGCAACGTAGCGGACAGAGGACATTTTTTAATGCTAGTCCAGACACAAGTCTGACTATAGAGCTTTGCCCAGAAGTCTTTACCTCCAACTTTTCAACTCTAAAAATCATAGTTATTTAACAGCTCACGTGATCACTTAGGCACACACACTAAAATACAGATTTGGCCTCTCTATATTTGCAGCATATGTTTTGACATTTTTCAGGCTTAGATACTGTCAAGTTTGCAAAAGCAAATCTATTTCAGTTGAACACTGAGCAGGTATTATCAGATATTAGTCAGTGAGCAAGATTAGTATCAGAGAAAATCTGATAATTCACTAGTAAACTTCAGGATCCAAGACCCAAGACAGTCTTCCACTCCAGATTGTTTAATTCACAGATATGCAACTGTAAAAAGGTATTTACAGTGTGCTTACACACTGTTATCCCAGAATTTAAAGACATCTTTTTAACACTTCCAAGGAGTTAGTTTACTGGCTGATAACGTATAGGACAGAATCTTCCCTTCTGCCTTTACATAACAACTATTAGAAAAAAGTTTTGAACACTTTCATATTTTTTAATGCCAATATTTCTGGATTATAGTCTTCCAACCATCCAGCTATTACATTGCTATCATATATAAAATCATATCAAGTTGATTTGTTGCAAATAACCAGTATGGTTCCTTTTCCTTTAACTCTAGATATCTTTGGTTTTGAACAAAAAAAAAGAAACAAATGAAAATTTTATACAAAATTGAAGAACTGGTAGATCCACTGACCAACATGTTTTACAGACCTAGCACCTAAACAAAAATACAGAGGATATTTCCAGTTCAAGACTAATAATACAAAATACTCAAACAACCATTATTAAAAGTTAACACTACCACCCACAAATTTCTCCATGCATATGTCACACATACCTCATATTTTATCTCCAATGCTTCTGTACATAAAAGACATAAATACTGAACTTTTACACAAACTAAAAGTAAACTTACACAATACTAAACTGTCTTCTGCAGAAAAATTATTATCAATAGAATTGAGTGAGCATGTTCAACCAATTCATTCCTTATCTGTGCATTCTGCAGATCATCACAGACTGCTGAAAAAGTATTTTACATCAAGTTGGCAAAAAGTTTATACTCTTCTACCTTTTGGTAGATATTGAAGACGGACACAAAGGGTACACAGAGGAAAAATTTACCAATACAGCTGTGTCCATTAGGCACTTTATAGCAATTATTTCATTTTTGCTTTTCAGTTTTTACAATAAAGATGTAAACATAAAAAAAGGCAGATAAGGTGTCAGCTAAGAAAAAAGGGAAGGTAGGCACACTGTAACATTGTTATAATTAACAAATTACTGTTCATCAGAGTGACTTATTACATATGTACTTGTAGATTCTCAAAATGCAAAGTAAAACCTGTTATCCTCAATGTCAATGAGGTAGGTTTTGCCTCTTTTTGACTACAGACACTACTTTCGCTTACTTCTTCCACCCTTGCTAGCATGCAAAAATTGCATGACAGTTTTTCAGGACATTCACACATCTGAAAGAATCTCTCCTCAAAATTTCCTTAAAGATGCTCTTTCTGTTGACCCAGTGTTTCTGTTGTCACAATTATAACCCTTGCAAAGGTTTCCATCACCAGGACAAGAAACCAGCATGTTTTGTGAAAGTCTGGATGAAGAAAAAATGTGTAAAACCCCCCTACACTCCAGCAAGAAAGGATAACTAAAGCTAGTTTCATGGTTATTACATGCAACACAAGCTTAGAAACTTGACTCCCTGGACAGAAGGAACATTTCATGTAGAAAAACTATAGATTCTTTTATGGAAATGAGTTTTACTGGAATACATTTTGTGACTTACCTGAGTAAAACTTTGTTGAGTTAAAATAATTGTTACTTCTCTTTGTATGCAGATGACATGTAGCCCGCTACTTGTCAGAGGTCTGTAGAAAGCAGTATTACCCTGTCAAAATGCCCTTTTTTAGTCTTTTAAGACTACAAGTTGTTCATAGGCTGGTTTCTGGATTACCCTGTTTTTTCATCCTCCTTCTATGAATGGAGATGAATAACATAATAAGTTTCCTAACTTGTAGTAAAAATTAATTTTGGAGTTAGGAATTAAATGAAATAAAATATCCTATCATTTAAAATAAAAGTTATAGAAAATAGTCATGCTGAAAAATTTTATAAGATAATGAATTGCAATTTTGAATAGAGATGTCCAGTTGCACCAATAGGTAGAAACAATAGATTCTTATCTGGACATAATTCAGCTCAGCTACATCTACCCTTGCTATTACACTGCTCTAGGATCTCGCAGATTAAAATTTACTTTTATAAAATTCTATAAACTTTATAAATTTTAGTAGATAGTGAAAAAAACCAAAACCAATAAAGTTTAGGTAAGCAGATGATATCAAGAGTTCTCTTCCTTTAAAATTTTAATTTTCTTAGAGAAAAACCTATCAGAGGTAGTTGAACTAGATAAAATAACCCAAAACAAAACATAAGAAAATAATCTTCTATAATAATGCAACTAGACATTATTCCATGCTGTATTTTAACAAGTATTCCTGCAAGATGCTAAACTATAAATATAGAAATCTGAGTGAGAAGCTTCTAAATATCAAAACTGACTATTTCAAGTGTTGTTTTCCAATATATTATTTTATTATAATTTTTTTATGGTCAGGAAATAGAGCTCCCTTGAAGCAACCTATCTATTGTCTAAAAGGAAAAACACCTTCATCCTGCTTGCTGGGATATAACCGGCATTTCAAGTTGTTTCTAAGCAACTTCATAAGCAGGACAATGTTAAACTTGACTATATGCAATTTTGGAGGCATGACTGTACCTTTAAGTATATGTTATTATGTAGTTCACTTCATTAAGAAAAAATACAAGAAAAAGATGCTTGTGTGTTTCCTACTAACAAGAAGTACATTAAGGAAGTTTGTGAATTCTTCATAGTGTCCTTTAATTTGCAACCTAAGGGGCAGAAGCCATATCCTTTTTGTTCACTAATACTGAACTACTGTGTGAACAAGGCTTCGAGATATTATTTGCTTACTGTCAATGGCTTCAATCTTATTAGGGTGTTCTGTTTATCCACTAACAGAAAGCAATCTACCCATGAAGTCTCTATTCATATTTGAATAGGAAATTTTGAGTTAGAAGTATATGAGAGTGCTGTTACATAGCCAGGTTAAGTTCTACAGTAAATCAAATAAATTTGATATCACAACAGTTTATCTTGTCTGACCCAGGGAGACATGGCCATACAGGTTTATATTATTATTACTCCTAGCCCGGTATCCTCTAGCATAAGAGTTTGAAGGAGATGTTTAGGGATAATATGTTAGGAAAAGGTCAAAAGTAAAAACAATCCATCTCCCATTTTTATAGCTTTCATTTTATTTCAAGGAACAACTTTAAGATATCCTTAGGCAGGGGGTTCATTTGGACTGTTGCATTTGATAGTCATCCATAGAAATTAATGGTTAATTCCATTAATTTATGCACCTTGTTTTGAACCTATTTATATAATTTCCCTTTTACATTTTGTAAATTTTAGTCCTAGAATTTAATTATATTTTCTGTCAAAAAGTACTCCCTTTTGCTTTTAAACTGATGCCTCGTAATTACGTTGTTCTGTAGGCATATCTGGATAATCCCTAATACTGTATCTGATTTCCACTTATCCAATTATTTCCACCACTGCTGATTATTGATTTGAGTTTTGCAGAGAAATACCAACAATATTGTTCAAGACCTCTGTTCTGAGTTGTGGTAGATCACTAAAAAGCCATTACTATGAATGTATCGTTACTTTGTATTTCCCATTTACATTTGTCAGTTCTTGTCAATACTGCTAGGTAAAGTACAGAATATTTTGAAATATTTCAAGACCAATTTAGTGGAATTATTAGCTTTATGCAGTTCAAATTTTATTTTTTTTCAGCAAATGAAGAAGTAGCTTTTATTTTTCAGCACATTAACTTGCAAACAGGTATCTATGTTACCAGTTGAAGATACTTGAGATCAAAGAATCTTTGTTTGTGTCTGTAAGTTCAGACTAATTTCTTAAAGGAGAGAAAGTGCAAAGCCAGGAAGTTCTTCAATTTCTTATCCTCAGGTCAACAGAAAAATAGAATGTCTACAATTCTATTTAGGGAAGACTTTGAATAATGCTCGTGTAGAAAGACAGGCTGGGAAATAATTTCAATTTATTTTTTTCCCCACGGAAATTCCCACGGAATTATCAGCAATCTGACAGGGAGCAACAGGTTGGGAATCTGCTGAAACAGCAGCTAGTAAGACCATTCAGCTCAAGTTAGATGTTTATTAAGTAAAATAGAGCATAGATAAAGAGGAAAAACTATTTATTGCATATAATTGTAAAAACATAGTTTGACAAAGGTAAGTAAAAGAAACAGTGCACACAACACAATGAGATGTGGAAGAGGAGATATTCCTCCTGTAAATGTTAATAAGCCATGATTTAATGAAGAAAAAGAAATAAAAGGAAAACCCAGGGGTTAATTTACCCAATCCTAACAGCTGATCAAAAAGGCTTACAGAACCTACGGTGGTAGTAGAAGACATATTTGGTAATTCAAAAGGCACTATCATATCTAAACACAAAACAGGGAGGGCAGAAAAATGAAAAATGAAAGGAGAAGGAATGAAAGTCTGAAGCCAAATGCACTGTGGAGTAGAAATCCAAACATCCATACAAATACATTCCTCTGACTAACCCCAAGAGCATAAATTTGTTTCTACAATCACCCTCTCTTCACAAATAATTGTCTTCATTGCAATCAACATACAATTTAAATACAGGTTAATTCTGGCACTCCCACCCACACATAAGAACATCCAACCTGAGTTGAAAAATTATTTAAACTCAGTTCAGTTGAATTGCCAGGGTAGGGATAGAAATTCAAGGGATAACATGCAAGATTGTAACCATACAGAGGCAGACAGGGCTGCTGCATCTCTGTGTTCATGTTTTACCATGTGATTATTATTGCTTGAGTTAATTTAATTATAACTTAAGATAAAAACTTGGCAAAAACTAACTCCATAACAAGGACATTATACTGACATTTTACAAAACATTGCACAAATGCACTCTCTTGCAAGAAAAATATATCATCAGAGCGTAGTAGGAAATTGTTTTTCTACCCTGCCAAACTGTTCAAGTTCAGAAATGTTCCTATTCTCTGTCATATAGAAAGAAGATTCTTTCAATATTTTCATAAAATGCAAGAATTTGAGATACATGCTTTCTCCCACCTTTGTCCTCTCAGTCAGGTAGTTCAGGACATGGCAACCTCCTGGAAATGTAACTGTAAATGAACTAAGGGCTCTTAGATTCACATCAGGGAATCACCTAATCACTCAGACTGCAGGGGATCTCTGGAGATCATCAAGTTCAGACCTTCTGTTCAAGCAAGCTCAGATGATAGGTTGTCCAGGAGATTGTTCAGTCAGGTTCTGGGTATATCAACAGGAGGAGACTGCACTGCACAACCTTTCTGAGCAACTTGGTCCAGTGTCTCACTACCCTCACAGTTAAAAAACAGCAACAACAAACCAACAAGTGTTTTATTGTGTTCAGATGAATTGTTATGTGTTTTAATATGTGCACAATGCTTCTTGTCATGCTACTGGGCACTGCGGAGAAGAATCTGGTTCCTTCATTAATATCCCATCAAGAGGCATTTTTACAAATTGATAACACCACCCCTGAACCTTCTCTTCTCCAGGCTAAACAGTCCCAGGTCTCAGCCTCCCCCTGGTATGTGTCTCTGCTGCACTCATTTAAGAACAGCCACGTCTTTCTTGTAGCAAGGGGCCCAGGATACGACACAGCGCTCCAGATGTGCTTTTACTAGTGATGAGTAGAGGAGAAAGGACCACTCTCCTTGACAAATCGGCAGTGCTCTTCCTAGTGCTGTCCACATGCTCCTGGCCTTTTTTGATGCAAGGACACACTGCTGACTCATGCTCAGCTTGTTGTCCACCAGGATGTCCAGGTACTTTTTTGCCCAGCTGCTTTCCAGATGGTAGCCACCAGTGTGTACTTCGAGTAGCTTGGTGTTTTCCCTGTCCTTTGTCATCAGGTCTCCTGACCCATTTAGCAGCAAACCTTTCACTGCTGATATGTCTATAAAAGCTTTTCCTGATGCGCTGCACAACCTTCACTGGGTTCAACTGCAGATGGGCTTTGCTATCCTAATGCCATCCCTGCATGCTCTGAGGGTATCTCTGTATTTTACCTGGGCCACTCGCCCTTGCCCTCACCTCCTGCATATTTCCTTTTAATATTTGAGCTTTATCAGGAGTTCTTTCTTCATCCATACTGGCCTTCTGCAATATCTACTTAATTTCCCTTTTGAGGGCATGCACTGCACCTGAGCTTCAGGAAACTGATCCTTGGAAATCAGCCAGCTCTCCTGGAGCCCTCTTCTCACCACAGCTGTATCCCATTTCTAGCAGATCCCTTAACAGGCCAAAGCTTGCTCTCTGGAATTCCAGAGTCATGATCCTGCAATTTGTCTTTTCCCTCTTCTCATGATCCTGCAATTTGTCTTTTCCCTCCTCTCATGATCCTGAACTCCACCCATCTCATAGTCTTTGCAGCCAAGGCTATCACCAACATTCAGTTTCTCTACAAGTTTTCTTTCTTTATCAACCATCAGGTCCAGTTGAGAGCCTCTTCTTGTTGGTGCCCTGATCACCTGTGTCAGGAATTGTTAATCAAAGCATTCCAGAAACCTCTTAGGTTGCATGTGCCTTGATGTGGTGTTATTCCAGCAGATATCAGGGTAGTTAAAGTCCCCCATAAGGACTAGGACCTGTGAATGTGAGGCTTCTTCAGTTTATCTACTCTTCCACTAAGTCTTCCTGATCAGAACGTCTGAAGCAGACCCCTACCACAATATTTCTGTTGGTCTGCCCATTAACTCCAACCCATAATCTGGCTCTTCAGCTCTCCCTGTGCAGAGCTCCTTGCTTTCCAGCTACTATCTTAAATGAAAGGCAACTCTTCTCCTCATCTTCCCAGCCTGCTCTTCTTAAAGAGCCAGCATCAGAGCACTCCAGTCATGGAACATCAGGCCTTCACTCACCTGGCTTTCCTCTCAGATGGACTTCACTGAAGTATTGGTTGTGCTCGAGTAGGTCTCCCTCAAGTTCCTCTGTTGAAAAACATCATTACCTACAACTAATTACTTGCAAGGTGAGTGGGAAGAGGTTAATTCTTCATCCATGTAGACAATTTACTGGCTAGTACTTGTTCAAATTAAATATAAAACACAGGAGCAAAGTGCATGTGGAAAGGAGAGAAGAGCAAGGAATTGAATTATTTTAACTAGAAATTAAATTCTGTATCTTTAACCAGAAGTCCAGTTCTGTATCCACATGTATGCATATGGAGAGGAGTGAAGGGCAAGGAACTGATTTCTTTTAACAAGAAATTTGGTTCTGTATCCAGGGTAATCCTCAGTGAATGACTCGCTAGATCTCCTCTACTTTTGTAGGAAAAGTTTTTATCTTGATAATTTTTTTTTCTTTTCTAATGTTAAAAGTAAATTACAAATCTCACCACATACATGTTACAGGAACTTGAACACACAAACTGATAGTCAGTCTACAACAATGAAAACAAAGTGTTATAATGCAGGACATATTCTGCTCCAGAGTAATTTAACCAGTTTTGAACTTGTATGCAAAAGGCTCAGGAAGGGAGGAATAGTCTCTCATTGTCTACAAAATGTTGTAACAGAACAGTAACTATAGTAAGACTCACTAGAGATGATGATTCATCAACTACTCCCTGCAGTAGCAATTTCTGTCAGGAAAAAGACCCCACCAAAGAATACTTTTCTTTTAAAGTAGAATTCCATAAGGAAGAATGAACTATACTGCTCAGAATCAATTTTCTAAGAGAGGCAAGCAACGGTGATCATTTTCTTAATTTGTCATACAGTGGTCCATAGAGCATACTGCTTTGTAGTTCTGACATACTGACTTTGACATTAAAAACCACAAAGATTGTTCATATTAGAATGCACTGTAGGAGCTCATCATCCAAAATGTTTGTAAGGAGGGATGAAACGACAATACAGTGTGTGCTTCACTGGATGTCAACATGGTGGGCAAACCCAGACACTTTTACTGTGGTAGCAGAAAGAACATTGCACAGTCACAGCAAAACTGCAACTTTCATCACTGTCCAGACAAGACTTGATGGAATGGGCTGGACCAGCACACACATTTGCAGGTACCAATAAGCCCCGTCTCTATCTTTCTATGCTGCAGACATTACGAGTCCAAAACAGTGAAGGAAAAGAAAGAAAACATAGCACATACAATACACCAGTGCTTGAATTTTGTGCAACATGGGGATGACAGTATTTTTTCAGAGCAGTTTGACTAGTAGTGGGGAATCCCTCCCAGTGCCTCTTCAGTGTCTTTGAACCTTGCCTAATTACTCAGGCAAAGGCATGGGATAGAAGAGAAGCAAAGGGATTTCTCCATGTGTAATAGAGAGGTACCGTGTGAGGAAACTTTTATGTTCCTGATAAGCAAGTATATAGCTTAGAAAGGAGAGCATCAGAGCAAAGCCCCATGAATCCTCTAGTGAAAAACAGGTTCAGCTATTATGTATGACACTAAATGACTCATCTCTATATGGCTCCAAATAATACTGCTACTCTGATATATCAATATAATAAAATTTATCATCATTTTAGGTTATAATACTTTAATATTTGACATTAGATTGCAGAAATGCTTTTATATCTCTTAGCATCCACTGGCAAAAGTACTCTGCTTCTTAAAGATCATTTATAGTTATTTTCTAAATAACCTAATCCAGTCCTTTGGGATTGCATAAAAATTCTAATAACCAACTTTTTAGGCACCCATGCGTATGTTACACTCTTTTTTCTTTCTAATTTGTATTTTGCTTCTGAGGTCCCCTCAGCCCAAGATGAATCTGCCTATCCCTGCTGGAAATTTGTACAGTTTCTGTCTACTACAAATCTCTTCACATTATTCACTGTGCTGATATCCTGAACTCCAAAACAACGTAACAGATGAGTCACCTTCAACTATCAGTCATTCTCATCTATTCACTTTTTGCCTTTTTAGGTTCTTTATTAGAAATTTAGAATCGATGTCAAATTTAATCTTAATTCATATTTTACATAATTTCTAATTCGTTTTTTCCATTTTCATGATTAAACTGCCAATACTTCACTGTTTTAGCTAGCCTGTGACACTCAAATTATTACATAAAATCACTAATGTCAAGAGTGATTGCTTATAAAGCCAAATCATTCACTTGCATTCATATTTTGAATGTATTTAGGATGCAGCAGTATTCTAGGCAATCCTGCTGTTTCCTCTGTATACATGTTCATTTTTTGACTTTTTCATGGAGAACAGTCTGTTCTGTTCTAAAAGCGCTACAGTGTGCAAGCACCTTTCACTCTCATTTTGTCTACTTGTTAAAACACAGCTCTTTAAATGCAAAAAAAACCCCAACCCATAAACTTGTATTTTCTGAGCCTGATTCAAATAACTTATATATAAGAGTATATACACATATATTCCATTTCCATGTCCTGTGCCTTCTCGCCTGTAAAAATAATTTACATTCCCTCTGCATCTGCATGGTTTTAGAAACATGCTAGATTTTTTCTCCCCAGTTCCCATAGTAAATATTCTTGTGGGAGTAAGTCTTATACACCCAAAATTATTTTGTCACATATCAGTGAATCCTTAAAATTAGCAAAATTATAGCTTACTGACAAAGTTTGAAATTTCTGACATTCCAGACAATATTTTCTTTTCATTCTTAATCTTTTGCAAAAAATTTCTCTCTTCACCATTTCACTCTTCCAGGACGATACAATTTATGATTTTATTTATGATTTTACCAAGATTCTTCATGCTTGTTCTCTGCTTAGTTTCAAACTGACTACAGTAATGCTATTTCTAGTAACAGAATGAGACATCATAATCTTTCTTTTCTTTCCTGCACAGCATTTTTAATTCATTATTGTCTGAATATTTCCTCCACCTTCTCTACATATGGAAAATATTTTTAAATTATAATTTAATTTGTTTAGGGTGGCCTTCTTATTAATTTTGTTTAACTATTTCACTGTATTTTTCAGGTCTTCATTTGTACTGCAACTTTTTCTTCTCATACTGCTTCCATATAAATTATAACAATATAGGACAGCCAAAAGTATTTCTAAATGCTTAATTGGTATTTTCACTTTATAAAAAACATTCACTGTATCAAATACTTCAGCATAATTGTGTTATTAGGAGCATTTTCATGAAAAAGAGGATTAAAAAAAATTAATTTTCATTTTTAGCATCCTGGAGAAGAAAAAACAGTAATGGTTATTGATTTTTAAGTTAAAACAATTCTTTCCTATAAATATAATATTCAAACAAAACCTTTTCTGAGTAAGAACCTACTTCTAAGTTTTTTCTTTATGCAAAAATTTTTCATTTATTGGTGGAAAAGTAGACTTGGTACATCATGGTGCAATCTCAAATCTTTAATTTCACATGCCTTGAATCTCTTTCAAACCTACCATTTCTTAGCATTTGTCTAACTGGATGTAATTTCATCACTTATGATCACTTATGATATACTCTATAACCCTAGCACAACAACTTACTATAAGAAAAATATTTAGAACCAAATCACAGTTATTCCTGAACCTCATGTTGCTGGCTTTTCTGTGATACCTGTGACTGACAGGAGAGAAAGACTTTAAAGTTTAAATGTACTAGGAAAAGAGTATCTACCCTTAACAAGGCCAAGTACCAGGTCTGCACTTGGGTCACAACAACCCCCCACAACACTACGGGCTTGGGGAGGAGTGGCTGGAAAGCCGCCCAGCAGGAAAGCACCCGGGCGCGTTGCTTGACAGCTGCCTGAGCATGAGCCAGCCGTGTGCCCAGGTGGCCAAGAAGGCCAACAGCATCCTGGCTTGTGTCTGAAACAGTGTGGCCAGCAGGGCTGGCAAAGTGATTGTCCCCCTGTACTGGGCACTGGTGGGGCTGCACTCCAAATAACTGTGTTCAGTTTCAGGCCCCTCATTAGAAGACAGACATTGAGGTGTTGGACCACGTCCAGAGAAGGGCAACAAAGCTGGTGAAGGGTCTAGAGAGCGAGTCTTGTAAGTGACTGAGGGAAGTGGGCTTCTTTAAGCTGGAGACAAGGAGGCTCAGGGGAGACCTTAGTGCTCTCTGCAGCTGCCTGGAAAGAGGCTGTAGGCAGGTGGGTGTCGGTCTCTTCTCCCCAATAACAAGTGACAGGACAAGAGGAAACGGCCTCCAGTTGCACCAGGGTTGGTTTAGATTGGATATTCAGAAAAATTTCTTCACTGAAAGGGTGATCAAGCATTGGAACAGGCTGCCCAGGGAGGTGGTTGAGTTACCATCCTTGGAGATATTTAAAAGACATGTAGGTGTGGCACTTAAGGACACAGTTTTTGCACTGTGTTTATCAGTGTTAGGTATAAAGTTGGAATCAATGATCTTAAAGGTCTTTTCCAACCTAAACGGTTCTCTGATTCTATGATTTTACCTTCTTTAAACATAGTTTGAAGATAACTCCTGTAGCTCTGTCATAGCTTAGGTCTTCATGGTAGCAGCAGTACAGCAAGAGCCATTTCAGTTAGAACAGAATTAAACCAAAAAGAAGTGTTTGTTCAAATCGTGGAAAGGTATTTTTCCTAGGCTCACCTGAGACTTAAGGGTGACAGGATTACTTAAATTAAAGATTAATTGAAAAACATGGGGACATCATCATACAATCTTCCCATTGCATAGCCTTAGAAGTTTGACTGCAGCTGCTCATGTATGTGTAAACATCCCCTCACTGGTGATTCTGATATGTCTGGAACTCATACATCTACATATGCACAGAGAGAGAAAATGGAAAAAAAAAAGCAAAAGAAAACATATGTGGCAAATGTCATATTCTTTTTTAAAAATCCACACTACATTTATATAAAAAAATAATTTGATGTAATTTCCATTCTAGACTAGATTTATACTTAATTATTGCAGTCTCAGGCAGTGGGCAGCAAATATTGTATCAAAATTGGGTAGAGAAAAATCCTTTTTATAGTTGGAATCAAGGAAATCTGATCCTTCTCAAGTCTTACTTAATCCTAATCAAAAAGTGTCTTAAACCCGGAGTCATTAAGTTATATATCCTTTTAATTTTCTCTTCCATCCTCTTTCTCCAGCATGAAATGTTTAAATTCCAAATATTATTTTATATCTATATAAACAAGTAATTAAATTGATAAAAATCCCTAAAATTCTTGGTAGCAATAGTATACTCTGACAATTAATTACATATTTTGTTTATGTATGTAATACCAAACTCCCAATTTTTTTCTTTTTCCTGACAGGCTGTGTTCATTATCCTTTTTTAATCCAGTCCCAGCTCTCTAATATCTTGGAGGAAATGAGGTAATCCATATTTCACGTGACAACTCATGGTCAAAATCCCAGCACCTCTCTCCATTTTGAATAACTGATTTACATAATCTTAATCCCAATATTTCTAATCAGGTCTGTGCAGTAACAAGAATTCCCAGCTCATGATAAATTCTATGTTTCTAATTATTTGTAAATTTAAACTGATTTTTAAAAACCTAAGAATTTTCTTAGAACATGATTTAAGTGTTCTCTCTTCACAGGAATCATAAACAGTATTAAAATGGTAGACTGGTTTGCTGGATTAGACTGCCATGGAACTCAAGCAGAAAACAGTCCCGGAGAATCTGCTTCCCTGCCAAATTTCCAGCAGAAATTTTGACAGTTACCATGTCCTTTGCATGAATTTACTGCACTTGTACTACATTTTGCCAAACTATTCAATTTTTTTTTTTACCTTAGTCCACTCTGAGCATTCTTCTGGTGTTGGCAACAATAAGAAGATGGAAAAAAGCTAATTAAATTATTTTCAGCAATGTCCCAGTCCCTTCTCTTAGATGATCATGTTATTATTTAGAACCCTCTAAGATGTCTAAATACTTCAGTAAACTTAAACTAATGAAATACTGGAGGAAAACATACTTTAATAATAAACATCACTTCAGATGAATTAAAGTGCCTTAGGAAAATATCAGATACTTCTGTCTAAGGGGTCTCCTGTTGTGAAGATAGGTCCACAGGAGTTTATACCTGTATATTAAATCCCTCAATGCTTAACTGCATCATTTAATAAGTATTCCAGCATTAATGAACTAGAACAAAATGGCATTTTATAGAATAACTGTGTCAGCCTACTGATTTATCACAAGCTTTCTATAAATTCCCATGAAGCTCACAAAGAAGCAATACAAATTCAAATGGAAAATTATAGCCCTGCTAAAACAATAATAAGAAACCGATCAAATACAAAAGCCCCAGTGTACAAAACACTTACCTAGTTTCTGAGCATTAAAATTTAATTGGCATGTTAAATCATTCTCAGCTTTAGGGCCCCTCACAGAGAACTGTATGACTAGCAAAGCAAGAAGTAAGTTAGTCTATGTTTTTATTTTCATTCTAAAGACCCTGAAGTTTCAGATTGAATAACAGAATTATTTAGGTTGGAAAACACCTTAAAGATCATCAAGTACAACTGTTAACCCAGGACGGCAAACTCCACCACTAAACCATGTCCCTAATAACCACAACTACACATTTTTAAACACATACAAGGATGGTGACTCTACTGCCTCTCTGGGCAGCCTGTTTCAGTGTTTGATCACCCTTTCAGTGAAGAAACTTTTCAGAATATCCAATCTAAACCAACCCTGGTGCAACTGGAGGCCGTTTCCTCTTGTCCTGTCACTTGTTATTGGGGAGAAGAGACCGACACCCACCTGCCTACAGCCTCTTTCCAGGCAGCTGCAGAGAGCACTAAGGTCTCCCCTGAGCCTCCTTGTCTCCAGCTTAAAGAAGCCCACTTCCCTCAGTCACTTACAAGACTCGCTCTCTAGACCCTTCACCAGCTTTGTTGCCCTTCTCTGGACATGGTCCAACACCTCAATGTCTGTCTTCTAATGAGGGGCCCGAAACTGAACACAGTTATTTGGAGTGCAGCCCCACCAGTGCCCAGTACAGGGGGACAATCACTTTGCCAGCCCTGCTGGCCACACTGTTTCAGACACAAGCCAGGATGCTGTTGGCCTTCTTGGCCACCTGGGCACACGGCTGGCTCATGCTCAGGCAGCTGTCAAGCAACGCGCCCAGGTGCTTTCCTGCTGGGCGGCTTTCCAGCCACTCCTCCCCAAGCCCGTAGTGTTGTGGGGGGTTGTTGTGACCCAAGTGCAGGACCCAGCACTTGCCGCTCTCACACCTCATGCCACTGGCCTTGGCCCATTGATCCAGCCTGTGCAGATCCCTCTTGGAGAGCCTTCCTGCCCTCAAGGAGGTCAACACTTCCCCACCCTCCTACTTGGTGTTGTCTGCAAACTTACTGAGGATGCACTCGATCCCCTCGACCAGACCTTCAATAAAGATATTAGACAGAACTGGCCCTGGTACCGAGCCCCGGGGAACACCACTTCTGACTGGCCACCAGATGGATGTAACTCCATTCACCACAGCCCTTTGGACCCGGCCATCAGCTATTTTTTCACCCAGTATAGAGCACACCCATCCAAGCCATGAGCAGCCAGTGTCTCCAGGAGAATGCTGTGGGAGACAGTGTCAAAGGCTTTACGAAGGTCCAGGCAGCCAACACCCACAGCCTTTCCCTCATCTACTAGGTGGATCATCTTGCCCTAGAAGGAGATCAGGTTCATCAAGCAGGACCTGCCTTTCACAAACCCACGCTGGCTGGGCCTGTTCCACTGGCTGTCCTGCACGTGCCACATGATGGCCCTCAGGAAGATCTGCTCCATAACTTTCCCCAGCACCAAGGTCAGGCTGAGAGGCCTGGAATTCTCCGAATCCTCCTTCCTGCCCTTCTTGTAGACAGGCATTACAGTGGCTGACTTCCAGTGCTCTGGGACCTCCTCGGTTAGCCAGGACTGTTGACAAATGATGGAGAGTTGCTTGGTGAGCTCTTTCACTGGCTCCTTCAGTACCCTTGGGTGGAATCTATCTGGCCCCATAGACTCGTGGATGTGTAAGTGGAGCAGCAGGCCACTGTTTCCTCCTGGAGAACAGGGACTTCATTATGGTCCTCTTGCCTGTTTTCCAGCTCAGGGAGCTGGGTACCCTGAGAGCAATTGTCCTTGCTATGAAATACTGAGGCAAAGAAGTCATAAAGTACCTCCGCCTTTTCCTCATCCTTTGCTGCAATGTTCCCCACCATGTCCAATAAAGGGTGGAGATTACCTGTGGCCCTCCTTTTGTTTCTAATGCATTTGTAAAAATCTTTTTTGTTATCTTTTATGGCAGTAGCCAGCCTGAGTTTTAGCTGGGCTTTCACCTTTTTGGTTTTCTCCTGGCATAACCTCATGACATCTTTGTAGTCCTCCCGAGTTGCCTGCCCCTTCTAAAGGTCATAAACTCTCCTTTTCCCCCTGAGTTACAGCAGAAGGTCTCTGTTCTGCCAGGTTGGTCTTCTTCCCTGATGGCTCATCTTTTGGCACATAGGCCTGCTCTTGTGCCTTTAATATTTCCTTCTTGAATAATGTCCAGCCTTCCTGGACCCCTTCGCCCTCCAGGACTGACTCCCAAGAGATTCTGTCAACCAGGCACTTAAATAGTCCGGTCTGCCCTCCAGAAGTCCAAGGTAGTGATTCTGATAACCACATTCCTTAATTCTTCAAGAACTGAACTCTACCATTTCATGACTGATGTACCCAAGATGGCTTCCAACCATCACATCACCCACATGTCCTTCTCTGTTTGCAAACAACAGGTCTAGTGGGTTGCCTTCCTTAGCTGGATTACTCACGAATTTTTTCAGGAAGTTATCTTCCACACCAGGAACCTCCTACATTGTTTTTTATCTATATTGAAATGTGTTTTCAGTAGACATCTGGTAAGTTGAAGTCCCCCATGAGAACAAGGACTAGTGATTGTGAGGCTTCTCCCAGGTGCTTATAGACTATTTCTTCTGCCTCTTCATTCTGATTGGGTGGTCTATAACATAGTCCCACCCTGATATCTGTCTTGTTGGACTTCCCGCTGGTTCTTACCCATAAATACTCAACCCTTTTCATTACCACCATCAAGCTCTAGACAATCAAAACACTCCCTAATACACAAGGCCTCTGTATATATACTCTCTCTCCTTCCTTGCCTATGCCTTCTGAAGAGTTTATAGCTATCTGCTGGGGCACTCCAGTTGTGTGAGTCATCCCACCATTTTCCATGATGGCAATTACACCACATTTTTCCAGCTGCACAATGACTTTCAACTCCTCATCGGTCCTGCACTCTGGTTCAGGTCTTTCAGGGGTGCTGTGTTGCCATAAAACTTGCTTTTCAAGTCCCAAGATAGTATTCCAGGCAGTGGCATGTGTCACAGGCCGTATTTCCAGCCATCCAGTAGTCCCTTCCACCATTGTAAGGACATGGTGCTTGGCATGGCAGGCTTGTGATAGCATGATATAATTGTTCTGTCATTCTTTCCCACATTGGTATTTCAACCATTGCCCTCTATACCAGAAAGGCTTCAGCCACTTGGCTTGTTTGCTTATGGGACATGTTTTACATTCATGGATGATCTGTGCAATGACATCAATGGACAAGTCCATCCCTTGATCACAAGCCTGTTTATATAATGTATCCCTTCTTAGATGCCCTGATGTGTCATAGACCCATTAAACTATAAATAGCTCACCTTTATGTTCCCAGTCCAGGTCCATCTGAGCAGTGGTAGTGGTCCTGGTCCAGCCTGGTCCACCTGCTCTTTGTGTCAATGTTCTTCAGTGGCACAGCTCTTGGGAACGTGAGCATCCAGGTTCTCCACCTGGGCAGCAATATGTTGCTACAATTCTGCAGCCCCATTTGTGCTTACTTCTGTGCTGCCAGTTAATCTGCTTCCGTTGCTGTAGACACACACAGAGCATTTGCCACCATCCATGGGTGGGTATAGAGATACAGTATTGGTAATTTTTCTCATTCAGCCATAGCTAAAGCCAGCTGGATAACTTTCACTTCTGCAGACTGACTTCATTCACCTTTTCCTTCAGCAGTTTATGTGACTTGCTATGTAGGGACTCCACATAGCAACTTTCCACCCCTGATGTTTCCTCACAGTATGACAGGATCCATTTATGAGCAGCGTGTAATGCTTTTCAGTTGCTGGTAATTTGTTATACAGTGGGGCTTCTTCAGCATGGTTCACCTCCTCTGGTGACAGTCCAAAGTTTAAACCCTCCGGCCAGTCCATGATCACTTCCAGAATTCCTGGTCAGTCAGGATTTCCCATCCAAGTCCTTTGCATTATCACTGTGACCCACTTACTCCATGTACCATCCATTGCATGATGTGTAGAGATTCTTTTGAACATCCAGCCCAGCACAGTCAGTCAAGGTGCTGAAAGGAGCTGTGCTTCAGTAACAGCTACTTCTGAAATGGCTTGAACTCCTTCATATGTTGCTAATATTTCTTTTCCAGTTGGAGTGTGACGGACTTCAGATCCTCTATATGCCTAGCTCAGAAACTCCAGAGGTCAACCTTTAGTGTCCCCCAGAGCTTTCTGCCAAAAGCTTCATGTGGGGCCATGATTCCTGGCTGCAATGTAAAGCATGTTTTTCACATCTTGCTCTTTTCAGTCTGGTACAAGTACTACTGTGCACAAACTATCTCCTGTTTAATTTGTTCAAAACCTTGCTGCTGCTTGGGGTCCCATTCAAAATCGTTCTTCTTCTGGGTCACTTGATAGAGAGGGCTTACGATCAGACTGTAACCTGGATTATGCATTCTCCAAAAACCCACAACACTTAAAAAAACTTGTCTTTTTTCTTTTTAGTTGGTGGGGACATAGCTGTTATTTTATTGGACACATCCGTTGGAAGCTGATGGTATCCATTTTGCCATTTTATACCTAAAATCTGGAACTCCTTTGCAGGTCCTTTGACCTTACTTAGTTTTATAGCAAAACCAGCTTTCAGAAGAATCTATACTATTCTTCTCCCCTTCTCAAACAATTCCTCCACTATGTTGCCTCAAACAACGATGTCAGCAATATACTTCAGGTGTTCATGAGTTCACCTTGTTCCAGTGCAGCCTGTATCAATTAATGACAAATAGTATGGCTGTGTTTCCACCCCTGGGGCAGTCAATTCCAGGTGTACTGGATGTCCCTCCAAGTGAAAGCAAACTGTGGCCTGTACTTTGCAGCCAAAGGGATTGAGAAAAACACAATAGCAGTATCAGCTGTGGCATACCACTTGGCTGTCTTTGACTTCAGTTCATATTGGAATTCTAGCATGTCTGGTATGGCAGCATGATGTTGTTCAGGCCACAATAATCCAGTGTTAAGCCTCCACTCTCCATTAGCATTTCACACTGGCCATGTGGGACTATTAAAGGGTGAATGAGTCCTACTGATCGGTCTTCTACTCTCCATTCACAGGATCAGCTTATGGATGGGAATCAGGGAGTCTTGATTAGTGCGATATTGTTCTCAGTGCTCTGTCATGGTAGATATTGGCCCCTGCTGTCTGTCAACAACAGAAGGATCCTTTGAGAGACAAGGCAAGTTAGACAGCTGCTTAATCTTCTTCATACTTAAGGCAACTATATCAAAAGCTCACTGGTACCCTTTTGGGTCCCTGAAGCACCTTCTCCTGATGTAGTCTGTGCCACAGATACATGGAGCCTTGTGGTCAGTTGACCCTGGCTGCATGCCAGGTGCCCATTAGATTTGCTTTATCACTTCCCTCCTGAACTGGACAGTGGAGAAAATACAACAAAAAGTTTGAGGGTTGAAATAAGGACAGGGGGAGATCACTCAGCACTTAGCTTAATTTATTACAGTCAAATCACAGTAGGGTAATGGAAAATAAAACCAAATCTTAAAACACTGTTCCCACCCCTCCCTTCTTCCTGGGCTCAGCTTAGCTCCAGATTTCCTCAGCCTCCCTCCCCTGAGTGGCACACTGTGACAGGAATGGGGGTTGTGGTCAGTTCATCACACATTGTCTCTGCTGCTCCTTCCTCCTCGGGGGAGGACTCCTCACACCTCTGCTGCTCCAGTGTGTCTCAGACTTGGACAACAATTATATCTAAAGGATGTCTAAGGTTTATTCACAGTTTTAAAGTGGATCACAAGATTTCAGCAGCAGTTAATCATTGACTGATTTAACATATACAGAGTGAGGTTAATAGGATTTACTATAATCACAACAGCGACTTAATTAGGGATCCAAGGTGGTAACATTCATTCTAGACTTGCTATGAGGTATCTAAATCAGTTCACACACACATGCACACAGACACAAATAGAGGTATACCCATTAAAAGTTCCCATCAAGTTCAGTGAAATAATGCTTTCAGATGTCTCAGCATTTTTCAACAGGTGAGAGTTGAGCCTCAGGGAGTAGAAGATTTCAACCCAGGCCCCAGTGCCAGCTTTCAGTGACGCTTCTCCAGTTTTTTGAAGACTTGAGGGTTTGTGAGTTCTGTGAGGTGTCCCACTCAGAATGAGATGCTGGTCACAGCCTGCTGTGGTACAGGAGAGCTCAAAATGTCTCACCTAGGACCACTGTTCATAGGGTCACAAGATGACTGGCTTTAGTCATCCATAAATTTCTATTCTGGACACAATGTGGGTCATTAATCTTTCAAAATTCTAGTAACAATGGTACCGTTCCACTTGGGCTACGATTCAGGTAAGGAATGTTCCAGGGCTGTCAGGGAATGACTAATTATTCCCATTCTTGTTCCCTGCCTTGGCCGGGCAACAGGAGTTCCTGGTACGGTCGGTGCTGTTCCCCACCTCAGCCGTGCAAGAGTTCCTGGTGCTGTCAAGGGACACTTAAGCACTCAAATTGTTCCACAAAGGCCAAGGCCTAGCGGGAATTCCTGAGATTGTAGAGGGGCCTAGAGGGGTAGGAAAGAAATGCACTGCCACAGTCTAACCTGTGAGTAAAGTTAATCAGTCTCTCTCTCACAGACTGATGGTGTGGTCACCTTTTGCCTCTATGTCTATGAACAGATCAATGGCATATTTGAGTTGTAATTTGAGAGAAACTTCTGGTTAGTCTATCTTTTGTTAAATGTGATCAAGCTATGCTATATATGCAAGGAAGTCTTTGCAACAGTGCCACCCATCTAGCCATTCTCCACACTCTAACATATAGAATAATGTTCATCAGCAAGCATAATAAGACAGAAATTAGTAAAATTACAATGGGATATAGCATTCAATTCAAAGTTCCTGTTGCTGTTGGTGACCATCCAAATAAGTTATCCCACCAGTTATGTTCTCTATCTTCACTCTTTCTAGGGCATGGTGTATCTTTTCTGCATCATCATGAATGATAATCAACATTCTTTATCTGTTGTTCTGGATTCATTTCAGTACTTGAATCAGGTCATCATGTTATAGTAGTGTTTTTAGCAATGGAAGATTCATTCCAATGGGGGTAGGTAGTAAATCTTGATAGGATGTGTATTTTGACTGTAGCAATTATTGTAGAATCCATTGGTTGGGACAGGAGCTGGACAGTTGCATACCATAATTTTGATAAAATTACAGATATCGGTATTTGAGTGATTATATATCTCTACAGTGGTGTTTGTACATATAAAATCACAAAAGGCTTCTCAGACAAACACATCCATTTCTAACCTATGCAAGTACAGTTTCAGGGGGTTCATCGGGGTGTATTTCAAAATGACATTTTGTTTAGTGTCACAACAAATGTCTTGAGCCTTAATAGTATTACTTTCACAAATAAATGCCTGTTGTTCCCATACAACATGTGTGTCAACATCAATAGTTTGCCATTTGTTCCCCCTTTGTTAGGCCCATATTCTGTGTTCTAGCAGATAGAGAACAGTTTCATTGTGATTTAATCCCAGCACAATGATTGGGTATATGGTGTATACTGAAGCATTGTGTATTGTCAAAACAAAGACTGTGGCTTTACTGTTGCTGGGGTCATAAATGAAATTAACTAGATGTCACAAAGATTGGAAATCTTATTTGAATTGAGTCACATTATCTCAAGTTACTTTTCAAATTTCAGGGAGTAAGGTGTCCTCTTCACCTTCTCTTATAACTGCTGTTACAGTAGGTTGGACCCACAACTGAGAAATATGTATGGTGCAGAATGTACTATAGTTTCCATATTGATTGGCACAAGTAAAAGAAATGTAGGTGTCCACTCTGTGGGTCAAGCTTGTTGATGTGTGAACTGAATTTCATTCATGACTGTGATGACTGCTCCTGCGAGAAGGATAAGCAATCCTTCAATAGTCAACCTTATCTCCAGGGAAGGTTTGTTGGTATTATTACCAGTACTGTTTCTGGCAAGGGAAAACAATACAAGTATTGGCAGGGTTTTTCCAGACAAGTTACTTATTAGTAGCTCAACTTGTTTAACTGCTTGGACTAAAGACAAAAGTCCCTTTTCCCACTCAGAGTATTTCTTATCTGTCTCTTTAAATGCAGTTGAACAGAACAATAAAGGTCTCTGATCCGTCCAGGGCCAGTTTCAGAGCTGTGTTCAGCAAAACTCCATTCTGCTATAACAGGGTTGTGGGGATTTACTGGTCACAAGGACTGGTATGTCTTCAACTCCTGTGTTAAAGTTTTGGCTGCCACTTCATGTTCTGAGTTTCATTTCCATATCTTTCCCTTTCATAAAAGTGAGCATAGTGGGCAAACAATGATAGAAAATCCAGGTACATGCTTTCTCTAATACCCTGAAGTACCCATAAGCTGTTGTATTTCCTTCCTAGACTGGGGCACCCGCAACTGTTCTGTTCTGTTTTTCTTAAGGTATCTGGAGGAATCACTGCACTGCCTGCTGTCCAATGAGTACCCAAAACCTTTACTTCCCTATTTGGTCCCTGATACTTCTGAGGTGGTATCTCAACTTCTGCTTTATGGAGTGCTTCCCACACTGCTATTGTCACTTCTCCTGTATATTAAGGGGAATCTCCTTCAATATCATGTATATGTTGGTAGTTTCACATCCTGAGGAAGCAAGACTGTAGAAGTTCAGCAAGCCACAGCATGAGCAATTGTGGGTGAATGTTTATACTCTTGTGGCAGTCTGTTAAAGGTATATCATATACATTCCTAAGTAAAAGCAAGTTTCTTCTTATCCTACTCTTGTAGGGGGAACCATAAGGAATATATATTTTACATCTAGTGCTGCCATCCATAGGTGTGTGGCTGCCTGTAGTGTGGCTGTTAGGGTTGCAATATGTGGTACTGTAGCTGTTAATGGGGCTCTGTTAGCATTTCAGTGCTGATTGAGGGTTTGTGAGTTCTGTGAGGTGTCCCACTCAGAATGAGATGCTGGTCACAGCCTGCTGTGGTACAGGAGAGCTCAAAATGTCTCACCTAGGACCACTGTTCATAGGGTCACAAGATGACTGGCTTTAGTCATCCATAAATTTCCATTCTGGGCACAATGTGGGTCATTAATCTTTCAAAATTCTAGTAACAATGGTATTGTTCCACTTGGGCTATGATTCAGGTAAGGAATGTTCCAGGGCCATCAGGAAATTACTTATTCCCATTCTTGTTCCCTGCCTTGGCCGGGCAACAGGAGTTCCTGGTACGGTCGGTGCTGTTCCCCACCTCAGCTGTGCAAGAGTTCCTGGTGCTGTCAAGGGACACTTAAGCACTCAAATTGTTCCACAAAGGCCAAGGCCTAGCGGGAATTCCTGAGATTATAGAGGGGCCCAGAGCGGTGGGAGTGAAACGTACCACTGCAGATACACTACCTTAATATGTATTTTGTATATGCGTACAACCTGTCTATCTGACATTCACATGTTACTGCTCTGAATGTTGGAGATGAAAGGTCTTTTATGTGCTGATGCTGTATTGCTTGATTTCTATTCTTCACTAAATCTTTAGAGGCAGCAGGAAGATGGCCAACACCGACTTCTTGCTTTTCATACACTTTGCATTTCTGAAAATTCAGATCTTTTACAACCGACTTTGATATTACATTGTTTGCTGTTTGGTAACCAGGAGCTCATAAAAGTATCATCTCTACCCTCATGTAACTTCAGGCTGCAAAATTTAGGTTTTCTATTTTTATTTCTATAAAGTAGTTAGTAGTTTTCTTGTCTTTCTTATAGTGATAGCATTGTAAGTCTATCTACATTCAGATACTATGACCTGTAACATCTTCTCCACAAAGCTACATAAATTATGAGCTTCTTGGCCTCTATCTGACTTTTCAGTAGTCCTCATAAGGCAGTCTAGATCCAAAAAAATTTGTCCTCATCATGCTGTTCCTCATCCTGGTGTACATGTATGTTAATGTAGTATCTTCTGGACCTCCTGTTAAGGCCTCTTACTCTGTGTCACTCCACTGATATCATCTGAAGCTCTTAGAGCTTCAAAATTTATCTTATTTATTTACTTATATTCTGGATTCCTCAATCGTTCTGTCTGAAATTGCAGTTTCTTTGATGCCTCTTCACCTCCCCACCCACTGCCCCTGCCATTACTGTGGCAAACCTCCTTTAACAGACCACAATTTAAAGAAGATTTTGAATTCTGCTTTGAATTCCAGATAGGAAACCTTGGATGAATGAAAAGGTTACTAGTTGGGAAAAAAAACTAGTTCCACTTCTGAGATCAAAGTGCAGAGACTGATGGGCCAACATCTGGCTGGCAGCTGTCAATGAGCACATCACCATGAGGGGCTGGTACCGGCACCCACGTGGCCCAGACGGGATAACCTGAAGCACCGGCACAGGCCGGCAAGTGGCTGCCTGGGTGCTGGCAAGGACCTGGGGCCCTCAGGGGACTGCGGGGTGGGTCGCAGCCAGGCAGCACGCTCTCCATCGTAAACAACACCATATGTGCCAGCGCGCCTGTCGCTGGCGGATCGAGGGGAACGCCCGGAGCCCAGGAGAGGGCTACCAGGATGGTCAGGACTTAGAGCACACAATCAGTGCTGGCGCCCAGCTTGCTTGTCTGCTGTGGAGGAGCTGAAAGGGGGTCTAGTGGCAGCCGGCAGCTGCTTGAAGGTTGCTGCAAAAGGCAACAAACTTCAGCTCTTCTCGGCGGCGGCATGCTGTTTAAGGAGGGCCAAGGGCCCCTGTCTGGGATGTTCAGACTGAACATCAGGAGAATCTTCTTCATTAGGAATGTGGTGCAGCACCAGCGCGGGTTATCCACGGAGGCTGGGGAATTTCTGGTGCTGGAGGTTTTTGAGATTCAGACAAAGCTGTGGCTGATGTGATCAAGTGTTGATGATAGTCTCATTTTGAGCATGAGGTTGGACTGGACAGCCTCATGAGGGTCCTTCCAAACAGCAGTTCTGTGATTGTAGTGAGTAAAGATAATGCTCATTACAACCATGTTCAAAAATAAGGCAAAACTAGCACTGCATTTTTTCTTCTGTTTTACCAAGATGAGTAAAATCAATATGATCATTTACTGGTTTAGATGCGTGAGTATTTGTAACTGACTTGGTGGTCTGTCTTTCTACAAATTGATTTAGTTTTCTATTGTCATGGAAATACGTTAGATGTCTATGTTTTAATCTCTCCAAAGCTTGGCTTTAATATTTGTGTTGGAATTCTTCCCTTTCATGTATGCCCTTCTTCATGCTATAATCTTTTACTTCTGTAATTTTTGCATATGAGTTGAAGAAGAAGTCACTCAGTGAGTTCAGTTTCTCCCTTTGGCTAACTCATTCTTGTTGCCTGTGGCCACAATTAAAAGATTTTTATGATTTTCAGACCTGCCCAAAATAGCAGGTGATGAAGTGGATCAAATAACCACATATGATAGACTACTTTTAGCTCAATATCAGTATTTTTCATTTCTTGCTAAGCTATAATTAATTTCATGATTATTTTTTAAATGCATTCAGCTGTCTTGAATATCCACTATGCACACACTGAAAATAGAAGCCTGAAGTTAAACTTCTCCCTGGATAACTATAACACATTAATTCTTGTAGTATTTTCACAGTGATTGATCTTGCTGTTGATTTGCTTCAGAGTACATGCATTAATGCATACCATTTCATAATCCTTGTTTTCTTAAACTACATTACAGCTAGATTAAGAAAAATCGCTAAATTATGAATTTAGATGTTGTGATTAAAAATTTAATTAGAAACAGTTTGCTTGCAGCAACTGCTCAAGCTCTGAGTATAAATGGAGCTTATTAATATTACTGTGGTGGGTTGACCCTGGCTGGAAGTTACGTGCTCACCAAAGCCACACTATCATTCCCCTCTTCAGGTGGACACTGGAAAGAAAATGTAACGAAAGGCTTCTGTGTCAAGATAAGGACAGGGAGAGATCACTCAGCAATTACCATCATGTGCAAAACAGATTCAAGTTGAGGAAATCAGTTTAATTTATTACCAATCAAACCACAGTAGGATAATGAGAAATAAATCTTAAAGCACCTTCCCCCCACCTCTCCATTCTTCCCAGGCTCAACTTCACTTCTGTTTTTTTTCTACCTCCTCCCATGCAGGGGGATGGGGCGTGGGGGTTGTGGTCAATTCATCAAATGTTGTCTCTGTCATTCCTTCCTCCTCAGGAAGAGGATTCCTCATACTCTTCCCCTGCTCCAGCATGGTCCCTCCCATGGGAGACAGTTCTCCGTAAACTTCTCCAACATGAGCCCTTCCCACGGGCTACAGTTCTTCATGAACTGATCCAGCATGGGTCCCTTCCACAGGGTGCAGTCCCTGAGGATCAGACCGCTCCAGTGTAGATCCCCCATGGGGTCACAAGTCCTGCCAGCAAACCTGCTCCAGCTTGGGATCCTCTTTCCATGGGGCCACAGGTCCTGCCAGGAACCTGCTCCAGTGTAAGCTTCCCACGGGCTCACAGTCTGTTCCAGACACCCACCTGCTCCAGCGTGGGGGGCTCCACGGGCTGCAGGTGTGTTATCTGCTCCACCATGGACCTCCATGGGTTGTAGGGGCACAGCCTGCCTCACCATGGTCTTCCCCATGGGCTGATGGGGAATCTTTGCTCTGGCACCTGGAGCACCTCCTGCCCTCCTTCTGCACTGATGTGGGGGTCTGCAGAGTCATTCCTCTCACATATTCTCACTCCTCTCTTCTGATACAATTAGTTGTGCAGGGTTTGGGTTTTTTTTTCCCTTTCTTAAAAATGTTATCCCAGAGGCACTGCCAGCCATAGCTGATTGGCTCAGCCTTGGCCAGCAGCAGGTTCCTCTTGGAGCCAGCTGGACATAGGGGAAGTTTCTGGCATCTTCTCACAGAAGCCACTCCTGTAGCCTCCTTTGCTACGAGCATCTTGCCATGCAAACACAATACAGTTACTCATCATGAAAGGTGTTTGGTTAATGGCTCTCCCTCTACACACAGAACCAATCCAGTGCCGTTCAGATTTTTCTTGCATGTGTGCATCAGTGCTCATGAGACAGGTCAAACTGAAGGCCATGTCTGCACTGTAACTGAAGGTGTGACTGTAAGCTGTGGGCATAGTCCAGCTTGCTTTTTCTGTATACCATGTATACCACAATATGAATGTGAACTGTAGTTTGACAGAGGTGGGTAGTTGGTGAACCAGTCTCAAGTACGTTATTAGGACTATACATGACCTAAGTGGAATAATATACAGCTATATATGCTGTATTCCTAATTCTTAGTTTAGGTGTATAAAATTTTTAGACTTGCTCAGAACTTAGGTGCAGACAGTGGTATCTGTGCTGGGGAATTTATGAAATAGTGGTAAAAGGCTTTGTGTAACACATGGAGAAAAAAGACATTTTTTCTTATTATTTCAACAGGCTTCTCAGAATATCAGTGCTCTCACGAAAGTAATTCTTTGAGAATTTCCTCTCATAATAGTGAGCTGTTTGTTAAAAGTTCAGGAAATAGTCTGAAGAAATTTTCTCCCCTGTAAATCAGTATCAGTTGGAAATCTCTTTCCTGTCTACCATTTATTGTCTACCATTCTTCCATGACCCAGAGAATATTACCAGTGGTTAGATAATTAAATTAAAAATAATGTCTACTAATGCTTAGACTTAAGATTTCATTAGGGCCTGACCTTCAGAGCTTCTAAATATTCACTGTTTCTAAGCACTGCAGTGTTGTTTTAAGTACTCATCACTTGCTGTTAGCACGAAATTACTGTGAGCAAGAGAGAAGTATGAGAGTAGGGACAGCTGAGAGAATTCAAGAGTAAATTTTCTCCTGTTCTCAGTCAAGAGGTGTATAGTTTCGAATCTCTGACTACTACTTTCACTTTATTTGGTTATTGGTATTTGGACTTTCACTTCCAAAAAGTGGTTAAGTTGTAGGGAAGCAAGAATATTGTGGGAAAGAAATTTGTCTAATGTCACTTTTGTCGGCTTTACAGGTATGAGTACCTATTTTATAATAGTGTATTAATCTCATCATAAAATAGCTTTCTGTTTAATTTTAAAACCCCAAATTATCTAAGTCCTAGAAGTTTTTACCTGCATTTTTTCATTCTTTTTCATTTTCTTAATAATGGTAGTAAAGTATTTTTTAATAAAAGTAAATTTATATGAAACTAGCTTATGGAAAGGAATTTATGAATTTATCAGATTAACATTATAGGTAATTTATTACATTATAGGTATTTTTTTGCCTTGATCATAGGTCTCAGAAGTTCTCCACCATAGCACTGAGGATGAAGAGTCTTTCCAGGGATTGGAGCCCTATCTTGTACGGAGATTATCATCTCGTAACATCCAGCTTCCCCCCCTGGCTTTCAGGCAGTTAGAACAGGCAGACTGGGATAAAAAGAATGATACTGAGACTATTCCAAGGCCCACCACTCTTCCACTGAGGATTCCTCCTCTGATTGCCATTACATCTGCCGAGTCCAGCAGGTAAGGTCCAGCAATTTCTCCTTGATTTGACATTTTCAGTGGGAGGTGCAAGACAGCAGATGCTGGTTTTCAGACAGAAGTTTATTTGTTTTGTAAATCCCTTACATAAGTGAAAAAGAAGAATAAAATATTAACATGTACATTTGAGAGTGACATTTGGTAATACTGCTTGTAGACCTTTTAGTCATGTCCAAGTACAAACACTAGAAAACATTTTCTCCAAACAATACTAATACTTTATGTTCAGAAAGAAGACTTCTGGAGGCATGAAAAAACAGTATTTTGCTATCATAATAAAGGTAGAAGCTTTTTTTGTACACAGAAAGTTTTTAATGATACAGTTTTAAACAAGTTCCAAAAAGTCATGAGAGGCTTTTACCTGTCTTGTTATATCTACATTATTTCTAATGTTAATAGTTGAACATATTTGGTTACAGTCCTTTGTATTCTAGTTCCTTCATACTACACCTGTGACTTTTTGTATCATCCATGCTTTCTAGAGTAGTCTTTCCTGTTCTTAAATGTTTTTGATATTACTTTATTTTCTATTTCTATTTTCCATAATGTGAATGGTTTTTTATTAAATTGTTGTTTACAATGGTGAAGGCAGTGTAGCCATTTGGTAACCTAAGAATATACATGAAAAGGAAAGGTGAACACACTGAGAGCTAAAATGCAGGACTTAAGAACCTTTGCACATATCTTCAGAGGGAATACTGTATTCTGAATAATATGGCTGTGAAAAGAATGTAGGACTTGTAGCACATGAGAAAAAGCATAAGTATTCATTAAAGTGCTATGGCAAACCCCATCAAATACTACCTTTAAATTTAATATTGCCTCTCATATCTTTTTACCACATGGGTATTTATATTTTTTGAATAAGTGAGACTATTTCTTGAAAAGTGCTTGTAGAAACACTGACTACATCCATAAAAACATTTAAACATGTAGGTTGTTTGCAAATGTAAATATTATTATTTGAAGAGCTAAATACAAAGTCATTTAGTGAAGTTCTGAAGATAGATTGGTGTCTCAACTTTTTTGTTTTGAAAGGAAAATAAGTATATGTGGAATGATTATAGTTCACATTCCTGGCCTTTCTATTTGGCTTTGAAGCTTCAATATCATTTGGCATGTTCAGTGTAAACTGTGTAATACACAGGAGGTACTCTGCGTTTTGTTAGATTTAGTAACCCTGACTGAAATAAAACAATATGTATGCTGATGTGGTAGAACACTAGAAAGCACAATGGAAAACATTACTTCTGCCCTATGAAAAAGTCTAAGTGATTATAGATTTCTGGAGATTGCATTATTGCTGGATTCAATGTGCAAGAGCAAGACAGTTTGACAGGTATTCAAAAAAATAACAAACCTAAAACATACTGGCTGTTCGGGGTAGCTATCTGCTGTACTCACAGAATGATTGCTTCTGTGAGTGGCTTACTCTGTGGCTGAGTCTGTACTGGGCATTGAGCCTGTACCAAGCATTAAGACAGACCTTTGTATCCTGTCTATACCATTCATTCCTATGGTTGGCAGAATGTTTTGAAACTAGAGAACAGAAGATTTACCTACCAGTAAGTTTATTTCTGAGAGTGACAGGGAAACAGCAGATCTACAGACTGTTGAATGGAGCTGCCAGGCTGTTTAAACAAACAAACAAACCCAAACTGAACACAACAGCAGAAGCAATTATAATGTTGGTGTTTCTTTGTAATACAGAATCTTCAGCTTTTATGATTCTTTTTTAGCTAAGGAGCAGTTATGTTGCTACAGGAAGACTGTTGCTCAGGAAATTAAATTTCTCTAGATGTTTAATGCTGGTTTTCAGTTGTTAACTCTCTCAAGCAGCTACGTGCTTGTAATGCCAGCCAAACAGCTGGAGAAAGCTATCCTTTTATCTGGCATCTTGTCAGCTTGAAAGTACACAAACTTAGGGGACCTATTATGTCTGTGGAAATACAGCTTACCTCCATTGTCTTCAAAAGTATGGAAGTGTGCAGCTGAGAAAAGGAAACCAAAATGTGGGTGGGAGACAGGAGAGGGTTCTCTGTTTTCAGTGGGTAGGTGAAGAGCATCTGGGTCGTAGAAACTCAGTCTGAGGCAGAAGAATTTCTGAAAAGATCTTATATTACAAATGCATGTTTTTGGAGTAATACACCAAAATATCCCAAAGACAGCATTTTAAAACATCTTATGCTGTGATTTAAATACCTGGAATGTGCAAAACTAAAAACAGTGACAAACAGTGACAGTAAATGTAGTTTAGAAAATAAAATATACATTCTGTTCCTAAACATACATATACACATGTGCACACACATGCTCCCTTTTTTACTCCCTTTTTCTCTCTCATCTTTACAATGTCTCAGGATTATTTCCAGTTTTATGTTAGCTTTGTAGAGGAATGAGTTACAGTAATTCAAACAGAGGTTCTCTTTTTTAAGAAAAATATGGCAGAGTAGTTGAAAATCTAGAAAGTAAATATTCAGTATTGTTTTTCTAAACCTTTCACCCTTTGTAAACTCTTACTCTTCTGATTCTAAAGAGACATTAGTGTGTTGTCATTCCCATCACCCTGTCAATTTCTTTTTGTGAATACAGGGAGCCAAATTCTCATTTTTTTCACCCTGGTTAAATGAGGCAATAACAAAGATCATTGTTAAGATGAAGGATTTATGTCTTACATTGAAGTTTCGCGTACAAAATCACTAACATGAGCTATAAAAACAAGTGCTTGCAAATGGATAGACTGAGCCTGCAGCTGGTAACAGTTAGACTTGTGAAATGTAAGAACCGCCAGACTTTCTATGGGGAGGATTAGAAACAGGCAGTCAATTGCTTTTGATATTTCAGTTCTTCCCTTTTATTTTTTTTTTAACAAGCAATATATTTGGCCTATATATAGAGACTATTAAATATGATATTTTACTGTAAGCTAGGACCACATGTTTTAAATTTTCAGTTTTCCTCAAATAACCATAATTGAGTTTACCTTAAATTTTCACAGTTTTCCTCAAATAACCATAATTGAGTTTACCAACAGTTTTGATGTAGGTAACAGCTATGGTGGCGTTTAAGATGGGGTGCACAGATAGGAAGGGAACAACAGCAGAATACTTTTGCTTTCACCAAAGCAGCTGGTATTAAAATGGTGGGGGACTGTCACTCTTAGGAACTCATTTGTTTAAGAGATTTACAGTATTTGATCTTACCTACTTTATAGTAACTATTTCAAAGAAGGTTTACTTTCCTCTATATTTGTTTTGCCCGATAGCCACAGATCCCACCCTGATTCAATACTCAAGCAAATATTTGTATTATGATAGTAAGTGTGATACTGTAAATCTGATTTCTTCCTTCAAACACTTCAATATGATTTAAGACAGTTTGTTAAATCCATATGTGATGATGGTATTGGTTTGTCCAAAACTTCATGAAATATGATGGAAGTCTTTTCAGTCACCTTTGTTATGAAATACCTCTTTGCACTGTTTAACTTGGAAGAAGAGATGGAATAGGAGAAGATAGGGTAGGATATAGATATTCTTGAGCTGGCTGGACTAGCATTTGTTGGACAATATGAATTGCAATGGCACATATACGTACTCCACTCTCAGTGATACAGATCCCAGGTGTCAGAGGCTGATGCAGTCTTTTGTTTTCGCTTTAAAAGATACCTTCTCCCATGACAAAGGGGCAAACTCCCCCCATTGTTGCTGTGAATCTTTTGTTCTCTTAATACATATTACTGACATAATATGATGGGAAATGTCATGTTTTTTGGATATAAAGTCCAGAAAAGTAAGAGTATATCATGTACTTCAAGACTTCATTAAAGGAGTTAGTTGAAAGCAAAAAGTTACTTTGTCATTGAGATGGTTATAAAGGTTTTCAGTGCAAAAATATATAAAATAATGTTTTGTGTTTCATCTAGTTATCTGTAATTGAGTATATATAGTGTCTCTTCTTACTATTTACCCTATTCTTTGCTCAAACATCTTTTGGGAGAGGTTACTTTAATTGTACAACATAAGATCTATTTTAAATTGCTTTCATATGCTTATGTACAACTCAAAGCATATGTATTAGTGTTTATGAAACTTTAGGGAGCTACAGGAATGACTTACATGATTGCTAATTTCTGAAGTATCTTTTTTGCAATGTTCCTTCTGTCCTAATTTATCAGTTTTTCCTTAAGTTAAGTTCTGTGAATTAGATAGGCACTGTGCTGCTTAAAAACTTCTGTGTTTTATTATCCATTAAAGAAGCAATCAAAATTCTCCATTGGAAATCAGATAAAGACTTGATTTAAAATTATCCTGGTTTTCTTTATGCCCTTTAAAGATTCATTTAAACTTTTTAATATCTGTTTTTGAAAAGAAATAAGTAGAAAATTATTAGCATCATCAGTGCAAGTTTGATAGTATAGCAATACAGACTGAGTCCTGATTTCAGACTGTATCTGTCTTAATGTCTACCATGTGCTTGCTCATTGTCTTTCCCCATAAGCGTAATACCTCAAAGATTAAATTTTTTCTTCTGAGTCAGGGCAAGAAAAACTTTTTCAAATGTTAGACAGCTTAAATGTGTGAATCCCGAGCCATAAATTTGCAGTTATTCATTTACTATACCAGCAATGTACTTTTTAAACAACAGCTAGAATTCTAACCAAGAACTTGCAAAAGTTTGAGTAGCCACAGTGCTTGTCATGGAGATTGAAGTAACTGCAGTGCCTGTCTCTGGGGTTTTGAGTAGCCATAGTGACTGCCAGTGGGGTTGGAGTAGCTGCAGTGCCTGTCGCAGGTGTTGGAGTAGCCGTGGATAGTTGCTTAACCCTAAACAAAATCTGAAGCGTAGTCATCAATCCTAGCAACAGAACCAGGACCAGAAATACCCTGGTCTCAACATCCCAAGGATATTCAAAATTTTTAAAGTTCTCAAATCCTTCTGTGATCAGCCTGGAGGAGAAGAAAGCTGCTGGAAGGGAAGGAGAGAGGGAGGGAGGAAGGAAGGCAGATGTCTCCCCTATAGTTTGGCTCTCCAAGGAGAAAAGTCAAAAAGTGTAATTATTAATAGTTCCCACTAAATGGCTCCCCAAGTACAGAGGTGATGACAAGGCTGAGTACATATATCAGGTTAGTTTCACGACCAGCAATTGTATCATATCATCAGTACAAGTACAGTATCAACCTTAGCCTAGGCCCAAGGATGATAAACACAACAGGGAACATGTACTGCAAGTAAAGTATTAAATAGTGTAACAATGAAATCAGGTGCAGCAACTTTGGAAGCAAATAAATTAACATTGTGACCAGTGACTATTAAACTAGTATAATAAATATTTATAACAAATTTGTTTTAACACACTCTAGTCAGACCTGTCATTATCTCAACCCTTCCAGCCCCATGTTGTGTGCCAAAAAGCACCATTGTGGTTTAACCCCAGCTAGCAATTAAGTACCGCACAGCTGCTCAGTCACCCCCACTGACATTCCCCCCTCCCCCATAGGATGGGGAGGAGAATCAGAAAAAGGTAAAAAACACATGGGTTGAGATAAGAACAGTTTAATAATTGAATTAAAGAAAACAATAAGAATACAACAACAAGAATTACAATAATAATAATAATGAAGAGGAGAGGGAGAGAGAGGAATAAAACCTAAAGGAAGAAAAGCAGATGCCACACAACACAATTGCTCACCACCTGGTCACTTGATGCCCAGCCAGTCCCTGAGCAGCGATCGGCCCCTCCTGGCCAACTCCCCCCTGTTCATATACTGAGTATGACGTTCTATGGTATGAAATATCCTTTTCGCTAGTTCAGGCCAGCTGTCCTGGCTCTGCTTCCTCCCAGCTTCTTGTGCACTTGCTCACTGCCAGAGCATGGGAAACTGTGAACACCTTGATTTAGAGTAAGCACTACTTAGCAACAAATCAGTGTGTTGTCAACGTTATTCCCATACTAAATCCAAAACACAGCACCCACTACTAAGAAGAAAGTCAGCCAAAATCAGGACAGTTATTGTTTTTAGGGAATGAGTCTTAGAGGCAATTAAAGTAAGGAGATTGGATCTTAGCAGAGTAACATGTAATAAAGATAAAAGCTAGGGAAAAGCTGCTTTTCAAATTCATTTATTCACACCACAGTAGGGTAGTGTATGTAGTGAAAATAAGTGGGAACTATGGTTTATATAGTGCTGAAAGATGAAAAAAAAGAAAATTTGTTATTTAATTTATTTTTTAACTCAGAATTATGATCTTGTGTCTGCCAAGCTGTAACTCTTCTCAGGAAACTTCTCATGGGTCTAGGCTGTTTTCCAAAGCCTGACTCACCTGCCAGTTAAGAATAGTGAAGAACAGCACAATAATTCTTCAGCACTTTTGTTGCACTTTCTTCATTTTAAAAGCTTTATAAACTTGAGCAAATCCTCATGTTACCTTTGGGAGACCAGTTAGTAGGCAAGTAGCGTTATTTTGACTTTATGCATAGGAAAACATGCATACAAAGGGGTACTGCAACTGTTCAAGACCACAGAACAAACCTGCAATCAAACTATGAACAGAATTCAAGAGGTTTTGGCTCCTGGTTTTGTGTTTAGCCTACACTACTGGTTAGAAGGCTGAGGATGGAACCTGGGCGGGGGGGGGGGGGGGGGGGGGGGGCGCGGCATGTAGATACCTCAATTTTATCATCTCAGCCTTTAAAAATGAACTCAGTAGGTCAAGGAGAATTTTCCTGACCAGGTCTGAGAAGGTTTTTAATTGTTATTATTAGGAGTTAAATATGTAACTGTTGTTATGCATCTGGACTCACAATGAACCTTTGTTTCTATCATACTGACTCGGTCTCATTGAATTCTATCTGACTGCAATAGCTGTTACCAAGAAAAGTGTATTTAATTAGTGAGGAAATCAAAACTGAGTCGGTATTTAAGCTCAGATCTTTCAGTGGGAATTTGTGAGGTTAAGTGGATATTAGAAGTCTTAATGTTTTGTGGCATTCAAGCCCTGACTTTCAAGAGAGTCTTATGTTTTGGTCACCAGCATCAACAATTGCTATGTTGCTATATGTATGCTAGAATAATGTTGGAGAACAACTTAAAAATAATTTTATTGGTCAAGAATTTAATTGATTAGGTGCTGAAGAGAGGTAAGGAAGTTGTGAAGGTGTCAAGACCCATATGAGAATACTTGCATAACAGCAATTCTTAATACCTGTGCACAACTTCTGATCTTACACTTATCTCTAGCCCCCCAGCTCCCAGAGAAAAGGATTATATTAACTTATGCCTGGATGATTTAGATCTGATGCACAGGTAGACTATGCAGGACAACAGGTACTGTGTCCAGCCCAGCACTAGTCATTCTGAAATACTTTTAAAAATCAGAGTTTTGATCAAATACTACTGGTTTATTCAGCAGTGGTAAAATTTCTAGTTTTTCAATAATAAAAATGACCTCTTTGCCCTTTGAAATAATTACTTATATAACATACACTGGTAACAGACATTACTGTAAATTGTGGATAAATAGTGTATGTGTGAATGTATTTTCTGGTTTAAGAAAAAAATGTACAACTAGTATTTAAAATAGGCACTTTGAAATAGTTACCTTTAGATGATAGCTATATCTGAAAAAAAGCTAAAACATGGTTTAGAACTTTGCAGCGTTGTATAATTAGCAGATAAAGTTTGAGATTAACTTTTTTAAAGTCAGGTAACAGCACATAATAGTCTGAGATGAGGTTATTTTTTGCCTTTGATGAACTTCATATGACTCCTGTCACGCCATTCCTCTAGCTTGCTAAGGCCCTGTGAATGGCAGCCCTCCAGTGTATCAGGTGCTCCCACGATTTTGGTGTAATCTGCAAACTTCCTGAGGGTCCATTACATCTTACCGTCCAGATAGTTGTTGAAGGTTTTAAACAGTCTTGGCTCCAGTGAAAACTCCTGGGGGACTCTGTTCTTATCTAGCTGCTGCTTAGATTTGGAACCATTTGCCCGCTACCTTTTGAGCCTGATGGTGCAACCAGTAGTCTACTCATCTAGTCCATATCTTTACTGCTTGGCTACAAGATTCAGTGAAAGTCTGTCAAAAACCTTCCTGCTGTTGCTGCTGTTGTCTTTCAAAGAGACAGGAATTTCTTCATGAAAGGGAATTGGGTTCATCACATATGAATTGCCCTTAGTAAATTTATGCTGAGTGTTCCAAATCTCTTCTTGTCCTTCATATGCTTAGAAATTACTTCTAAGAGAACTTGTTCAATAACTTTCCTAGGATCTAATATAAGGTTGAGGCAGGCTGTTCTCAAGTTCTCTTCTGCTGCCTTTTAAAGATGTTCTCACCATCAATCGTTTTCAGGTCACTGGGGACCTCTGCAGGTTACCACAACTTTTCAAAGATGATAAAGAGCACATGGCTTCACAATGACATTGATCAGCTTTGTCACCCATTAGATGCATCCAACATGGTCACAATAACTTGAACTTGACCAATTTACTTAAGCAGAACCTAGCCTGATCCGTCCCTGCAGTGGGTGGTACCTTTTATGCTCTCAAATCTTTCCTTTTGGACAAAATGATCTGGGAGGCCTGAGAACAGCCTTGCCAGTAAAATAAGGCAAAGAAGAGTTTGAGTACTTCATCCTTTCCCATGTGATTCATCACTCTGTTGCCTACTCCTTTCAGCAGCAGGCCCACATTTTCCTTTTTTCTTTTTGCCTTTGATATACTTTTTTGCTGCCCTTCAACTCCAATGATGGTTCATCTCCAACTGAGCTTTGACTTCCCTGGTGTCATTCCTGAAAAGCCAGGTAACACTTCCATCGTCCTCCTTGGAAATGTGTTTCTTATTCCACTTCCTGTATTTCTGTTTTATGCATTTCATCTCTGTCAGAAGTTCCTTGCTCAGCCAGTTTGATGTCCTACTGTTGTTTCTAAGTCCTTAATCACAGTTTGTTTATCCTGTGTACTACAGCATAGTGAGTCACTGGCTGATTCTGTGGCATTTTTATGATAAAATATTGTTTTAATTTTCAATTATTATTACATTCCTGTATGCATTCCATAAAAAGGAGGGATTTCTTAATGTGACTACATTGGTTCTGGTTTTGCATTCACGTAATTTGGTGCCGTTTTGTTAAACAGAGTGAGAGAGACTCTTTTCTTGTTTCATAGCTGATTTGATTGTAGGTATAAAGAGACTGGGCATTTGCTAAGTAACTCTTTAATTTTTTTTTTTCCTGATGATTCTTCCTAGTCTGCTGCTCATTTACCTGCTTAGATGATTACTGTTGCCAAGTTCTACAGCTACTATGGCTCATCTTGCAAAGGAAAGCTCAAAAAGTAAAAGACTGCTTCTAATTATAACTGGTTTGAGTTGCAGTGAGGTAGGAAAAGGCTGGGAATTCATCAAGATCAGCTTTACTTTCTGTACCATAAGTGGAGGAGGTATTATGTTAATAGTTGTTAAGTTTTATACTTTTCAGGTATTGTCTTTTTTAAGCAGTTAACTGGTAAAATAGTTATTTTGTTAAAATATTTCTTCAAGCAATCAGCCAAATCCAAGCCCACACCCTACTGAAAGTTGTGTGAAATTGAAAACAGTGATTCACTATTGAAAATTCAGTGTGAAAAGAAATGCATAACAAAGTAATCTCTTAATATATACTTTTTCACTGTCATATTAACGTCAATTCAGAGATGATAAAAGAAATCAGAAAGCTTATCTAATCAGAGGAATACATAGTGTCTTCCTTATGAGGATTTAATGTAAGAAATTGTCCCTTTAGATTAGCTTCACTATTGAAGATGTCTTGGCCTCATTCTGATTTGCATTTCAATCACCCCTACAGCAGCAGCTTATAAGTACAAACAAGAAACCTACTGGACTGTCACAGGCACTCAAAGCTAAGGGAAAGGTGGAAATCAGTTCAAGACGGTGATCCAGCCAGCAGCTGTGCTTGAATCCAGCCTTTAGGACAATTCCATCCAAGCTGTCTTGGACTGGAATGACGTGGTGAACCGTCCGTGCATCTTGTGTCATTGCATGCAGAATGGTGCCTAGCATCTGAGCAGGCCATGTATACCTGGGAGAGACACCCATATGTTTTTGCACAGTATGCAGAAGCATATTAATTATGAGCATTTACGTGACCCAATCTTTCTACAGGTCTCTGTGCACAGTCACTGTTGTATCATCTTTATTAAGGCTGATTACAGGCTATATTTTTCCTCATGTGTTCCTTTCTCTAAATCAGCAGAAGCAACAAGGTGGTGTACAGGCAAAGGATCTAGGCTATCTATGTAGCAAATCATTCCTTACCTCTCTTGCTTCAGTACAATCCTGTGTGGAGATAAGCATCTGATCACATCAACTAACAATTAGTACACACATTTCATAATAAAATTGAATGCTACTTTATAGCCTTATTCTATTTATAACTCATACCTAACTAAGAAATTCTCAGAAGAAAATGGATAGATTTCAGGTGGTTACTTGGGAAGCTCTGCCTTGGTAAGCCTATCAGTTATGCCTGTCCTATTCTTTCTTCTGTCAGGTACCTGCTTATGGACAGTACGGATTGTTGGCTAGAAAGACTCTAGGTCTGACTAAGTACAGCCATTCTCACATAAAATGGATTGTAATAGTTTCTCTTCTCTAGACCATTGTCATCTGTTCATAATATGCATTCAACTTGGCTCTGCAGAATTTTCATCCACGTTGAGACCAACCATAATTTATTAATAAAGTTAAGAGGTATATGCATAATAAGGTCTTAATTTATTTCATGACTGAGTACAGATTTAGAATTATAAATTTACTTTATATCTTTTGAACATATTTCCAGTAACATTTCACATTACTAGCAAACGATGCAGGAAATGCAGATTCCAAATCTCACTTTGGAATTTGAACATTTAACATTTAAAGGGTTGCTGTTTAAGTAGTGTATAATATCACATCCAAATGTATACAAAATATTTTGGATAGTTTTGATGAGGCATTTCACACTGTTGGAATAGAAAGAACATTTTATAATACCACACTATTATCAAAATACTGTTTCATTAAATGGCATAATATTTTTTGAAAGTTTATTTAGAAGAAAAAAATATTTTGTATTCTTACAGATGGAACTTATTTTTTCTCTTCACTTTGAAGCAATTTTTATCTGTTTGAAAAATAAAGTTTTTTATAAAATATAAAGTTCAAATGCAGAAACTAAGATTTGAATTTATTGAGGTGATGCTTTGAGTTCCATTTAAAAATTTAAGAAGAAAATTAATGAAACATACAATGAATAATTTTCCAGATTGGAACACATGGAATAAATGGGATTTTCTGGAAGCAGGAGGAAGTTGATTTCTTCACAGTTGAAATCAAAATTATACTTTGAAATTATGAAGCATAGAAAGTATTTTCCCCATACATATTTACATTAGGTATATCCTCTGAGAACAGCCTGTTAAGTACGTTCACTCATCTACTGACTTCCTTTTTCTGTTTCTGGCTAAGGCTCCAAACTCTCTTCTGATTCTTTTAAACATTGTAGTTACAGTTTCCCTTTTCACTTCAGATCAAGGTACTACAGTAGTTCTCTGAGATGTAAACAGATCAGATCCTCTTGGAATGTAAATATAACATGATTTTTGCTGTCCTTAAAAAGGTCTTCTTTAAAAGAGATAATGTCTATAATGGAGATGAAAAGAAAGGACTTTAGAATTATCTTGCAAAACTATATGGGCAGATAATTTTTAGTTCTTGTTATAGCAAAGAAAATAGAAGACACAAGCCACAAAAGGCTGCAACTCTGGTTTTACCTCTTTCCCAGCAGTGAACCAATTTTGAGATGTTTTTCATAGGTTTGTTGCTTGAACTCCTGAGTGCAGAGTAAAAAATGTGGGCCTTATCAGAGGATCTGCTCCATGTGGTAGGGTAAGATCTGGTTGACTGCTATTACTTTCAGCAAATTAAGTTCCTGTGCAATCTCAGGTAACGGCTATGTAATGGTCTCGTTCTGTTCTCTCTTGCCACATCCCTTAACTATAATTTTCCTTAATTTAAAAGTAACTCTGGTCTTTTTTCTGGTATAGGTGACAGGGTGATTAAATATAACAGACAATGAGAAATGTGTGAATAGGTGGATGCAGAATCTCACAGACTCTACAATAAAAAGTTTCATTATGACAGTCTGTGGCCCTATGAGGTTTAGCGTTAGACATGTCTGCATGTACCTAACAGAAAATAAATGTATGGTAATAAGATAATTTTTGATAGCAATGTATGATCTGAAATTCATTAAACGTACAGAAATCAAGACTTTTCAATGAAGACAAATCAGTAGTATGGAATTTCAGCTGCTTTTATCTAGTTTCATACTCAAGCAACTGGATTTTTATGACAGCTTTGAAAAGTTTGAGGGTTGTGTCTTTCTCTGACTGCAGTCTTGTAACATTTCTTAGATTCCTTCTGTTACTCTGTTTTGGCTCATATCTCCCTTTTCCTTCAGATGCTGACATCTTTTGATTCTTATAGTGTTTATTATAATTGCTATCACTGTCTAAAACATCTATTAATCATACATATTCTGGTTTTCTTGGTCTGCCACAATGTAAGATCTCTTTCATGTTGTGTGTCATTTTTATAACTATTCCTCACCTTTGGCAGAAGACTTGAGTTCAGTATGTCCTAAAATTATCACCACTGGACACAGGCATGATTGATGGAGGACATTGAGTAGACTGTGTTGAGTAACTTATACAATGTATCAAGTAATTTATACAATACTCAACACCATGATTTCCAATCATTTTATGACAATAAAAATATAGAAACCTTTGTACAGTTCTGGATAAAGAATAGTCAGCTTTTTCTCGAGTAAATTAAATACAGGTGTGAAAAGCATAGCATTTTTATTTCTATACAGAGAAAACTACAGCAAGATATTCAATAATCAGTAGTAAAAGTTGATGTCATCATAGTAATTTTTCTCAGTCAAAAGTCGAATCTGATTTTTTATTGTCAAATTGAAATGTATGAAATAATCCCTAGCCCTAAATGTTTCTCTTGAGATGCTTAATCTATTGTGTACGCATGATTCAGTAGCAATTGCTCCTTTTCATCAAATGTGATTGTGCTTTTTGATTCACAGATTAATTGGTGTAAATTTGGACAAGAACTATGCTTTTGTCATCTTTATGTTTGATGCTACAGTTTCTTGATGTCAAATACACTTGCAAAGTATGATTGTTCTGCACATAGAGTTGTTGGCAAAATCCTGTTTAATTAAATGATGACAGGATGCACCATAGAATTTCTAAAAGCTGTGTGGGAGATTAATATAAAGTCATCGGTAGTCTGGGGTTTCCTCTGGAGACTGTTCTGTAAATTTAGCCTTAATTCAAAGCAGAATAAAAAAGATCTTAGGATTTTGTTTGTTAAGTATGCTACTTTAAAGTAAATTACATTCTTTAAAACTTATAGAACGATGGTGTTTTTATTGTAGTAGAGGAGGAAATTACCAAAAATGAAGGAGGTATAGAAAAAGCCTTTTAAATCCTGGCATTAAGTTAATAACATAAAACAAGCAGTGTTGGTTTCTCTGGTAGTTTAAAAATCTTCAAGCTCTTCATTAACATGCTTGTATTTCAGATGATTGTCATTGATTTCCTGGATAGAGAAGAGGTTAGATGTACTCTGACACAGCTTTGTAGAGAAGAATTATACAAAATAAACTAGAAGTTGCTAACCTGAAAAGCTGCATCATTGCAGATGAATATATTCCAGAGCTAGAAATCTTTCAACACCGATTAGTGCTGAATTTATACTGGAAACTTTTCTGTGGTTCTGATTACCTCACCTCTCAGGATTTTTATTCTTGCTAAATGCTTTACTGAGTAATGGAATCATGGCTGTTGCAGTTTTTGGGATCTCCATTTCAGCCACGAATAGAAGCTGAGCATCCTAAATCCCAGTTCAAATATAGGTGGCATTTCAATGACAGGCTGAGTTGAAGATCCATTATACCTTTGGTGCTCTTGGAAATACATGCTTGCCCTTACACAATACTTACTGACAAATGTGAAATCTGCAATTTCTGAAAAAGGTGAGAAATTCCTAGGGGTTTCTAGATTTAAGAGTTTTCCCTAGATTTGAGGAGTGTCACTTCAGTGTTGTCTTATTTTGCCTATCTTTGATACACCTTGAGTTTGGAAGATATTTTGAAAATAACGGGAGAAACCTTCTCAGTCTGCAAAACACAGGAAGTTAAATTTATAAGCCAAGAGTAATTGTGGTAAGGCTTTTGTCAAGGACAGTGAAGGCAAGCAAAGAAATCTCATGGTAGCTATGCTACCAGTTTTCCATATTGTGTCAAGACTAATAAAATGTGCATAGAGTATTACTGAAGTAACACAGAGTACCAAGGAACTGTGATGAGAATAAGTGATACTGTTGAAATCATTTAAATTACCATCATTACTTCCTTGTATAGCATTTTTCATAGGAAAGATGAAGACCCATCTGATGCTTAATAGCTACATAGTTACTTAAACGTTCTATTATATGATGTGCTTAACTAAGAATTAAGAGGGAACAACCTACTGAAGAATGCAAAAAGCTGTGGAAAAAAGTAGCATGGATAAAAGAAAACAAAGCAGGAATATTGTTGCTACCAGTAGAGCGGTGTAAGTGTATGAACGAAGAATGTGAGAGAATTCACTGAGAAAATGTAGTTGGATTTTTTTCTCTCTCTGATTTCAACTGCAACTGCCCAACACTTTCTATTTACGACAGCATTTACTGTCATAAATTATTTCAGTAATTAAAGCAGTAAGTGGATTATTATTTCTTACCCAGTAGTATATCTCAGTCAGAGAAATCAAGCTCCTGGTGGTGGTTTTTCCATTAGCATTACATGAATTTTAGCTATCCATCATGAACAAAGAATAAAATGAAAAACAGAAGATTTCATTGCCTGAGTGACAAGTGGCACTTAAAGTTCTGATTCCCTGAAGTAGGAACTGTTTGCTTATTTGCAGAACTTGAGGACAGAATTTAGTGCTCTGTATTTTATGATACCTAGCAGATTGTAAGAAAATAAACCTGTACTTAATTTATTCTGTAGGTAGGTATTGCAATTCATTGGTTCCTACAAGCCTGTAGATCACATAGGTTTTGGGGAAAGTATTCATACCAGTGTTTATGTACATTGAAAGCTACTATATTGTTTATGAACACCCTCATGATACTGAATATGTGAACATTTCTTTCTTTGAAGGGTTAATTATTAAAAACACATCCAGATCCACAACCTCCAAACCACCAGTAAAAAAAAAAAGCAAACATAAAATCTTACAAGTATTCCCTGTTAATCCTGAGATGTTAATCACATTCTAACAATAGTGGCTAGACACCGATAGTTTCCAGTATCTCTGACCCCATCTTAAACCCTTTTTGAATACAAATTTAACATGTCCTGATTGCACTGGACCACACTAATACAAGCAGCATGTAGTTACACTGCTCTAAAAGAGGTAATAATTTCTGTCTACTATTCTTGCCTCTGCAAGACTCCATTGATGAGTTAGAGGGGAAACAGGGCAACAGTGCTTCAGTGAATGCTGGGAATGGTTTCAGAGTTTCTCCTATTTGTGATTGCTGCCTTGGATAGTCACAGTCTGGCTAACATTCCCATAGGGTTTACAAACCCTGTAAATATCAAGCAGAAGCTCAGCTTCTGTTGTTTTTTTGTTTGAGTTTTTTTGTTGTTGTTTGTTTGTCATTTTAAGGAGTGAAATGTAGCTTTTAATCATTTAATCTTTATATATTTCTCTCCACTTGGAAATACTGGTGAGAAGAAAGAAGGGGTTGAACAGATCTATGTGGGTGCTAGATGATAAGAAGGGGTAAGATTGAATAAAAGCATTCCACCATTTCTGTAAAATAAGTATTTGAAAAACATGGCATTTTACTGTACAAACAGTTGTCTATGAGGTCTTTTGCATTTGTCTCTGGAGGGCAGTATTCTTATGCAAGGGATTTATTTGACAAATGTGAAAGAATTTTCAGCCAATGAATTTCATATTTTCAGAGAATAACGAAGACTCATCTATTATACAGGCTTCAGGCAAATATTGCAATTCAAATAACATTCACTTGTGGCTCAGATATGAGCTGAACAATCCAAGTTTCAATGAAGACAGCAGAAAAACCTCCTAATGGTTCTAGCTGGAGGACTATCAAATCAAAATGAGCTAAGCTTAGAAAATAGAGCCATTAATATCAGTGGGAAATTTTCAGCAAGCATGAGATGCACAAGTAACAAATAAAAATTTTGCCAAATAACACTTCAAAACTTTTTTTATATCTCAAGTTAATATCTTTCAATAAAGGCCTTTACTTTGGAGAGTTGCAGATGGGAAATTAAATTGGCAATATTTACACTCACTTAGCTGCATTAATGAATGCTACTTTCCCCTCTATCCTTCATTCAAATAAGTAATACATTGACATGCAAAATTACATCTTACTATTCAAACTGTTAATATTTTGAATTCAACAAAAGCATGTAGGAAACTTTTTACTGGAAATATAATCTACTAAGATAATGTACATATATATGATTTATTTATTTAAAAATCATTTATTGAAAAAATGATTGATACTGATTCTTAACTTTCTAATTAAAAATTACGTAGTTTCTGCTGTGTTAGAGATTTCAACACTTTAAATAGTTTCAATGAATTGTATTTCTAAATTTGGGTCTTTTCCTGACAAAGTTAAGATCAGGTACATGTTAATAAAGCTGTCCAGTAATTGAAATATAATACACAGGAGAAGTAGTTTTCTTTTGAATGCTGTTTCCAAGAAAGAAATAAACTCTAGTATTCATTCTAACAATGGTGGATAGAACTAATGCTTTACACACAAAAAAAAAAACAACACCCAAAAACCAAAAAAACCCAACAAAACAAAAACAACAACAACAAAAAAACCCCAACAAAACAAACCCCACAAAAACCCCAAACCAAACCAAACAAACAAACAAACAAAAAAAACCCCAACAAACCAAAACCCCCCAAAACCAAACTAAAAATACCAGCAATATTTTTGGGAGGCTTTGAGAGTAATTAACTGAAATCTGTTGGCATGAGCCTTTCCATTAATTTGCCAGCTTATTACTTGGGAACAGTCAATTTAAATATCTATATTGATCTTTCTGCAAAATTACTATTATAAAGCTTATTTTAAAAGCATCTTTACTTTTACTATCTTGCTTGATAAAGTTAATGAATACTATTAAAGCTTATGTGAAAGCTTGATGGAATTAAGGGTATGTAGAAAGAAAGTTATCTACCTAAAAAAGAGTTATATCAAGTTTAGTCCTACTAAAAATATTGTTTCAGTTGAATTAATGAAATACCTAGTAGCTTTTTTTGTCTGTTTAAGAGAACTTAAATAGCAGAAGTATTTCAGATGTGAGGTAGGTTCAGTAATTCAAACCCTCATTAGAAATTATGAAAATAATTAAGACAGTGAGTAGCAAGCTTCAGATATGGTTTGAGAAATTTAAAGGAGCCAAAGAATTACACTGCCTAATTCTGAATAAACATCTTATCCAGCTTTCTCCAAAAGGGCAACTTTTACCAATTAGAATTTGAAAGATCTTGAATTTTCTAGGACCTTTTTCAAGAGATTGGTTAAAACTTCAGATCATGCAAACCTCACCTGCACTGGAGTTTGATTAAACAGTCCAGTCCTTTTTGTTCTTGTTTTGGAAATTTTCCTAGTGTTTTTGAGAGTGGTAGGAATTTATGCTTTTTCACTGAGAACTGACTGCAACTAGCTTTGAATGAAGTTTGCTTTTAACCTGTAGGCTTTCTTGTTTGTAGAAGTCACAGCAAAATTAAGAGGGTTTAATGCTGTGCAAGTCTTACAGGAATGAAATGCTCCTAAACGCCTTGAAACTGAAGTAACTTTTTCATACAAATGTACTATTAATAAAATATCCTGGATCTCACCCACGCCCCTCTCCTTGAAGTGAGCAAATCAATAATTCAACTGATAGAGTGCTAAAGAAACTGGAGAAGTACCTTTATCCATCAGACCTTGTTCAAAATGGGTTAGATTCTCACTCTGTGATTTTTCCAGATCGATAGATGAGGTGTAGTTTCATTATTCAGGAACTATTTTGGAAACAAAGTTTCAATCAAGGTAGCACTGTCCCCTGTTGCTACAAAAGGAAGAAACTCCACAAGAGACTCTCTGCAGGTTTATGCTTCATTTAATCTGCTGCGGTGGTACATTGGAGTGGAGGAAGTGGTGAGAAGAGCACTAACTGTGTTAAATCCCCCTCTCTCGCTGCTATGCTATCCAACTGGGAAAGTAATAACTGTTGCTGTTGTTTCCTCCTCAAGCTGCAAATCAAGGCAGTCAAGGGAATGTTTTTAAGATCTGCCCCCTTTTACTTTCAGTAATTACATAGCACTAGCAAGAATCTAGCTTGTGATTTTTAGTGTGCTTCTGAAATAGAGTGAGCTTTGCTCATTGCTTTAAGTGGGAGGTTACATGGAATTGTGATCTTAGTGGGTGCAAAACGCCTTTCATCTCAGTCATCTCAGCCTTTCATCAGTAGAGCTGTGCATCAGCCTGGGGCTGTCATAGCCCAGACATTAGCTGTGTCTGTCCATGCAACTGCAGTTTCAAACACATGGTTCTTACATACTTGACAGATATTAAATGGGTGAGAGGAGAGGGTTGCCTTTGTGTGTCAGGATCTCTCTCTCTCCCCTTTGTGGCCGTGTTGTGGTGAATATATTCCACAGGACCAAACTCAGTGCTTTAATATGCTGGACAAGAATACAATCTATACAGAAGAACTATGTTCTTGCAACTGAAATTTTGATAGGTTCAAACAAACATTCTCTAAGAAACAGAAACTGTGTGCTCACAAGGAACTGTTAGATCTGGGTTTGTATTCAGATTCTGAAAGCAATGTAGTAGTCTGTGTTGTAGTAAATACTTAAATTAGCATGATTTCTATTTCACTTTATAATATACATTAGTTTGGTATTTATACCACACCTATTCTAAGAAAAACAGATCTTTGGATCAGTTCTGACTAACTGCAGGGAAAGTTAAGGAACACTCAAGAAAAATCTGTAGGGCAATAAATAAAGCATTTTATTTATGCTTATGTACATAAGGCACTAGGTGAGACAGGTGATAGGACTGTGGGGTTGTTTTTTTTTTCAAAATTCAAAAGTATTATTCCTCACTAAAAATTTGTATCAAAAATAAGACCCCATGGAGCTACCTGCAAGAATACCTTCCTGCAAACTGGAAAAGCAGCCTTCCTAATAGGCAATAAACATCAAATTATATGGTTCTAGATTAATCCCCCTTTTATTGTGTCATTAGTAATTGAAGTAGAATTAAATTATACAGTAATTCCATAATTTACAAAAGACATTAAATAAAAAATACTAATTGTTAATTTTTCTCTGCAATGCGATTTCAGAATATATATTAGATACAGTGTTCTTACCATAACTATCCCTTTGTTTGCAATGATAAAGTTCATGATTAATGTGAATACATTCTACAAACAGATTATAGGAGACTTATATGGGTATGTTCTTGTGTTATTTTCTTTTTCTGTGATTTGTAGTTCTACATCTAACAACATATTCTACATTTAAGCAGAACTCTGCTTTTTAAAGCACTCAGTTTTTTCCTCTTTAATAATTCATGTTTTCATGAATGATGATCTGCTGAATTCCTTTTCCATTGCTAGCAGCAGGAATGTGTTTCTGCTTCATGAGTCAGACATGATAAAAAAATTTATATGAACAGCCAGTGACTGTCCATTGTATCTGAAATTCGACCTTATTAGACTTAAAAGAACTCACTGAAACTTTATGGCTATATGTAAAATATAGTACTGTTTCTTAAGTGCCATTGTTCTGAATTATAGAAGGATTACTGTCAGAGCTGCAGTCAGTGATGAATACTACTGAACAAAATTTATCATCATCTAATGTGCATGTTTTAGCATTGGCTCATTTCTTGTACAGATAATGCAAGTGATTTGCTCTCACTTTACCACTGTTTACAAGGTATGTAAACTATTACAGAAGTATCTTCTTTGACATGAAGTGGGTGGACATTATTAGTTTCCTTATTAAATTGCTGTGTATTTTCTTTTCTAATCCGGTTATACTTGTTATCTCCTTAATACATTGACCTTCAATGTTACATTTTTATCTCAATTCTGAATCATTTCTATTGCACTTGGGCAACACACTTCTCTTAAATTCAGACCAAAAATAAAATACAGTGGTTTGTAAGGAATGCATGTCATTATTAGTCCAGAAAATGAAGGGACAAAATAAGATGTTCCCCATTATTTTCTGTATGTCAGAGTTACTTATCTTCACTGCAGTATTATCATAGATATCTGTTAAGAACTGCAGTGCCATTCTAAAGTAATCAGAGATGCAACAATTTATCTAGTACACTGTTAATGCTACCACCACCAGCTGAACAATGTCTGGAAAATATTGTCAAAACATTTGTAAACAGATTTAAAAAGCTAATAAAACTGTTATTTATTTGAACACTATTCTTTCCATCTACGTGTTTCTTACAATCAAGGACATGTTTTTTTAAAAAAAGACATGTGGAAGGTTAAGAATGCTAGCTAACTTAAAATGGCATTCTCTTATGAGGTAAAATGTTACATTTTACTTTATGGATATCTGTGCACTTTGGTGTGATGTACACAGAGAGCTCTGAGATGCTAATACAAGGATAATAGGTGGGTACAGCTGGAGCAGTAGTTCTCATATTCCAGCCTCAACTCGCTAGGGAGGTTCCAGTCTCCTGTGAGGAGGCTTAGGCAAGTTCCAGGAAAATGAAAAGAAATATATTTTTCTAAATAATTTTCAGTTACAATTCTCAAACGTAGAATGTTCCGCTGTTATTGAGTCTTTAGGAGACTTGGTACTTTTGAGGATACTGTGCTGAAATAAGCTAGGCAAGTAAGAAAAAAAATTGCCTTGAATTCATATAAGAAATATTGATTAAAATGTATCACATACTGATTCTTTTTTCTGATAAAGCCGCTAAAACATGCACATTAGATGATGATAAATTATAGCATATTTTGCAGGGAAGGGTAAATATTCTGTGGTTTGGGAACAAAATGTTCTGCCAGTGTCTTAGCACACCAGTGTAATAAACAACTGGTCATGCACATGTCATTTTTAAAAACTTAAATATAAAGACTAGTAGGTGACTGGAATGTCTCCATTAATACTCTGCCATGTCTTGTTCCCTGTAGTTTAGTTTCCTCTTGTGTATAATACAGGTAGCAACATCCTATTTGTATTATTTTGGATGGAGTGAAAAACACTATGTAAATGCAAAACACATTTTTCCTAACATTAAATACTGTTACTAATTGAAAATAGGTATACAAGCCAAATACACCAAAACTATAATTAACACATAGTTATTACAATATACATGCATTACTCTTCCTTTTTATAAAGCATTTTCTAAATGAAACCTGGGTAGCTTGTGTATTGGGTTTGCATGGCAAGGTTTTGGTAGCAAAGGAGGCTACAGGAGTGGCTTCTGTGAGAAGATGCCAGAAACTTCTATGTCCAAAAGAGCCAGTGCCAGCCAGCTCCAAGAGGAACCTGCTGCTGGCCAAGGCTGAGCCAATCAGCTATGGCTGGCAGTGCCTCTGGGATAACATTTTTAAGAAAGGGAAAAAAAAACCCAAACCCTGCACAACTAATTGTATCAGAAGAGAGGAGTGAGAATATGTGAGAGGAATGACTCTGCAGACCCCCACATCAGTGCAGAAGGAGGGCAGGAGGTGCTCCAGGTGCCAGAGCAAAGATTCCCCATCAGCCCATGGGGAAGACCATGGTGAGGCAGGCTGTGCCCCTACAACCCATGGAGGTCCATGGTGGAGCAGATAACACACCTGCAGCCCGTGGAGCCCCCCACGCTGGAGCAGGTGGGTGTCTGGAACAGACTGTGAGCCCGTGGGAAGCTTACACTGGAGCAGGTTCCTGGCAGGACCTGTGGCCCCATGGAAAGAGGATCCCAAGCTGGAGCAGGTTTGCTGGCAGGACTTGTGACCCCATGGGGGATCTACACTGGAGCGGTCTGATCCTCAGGGACTGCACCCTGTGGAAGGGACCCATGCTGGATCAGTTCATGAAGAACTGTAGCCCGTGGGAAGGGCTCATGTTGGAGAAGTTTACGGAGAACTGTCTCCCATGGGAGGGACCATGCTGGAGCAGGGGAAGAGTATGAGGAATCCTCTTCCTGAGGAGGAAGGAATGACAGAGACAACATTTGATGAATTGACCACAACCCCCACGCCCCATCCCCCTGCATGGGAGGAGGTAGAAAAAAAACAGAAGTGAAGTTGAGCCTGGGAAGAATGGAGAGGTGGGGGGAAGGTGCTTTAAGATTTATTTCTCATTATCCTACTGTGGTTTGATTGGTAATAAATTAAACTGATTTCCTCAACTTGAATCTGTTTTGCACATGATGGTAATTGCTGAGTGATCTTGTCCTTATCTCAACCTGCGGTCCTTTCATTGTACTTTCTCTCCCTGTACAGCTCCCCAGAGGGGAATGATAGAGCAGCTTGATGGGCACCTGGTGTGCAGCCAGCACCACAGGCTGTATTGAATAGGAGCATGGTCACAGAGACTAATATAGCTTGCCACCTCCTTTCCACTGGATGTCACCATCTCTATGGTCTGTTAAACTATTGGCTTGACCGGTCTCTAACTTGATGTGATTTTTTTAGTGTGTATCATTTCACAAAACTGAGAAAGGGGTCAGAAGAACTGTTTAGCAGAACCAAGGCAGAGATGATCTGTGGTTTGTCATGAGAGAAAGATGGTCTGGGCCAGTTAATGTGGATGTATGGCATTCAAAATAATTAAACTGATTATGCTATAGAAACCTTGTTTTTGTGGGTAGAGGCCCAGAGAAGTTTTTGGAGCTTCCAAGCAGAGAAGCAGGTAATACTTCTAAAGATATGGAATCATTCCTCCAGAGGTTCTGAACTAAGCTTAGATAGGAACATTTAAAAACATTTTAGCCAGATCTAACCTTCTTTCTCAATACTGAACTCCTTTCAGCCTCTGAGAGCAAACATGAATCTCCCAAATGCAGTTATGCAGAAATTGGGGTCTTTAACAAGTGACTAGAAAGCAAAACATAAGATTGTAAGCATCTTTTTGGTATAGGATTTTATTTGAGAGATTTTTCAAATGGGCAGTTTATTTCAGCCACTCTTCTTTCACCCTTTCTTTCTGTAACTGGGAGAATTTGAATTTTATACTGATCTTCAAAAATGGACATGTTAGCAAGACAGGTTTAACATTTTTTTTTATTTACTTGTATTGATGTTTGCTGTATGCTACCCTTTAAAATAAAAACCTAAAGTTTTTTCCTAAAATGCAAGCAAAACATATTTATATATTGTTAGTTTTATTCTTGAACCCTGACATTCCAGTAAAATTTAAAAAAACTATTTAGGCCCATGTTCTCCAGGGAAAGCAGGTTGCAAACTGAGTTAATTTCCAGGATAGGGCTCAGGCTCTAAAATCAGACATGTGTCTGGCCATGTTTCATCTTAGATCTGCTAGAAATTATTCTCTGTCCTCCAAAAGCCACTGCAGGAATCAATACTCCTTGATGAAAAAAAAAAAAAAAATATACATAAAAATTTCAAGGACTGGAAAAAAAAAATACCCCAGCTTAGTTACCCTTTATATGGAGTCATGAGTTGTATCACCCTAATACAATTCTAAAATAACTTCTGTTTTATCCTAGATTTTGGTAGGATTGTTAGGAGTTCATGTAAAAGAACGGGTTTGAAGCAATAGGATGCATATGTACAATTTTATTCTTGTTGTTTGTATGGTACCATAAATTCAAAGTATGTCAGTCAATAAAAATTACTATCATAAAGAGGATACAAACAAAATATGTCTTTCCATTGTAGCTTGTTAGTAAACTGGGAAGCTTTTGGCTTCTTTATCTCTGGGCAGTTTTCAAAGTCATAGAATTGCTAGGTTAAACAAATTCTACAAAATTAGTAAAAGTTATTATTAATATAAAAATTGGTCTGCTTTTACACCCCTGTTATTTAAATGAGTATTGATGAACTAGTGCATTTTTTTCAAGTCCAGGAACTTGGTGTTTATTTTTGTATTGGCAATTACAATCCCGACAAGTAAGTATCAATTTAGTCAGCAACTGAAGCTGATCACAAATGCCACATGACAATGTAAAACTAAGTTTTTAGTCTGTCACACTGATTTCAGTGGTCAAGCAAAACCTTCTGGTGTTTGAACACCATGATGCCATGCCGCCTTGTAAACCAGATTGATGACTTGGGCTCGACCAGTTCTGCAACGGTCCATTCTGCGTGCTGTTGTTCTGCCACACCTGAGGAGGTAAGGAATTGCTGCATGGTAAGAATTATAGAAGTGGCAGAGGAAGGATCTCAGACAGTCTTGGCCACTGGTGCAAGTTATCTCTGTCCAACAACCTTGCCTTTCTATCTTATCTTTATTTCAAGTATATGACAATTGCCATTATTTCACTCAGTTGTCTTTCTGTAGCATTACTACAGAAAGAAATGTAAAATGTGTTTCAAAGTAGACAAAAATAATTATTCTTTCTTAAAACAATCAACTGAATTAGTCATTGTCATCATAAGTTTTAATAGATTAGAACTGGACTTTCTAATACTCCATGAATTTTAAATTGCTGGTCTATTAAGCCTAGTTACAACTACAGTTCAAATTGCATTTTACAAATACTATCTGTGATTATGAATTAAGATTACAGTTTAAAACAGTGATGTAGTTATGACATTGCAGAATTACTTTCTTTTTCATATCTAAGGTAAAAGAAATATGGGGTAGATTGAAATGAAAAGAAGTCAGGAAACTGATTACGAACTAGAAAGTTACTGGTATAGTTATATTTAGGCAGTCTTTGTTCGTAACAACTGAAAGTTGTCCCATGCGGCCTATGTGGAAAACTGGAAAGCTCCATTAATTCTGAATTAAAAGCTGCCCATTTATAATATGCCATTCCTATCCATGTGGCTAATTGGTTCCCTTCTTCCCAATATCAGAAGAAAAGCCAAAAATCTAGCAGAGATGGACTCTTACCAAAAATGGCAGTCACCAAACCTGTCTTAGTTTACATCAGTATGTACAGTAATACAGTTTACACTACTGACCTGAATTCAAACAAGATAGCCTAGTGAAAGTTTATCTATTTTTATGCAAATCTCATTGTAAGGTTTCTGTACAAGAAAAAAAAAAAAAAAAAAAAAAAAAAAGAAAGAAAGAAAGAACCATAAACACACACACAATTCCTGCCCCCACCAAAGAAAAAAGAAAAATAAAGAATTGTCTGAAAAGAGTTCTTGCAGTTGTCTAGATGGACTCTGATGCAGAACTTTCCATTCTATCTGCAAAAGTATTGGCAGTGTGATATAGATAAACTTCTACTTCTGGTGCCTTTTGTATGTTTCTCAGAGCTAATACTTTAAATGTTAATATGCCTTGATTATTTGTCAAATTGTACTTGGTGTCTAAAACATTAGCTGTACTCTGAAAATACTGGATTGAATGGGGAATATCAGAAGTGCACTTATAATTCAGATACATAATAAGATCAGACCAGGCTGATCCAAAGGCCAATGCTAGCGTGACTGTGAGGCTGCTGTTTATCACTTGCGGAAAGTCATGATGGTTAAGGGAAATCCCTGTCAGCTGGGGAAAGGTTAGTGTTACACTTATCTTTAAGAAAGGCAGGGAGGAGGAGGACAGTACTACAGACTGATCAGCCTCACCTCAGTTGCTGGAAGAGTCCAAGCACATCTCAGAATCTGTTTCCAGAGCTGTGAAGGATGTGAAGATACTCAGGACTACTGAACATAGTGATCTACCAAGGGTAAATAGTAGTTGACTGACCCGACTGCCTTCCATGATGAAAAGACTGTGTGGAAGAGAGAACAGTGGATGTAACATCCTTTCCGTTCCACAAGGCTTTTGAAACAATCCCTCAAAACATTCTCATCTGGAAGCCAGGGAAGTCTGGACTGGATGAACAGACTGTTAAGTGGGATCAAAGTGCAGAGACTGATGGGCCAACATCTGGCTGGCAGCTGGCAATGAGCACATCACCATGAGGGGCTGGTACTGGCACCCACGTGGCCCAGACGGGATAACCTGAAGCACCGGCACAGGCCGGCAAGTGGCTGCCTGGGTGCTGGCAAGGACCTGGGGCCCTCAGGGGACGGCGGGGTGGGTCGCAGCCAGGCAGCACGCTCTCCATCGTAAACAACACCATATGTGCCAGCGTGCCTGTCGCTGGCGGATCGAGGGGAACGCCCGGAGCCCAGGAGAGGGCTACCAGGATGGTCAGGACTTAGAGCACACAATCAGTGCTGGCGCCCAGCTTGCTTGTCTGCTGTGGAGGAGCTGAAAGGGGGTCTAGTGGCAGCCGGCAGCTGCTTGAAGGTTGCTGCAAAAGGCAACAAACTTCAGCTCTTCTCGGCGGCGGCATGCTGTTTAAGGAGGGCCAAGGGCCCCTGTCTGGGATGTTCAGACTGAACATCAGGAGAATCTTCTTCATTAGGAATGTGGTGCAGCACCGGCGTGGGTTATCCACGGAGGCTGGGGAATTTCTGGTGCTGGAGGTTTTTGAGATTCAGACAAAGCTGTGGCTGATGTGATCAAGTGTTGATGATAGTCTCATTTTGAGCATGAGGTTGGACTGGACAGCCTCATGAGGGTCCTTCCAAACAGCAGTTCTGTGATTCTGTGAATTTATAGTCAGATTGGTCACAGAAGCTCTGTGGGAATGGAGGTGAAAAGAGGGGGAAATGCTACTTCTCCCGTTGTTCATGGATTTGCATCCCATATGCCTATATTCCACATTGCAATTATCCCCATTGTTTCATTTTGAACATCATTTTCTCCTCTTGTCTCACTTAAGTCTTTTTCTTCCCATCTTCTTCCAATTTCTGTGTGCTATACATGCCATCAAAACTCTCACAGCCTGCTACAGCTGGCCAAGTGGCAGCATCTGTGATGTCTGGTTTGGAAATAATCTTGTATGTTTGGATAAATAGCAAGAGAATCAGAACTTGATAAATCCATGAGGTTAAGTTCAAATTTCCTTCAATGGAAATACTGCTTCAGATATTTCCCACTATTTACAATATTGATCACAGCATATTGTCTTGTCTGAAACTGATTGGTGAAACCAAAAGTTATTTGGGCAGGAAAAAAGAAATGAAGGGATGATGGATGAGTGTCAGGATTATCTAGGAAAGTACAGTTGGCTTGGAAAAACATCTTCTGGGAGTTTTGGCCGAAAGAAGCTTGGATATACATGGCTAGAGGGTGAATCTTGATTTTAGGAGCACCGTATGTCTGGAAAGGAAGGCTGACTTTTAAGATGGAGAATGGAAATTAATGCATCAACAGGTTAAAGAGATTTGACATAGGTGTACCATTCCATTAATATGAAATTAAGAAGTTTAGAAAGAAATGTATGAGGTTTAAAATGATTGCAGATCTGTGATGGAAAGGTAAGAACGATGGCAGGACCAATTTGATGATTGAGGAAGTAGAAGATGTGCGTGAAGCTAATCAGAACAGTCTAAGGAGTAGATGAATGCTGATTGGAAGAAAATACATGTCTTTGTAAAGGTACTGTTTGCGAGACGTTTTTGCAGTGCATTCTTGTTTAGTACTGACACTCTGGCAAACATAATAGAAGGACCAGACAAATACATACTAACTTTCAAATTAACACCTGGCTGTGTCTTCTTCATATTTTGTCAGGAGCATAGTGATTATAATTTTGGCATGAATAAGAAGTGTTAGATTTTAGAATATTTCCACATGGGACAAATATGAATTCTACTTTAAAAAAATTAAAGAAGCAGCAGCTTTAAAAAAATGCAGCTTCCTTTGGTTCTGGATTGTACATGAGCACAAAAGAATCTGAGATGTAAAACCAAGTTCTTTTTAGGACGAAGTTCCTTTCTGTATATTTTAACTTTAAATAAATTTTTCTGCGGCAGTTACAAACTCCTGAAACTGGCGGTTTAAAATATAAAAGCTTCCCTGTAGCAGTGGGCTCAGCGCCGCTATAATTAAACCTTCCTCGCATTGATTTACAGCCAGTCTTACTCGCAGAGGGGAGAGAGCTTATTCATCGGTGAAGATGGCAGACCAGGGGAAGGTTTCAAGTTGGGCAGCAGACGATTTCCGAACCTGGTGTGGCAGAGGCGTCAGGAGGAGTGCAGGGAGGAAGAGCCCTGTTTTAACCCACCGCCAAGTTCTCGGCGAGCTGGGGCGTGCGCAGCCCGACCACCTGCCGTCGCTTGGCGGCCGGGGTCCCCCGGGGCCGGGCCAGCAGCCACGGGCTGGAGCGCTGCTGCCGGCGGCCTGGCGGCGGGAGGGGCAGCGCGGAGGGGCTGCCTCCAGCAGCGGCAGCCTGAGCCCCCCCGCGGCCCCTCCCTGCCCCGCTCCCACCCCGGGCCAGGGTCCCCGCCGAGCCCGCCCCCGCCTGCCGCGCCCCCGCCGCGCGCCGCTGCCGGCTCCGCTCTCCCCCGCGCCGGCTCCAGCCCGACTTTAAGTACTTCCGAGCGGGAAGCCGGCCCCTCTCCTCCCCCGCCTCCCCCTGTCCCCGCCTCCCCTCCCGAGTGGCCAGGCGGACCCGCCGGCGCGGCGGCCCCAGCCGCTGGAGCACCGGGCGAGGGGCGGCGCGGCAGGCGCTGTCCAACTTTTCAGCACAGTTTCCCCGGCGCTGCCCGGAGGAAGGCGGCTGCCACCGCCCGGCCCGCCCGCCCGCCGGCACCATGGAGGCAGAGCGCGGCGGCGGCATGCCCGGCAGCAGCGACGGCGCCGGCGGCAGCGCCGGCGGCGGGGACAGCGGGAGTCTCAAAGCCCCCAAGCATCTGTGGCGGCACGAGCAGCACTACCCGCCGCAGCTGCGGCAGCACCAGTTCCTCCAGCACCAGCAGCCCCCCGCCCCGCCGCCCGCCTCGCGGGGCCGCTGCCTGGCCGGGGCTCGCGTCAGGCACCGCGGCTACTCCGACACGGAGCGGTACCTCTACTGCCGCGCCATGGACCGCGCCTCCTACGCCGTGGAGACCGGCCACCGGCCCGGCTTGAAGAAATCGCGGATGTCCTGGCCCTCCTCCTTCCAGGGGCTCAGACGGTAGGAGAGGGCTTGGCCCACCGCTCCGGCCGTAGGGAGGCGGGGGGGGGGGCGGCGCGGCGGCGGAGCGCCGTTCTCCCGCCAGCCGTGGTGGCTCCCGGCCGCGGGGTGGGGGGAGCTGGCGGGGGCCGCTGAGGTGCGGGCACAGCAGGACCTCCGCCGACCGACCCCGCTCCCCACGGCAGGAAGGAGAAGAAAGGGACGCCGTGCAACTGCGGAGGTTCCGAAAGGGAGGTGGGGCCGGGCCGGGCTGCCGTGCTGGGGAGCCCGGGTGGGCGGCTGCGGGGAGCGGGGCACCTCGTCTTCCCCGGGGCCCCCGGGCAGGGAGCGGGCGTGACCGGGGCGCGGGCGGCTGTACGTCGTGCCATACGCGCCTGTCTGTGGATGGAAAAGCCACCGCCAAACACGTGGGTGGGAGCGGGACCGCGCCGGTGCCGGCAGGGAGCCTGGAGCGGGCGGCAGGAGCGGGCGGCTGGAGCGGGGCTCTCCGCCCGGGGCCGCGCCGCGCCCGGGGCCGCCGCCGCCCCGCGCCGCTCCGCTGCTCCCCGCCGCCCCCCCCGCGGGAGCTGCCCGCGCTCCCGCCGAACCTGCGGCGCTGGCGCCGGGCGGGAAGGACGCGGCTCGCGTGGTGGCTGCACAAAGTTAAAATAATGAGAGCTCCGGGAGGTGTGCAGTCTGACAAACCCGGGGTTAGGGTCCCGCTAGTCTGGATGGGCTTAGAGGAGAGAACAGCCTAATGGTTTCTTAGCCAGAGGGAGGAGTCCGTCATCTACTAGTCTATTGTTCCCTGTTAAAAGAGCTGGAGATTTATTTTGCAGTGTGTAGCTCACCAGTGCCGATTTTGCCCTTGATGGCTATCACAGGCATCTGGTTTAAAATCAAATTCTCCGTCAAAATCAGTAGGATGTTTTATTTGATCGATCAATTTGTTATTCGGTCTTCATTTTTGGGTGGCTGGAACCACTTCCTTTTAGTGGAGAGCCACAAGCTTGTATTTCAATTTTAAGCAGACGCTGTGAATAAAGGATTTATGGAGAGAATAGTGGGCAAAGGGACAATACTTAATATCCAGTTACTCTGTAGATTCTTGATTTCCTGGAAAATCATGTTTTTATAGCATGATATTCTAATGAATAAATAATAGAACCCTTTCTGAGCAGAGGTTGCTTTGTATGTTTCTGTGGTGCACACTGTATTCTTTAGCCTTGGCCATAAATCTAAGCAAGACATACTTGAACAGTCTTTGGCACTGTTTGCTCTATTTTATCTTTCTACCTTGGCTTCATTTCCACTTTGTATGTAATTAAGAAATAAAAAGAGGTGCAGGAATTCTGAATTGGAATTAAACTTTCACATGGGTAATCTTTAAAATCTGTCTTAATAGCTTTGGCTTTCATGCAGCCATTCTGTTGCTACACCTTTGTATCACTTGGGTGAACTCATGCTTGTCTGAAGTTAATGATGTTAAAATTTTCATCATGTAAGATTTGAAAGAATAAACTCTATGCTTCAAAAAAGAACAAATGTTCGATTTAATGCTCTTTTCAATACATGCCTGTTTCTTTTATAGAAAAAACACTAGGCATCTAGGGTTTTCAGTCTTTAAGACTGAATGCGGTTCAGTTTTCTGAATGCAAAGAAGTTTAGTTCTTGCAAATGGTAATGGCTGCTTTGAGTATATTCAGCATTATTCCATAACTGTTAGTTACTGAGGGCATGACAAGTCAAGGTGGGAAGGGAAAGTACACTTTTTTTTTTTTTTTTGTTAGGACTTTGGGGCCATTGAAAAATTGTAAATTGCAATTCTTGTGATGCCCATTTGAACAGGATTTTTTTTTTTTAATGCATAGCATTTTGGTTTTTTAAGCTTCTATTCTTTTTATAAGTGGAACTATGTTGTTTTGACAAGACATGCTCCTTAAAAATCAAGGATGATCAGTGAATTTTATTTTCATTTTATGAGATTGGTAAAAATGCTGCAGGTATGCCTCCTTTTTAGAATTACTGGAGCAAAGTGGACTAAAGAAGCTCAATAAAATTGACCGTTACATGACTTTCTTAGCAAAAATACGTTCTCACAGGTGAACATTTTAAATGAAACAAACACCTATAGTATGGAAACACAATGTGAACTGTAACAAATTGCTTTACAAGTAAGTTCAAGAAATATCAGAAAAGCCTGGTCTTTCTAGGACTTCAAGTTCTGGGTCAACTGCTTTTTTTCATGGAGAGCAAAGCAAAATATTTTCTTAGTATTCTTGTATAAAACAGTAACTTGCAAAAACCTGTAATACTTCTGGAAAAGGCACCAGTCCTTTCCGAAGTTATCAGCTTCCCTTTTCATATTAAGGCTTTTTAATATTTCTCCCTTATTTAACCTGTTTGTCAGAAGAACATTTCTTAATGGATTCCTCTGTATTTATTATGGTCTAGGGTGATAAACTTGTCTTTCAGAAAACCTAAAGTTACTCTGAATGTGAGAGGGTGGGAAAAATTGTGTAAAGAACTGTACAGAAAACACATCATGTATTAGAGATAGTATTAAACATTAATGGCTCAAAAGTGCAGAAATTAGCTCCGTAACATTTTTTTTCCATAATTTGTTTTCTTTTGCTCCAAAGATACACTAACTCTTAAAACCTCAATGAAAACCACAAAGGAACGCTTATGAAGCCAAATACACAACTCTGAAGTTTCTTCTATTTTATGTTTTGTAGAAAACTTAAAAATACCTAATGGTTATATTTCTCAAAAGAAATGAGAAGTTACATATATTAAAATTTGAGTGAGAACAGACGAGTACATCTTTGTCATCCAGACTGAAGAGAGTTAACATTTAAATGGCAAAATCAACCAGCAAAAATTCTGAACTGAATTAGCTGAAAAAAAATATGTGCTTGTAGTTTGGAAAATGGAGTATTTTTTATAACCATTTTAATGCTTTCCCTGGCTCCATATGATCATCAGTAACTTTGCACAGAGCTTAGTACAGTGCTGTATTTCCTTCAAGGAATACAATAGCATTTCATTACACAGAAAAATGTATGAGAATCATTGATGTCTTTTCTTTAAAGTAGAGATTATTCCTTTATTTTCAAATGGGAAGGTAAGTGCTTTGAATTCATACGCAGAAGAGCTATACAAAAGCCAGAGGAGTCAAGAATAGCCGGGACTATCTGTGATCTTTTTTGTTGCCATGTGTTTACTGTGTGGTCTTGGCCAAGTCAATCTCTCTCTGGCACTGTTTTCTCATGTGTAAAATAAAAACAGAAATAGAGTCTTGACAAGTTTATGTTAGAGTGATTTTTTTTAGATCATAGAATAAAAGGTACTATGTTAATAATAAATAGTACTAGTGCAATTGGGAAGTAAATACTTCAAATAATTTTCCATTCAATATAGCAAAAACAGTGAGTGTAATAAATGGAGCTGACGTTCTGGTTATTTTCAAAAAATTCAGGTACTTCTGTTTGCTCCTTACATAATTATCAGTATTGCATAGTCTTTATTCACAGTTTAGTGGTTTAAAAAAAAACCAAACAACTAACAATTTTAAAGGCCATTAGTCATATATCAATTAAATCATCTTGTCGTATCATCTTTCTATGTTCTATTTTTCACTAATGAAATTTCCAACTGGAAAAAATAGGGAAGAAATACACTGGTCCTAATTCCACGAGTCATGAAATCTCCCATTATTGTATCCTTAAGATGCATCCTAATATCTTAGACTTTAGACTTCTTTTTATTAGGTTTCCAAGACCATTGTTTGTTTTAGAATAGGCTTCTTGTAGATTTATCTCAGGTGATTTACAGGTCTAGGCTTCTTCATGAAACCAACATTGTATCTGTATGTATGCATAAGTGACTACACACAGGTGAGGCAATATTAGCCTTTTGCAATCCAGCAATCAGGGTACTTGTTCCCTAATGCTGTCTATTCAAAACATGTAAGTGGCCATTAAAATTAGCTGCTGTCAAAAAAAAATCTACTTCCTCTCCCTTTCTGTTCCTTGTGTGGGACTGTGTCTAACCAGGTAGCACCCACCACTGCTTTGCTTATACACGGAGATTGGTCCTAAATATCAATTTTTTCTTGAAAGTGACAATCTTGTGCTTACACCACTCAACAAAGTGTTAAGAAAACAAAATAACACCCAAGATGGAATGTAGTGTATTATTTCAGTAGCAGAAGCTTTATTCTCTATTAGGAGAAGAGTTCTGTGTGTTAGTTTCTCGAATTTCTGAAGTCTGCAGCACTGTATGATGCTGTGATCATTTAGCTAGATAAGACCTTGGTTTCTGTAGCTAAAAGTAGAACACCTGGAAAAATAATGGTACCTTCGCAAATCCTGGCAAAAGTCTGTTGTGTACTCCAATAAAATTCACCCTTCTTTCCATCCTAAACCCCATTCTGTTCCCCTGCTTAGTTTGACAAGCTCCTCTTGATCTATTATGTCCTAATTGCTTCCACACAACCTAAGGAAAAGAAATATAAGTGTTTTCCAACTTACAGGCCAATAGAAAATGCTCTCAGAATTCAGTAGCAGTCTCTAATTAAGAATTTAGTTGTTTACTTGTCTGGCAGAGTTTTATTGCTTTGTTTACTACTAAATGGTATTGGCACCCAAGATGTTACAATTGACATATGCTAGCCCTCCTTCAAAAATACAAATAATTTTTACAACTTAGTAAACATTGTTAGATTAATGTTCTTTATTAACTGTACATAAAAATAAATTAAATAAGAAACTCATGTTGTCAAATGTTTTAAATAAGTGATTATAAGGGCCTGATTTTTGTGTTTGTTTCAAAAGGCTTGCATTTTTGGATTGTGTTGTGTGACCTGAACGATATAAATAGCATTCATTTTCATGATATTGGAATTTGAAAAAACATTAGCTTTTAAAATTTACATATTCAAATATGATTATTTTAACATTAATTTTGCTGCAAATGAATAGTGCCAATTTCTTAATTTAGTGAGTATAGGACAAAGCAGGACAAGCCCATCAGTAATCAAGTAGAGATTAATCACCATTGAAGCACTTTTCCTTAAAGACATAGCCATGTAAAGTTCTACCTTAAAATTATTAACACAACTCTTTAATGTATTTCCCAGTGGAAACTATGTAATGCAGTTTTTCTTTCAGTACTTTTAAAATTGGTTTTATTGTAGCAACATTATTTAAGTATTAATAGAGATATCTGTCCATAAAGTGGTTATGTAAAGGAACACACTCATGGTGTCAGCTCTGTGGCAGTCAGCTGGTGCTCTAAATGTCTCTCCTTCGGACACCAGGTGCACAGTTGAGGCAAAATTTAGATAGGAATTTTGCATATAAAGCACTAAAAGAACTTTAGTGAATTTCCTATAAAAGTTATCTTAAATGGAGTTAAATAATTTTAAGTATATGGTGCTCCTCTGTTAGAGAAGACTTGGGAGCTAGTAGATGATTGGAAAGCCTGTGAGATTATGTTGATGTGTAAAAATTGTAAATGCGAGAAGAAGTTTAAGTCCAGAAACAGAACCATTTGACTGCTAAATAGGTCGTCTTGATGGACAACTTCCAAGGCTCATTTTTTTTTCTACTGGAAGGCAAGAGTTTTGTGAGGAAAGGGTGTTAGACAAACCCTACTCCGTGTCACTTGATAGAATGATTTGAAAGAAGGTTGGTATGTGCTGACATGGGCAATGTTAGCTTTCCTTTGCCATTTTAACCAGTATGAGGTATATAGCAGCTCCAGAAAAGAAGAACATTGCTAGAAGAGTTTCTTCTTGTAAACAAGAATGCAGCGTATATCTGAGAACAAGGGTTCTTTTCTTGGTAATACGGTGGATCACCACCACGTCTGGATTAAATCCAAAGCTCTTCCAGTAATCCAGAGAAACTATATTTAGTGATGTTTGTTTAGACTGAATATTTAAAGGTGGTAATAACACTCACTAAGGGATGAAAACATATAGGTACGATATTAAATTCTGTTGATGTTTATTTTAAATGCAATTGTCCAGCCACCTACATCTTTCCCTTGATGTATTAAGGCCTTAAATTCTGTATAGCAAGGGTTATGGGGAGTAGGGGGTGGGTGGGGGTGGAGAGGGAGGCAGGGAAAGCAATATCTGCTAGTTATCAATAGCTAGGAGATGCCCCACTGTTATCCATTCCTCAAATTCTTCTCAGTTTTGTCCCTCTCCTGTGTCTTTCCAATGACTTAGTGTGTCCTGCTGTGAAGGTTTCAAACTAACTAACCATTTAGCTTAATAATGTGGCTGCAATTAGACCTAAGTTCCTGCCTACTTCCAGTTACCTTATGTAGGTCTGTATTACAATATTGCACTACAGGATTTGCACAATAGTTTCTGAGTATCTTATAGTGCATTAAAGAAAGTTAACTACAGGCTGATGATAAATAGGACAAGTTTACATGTTCAGTTAAATTAGTACGTGAAAGAGCCGAAGAGAAAATAAAGACATACAGCATTAAAGAATCGTGGAATCATAGAATGCTTTAGGTTGGAAGGGGCCTTTGGAGGTCCCGTGGTCCAGTCACTGCTCAAAGCAGGTCTATTCAGAACAGGTTACTCAGGGCTGTGTCCATTTCAGTCTTGAACACTCCCAAGGGTGCAGGTTTCACAGCCCCTGTGGATATTTGACTACTTGATGGTATAACATTTTCCAATATCTAATCAGAATTTCCTATGTCATGACTTGGCTCCTTTGATTCATATCATATCACTGCGCGCCTCCAAGAGTCTGGCTCCATTCTTTATCATCTTCTGATCAGGCAGGTAGTATAGTTCTCTGGGTGCAATCTCACAAGTGCTGGATAGGAATTTAACAGGTTTAAAGGAAAGTCTAGTGCTGGAAGTGTTGTTTTCAACTGCTATTTATTAGATACACAGTTCTAAGAATGACTGGATGCTTAGTAGATTAGTTTGTATAGACTATTCTTTCACTGTCTTTGTCCTTGTGAGGGACCTGTAGCCACTTTTCTCTCAGATTTCAGAGAGAGGGTTCCGCTGCAAGAATAGTCAGGGGAGAAAGAAGGAAAAAAAAGAACTGTGCCTTCCTATCAAGTAGTTTGTTCACTAATCTAGTATGTTTCAGAGATGTTGTGATCATTTCCACTCTTGCGTCTCCTAACTTGGGCCAAGCTGACCTAAGGCCATCCAGCTCCAGACAGGGAAAATAGGCATAATGGGAATGGTTTGCTTCAGGGACAGCCAGCCCTCCCTCCAGTTCCAGAAATGAAAGCACTTCAGAACAAAACGTGTAAATCGCATATCCAATACTTTAACCTATTCCTCTGACTGTTGAGCTTAACTTTCTGTCTACTGTTCTAAGGTTTCAGATAACACTATTCACTGGCATGAAGACTGAAGATTACAAAATGGGCCTTGAATCCCAATTATTTTCTTTCCTTTAGCCTCTGTCATTATAACCTCTTCCAAAAGATGTTCCCAAATTTGACCTCCCTGTGAAATAGGTCCATTTCTTCTGGACCATACAGTTTAGAAAAACTGCCGGGAAGCTTATCTCAAACAACAGCAGAAGGCTGTAGAGGAAAGAAAAGCAAAAATCTAACATCTTTGAGGTCTTACAAATCACTAGAATCTTCAATATATTTGGAATAATACTTTAGCTTAATTTTGTCATTCGCTTAAACGAAAATCTTACAGCTTTATTCCCACAGGGAAGTAAGTGTGTAAAATGAGTGCTTGGTCATACAGGAGGGGAACTAACCAAAAACGCCACATTAAAAATCTATGTGTGAACAGATATTTGGATGTGTATTTAAACACACACACACATGCAGAGACAACCAAAACATTCAATCATAGGGAAATAAGTTCAGCTCTTGAATTTGAGGGCTGGGGGTGGTAGAGGTGTCAATTAATGATGTAAGTTTATATCAAATATTGAGAGCAGAGTTTCAGAAAAATACAAATTGCTGCAAGGCTATGCTCAAGGGATTTGCAAGTTCATGAGGCAAAGTGCATTTTCCACCCCCCTAGGATATGTTATAATAAAGGGATGAAAATTTCCTGTCAGATTTTGAAATTGAGAAATCACGGGATGGACGTCCCTCAGTTGTCACTGTAGGTCATCACACCTGTGTTTTGGGGTGTGGTCATGTTCACTTGTCTACAGCAGCTGACCATAAAAAGTCATGGGAGTGAGAGCAGCTGCTACTAAAACTACCTTTCCTGCTTTGGACACATTCATTATTGTTTTCAATTATTAACTCTAAACTCATAATTTTAGGATAAACTCATCAACTTTTATTTATTTACTTATTTTACTCTCCACTTAGAAAATTAAATAGCACCAGGTATTTCAAGGCAATAGTTGCATTCTCAAGTAACAGTGAAGAAACTTTTTATAGAAGTGAATGGAGGTGCTACCACTAAGAAAGTATGGTAGTAAATGGAAGGACGATAAATATTTAGTTGAACTGTTCTACTCGTTTTCAGAATATCAAATAAAAAATATTAACAATTAAGACTGGGATGCTTCTCTGTAGATACACTTGTGTGTGCTTTCTCTCTCTCTCTCCGTCAGACACTTGAGATACCATTAAATAAAAGAGTAGTAATGTCCCATCTAGTAATAGGATAATGATATAAAGGACTGCTGCATGTATACACATGCTTCAGGAACTGACGTTCATTGCATTTCCCTCTGTTCACTTATAAACCTTAGATTATCAGTAACTCACATTTCTCTATGCACCAGTGTTCCAGGAATTTTTAGGCATAATCTGTGCTTGGCTGTGAGAATGGAAACAGTTTACACTTAAGATAGGTGGTTTTATATATCTACATTGTTTATAGACTTTCCCATACAGGAGGAGAAGAATGCCTCAGTGTTATGTAACATTACAGAATTTTCACTGAGATCAATCTTATTTTCATCAGTTACCAAGGATTAAATACTGAATAACATTTAAAAATATACTGTGGTGTTCATCTGAATTTCTGTTTTCCATTAGTGTGACTTAAAAAATGCAAAAGATCAATACTGATAATTTAAACAAATAATAACACTCTAAGGCCACTCAGAAACAAAGATACTGGATGAGAGAGAGAGAAATTGATTTGAGCAAAGAGCCCACCACCAAATAGTCACTAAAATTGTTGGGCAAGTCCCACCATCTTTTGACCACTTTTCTCACTAACTTCCATCAATCTATCTCTACAGTGATTTGCTGACTTTCCTTAAGAATTTAACAAATTTACATTCATGCTTACTGTCTATAAACCAGTATCAGGAAAGATCACTTGGCAAATGTGGTTTTTAATAGAGTAGCAACAGAGTAGTTTAGGTGTATGGCAGGAGACTGTTCGGAGCAAAATAGTTTTCTTCCCATCTCATACTACCAGAAACTCTATGTATCATTATGAAAACACAAATAAGGTAGTTTCCTGTATTGATCTTTTGAAGACTAGCAGAGCTCCTTGGATTAAGGAGGATTTCATGCTTAGAGTGTGTTTTTCTTCTGGAAAAGTTCTGCAATATTTTTTTTAAAAATTGTTTAATACAAGTTACTTTCTGTGAAAGGCATAGCAGACCTTTTTTTTACACACACATTTTTAAACCATATGGCAAAAATATCTTGTTTTCTATTTATTTTCTTAGAATTATAAAGCTTGGAGAGATCTCACAGAAGAATCGGCTACACCTGTGTCAGATCTTTTCTTACTTTCTTTCATACTTTCTTTTTATTCCATATTTTTAGAGTTTTAATCTAGTTGCTCCTTTCTTCCACACTGTCTCCAGGTTTGATCTGTACCTTTCATCATATAACGTGTCCAAAACTGATCAAAGCCTTCAGCTAAGGAAATTCTAGAAGTGGATACTTCAGAAGCATACCTGAAGTGTTCTGCAAGTTATGCCTCTTTATTTATTCTAGTTTGATGATTGGATTTTTTTTCCAACAGCATGGTAATGTGTCATAATTGGCTTCTAATGCACAGTAACCCCAAATGCTTTTCAACAGAACTGCTAACTGTTATTTTGTAGTTGTGCAATTTCCCCCAGTTGTATGTTCCTGCAAATCCTATAATAATAAATAGAGATCAAGTGCTTCCTTGAGCTCATGAAGCATGAGAAATTACTATAATCAAAACGTCTTTAGTTTTTTAATGTAACTTGGTAGTGTCTGAAGGACAGCGTCAGTAGGAAGCCCTGTTAGATTGCTACAACTTTTGATGCAACACTTAGTGTTCTATAAACAGCTAGAAGAGAATCTTGTAACTTGGTAGTCCTATTGAAATAGCAGGCAAACATTGATGCCATAGTAGTAAAGTGTTAGTTTACTAGGAAGCGTAGTGTAATATAAAAATAAAATATAGGATGGTGTTTTTATTTTAGTGACAGATGCATGCTCAAAGACAACAAGGTGAAAAAGTAACTTAAAGTGCCTCTTTTCGTGGGGTGAAGTATGCAGCCAAAAATGAAATTATTAATTGTGAAATTCTTGTGTCTGTTAAATAATGTATCAGTATAGCATAACCCACATGAATGGAAACAACTTACCTGGATCACACTCAGAAGCATAACTGTATCAGCAAAGTTTCTACTGTAAATTTTTTCAGCATGCTTGTTCAGAATGTACAGTAAATCTTTTCTGACCTATTTAACTTTTAACGACTATAAATGTGGTTGAAAAATTAATGACTGGACCCAGGAACAAAAGGAGAAGAAAATTATCAGATCTGGAAAATATTTTTATATTTTAGAAAACCTGGATGCCCCAAATGTGAATTCTAATATTTGATTCTACCTTTAAAGAGCCCTCCTTTTATCAAATTATAGCTAAGTAAAGGTTATATACTTAGTAAAGGTAAGGGAGCTTAAAATGTAATTTGAAACACAGATCAGAGAAAAAAAAATTCGCTAGTTGGCAGTAATAAAAATGAAAGAACAAAAAAATTAAACCTGTAGAGCAACCTAAAGGAATGAGCAGACTGAAACCCACATGTGCGTTTTATGCCCTTCTAACCATACAATATTTTTAACTGTGCATAAGTAGGAAATTAGCTGAGAAATTACACATAAGTAGATGTCAATTGATTTCAATTCACATAACTTAATCACTTTGATTCTTGCTTTAGATACATCACTTTTAGTTTAAGATTACACCTTATTACCATGTACCAGGTAGTGAAAGAGAAATGCTTCTGCTTCCACCTCTGCCTCCCCTTCCAGGAGCTATGTGTAATAATCAAATTGAAGTCTGAATTTCATTGAACTTTGCCTTTTTAGTCTTTGCAAAAGGAAGGTGATAAAACTGAGAGATTCCAGAGCATTGCTGTCTTTACACCTTTATTTATTAGGAAAAAACCTCTTCTGTTAGTACTAAAACCATCTTTGGCTTAATTCAAGCCTTAACATCGCTCATATTCAACTTCATGATTTGTTTGCCCTTCTTACAGAAAGAGAAACAAAAGAGAGGTGTGCAATATACAATTCAAATGGTCCTAACATTTTTTCAGCTGTACAGTTTCATTCAGAGAAGATGCTGAATACTTTTCCAAGATGCTGCTGTGTGACAGCAGTGATTACAGTCATATGCAATGTGACATGATGGACTGAACACATGCTTAATGGAGGATATAAAATTCTAATACAAATTTACCCCCATTCTTGCTGTATCTTAAATGTACTGAACACTGAATTTTTCTTTAAGTCAGATTTTTGATGCTCCACTTTTACCTTAACATGCAGCTTAAAAAAATACAACAAACCCCCCCCTCAAAAAAAAAACAAACCAACCAAAAAACCAACCCCAACCATTATCTTAGATGGAAAACACCCACAATTTCAAATTAAAAGCTTCAGTGAAAATTGGTAATGAATATCTCAAGATGAACTTCCTCACATTCCCGAGATTTGGAAGTATTACAAACTTAGCAAGTGCTTATTTTAAAAGCCCCGAATCACATTCTCTCATTTGCCAAAATAAGCCTAAAGTACACAGCATCTTCGATGGTAGGACCACCCTTCTGCAGTCTCATTTTCAGCAGGAAAAGTATAAAAGTGCCAAGAGACCCTGTGCCTTCTGCTGATTTCCTAAGTGCAAAGGTTCAGTAGAATGTAGCTAAGTTTCTTGGTGTCTGATCCCTCTCTTTTACAGTCTCTTGGCCATAAGGCAGGATATGTCCAGCTGTATCAACTCTTACCCCTTATGTGAAAATCCAGTAAGAATATCAAATACGTATGTGAGTATTGTTCCTCAGCATGAAACAGATGTTTAAGAAAGACTAAGGCAGTGTTACTGTTCTGTTTTCAAAGTTCTTACCACAACATACATGTAAAAGTACACAATTTGAGCAGACTTTAAAGCAAACAAAGCACAGCTGATGGACCTTGAATAGTTTGGCAGTGTTCAATACAGCTTTCCTATCCATTATTCTAGGAATACTGAATAACCAGCTGTATTAAAAGTACACCTGTGTCCTTGCTTGTAAAAAGTGGCATTGTTCTGGGACTTACATAGCTACTTTGGTTTATCACATGGATCACATTAACATTAAGGATGTTAGCAAAGAGAAAAGAACATGTTACTTTCACAATACTTAATTTCCCAGATGGATCTTTGAGCTTTAATTTCACTTCTGATTGTATCATCCTTAACATACTTAGTTTCTCTTTTTGTGATGTATATGTTATTGAATTTGATTCTTCAACAGTAAGCTTCCTGAATGTTATTTATTTTAAAGAATTTTATTCCATATTTATAATGCTGTTCTAAACTTTAAAAACATCAGATTTCTGAAAACTGTAAGTAAAATAACTGCTTTCTGAGTAATTGTTGAAAACCACATAAAAAAATCTAATGCAGTGATAAAGTTATTTTGGTGGATTTGAAAGGAACTGGATCAAATCCAGAGAATTTATAGTGGTGTGTTTTAATAATAGAATCATGGAATCATTTAGGTTGGAAAAAACCTTAAAGATCATTGAGTCCAACCGTTAACGTAACCGTACCAAGTCCAGCATTAAACCATGTTCCTAAGCACCACATTTACGCAGTTTTTAAACACTTCCAGGGATGGTGACTCAACCACTTCTCTGGGCAGCCTGTTCCAATGTTTGATCACCCTTTCAGTGAAAAAACTTTTCAGATTATCAATCTAAACCAACCCTGGTGCAACTGGAGGCTGTTTCCTCTTGTCCTGTCACTTGTTATTGGGGAGAAGAGACCGACACCCACCTGCCTACAGCCTCTTTCCAGGCAGCTGTAGAGAGCACTAAGGTCTCCCCTGAGCCTCCTTGTCTCCAGCTTAAAGAAGCCCACTTCCCTCAGTCACTTACAAGACTCGCTCTCTAGACCCTTCACCAGCTTTGTTGCCCTTCTCTGGACATGGTCCAACACCTCAATGTCTGTCTTCTAATGAGGGGCCCGAAACTGAACACAGTTATTTGGAGTGCAGCCCCACCAGTGCCCAGTACAGGGGGACAATCACTTTGCCAGCCCTGCTGGCCACACTGTTTCAGACACAAGCCAGGATGCTGTTGGCCTTCTTGGCCACCTGGGCACACGGCTGGCTCATGCTCAGGCAGCTGTCAAGCAACGCGCCCGGGTGCTTTCCTGCTGGGCGGCTTTCCAGCCACTCCTCCCCAAGCCCGTAGTGTTGTGGGGGGTTGTTGTGACCCAAGTGCAGGACCCAGCACTTGCCGCTCTCACACCTCATGCCACTGGCCTTGGCCCATTGATCCAGCCTGTGCAGATCCCTCTTGGAGAGCCTTCCTGCCCTCAAGGAGGTCAAAACTCCTGCCCAGCTCTTTGGACCCAGCCATCCAGCCAGTTTTTAACCCAGCACAGAGCACACCCATCCAAGCCATGAGTTGCCAGTGTCTCCAGGAGAATGCTGTGGGAGATGGTGTCAAAGGCTTTACTAAAGTCTAGGTAGACAACATCCACAGTCTTTCCTTCATCCGCTAAGTGGATCATCTTGCCCTAGAAGGAGATCAGGTTCATCAAGCAGGACCTGCCTTTCACAAACCCACGCTGGCTGGACCTGATCCCCTGGCTGTCCTGTATGTGCCCCATGATGGCACTGAAAAGTATTTGCTCCAGAGCCTTTCCTGGCACCGAGGTCAGGCTGACAGGCCTGTAGTTCCTGGGATCCTCCTTCCTGCCCTTCTTGTAGTTTGGCATCACATTTGCTAACCTCCATCAACTGGGATCTCCCAGTTAGCCAGGACTGCTGATAAATGGTGTGAAGTGGCTTGTTGAGCACTTTTACCAGCTCCCTTGGTACCCTTGGGTGAATCCGATCTGATCCCGTAGATTTGTGTCTAAGTGGTATAGCAGGTTGCTGATCATTTCCCCTTGGATTGTGGGGGCTTTATTCTGCTCCCTGTCTCTGTCTTCCGGTTCAGGGGGCTGGGTACCACAAGAACAATTGTTCCTGCTTTTAAAAACCGAGGCAAAGCAGTCATTAAGTACCTCCAGCCTTTTCCTCAGCATTTGCCACTGTATTTCCCCCCGTATCCAATAACGGATGGAGATTCTCCTTAGTTCTTTTGTTGCTAATGTATTTACAGAAACATTTTTCAATTTTTCAATTGAAAAACAATTTCACAACAATTCAAGATACCTCTCACAGCAGTAGTCAGATTAAGTTCTAGTTGGCCTTTGTCCTTTCTAATTTTCTCCTTGCATAACCTCATGACATCTTTGCAGTCCTCCTAAGTTGCCTGCTCCTTCTTCCAATGGTCATAAACTCCTTTTTATCCTGAGTTCCAGCCAAAGGAGCTAGGATATACTATGTTGAATAAGCTATGTTTATCCTGTATAAATGCAATTATATTTATGTATTTTAATTATATAACTTATTTACTATGTAGAACAACTATTATAATAAATACACATCTGGTGAAAACCATTTAATGTTGGGTTTTGGTTAATAAAAATGCTACACAGATCAGAAATCAGAAATACGTAACAATATTATTTACATCTTTTACATCATTAGATGTGAAATTTTGAAACTAGGACAAAATGTCTTCTTCTTCCTAGGAAAAATTCCTGATTTCTCATATGTATGGCACCTTGTGGATATTAAAGACATTTCATTTTACATGAATACGATGTAGGTGGTTATTCAAAGCCTTATAAAGTGTTCTTTTATTGAGGTACAATATTAAGGTGTAAAATCCAGAAAATACGTATTACTTCTAACTGACTCAGACACAAAGTGGTTATTTATATCCATTCTGTATAGCTCTTATTATTATCATGTTATCATTGCCTTGGTTTTGGTAGTGTTGAAGCCTCAAACAGAATGATGACTCATTCCAAAGATCAAGATATCTTGTAATAATTCAAAAGGTCCTAAGATTTAGGTATATGATAGGAGATTGCAGATGCAAAGAAAAAAGACAGTAGTTATGGGCAGCTTAACCTAGATCAGAATTCCAGTGTCATGGGAAGATTTCTTTCTATATGTGAAGTTTCTTGCTCATTTAAAACTGTGGAGACAAACATCTCAGCTGGGTGTCTTAGAATATTAGATAAGCACAAGAAACCAGTGTTTTAGCATTTACATGAGGCAGTTAGTTGTAAAATACCAACCAGTGTTGATACTGAAAAAGCAGCACCTTTTGACTATGTTCATTCTCAGAAGGGAAGCATGTTTCCAAGTCATTCTGTAAGCACTATACCTGCACCGTGCATCTTTTAAATGATGGGAACTTCCATTTCTACTTCCACAGATTTTGTAAATGCTTCTGAGTTTTATTTATTTCTGTATGATCTGTCAGCACTTGTCTCTCTTGGGACAAGCAGAAGGGCATCTAAGTGGGAGGAAGGTGGTGGTGTCTGATAAAATTGCCCTTTTTTCCATTACTTAGAAGAAATTTAATGGACCTACGGGAAAATATTAAAATTTAACGCTAGTGAAATTCATGTGTTACAAGTGGTGTAGATGCTAATTTTAAGTGGTTTTCTTTTAAAAGACTTTAATATTTTTTCTGTTTCTGTTTTTTCATGAGGAGATGTCAACCCTTGCTATTGATATTGAAGGATTATTTTATGTGAGATGCTAACACTGGATATTACCTGTCATCTGAACAGACTTCATGTATGGCGGGATGTACGGTTTGCAATTCAATCTTCAGTGCTTGCTCCCATGCTGAACTGTTTGACTAGTCAGTCTTAACAACTTTAAATCCTATTAATGTAGAACATTATCAATATTTTTGCAAATATAATGGGAAAGTAGCCACTCCAATGAAATTTAAAAGAGAGTAATGGATTAGTTTTGCAGATTACTTTCTGGTGGATTTCTACCCAGCAATAAGAAAAGAACATTTTCATCTTGTTTGAAAATTTGACAAGTGTTAATTGAGGGTTGATGTTGTGAGCTGATTTGGAAGTGGGAGTTGTCATACAGAAAATAAGATATAAATAAGGTGGGGATAACTAATGAACAACCTTGAAGGTGAAAGGAGCAGTTTATATTTGATGCTATAGAACAGGGAAAAAGACAGCAGGGGAATGCACCAAGGGAGAAAGAGATGCTGAAGAAATTAATTAGGAAATTTTCTTTGCAGCAGCATTCTAGATGAATAAGAGAGATATAAAATAAGATGACTGTGGCTGTTAGTCTTTGCAGATGGATAGGAAAAGCTAAATCTAAAATGTGGGAAATGGGGTTTACTTTTCAGCATGCACTTACTACCTTGCATAGAACACCCCTCAACAAGTACTAGTTACAAAATGTACTCATACTCTTAGGCAGATACATTCACTGTTGTTTAGTTCCTTGCAGCATTGAACCTCAACATATATATAGGAGTTGTGCATCATCGAACTTTTGGGAATTCTATAAGTGCAAGGTCTTATGTATGTTACTTTAGCCCTTGGTGTCTTCACTTCCTTTATATTTTTCTAAAATATTGTATTTTCTAGAGGTATTTCAGTAGGAATGTTATAAACATGATTTTAGATAAATATGAAATGGCACTTAACCTGTATCCATTTGTAAGTGAAATATGAAAAAAAGCCCTGAGGGATGTCTCCCAGTTTGTCTGGACTGTGCTTATTAGTAACAGAAAAAGGTAGCTCAAGATTTTTTCATAGCATGTGTGGTATTCTAGTGAAAGTCTATGTTCATTTTGCCAGGAAATTCTGTTCTTCCAGCAACATGTGGGTGATTGTGCTCAACTATCTCACTCAATTATTTGAGAATGATATTCCTACATTAATACATTTTATTATGTTATGGCAAATCCTCTTGATATTCCATCAAAACAGTCTCTTTTAAGCCACAGCTTCTTTTTTGCTAACATTAATGTCCTAATATTCAGAGGAAGTTAATGAACTCGAGTTATCCAAGGGATACCTGGAGATATACTTGTAGAACTGTAATAAAAGGTTTTGATTCTGTGCTTTTTTTTTTTTCCTGCTTTGCACCACTCTCTTTACTCACTGATATTTTCCCATTCTTTCTTCACAGAACATAGCTATGAAAATGACTGAAAAACAGAGATCACAATACTTGAAATAAGACAATTCAGTAACTGTTCACATGGATGTAACCTGATCCCAAAGCACACCTAATAAATTTTAAATTATGACAATGTAAAAAATAGAATGCAAATTGCAATGTACCCATTTTCAAATATTTTTCTGACCAGATTACAGTGACAAATTTAGCTCTCTACACACGTCTTTTGTCAATTTTCTATTTTATGAATTAAGTGTATTTGCATGCTTTTTGTGAATTTATTCAGTCCTACTACTTTTCTAGGCTCATGTCAGCTATATTTTTAATAAGATATTAAGAAATATGATGTAATTTTTAAAATGGAATAGTTTATGCAGAAACTGTAGGTACCTATAATTCAGAATCCACTTAAGGTAGAGACGAATATATATATACATTTCAGTCAAAGAAGGAAAAACATAATTGACAAGCAGATACACTTTACATGTAGGCTAATAAAGTTTTATACCACTTGCTAGAAGTCTACTGTCACAAGAAGATGGCAATATGATAAAATTATATGGTAGGAAGTTGATTAAAAGGATAGCAGCTAGTCACAGGTGTGTAAACAGAAGTATCTTATTTGTATGTCTGCATGTGTGTGTTTACTTACTATTAGGGCTGTGATTTTCCAGGAAGCCTATGGAAACTAAGCAACAGCCAGCTTTTGAAACCACGGGCCGCATAATTCACATGGAAATTTATACTATTGTAGCACAGAGAGTTTAGTTAAAGAAAAACAAAAATAAGGATGAACAGTTAAGAATGAAACTCTCAATTTCTCCTGAGGGTTGTGCCCTAGTATATGTATAAATATAGAAATATTTATATAGAAATTACAGAAATATAGAAATAAATATAAATAAAGTATATGTATAAATATAGAAATATATAAAGTATAAGTATAAATATAGGGCTGTATAGTGTTTTCAGAGGTACTGACCCTGTCTGCTACTGAACTCAGCTGCTGCAGTTGCTTGTCCTATTTAGTGAAGAGTGTAAACCCTAAAGCAGGTTACATGGAAGTAGTGGGTATAAGCACGCTGCATTTCAGGCATTTGGTGGTAACTGCATACTTCCATGCTGTGACATCACAGCCAAGGTTATTGAGGTTAAAGCTGCTTCATGTTTAGCTTAGTACACTTTTATAGCTGCGTGGACTATAGGACATGCTGTAAGCACTCTAGCTTTCATCCCATAGCTTTTTTTATGTGCCTGCATATCCATATGCCGCCTTCCTATAGAGGCCAGAGTTAAGGCATTCATAAAATGGTTCACCATGAAGGACAGTCATTTCTGTCCAGCAGAGGTGTCAGTCAAACAAAGAAGTGTAAACTCCCTGTCCTATTTGGCAGATATTGTCCCAGAGCTCAATTTATAGGTCTTTGCCTATAGGTATTGTCATATAAATGCTTGGATTCTTGATGTTTCAGAATAAATGAAGTAAATTGCAGAATGGAGTTTTTTGCTTAGGAAAACCTACATAGCCCTGTTCTATAAGTGTAGGAATGTCTGTTAGTGTCAGCTAGGAATCAGGTACGGCACTGTGAGTTTAAAGGGATATCAGACTGCATCCTATCTATCAAAGCAGGACATTTACATCACTATTCAAACAAACATTATGGCTAGTCAGTAACTGCACTAATCTAATAGCAGAACTAAAATAAGTTTTACATGTCAACTGACAGAAGCAGTGTATTTTTTTTTTATCCCATATATATGGATAATTGAATTTTTTAAGCTACCCTTAGTTCAGAAGGCCATCAAAGCTTAGTGGGTCCAGGCTTAGACGTACAGGTTTCAGTTTAGTTTTGGTATCATTGTTGACATAGTGGCATTGTTGGCAAGTGTTGTGTATTACATTGGGAAGTCATCCCTGCATTCAATGTGTTCATGTATTTATAGATATAAGTGGTGGGGCTTTTGATCCAGTCTAATATTGCCATCCTTTCTCTTTTAATTTCATAAAGTAGACCATCATAAAATAAATAAGGTTTATGCATAAAGGAAAAAGGTGAAAACTTGAAGTAAATTCTGAATTACTCACCACCTCTCAATTTCAGGGAGGAACTTCAATCAAGCTGGATCTATTATACATACTAGGTCTCATTAGTCATCTAATGGATTTTGGATAGAGATATGTGAAAACGCATACTTTAGAAATACATAAAACATATTTCAACCACTTGCTTTAGAGCCAGGACAGTGAGGAAATAGGCTGGAATTTACGCAGAGGGATGTACTCCCAAAAGTCTGAACATGCATTTTAAGTTGCAATGTGAAGTGAAAGTTTGGAGTGTGTTCTAGTGCATAGTAGACCATTTCAGCTTTCTAAAAAGATTCAATAGATTCATCTTTTACAAGCATTATGTCTGAAAATAAGAAAACCTCCAGGAGGAAATACAAAAGCATTAGGGATATGAAAGTGAATTTACACAATATTGATACAGTAAAAAATGTACTTCTCCACACTTGGCTGAGGAAAGAACTGCGAATAACACATTTGGAGTGCTGTAGCCTGAAGTGGGATTACAAATGTAGACTTCTCTAGCACAGACTGCAGAGGCTATAGCATGCAAAATACTTCAATTATTCATAAAGCCCTCACAAAACTCCCATTTTGAAGATATAAAAATTTACTTGCACAAGTATGGCCAGCTAAAAGGGAAAGTCACACAAAGTAAGATTTTAGTCTTAATAGAAACATAAAGTTTCTTGTAGAATTAAGAGAGAATAATTTCTTACTGAGAAGATTACAATTTTGAACTCCAATTGAGGAATAACTGCAACTGGGGAATAAGATAATCCACATTTTCTATGAATTTATGGTTGAAAACAAGGAGCTACTTTGGGGTAGTTAATGCAGTATAAACCCTATATGTTAGTTTAATTTCCAGCAATGTAGTTATACAGTTTTATGTAATGGCTAAATAACACATACTTAGGCTTTGGATATCTGATGGTAATTGTATATGGTACAATTCATACAGACTTTGCTCACCATATAAACAGCACTTCGCTTTCAGAAGCACTGCTTTCATCCAAATGACAGAAGAATTCAGAAATTTGGGCTGTTTGGCAGTTATCTATCTTTTGAGATAATTTTGATAATTTTCAATATAATGAATCTTGAAATATATAATATTTGGGTAGGTAGGCTTGGCAGGAGATTTTGGAATGTATCTTATCCATCTGGTATTATTATTTGATGTTTCTGTGAATATATAATATTGACAAATGTATACATATTATCTGAACATTCATGTGCATGTGTGATTCTGGTGATTTATTGAAAATAGATAAAAATACTAGCAACAGAGAGGTTATAAAAAAAGTTAAATGTTATATTAATTATATATATTATATTAATACTAAGGCTCATTGCACAACTTCCATTGTGTATGTGTATGAAGCAGGGACATTCTAATGTCTATGTATAGAACTTAATGAAGTGTAGACTCAGTAATACTTAATAGATTAAAAAAAATCTTGAAACTAAGCAATGTACATTAATTATGACTGACACCTTGATTAAAATAGAGCTTAGGTATGCACATGAGAAAATATCATAGTAAAGGTAACTGAAATAGAGTAGGCATTTTATGTAGCACTAGGTTTAATAGACATAAAAGTTCTACATTTCCAGTAGATGGGAATTCTAGTGAAAATAAGTTGGTTTTGTTTGGGTTTTTTTTCTGTAGGGTAGGGCTTAATTTTAAAACCTTATACATAACTTATTCTTGCAGTTACCTTATAAGTAACCAATTTGACAAATACAGTTGTAAAATTAATTCCTTGTAAGTTGGGTTAATATTAGGATTTTCTCTATTGCCTGCTTTGATCATTTGGTGTACAAAGTGATAAGCGAGAAAGAGGGAAGTCTTACTTTTTAAACCTTCAGCATGAATTCCTACAACTAATGAGAAAACTGAAGCATGCATCAGTTCTGTGTTTTCAATTTCCCCTTAGAGGCTACAAAAGAAACCTACTCAGAGAATGGTTATCAAACACAGGTACTGTCAATTATTCAATTTGTATATGGCTCTATGCATATATGAATTGAAACTTTAAGTCCCAGTCCTACTTGAATATGTTGTTGATAATTTTTTCTTCAGTGTTTTTCTACCAGTGTCACTAGAAGCACAAAACTCCTTTCAAAATGCATGTAAACAGCCAGTATTGCAATCTATGAATGTTTTGTTTTCTGAGTTGTACATTTTTTGATAGTAAGCTGTGAACTTGACCACTGTTCACTTCCTTGCTGCTTAATTTGGAATTGACCAAAAATGTAACTGTGGCTGGGTAAGTTTATGAGATAATGAACAGTTTAAGAGAGAGTGATGTTACCTCTTTCCAAAATCTGAAGTATATTGATATCCAAATGTGTATTTTATTTTGTGTTTTTTTATCACAGGACATATTTTCTGTAAAATTATGCAGAACTAGTTATGTGTTTGGATTGAAATCCACTGCTTATCCTTTTTTACTGGTAGTTTTGCCAAATGATACAGTAATGTATACTGTGAGGTATTCCAAGTAGTACAGGGATAGGGTGTGCTACCTGAAGGCTACCCTGATTAAAAAGCACCTTTCATTGCTTCACTTTTTGTAAAATCAAATTGCCTACCACATTATTCAAATGAAACAAATGCTGCAAATCTCCTGTGGAAAGCTTTCTAGGTTTCCAACTATGGAGCGGCTATGGGAGAGGTTAGTTTTGAAACTAGGTGGTAAGCTAAAGTACTGCTCCGCCACATTAGGTAATTTGAAAGGCTAATGAAAGCTCTGTATCTTACATCTTGATCTAGGCATCCCACAGCAGGATATAAAATAGAACTGTAAAATACTGTGAAATGAGATACAGCTATTTTGCCAAGACCTTTTTATAGTTTTCATCAAAATGTTACTTTGTCTGGAACATCAGGTAATAAGACATTTGTAAAATTTAATATTAAGTGTCTGTGGAAGAGTGATGATAGAATATATTTTTAATTACAGAAGTCTATAGAATACTGGATTCTAATGTTTTTTTACTATAAACTCATATGCGCAGCTCTGTAAAGGCAATCCATTATATGACTCATATTTCCTTAAGCACTCAAGACCATATGTTTCCCTAGAGAACAGAGGGGTATTCTAAATGCAGAATTCTATCTGGTGGGAATGAGAATGCAGAATTGTAATTTGTACTTCAGGTTAATTTCAAATGATGCTTTTATTGTAGTACAATTTAGAAATTGAGCTGTTTGACTTAGAACTGTATGATACTTTGATTTAGTAAATTTAGACTATGCAAGAATCAGTGTGACACTGAGTAAGACCTAACTGATGATGTCAAGAAGTAATTTCTGGTAGAGCATCTTCAATGCAGGTGAAGTGTCACATCTATTTATTATTGACTTAGTGTACATACACATGGTTTGAAGATTAAATAATAAGGCTTAGGCAGATAGTTTGTAAATGAGTTGAAGAAAACAGTGAAGTCATAAATAAACATGATATAGCAGCAGGGTCCTACAGAATGATCTAGAGCACAGTACGATTAAAACTAGGTTTTAAAATGGTAAAATCCAAGGTCAGGCATCTAGAAATCAAGACTACAGGTAACATGGAGGGGACTAAAAAACTTTGAGAAAGATAAAAAAGCAGAATTGTAGTGAATAATACTTATTGTGTGTCTACAAATTTTTCCATACTGGCTATAGAAAGTTTAATATTTTCTTCACTTACAGCTGTAACATTTTAACACTGCAATAATGGTAATCCAGTTAACCCTATGCCGTAATTATTCATCATTAAAGAAACATTATCAAGAAACATAACCAAGGACTTTTTTTTTTTTTTTTTACTTTACACTGTATGCTTGGATTCTTTTTGGTGGAATTGAGGCAAAGATATTGAACTGGATAAAACAGTGCAATTCGGTATTTTTTGCTACATTTATCCTGAAACTTTTGTGGTTTTAGGACAATAACATTGTTCTGAAAAAAGTTGGGGGTCATTGTTCTTTTTCTGTGTACAATCGATTTCACTAAAGTTTTAATTCTAACCCCCAGTATTCAACCTGCAGTTTGTTTGACAGGAACCTGACAGAGCAGTTTGAAATGATAATTTATCATTGCTGTAAGTAAGTTAGAATCTTCACAGATGTATTGTAACAAAACTACCATCACATTCTCCCAGACTTTGTATATGGCCATTTAAAACACCTTTATCTTATGAGATCATGTTGTACACTGCAACATTTCATTTTTCATTAACAGTAAGTATTCTTCCAGCTTACTTAAAAACAAGTTTGGAACCGTATTACATACATGGAAATGATTACTTGTCAGATATTTCCAAATTTTAAATATTAAAAAGTATATGAGCTTCAGCTGCCCAGTTAAGTCATGGAAAGAGGGGCAGAAGAATATTCTATTATTTTAGGTTTGTTTATTCCACTTTCTGTTGTTTATTACCTTTATGGCATTTTAGTGATCATTTTGCTACTGCATTGGTTTACAATCTGTGGACACAGTCATATATGGGCCATAGGAATGCCTGACCTCAGTGTTAATATTTTAGTAGTTTAAAGAGTGCTACTCTGTATTTACATGAGCAAAGTATCTCATCCTTGCATAAAGCACACTTTATAAAAGAATTTGTTTTGTTAGGGTTTTTTTTGTGGTTATGTGTGTCTGTATATGAAGAAGATACGACATGCTGTCCTATGTCTGTATATGAAGAAAATACATGATATGCTGATGTACAAACTTTTCTTAACAGTCATTAACTTAGAAAATAATGGTATTTGGCCTTCACCTGATCAGAATATGACAATCTGCTTGCTTAGCATCATGGGGGTTTGGGGTGACAAAATGCATGTAGATCAGAAAGTGAATCTGAAGGTAAGCATATGCAATACAGAAAAACTGTGGTTCACTCAGTTACTGGAGGTATTTGTATTTTTACCACTGTGTCTGATCCAAGAGAGACAGTCTGTCTACTTTAAGCATTTTAGCTTGGATCAGGACTATGCTTCTAAAAATCTTCTGATAAACCCCTTACCTTATTTTGGCTTACACTGAGTAGGTGTCTTGGAACACATTCATTTAAATGCTTTCATAGTATACAGTTTCATAAACTAAACCAGATGTTAGAGCACACTCTCTGGCACTCCAGCCACTAAAGATTATTTTGTCTATGGGACCAGAACAAAGGCAGACTGAAGTAAAGCTTCTGAAACAAATATTATGGATGTTGGGTCTCCTGTACCTGTTAGTTCAGTCTTCAGGTGTGCTTCTACTGGGCCTTGCTACTTGATAATGTAGGCACAGGCTTAGATAATCTCCTTAATTTTTCTATTTCTCCTAAAACTATGCATAAAGGCTGTTTATGATAATTACAGTTTCGGCTTGGATTTTTTTAAACAGATCTGAATTTAATTATTTACTTTAAGGCACTTTGAAGAGATCCCCTTTTCAAAGGTTTTCAGTATTTAGAGATTCTCTAAAATATCTAAATATTTTTTAGAATACCCTAAACTCTAAAATATTATTTTTGCATTTATATATACTCTTATTTTAATATTCACCAGCAGACAACCGATGAAGATTATGCCCAAAGTAGTGTGAGGCAGACAGCTGATTTTTCAAGAGAAATCTTGTCTGCTTTAGGCACCCAACTGATTTACCTGTTTTCATATCATTCAGCATTGAAGGACTCCCTTGAGAACAAGGGGAACATCGGGCACAGAAGTATTTTGATTATGTGGACTGTGTACCTGTTATGTTGAATACCTGTTCTATAGAATACTCTGAAAATATTTCTCATTATTTGTCATAAAAAGCCATACTCGTATAATCATGTGTGTAAACACCAGTTTCCTCAAGAAGAGTTACTTAATGTCATGTGCAAAACAAAGAAAATTAATGAAAGAATAGCAGGAATTTTTAAAACTCCAGAGTCTTTTTAAAAAAAAAAAAGACAGGTGTTTCATCATGACAAAAGTGAAATATCCCTATTCCTCATCTAAAATGGGTCAAATACAGTTCAATGATACAAACATAATTTGTAGTCAAATAAACAGAAGCAGGTCCAAGCTCGGTATCATATTGTAGTAAACTGAGAAACAAGACAGCACCTGTATCTTCTCCTACCAATAAACTGTTTTTACCATACTCTGTCTTTAATTTCTGTGTTTAAAGATGATTTAAGTTACAAGACACATGGAATAGTTTTCTGATTCATACAGACCACTCAAAGAAGAAATATCAGCCTATGAAGGGCTTTGTGTGATTCCCTTTGAGGTCAGCAAAGAGCGCTAAGTTTAAGAATTCTCGTGAAAAGCAATGGTAGAGAACAGAGAATGTACTTTTAAATAGGATCAGGAATTATAACAGCAACGACAGCAGAATAAAATGACTTTGGAAAATAGATAATTGGCCCCCAATATGACTCTTTAGAAGGAATATTTAACCAATAAACTACTGCATTTAGTATAACTTTTGATCCATCTGTGAATTTACAACTAGAGAAAATACTTGGTAAAGGCAAGAGAGAATGCATCCATCACTTTCCTAGAATATTGGGAGCATAAATAATTTTATACTCCTTGTTGTGGTTTAACCCCGGCCGGCAGCCAAGCCCCACACAGCTGCTCGCTCACCCCCCCTCACCCAGAGGGATGGGGAGGAGAATGGGAAAGGAATGTAAAACTCCAGGGTTGAGATAAGAACAATTTAATAGGTAAAGCCAAAGCTGCACACAAGCAAAGCAAAACAAGGAATTCACTCCCCACTCCCCACGGGCAGGCAGGGGTTCGGCCATCCCCAGGGAAGCCGGGCTCCATCACGCGTGACGGTTACTCGGGAAGACAAACACCATAATGCCAAATGTCCCCCCCTGCCGCCTTCTTCCCCCAGTTTATATACTCAGCATGACGTCATATGGTATGGAATGTCCCTTTGGCTAGCTTGGGCCACCTGTCCTGGCTGTGTCCCCTCCCAGTTTCCCGTGCCCCTCCAGCCCTCTGGCCGGCAGGGCCCAAGGAACCAAAGAGTCTTTGACTCAGGGTAAACATCACCCAGCAACAACTAAAACCATCAGTGCGTTATCCACATGTTCTCACACCAAATCAAAAAAACCAGCACTGCACCAGGTACTGAGAAGAAAATTAAGTCTATCCCAGCTGAAACCAGGACACTCCTCTATACAATGATCTGATAAGATTTAAGTATTTCTTCAAAAAGCACCTGAGATTTTAAAATTTAGGTTCTTAAACAACATTTTGTAATACAACTTCTGTACTCTACAGTTTTGTACTGTGGGAATATTTCTCTTTGGCTAAGTCTTTTAGTTCAAGATAATCATTACAAACTGATCTAATCGTGACTTCCAAAAATCAGATCTGTGATCTCATGTCTGAACTGCCTGTAACATCTACTACAGATACTCATGTTGATTTAGATTATAAGGAAATTTAGAAAGCAGTGTATCATTCTTAAAACTTCAATTACTAATGTAATTTTAATGTGGGCCAGTGGTATAAGTAAAATACCCATAGACCTGATGGCATACCTTATTAACACCAAGAACTACCCTTTTCTAGCCTTGATAAATAAGTTCAATGAACTGTAGAACTGAGATAGCCTGCTTAGCTACAGATCGTTGTCTTGCAGTTGATAGACTTCCATGTCTGAACCAGTACATTCTCAAAATGAATATTCTGAAGTTGGGACGTTTATAAATATTCCATTTTATATGTATTCTTTGGCTATAAAGTTCATGCTAAGCCTGCTTAGTGGAGCTGCAAACGTAGTTTTTCTCCCTTACCTTGGTGTTTTGCAGAATTTATAATAAAAAGTGTTGCTTTGATTTTCCTTATCTTTACAGTTTCTTCCTTTTAATTGGTCAATTCCTTCCAAAGTCATTATGAAAATAACACAGTGTTATAAAGCTGAAGTTTGTTTTAGGAAATTAACATAATCAGATTCAACAGAATCAGGTATTTTTGGTGGAGTAGTATTTTATCTTTTAACCTGAGACCCCCTTTTTTTTTTTTTTTATCCAAAGGTCAATTTCTGATAACATTGAGTGAAAGTTTTTTATAAAGGATTTTTTCAAACTTCTATTAGTGAAACTACTCTTCATCTCAAAACACAAAGTTTAATTTATGGAAAGCACTCCAAGAATAAAACCTATAAAATACAATTTTTCATAATTGTCAAAAGAAGGTATAGAGCTATTTAAAAATACATAGTTGTAGGAGTTTGACTATATTCATGTTAGGAAACTATTTTTTCTTTTAATTTAAAAAACTTGTTTGCAGAGAGGGAAACCTGTTTAACTACAGCCATAGACCCTTCTTGAACCCTTCCTGTCATTTCCAAGCAGCTTTAATAAATCTATCTTCCTGCTGCCTCCTTTACTCCAGATGCTGAAGAATAACTAATATGTTATTTAATGCATCTGTAAACTAATTTGCATTCTGTGGAGGTTTTGGTGTGAATAATTTCAGCTGAGTCAGCCTTTTCACCTGATTTACCATACAAGTGATAAGGCTGAGTCAAAAAAAACAACCAAAAAACAAAACATGACTTGAGGAGTGAGGAGACCCAATTTCAGAGTAACATGAGCTTAATCTTTTGTGGAGTAGCATTCTGATCATCTGAGTTTTTTGTTACTTTTTTCTGTTTTACCACTACTTGGTTCTAGGGAAGAATTTGGGTTGCAGCTAATTACAGCACATAATAATCCAGGTTCCTGCAATTTGGAGACTGAAATATTCGTTTCCGAATGTCTATAACAGATAATAATCTGCTTAACACTTGGCTGCTATGACTTATAAAAAAGTTCAGTTCCCTGGGTTTGTTTTTGTTTGGTCTTTTTTAAAAAAGCAACCAACACAATTATTAATTTAATACAATCATTCTGGCATTTGGCTGTTGAATATCTCCTCCTACTTTTTTCTTCATTTGTTTTAGCCCTTGTGGCAAGGCTACAGCAAACAAATACATTTTACACTTCCAAAGCAATTAGGTTGCTTAGGTTTTGTTTTTTGTTTCTGTAAAAATGTTTATTATGTTCTGTAAGAAATGTCTAACAGATGCCCACATAAAAAAATCAATTGCTTTCATAAGATCTTTTTGTTGTTCTGTATTCTGAGAGCTGAAGATGGTTTGAACAAGTGTCTTCCAAACTTCCTTTCAACTCCCTAACCACCTTGTGCACGCACATATATGTATTTAGCTATGGAGCTTTATTTGTAAAATTAGTTTTGTTTGTATATAGTTTTAACTGTGTGGATAACTGATTAATTAGTCTCTAGTGATGTGCCTAAATCACAAGTATCTGTGTAATTTATTTTGTTTCAGTTTTGAAAATAGACTGCTGAGGCTGGTTTGGAAACGTGGGATTGTAACTGCTGTAGTGGGGGACACTGTATTCCAGTTTGTATGTAGATAGAACAGTTGTAACTTTGAGCAGTGTCTCAGCAAGAGGTTCTTGTGTATCATCAAATCAAAAGGACAAACATATACAAGATTTTTTTTTTTCTGCATTGTGAGGCAAAATAGTTTTTTATGTGCACAAAATCTGTCTTTATGTTGTAACTGTGATCTTTCACAAGTGATAGTACTTATTAGCATGTTATCCTTAAATGATTTCCTAAGATAAAAAGTCGCTTAATATTATATTGATATGCTTTTTGGATGTATGTTTTATATAACTCACTGCTGTTTGCTGTAACCTAGTTTTGATCCTTCACTGGAGCTTCCGAGGGACATTTCTGAAATAACTTGAACATTAGTAAATATTCTTTGTAAGAATCCCCACCCCCCCAAAAAAAAAATGTTCTAAAGAGGTTCCATTATTGTAAAATGCATACCATTATATTTCTTTCTAAATATTTTTATGACAAAGGAACTGGACTAACTTTGCAAAACTAGGCAAAATTTATTATTAGGCTGACTATATGCAATTCAAAAAGAGACACTTTTTTTTTTTTTAATAAGAAGCCTAACGTTTGGAAATCTTAAACTCCACAACCAGATAAACTATTGTTTTCCCATTTTAGTATTTAAATCATACCTCAGCCAGTATTTTTTTTTTTTTAATGGTAATAGTTTGCAGGCATCTGAAGCTTATTTGCTTGTGTTTATTTGTATAGGATAGCCTAAATATATGGTGAATGAAATAAGTCAGTTAACAGAAAGTTACAAACTACTTATTATGATAGAGAAATAAAAAGACTGTTACCTCAGTATGTATAATTAAAGGAAACAAAATGATAAATTAAAATGTTTGTGGAATGGTAATTACATTGTCAGTGGGAAGAACTGGAAAGAAACATTTATGTGAAACCTTGGTGGGATTGGATGGTCAGCTGATCTGATTGTTCCAGTGCCGCTGAGCTCATTTAAAGAGTGTGGGCATGTGGTTTTATTTACTTTTAGTGTTCACAAACCCACTCATTAATAGCGGGACCCAAAGCTGAAGGAATCAGTTAAAAGACTTTGATTTTGCTTAACTTTGGCTGTGGTCTGTAATACAATCATCATCTCTTCACAGAAGTATTTTGTATTTTTTAAGTAAATATTATAATTCCTTGTCGTTCTTCAGAAAAATAGTGGTGGAAAGGACTTTAAGTCAGTTGCAAAATACATTCCAAAATACATCCCAAAACTGCAGTTGGTGCTGTGCCCTTTTGTTGTTTTAATATTCACTTTAAGAAGTAGAAGTGAAAATCATCCATCAATACAATTTTTTGAAAGTATTTCCCACCATGTTAGCATATTGCATTGTCTTCTGAATCGTGCATTGCTCTTTGCATTGTCATGCAACAGAGAAAGATGAAGCTCCTGTCTCCTGAGAGCACAGGTTTCTACAGGTAGCCTTCTCGGGCCGTGGTGATAACCCCCATACAGTTCCTATTTCTATGCTCTTCACTGGATGGGAAACTCACACTTATTTTTTATCCCAAGCAGATAGTCGTAGCTGTGTACTGTAATTGTCTTACCTCCTTTTAATTTTTCTTCCTGTCTTTCTGCATCTGTTTTTATAAAATGTAAACGATCTAGGTAAAATTAGGATGAGTTTCACGCTAAATCAGAACTCTCTTGTTTTCCAAGTTAGGACTTCAAATAACTCTGTTGATTTTCAATGCACAGCAGCTTTCTTCCATAACACATCTGCAATTGTTTGGTTTGTTTATTTGGTTGGTTTTTTTCTTTTTTTTTTTTTTTCTTTTTCTTTTTCTATTTGACTAGAAATATGAACGAGGCTGTAGTCAACTGTCACTGCGTAAATTGGTCTTTTTTAAGGAAGCGAGCCCCCTCTACTGGTAAATAGGAGTAAATGCCGCTGCATGTTTTCTTAAGCTGGAGCAGATACGAAGAGAATGACATAGGACCGTTGGCGAAAATGCAATACCTAAGATTTCTGAATTTTCTCTTGCATTAATACAGCATGGGATTATATGTGAAGATGAGGCATGCTATTTTAATTTCGTACATGTGGTCACAATCTGTAGAGTTTCACAAAAAATGAAAGGCAGCTTACAGGAGTGTGACCTAGCTAAAAAAATGCTCTCAAATTTGTTTTCATGTTCAGCACTGCTTGTCAGTTCTATAGCTTGCATGTTTTGGCTGCAGAATGTCAGACCGCTGGTTTTTTTCAGCTCTACTCTCATCTGTGGGGCATCACTCAGGCTTCAGGATTTTATTTATTGGTGTGGAGTATATATTTGAGTAACATTCTTTTTGCAATGAAAATGAACCTTTTAAAAATAAATTTACTTGTAGCACAGAGTGTCAGAGAGCCATTTTTTACACTGATGACTCAAAAATTAATGTCTGATTTTGTTTCCTGGTGCTGATAAAGTAAAGAGAAACATCAGGTATGGTTTTCTTACCTAATTACTGATGAAGAGTCTACAGAAATTACACTGTCAAAGATATACAAAGGGGCTTTTATGGGTCAGTTTCATAGATATTGCAATAATAGCAATTTGTTGTTTTGTTTTTTTTTTTAATTAGTAAGAACTTTAAAGGTTCTTTAATTGGTACTAAAATAGGATTTCTTAAGATGTGTACCAACACTATAAAGGCAATTTCCTTATCTCTGCACAAATTTTCAGACCCAGTAAAGAGAACCTTGCCAGATGTATTTAGAAAGCCTTCGAATGATCTGGATTTTATTTTAAAAAATAAAAATGTGGTTGTGAAAGGTGGTCTTTGTGGTATGCAAAGAGGTTTATCTTACTGATTTGTTGTCTCTTTTAAATATGCAAACTGTGAAACATCTTGATAAAGGGTCGGAAAGAATTTTTACTGTCGTATGTACCCCATTAACAGAAGCAGGCAATGGGATTTTCTTAATTTTATCCTGAGCCAAACTAGCAGAATATCCTGTTCTTTACAACAGGATAATGGGATTTGGGTTACCATATATTTACTACAGTTGAAGATAGGAAGTACCTAAGGATCTGAGGCAGTGTTGTAGGAAGTGCATTCAAAAGACTTTAAAATTACATTTCTGTATTTTTAATGCAGTCCTTTATAAATGTTTTCAAAGGTCAGACTTCTGTCCTGCTGTGCAGTACTCTCTCAGATGGCAATTATGGGAGGGGAAAGCGGATATTTAAAAAGCTGTAGCTTCCAAGTGCTGCTTTGAAAAGAATATGACATTGTCATTAGAAGTCTCTAAAAGCTCTGTGTTTCCTCAAGAATGATTGCATTATTATTATTTTTTAGCCTAACAAGCATGTTTTATGCAAGCAGTGATGGCAGTGTTTTCTCCTTTGAAATAATTTAATTTCATATATATTCAGGTCCAGATTCACTTCTAAATCTACAATAAGTCCATTCAGAATTAAAGACGACTGAATACCAACCTTCATAAGAAATGGGATTTTGCAGTAACGGTGCTGGGGGGTCATCACTATAATTTTTAATCAGTTCATTGTGGTTTTCCAGAAATGTGTATATACTTGTCTTCCTTTCTCTTGTCTCTCTTTCTCCTCTAGTACTTCAGCATATCTAGTCTTTCAGGCTCGCAATGTTGTGGTCAATTTTTTTGTCAAAACTGCACTCTGACTCCACTTTCTTTAATGCATGTTTCTAAAAACATTCTCATCTTGCTTTGCACTGACCTTAGCAAGCAGGTACTCTCTTATAGTTTGTCACCACTCAAATACAGTTTGAGCATTCAGAATTCCTTACTCTGACTTTCTGTTCCCATGAGCAAAATTTATGCAGATTCTGATGTCCTGTTACCTGTTGTGATCTGTTTTCTTTTGTTCTGCCTATTCTTCCCTCTGCTGTAATACACAGAATGAGTCCATTCCTATTGTTCAACCGAGTTTTTTTGTTCCTAAACATACTGTTGAACACAACTGCTTGCTCTCTTTTTTTCCACTTGTCATGCAGTTAAATTGCTCATCTTCAAATCCATGCAGTTTCCATTTCAGAAATTCTTTTCTGCTAGCTTTCCCTTCTTGCATGTTATCATGTCTTTTAACTGTTAATTGGCTGAGCACTGTTTTGTCTCTCTCTCTCCCTCCGAACAGTTGTTGGGGGAGCAGCTAATGGTTCATCAAGCACAGTATTTTGTTTCTGTGTTTTTCTCCATAAGCAAGTCTTTAAGAAAAAGTGTAAGAACAATGCAAGCCAGTATGATAAGCCTGCTTATGTTTTTTCCATCTTCTAGCCATTTTCAGCTGCGGGCCTTTTTGAGCAGGATGTGATTCTTATTGAGTTAACAACGTCAAATGGATTTCTCTTCCATGAACTTGCCTAGTGTGCCCTTCAGATCATAGAAACTTTTGCTATCTACAGAAAAAGAACCTTTCACAAGGAGTTCCACAGTTCAGCTGTTTATTACATGAAAAAATAAGTTGTTTATCTGTAAACTCCATCCCCAGTAGCTTCATACTATGCCTAGTTATCAAATCAGAAAACGGAACAAATTATTTAGCCTATCCCCTTTCCTTACAGGCAATCTTGTAGAGGGCTTGCCTCTCTCTCCTGCATTTATTGCTTATATTCTGGTTTTCGTATAAATTTGCAGTGTAGTATAATGGGCTTAACCTAATTACAAAAACCTGAATTGATTTTAAAAAGCATTCCCTGTCCCATAATAGTAAGTGATAGGACAGCAATGCAGACTCGCATACATTGGAAGAGACTTTCTGAGATCTCTAGTCCATGTTTCTGCTAGAGCAGGTTGCTCAAGAAATATGCACTTGGGTTTTGAATGTCTCCATAGATGGAGTTTCTACAGCCTCTCTCCCGTTCCAGTGTTTGACCACCCTCATAGTAATTTTTTTTTTTTTTTTGGTGTGTACAGCCAGTCAGAATTTAGTATGTTCCCATTTGCATCTGCTGCCACTTGTCTGTATCTGTGCAACTCTGTTAGCAGTCTCACTCCATCTTCCTATTAGGTAGCTGCAGACAGCAGTAAGATCTCTGCTTAGCATTCTCTTCTTAAGGATGAAGAAAGTCACTTTTCTTAGCCTCATCTTTGTGGCGATTCCCTGGACTCACACCAATGTGTCAGTGTCTGTCTTGCACTGGGAAGCCCGAAATCAAACATGGTATTCTCCATGTGATCTTAAGACATGGGAAAATCACTTTCCTCAGTCTGCTGAGAAGGTTTTTGTTAATATAGCCCATTATGTGGCTGGCCTTCATCTCTGCAAGGGCACACCACTGAAACTTACTAACTTGTTGTCCACCAGGAACCCTTGGTCTTTTTTGGAGAAGCCTTTTTCTGGCTAGACAGAAAAATGCCTATACCGTTGTATTGGATTATTCCATCCCAGCTACAACACTTTGCATTTACTGTCATTGAACTGCCTGACATTCCCATCCACCTATTTTTCTCAGTCTGTTCATGTCCTGAATAGCAGCCTTGCCCTTCATGGCACCAGCCACCCCCAGTTTGGTGTTGCAACTGTGATTCTCTATTGCAGATGCAAAAAACTCAGATTTAGTCGCAGCCCAGATGTACAGGGGAAAAATAGAAAGTCAGATTTGTGAGTGCTCAAGACTAAATGTGTCTGAACAAAGAGAAACTTTGTATTACTACTAAAAACCTCATAAATTCTCTAATAAAGAATGCTCAAACTGTATTTGAGTGGTGACAAACTATAAGATAGTACCTGCTTGCTAAGGTCGGTGCAAAAGCAAGATGAGAAAAAGGCCCAAAAGATGTTGCTAAGGAGTGTTAGGGAGTTTTCAGGTGCTATAGGTTTTTTCCCACTCTGGGATCCTATATTCTGTACGTACCTGATCTGCTTGCCTCTGCAGCTGGTGCTTTTGCCATGTAGTGTTTACAGTGCACTCAGAGGAGCTCAGCTAGAAGCAGATTTCTGTTTCAGCCTAATGCTTGCCACTTTACCTCTCCCATAGCTGCTATGTCATTCCTCCCATCCTACAGTCACTTTTGTCACAGGAAATTATACCCTTGGTGCTTTCAGTTTCATCAACTGAAAAAAATGAAGTTCTACAAACCAGTTAGTCTACTGTGAGGAAAAAAGCTGAGGAGTGAACACATTCCTTGTTTCCCAGTATAGCAGGTATGATAGGGCTCAACACGTTTTACTCTGTCTGAATTCTGCAGATTGTGATCCTTTGATGGAAAGTACTGACCAGACATTTTTTACTGACTGGTGATTACAAAGCAGATATGGTTCAACTGGGATGAAACATCACTGGTCATATTAGACATGCACTTGAATTAACTACATTTGATTAAGGCTCTGCACCTTCCTTTAATTTAGGATTACCTTGCAACTCTTTATGTAATTTTACTTTCTTCTAGGTTTTCATGTTATTCAGTAAACACATGGTTTTCTTGCCTGTCACTCTTCTTTAAAGAGATACTGAGCTAAAATTGCCACTTATAATGTCTGTTTTACTTCCTCCCCTCCAAACCCTGGATCACATTTTTAATCAAGTCCAGCATCTCTCATTCCAGACTATAGGACTTGCAGCTGTGCCTCCCTTCATCTGGACTGCAAGTTATAATTTCTGGCTATGCTCAGAAGGCAAAAATTAACAGGGGAAATGGCAGCTGCAGCATGGAAAATTGGAATAGGGAAGGGGCTGAAATTAACCCAAAATTATGAACAGGGCGTTGAAGGGAGAGGGAATGAGCTTTGTAATCATGTGTGTGAGCATATGAGGGAGGAGAGTAAGAGGCTGGGACTGACCAGAAATCACAACCATCTGGAGGTCTCAGTAACCAGAATGCAAACAGTACTGTAACTGTTTGCTTTCCAGAAAATTAAATACCAAAAATCCTTCAAGCTGAACCAATACTCAAAGATACATGTTTTCCTGTAATGGTGATGAAATTTTAAACTACATCTTATTGTGCTGTGTTAGCCTTTGCAATTCTGGACTTTGAAAGTGTAAAACCATTTTGTTTACATCCATTCAGGCAAAGCATTAAAACAGTAGAGTGTTTTCCTCTATGTCCACTTGTTTTTTTGCACCAGTTCTGGTGCCTGTCTTTCCTACCGAAATTCATCATTACTTCTGTCCAGCTCACTAATTATGTCCATTGCAACAAGTGAGCACCTGGCTTTCATCAGTCCATAGATGAGCCTGTAATACCTTCAGCTTAGATTTCTATACACGTATTTAGATTTTCTTCTGTCTCTACCCCTCACATTTGACAGAATCTATCTTTACAACACCTATAGATATATTTAACTATTCTTGAAATTTTCCTTAAAACTTTGAATTTCTGTTCAAAATCTTGAGAAGGTAAGACTGCATACACATCACTACCTTATATGTGAAAAATTCTGTTTCCTTACACTCTTTCTTTCTATTTGCCCTACTCCTCTTTTCAGTATGATTTCTACTAAATTTTAAGCTGTTAATGAAGCTTTTTATTCTGTAATTGTACAGAATCTGCCCCAGTGGGGCTGTAGTTCTTGGCTATGGCTCAGCACTACTGCCATAGGGTAGATGTTAAATAATAATATAAACAAATATAATCGTTCATTAGTAATAAATTGTAAAAAAAGAGCTTTTTGTTACTCTGTTTGCTTGGGTTTACCTTAATTGTGTACTTCTCCTTTGAGACCACTGGAGGGAGAATTTCTACTTGTATTTCCCCAAAATGTTTATAGGCACCTCATCTGGTAAATTTTGAGTAGTTTATTACTGCAGTCTTTGTAGCTAGCATTGACTTGACTTACAACCAATGGTAATTGATATTCGTATGTCTCTTTAGCACTTACAGATCATTGTCTGTTGTTGGATATTAAGAGAACCATAGACTTGAGTTTTCAAGTACTCCTTGCTACTGCCTTTTTCTTTTTTTTTTTTTAATGTTCATGTTGTCTGAAGTTCTAAGCATTAAGTAATGAAAAAACCACAAAAATATCCCAGAACAAACGTTCCTTGCCAAAGAGATCTTGCCGTTTTAAGCAACATAAAACAGCACATCGATACAGAGATTTAGAAGTGAGTATGTGATGACAGTAATTTCCAGTAATCTAGTTTGTCAGTTTCCTAAAGGCACTGCAACAAAGAATTTGAAGGTAAATAATGAGATAAAGTTTGTGGATGTTTATAGGTGGCTTCTAAGTGAAAGGCTATCCTGAAGACAGTTTGAATGCATTTGGTAATGACAGGGGGCTGAGGGAAATGGGTATGTTAAGGGGAAGCTGACATTTGAGCAAGGTAAAAGAAAAGAGGTAGGGTAAAGAGTCAGAGAAGACTTCTGCAAGTGAAGGCAGGCAGTCTATGACAGCAAACAAAAGTGAAAGAGATAAAATTCAACAGTGTCATATTGGAATGTTTGGCTGGGGAAATTATTCTTGTCAGCAGTGTTCTGAATTGCTGACAAGACTGTATTTGTCAAGGCCAGGAGAAAGGATGGAGGATAATGATTTTCTGGATGAGCGTTCTTACTGTGTGGATAGATGGGATCACTACGTCATGGTATGACTCTGAAAATTGGTTGCTAGGCACAAACTCACACCATTTTCTGTCCTGGACATATGGTTCCCCAGGGTTCTCAGTTTACAGTGCTGAAGTTGTAAAGCGCTCTATCAGCTTGACATTCACAATCTATAGACAATAACACAAACATCCCATCACAATTTTGGTTTCCTCCGAGATAAAAAGTTTCCAAAGAACTGGCTGTTCATTCAGCAAAACTGGCAGTACTAGCTTTCCAATACTGTTGTCTTGCACCATCACTGCTGTTTCTTAGACCTCCAGATTTTCATTCTTGTTCCTCTTTTTACCATGCTTCATGTGCCCTTTTCTATGTACTCCCATTTGTACCTTTTTTTTTTTCCTTTGAGTGTTTATCTTAAAGCCCATTTACACTATGGAGCATATTTATTGTGCTGTCAGATACTTTTTTATCATAGCTTGTTTTTTAGGTGTTCATCTTCCTGTAAGGGCAGTTTACGTGGTTATGGAAGGATCTTGGACACATTTGCAGGACACAAAGGTTTTTTTCCTGTTTCTGTTCTTCCCATGTAGGCTACAAGACAGTCTGTGCTTTAGGTTGTCAGGGCAGCTTGTTTTAAATATGAGATGCATTCTTGCAGTTGAGCTGAGGTAAAAAAACTAAAACCAAACACTTTAAGTATTACACAGTAAATAAGTAAATACAGAGTATAATTTCTATTTCAGTTCTTTAATTGTTTTGTCTTCCTTTAGTGTCATGTGCCTTCTCAGAGCACCGCACAGCACCTCTAGGTCCTTTTTTAGAGACAGGAGATTTAGAGGTGTTTCTGGACCCTTTTCCATGAATATCTCATAGTTTCTGAAAAATGGGATTCATGAAGAACATTGACAACTAAGTTGCAATATTCACCTGTGCAGAGGTTCCTGGGGACTGGAAAGAGACAGCACTTTGGCCCCTTGCTTTTCTTAGCCTGTATCTTCTCTGTAACCCCTTCTGATCTTTTTCTGTACCCATCAAGATGTTACCATAAAGGAGTTTCCAAGAGAAAGCTCCTGAGGGAACCACAAATATTACTTCTGCAACATCTTACCCACCACAGCACATATTCAAAGCTCTCTAGTAGGCCACTTTTGGCACCACTTAGTTGGGTATTATTTTGCAACAGAATGTTGCCACTTTGGTATAATCAACGTCCCAGCACTGAATCATACCACCACTCTCCAGCTCTGGTGTTGAGACAGAGCATCTTTATCTTTCCTTCCTTCAATCAGTTTAGAATTACCCTCTTAAAAGAGTGTTCCACTGAGGTCACGACATCCTGAAGACTTGAATCCAATATGATTATGCATTCCTTTTCCTATCAGTACCAAAGTGAACCAATATTTATTGCTTTATGAAGCTTTTAATCAAAGTTGTGAAGTCTTTATGTTCAGATGCTTAAAGTTTATATGGTTCAAGAAATGACTGGACAAACACAAGGAAGAAAAATTGACTGATTTTTTCTATTGAGTAAAAAGACAACACATGGCTTGAGATGTCCAAACACTGCAAATGACTGGAAGTGTCACTGCATGCTTCTTGTCTTCTACTCTTCAATTATTATTTACTCCTAGCAGCTGTCAGAGAAAATATACTCAAGTAGATGGACCTTTGGTCTCAGACAGTATGATTACTGTCCTGGTATTTAGCACTCTGTAGGTTCATCACACTTGTTTCTGGACATCTAATACTGGTTGAGGTGACACTAGTTATCAGGTCTGCTGTCTTGGATCCTGCTAATCTCATCTGGTAAAAAAATGACTTCTCATATGACCATATTAAAAAAATAAATAAAATTCAAAGGTCTACATGAGAGATGTTTCTTCCTCACCAATGCAAATTGCCACCAATAAAGGAACAGACAGGCTGGAGGCTCAGTGTTTGTAAAGGAATGTAAGTACCTTGATGCCTTGGCTGAACAGTTTTAGTTTTTCTGATACTCTTCATTTCTGTATCAGCATTTTTAATCAGGTATAACAAAAAATCTGCTGTCTACATTAATCCTCTTTTCATTCCACCAAGCTCCTACAGGAGTCTTGGTTGTCAGAGAAGGACCTAATTTCTATAACAATAATTCATTATGCAACCAGTATCCTAAATGCAGCTCCGTGGTTATGTGCTTGTTTTAGAGAGGCGCTCTTGATCTTTTACTTCCCTAAAGTGCTACCCAGTCCCAATCTCCTCTGATAGCAAAGGACTTTTAAGCTTGCATGTGGGCAAGATTATGCATTCAACAAACAACTTCAGAGGCACATTAAAATCTTTAAAGGAAGTCCAACCTTCCTAAAAAGAAAATGGGCTATCCTCAGGCATCTTCTTCCAGACTGTAGTGTTCTGCTGCTTTGATTCTGTACAGGAACAGGCAGCAAGAATCCCCAAATACAGCTACTACATTGTCTGTAGGTACCCATCTAACCTGGGTATTTCAGGCCTAGTGCCCTCAATATCAAGAAAGAGGTTTTAGAAAGCATTTTTGGCTAGTAGGAATTTTCTTTTGGTAGTCTACAGGGTTGTCTGATTCTTCCTGGAAAAAAAAAATTATAGTGGAAAGATACACTGCATAACTATGTTAAGGGTAATTAAGCATGGATGGGTTTCTTTTTTCTTTACTTTTCTACATCTCTGCATTCTGTGAACAGCACAATTTCGATTTTGTGCCCCTGAAAGTCACAGAATGCAGGAACTTGTAGCAGAATTATAAAACTAAAAAATACCAAGTGGCTTCATGGTCTGGCCTGTCCATTATCTCTTTCAGTTAATGGCTTTCATGTTTTACATTCAAGTGCATGAAAATCCCTCTGAATCCTTAGTTCCTTGTCTACTTGATGCAAACATTATTTTTTTAAAGCTGTTACATGTGTTCTTTGTTAACAATAAAACCAGAATATCCTCTCTAAGCACAGAAAGGATAGTTTAAAATTAATCTTATAATTTTGGAATCTGCAACTGCAACTAAATGTTTCACATATTTTTTTGTCATGTTAATTTAGTTTGGTTTCAGTCAGTAAAACAGGGGTATTAATGTAATATAAATGCTTAACATATTCTATAGAGATCTGACAATTTTTTCTTGCCCTCAGCTTTATAAATGAAGAAAAAGAACATTTTCATTACGGTTATATCCAACAAGAATGTTTGAAAAATTAACTTCTCTGAAAACAGTGTCCCTTAAACCAGTGATGAAGTGGTGGCACGGAGGTCTATAATTAATTGTGTTAGGTAAGAACTGCTTCTAGTTTAGGATTTTTCCTGTAGAGGGTGACAAAGGACTGATAATTTCTTCTTTCATTGTCCAACTTCTAGAGATTGTTCTTTTCCCCATTTAAAGCAGGCATGAAAACTCTATAATGTTAGTTTTGGGCAGTTTATAAGGTGATTTTTAAAAGTCTGCTAATTATGTTTGCTTTCAATCATAAATATAGTAATTTTCTTTACCTGATAGACTACATATGACCCTCATATTTAAATGCTGTTGCAGTACTTTTGAGTATCTGAGAGCAGCCATACTCCAGTTCTGTAATGCATCATTTTTTTTTTCCTCCGTAATTGTAAGTGCCATATGATGTACTTCAATAAATCATTTGGGATACCTCTAGGTTGATGTACTAAAAAAAACTATTACCATTTTCTTTTAAAGCATACATTACCTTTTTCTACTGTGCCTTGTGCTGTAGTTTCTGGTTCCTAGTTTCTTCCTTGCAAAAATAAGGGAAAACTTCTCCAATGTTTTTGGCAAATATTAGGTTGAGTAAAATTGCTTATACAAACCAGATTTCTTATTATACACAAAGTTTATAAGCCATCTGCAACCAAAAGGAATTTTGAAGTGGTTTTTTATTCCGCACATTCAGAAGAAAATAATGGTATTTAAGACTGCAGAATAGAATTTTGCAGGGTAGAATTAAATTTCCATTTATGTCCACAAAAGGTTGCCTGAAAACACTTAAGTCCTATTTCTTAAGATGGAGAGAGACACGTGATAGAATTGGCAAATACACAAATACTTACTGTTGATTCTAGAAAGATTTATGAAAATCCTACTTTCTGGGGAATTCTATAAAGGAAAAAGTGTGACACGTTCATAGTATCACAATCCCAAGCTTTTCCATGCAGGGAAGGAACTTTTTTCCCCCCAGATTTCTTCAGAGGACCTTATCACCTGACTGGGAATACACTCTGTCAATTCTTAGTAACATTGTAGAAGCAAATCCTTTGTGGTGTTTAAATTTTAATGCGTGGTCAAAATAACAGATTACTTGAAATATAACAGATGGTCTAGATTCCTTATTGAGTAAACTCTGCATGTGTCTGACCTCTCAGAAATGTACTTGTTTGTACGTTATACTGTGGCGTAACTGCCATGCTTGGAGAGCCTGGGTTAAGTCTAGTTTGATAAGAACTATTGCTCTTCCTAGCTTCAGAAATAAACTTTGAAGTTTGGGAATCTGGACTGTCGATATGCTTTTTGCCAAGTTCCTGTGATACTTTATAATCCCTAGATTTTTACGCAGTCATCGTGCATTCGCTGACATCAACAGGCAAAATTACGCTCTAATCATTAAGCTAATTGATTTTCCAAAAGCTCTAACAGTATCTATCACAGGTCTAGCCCCAAGAAATCTTAGAACCACAACTTGCTTAACTGCTATACTTTTTAATCAAGCCTATATCCATGTTAAATACAGACTGGGGAGGTAGGGTTTAGCTTGGTTCATTCTGTGCCCTGTACTGTCCACTGCCCTCTCCTTTCACCTCTCCTCATTACTACTCTGCAAAGCAGTTTATATTTATAATTGTTTTCTGCTCATGTAGGCCATGTCCTTCAATTGTAATTAACAAAGAGTTAACAGATATCTTTATGCATTGCAGTGGCAGGAATGCTGCCTAATGCTCCTGTCTGTTCTTGGATGTAATTATGTAGAATTACATTCATTTCCTTTAATCTGACCTCAGGAAATGTTTTCTTACACAATTGTTTAGAAATTACGGTTATTGCTACTCTGTTTATTCTTATTTGCCATATGAGGTCACTCACTTCTATGTTAACGCATGTGTGTGAGGAATGGTACATCTGCGTATCTTTTCCTGGCAAGACAAGCTTCTTCCCACACTGATACAATCTTTTAAAAGAAATGCTGCTTTTATTTTTATGAAGTATCTGTTAGATATTCTAACACATGTCACACTAGCTGAGGCCTTTTTTTCAAGGGTTGGTGTAGTAAAGGCATTTTGTTTTGAAATGTTGATAGCTTGCTTTGTGTACTCAAATGGGATTGTATTAGTAGTCCTTTCTAATGGAAGCTTTTGATGATAGAAGCAGTTTTTCTTAATCCTTTTCTTTAAATTAAGGAACATCTAATCTTGTTAGAAGGAAATCTCCAGGCTATCCTATGCAGTGTTGACATAATGATTTAATTTATAACCAAATGCTAAGTAGACTGCTCTTGAGATGATCACTTCCCCTTCTTCATTTGTTTTCTTGTGTGCATGTATGGCAATGAATGTTTTTAAACTGGAGGTCTTTGACAGACCATTTACTGTGTTATTTATGGGAAACAGTGGATGGCTGCCTACAGCACTCAGTTTACAGCATTTTATTCCAGGAACAAACTATTCTGAAAATATCCGTAATTCACTCTCTGTAGCAGCATGAATTGTAGAAGGAACTGCAGAACCTTGCAAAGATTTCAGAGAATCTCCATTTTCAATTCATTCTTCAGAAACTCAGTGTACTGTTCTGTTGGAATTTGGAGCTTTTTTAGAAGTTCTGTGTCTGTATTACATTTAGAAAATTATTTTGAAAGTATAGTACTAAGTGTTATCTCTGACATTTGCATAAAATACTGCTGAAGTCCTTGTGCATAGATTGCAAAATGTTCCTCTGTTCTTAGAATGGACTCTGGCCATATTGTAATACATAGCTGTTGTATCTAACTTGTTTTCTTTCATTATCATATACTCTGTGTTCTCTTAACTCTGTTGTTTCTGCCATGCATAGAAAAGAGAATAAAAATCTAGTAGCTCATTTGGGGGAATCAGCAGCTAAATAGCACTTTATTTTTGTAGAATCATGACAATATTTCCAAACACTCAAAAAATCATAATAAAAGAAATGACTGACTAAATACAACACACTTTATTGAATTGCAAGGTGACTCTCAGTTGATATTATGAAAACTTTTTGTTAGGAAATTCTCAAGAATAAAAGTACTCTAAAATTTAAGTGGACAGCAAGTGTTTTGTTCCTGATGGTAAACATACCATACCCAACTTCGGTTGTACCACAAGCTGTTCTTATTTTATTCTGTTCTCCTTCTGAAAATATAGTTTTAAATGTATATCTATCTGACTATTGTTTGGAAAGTTGATGTGATTCGGTCTTTTAATGCAATTTTAGGTACTATTGTTCCATTAGGATATTAATGAAAATTTACTCAGATCAAATATGCAGAGTGAAAAGCGCAGCCTGCAATTTTCCTTGGAATATTTGGAATTGCATGTTTTCCATGCAATAGAGAGTTTTATCTATCAGAGGATGCCTGCTATTTCTGTGCTAATCGCAACCAATACTCTTTTTAGTCACCTGTTCCAGCTGCATGGTACCTATGGTCTCCCCAACAGGCCATGGATGTAACTGCTAGGAAAATGATCTGATAAGCACAACCCTGCACTTTGCAAATCCCTAAATATTCTATCAGCTCTTAGAGAACGTGGCAATTGGCAGGTATTAAAATGATACTGTGAACTTTACTGGTACATAACATTTTATAAAGACTTCCTATCACCTATTAATTTGTTCTTTTATCCTGATTTTCTTCCTTTACCACTCTGCTCCTCAATTCATGCATTAACCTCTCTTTCCAAATAAGAATCATAGTATCATCCAAGATTCTTATTTTCTACCTTATCTAGAATCAGAATTCTCCTCAGTCACACCATGCCCTCAGGATTCTGTTATTTGCTTCAGGAAATTAAACCATCATATACCACCTGTTCTTCACAATCACCTCTGACTTTGTCTTTTCTCTCCACTTCTGCACCATTCTCAGGTGCTCTAATACCTCAGCATGGTCTGATCTGACCTTACAGCTGGTTCTGCTTTAAGCAGGACAGTGGACTTGATCACCTGAGGTCATTAACAATCTGAATTCTTCTATGATCCTGTGAAACTGAGCTACTTGCTTTCAAAGAAGCAACACATTGGTTGGAGGGTTGTTCTTTTGCTTGCATTCCTGTGTGTCTGGAATTCTTTACTCGGTCCCAAGTGAGGTATTTTAATAACTTTTCCTCTTCATATTTTATGGGAAAGAGTTCTTTTGCTCCTAGTGAGTGACTGCATTTATGTTCTAATAAAAATTCTGTTAAGGGTAATTTAGAATAGGCACAATTGTGTAATGTATTTTATATGTTTATTAATAGTTAAAATATTAAAGTTACTTTATCATACTCTGTTCAAAGTTGTAACACAGAAATTACTTTAAAGTCTTTGTTTAGTCTCTTTTATGTGAGATCAAATACATGTTTAATCTTGCACAGTATTACCTGCAGAACCTATTAACTTTTTCTTTTCTGTATGCTGCAGCTTTTTCTGGTCCTCATGATTAACAGAAATATGAGCCCTTTAAGCCTGTAATATTTAAGTATATTTATCATAAGGAATATATTTTCATAAGAAAGTTCATTAAAAGTACAAGAATTGCATGCTTGAATTTCATTTTTTAGTAACATTAAGCCATCACTGGAATAGAATATAAGCTACTGACATGTAGATTTTTGTAATACTGGATTTCTGCTACAGGGATATTCCAGTCCTCTGCTTTTGTCCTGAGCCTTATGATGATTTAGTTAAATGTATAGCAGGCAGAATTAAATCTGATCTTGATATAACTTTTACCTATGCAGCTGTGACTAAGCTAAACCAGCAAAATTAGATTTAACTGTGAGGGCCTTAAAATAGAACATAGAATCAGAAAGTGAATCAAATGCCCTTAGGACACACAATGTGGATATGCTTGAAGCCCTATCAGTATTACCTTTTGAAAATGTGATATGTATCAACTCTTAAATGTTCTTATTTTAAAAGAAGCAGTAAATATCTTTTTTGGTGGAATTTCACAGACCACTTTCAGTGACCTCATTTCACTAATAGGAGTAGGTAAGAGACCAGAAAATTAACTCATTGGAAAAAAACATTTTAAAATACTTGTTTTGTAATCTTGATTAAAAACCCTACAGCAATTTTTGGACTTGTACCCTATGCTTTCTTAATGTGTGTGAAAAACACATACTGTGGTTTTTATCTGGAGTTTTTCAAAGGAGTAGCCAACAATGTTTTCCAGTCAATAATAGTTGTAGTAATCTTTGTAGAAAAATTAGATATATCTTTATTAAAACAGTGAAGTAGGGCTGTTCTTTAATCAGAATCTTTACAGAAAACAAAAATTGTACTTTGTTGTCTTTTAATGTAGCTAGACACATTCAACTGTGCATGATACTTTTTCCTTATGGACTGATTTTCTTTGAAGACTTTATTCTAGCACCTGGGTAGGCTACCTCATGCTACTGCCCTTTTTCTGCCTTCTTCCCAGTCCTGACTCAAAGATAAGCATTGTGTCTATCTCGCATAGAGGTTATTCAATATTGCTGGAAGTTAGATCTCTGCTTTTTATTACAGTGAAGGCCGTTCATGTTTCCAACCTGTAATAAAATCAGTCCAAAGGCTTTCATTTAACTTTGTGAGCATGATTGAGAGTTTTCATAGTACATATCCATGCTAGGCATTACAGAGATTAGCTCAACAGATTCTTAAATAATTTATATTGTGGGACTGTTTTTAGTAATTAAAATTGTTCTGAGCATATAAGGATCTCATTTAGTCCTCTCAGATTTATTTTTTTTCCGCTTGTTTTGTTTTGAGGAGGAAGAGGCAGGCATTTGTCAAAATAAGGTATCTGGAGGAAAAGAATCATAGAACATTTAGGTTGGAAAAGACCTTTAAGATCTTCAAGTCCAACTGTTAACCCAGGACTGCCAAGTCCATCACTAAACCATGCCCCTAAGCAACACATCTACATGTTTTTGAACACTTACAAGGATGGTGAGTCCATTGCCTTCCTAGGCAGCATGTTTCAGTGTTTGATCACCCTTTCAGTGAAGAATTTTTTTCAGAATATCCATTCTAAACCTCCCCTGGCACAACTGGAGACCGTTTCCTCTTGTCTTATCACCTGTTATCTGGGAGAAGAGACCTACACCCACCTGCCTAAGCAGGCAGCTTAGAGAGCACTAAGGTCTCCCCTGAGCCTCCTTGTCTCCAGCCCAAACAACCCCAGTCCCCTCAGCGGCTCCTCACAAGGCTTCTTGTCTAGACCAGGGCAGCCAGCCTCGTTGCCCATCTCCGGACACACTCCAGCACCTCAGTGTCCCTCTTGCAGTGAGGGGCCCAACACTGAACCCAGTATTTGAGGTGCGGCCTCACCAGTGCCCAGTACAGGGGGCAATCACTGCCCTAGTCCTGCTGGCCACACAGTTTCTGATACAACCCAGGATACTCTTCGCCTTCTTGGCCACCTGGGCACACTGCTGGCTCATGCTCAGCTGGCTGCCAAACAGCCCCAGGTCCTTTTCCACCAGGCACCTTTCCAGCCTCTATTCCCCAAGACTGTAGCACTGCATGAGAACATCTACGTTCAGAAATTTAACCTGTTAACCAAGTAAGGAAAAGCATTTTAGTTTGCTATTCATGCAAATGGTGCTGCTTTATAATGACTGAATTCACTTTTCCTGTTAAAAGGCCTTATCCTGCTGTTCTATACGCGTTATGTTACCCCTTTGAATATGTGGCAAACCCACTCAATACCTGTAATGAAGGGTGTCAAGCTAATGGTCCTTGTTGACTTAGTTCTAATATTTTTAAGAACAAGGATAATAAAACTGCTGATGTGTGGACTAATACTTCCCTTTTCTATAATTATCTTTGTAACATAGTGCAGTGTAAAGTATGACCCTGGGCCTGCTGTACTAAATGTTAATAGTCTTATTGACGTCATTGATTCATTGATCTCCAGCGGGTCAGTTTGTCTGGTTTTATAAAGCCACTGCCAGCTATCTGAAAAACATGCTTTGGAACAGACGTCAGATGGCAGTATTTCATAGCATAAAAGAATACAGCTCTCTTTTATACAGACTATTGTCTGAAGAAAAAATATTGGACTCCTATGGAATTGCTAGTGGTTGTTTTTTTAATAAATAAGAAGAAATAATAGACTAATAGAGGGGAGATATGTTTGTTCTTCACAGATATAAACCCCCCCACTTTCATACATTATGCTTATATTTCGTCTGCTTGTTGAGGACGAACGCTGTGTGTACTAGTCTTCCAATTGAAAAGGAGTGGAAGCAGTTACTGTGTTAGCCCTGTGTTAGTTACAATTTAATCCAATTCTTTTTTGGTCTGTCGATGAACACTTGATTTCCAGTTTAAATTTTGTTCTTGATAAAACATAGTTTAACATTTTGGGTTTGTAGTTTTAATAGTATCTGGGCTTTATTCTGTATTTGGTCAGGTTTTACTATATTTTAGTTTTTACATAGTGATTAAATATTGTACAAAATTTTAGAAGAATACACAAAAACATAATGCAGAGTGATTTCTGTATTCTGTGGTGCTGTTTGATATTGAGTTAAATTTGTAAATACACTGTTATCAAATTTCACATATGACGCAGTACAGTTAAACTTGTCTACATAATTGGGGCTGACACCTGATCGCAAGGTCATTCTTAAAGTAAGTTGACCTTTCAGTTCCTGTTCTGCTCAACTTCTGTCAGCATCATGATGTTCTCTTTATAATCCTCATCAGGAATTGTGGTTTTGGTGCTAAGTACAAAGGCGATTCCTCTCTGCTGTGACACAAGGCTGCTTTTGAAAGATTTCTGATTTTGCAATAAAACAGAAAACAGTATTTGCCTTTCACACCTGGTCATGTCATTGTGGTCAAACACCCTTCACCCCACTGAAAGCCTGGACATTGTGTGTGCTTCAAAAGGAAATTCTTATTTACAAAGGAAAGCTGGATTGTAAGGCCAAGTAAAAGAGGAAAAACACATTGCACCAACAAAAATTATATGTAACCAATGTTCTGAGATTAAAAAGAAATCTCTCACAAAATGGTGACGGTTTGTTCCTGTAGGATGAACAGGAAGTATGCTTACAATGAAAAGATTGTTGTTGTTGTTGCTGTAAAAATGAATGTACTAAGCTTAAGCAAATATTAGCCTACCACCAGGTATTACAGGTCTTTGTCAACTACCAGTGTCCAATGAACAAAACTGAACATGTTCATAAAAATTTTGTCTTTCAGAACAGGTGAAGTGAGTTAACTAAAAATGAAAAAAGCAAGCCTCAGGATTGATTGACAAAGGTTTTGTTGTATCAGAAAACTGTAACAGTATCTTTTCTGCATAATGCCATGAAAAAAGATACTCTAAAAATGAAATTTAATAGCAGTATGTGGTGACTACATAAATGCAAATACTTTTGCCTTTTTATATTTTGGAAGTTTTCTTTTAATATCTTCTGATAGTTTTTTTCCCCACCAGCTGTGAACAGCAAAAAGGCACTCCCTTAGTTCAAGTAGTGGTCATGATATGACAGTATACTGAATTAAGAATATCTCATAAAACAGCAACTAGTTGCTGCCATAGTTTGATCTTACATTTTCAAAAAAACAAACCAAACCAAAACAAGCATTTGAAATAGCAAGTATTAGCCTTTCCTAAATGCATTTGAAAATGGTTGTGATGAATGGACTTGGGGGTGGGGAAGGCAAAGCCGAACCTAAGCCCTTTTACATTATTTAATTGTAGCATTTGCTAGTTAGGTTAAGAGCTAAAAGTTTGTAATCTCGATTGGTAAATAGGGACAACAATGACAAATACTGTGGAACCTGGAAAAAACAGAAGAGGTTATTCAGCAGTCCCCCTTTTCTTTCAGCCTCCCTGAAGGTTCAGGAATAAGCAAAGGGAAAGAATAACCAAACAAAATGAGCACACATCTGATGTTTAAGCCCTCCTCCAACACTTCTTATGTACATAACCAGAAGTCACTCAAGCAGCTGCAGCACATTAGTTCCAATAGTTTAACAGGCAGCTTTACAACTCTGACAAAGGCTGTACTAAGGCAGTTTCTTCCTCCTGTGCTCACTTGCTATGATAGCTAATAAGTGATCTTTGGCAGCAGGTCTGTGAGAGGAGTGGTAATGTTTAATAGGTTTCTGTATAGGAGTTAGCTTGCTTTTTTCTTTGTAGATGATTGTCTATAGAGAGAAGCTGAGGGCAAGCGACACCATGTTGAAAACAGAATAGGCTGAACTAGAGTTGGAGCTCTGCACAGCTCTTGAGCACTGATTAGAAAGGAAATATTTTAAGCAGCTAAGCCAATATTCGATTGTATTAGACTTTGATAGCAAACTTACTTTGGAAACATGGCTCAGCAGACAAGTCCAGGCACTCTGGCTGTTCCTGAAGTGGATAATAAACATTGTCAAAATCCCTGGTTAAATGAAGATCTTGTGAAGACCCTGAGGGAAAACCTGTTGCAACATGAAAAGTCCAGGACGTCTAGGAAATCTTCATCTGCTTCTCCCCGGCTGTGTCCAGTTATTTCTCCTCGAAACTCTCCAAGGCTTTTGCGCAGGATGCTTTTAAATAGCAACATACCGAAACAGCGGCGTTTCACTGTGGCACATACATGGTAAGCACTGAGTGGGTTGTCATGAAATGTCAGATTAATTTTTTATTTCCCCAATGCCACTGCTTATGTTTGTTAGTTTGATCTCCGCATGAATCCCTCTGGTTGAAAGAGACAGTTCTAATTTGTGACTCAAGTTAAACAGAAGTTTAAAATAGTAATTTATATAAAGTAAGAAAACATGAAGTAGCTTTTGTGCAAGCAAATATATTTCTTGGGTAATAATTCCTTTTTTTCCTCCACGAGAAATAAAAACTGGAGTCTTTAAGAAGGAAAAGTACTTATCTCAGTCTGTGCTGTTCAGGCTAGAGTGAGTAGGCAATACTTTCCTTTAGTGTAGTTTTAAAGTATATTTTATTTATTTACTGGTCATGTATGATACCTCCACTCCTATGCAGAATAACATGTTTGTTAATCTTTTAACAGCACTCAAATTAAAAAGGAAATGATAGAGAAGAATGGTGGGAATATTTTGTATATGAAACAGTGATTTTTATGAAAGCAGTAGCTGGAATAAACAGAGGAAAGATGGGAAGGGGAACCCCTTGTTAAGTGATTCACTAGTACTTTTTTGGTAACTCAATAATTTCTTAGACATGTGTTTGTGATCAAATCTATACAAGACATGCATTCTGTTCTATCCTTCTATAAAACAGCAGCATAATTTCATTACTTCACTTACTATTTTTTAAAAAGTTACATATGAGATTATTGTAACTCAGTAATACATTCCTGTTTGCTTTGATGGTCCTGAGATTTTGATGTGTTCTGTTTTTTCTTGTGAGATTTCCCCCTGTTATTTTTCAAATAAAAATGTAATGTAAAGAAAAGAGAGCAATGAAACATGTTCAAAGAAAGTCATGCATTCTAAGCAGCAAATGGATATGCTATTCAAATTTACCTTTATTTGTCTGAAATTAGATTTACACTATAGCTATGTGACTGGTCTGTGCATTGCACATTACATACTTGTGTGCCTAAATATTTACTCTGTACGTATTTGTGTAGTTAAAATACACCTTTGATAAAATGATATTTTTACCCTTGAAAAGGATGAGGAAAAACAAGTGTGCCTTTATGCTTAAAGCATATTTGTTATGAAACCAGTGTGCCTGGTCAGAAATTGCCTGCGTAACAGAGAAAACTGAATAAAATTAGGATATTTCATGTTCCTTTAACAGTTATGCATAAATCTCAACAACATTAAGGGTCTCTGACTGCTGACCTGCATTAAATAATTTGTAAAACAGTTTGCACATAAGAACACACAAGATTAAAAAAAATCAGACAGAGCTGTTTGACATTGTAAGATGAAAATAAATAAGAATTTGTGAAAGCTTACAGAAGGGAAATTATCATGTGTGCTTATGTATGTGTTATGAGAGTTATTGCAGACAGTTTCAGATGACAGAGGAAGGAAGGGTATTAAAAGGTAGATATGAAGTGAACAAACAGGTTTGGGCAACATCAAGGGGCAAAGGCTGGCATAGTATTAAAAAGTGGAATTTTGTTTAAGCACATTTCCTGTAGTGAGCCTCAGAAAGTTTTTAGTTTGGGTAGAGTGCCTTTTTCAGCATGATGTGGAGTATAGGAAATGCTTGGTTTTTTCCCAAATATTTGAAATACTAGGCCTGCAAAATACTATTGTAGAACAATTCACAGTTGTTTCTAATGATTTGTAAGACCGGCTCATCTTAGGAACACTTTTTTTTCAGCAAGTAGATAGAGTCAAGCAGAGAGTTACAATAAATGACTTGAGAACCTGCAAAGAAGAATAGTATTTCAGAAGTGAAGATAACCCCCCCCACACTTTTCTTAAACAATAATATATGTGATTAGACTGACAGACATATGAAGGGAAGCATAAGCACTACTGTGTGCTTACGAAATTTATTGGTTGCCAAATCCCATCAAGTCCATAGTTACTGATACCTCTTCACTTGGTTATCTATTTCGAAAACTGAGATGCTGTTGGTAGGTATTCGGTTTCTAGATACTTTGGCTACATAAGCAGTATAGTGATTTTAATTCGATATCCATATAATCTATTTTAGGCAGCTCATAGAAAATAAGTACTTTTGAAAATGGAGTAATTGTAAGCTTACTCCAAAATGTTGTACTACGGAGGATCCATTCTGGTTCTAGTGCTACATTTTGTTCCACCATAGTTATGACCCTCTCTGTAAGTGCTCTAATTCTTTTGCGTTTCTGATTTAATCTGTTTTCTGCTTTAAGAATAGGTGCTGAATTTGTGTATACAGCTTTCTTGTTTAATCCATCATTCACATACAGGCATTAAAAAATTTTAATACATGATCTTATTTAAGCAACCAGTAAGCTGGAAAGCCGTCTAACTTTGTAAAATACCAAACCTCCAGTTTTATAAATTTAGTGTTTGCTTACATCTTTCTTATGGTTAGAAGTTTATGTATATAGTAGCATAAAACCTAAATGTATAACACTAAAGATATTGCTGTGTATTAGAGTGAGGCCAAATACAGCCACCACAGAACCAGTGCACCAGAACAACTCATTTAGATTTTACCTAACTCTACTGATTTCAAGGCTCCATAATGGCATTCAGATCCAGTCAAGAAGTGGGTGGCAGACTGATGAAGTGTTCTGGCAACCTGGTTCTTTCTCTTTCTTTGATAAGGCCCATAGCTCTCCCCCTGTAATAGCTTGGGATGTAGAACTGTTGACACCAAAATGCACTTTATCATGTGACTGTTACCCTTTCACATGAATAATTAAGTTATTGTTTTTAGTCATATGGAGTAATAGTCAGTCTTGTAAAGACTGCATAAACGGCCTGGTTGTGAAATGTCAACATACCTGAAGTTTTCATGTAATGAGGCATATAATCTAGGATGCAATGTTCACATACGTGTCCATTTACACAGTGAGGTGATCGTATGTTACATAAAATACATGTAACTACCTGTGATTACTGTGATGTAGTATGTAAGCCTTTAAAACCTCTTTAAGAATCTCTGTGGCTGTTCTTTCTAGAAAAGTTGCACCATTGTGTCTTCTGAAAACCATATTTTGTATAAAAAGTTTTCCTGAAAGGTATACACAAACTGGGCCATTTACCAGGGAGTGCTTAAGAAAATGATGGAGCCATTTAAGTCTGCTCACTCTGCATCAGTTGTGTTCACAAAGGCACAACTTTGTAAGATTCTTTTTTTATTTAATAGGAGGTTTCCATGTACTATGTTCAGAAATGTGGTTGTATACCTGATTTTACTTACAAGAGTGTAATGGATAATTTGCCAATATTTCTTTCAGTTCATTATTAGCCATTAATCTCAAACATTTTGAGTCCTACTCTCCTTTTTCTTCTTTATCCTTCCCCAGCTGTAACTCTGAGTTCATTCTAACACTTGAAAGACAAACTACTAATTTTAGGATTTCAGAAAGGAAAAAGTACAGCATTAAGAGTAAGCTGAAATAGAAGATTTTAAGTGGTAGAGGTGTGTGGGCTCTTCATTTTTATTGGAGAAATTTCCGAATAATTTACACCTTCGGAGAGTGTTACAGCTAGTCTTGCCTATAACTGTGAAATTAAAACTAGTTATCTTAAACTTTTAGACTGCATCACACTCGGCGTATAGACCACGTCAGTCTGCAGTCTGTAAGAAACAACTATAGCAACTGAAAAGAAACAAGCGTTTCAAAGCTTCGTGGCCAGGAATTCAAACGTACTCTAGCCAAAACAAACTCATGTTCCTAAGAAAGCTGAATTCTATTGTATTACTATAGAAGCAATCATAATGTTTTGTGATCTGATCAATATAGTGATGTGGCAGCACATATTATAACCGATACAGACAAGATAAATTAAGTTATTTGGTATGTGCTTGACAAATTCAGTTTCTAGATTCTCTTGGTTGGCTCTTAGCATGCCTTTTCAGGTTGCCTATTAGCCCAGTGCAGTTTGGCAGGAGAGGTTGTTAAGGTGGGATCGTACGTGCTGGGATTTGTGAGAAGAGAGGGCCTTCGGTTACAGGGAAAGAGGCTGTCGGTTCCCCAGCTGCGTGAACAGCCAGTGTGTGTGGGACGTGTCCAGTGGTCTGTGGAAGGATGTTTAGATACTTTAAATCGTACAGCTTTAGTGAACTAAGTCATGTGGGAAGTCAGCTTCCCATTATTTTCCATGAAAGATTCCTTTCTGTAGGAGAGGGAGGAGAAGCAAGAAGCATAAATATTTGGAGCAGCATAGTAAGGTCAGTGCAACATAGCAACTAAATTGTATCTATTTAATTGGAAGTATGAAGTCATGGCATGAATGTGCTTGATTTTTTTTGGCCTTTATTTGCTGCCTTAATACCCGTGAGTGAGCACAAATGTTCAGTCATTTTTTTCTTTGTTGTATATAACTTTGGATGGAATATTTGCTGCCTTTGTGACTTGTTTGTATGTGTTCAGATACACCAAGTAGTGATATATGACTTGTTTTTTCATGATATAAAGTGGGTTTGTTATTCATGGGTCTGTTGTCAGTCTTCCCCTTATATATCTGTCCCCTTTCCAGCTCTTCAGGGGTTCATTTAGTACTTTCTGATGTTCAGGGATTTTATGGTTTTGCTCTTTAGACTGTTGTGGGTTTTTTTTATTATTTATTTTAAACATGCACCTCCAAACATTACTGTAAGAACACAACTATGTGCTCAGTTATATAGAGTACTTTATCTGAATTCAGCCGGCCTTTGTCCCCACCCATAGTAAATAGTTTTGCATTGACTTTGGCATTCAGATATGAAAACAATAGATGCTTTACAAATAGTTTAGATAGATATGGGTAAGGTGTGCCATTTTAAGTTTCAGGAATGTAACTTGCATAAGGGTACTGATAAACTAAGGTCTTTGTTAATTTTTATTGCACAATATCTTTTCACGCACTTTTAGCACTAATTGCAAAAAACAACAAAACCTCAAGTGTTAGTTGTAGATAGATTGCAGCAGAGCAACATATTGATGTCGTTGTAAACTGTCTGGTTCAGTTTGTTTACTCTGAAACTACTAAAGTATAGTGAAGCTATACCAAACTGAAAATATAGACTTTTCTAACTACAATTTTATTCCAATTTTCAAGATACATTTTCTTCAAAGATTTTTAATGCCTGCCTACTAATGCTTTCCCTACTCAGTCCATGTCAGGGAACTAGACTAATTACATTTTTGTGTGTGAAAAGCATTTCAAAAGGATCAAATCAAAGCAGAGTAGGATGATTAACTATGATAAGAACACTAGGGAAGGATAGGATTCATAGTCTATAAATTCTCTATATGTGTACTCTATACTAACAGCTGAAATGTTCTAGAGAGTTGTGCAGAGTATTTAAACTTCTGTGGAAAAAAATAAGCAAGTGTTGTGGGAAAATATTTCAAAGAGAAGCCAGATTGTAGCATATTTTCCTGATTTAATTAGATGCATGTGCTCATAAGATTAAAGGTAATATTTTATCGGGTCAAAATGCAATAAAATTTAATTAATAACATCCTTTTGGAACTATTAAAGTAAAGAAAAAAAAAAGAGTTTAAGAAAAGATTTGAGTCAGATGAAGGTAAGTTGCACGTTTGTATATGTGACCTTATTTGTTTCAATTAAGAAAGTATCTTGTTTCTTCTATTACTTCCTTGCTTTTGCTCCTGTAAGTTTTATTCAACACTTTCTGAATCAGATGACCAAATATCATATAAGGTTTTAGTCAAGGTAACAATGAGCATATTACAGAGGAATCTCTTCCACTGGATTTCAGACTTTTTAGAATGGGTTATCTTAGTCATTTTCTGAAATAATATGTGATCCTCTCCTCATGTAATATGAAGATATTCATAATAGATGCGTAAATAATTTCCAGGAAGTAATTTAATTCACAATTTTGTCAGAGACATACTACAAGTGTGTAAGATAACCCAATCCACATATCCACTCTTTTCTAGAAATTCTGTTATGTAAGGACGGGCACGCTTCTGTGGATGTTGTATACAAATAGGTGACAGGCTTGCAAAGACAGTATGTGTATTTGATGGGATCTGTGCACAAATATGTATAGGTTAGTGGGTCAGAGGCAAGGAATGAGCTACGGGAACATGATGCTGTCTAGTATCTACAGAGTGGCTTGCAATAAGCTAAGGATGCTGCATAATGGTGTTAACTACTGACAAGTTAATTTACCAGAGAGAATTAATACTCTTTCTCCATAGCTCAAACCTGAGGAGAGAGCGAGGAAAACAAAATTCATCTCCCTGTAAAGAAGTAAGAGGCAAAGATGCATTTTCCCAAATAAGAGTCAATGTTAGAGCAGAGCTCCTGGTATCAGAAAGGAAAACCAAAACAGCTTCAGAAAGAGCAATGAACAATTCAAGACTAAATGCTAAGTCTTTATTGTACAGGGACAAATAAATGAGTAAGGAAGAACAGTGTGGAAGAGAAAACCCAATAAATTACAGGCTTTCTCACTTGTGGAAGACCTTGTAGATTTTTCATTGTCAGTTTTAATAGCTGAAGTGCTTTGCCTAGGCCATGCTTGTCTGACCTGTTGTCTTTAGTAGCATGTCCTGTGTTGGGCAGAATTTAGGAGAAATTCTCAATAATTTAGCAGAAGTGCAACTGAGTCCTGTAGTTCTACTTTTCTTTAGCAGTTACCTCAAAAGCAAAAACTGCTTTGCAAGAGTGCTTTTGCATCCACGATTTTTTTTTTAATCTTACTATAATTGTATTGCAAGTTATGTGTGACTGCAAAAGTTTTAGCTATTGTATTCTTACAGCATGAAAAAATCTCTGATTTTCTTCTTTTGTTTGTTTTGTTTGGTTGTTTGTTTTTTTTTTTTAAATTTGCAAAAAGTTCCAGTAGTTTTTATAGAATACTTTTATTCACTTTCTGCATAATGTCCTGGGAAGCGTGTTAAACTCAAGCAATCTTCCTCATAGCTTCTTGTTGGATCGCTCTGACTGCATTTTGCAAACTTGCTATCTTCACTTCCATTTTGCATGTGTATATTACTACTTTATTTGTGGCTTGCTAAAACAGATTATTTTTTCTGTCCCCAGCCCATGCAAACCTGTTTGTTTCTTCTGCCATTTGACATATTTTCAATGCTTTACGCAAGCTGAAATTGGTACCATATGCAGTCTTTTCCTCTGTTTTCAATTTCAAGGCTCCACTGTACCATGGCCTTAAATTAAGGATTTGATAGGTATTGTATACTTCCATGTACATAACCTCAGTGTCAAATGTTTCTTTTCCTTTTTGATTTCTCATAGTAATTAATAACTCTTAATATATATATTTCTTATGGGAATGGATGGTCTTAAAATGTATTTAGCACAGTCTAGCAAGTAGCTGGCTTTTTCTTTCACATATTCTTGAAGAGCTTCATCTTCTTCAAGGTTTGTAGGCATTACTCAATTATTTTTTTTTTCTCATTACATGTCTTCTGTACCTCATGAACTTTTTGTGTTCTTCTCCTACTGTTTCATCTAGTACTGAGCATGATTTTTCCACTGGTGGTCCAGGAGAACACTGAGCTTAAAACTTACAAGAGTTCACTCTGACAGTAGATAAGTTAACATTTAAGTAAGATAGAAAAGTGGAAGGGAGGGTGTCTCAGTATCTTTATCTGTCAAGCTACCGTAAGGAGCAACTGTTGACTGGAACCAGCAGGTTTTACTCTGTCAAAAGTCAGACTACTGGAGGGCTTCTGATTTGTACAGAAGTGCAGTGAAACACTTGCCAGCAGAAAGTTTATTTCGGTACTGACGTGGGGAAAATGGCCAGTGTTGGGACTGTTCTCTAGCTGGGGCGAGTTCTGTGTCTGCAGTAGAGTGTGGTCACTGCTGTGGTGGGATGTACTGCCAGACCTGTCCTTTCACTCATGTCAAATTCATGTTTGATCTTGGTCACTAGATAGTTGTGGTAATATTGCCACCTCCCCTCCTCTTCCTGCAAAATTTTAGCTAAGAGTCTTGTAAAACCTCTACTGCTTCATACTGTGTAGATTAGTACATTTAATAAATCTATAGTGGTTTGACTTTCTTTTTTCTAAATCCTCAAATTCCGCAAGCACTCCAGTTCCTTCTCCTTCATCAGACGTGATATGACACTACATGGTTAACACTTCATGTTACTGTGGAACTTCTCTTCCAGTAGTTGTATATTCTCTCTTAGTAAACATTCGGGACCTTCCATCCATTATTTTCAACAGCTTACTTTTACTAAGCCTCTGCATTTGGTTCTTTAAAAAAACACAGGTACAGAATTAATATCACAAAGAAGTGAAATTTTGTGCATGCACAGGGTGAAATGTAAGACAAGAAGGATGTACTCTGTTTCCTTGTTTTATAAAGAAACACTTGTGGTCCTGTCACAATGCTTTAGTTGTAATCTTTTTTCCTCTTAGATAGTCATCAGGTGTCTTCTGTGTTGTTCAGTGAACCAAGTTTATCGGTACTCATTAAATATCCTTATTATAACAGAACTGATCAGTTAGAATCTCATTGTGGCAAGTGCTCCATAGGTATGATCCTGCAAGTAAGATTGATTATTGTAGAATAGTAGTCAAAGACTTCTATGGACAATAGATTGTTCAGATGATCTTGAAATACTTTAAGGTATAACAATGTGTGGGAATGAATGATGTACAATTAAATACATTAGCTTTATGGGCCAGACTAACTTTGGCTGGAATATCCAGGAACTTTCATAGTATTCTTTAATGCATGAATTTGTCTTTGGGATTATCTCTTCATAGCATTACCTTGACAGTTTAAAAAAAAGTAATTGTGGATAGATTAAGTGAATATGTAAACTGTGGGGTTTGTGTATATGTGCAGTTTTTTGTAGTGTATGTTTTGTTGTGCTTCTGTGATAAATCTGCATCTGCTGAGCTTGAAAAATAATCTCCAGAACAAGAATAAGGAGTGTGCTGGAGAAGAAATCTCCACAAGGTGTTTAAAGAATATCTGTCTATATTATCATTCCACCCACCCCACTCTCACCATCAAAATAGAATAAGACAGCAAGTAGGTTTTATCCAGAATAGATTTTGTGTGATTTTTTTCCAGCTTTATAAGAACAATATATATGTCCATATTAAATAAGTTAAAGGAAAATTAGGATTTTCTGATGAACATTTGAGTATTATAAGAATTTTCCAGTTATACTGAAGTAAATAATTGATTTGACCATTACCATAAATATAATTTCGCATTGTAGAAGCCACATGCAACCACAGATAACATATGTTATTTTCTTTTGGGGATGGGAAGGTTCACTGAATCAGAAGTTAGTTATTGTATTTCCAGTCTTGCTGGGCAGCAGCAAGAACCTTTAAAATCTGTTGTACTTTTATGAGCACAGTCATAAGCAATAAAATCTAAGTTATTTTAAAATATCATCTACCTCTTGGACCTCTTCATTATTATGCATATTCATATGACAGAGACTGAATTCTCCAAAGGTGTTAATTACAATCATAGCATGTAGCACATTACATAATCAAAAAGAAGAATAATGACTTGTGTAAATGCATGCTGTCATGGGATATAGATTAGACTGCATAATTAAATGTGGAAATCCAGCAAGATCATAAAAAAAAATATTCATTAAAAGGCCTAAAAATTGACTGCACAAGGGGCTGTATTCCCCACCTAAAAAATAATTTCCTGCAGAATATTGGAAGCTTGCAAACAACAGTGTTTCTCCAAGTATGTCTCACTTGTTTCCAAGGAATGCAACTTACGAGTAAGAGAGCTAAGTTAGATGTGCCAGCTAAAAATGACTATTTAAGAACAATTGTGTGTTTATTTCTTACCTGTTGTGATAGTTGGAGTCTGGAGACTTCTGTGTGTTTGTCTTGGGGGTGGACTATATTTGTCTGCAGTGACTCTATGAGCTATATGTCAGAGAAAAGTTCTCGCTGCTGTAGACACACAAGAGTTTGCGATAGGTGGTGGCATTAGTATAGAAGGAGCTGTGACAATATCAGACTTTTGGCCTTTCATCAACAGTAGCTTGTCAAGAGAAACAATATTAAAACATGTTGGTTGGTGGTGAAGGGTGTGGGAGGAGGAAAGGGCTATGAGGAAAAATTTGACCCCATCTTATTTTTTTAGCAATGTAAAAAGTACCTTTAAGGCTGAAGTGTGCCAAGTTCAAGATTAGAATGCATCTTTCACTGTGTAAAAAAAAACCCCAAAAACAAAACAAAACCAAAACCCAAACCCCACAAAAACAACAAAACGCCCAAACCCCTCCAAAAAAACCCCAAAACCTAAATTCAACAGGGAAAAAAAAAAGATTTTTAAAAGATTTTTAGACATGAACTTCAGGATAGAGGTTGTGAGGAATTTTCTAATAAAATACTGGAAAATACTGACTTATTGTGCCTGAAATACTTACTTTGAAATACTTGTTTCCCATCCCCTTGTCCCCCAAGTAACAGCTGAGAGTAAGGAATGCCTTATTTCACCTTACCTAGAGGCTGTGCTGGAGGGTGTTCTGCTGAGCTGAGTAACAAATCACATTATTATGTTTTCTGTTCAGATAGGTGGTAATGAATATTAAATATTGCATTATACATTATTATGTATTAGATATTATATATGTAACTCTAGACCCAACAGCAGTTTCTGCCATAACCGCTGTTCTATAACATATACTTTGCCTTTAAGCCACCTCTCTTATCAAATTCACAGTTTACTCACTGGCCATATCTGCAAATTATTCTCTATTTTCTCCTTTTACATCAGCAACATTTCTTTCTGATCTGTTTTTGCTCCAGTCTGGAAACCTTTTTTTAAAGATCACAGTATGATCTTGATAAACCTTAATGAAATGCACCTTGAAACACTATTGTACACCTTGCTCTCTCTTCATAATGATGCTCCGATACCCATTATTCCACCTAGAAAGGTCAGTGGCTTACCAACCATTCTTCCAGAACCTCCATATCCTATATTGTATTGCATGGAAGTTCTTCTGTAAGAAGAGGGAAAAAAAAAAAAAAAAAAAGTATTTTGCTGGTAATAATCTTGTAAATCTTGTATGTCACCAGATTTTGTTGGGACAATGATCTAACCTTTTCTAGGACCTATGCATAAATCTCTTAATCTTGTTTGTGAACTGACAGCCACTAGAAGAATGTGCTTCCTAAGAATACAATTTATCAGTGTTCCTACTGAGAAAATATATACCCCAAAAAAACTGGAGAAGTGTCTTCACAATTAGAAATCTTTTCTTCAAAATCTGTCAGGATTGTTTTTGGATGAGTTGCTCAAGATCCGTTATTCTCCTTGCTACAAATAATCTGCCATCTCATTGTCCTTCTCTTCATGTAACAGTTGTGGGTTCTTTTTTTAATTATAAGCTGTCCTGGAGGATGATTTAATCTCTGCTCCCTTCAGAGGGTATATTACAGTGTAGAGCTTGATCCCAATGCTCATGATTTTAAAGGGCATGCCTTATGAACCTCTGGGAATGTATCATTAAAAGTTAAATTTTTCTTTATCAATTCTTTTTCAAACTGACAGACAAATAGTTTTAAATTAATGTCGATTTCTATGAAGAAATGGGATTTATTACTAAAAAATTTTAATTTGTTAATTAAACTAGACTTGTGTATAGACATCATTGAAAAGGGTTTTCACAGCCCCTTTAGTTCCTTGAGTATCTGCTGCAAATGCCATTAATATGCTGAGCAGGACTAGCTCCTTTTCTGATGCAAAGCTTATTTCACATGGGCTGGCGAAGGGACGGTGGTGGTGGTGATAAAAAGAAAATATCAGCTGAATTCAAGGAGGAAAGCCTCTATCTTTCATTCTGCATATATTCTCAGAATTATCTAGTACCCCAGACTACATACTGTATATAATTACGAAGTTGCTTTAGACATATCTTACACAATAAAAAATGTTTTGTGTGTTGTGGCTTTACTACAAGCTGCTACCTGCATGTCTAAAGTGCAAAGATCATCACCAATCAAAAATAAATAAAAATAATTTTTTCATGTTTAGAAGCCTTAGAAAAATGTCATCAATTGTTTGAATGCACACAATGAAACATCATTGTTAAAATACATAGAGAAGCTAAGGGCAAATAAAACATAGTGACCTTGGTCTGTAAAAGTTTGTTTGGTTTTTTTTTTTTTTGTTTTTTTAATATAAACTTGTGCTATGAGCTGCAACTGTTCAGTACTTGCTGTTTCCATCCACACTCTTTTGGTAATAGAAGGTTATGCTTTTGTTGCCATAGAGGCAGTTGTACAGAAGACAGAATTAACTTTGAAATGGAAATCCTCTAATATTATAGAGGTGATCCTCTCTTTACCAAGAAATAGCATGCATATGGTAGCTTATGTTTCCAAACTTCTGTTTGGAAAACTTGATTGATGTAGGCTTAATGAACTTTCCAGAAAAGAGTAGGGGTCTTCCAGATTTTAGTGTATGCAAAGTGAAAGAAATAAAGTATTTCAATAGAAGTATGATGTAGTTCCTAATGGATTCTTTACTTCGATACAGTCTTCATTCATAAAACCAAATGGTTATACAAAATGTAATTTAATTCTTCTAAGGATGTTTAGACCTTGGACTAGACTTAGCTCATAATGTCTGCAAATTTAACTAATATTTAATAACTTTTGTATAATTAATTCAACCCAGATAATAATTTTCTATTGGAAGCACCCATTTTTTTCTGTGACAGTGCTTTTGCAAAAAGTAGTCTGCTGAAATAAATTACATTTGCAGACAATAAGGTAAAGGCTTCACAAGCAACAGTAGTCTTAGATAAAGAATGTAACATGAACTCTGGGAAGTAGCAGGCTAGCTGACTTTGGAGCATTTGAATGCAGATGAGGTTACATGGGTGAGAGCAAGGAGCAAAACTTGACCAGCTAGTAGTAATGTCTTGTTATCAGCATTAAGATTTGATGCTTGGAAGGGCTGGAGAAAAGCAGATGTCTTAGTTCTAGGGCTTATATTAAGGTCATCAGAAGAAGCTGAAGTCACTAAAACAGTCTGACTCACTTTTTGTCTTCTTGAAGACTGATGATGTCTCTATATGTTGACCAATGAGTTTTAATGCAAGCCACATATAGTATTATAAATAATTGTCCTATTTCAGACTACTTGAACAGGAGCACCATAGTTGTTTGCCTGTTATCACCCAGTCTAAAAAGTGAGAAATAATAACTGTTTCTCTAGCAAAGCCCTCTTCGGTGTGCTATTTGCCAACAGTGGCAAATTAGTTTCTCAGTAGTTACCTAAGAAACTTCTTAACTGCTTTCATATTCATCCTGAAATATTTACATGAAGGATTTTGGTACTAATTTGAAGTTTTACATTTTCAGAAGCTTTGTTGCCCCTAAAATAACAGTATTTGAATCTCACTGAACTTTCATGGAATGAATGATAAAAATAATCAGGATCGTATTTGGAATAAAATGTGATGTGATTCAGAATTGCTTTTAACAGCATGAAAAATAAAATCACTACCACAAAAATACAATTTTCTGGACAATTAATTTCCTTGTTTGTAACTGCAAGAAAGAGAAGCCCAGCTTTTCTATAAAGAGACTTATACAATGCTGCTTAAGCTGGTAGCTGGTGACTCACTCCTCTGAGTAAAAATATTTGGGTGAGGATCAGGAAGCATTTCTATAAAACCTGTTTTTGCTCCATTCCTTTATTTGAATAGAATACTAAATTATAATCCCCAATCTTTGATTATTGACTGCTTAAATAGTTTTGAGAAGGAAACAAATTCAAGTGACTTGAACAATATAGCAGATGAACTTTGGGTGCCTTTAAATTTTTCAAGGTGAATTATAAAGTACAGTTTTAATGTTTGAGAAGTATTTTCTTGATTAATAAGTAATCTATGGAGCAACACTTAAATCAGTAGAAAAAATGAGTGTTCCTTTTAAACCAATGGCTGTGACATCACAGTAATGCCATTATGTGGTCACAATGAAAACCAAAAAGGTAAACTGCAGTTATGTATCATTTTTTCTTTGTTGAAATAAAAGCATGGTTGCTGTGTCATTATTGTTGTGTGGAACAATCATGTAGCTCTGAGAACAAGCTTCTCGGCTTAAAGAGAAGGTATGTGCATTAACATATAAAAATCCAACTGCCACTTACATTAATAACAGCACGCAATAAGTGCTATGGTTACCGAGTCTTGTAAGCAAATTCAGGTAGATGGACACATGGCCTTGTGGATACAGTGTGAGACTGGGCTGAAATATTCTGGGATTTTAAAACCTTGCTCTGCTGTTAGTTCCTATTCTTTGGATTCAACGGAGTTATTTATTCTCTATTATCCTAAATCAGAAATAAAATGTTACAATACTTATTTCAGGAATGTTTTGTTAGTATTTTTCCAATGCTTTTGAAGTATGAAGTGCTATCATTGCTTACAGATCAAACAGATGTTCACTTTTCATCCTTTAAATATTAAATATCCATTTGTAGTTTCTTGTGGTGTCAACATTTCAGATATTGTAGGAATCTAAGAAAACATTAACTTTGTTTTGCACTCTTTAACTGTAGGAGAAACCAAACCAATACAAGCTTTAGCTGCTTTTTGCTTGTAATTTTAAGACCACCCACTGATCTGTAGCAAAAATCTGGAACTTTAAAATAGTTGAACATGACAAGTACATCTGAACTCATTTATCTTGCTTGTCATCAGACTTACCAGTTTAAGGATATGCCACATTAACCTTGACTATGCAGTTCAAAGCTTACTTGTGTTGGATTTGCAGAAAGATCAGGCAATGCAAAAGCATATGGGCTTTCGAAAAGGTATAGACAACCTGTGGGCTGCAGAAAAGGCCAAACAGTTTTACAGAGTAGTGTCTCTTTTTCTAAATAAAAAGTGTATGTTTCTTGCTTTGTTCATGACAGTTTCCAATGTCTGCAAAAACTGAGGGACAACAGATCTTTGCCTCTTTTTCTACCTGTAAAACACCAGTTCTGCTTGCCCAAAGAAGTACTGGTCTGGTGGGAAAGATGGTTGTGACCATTGTTAAAGGGCACCGCTATCATAGTACATGTCATACACAGCAGGCAAATTATGGCTGGTTGGAGAAACACTTTTGGCATGTCTTAACATTTAAGAAATTGTCTTACAATCTTAATATCCTTTCCTGTGCACAATTTCTCAGTGTAGGTTAGGATTGGTTTGGGGGGGTGTGGTGGTGGTGGTGGTGTGTGTGTGTGTTTTGGGAGTTTTATGTTTGGTTTGGTTTTTTAATGCAAAAAAATTCTTGTGTTGCTTTATGATGTCTCCTTCATTACTTTTCTGCAGGCTTAACTGTACTGTAACAGCCTTCCATACCTGTATGAAGAAGGGTTGGCAAGGAGATGAATGAACTGTCTAATGTAGGGATGCTGGAGCCATGTAACACCTAAGTACATTAATCCATTAGAAAATATTGGTAGTTGTCTAACAGGCAACATTGCGGAAATTACACATTTGTTTGGATTTGTAGGATTGTATTCTGCGTTTAGCTTGTTATTGAGCATGCTAATTGAAATATTTCATTTTACATATAAATTGTCTTACTTAAAAGTAATCTAAGCCCTCGGGGGTGAAAAAAAAAAATCTTGGTTGAAGTTGGCCTTTTTCTATAATGATTACCTATCAGTGACTCAACTGGAAGGGCTATGGAGACTAACTGGAATCTAAACATTTTTTGAATCTTTGTACTTGTAAGGGACAGTGTTCTGAATGCAAAACTTACCTTCAGAAAATAGGCATACAAATTAAATACTAAAGATTTGAAATTTGGAAATTTAAAGTCTAAATATATGTATATATTCTCATCGGGTTTTCATTTTGATTTTACATTCCTCTTCTTGTTGTATTTTTCTATACTCACAACTGTGGCAATTAATCCACAGTTGTCACTGTTGGCATTGCTTTCAATAAAATGTCTATTGTATGAGGGGTGAGTCATTTTGTAAATGGGGGGTTAAGACCAATGTGACAGAGTAAACAGCTTTGCCCTCTGATACCTCTTGGATGTTGTAAGTGTTATAACTCTCCTGAGACCTTCATGTGCACTATTTCTACACCTGTAGGCCTGTAAAACCTCTGGGGTTTTGTGCAGAACACTCACCACTGAAACTGCATAAAGAAATTGTTCTGTTTCTGCAGCTCTGAAAGTAAAAGCAAGTGGGGAAGAAAGTAGAAGGATAGGTTCTTATTTTAATAGTTTTTATACTGATGTTAGAACCGCAAAGTATTATTCTTCCAGTGCAAAGCAGAAATATTTGTATGGTGGCAAAGAAGTATTAATGAAAAATTCAAGCTGGGGCAATGCAAACATTACAGTACTATGAACTAGAGAGATTATTAATGTGGTGAAATTATCTTTAAATTGCTTCCCTGTGAAGAAAAATGTAAAAATCTATTTTAAAATCAAAATAATTTGAACATAATAAACTCAAATTAGGTATTAGAAGTTGAATGTAGTTCAAATTCTATTTGCTCTTTCACTCTTAGGAAAAAAAATAAGAGGAAATACACAATTAATGTGATGCTGGCCATTTCTCAACTCTGAAAAATATGGAGTGAAGGGTACCTAAAATTTTTATGACAGCTTTGCTAAAAGAAATGATAACGGATTAATTTTGCAAAGATACTTTTTCATAAATAACTTTTTTCCATATCCTAAGTCCGGCAGAAATGTAAATACTGTTTTCTTAAATGTAGATTACATTTCTTTAAGTCTTAAACAAAACAAACCAAAAGCGTGGGTAATTATTGCTGCCAATGCAGGGGGACATGCATGCAATGATGAAATGAATACATTTTGACTAAAATAAAAAAAAAAAGTCAGGAATGAAAGACAAGGGCAAAATTTAATAAATAAATAAAAAAAATAAAAAAGAAGAGAGAGAAAACACAAACTATTTACATCTTGACTTGTAATTAAAGGAAATTGGCTTGTTGCTTTTGTTGAAGTGAATCTTAACTTATTTTTGCATATTTTAAAATTGCAAAAGTATATTTTTGTACAGCTTTGATTATTTTTTTTTATCATAATAATCCATCCATTTAGAAGCTCGACAACCAGCTGTAAGAATAACTTAGTTCAGAAAGCAGTATCTGTGCTTGTTTCTGACAAACTCAGACAGCTAATGTAGAAGTCCTGTTTCATTTTGGGGCAGAACAAATGTATAGAATTAACAGCACCATGGCAAAGTAAACAATTTCCTTGCAAACTGATTCTTCTCAGGCACTGAGCAGAACATAAATACTGGAGCAGTGAGACTTTATTGTTCTTTGAACTGCACTGCTTTCAATAGTTTAGCGACCAGGGATGTCAGAGAAAAACCAGGTCTGAACATGCAGCGTAAGGGTGTGGGTGGTATCTTGTCACAAGAAGTCTGTTGGCTGTTGAGTTTGCACAGGTTAAAGATCCCTTTGCAGAGAAATACTGCTGTCCAGAGGGTGTGATACCACATCTGTGCCTCTGAGCTGGCCTCCTCCCACAGACCGAGCCCAGAAATACACGTGCTTGAGGAATAAATTGTTGTGATGCAATCACTGTTATCATATAACTGTATATTTAATCGGGGAGAAGAAGTTGGAGCTTTAGTTGTTCTCCTTAAAAGCATTTTCTACATTAATAAATTCATGTGTTTATGTTTATGTTGTGTTGTGCAAAAGTGACATAAATGTGTGTCGCTTCATAAATACACATTTCACATATGTAGTGACTGAAAGCCTATTGCAGTTGGGTAGGAGTGAATACTATCTTTAGTAGCAACACAGTTAAATTGGTAGCAGATCTGCAACAGTAAATATTTGTTTTACACAAAGATTTTAAAAATTTCAGTTGGCAGTGATGGAAATTGTGTGATGACTACAAAAGTGAACAGGAACACACCAGAAAGTAAATAAAAATCAGTAAGACTAACTGATCACTAATATAACTCTTAATTTTCTTTAACTTCTTATTTTATAACTTAAATAGTTTTAATGATTTGCCTGTTATTTATTGATTTAGGAGGTAAGATTCACTAGATAAAGTAAGACTATAAATTCGGATGAGTATCCCTATTACTAAGCAGTATATTTTACGTAAGCCCCTTTAAACTAAATCTGCAAAACGGTCAGTGCCTAAGCGACTGGATACTCTTTGTCAGAATCTTACCTCCTCTCCATTCTTTCATCCATCTGGATCAAATGGGGAGCGAGTTCCAGAGCTGGCAAAGTACATGGTTATCATTTGACTTTTATATCATTTTAGTAATAGACATTTACCCAGGGTCTTTCTCCAAGGAGTGGCTACGCTGATTATACAGACACACAATTTTTTAGAACAAAGATGTCCTCCACACATGATAACTAGAAAGGATGGGGAGAAAAAAAAATTTAAAAAGAAAAAAGATGCAGGTTGAAACACACAAGGTGGAACAAATGCTTAAAATTAAAACCCACGACAATTCTGAGTTGTAGCACTTTTTGGAACAGTGACCAGCACGCTGCACAGTCATTACACTTTTCTGTGTTGCCTGGAAACTGAAGTGAAATGGCCTCATTCATTTGCAGCTTGCCCCAGCTCTCCCCTGCTGTAGTGCTCGATACATCAGAACAGACTATGCACTGAGCAGAACACAACGTAGGAGGCAAACATTGGTAAACCCATTAACTGTGTATTTTTTCTGATGTGTGATTAGTGCTACTACATTTCAGTATAACATTGCAGAAAAAAATGACATAAATTTTCAGTAATATAGGGCTATTTGAATTACGTTAATCAACGGCGTGTTTTCAATGAAAAGCAGAGCTAACTTCAACACTCAAAATAGCAATTTTTAATATCCTGTCTGAATATCTGATATGTTTCATGCCTGGCAAACTTTAGTAAATTATGCTGTTTCCTAAAGCAGGAAGTATATCCTGGACTGTTAAATATTTGCAATATTTATAATTTAATATATGTGTTAAAAATAGTAGAATTCATTGTCTTAATGAAAGACAAGTGAATCCTATACAACTTAATTGAAATCAGCTGTTTTTTGAGTTGTGTCCTAAAAAAAGGAAAAAGAAAAAAATCAATACATTGGTAATACAAAGGTTAACACAAAGTTTGTATTATTGTTCAGGTTATTTGTCAGAAACGAGCTCTTTCTGTTTAAACAGATGTACAATAGAGGTTAATGTTGTTTGATAATGCACAGTTTCTAAGTAAAGTTTTGCATTTTACTCAAAGCTTCTTTGGAATATTTTCATGGCTGGACAGAAAATATTTTTCCACAATGTTATTTTTCAGTCCAGAGAAGTCAGGGGAAATGACTATACTTTGGCGTAAGGCACTCTAGATGCCTGCATGCCTCTCTAAATACCCAAAATTTAACCGTATCATGCTTTGTACTTCATCAAGCTTAATTCACAGTGTTAAAAAAAAAAAAACAAACAAACAACAACAAAGGCTGGTATTAGCATTTCTGTAGTTGTGTAAATTCTACTGTCCATTACCTCCTGGAATAAAGTGTATTGTGTAACACCTAAAAGCTGGTAACATACCTCCATTTTATCAGAGCTTGTTTCTGGTTTCGTGGTTTCATACAGGTAGATAATGAGCTTTTACTAGCCCATGTTATAATTTATTTTGGAAAGAGCTCCATGTTTCTATGTGTAACATTTGGTACATGAACTGAGCAATGATTGAGAGATAAGAGATGTATACAAAGAAGTCAAAGAAACAGCAGAAAACCAAAACATTTTTATTTCTATCATGATTCACGAAACAACTTAGGCTCTGTCTTGCACTAGAGCTTTTGTTTACAAGTGTTGCATTCCAGGTTTGCATGAAGCAGAGACCAATGTCTACTCTAAAGAAAAATCTAAAAATGAAAAAATTAAGGTAAAAGTAGTAAGTATGCAAGTCCAGATGTCATTCGTTCAATATTTCTAAAATAACCCAAACATGAAATTGTAAAACTATTACTTACATCTACCACTGAGATCAATGTTATTCCAAAGAAATCAGATGCTGGCAGACATGATGCCAGATTTTTAAAACAACTGTTTGTGGAGAGAGAAGGAGAATCCAGAGAATTGTAAGCAAGAATATCTGACATCTGTACTGAAATAACTCCAGAAACTTTTAGAATGAAAGTAAACATTTAAGTTCATGGGATAAAACAGAGAAGTATGAAATGGGCTTTTATAGAAAAAAAGCATACTTCAGAAATGGTTAGTGTTTTCTTTTGTTGTGTTTTTGAGGGTTTATGGTTTTGTTTTCTGATTGGGTTTGTTTGTTTTGTATGTGTGTGTGTTGTGTTTTGGGTTTTTTTAAGGAGTTGGCAAACATGAGCAAAGATGATACAGTTCTTCTTGTATATATGGTTTTCCAATTAGCTTTTTTATAGTGTACTTTGTGAAGAGCTCCTAAAGAGGCAAAGCTGTCATGCAATATTGATTCCATGGGAAACAACATATTGAAGAAAGTTCATTGACAATAAATAAAAATTGATACATAAGGGAAAAAAACCAACTTTAGGCGTATATAACTAACAGTGGATCTTAAATAACGCTGCTGAGGACAAGGTTCTAGAAGTCATTGTGGGAAGTTCTTTGAAAATGCCGACTTGGTGTTAAGAAGTCAAAAAGATACTCAGGTTGTTAAGAACTGTTAAGAAACAGTGAGAACAGCAAGGAGTAATCGGATAGACTGGGATGCTTCAGTTTGGAAAAGAGCCTGGGTTTATAGGAAAATATATACAATTGTGAACAGCAGAGGAAATGTGAATAAGGAAAAGTCACTTGCTATTTCCCATGTAAGAACACGATTACTCAGTGAAACTCTGAAGCAGGAGGTTTCAACACAGTATTTTTTCACAGAATGCACAGTAAATATTTTTTACATGAGTTCAAAATATGTTTAGGCAAAATCCTGGGATAAAAGTCTATTGAGAGCTATTCAACACGATGATGAATTAGGCTTGCCATATTTTGACAGGAAATATTCAGAGAAATGCTATTGAATTCTTGAAGTAGTATTTTCACTTTTTCTGTGAGCATCTGTTTGTAGCCCCTGGCAGAAAAATCCAGCTAGGTGAACTTAGGGTCCCACCCAGTGAAATTGTATCTGTGTGTGACTGGGGACTTGTTTGTACATCTTTATCCAACAAGTGCAACCTGGTGCATTCCTAGCCAGAAAAGAAATATTTTTGAGAGCGGTTAATATTAATTCAGGGCTGTCATCTTTGGCCAGAATTATTCACCAATGTGAAATTGACTGTATCAGAGGCAAGAAATTCTTCCCTTTCAATATTTTTCCAGTAATTAATAACAGTCCCTGTGAAGACTTGGCTTGCTTATCTGAACTGGCAAAGTAATTTGCATATATTCTGAATACTATTTATTTGCCTGTTAGATAGTACTGCATCAGCCTCAAATTCTCTTGAATTAACATAATTGCTTGCCACAAGAGAACACTGACTAATTCTTCTTTTAAAGGATTTTGCACTTGCTTTCAATGGAAACAACATTTTGTCTCTGATGATCTTTGTTAGTTATAACAGCACTGACTAAACTGAGATGAGGAAAAGAAAAAGAAAGGCTGCACGTAACAACTTGCATGATATCTAACAAAAGTTTAGCAAGAACCTCAAACAGCTTGGTAATGTTTGGTTTAAATATTTTGCTCTTTGGAAGCTTGATTGATTGGATTTATGACTTCTACTTGGATTGACTAAAATCCTGAATGTGCCAGTGTAAATTTCTTGGTGTTTAAGCCCAAGAATTTAATACACATTTGTGGGTGGGTTGGGCTTGGGGGAACAGTGTGACACTACTAAGACTACTTCTTGTTTTATTGCTAAAGCTAGCCTTTTTTTGATATTGCAGAAAATAAGTGAAAATACCATGCTGTACTTGCCTAGGTTGATTTTTTTTGTCACTAAATAATTACAGAGCAGAAAATTTTCAGTTCCAAATCACTATGATTTTTGGGATAGGGGAGTATTATATTGCCTTTGTTAAATGTTTGTTGTTTGTTATTCAGTAGAGTCAGATTAAGAATATTCAAGAAAGAACTGCGTAGGGTGTGTACCGCTGATGTCTTTAAAAATGGTTTTCTTGTAGAATAATGTAAAATCTCCTGTTGTTTTCCATGGTGCTTTAACTCGGCATATGTGTGACATGCATCAGAAATATGTAAGGCAAAGGAGAGGCTTTTTTATTCTGAAGACCAACAAGCAGGGAGGCAGTGGAGTGCTGTCAGTTTAAAATACTATTCATAGGAATTTCAGAGAGCGTTTAAGCTGATGGAGACCAGTAGAAATTTTCTCAGATCAGTGTTTATTTGTTTTTAATATTTCTTCTTGTGAAAATGTATTTGTCACATGTCTTCTCCCTTTAAAGGACATTTTGGGGTGGCATTATAACACAAAGTTTAGTCTACTGCAGAAGGTATAAAAATGAAATTGAATTATTACTTTACAACTTTCCTATTCTACATAGTTTGTTAAGGATGGAAATTGAAAATCAATTCACTGACTTTCTATCTGTTTTAGTCTGGAAAGATTTCAGATGTTTTTGGGTTTTTTTTTTTTGGTGTGTGTATATATATACACCCTTTATTAAATCATATCATTTTTATCAATTATATTACACCTTGTCTATTAGTATTTTATGCATACCTGATCATCTATAGCTGGATTAGAATATGGGCTAAATATATCAAGTAGTAGAATTTAAACCAGAGGTTGAAATATATCCAGCTGTATTATGGTTTCATAGAACTGTAGCTCTGTACGTATATCAAAAGCATATGTTCACTGCAAGTCAATTTTAATGAATGGCAAGATAAAATGGCAGTAGCTGCTGCATACCCACTTTAATCCATATTGATTACATCAAGTGGGGTATTCTGAATTGAGAGATTCTGAAAAATGGCTACACATGACAAATTTATTAGCAGACCAAATATCTGAATTAACAATTGATAAAAAAATTAACAACTGCAGAGCTGTTAGAACTTCAGTTCATGCTGTAGTGAAGTAAACTACCATGTGAATTTGCAGCACATCCCCTGCTTTCCGTAGCTTTGTCGTTGATGCCCCATGTTCTAGTATTGTAATGTCCCTTTTAAGCATATTTGCACAATGTAAAGTTATACAGCAGTATTTAGCCACAGAACCTCACCTGTGATACCAGTGCGCTGTGCTTTGTGCAGCTTTTTGGAATTGGTCTGTGTTCAGTGTTACTTGGTCCTGCTCGGCCCCTGCTTCCCTGGCCCCCTCTGGGAGTAGCCACTCACACAGGCCCTCTACTCCACTTTTAGGGAGAAGAATGTGATAGGGGTTAGCATCGCTGTCTCCTTCTTACTCTCCTATGTATTTAGAAACGCATTTGGACAGAGCGGATTTGCAGTCTTTTTATAAGTTTTAAAGTAAGTTCTAAGTAAGAAATAAGCAAGAACGGGAAATTCTAGTGAGGGCTGCAGGCATACGAGTGGGCTGCAGTGATTCTTACTGCACTTTGCGCAGCAGACCTGAACTCTTCCTGCGTTGTGTTCTAATTCTCATCGAGAGTGTGTTGGCAGAGGAGTCGGTCAGTAAAGCAAAAGGAAGGAAATAGCTTCCTGTGGAAAAATAATAAGAATATTCTGGGATTTTGCGGTGGGGTGGGGTGGCGGTATGTCTGGTTTTTGTTGTTGGTTTTGTTGATTGTTTGGTTTTGGTTTTGCCTTTTTTAAAAATCAAAAGTATCATAGAAGTATGATCCTTGGTAAAAGTGTGATGTTGTTGGGCAAGCCCAGGTATTGTTGTGTGTTTAAAAACTCATCACCCACCCTAAGTACAGTGCATTGGTTGATGTGAGAAATTACTCTTCTTTCAGTGAGGAAAAAAAGCTATATTGCATTGTTTGACATCTATTGCATGGTAAAAAGGAGCATGTGAGCAAAAAACACATAGCAATATACTTGTTAAAATCTTGTTACCCCAGGGAGACTTATCTGTGTTGCAGGAGGTTTTTAGTAACCACAGCGCCTCTGCTTTGCTGGCCTGAGCTCCAGCAATACCAGAACTTCAATACAACTTGGCATGATGGATACTTTGAATTAGAGCATCCAAGAACTTGGCCTAGGGTTCTCCGATTGTGGGTGAAGTTTAGGGCAAAGTTCAATTTGTCAGCTGGGCTACCAGCGTAATGAAAATGAGACCACAGTATGAAGGTTCACAGTTTTATCTTGAAAGAAGTTACAATAGGCAACTGAAAAAGGCATTTCAAGGGGATCAGATACTCTTATGCATATAAATACATTCTCTGCAGATGACTTTGGGGATGTACAAGACAAGTAGTGACTTAAAGAGTTAATCGATAAAGGATGTGGGATTGTGGAGTGCTTGTTTTTTGATGGTGGTAGTAATACAATGCATTAGTGACAGTTATAGAATGTATTGTTACAAACAGCCTAAGACAATGACTCATTAAAACTGATAAAAGAGAGAAAAAGTCATCAGTGGCTTTTTCACAGTTACCTGAAAGAAGCAGGTAGGTAAGCATGAGAAACTCCTCAACTTTTGGGTTAACCCAGCTACCTGATCTTGCTTGAAAGGCCCTATCCAAGTCCAAAGCTGATTTACCTATGAAGCAGTCTGGTGTGGCTTTCTGTGACTGCTGGTGCGAAAAGGAAGGAAAATACTGTATAGAGGTAATTTCAGTTTTTCTGAGCAACAGTATTCCAGCACTGTGTTACAAAAAGTGAGTCATGAAATAGCATAGATTATAATTACAACTTTTAAAGGAAGTGTAACTATGACTTGGATTTCTTCACATAAGGTAATTAGTGCCTATTATTAGCAGAACAAAGACTCAAAACAAATCCATTACTGCATATATATTTTAGTCCATTATTGTGATTAAAGTAATAATGCTACTATAATATTGGATGAAAGATCATATGCATTGCTAATTCACAATATTCATTGAACTACAATCTGTCTAGAATACACCTAATAGTAGTCTCATACAAAAATGCTAAAACTGAAATGTCAACTTCCTGTTAGTCTAGATGATAATTTATGGCAGAATCCGGGGCAGGACATTTAGATGTGGCAAACATACCATAAGGTATGGAACTATATTGTGAGCTTTGTTCTTTTAATGTTATAGGGAGCATGTTTTGAGAAACATCTTATACATGTAAGTGTAGTATAAGATGTGTAAGTAAACTGTTTTTTAAAAAACTTTCATTTTAAAGTTTTTTTCTTAAAAAATATGTGCATTCTTTTTGGTTAAAATGTCCTTGGTGGTTTTGTATTTCATAGTTGAAAGGTGAGAAAAAAATGCTTTCTGTATGTAACTGACAGTTTGTATTTGCTTGTTCCTAGGGATGGAAATAACTATCATCACAAAGAAAGAAAAGACTTGTGACAGTGATTGATCATGTTATCTACCCTTGACAAATTTGAGACTGGTTTTCACCTGTTATACAAATGCCAGAAGGTCCCCAGTACCATTCTAAAAATGCCAAAAGGGCCACAGAGCGATTATTTTCTGGAAAAAAAATATTTTGTGGAAGAAAGAGATGCATAAACCAGTTAATGCGTAGGATAGACAGCAGGACATAAGGGGGAGGGGAGGGAGAAAAAAGTGTTTTCAAAAAACCCAATCATTTACAGCACAAATACATGGTTTATAATGCTTTCATGTGCTTCCTTTGAAAAAAAGGAAATAATGGGTGTTTTGGGTCACTTATTTAAAGTGAATATTAAAAATACATACCAAAAATGAGAAGCTCTTTATAAGCACAATAAATCTTGTGAAAAAGGCATTTAAAAGGATGTAATAATTCATCTAGTCTGTTCTCACAAGGAAGATAGATTCTCCCTATTAAATGTAAATTAGACTTGTTCAGTCTGTTTCTATACAGAACCACAGAATTGTGGAGGCTGGGAGGGACCTCTGGAGGTCAGCTGATCCAACCCTCTTGCACGAGCAGGGCCACCTAGAGCAGGTTGCCCAGAACCACATCCAGATGGCTTCTAAGTATGTCCAAGTGTAGAGACTCCACAACCTCTCTGGGATGCCTGAGCTCACCCTCAGAGTAAAAATTGTTCCCTGATGTTCAGAGGGAACCTCTTGTGTTTCACTTTGTGCATGTTGCCTCTGGTCCTGTCGCTGGGCACCACTGAGAGCAACCTGGCTCTGTCTTCTTTATAACCTCTCTCCAGGTATTTGTGCAAATTGATAAGATACTCTAGAGCCTCCTTTTGTCTTCTCCAGGCTAAATGTTCCAGCTCTACCAGCCTGTCCTCGTGTGAGGAATGCTCCATACTCTTGATCTTGTCCTTTGCTGGACTGTTTCCAGTAGCTCTAGACCTCTCTTGCACTGGACACAGTACTCTGGGTGTGGCCTCATCAGTGCTGAGCAGAGGGAAAGGACTACCTCTCTCAACCTGCCAGCAACCCTCTTCCCAATGCAGCCCAGAGACCATGAAAGTTCTTTGGTGCAAGGGCACGCTGCTGGCTCATACTCCACTTTGTGTCCACCAGAGCCCCCAGGGCTTTCTCTGGAAAGCTGCTTTCCAGGTGGGTGTCCCCCAGCATATACTGCTGCCTGGGGTTGTTCCTCCCCAGGTGCAGGACTTTGCACTTCTCCTTGTGGAGCTGCATGTGGTTCCTGCTAGCCCATTTCTGCAGCCTGCTGAGGTTGCTTTGGATGGGGACCATCCAGCATGACCCTCTGGGCATACCAGCCACTCTTCATGGTTTAATGTCATCAGCAGACTTACTAAGGGTACATTCTACCCCATCATCCAAATCACTAATGAAGATGTTGAACAGGATTGGATCCAGTGTTGAACCTTTGGGTACATGGCTAGTTACTGGCCTCCAACTCTGTGCTACTGATCACCACCCTCTAGATCCAGCTGTTCAGCCAGTTTTCAGTCCACCTCACTGCCTATTCATCCAGCCCATGCCTCTTCAGATTCTCTGTGAGGATCTTATGGGAGACAGTGTAAAAAGTCTTCCTGAAGTGAAGACAGACAATGATAGACAATGAGCTATCTGCTCATCTACCGAGCCAGTCCTTTCATAGAAGCATAGAATGGTTTGGGTTGGAAGGGACCTTAAAGATCATCTAGTTCCAACCCCCCGCTATGGGCAGGGACACCTTCCACTAGACCAGGTTGCTCAAAGCCCCATCCAGCCCGGCCTTGAGTACTTCCAGGGATGGAGCATCCACAGCTTGCCTGTGCAGCCCGTTCCAGTGTCTCACCACCATCACAGTAAAGAATTTCTTCCTAATATCTAATATAAATCTACCATCTTTCAGCTTAAAGCCATTACCCTTTGTCCTATCACTACATGCCCCTGTAAAAAGTCCATCTCAAGATTTCTTGTAGGTGCCCTTCAGGTACTGGAAGGTCTCCCTGAAGCCTTCTCTTCTCCAGGCTGAACAACCCCAAGTCTCTCAATCTGTCTTCATAGAAGTGCTCCAGCCCTCTAATTGTCTTTATGATCCTCCTCTGAACTCACTGCAACAGGTCTATGTCATCCTTATGTTGGGGGCCCCAGAGCAGTACTCCAGGTGGGGTCTCATGAAAGCAGAGTAGTGGGGAGAATCATCTCCCTCAACCAGCTGGCCATGCTGCTTTTGATGCAGCCCAGGATTTGGTTGGCTTTCTGGGATGCAAATGCACATTGCCGGGTCATGTCAAGCTTCTCTTTCACCAACACCCCCAAGTCCTTAGGGCTGCTGTCAAGCTGCTCATGGCCCAGCCTTTATTTGTGCTTGAGATTGCACTGACCTACATGCAGGACCTTGCACTTGGCCTTATTAAGCTTTATGAGGTTTGCATGGACCCACTTCTCAAGCCTGTCAGGGTTCCTCTAGATGACATCTGTTCCCTCTAGGGTATCAACCATAGCACTTAGCTTGGTGTCATCTGCAAACTTGCTGAAGGTGCCCTCAATCCTACTGTCCGTGTTGCCGACAAAGATGTTAAACAGCACTGGTCCCAGTACTGACCCCTGAGAAACACCACTCATCACTGCTCTCCACTTGGGCCATAACAGTTTGAGTGCAACCACCCAGCCAATTCCTTATCCACCCAGTGGTCCACCTGTCAAATCCATATGTCTTTCTGGTGTAGGGACAAGGATGTTATTAGGGACAGTGTCAAATGCTTCGCACAAGTCCAGGTAAGTGATGTCAGTCACTCTTACCTTATCCACCAGTGCTGTAACCCTGTCATAGAAGGCTACCACACTTGTCGGGCATGATTTGCTCTTAGTGAAGCCATGTTGGCTATCACCAATCACCTCTCTGTTTCCCTGTGTCTTAGCATATATTCAAGGAGGATCTGCTCCATGATCTTGCTGGGTATAGCGGTGAGACTGACTGGCCTGTAGTTTCCCAGGTCTTCCTTATTTCCCTTTTTAAAAATGGAAGTTATTTTCCTCTTTTCCAGTCAGTGGGAACTTCACTGCCATGACTCCCTAAATATGATGGATAGTGGTTTAGCCATCTCATCTTCCAGCTCCCTCAGGATCTGCAGATGCATCTCATCAGATCCCATAGGCTTTTGCACCTTCAGGCTCCTAAGATTGTCTCTAAGCCTGATCTTCCCTACCACAGGCAGTTCTTCATTTTCCCAGTCCCTGCTTTTGTCTTCTGCAACCTGGGTGGTGTGGCTGGAGCACTTGCTGGTGAAGACTAAGGAAAAAAAGTCATTAAGTAACTCAGCCTTCTCCATATACCAGGTAACCAGGTCTCCCATTTCCTTCTGGAGAGGGCCTGCATTTTCTTTAGTCATCCTTTTACCACCAAGGTACCTATAGAAGCTTTTCTTGTTGCCTTTGACATCATCCCACCACGCATCTGTGATGCCAATAAGATCGTAGCCCTGCAGGCATATGCACATCTCTTAACTCTTCTTGTTTATTCCCTATGCTCCATTGGTATAATAATAATAATTCCATTGGTAGAAAGTTGTAAGATTGGTTTACACGTTTTGAAAGGTTGAACTTCTGTGGCTGCTTCTAAGAAACTGGTTTTGGCTGTCCAATAGATAACAGACATAGGAATGTATCTGCAGGTACACAACAACACTGAGATTAATAAAATCTAAATTCTGTATTGTTGTGTTTATTACTTAGAGGAGAATCCTCTCCTGCTCAGGTGACTTTGCACAGCAAAAAGTAATTATTTGCGGGGGTGGGGGGTGATGATTACTTTTTGTGGTGAATGTCGTAACAAGAAAAAAGCTTTAAGAAAAAAGCCCACTCATTTCAGTTGGTATATTCATTTTCCTTCTTTAAAAAATAAGATTTCATTTCGGTATGAAAAGATCACCACTGCCAGTGGCAGAGGACTTCCTGTGGACTTTCAGAAATGCTCATCTGTTCTGCTCTTCTATTCAGACTAATTTATCTTCTGTGATAGTGTATGGATGTAGTTAACTTCTGTTGCTTTTAAGAACAGAAAATAATGGATATTGTTGCCCGTAGTTCCAGCAGTAGAAGAAAATAACGACAGAAAGGATTGTGTTAAAATGCTAGCAAGTTTGAATGTATGTCATCAGACAGAATGTACAAAATTTATGCTTACATAGGAAAAAACCCCACGTTTTTGTATCAACAGTACTCTGCAACTATTCCTTTCTGACTTGCTTCGGGTAGTTGCATACACTGAGAACTAAAGGGACAGTGAGAGACAACATCCTACACATGAGCTTCTAATATTTCAAAGAAGATTTGTAATGCAAGTGTGACAGCAGGGTCGTGTCTGTGAACAGGTAATAGTTTCTCAGCTCCTATTTAATTTACTGCAAATTGGGTAGATAGGCAGTCAGCCTCAGGCTGGTTAGAAGTCCTTATTTTAGAAACAAGAGGGGAAATAAATAAATAATGTCTATAAAGCCCTTGATAATGTAATCTGAGAGGAAATAACTCCTTGAACATATAATTTTCCAGCTCAGTATTTGCATTATTTTTATAGCGTATTTCCCACTTCTAATAATTTATAAGAAAGCAAACAGCCTAAGTGTAATGAAGTAGCATTAGTCCTTTATATAGACTAAACTCATAATTCTTTTCTTGTTGCATAATGACTGATAAACTGCACAGTAAGGTTGTCATTTTGTTGTCAGACTTTCACATTCACATCTCCTGGTGTTGTAAACCTCAGTATGCTTTGTAAACATCTGTTTTTCTTATGTTTAAGCATTAATTATAACATTTTCAAAGCTGAAATTAAAAAAAACAACTACCACAAAACAACGAAAAACCGTGTGGAAGTTGGTACAGAATATGTGTGCTTGTGCTTTCTGGTTAATTTCTTTATAATTTCTTTCATTCTAATACAACCAAATTAATCAGTAACTGCAGTTTGCAAAGAATTTTTAAGTCCTTTTAATGCCATGAAATGAACATGAATCATTTGGCTAAACTAGTTTAATTTCTGATAAACCTGATAGAGTTTTAATTTTCCAGATTTATTTTTGGATTATTGTTAATGTTGTTTCCTAACTGGAAAAATGAAAATGTTCTTGAGTTTTCAAGGAATTAGAAAAGTTAAGATTCATGTTTAAGGGAAAAAAAAATTGAGCAGCTACAAAGAAAACCACACTTGATTGGTGACAAAAAAAGAGCACAACACTTGGGCTGGTACAAAAGGAGGATAATATTCTAATGTTTCCCATCTTATCAGCCACAAGGAAAGTTCACTTGCAGTTTTAAATTATTAATCATTTTAAATGCTGAGTTTACTCAATACAATAAAACATACAGTGGAAAAAATACTCTTTGCCTCACAAATTCATATTTAAAAATCTTTGAAAACGTTAATACTGTTATAAACCCACAGCATGTTTAAGCAGTGGTTGCTGCTCTGTTCTCTAGAATGATATGGAAATAGAACGACAGAAAATCTGCAGCTTGGAAAGAAATTTTCTTGGCACAGTTGCATAGGTAGAATAGCCATTGCTTTCTGACGCATACTTAGGCTATTTCAGTTGCAACTAAGACGGACAAAAAATCCTAGAACTATAGAGTCTTAAAAATCACCAGTGTTTTATACTTAAATTAGCAATAATAATGTTTCAGTGCTACTAAGCATAGGAGTATTGTCAGATAGGTATGTGATTTCATATGCATGTGCATTCTTCTGTGCAGGGTTTGAGTGGGTTAGGATATTTTAAGACTTGAGAAGCAACTGATTGGAGTTTCAAACTTTATTTTCATTTTTTTGAGAACTGGGATGGAGAAGAAATTATTTTCTTTTGGGTTTTTTTGTTTTTTTGTTTTTTCTTTGTTATAAAAATATAAAATTACTTTTGTTTACTGTGGATATATTCAGTAATTAGTACTAAGCACTTCATTCAATTTGACTGTGAGCTAGCTTTTACACTTCAGGCAGGACAGTAAAAAGTGTTGAGGTAATAGATTTGAACTTCATGAGCAGATTGTCTATAGGTGTCTGCAGATGAGCTTTCCAGTTTCCACAGCTATATGGAGCAGGCACCCCTATCACCCTGCTAAGACTTACCTATAGGGCCTAATATATTGGAAAATAAGTTGGTAAAATCAGTCTCTCCAGGAATCTGAATGCTGTAAGATTTTTTTTTCTAGTAGAGCATGTCATGCTTTATGTAACCTTCATTTCATTATTCTTTGTTTTGATGTAAATAATTTTAAAAAACTAACACCAAGAAATCAAAAATTCATGTAAACCGAATAGACATGGATATAGGAACTTCAACTTCATATTTCTTTCATGAGGAACGATATAAATTGTGCATGTATTTAGAAGAAGAAAGGCATTGGTAACAATTTATCATGTGATTATTTCTTTTTATTATTTTTTTTCCCAATGTTAATACCTAGAGCAAGGATGTTTTAAAGGCAACTACAACTCTTGCAGCTTCCATTTGTTGTCTGTAAATACTTTTTCAATAGTGTTTTTCAATCACTAACAGTTTTTCAATGACTGAAATAGAAAATTCTCAATTTCAGTGCCTTTTCCAAGGGTTCCTAAACTCAGACATCTGTCAGCCTTGAGAAAGTATCTCCAATACCTTTCCAATTCAAGCGTATGCTATCAAATGATTACCAGAAAGACAGTATATGAAGCAGGACTGTCTACTCTTTTGGATGGTCTACAATACATATAGATATATGTCTGCTCTTCTGAGTTTCAGTTTGGGATAAATCTTTGCTTTATCTAAAGTCACCTTTGTCTGATGGTTTTCTGGCTGTTGTTCTGGCTGTATATCATGACTGTGATGGGGAGAGTCAGTAAGGCAAAGAGTTTTTTCTAAAAATATACACACGACTTTCCAGTTTTGTCATGCACATCGTGCATAGGCAGGCACATTTGCTTGAAACCACGGAATTCCTAGGCTGGCACAAGTGGAGCATTTGTGTTACAGAGCCTAGGTAAGGAAAAGGAAAAAGCAAAGTCAATTACTACTGTAACCAGGTTACTTGCCACAGCATTACAACACCCACTGCAGCAGCTTCATTGCTAATTCATAAATATGTAATATACCTTGGTTTGATGTAGGCCCTGACAACTGTGGGTTTTTGTGCTGAAGTAGCTCACAAACAAGAAAGCATGATGTGAAACAAATTAAAGAGTCTTACGTTTGTCAGTGTCATAACAGACCTTTCCGATCAAATCTCATTCTTATCTCTAGTTTGAACAGAAACTGAAACCTTTCTGTAGCTAACAAGTGCTCAGGCATCTTTGTTGCTGTGGAGTACTGGAAATAACGTATTTTATTATAGCCTGCAGACACACAGTTACGGAAACATCTCCATGCAGCAATACCAAAATAATTTAGAACATCTGTACCACAGTATGGACCAAACCTATGCAGTAATGCCAGTACTTGAGTGTGACTTGGGGTTTTGTTTGGGTTTTGGGGTTTTGAGGTTTTGTGGGTTTTTTTGGTTGGGTTTTTTTCATTATATGCACACACATACAGTGTTTTAGAACCGATTTTACACAACTGTAGAATACAATTGCATTCTGGTGACCTTTGTGTGAGCACAAGAAAGAAATTGACAGCTTAGGAATTCCTATCAGTTAAGAAATTTCTCCTGGGTTTGTTTGTTTGGTTGGTTTGTGGTTTTGTTTTTTTTCCCCTCCCTTCTGAAGAACTGAAAACAAGAGAATGCCTCATTGTTTAATGGTATGAAATGACTCTTAAGAGCAAGATTAATCATGTTTATCCACTCTCCACTTATGTCACATGACTGGGTATTTGAGGGCTCAAGTATTATTTCAGTCTGATTATTGACTGATTTGATGAAGCTGGCCCAGTCAGTTATGTGCCATGTTCGGTTTTTTTACTTTATCAAAGGTAGGCAAAACATATTTTTAAGGAGCTAGACCTATGAATAAACAATGTTATTTAGTGCTAAATATTTATAATATTTTTACAATTTTTTGAGCTGCGACATTAGAAATACTTGGAATTGCAGAGTAGCATTATCTGAAACTAAAGCATAAAGCCATATGAAAAAGATAAACTTTTAATCGTTTTAATAACCTGCTTAGGAATATGCTAATCCTTCTTCTTACAGCTGTTATTATTGAATTATTTAATTTTGAAGCTAAAACCTTGTGCTATTTTAGCATATTTTTGCATTGTAACTGATTCTTAAAATTTGAATATAGGGTAGGCAGCAAAACTTTGCAAGTATTTTTGGAACTTAAAAGTGGTGATTTTCCAGAACTAAGAAGGAAAAATGAAAAAAAAAAAAAAAAAAAGAAGAAGCCTATATGCGAATTCTTTTAAAGCATCTGTGACTATACATGGCCAGTAATGTGTAAGTTGTAAATCTAGGAATGTGTTCTGACCATTACCTTTTGTAGAAGTTAGTATAATACTGTGATCATCTGACATCTTTCAGGATGCTAAAACGTATGTGTGTCTGTATAGATATTTAAGGGTTTCTTCTATTGTTTGCTTTGTAGGTAAGTACCATTTTTGAAGAAGTTCATAGTTTGGTGAGTGTTTGCGCTGTGCACTTCTGTGAATTCCTGTGTCCAGTGAGTATGCACAAAATCTTTTCATGTCTTGACATGTTTAACTCATCAGCAACTGCTATTATGTGTTATGAAATCTTTCAGCTGTGTTCTCTGAATTTTGGATGAGATCTGTAGGAATAAATTGAAAAGCGTACAGTTGTCCTCTTCTCTGACACATGCTGCTTTAGATCAGTGCAAACCTAGACAATATTCATGACACTTCTGTGGGACTTTTGGGTTTTTAGAATTTGAGTAAGAAAACCTACAGAAGATTTAATTGCAGTGTTTTCAACTGGTGAGGATATTGGCACATTACTCTCACTTTACTGCAAATCTGAAGTCAGATGAATTACCTTAAATGCTGCCATTTAAAAAAATAAATTGCAGTCCTGCATCAAGATTGATAGCAACAAATCAATAAACATACAGTGACTTCCTGTGGTCTTTTCTCCAGAGTTTTTGAAGCTTGTATGCAAAGAAGATTTTTAAGGAACATACCTATGACAGAATTTGAGCTATTTACCCAGTGGTATTGTGGTGTTCAGTGGAAAAATACAGCATTCAGGATTGGCTGGAATTTTCAGGAATCAGTGTTCTGACCTCTAGAGATATGTTTCAGCAAACTGTAGCAAGGGCTTTTTTAAAAGAAAATAGGGTATCATTGTGTAATGGTTAAGGCTACTTATGCTTAATTTACAAGGTTAAATTATATATTTGAATTAAAAGATGCTATAAGCGGCTTTCATATTCTTGAGTGGTTGGAAATTGTTGAATATATGTAATTTTATCATTTATATTAGTATTTGTGATCTAAAGGGTAGATACAATGATATCTTTAAATACATTGTGACCCAAATGATACACAGAAATCTTGTATAATGATGGAATTTCTGTGGTGGTTAAGAACTGCAATACCTGCAGACATGAATGAAAGCTGAAACACTCAGCATGCCACAAAGCAGGAGCCTTTACATTTCAGTAAGTCTGATGAATCATTCTCTGAACTTTATGTAGGTACATGAGCTGCTTAAGCATTCATGCAAAACAATAGTGCATTGTCAGATGTTACATTTCTGCTTCATATTAGGAATAGAAAATTGAGAAAATTTGCTAGGTGCAAGACAGAAAATGACAATTGTAACCTCTAATTACAACTAATAGATGTCTGACACTGCACATCCTGCCTTAGGAAGCAGCAACACATTCAGAGACCCACAGACATGCATTAACTGTACAGATATGTTTATGTATGCTGAAGATTTGAATCGCTGAGGTAGATGCTACTACTGTTCTGTAGGGCAAGCTCTTTGTTTTGTTTTGTTTTTTGTTATTCTCCCCATATTCAGTCTGGGCAAGATTCCTGAACTTTTACTGCAGAGCAGGTTCCATGTTAGAAGTTAATGAACACATTATCCCTCAGAAACCTGTTTTTGTGTCTTCAGAGCATGACCTGCTCTCTGGAATGGAGAGAAGAAGACTATATCCAGAAGCTTTTGGGTGTTCCAGGTTCAGTATAGAGGAAGACTGGAAAATTCACATCATCCAGCATAGACATCAGGGACTCCTCTATTCAGAAGTTGTTCATCTCGGTGATGGCATATGATAAAACAGACATCAACCAGTGATTCTACAGTGCAGCCGTAGACATCCTCAATATTTGTCAGGCCTTTGCTTAGTGGGATTGTAATCTTTAAAGACCTCTTAGACTGTATCTTAACTGGCAAATAAGGTCTCATAATGGGGGTGGTAGGGTGGTGTCACTGCAGTGTGAGGCTGTCAGTACTGAGAAACTGTCTACATTGCCTGTGTTTCGGGGGGGGGGGGGGGGGGGGGGGGGTTGTCAGATTAAGTTAGTCCCTAATGACCACAGTGCACTGTGTACATAGTCCTGGAATATACCTTCTGGTTTCACTGCATTCGTGTTTTGTTTGTGCACCAAACCATTGTGCTTCTCTGCTATGCAAACCGAACTGGTAAAAGTGGACTACCTTCAAAATACACTCCTAAGCCAAACTCAAATACAAATATAGATGTATGCTTGAACTGGGGACATATAACCACCTTCTGTGGCTGCTGGTTTTGCTAACCTGTTTTACAGAAAGAGGGTATGTTTATATTCTTTACAGACCAATACCATAATGTGGGTTTATCTTGAAGAACTCTGAAGTGAATGAAAATTGTGCTTGTTTCAGAAGTGTAAGATTTGGTCAGCTGTATATAAGAATGGGTTGTGTTTCTTTTTAAGGTAGCTGTTACAACCCTAAAAAACTATATAGACCAGTTAACTAAATAAGCCATTTCATCTTATGCAGTTCCAATTACAAATTTCTTCATAACCTATATTTCATTTCTTATGTAAAAAACCAGATGAGTTTTATAGTGTAAATATTGTAAATCCTCCTACTTTTTTTTTCTTATTAGGCAAACTGGAGTTGTTTTTACTACTACATTGTTTTATCATCATCATAAACTTCAGCTAAGGTGGTGGTTCAGATTTTCCATTACTGTTAGAAACAATATTTAATCTATTTTTTAATCTAAACTATGCAATCTATTTAATGAATAATGTATTAATAATTTTATTGATAATTAAATGTTGGATGCTTAGGCAGAAAAAAAGAACAGCTGGAGAAGTCTTTAAACTAGAGGCTATATTTTAACAAGCATCATCTATAACAAGAATTTACTAATGTAGTTGTTTTGGTTGCTTTTCCTGAAGTTCTGTAGTGCAGCTCTTGGAGTCAGTGTGGGATTAAAATGAAAGGAGATGTGTTTACCAATTTGTTCAGTCCCTGCAGAGTTGTTCTGTTTAAAACTTGGTGCAGACTTGAAAGGCGAAACATCTTGGCCCACTTCTATTAATGGGAATAAGTACACCCAGAAATAAATTATTTCGAAGTGCCTGGTTTTAGGAATTTTCAACGTTGTTCTTTGCATATTTAACAGGACGGAGGTTACCTAAGGTCAGCAAAAAAACAGTACTTTTTTTTTCTGTCACTATTCAGAACAGCACTTGCAAATATGTCTAAAATTCATATTTATCCAATGGAATTCAGGTACATACTCGAGCCGTTGGGAAAAAGGGTATGTTGCAAGCGTATGCGCCAGCATTTTCCTGAACTAAAATGGGCCAATATAGCACATGCAGTCTTTCTTTTACAAGGATATAGAGAATTAAGTTGCTGTATCATTACTGAAACAGGCTTCTAGATGAATTTTGAAGTTTATCAGTAAGAAAGGAAAAATCTGTAAGGTGATACACAAGACATTTTAGATAACGTAGCCATAATGTAGCTATTGTGACAATAAGAATTAATGGTTTTGTGTAACAGATTTCCAGTCAAGGACAGATGGAAATGAGTCCACAATGGTGTAATAGAGCCAATTATATCACAATAATGTGGTGTGGTTCAGTGCCTAGTTTTGTATCATGTAATTATTAGAACATAAAATGAACTGCTACATAGTGCAAATCTTTACACAGTGTTATGTTGTCAAGCTGGTAAAGTAAAAGCTGGGTAAGACACATAATATAGAAAGCCATTTGTAGGCAGAGATCAGTATTAAGAACTGTCATGAAGAAACATGAGTACAAATTTTATATCCCAGAAATTCATTCACTGCCTAGGAGACTGGGAGGGTAATAATTCCCGGGGCAGGGGGGTAGTAAAAAAAAAAAAAAAAAAAAGAAGAAGAAAACAAAAAACTGTTCAGAAAAGAACACTGCCTGAACTCATGCATTTTAATCTGTAACTGCAGTGTTACCACCAAGCTTTTATGTTATTCCTTAACTTGTAAGCAGAGTAATAGAAAACTGAACTTTCTTGGTGGAACATCCATATTGGGATGAGAAGTGGGGAAGTATGTAAGTAGTACACTCATTTTTGCTAGTTTTTACAAAGAAGTCTGTCAAGTGCATGTTATGGTTTACTGCTTCTGAACATGTCAGTACATAGGATCTTAAGGTAAAATATGAGGGACATTTAATTTGCAAATTTAAAATGCTGTGCGTTTAAAATGCAGCAGGATATAGATCCAAGCACGCAAGACAATTTAAATGTTTTATTTATATTTTCTGCTGATTTTTAATAAAAATCTTGTTAATCTTGAAGCTGCAGTGAGTATATAGCTGCCATAAGTGGAGGTGAATGTGTATTCAGTGGTGGATAGGGAAAGACAGGGCTGTGATTTTCTGTCTTGTCACTAGATGTCATCGTTTTTCTCAAGAATATAGCTGTTAGACATTTGAACAGCTGTCCAGTATCTCAGTGAGTATTTGAAAAATAATTAGGTGCCATCAGTTGCAAAGAACAGAGAGGTCTATTCTCTTTTTTAAAGAAAATGAGATGTCTTGGATTATTTTTTTTGTTGGTTGTGATCTAAGTTCTGTGCCCAGGTAGCGGCAGTGAAGGCTACCCACTCACCTTGCTTTAGCCACTTCACACTGAAAAGGTGAAGCTCTTTGGAGAAAGGGGACTTCCTACCATTGCAGAGGGTAGCTAAGGATAAGTGGGACAGGGGAGAGGCTGGGAGACAAAAAGCCAGGGAGCCCACCGCATCAGGAGAATGAAACACTAATTCTGAGTGACACAGATAGTGGAACATGTGGCCAGACCAGAGCACTGGGAGAAGGAGAGGCATTTCTGAGGGGCATGACTGGGGACGTATCATTGGCAGAATCTCAGAAATCTGAATCCATTCTCTCAGGGATGTGAAAAGGGCACCTATTTCAAATATACCCAAGGTCCTCACTGTTAGAATTAAGCTTTTCTGTTGTCTAATTGACTGCCTTAGTCTTTTTGTCCTACAGTGTGTAAAAAGTTATGAATAGTTGCAGGTTAATGTTGCATGTTGTCTTCTTGCTTGCTGTAGGTAAATTCATTAGCAAAGAGGTTAGTTCTGGACAAATATTCTTTGCCCAACACTACTATAGAAAAGGGAAATGTTTCAACTTTCAAAGCTATAGTTCTTGTAAACAGTTTAGTAGATATTTCTATTCTATTGTTTCCTGAATAAGGACAATTGAATTGTATCTTAGAAAAGCAAATTCTTAGAACACTTAAAACTCCTTTTCCCCTTTCTTAAGTGAGATCCAGTATATTCATTCCTATTCCTTCAATAGTTAAACCTGTCATGGAGATTTTCTGAAAATCAGATAGCTGATGCATATGTTCATAAGTTAACGTCATACATGGGCTTATTGATATCTTAAGATCTTATATTTAAAATAACATACAGATTTTATATGTTATTAGTTGTATCTTGTAAATTCTATGGGGAAAAGCTGAGGCTTTCAAAATGAATTTATAGTAGGCAGATGCAAATAGGTTCTCAGAAAGTAATTTCAATATGAAAATTAAATAAAAATATCATAAGTGGTTCCAATGCAAAATTTGTTACTTTCAAGTTTCTGTAAGGCATCCTTTCTGAATGGACTGCAGGACAAAAGGTGTGTAACAGGTTGTTGTGCTGACTAATGTTAAAGTTGTTGGACAGCAGCATTTCTAGCATTTTACAGCCATGTTTTCAAATCATTTGGAGAAATCCATCTATGCAGAATTTATTACGTGTGTTAAAATCTTTTATATTTTGTGTGTGTTAGTGTGGTACGTATACATACAATATCACAATAATCTTGCAGTTCTAAAATGTTTCTTGTCTTGAATGTATACAGTCATTCTTTCTTGCTTTAAGCATGTGCAGTTATGTAATATAATATAAAATTACATGTTTATTTTATAAGCCTCTGTACTTCTTAGTGGTTGCAATGTAGACACATGTTGAAGGCTACAAATTTTAAGGATTTTATAACTTGAAGATAAAAGGAATAGCATCTCTATCTTGGCAAAACCAAATAGAAATACAATTTTCCTTCTGAAACTGAGGTGATTTTTCATAGTGAAATTGATTCATATTGTTGTAAATTAAAGATTCAGACTCATAATTTATCCTCAAGCTCTAGGTATATTTATTAGTCTGATAATTTCAGATAACTGATTGAACAGAAAACCAGATGGACTTGGGAATGTGATTTCTTGATGCTAGACTACTTAACCCTGGTCATGGCTTCAACCCGACCAGCAACCTACAGTTAATTCTGGTCTGGAGGTCTCTCGGTAGTGCCCAAGAGAACTGTTTCCATCTCTATAATCAATTATTCACTGGACAGACCAGAGAGACTGGGAAGATACTCACAGTTTCTTACTTATGTTATTTGTTTTCTGTCCTTTTTACTGAGCCCAAGAGTGCTTGAAACACTCCTTGGAATTAGGGAAGCTTTTTATAGTTGTGGGATGCAGGCCACCATTGCTATTATGCTCTGGTGGTTGCCATCACTACCTTTCGTACCTATCAATAATAAAAAATATGTTTGGAATATAGCCTTGGCTTTTTCTATTTTTTTCTTATATTGCTGCCTTGGTTTTTGAGACATTTTTTTTTTAGTGTCCTTGATAAAACCTTTACTTACTGATGTCTTGAACTGAATTTCATTCTAGCATGCTTCATACCTCCTTATAGTGCTTACTATAAATAGGAATTCTTGAGCTCTGCAGGCTGACAAATGAAGTCAAAACTACCACTTTGTTGTCATATTAATGAGTAACATACCAGCATAGTTCTTATTATGTTCAGGCTGCCCTTAGAGGTTTGTCATGTATCTGACATAGCTTAGCTAATTATAAGCTATAGTGCTTTAAGCCATGAAAGCCCATGGCACTGAACGAACAAAAACAGATTTAGATTTTCATGGAATATAAGCATGAAAATGCATTATTGGTAGGAACCCTTTTAACTCAGCGTTGTTCTTTCTTGTTAGAATCAGCAGTAAGAAACAATGTATCTTTCAAAACACTTGGATTTGAATAGTTGGAGTTGAAACAGCCATGTTTGTTCTTCATAACTATATTTATTAAACTTAAAATTAGGCTGCGTGGCTATATTTTTGTAAGACGCATTTAGTTCCATTTCACAGAAAAAAATTGCAAACACATCTAGTGCTGACCTTTCCCCTAGCCTGCATGTACCTTAAATGACAATTCCAAACCCTCATATATTTCTGTTTTTCTGTTAGCAAATCCTTCCCACAACAGTGCTATGATCTTAAGTCCTGGTTTGCATAATAACAATCAAACATGCAAGTGTTTGGAGACAGTGAGAGGAAACTTCTGTGCCTTGGAAATGGATGGCATACAGACAGATGATCCTGGCTTTTGCATGTCTCTGTGTATTTCATTCTCAGTAATCCAATACTGGATTTAGTTCGTCAGGAACTCAAGGAAGTCCTTCACTCAAGGAAGTCACCAAGCATGATGTGCACTCTACTGGTGAGATGTACTAATATCAAAGATACCTTGGATGTATTAGTTTGGGGATCATGCTGAAGCTGAAGCAGGTGTGATACTGAGACCTAGCCCTACAGAAATAAGATTGCAGCAGACATTATCCAGGAGATGAGATGCAGCAAAAGAGCTTTCTACAGGAGCTATGCTGAACCCAGCCCACCTCTTTCAAGAACACTAAAATGCTTACAAAGCAAGAAGGTGAAAAATTTGTGGAGGCACAACAGTAATACTGGTTCAGGTGTTGGGTGGAGGTCTTCAGATAATTGTGATGGTACCAAGGGATGGCATTAGGAGGAGGACAGGTGATAGGTGCCTCTTCATCTTCAGGACTTGGGAATTGAGGAATAGGAGGAGGTGACAGAGGCAACCTAAAATAATCTAAAAAGAAAACTACTTAAGCAAGAAAAATTCAAATCCTCATGTCAGGTTGGTACCATGAAGTAAGAAATCAAAGAAAGAATTAAAGTTTGAACATTTGAAAAAACTCAAGCATACATTTGTAGTTTGATTTCAGAAAGAAAGGAAATACTAGCAAAAAAATAGTGAATTTAAGATCTTAAGAGAGTGGCAATTCACTGAACAAGAACTGAGATAAGAATTCTGTCAGTCCTATGCACAAGTCAAAGCAACTTATTAGTTTCTTCTGAATGCCTTCTTGTCCTAGTGATGCAGAACATTGAATAACTTGCATACTGCCTGAGAGGCCCATCACACAGATGATGTTGGCACATGACTATCAAAACATGCCATCAAATTTGCCACTAGATTTTGTGGCAAATTTACATGGTTTCATGTTTCCGTGTTAGGGTTATGAAATATAAAACATTCTGGAAACAAAGCCCGAAGCTAAGCTGAAGGACAAAATAAATCAGCTGTTTTATTCTCTCAGAGTATCTCCTTTTTGTTATTTCACTTCTTAAGAGCTTCCTGTGAAGGGTAAGAATGAAGTAAGTTTAAGCAAAACAAAATGCAACAAGAAAGTGTATGGCCATTGTAACCAAAACTGTAGATTCCTACGCTGGGCGTCTATTTATGCAATTCTTTTAGACCTGAATGTTTAACAGAGTGTTCATATTGGAGCTTTCTAATCCAGATTCTAATTATCAGGAAGCTATTGCAATTTTACCAGGGAAGAAATAATGACAGTGCATTCATTAATAGTATACCACTGAAAAGGTCATGTAAGAATCTTCTGGACTAGTCTTTTTGTAGTGAAATAGTAGTTTCTTTGTTTCTCTATTATGAAACTTCATAAATGTAAACCCTTCTTTTGTCAAAATGCTGCAGTAATAGCCTCTGTTACTCCATAAGCATTGCTGTTTTTAAATTTCTATTGTATACATGATGTCAAAGAGGGTGGTTATGAGAAGTGTAACAAAATGTGATTCCCTGGAGGAAGCTTTTTCTCTCTCTTCTTGTTACTAAGTGAATGTAGGTACTGAAATGTATTTTTCCATTTTTTTCTGTACAGTTTTCATCATAATTTGACTACAGAGGATGACAGTATTCCTTGTCTATAGACTTTTCCTAAAGAAACTGTCATTATGCCAGTTATCTTTATCTTCTAAAAGACTTTGTATGAAATATAGTGTGTACACAGAAAACTGTTGGTGGGGATATTTAGTATTGGACTGGTTTGCATGCGGTACACTGCAGTATTATAAATACTGTGCATGCCTAGTGATGATATCTGATATCCTCAGCAATGAGAAGAATAACAAATCTGTCTGGTAAAGGGGAAAAAGGAAATGTGAAATATAGGCATCTCAGCGGGAATCTAAAGGAGAGGCAAAAGAAGATAATTTGTGCTTTCACTGGGAAAAAGTAGGGTCCTGGATATCCAGATCTGGCTGTAAAATGAGAATTGTCTTTTGGAGGGAGAACAGATTTTAATATTTTCTTTATATTCTGGAACAAACCCAAACTGTAAATCTATTAATGCAAAGTCCAATGACAATGATCAGCTAGTTCCTCATGCTTTCCGATATTTAAGTGGTTAAAAGGGTACTTAATTGTGTTTTAGGAAGCCCAGGTCCAGGTTCTTTCTCTACAGCTTAATTGTGTTTTAGGAAGCCCAGGTACAGGTTCTTTCTCTACATGTGCCAGCACTGAGTCTTTAATGTGTGTTTGTCACAACATAGCTGACTCCTCGAACAGTGGACAACTAAGCACTGGGTTCCCTGGAACGGCAACCTAATGCAGCCTGACTCAGCACTTCCTTACTCTGTTTAGCCCTTCACCATCTGCGGGGCAGCAGGTCCAATTCTCATTTTATAGTGAATGTCAAAGCAAAGGTTTTATGTTGGTTTTTTAATCCTCTTCAATGCCTGACATGTTTTTTCCTTGCCTCCTTCCCTCGGCTCTCACCACCTGAGGCTGGATTAAGATTTCAAGGAAATAGAATTTACAAAATCAGAGCACGGTAGGTATTAAAATGAGGAAAACTCTGCAATTGATGTCCTGATGTTTCTTCCTACTCTCCAGTTGAAAGCGCTGCGAAGATTTTAATTAATAGCAGAATGTGTTATAAAACCTATTGTGCAATAGCTTTCATTTTAGTTGTTTTTCTTTTTTTGTTGCTTTTGTTTTGTTTTGTTTTGCTTCTGAATTACCTACAGTATTATACAAAGAGTTACAGACAAAATATACGTTCAGAAGTTTCTAATACTGCCAATATTTGCAGCAAAATCTTGGATTGCTTTAAAATACAGCAGCATGAAAGCTCTCTAGATAGAGATGTTCCTCTTTCTGGTAAATTCTGCTCAATTTTAGCTTAATTATACTGCTTAAAGTAGCATTTTCCTTCAGCTGATTGTATTTCTCAGAAAGGTTTCGCAGCCTACCAAAAAACCTAAACACACAAACTTTCTAAAACCGAAGGTTTGCCCCATCAACAAGGCAACAACAGCAGACCTTAGTGGGTACATCTGGAAGCTGATGGGGCAGTTGTTACAACATGTATAGCCTTGGCAATCCAAAACTCTGTTCCCAAAGGACATTTTCATGAGATCTGCTTGCTGTGCTGTTAGATAAAGGCAATGCCATGCAGGTGGTGTAATCAGGGAGCCAAGCAGAAGCTGCCTCTAGCAGCCTCCCCTGTGCTGCCTGGGGTTATCCTGTGGCCACAGGATTTGTGCTGCACAGCACTGGCCAGCATCTGCTCTGGTTAACTTACATGGGATCACTACCTGCTAAACACGCAGCAGTGTCTCGGTCAGCATCAATACCTTCTACCCCTTAATCCACATAGAGTTTACATTTCCCAAAGATACGTACAGGTGATATGTACAGACATACAGCTTTCTGAAGCCCCAAGTATGAGGCCCCATAGAGCAGGCAGAGCCTGTTTAAGATTTCTCAGCCCTTGAATACAATGTCTTCTGCAAGGCTCCCGATACACCATCTCGATGAAAGTGCACTGTAACCACATCTGGGTGTATTGCATAAATCTGAAAATATTTCTACCATTTCACTATTCCATGAAAGGCTATGACACTAAATGTAATGTAAAAGTATTAATTAGCAAAGTGGGAACACTGGAAAATTTTAAAATGTCAGCTTTGTGCCTGGGCAGGTGGCTTTCGTTCTTGCTCCCTGTAGAGATGTGTTGTGATGCAGTATTTCATTATTTTGTCTTATTTAGGGCTTTTTTGGAACCTGTTTTCCTGTCATTCAGGATATCACGCTCAAGGTTCACTGAAGAATCAAACCAGCTAAAACTTTCATAGCAAAAAGCAGCAGAAGGGTAAAGATAGGAAAATATTAGAGATACTAATGGGAGGGAGAAGATTTAATCTACACACACTGAACGGATAGTAAATTTTTACTCAGATCAAGCTTCTCTTGAGTTTGGTTTTGCAAGTTGTCATTGTAAGCCAGTAATTTTAAATACTGCTCAAAATCTTTTTGGCTTATATTCAATTTTATTAATATTTTTTTTTCGTTTTGCATAGGCTCCCTATTATTATCTTAACAATACAATTTTATGTCTCTTTTCACCTCATTAATTGCAGTCTATTTTACTCTCTACTTACCCAAAATGCTTAAGAATATGTAATATTTCTTTATGTTGAAGAACAGCAAGAAATGTACTTAGTTCTTTGCAAATAGGAAAGAAAACATATCCCTTTCTTTGCAAGTCCAGTATTAAATTTATTTATTGACAGTATTGATGGCATTATAGAAATTAATATATTTTGTGACTGTTACTTCTGTTAGGATAGCAAATAAAAGAGGAACAATTACCTACAGACAGAAGAAACACAGAATCCCTGAATCAAAAGGATTAAAATACAAGATTTTAAATAATATAATTTAAGTATTTCCTCTGTTAACTGATCGTCAAAAAAGTACTTTGGAAATATAAAAAATTTTAAGTCTGAGGTATCAGTTGATGGGAAATATGAAGCAGTGGCATCAAAATGAGCAAAATGTAGTGAAATCTATAATGTAACTGGAAATACATTTTCAGCCCCAGCAACTGAATTGTCTATATGTACTTGTAAATCTAATTTAGTACTTTTGGAAGATCATACCTTAGGAAATAAAATGGAACTATTTTAAATAGTCCACGAAATGAATTATTTCATGCAATAAAATGTTAGCTGATGAAACAAATTCCTGTTTCCCCTTCCATTGTTAGATTGTTGAAGATGTCAGAAAGACAGATTTATTCATAGAATTTTTACAACACATTTCCTTGGTGTAGTTTTGGATTTAAAAATGGTGTCTTGGGGCCATTTACTTCAGAAAACAGTATTAGTAATGTAGCTGGATATTTCAAGTACGTTTGTGTCATCCACAGGTTTAGACCCAAAAGAGGCTTATTTAGGAACAATGTACAAATAAATCCTTTTTAAAAGAATCTCACTTTATACATTTGATGAAATACTAAGATAGACTGATACAATGCCAAGAAAAGCTGCGAGAAACACTTTATTGCAGAATATAATATTCTTTCCATGTTACTGGAAAGAAAAATAAAAAAAGGCCTCACAACCTTTAAAAGTGTAATTTCATTGCTATTCTGTCCTCTGCTGCATTGGAAAAATTGGAAGAAACAACTTTATTAGAAACATTTTTTTTCTGCTTTTGTTCTTATTTGTCTTCTCAGTTTATTTTTCTTTTGAAGCTGTTGCAATTCCAGCTAAGCAGTAAGAACTGACAAAAAGTTTGGGAGGCCAAAACATAAATACTTAAACCATTTACATTTATCCATGCAGAGTCTGGCCACTGTTTCTTGGAATCAGATGTTAAGTTATATATCCATTGTTAAATTATATTGATTTCTTTTGTTTGTTTGTTTTGTTTTAAAGTTTACAGAATGCCTACCTGACATGCTAAATCTTGGGAACAAATGAGCAATTTAGCATGGTATATGTTAGCATTCTAGGTATTATTGTTGCCAATATGTTTAAGGATGCATTTAAGGACTTTTTGTAAAACTTTGTATAAAGTCTTGACTAATCAGGATAGCCTGGAAGATTTTTAATGATGGAGGCCTTTTCTGAATCACTGCTTGGAAAGCTTGAGACAGTGCTGCTGAAAAATATGATCTGATGAATGTGCAGTAAGTTTCAATTCAGTAGGAACTGGTCACTTTAGCTTTGCCTGAATACAGTAGAAGATGAAACTAATAATTACAAAAGGGCCAATAATTAATTAAACTCTCTATCTTGAGTATGAAGAGGAAAGTTTTCCTGAAACATGGACCGGATAAAATGTCTGTCTGAAGAACAAGTCTTGTCATAAGCATTAAATTTGCCCCAAAGGAGTTCTTTGTGTAATTTCTAAAAATGTTGGTAAATTCAAAATGAAATCTCTTGACTATTATTTTGAAAAATTAGGGTAAAAATTAGTTGTAACGTAACTGCTTAAATGGAGATTCTTGCATGCATGCAGCTGAGAAAGATTATTGGGTCTATAAATTATTGTGTAACTTATGTTATCTTATTGAACTGATCCCCTTTGGCAAGGAAATACTTTATCAAAGTAGTAAATGTTATTGGTGTTGATTACCATTTATTACTACCCTGGAAAAATATTATGTTAAGGAAGATGTTAATAAATTACCTGAAATTATATTGTATCTAAGAACTCAGAAATGTAGTCATCACAGTATCACAGATCACAGTTCTGGAATAGAAAGGCATGCATTATACATAATGAATATATACATATACATATACATATACACATATATATATGCATAAAATTTTATATACAGTTGAGAAATATGTTGGGTTTGCACCTCATTTTTTAACTAAATTGAATCTACTATTTTATTTAAGTAGTATATATTAGTAAAGAAATACTTAAACTGTTAGTTTAAGTAGAATACTCTTGTATTCTGCTTTTTAGATCCACTGTGAAATCACTGCTAAATATTGGGAATTATTTTGTTAATTTCTTCCTAGAATAATAATATGGCCAGCTGTGTCTGAATACTGAAAATGTTCCTTAAGTTACATATAAATATATTGCTTATATAATCATGCTGCTGTTTATAACTCCAGGAGTAGAACATCTTGATTCTGGATAAGTATGAAGAGAGTTCATGTTAAAAGTAACATCCCTCCAAATTATAAACTTATAATAAGGAAGCCTTTCAGACACATTACATTGTTGAATGAATTTTTACAGTTTAACAAGTAGTGTTATATCTTTGTAGTTGAAGATAACATCAGATATTTTTTACTTTGTTTCCAGGATCTGATGAGATGTGATCTAATCTCATGTCATCTAATCTAGACTGCTGCATTAGGTTTCAGTATTTAGTTTATTTCATACCTCTTTCATTTGTGTCTAGTAGTTATTTCTGTTAACTAAACTTCTGTTTGTGAAAAGTACAATAGATGAACACGTTTCTCCTATCACATGAGTATAATTTCATGAGGAAACAATGAGTAATTACTAAAATAATGCAAGCTGTTTTGGGTTTCATTGTGTCTTCCCCCCTGCCCCCACAATAGGCTGTTGTGTATATTTACTGTCAAAGCTTTGCAGAATGTTAAACTGTTATCCTAATTCCTGCCCAAGCATTTAAAAACCAGTACACTGAAAATTTATCCTGGATGTAAGAAACAATAGTTAACTTTTCACAGCCCAAGGCAGGAAAAAAAAAATGTTTATTTTCTTCAGATTGCTTTTGTCAATAATGAAATAGAAGAGCTGATTAGTTTTCCTGCTGTGCCTAATCATTTTAAGAAAATAAAAAATACCTCAAATCCCCCAGATCCCCCCAGTGCTGAATCTCAGTTCTGAAGTCTGGAAGATTACAAAGAAGTCTCTTGCTGTAGTTTCAATTATTTGCATGCTAGTTGAAATCCATGATCACCACTGTTTTTCTTTAAATATGTCTATCATAGTAATTCTTTTCTATAAGTAACAACTCCAGTAACAACAGAAAGTCTAAAGTGCTGATTTCTGTATTGCAACTGGGTTTTAGTTTCCAGTGAAATGCACCTTTCCAGAAACCTTGAATAAAAGATGTCATCACCAAATTTGCAAAGGTGGTATTTAATATTTTAACATCAGAAATTACTCTAAAAAGCTAAGAAATGTATTAAATGTCTAGTGAACTATGTAATTATTTAATATATATATAGGCATAGTGTATCTTGATTAATAAAACTAAATGTGAATTTTAAAGGAGATGAACATTCCTTTATGTAAAAACCTGAAAAATGCAAATGCAAACCCAGATTTAAATCAATTATTTAAATCATTATGTCCAGCTGCTTATTTAAATAATAATTAATTTTGGACATTTCAATAATTTATTTAAATCTGTCCAACAAAATTACAGGAGCTAGGCTTCTGTGTCTGTGTATGAAGAATGTTATCCTGAGTTATCAAGACCTTCTGCTTAATTTCCTGGGTGTGTTTTGGATCCAGACCTTAGTTCATTTCAGAGCCTTCTGCTCAGACTGTCCTCATGGCATGAATTTTATGAAGACCAAAGAAGTCATCCATCTACCTTGTGAAATGCATCAGTTCTGGGGTGTGATGCTTAACCCATAAATTAAATGATGCAGAGTGGCCCAAGTTGCTCAGGTGTCTAGACCAGATGGCATGTGTTGTCTTTGCACACCACTTGGCTCTGAATTCCCCCTGGGCCCTACCTGATGCTGCTCTGGTAACAAGATAATTATTATTTTTTATGTTTGTTCAGTTGAAAGTGTTTGAAATAATAGATAATAACACAGGCTGTAATGCAGCCCACTGCACTATTGTTTTTACGCTCCATGTCTTGAGATGTTGAGTGAGGGCATTTAGTGATGCTTGGAGATCAAATGCTATAATGGAGGATTGTGTAGGTCAAAAGAAAACAATCATGATGCAGTCTGGTCCCTATCACATGCTGTGGGGTCATCCTTAGGGTGAACTACTTCAGGACCCTGTCCTGGTTTTATCTTGGAGACAGCTAGTTGGAATGGTCCGAAGAAGAGCTGAGATCGTGGCTCCAGAGCCTGGTAGCTCCTGGGGCCACCTTTTGTTTTGCAGCCCGTGCTGAGGCTGGGAGTGATGCAGGCATCAGTGTGGTCACTGGTAGTTAAGGAAGTTCAGTCTTCCTCCTGTAGGTGTTTTGATCAAAAGCAACTCTAAGTGTGGGGGCTGCATAGTCTATGGAGCTAGGTGACCTCATGATCTGAATCATTTCATCTGAAGTTATTTGGTTCTTTCCTGGAACTCAGAGACATTTTCAGAAACTGATTCAGTACTGGTTACAGTTGCTGAAGCGGAATTTTGTTCTTTACGTAACATAGGACAGCTGAAAACCGCTCAGCCTCCTCCCAACAGATTAGTTAACTGTACCATATTAAAAATATTTGACCCTATATTTTGGTCATCCCAATGCAGACTTTGCACTTCCAAACATATGTTCCTATTTGATACCATAGTAAATGTCAAAAAAATAAGAAAACCATCATAGACATAATGAGTTGTTGAGTTCAATACATCACACTCAACCTGATGTGCTCACTTTTAAAGTATATTTTAGACCTTAAAGTAGCTATTATTTACTTTTCATAAAACACTTATTTTTTTTAATACAAAAGGTATAGTTGTGTAACTTGCTTTAAAATAATAAATTCAGGGCTTTTGATTTGAAAGTATTTTCAGATGCACTCACTTCTTGAAAGCAAGAAAACAGCAAGAAATTTCCACAAAATTCCAAAACTATTTTTCTTTTGTTTTTAATCTGCTGTACATTGTTACAAGAGAGGTAAATATAAATATTACATTACTGGGATTTTTTTTCTGAAATAAAATCAAAGAAATACTTTTGAAAATATTGGATGTTTGATCTCAGTGAAGTCACAAGTGTTTTGACATATGTCTGATGACAAATGAAAAACTAAAATTAGATTTCATCCATTAGTAAGTATGGAAAGATACGTAATGGGGTTGTTCAGCCTGGAGAAGGGAAGGCTCTAGGGACACCTTTATAGCATACCTTCAATACTTAAAGGAGGCTTACAGAAAGATGGGGACAGACTTTTTTAGTAGGGCCTGTAGCAATAGGACAAGGCCTAATAGTTTCAAATTGAAAGAAAGTTGATTCAGACTAGAAATAAGGAAGAAATTTTTTGTAATGAGGGTAGTGAAACATTGGAACAGGTTACCCAGAGAGGTGGCAGATGCCCCATCCCTGGAAACATTCAGAATCGGGTTGGACGGGGCTCTGAGCAACCTGATCTAGTTGAAGATGGCCCTTCTCATTGCAGGGGGGTTGGACTTTAGAGGTCTATTTGAACCCAGACTATTCCATGATTCTATGATAATAAACGCAATCTGCCTTGTCTTATCAGATTAGAAAGTCCTCTATGCATGTTGGTGTTGATATGTGTATAAAAACAGAATTAAGCCCTACCCCAGACCTGATGGTGTTTTATAGTTTTGAAGCTCTCATATACATGTATTTTATATTTGTTTTTCCCACCTTTTGTTAACTGACCAAATAAAAAGCTTTCCTGCCAATGCTGTAGTTAGATGATCCTTACAAATATGGTATGTTTTATTGCAACCTCAGGTTTAAAAAATGCCATTGACATTCCATTTTAATTCACAAATGTAGCAGGTATGAATGCACAGTTAGTGCATTGTGAAAGGTAGAATGTACTAGAAGTAATTATGAGTGAAGATGGATTGTGAAAAAATGTGTAACAGGAAATTCTTTCTGAATACTTTAAGACCCAGAGAATGAGTGATGAAGAAATAGTATTAAAGATGAGTCACTGCTACTGGTCTTCTTTGCTTGGGATGTGATAACTAAATCAGTATTCAGTACAGTCAAATGGAAGACCAAAGCTAGCATATGTTGTCGTCTGATGTGAGAATCTGTGCTGGAAAGTAGAATGGAAGAAATTGGTGGATCAGAGCAGAAATACAAACATACATTTTCCAGAAAAAATATGCAAACAGAGGAGAGCTACTTTTAGTCACTAGCAATGCAAAAAGGGGATTGTAAGTAGGGATATATTTTTGTTCAAGATGCTGGTGTGACCATAACCAGAAGATTGTTCAGTTCTCAATACCATTGCCTGAAAAAAGTGCAATCCACAGATGATTCAAAGAAGAATTACTTGGATGTCTGGAGAATATTTTCATGGCAGCTATAGGACTTCTACAGGCCAGGTCACTGATTTGTCAATGGAATAAATAGGAAGGGATTTATATTTGAAACTAGTAAGGTATCTCTACTTGAATATTTTTATTGGTAAACCTTTGTAAGAGAGATGCATCTTGTTCTTCGGAAAGTTGTTTTTTTTTTTTTTGTTGCTCAGGCTTGAATTTATTACCCAGAGCAGCATATACTACAAATGACCTGCACCAAAGCTTTGAGCAGTGTTGAGGAAACTCACACCCTGCCCATGCAGGGTATTACTGGATAATTATTTAAAAAATATTGGGTATTAACTGTGGAAAGACTACAAGAAACTACACAAAGATAAAATACATAATGCGTATATGCTTTCTAACGTGGCAGGGAAAACTGACAATATTCCATCACTGTATAAAGTCAGCAAGATATATAAAGATATGTGAAAACAAATCACTTAAATGTGGAAAGAGTTGTCCCACATTTGAAGTCTTTAGAGTAGTTCTCTTAAAAAAACAAACTAAAACAACCCCCCAAAACCAAAACAAAAACCAAAGCATCCAAATGTTTGAACGACATGTTATTGGGTTAGGTGAGGGAATTACTGAGCTAGACTTTAACATCTGCTTTTTTGAAAAACTGCTGCCTATAGTGATCTTTCCCACTTTTAAAACTTATCAACCATACCATTTGATATATCTTACAGAGAATTCTAGGTTACAATCTGGGGAAAACTTAAAAATAATGGCAATAATAAAAACTTGATTTGCATTTCTGACCCCTCCATTTTTTTTAACAATTCAAATTTAGTTTTTTTTCACCAAATCTAGGCTCCCTTTCCTGTGAAAAGTTTTTAGGTCCATTCCAACCTGGACTGGTTTTTGCTTCTGTGATTCCAAATAGCATTACAATGATTTTGTAGCTCACCAATACCTAAAAAGCAATTATTAATTCATATGTATGGGTTGCAGAAATGCTGGCAGTCTGACCTTCAGCTCAGTACAAATACTGATCAGTGAAGCATTGACTGATCAGTGAAGCATTGCCTGTCTCTGTATATTAAAAAACAAACAAGCAAATAACACACACACACACACTATTCCCCAAACAAACAAAAAAGCCCACAATAAATGACAACTGGCTGATCTTCCCAAGAATTTACTTATTTTTCTTGTAAAAGAAAGACAGCCAATTTGTATTTTCTGATTTTCCAAACATGGCACAAGCTGCAGAATACCCTTACAGTGCATCCTTTCATGCTTTGTTCAATTGTCTCAGAGCATTTTCCATATCACGGATATGGGCTTCTACTTTTGGTAGTCCATGGGGTGTTAATTTCTTATAAATATTTTCTGTTTCAGATCAATGCTTTTCTGGAATAGTGCTGTCATTATTTAACAGCTTTCTTTTCAGTATGCTTCTGAGCTGATTATCAGACACTCCAGGCATAGTATTGAACACAGTTGTGCTGTAGTATCTTATTTCTACAACTCTTGGCCTATAAATTGGCTAGAGACCCTGAAAGTTACACAACTTTTAATAAATGTCTATAGTTGGCTATATATTTTGACATAAGTAGAAAATTACTAATTTTGTCCTCCAGGTCTTGCCTTGAGATTTCTATAGGGTCGTTATTAATTTGCAAAATAAATATCATATGAACACACCTAAAACTCAAAAAGAGAGAATCTATTCTCTGGAATAGCCTCTTTTGAGAGTTTTATCAGTAAAAATAGAGAGATTTAGTGCTGGAAAGGGGTTGTTATTCTTGTATGAGAAGCAAATAATTTTGTCTTCAAGATCTGTAATCATATTTCTTGCATTCATGCTCAAATTACATTGAATTGTACGAAAAAATAGCTTTTTATGAACAATGAAAAACCTACAGAATCCGATGGGAAAAGTATCTTTCCTAGTAAAATGAATGTATGTATAGAGTCTTCATCACCTGACTGAGCTATATGTTCACCTAAACTGCATATAAACAAGTAAGGGTTTATCCTTATGCCTTGCTTAAGAAAATGGCTCAAATTATTATTATTCTTTTTTTTACTCTTGTAGACTTTTTAACAATCTTATGTTTTGATACATTTCATAATTAATATTTGTGTGATGATGAATGGTTTTTAGATGTGGTTGGATACCATCTGGATTCAATAGTGGCACCAACTTCATAGCTAGGCACACTGAATCTTACGGTGGCTTGAAAATTTTACGTTACTATGCCCAAATGCAGCATTTGACTAAGCACTATTTCTGATAACGTTATTTACTTTGCCCTCAGAACACACAAAATGCCAGTGTTAGAATGAACCTCAGGCCTCACATTCTGATCTGAAGGCACCAACTTAGATGAGGTTGTTAATGGGAATTATGATTATTTCAACCCATCACGTGACTGTGATTATTGTCTACAGCCAGCCATTGCACATGCATTGCTCCTTATCATTTGTCAGAGCTTTCCACCACTGTATTTCTCTTCAGTTACAAGCTTGGCAACCTGTAAAACATGAAATCTCTGCAGTTAAATTGATCCAAAACAAGAAGATGCCTGGAAACACATTGTTTAAGAATTGCGTATATGTTGGTGCTTAAAAATGAAATCTTGAATGCAGTTGCAGGAAAAGGTCTGAAACCCAACGTATGGGTTTGCAGTGCAACTTCTATTACCTGTCTCTCAGGACAGACAGCTGTCTTTTCATTGTTACAAAAAAGAAGGGCCTGTTTAAAGACTTGATCTGGGTCAGTGTAATAGTATTCCATAAATAACATTTAAAACATTCAGAGCATAACATTAATACGTTCAGAGCAGAGCAGACCAAGAAGCTTGGTCCCATAAAAATTCCCTGTCCAAACTTATTTAAAGAAAATTCATCAAATGGGTCTTCAACCTGAAATTAATTTGAGGTGTGTAATATTAACTGCATGGGTAATACAAAACACTGCGTGTTACAGGATCTTCCTTGTACATTCATGTGAGATCCCAGTACCATGACTACTTTTTGAAAATAAAGAATTGCCATTCTGTTCAGTCCTCAGCTTTGTTAAATAATACATTAAGAACTGATAATTTTAAAATATTTTCTATAATTATTTCCATGTATTTTTCATATGAAGATATTGATTATTGTGCATTAAGGCTGTAGTTATTAGTGAGACTCTCTTGAAGCATTATTTCCTATCATATTCAAGAATATTTGTTCAGTTTTTTGTCTTACGTATACCTTCTTCAGAAAAATCATGAAGGGTCATGAAATTATCTTCCAGGAGACGTGTAATCATTAAAAAATAATACTCCAATGGTTAGTTACAGTTGGCCCTCAAACTCATGTTTAAGTGTCACAAAGGAATTTATTATTGAACAGTACTACATACACCATTCATTTATTGCTTTAACAATATTAATTATCTTTGGCATTCATAGTTGGCTTTACACCTTGAAAGCACTTTCTAAAGAATAATTAATCTTTGCAAAATCATGTAAGCTAGATCTGACTAAGATTGAAAATGTTTCCTCCAGGAGTAATTTTTTTTGTGTGGCATAGATAAGGTATCGTACAATAATAAAGCAAAAATATTTATATTGAAAACTTTCTGGTCATCCTTTTTGATACAGCTTATGCATAATTTTTGTCAAAGTCTTTATTAACGGTTCATTATGCAGTATAATATTTCTTTATGTGTTAAAGACATTTTTGTACTGTTAAAATATTAACACAGAGAAATACATAAAGACTGAATGAAAAACATCATAACTAAGAGATTCAGAGGATATCAGCTGATGAAACAATCCAGAACAGAATACAAAAGAATAGTTCAACCAGTGGAAGCATTATGACATGATGCTTCAATGCACTTTAATTTCTGCCTGTATTCTTTTAATAAACTTAGGCAAAATTATCTGAAGCATGTTTTGATTCTGTCAGGCTGCAACACTAGTAGCTGCAAGTTACAATTTTCAATGTTCTGAATTCATAGAAGACCTGTGTGCCAAGATTTCATGTTACTTGATTTCAGATCAAAATTTCCATTTGGGTCTGCTGACACTGAAGGAAAAATACTTTTGTGTGCAATAATTTTATGCACGTCTATTACAGTGCACCTTCTCTCAGTCTAGAACTTTTCTTCTTCAACTAATGAACATAACTTCTTGCCAGCTGTGCAAAATGTGAAGTTTATGCTACACATTCATGAATAGTTATTACTAGAATAGTTATTGCAAAATATGTTTGGAAATTTCCTGTGAACTTTATTGTTTATATATCTACAGATAGTTTCAGGGTTTCTTTTTGAAATTGTATTCCATATGAGAAATAAAACTAGTTTTAGTTATCAGCTCTCTAAAGGATGAGTGAAAAGTGGTACTTACTGCTTAAATAATGGAACTGGGGGTTTCATATCAATTTATTAATACTGTCTTCTAAGCACTAGAGTGAGAGGAGGAGCAGGTGATCTTAGCTTTAGGCAGCATTCCCTTCCATACAGGTGTCATGGTTTCTGCCCAGATAGGCCATTACTCACACTTATAATTTACAACAGCCAACTCCTCCTTTAAGTAGCAACTGACAATTTTACGTTGAGCATGATTTTTGCACTAATTTAATCTGGCTTTGTCCCAGTTTAAAAAAAATATATATCTATGTTTCAGTGTTAGAAGCACAGTGTGTATTAGTCAAACCTATCAGTAAAGATATATAATTTGGAAAACAAGCATTGGTTTTGTTCACACCATGGTTTGTTTATTCTTTTTTAATTCATTAATAATCTCTCATGAATAAAAGGAAATAGCAATACTGAAGCTAGATGTGGTGGAAAAAGCAAAGTGCAGAAAGAAGCTATATGTAATAGGAAAGAAAATGTCAGGAACTGCCTGATTTTTCAAGTGTTGAGCTTTCCAAATTCCTATTCATTCAGTAGAGCTGCTGTATGTCCAGCCCTCTGGAGCACAAATTCAGATATTCAAATCTTAATTTAGGCAATTCTGTTATTCTCCTAGTTTTGAAAAGTGTTGGTTTGCCCATGAATTCTTCCTTTGGAAAATCGGAGCTTACATTATTTTTTTTTTTTTTAAAAAGAGAGTATTGCATTGTACCCTTTCAAGTGATCAACTAACAACCCAAAAAGTCTAAAAATGTCAATTAGTTGAAGTTTCACTTGTTGGAGTTTAAACATTGATTTAAATGAGTGTTTAGAGCTGTTTTTCCCAATCTTTTTGCAAACCAACATCACTTTAGAAATCTGAAAATTTTCTGGGTTCTTACAAGTAGTAGACTTGTAGTCCTCATAACAAAGATCTGTAAAATTATATGGAAGGGTTTTGTTTGCCCCGTGTCAAATACAATATGAATAATTTCATTACCAAGAAATTCTTGCATTCTTTCCTCAACAGAATATCTTCTGGAGAGTGAAAGTCTTCTGGAGAAGTGGCAGTAAAATATAAGAATAGATAGTCGAAAATAGTCCAGCAACAATCTCTATTTAGTCCGCTATTGGAACAAGTTGCAAAGTTAACACCTGACAAAATACACTAATATGAGTAATTGTGAGAAGATATAAGGTAGTCAGATGCAGGCATCAGGCTTTATTTGTAATCGTATATCGCATTCTGGTAACAGGTTTATTCAGCTGGCAACCTATATGGCTATTTTGTGAAGAAATCATTCACTAGTTTTCAGTTTTAGCTTAGTATTGCAATAGGAAAGTTTAAGTCATATTTATTATACAGCTGTCTTATATTTGAAGTTCTAAAGATCATTTCCACAATGAGTTATCTAACTAATCCATGCAGGAAATACTTTGGGCACAAATCAGCTTTTCATTATTTTAAAACACAAACCATGAGGGTAGTAAGAAATTATGTGTACAGCTTTACTATCATTCTGCAGGGAGTAATGAGATGGTTCCGTCCCACGTTACACAGTACTGAGGGAGATTATCTGAGGCAATCTCAGATTGTCTGAGATACAGTAACTGAAGCAGAATATCTGAGAATTTCAACATATCAAGGCTGCCATCCTCCTTTATGGACAATGTCATTTACTCAAAAAATCAGTGTGTGGCCTATGATTACTGATAAACATCTGTTCTGTTTCTTCATACACACAAGCTTTCAAACTATAGAGCAAAAAATCATAATATTCTCAGAAGACTCCAGGAAATACATGTTAAGGGAATAATTTTCTAAGGAAAAAATATTTAGGATTTATACAGACAGCTATTTTTGTTTCATTTAATTATCAAAAATTCCCTGCAAGATTTTGAAAATAGGGAACATCATCAAAAGCATGCTCTCTTTCACCTTTATTTTAGCTAATTTATCCCATATGCAACCTTGTTGGATAATTTCATATGAAGACAGACACCAGTAAGAGCTTTTGAAGGTTGTTTTTAGATGAACTATCACTATTTATCAGACTATCAGAAAAAAAATAGTATTCTAGTAACTTCAGTCAAAAGAAGAAATCTGAAAAATGAACGTTTAGGAAAAAATAACTTTCAAATTACCCATTTTCTTGATTAATCTTTCGAATAATCTCTCTTAGGTTTTGTCTACTTTGCACTTGGTATTTATTACTGAAGTATTGCAAATAATCTACATTAATATATGTAGGTTTGGATAAATAGCACGAGCAGCACAGTCACTATGGCCCAGGTATAGTATTCTGAGTAAGCATTTACTTCAGACAGTGCTGCCTTGACTTTCTGTACTGCTAAAAAGTTCCCATGTTTCTCATGGGTTATGTTGGCAAAACAAAGTAAGACCAAACTATGTTATGATAGCTTTCCAAATTTCCCAAGTGTTAGTAGCTAGTGATCAGAAGACTTGACTTCAGAGACCTATCTTCTAACTGGACCTGCAAAGGATTGCCTTTGTGCCAGTTATATGGTCCCATTTCCAATCAACAATCAAATACCAGAAAAAGATCTAATTTGTTTAGGTTTAGTGTCACAGAGATGACTTCTGTTTGCAGGAATATTTTAATACAGCTGGAAAGTAAGTAAGTTCTCACTTTTGCTCACTAGATCTAATATTTAGCATCTAAGTATAGTGCATATATAGTGGAACTATATGTAGTGCAACACCTTGCTATATCAGTCCAGGGATAATGGGAAACTAGGCATAGGTTCAACTGATCCTGCAAAGGCATCAAATGTATGTCTACCTTAAAGTGGATGAGTCTCACTGTGTCTCACCATGTCATCTTGCTTAAATAATTTGCCAAATGGAGGGAATTCTCTGAAGAATATTTCAGTAGCCTGGTAGGAGACCAGTCTGTAGTAGAGCTGTCTAAATCTGCTAAAATTGTTGCCTGTCTCAGAGATACCCAATTTAGGAGTCTTTTCTTAAAAAAAACAACTGTGAGCATATAGGAAAAAAGGCATGATTTTGTTTTGTGCACTTCATAAAACCTGATTCTCCAGTTTCTAAGCCTTATAATTTTCACAGTCTGAGATACATTGAGGGGGAAGACTTCCATTTCTTGCATTATATATGTTTGAGGAAATAATCAGTGAGGCTTTCAGGACTTCTCAGTTTGTTCACAATCACACTAGTAGTGGTTAATACCATGGATAGCATTAGGTTACTCAGCATTTTCAGTGATGTAAATGCAGTAGGATTTGGACTTCAGTCTTTAGAAAAAGCTGCTAAACTCATCAAATTTGAACTTCAGTCTGCAAACCAGAAAGGTTTGCTACTTAGATTGTCACATGTTTGCTCTTTATTGTACTCCTCTAAATAATAAATTAAAAAGAAACTAAGAGTGGCTTTGTATACAGGGAATATTGGCCCATATTCATTTAATAAATCTCATTAAGTACTTTATAATCAGCTTATTATTCTGCTTCTGTAAGAACATTTTAGTCCTCTGTTAAGAACATTTTAGTCCACTTCTCTATGTAATGCATAATAAATTTCCACTGTTTTCTACCTAATTTAGGACTGTAAACCATTTGAGATAAAGTTCTTGTCTGTTTTACATCTTTTAGTTAACCTAAGTGTCTGTGGTTCTATGTTGCTATGAAATACCATGTATTTATTGCTGAGTACTTGTCCATACACATTCCAGCTACATACACAAAACCAATAAAATTTTTGTCCAGCGGTGTATATTACAGCAACTTCTGTATACTATTCCTGAGACAGTAGGAATCTCCTAATACTATAAAAGGTCTAGTTTTTTCCTATCATCTGCAGCTGGGAGACAGAATTGTTATCTGAATTAGCTTTCATTTGGGCAGTCTGCAATTTAAATTATGTGGTTTCTTTAAATTTGGAGAAAAAAAGAATTTTGGGGGTTGATTCTTAACCACATTTTACTTAAGAAGCAGATACTGCACTGTCTTTTTAATGATAAGTTTTAGTTCCTGTACTTTAATACGTTACAAATACATGTATTTTTGTTAGAATACAAGTTGTCACTTAATTATAGAAATTGCCAGACAGGAATATACAATTACACATTCACATTTTGTGCACATCTGACACACAAACAACAAAAAAATGAGTATTTGTGTACAAAAGGTAATTACCATGATAATTCCTGTCCTACCAAATAATGAAATATTATTTGTAAGATTGTGTATACCAGTAAGAGGACAGCATTGTGCAGTTTGTGCATATGCATCATATATGCGCCCTGCAGACTCCAGGGGGCTGGTGGACTGGTTCTAAAGACACCTGTGAAAGGCAATTAGAAAATAACTTCAATATCAGTTAGCAGAAATTAGCTCTATGGGATCTGTGCATCCACCGGTAGGGGGAGGGGAATTACAGTTCTATGAATTGAAAAACATAATACTGAACATTAAAAGGAAGATCTTGCATAGCTACAGAATTATTGTTTTGGGTGAATGTCGCCTAGTAGAAGGGGCTCTTCTGCAAAAGTACTTGCATTTGTATAGAAACATATCAACTTTATTAAATAAAATAGTACCAGGAATTATGATATTATGAGAAACTTAAACTTCCCGTGTTTGTGTTGCAAAAAAATCTGTAAACGATGGCAAAGATTAGATAGTCTGACAAGATAAATCTGATCAATTTCTTTATAAAATCCTCAATGAACCAACAGAAAACAAAAGTTGCATGAACTGTAAAAGTAGTATAAATAAAAGAGGAGAAGCAGCAGAATAGACGTGTTACAGGGTTGGCTGTGGAATTGCAGGAAATGAAAGAATATCTTCCTTTGTCTTGGTTTTAAGAAATTAAGAAAATTATTTTAAGCCTCAGGGCTTGCAAGATAGATAATAGGAACAAAGATTTGTAAATCTAAACTGCTACAATTGATACAGAAGTAAACCTGAGACATTAATGCTCTTAAATTATGGGGAATGGATGCTATTTGTTCAAGAACTTCGAAAGAACTGGTACAGGAAATCTTTGATCTTGTAGTAGGGAACATTAATAATATTATAAAATCCAGAATGGTGTAATAGTAAACATGTTACTTGATTTTGAAGAGATTGGAAGTGATCTAGATAGGTACCAGTGCCTTTTTCTTTTTTAAAAATAAATAAATCATTTCAAGACCAGAATCACTAGACATAAAGACAAATAGAAAATGAGTTAAAACTATACCATATATGATTGCTAACTTAAGTTGCTCTCAGCGATCTTAGTATTTTGCAGACAAAGTAGTATGTGGATTCATGTAGATGATCTTTGTTGTAATGTAAGCTGGGAAATTCCTGTTTTAACTAAAAACATGGGTATTAGTAATAGACTTTAAGGCAGATGAGGAGCTAGTAAAAAAAAGGCAACAAAGGACTGTCAGAACGTAAGTAGTATTTCCCAAGTAAGATGCTACTAGAGTTCTAGGATTTGACTTAACACTTTTATTCATGGTTTTCTTAAAAACGTTAGGCTGTAGTACACTAGTGACACTTGCATATGACTCAGTGTTACTAAACTATCACTATAGAGAAGAATCAGATAACAGGATCTTAAAGTAGTTCAGTAGGTGGGAATGTGATGCTTAGAAGTTTTAAGTCCTGAAACTTTTTGAAACTATGAAAGGAAATATCTACCTATCTAATGAGGATAGGCTGACCACAAGAGAAAGACAAGTTCAGTGACTCAGCACTACTTAACATTACTTTCACAATTGCTAACCCTCTTTATGACATAATGTCAATATTGAAACTATTTGATTTTGCAGGCCCTGGAGGTTTTGACATACTACATTTATTGATGACTAAGTTACAAACAGACAGATGTTCTTTACTCATATACAAAATTAAAACCAACAAAAACAAGGCAAATCAGGGCAAACAGAAAAGGTTTTCACTCATTAGTATACATTACCTCTCAAATATCTGACTTCATATTCTGATTTCAGAAAGAAATTATACTAATGGTTCATTCATTTTCCCCTGAAAAGCTGTGTCAAAAGTTCTGATTTGACAGAAAGCTAGAGGATCTAGATTGTTTATAGTAAAAATATGTTATTGCAAAATTCATTAAGGTGTCTGGAGAAGTTTCAGGAATCCTCATATAGAAAACAGTCTAAATTTATTTCCTCTTATTTCAATTTCTTAAAAGCAAAACCAACTGCAGTATATCTGTTCCCATCTCAAAAGTAACAAATATTTTCCATGAATAAGCAGTTTCAGACAAAACATAAATCTGCTTATTCATGATTCTAGTACAACTGATCTACAGCTTGTAGCTTTATGAAGTTTTTGTGAGATTATTAAAAAATAATTCAAATGTTCTAAACTATATTATAAATCATGAAATGTAATTGAACTGTATATTTGAAAACATAAAAAAGTGTTCTTGATAGAAAAATACAACGTTAGGAGACATTACATTTCTCAATGTCTCAAAGTATTGTCCCTTATTTTTCATGTGTCCCATTCTAACGCTTCCCCTTCCCCATCCAAGAAAAGATGCCACCCAGGCATCTCTAAGTAAGATTCCATATGAATTCTCAATTAAGAGTCCTTTGTCTCCATTTCCTTTTGTAAATCATTTCTGTATTCTTCAGTTCAGGTAGTTATGATTCCTTTTATAAAATATAGTTGTGTTCAGAATACATATGATGCTTGGCAATATAGAAAGAAGCCATCTTCACTACGCAAATATGCAAATTTGTAGCAAGTGAAATGCGAACATTACCAGATGCAAGGGGGAAAAAGGGGGCTTTTTTGATGCCAGGCAAAACCCCAGAGATGTTGTAGGCTACCTTTTCTCCACAGCCCTGCAGAGAAGGTAAAGCTATATGGACTATAGCTGAGTTTCCAGGGTGCATAGTAAAGGCATATTTTGTGATTTAAAAAATGTAAATTATTCCTAGTGAATACCCACACCCTTTCATGTTGATATTCTTCAGTTTCTGGAAAGGTTACATTTTTTCATGTAAGATTTTCAGCTATTTTTGAATACTCATGCCAACATCCCCTTGTAGAGGAAAGAGCAGAAGGCTTTCCAGAAGTCATCAATACACTTTTCAGTTAATCTAAGTATGGGCTGCTAGCAGGAACTGTTCTGTTAACTCCATCTTGTGTGTTCACATGCCATCTTCAGAACTTTTTTAATGTACCCGGGTTTGGGACAAAAGAATTGAAAATAGAAACCTGTTTTATCAGATAAATTTGTGAGCAAAATAAATAATCCTTATTTTGGCATTGCTTATCAAATTGAAGAAAAAGTAAACAAATATATAGAATTATCTTGAATTCTATGATTTGTTCCACTTTAAGCTTCTTCTCCAGCATGAATATAATATTGTATCATACTACAGTAACAAATATTTACTGGAATAAATTTAATTTATCTGATTTTTTTCAAAGCATGAACAATTAATATATCATTCTACCTTGCCATTTAAGGTTTAAATACTCTGAACTATGTTCTATTTGAAATAGAGTATGACTAAAAATAATGCACAATAATCTCCCATGTTATAGAATGGGTCATAACTATTCACTAGAAGGTTATTTAATCTGACTTTATTTTGTTGCCATTGTATAAATAAAAAAGTGTAATTGTTTTCTCAATGTTTCAGTTTCACAGTTGTGAAAATAGACAGTTTTCTTAAAGAAGTCCTGCCAAAATGTTTCTGGGAATTTAGTCATACCTAGTATTTTCACTGACATAAAATTTTAGTTTGTGGTTACCAGAAGTCACTTCCTGTTTCACAGCTGGCACATGTCCAAACTGCTAATGTGGTGCCAGCCACATATTCCGTAGCCATGAGCTGCATAACTTATGTGACTCCTTATAGAGAGCTCAAGCTCTGCTTCTGACCATAAATAAGATAGCTAGGACACAGGAGGCAAAATGACTTGATAAATATGAGCTTAAACTAATCCTCATTTTAATACGTTAAACCTCTATTCTGTCAGCAAACTAGACTGTTTGCTTTTCTTCTTGCCACTTTTCTTAAGGAAAAGGTGATTTGTGGGTCAGTAGGTGGGCAGGGAAAGGGTTCAAATGGCAAAAGAGAACAATGATCTGCCATTCCCATTTACATTGCTTTTGCATACATGCAAAGTTTCTGTTTGTATTTGCGGAATAACCTTAAGGCATCTGAACTCTGTCTTATGCAATAGGGAAGAGACGAGTCTATGAGCATAAGCAGTGCTGCCAAATCTAGAGACACAGGTTGCTATGCAGGACAGTTATTTTTCTTCAGTCATCAACAATCGGTAGTATTAGGGGAGCAAGACTTATTTCTCTTCAAATGAGACAAAATGGTAATTTGATCTTCCTGAGATGTATTTGCATTCCTTTTCACACCAGTCCATCTACTTCAGTTTAAATCTATGCAACTTTATAGAGCTTTAATGTCAATTATAAGTAAAAAATGGCACAGCAAAAGTATAGTGAGAACTGACATTTACCAAGTGAGATGAGGAACAATAATTATTTTTGACACACCTCAGTAGATCTTACAATATAGAATGAGATTACCTGAAACCGTTTCTTGCTCTAATTGAAGGGGAAAGAGAGAGAGAGACAGAAGAAGCTAAGAAGTTAATAAAAGACACATAAAATATTAATTTTTCAAAGTTCTTGACTGAAGAACCTTTGGACTTCAAAATGGTCTGTGGCTTGGATGGAGAATGTTCTGCTCAAATTACATTTATAGTTGAGCACATCATTTTCAGAACAAAAATATACTTGATAACTAAGCTCTTTAACTCCTTAAGGGATAGCTGCAAGCTCTCAGTAACATTACCTAATTCATGACTGTTGTTCAAAAGTGAACATGTTTTCTGAAGTTCTCTGTTTTAGTGTTCATTTCAATGAGATAATTATGGCTCTAAGCTGTCAGCCCCTGAGGGCAGGTTATGTGGAGCAAGTTATATTCACCCTGCATAGCACTCATTTAGACTTTCCATAGGTACAAACAATTTTTCTCTGTCATTTTTCAGTTCAGAGTGTCTGAAACCAGGCAAGTCTTTGTAAGAGCCCACTGGAATAGTGTTTCTGTATCATAACACCAAAATGCAAGTGGCTTGCCTGATGACTCATCATGAAGATGTCTGAGGGTGGAAGGCCTATATGGGATGCACCAAGACTGTATAGGAAGAATAGTGATAAATAAACCCGACTGTTATCTGGACTCCTTGTAGCAAAGTGCTTCTGAAGTTGCACATGTTTTTCTCTGAAAGAATAGTTTATTTAGGCCAGAAAGAGATCCAATAGTGAGCTTATTTCCACGCAGGATGAATGGTAAGAGGAAGCAGACAGGACAAAAAGCAAAGTTACTTAGCTTGACATACACTCATATAACACCTGTCTATAAGTAAACAGTCTAAACTGGGGTAAAAGAGCTTATTGCTCACTCTGTTGAGGATTCTGATGAGAAGAATTTGTGCCTTAACTTTACATGCTACTATAATTGAAGACAACTTCAGTGGACCTAAAAAGTTGTATGACTAAAGACCTACTACTTGGTTGATTTCCTTTAATCATATGTAGTGAGATGCATTTCTTACCACTTCATTAATCAAGGTGATTTTTTAATCTATATGGTTTTCATAGAGAATTTATAAATATTAAAGGGATCCTAACACTCAAAATATAGAAATGAATCCCATGTATGGGGAATTGTCACATGCATACATTATATTTTTGTAATAGTGCACATGAATCAATATTAACCTTCAAGTGATTGTTAATTTTCATTCATTTCTTTCCTTCTTTTTTGGGTAATCTCTTAAATAGTTTTTTTTTTTTAAAAAAAGCATTCCAAAATGCCATGGTTTGCTGCCTTTTATTTTTTTTCTTTAAAATAATTTTCATTTCAGCCTTCTTTCTGAAGGCTGAAACTACTGGTCTGTACAATATTTATGTTAGCAATATGTTTCTTGCATTAGCCTTTATCACATACCTCAGACCTGACCTCAGTGAATGCTCCTTGTCACTGTTAGCATATTTCAGGCTCCATAACCATTCATTTCCTGGAGAGTATTTGGAGACTTTGTATACAATTATGAAGTTTGATAAGGCTTTTTTGTTGATATTTGAATGGAATCTACTTGTGGAAGACACCAGTCCATCTTGCATACTGTCAAAAAATCCCACTTTGGTCCCTATAACTACTTATCAGTGACACTGATGAAAAATTCTCTGTAGTCATTAAGAGCTGGCTTTTAAGCATCTCTTTAAGCACTAGCTTTATCTTCCTAGATTCACGTTTTGCCCTATGTGTTACTGTACTGTCACCAAAATATTTGATTCAATGACTTCTTTTTGCCCCTTTTTGTAAAAATCGAAAGATTTAGTAAGTTAAACAGATGTCTTCAGACAATTTGTCTTCATTCTTAGCATACAAATGGTAGTCCTGTATGACCCTAGTGCAGTTTCTGTCTTGTGACCTGTATGGTTTGTATTATATATTTTCATTGGTTTTGTTGGGTTTTGTATTAAAAATCTGACACTAGTAGAACAGTAGTTCTAGCTTCTCTTAGCACTATCTTCGTTAGTAGGGCCTGTAGTTATAGGACAAGGGGTAATGTTTTAAACTGAAGGTTGATTCAGACTAGATATAATGAAGAAATCTTTTACAATGAGGGTGGTGAGACACTGGAACAGGTGGCCCAGAGAGGTGGAAATGCCCCATCCCTGGAAACATTCAAGGTCAGGCTGGGTGGGGTTCTGAGCAACCTGATCTAGTTGAAGATGTCCCTGCTCATTGCAGGGGGGTTGGACTAGATGACCTTTAAAGGTCTATTCCAACTCAAACTGTTCTATGATTCTATGACCATGACCAGAAATGTCACAAGGTAAACTCTTTCTCTGGTGTCTGCTGCTGCATTTGCAGCTTATGTGAAGAGGTAAAGAAAATACTCTATAGGGTTTCAGTTTAACTGACACAAACCTTAATCATATCTTAAGTGAATCTTCTGCTGTCACTAATTGCAAAGCTGTGCACTGTGGGAGGAAGACTATGTGGAAATTTAAAAAAAAAAAGGAGACCCAACTAATCCTCTATTTGGTTCTGCAACCCACAAAGAACAGAATGGAAAGACATTCACAATTTTGCACTCTTTAATAGGCTGATTAAAAACCAGGTCTATGGGACATACTTTCACTCCTCCCTGCTTAGATGTTTCATTGGGTAGTCAGAAATGCAAGCTTCCCAAGCCCGGTAAGAGAGAGAAAAAGAATTGATCCTCACTCAGTAGTCCACTGTAACTACTGATACCTGGCTCCTGCTGCAAACATATTTTATCCATTACCTAGTTCATTTTAGAAGAAAATTCTCAAGGAGGCCTTGTAGAAGTGACTGGAATCTGGGATTCCTCCATCTCAGGGAACAGCCATTGCCACTTGTAGACTCCTATCTGTGTTCCTGCTTTTCTCCCTCCAGCTTCTTTGTGCCTAGCCTAGATTCTGAAAAAATGGAAAAGATGCACTAGACTTTCCTATAGCCTAAATTCTAATGCTCAGAGCACAGTTCTGGTAGCAGAGCCACAGAATCAAAGCGAAATCTGCTTTGAATTGTTTTTTTTTCTCTTTTTCTACCTGAAACTGTGCTTGAACTACTTTTTCAAAGAACTTGGTGAACCTGAATTGGAACTGACATACCAATATCCTTTTTTTTTTTTTTTTTAAAGAAAAAAAACACAACAAAAGCCACTAAAATTAATGTCACTAAATGTTTTTAGCTGTTGCATGTTTTTTTCAAGGTGAACTGATTAACAAGCTATTATGGGCTTGAACTGGAAGAATTTCGCAAATCAGCCTATACTGGAAATGTAACAAAAATTATTTACTGATTAAAGTCTGTGCCTTTAATTCATAGCTGCTTTGGAAAGCCTATATATTGTGTATTCCCCTTTGTGAGTTCTTTAACTGGTTTGTAATGCTATATAGTAACTTCATATACGCCCACTCTCCTTCTGCAACTCTGCTTCTGAATGAAATTAGTTGAGTCAATGGGTGCTATGCTTTGTGCTGAACTTAATACCACAGAAAACCAGAAAAATTGGCATATAGCTGCAGAATAGACTCGCTCATGGATTTCAGATGTGTTAGGTGCCAGGTCAGTGTTAAGAAGCTCTTTCTCAAGATAGTACAAGGCATTAATTAAGTCTAGTGTTGAAAATGTCAGTGCCCATGGATGACTGGGCAAGTATGCAGTTAGGTAAGTGCAATATGAAATAATAATGATGGTGTAGCATTTGGTGTAGTTAATATTTCATAATAAGTGGATGTAGCCTAGAGAAAGCAATAGACAACTGGATCAGTTAGATGTAATGTATTTTCATATACAGATTAATCACACAACCTTGCAGTTTTCACAGTTTTGTTTGTACTCTTTTCAAATGTCTCTAGTATATATTCCCAAAGTGTGTATGTGTGTGTGTGTTTGTGCGCATGTGCGCTTTTTACATAAAGCATGAGCATATCACAACACTTAAAACAGCTTACTTGGTCTTTACACTATTTATTTTTATTAAGCATGATTATGTACTTTGTAATGCCTTAATGAAAAAAGGCTAATTCTCATTCTCACTATTCCTAACTCTCAGTGTCTGCTTTCTATCACGGCGGTATTTCAAAAAAAAAAAGAAACTCCAATCTTCTGCACAGAGTAGTAGTGACATAAATGATGCTGGGGTCCTTTTAAATTTTGGAATCTGTTGTATTTTGGTGCTCCAGAACTTCAAAGTACAGCAACATACAAATGTGTGCAGCAGCGCAGGCTACCTTTTTATTACTGAAATGAAATAAAACTACTTCACTGTCAACACATTGTGACATTCAAGCAGTTTAATATTTTATTCTTCCTTCAGAATGGCATCAGCTGTACTAGGGCTAATTTGGGGTATTGTAGAATAGAGCTGACAGCAACAGAACTGCGCTTAAGGAAATAGGATCTATAAAAATGTGCAGTGCAATACCTTATCATGTTACTCCCAAGTCCACCCACACCCTCATCAAATACACTGTTATCACATGTTTTAATGTCATTGAAGTTGCAGCTGGCTTCCATATTGCAGTATTTCCTGTCCAAAAGGGCAAGGGGTTGTTTGAAGTTTAAAGGGTCTCAGTGCAGTGCAAACCATTCAAAAAGAATGGCCAGCACACGGTGCATGGCCTGGGAACGCTGAAGCACAAAGGCTTGCCTAGAAATCTTTCACATATCAGTAGAGAGCGACACTGTGAACCCTGTCTCCTACGTGTGTCTTTTCCTACGGATTTTTGCACCTTCTTGCAAAATTGTCTTTGCTTTCGGCCACCCGGGACAAACGTCTGAGGACGGCTCTCCGGCTTGGTCCCCCCCAGTGCCGCCGTCCCTTTCCCCTCCCGGCGCCGGCGGGAGCGGCAGGGCAGGATGCGCTGTGTCGGGAGAGCCCACCTAGAGGGCCCCCTTGACGCCAGCGCAGCCTCTGCCAGCAGAGCCCTCGCCGCAGCCGAGCCCAGTCTGCTGCAGAGTAAGTGCCACGGAGTCCGCAAGTGTCCGGAGCTGCTGCTGGGCGAGGACACGAGCAGCCCGAGGGGTAGGTTGGAAATTCTTGTCAGGGAAAAGGAAGCAAGAGCCTGTTGCCTGCGTTGCTTCAAAATATACGTCGTCTCTTTTGCCCGGGCTTAAGAATCCTCCCGAGGATATTTACCAGAGCGTCAAGGAGGCATAACTCCTATCTGGGAGCTGAATTGGGAAAAAAGGACAGCAGAAAAAAAAATGCTTAGGTAACATGGGACTTAAAGCTTTGCTTTCATTTTGCAACGTACAGAATGATGCACATGGCTTTATATACAGTGTAACATCAAAACAGAACTAGGTTCTGCAGTGCAAGAGTCAATAGCTTAGTCATTTTACTTAAAGGGGGCAGGCAGCTTCATAATGGGGTTAGACAGCAAAAATGAATTTGATCATTGTATGCTCACATCTCGTGATGGTATCTAACTGTAGTCCTGTCCTATGGAGCGGAAAAAGCATACTTCCTTCCTTCTTTCTTAGTTAGTTGAAGAAACAAACCCACAGTATCCAATTCAGAAATAAGTTTGGGTTTGTTGTACATGGCTATTAAACATCATCCTTTTCCCTGGGCTTGTAAGAAAGGAAAACTGCATTAAAACGATCACTAATGAATATGTGTCTAAGAAAGAAGAAAAAGCAATATTCATTTCTGAACATGGCAAAGCAATCAGAAGTTATGTATCTTCCCCTAACCACTGATTTGGCACGGATGACAAGAAACTATCGTTTGACTAACCTTTTCCAACTGTCCAAAATGCTGCATATGAAGATGCTTTAATTCCCAGTCAAAGCACTTGGATTTTTATCAAGGCATTATCACAACAGTTTCTATATACTGATTAGTTTAATGTTTTTTAAGTAGCAAGTGATGCATAAATGGATGGACGTGTACCTAGAAAACCCTGTGAGAAGTATTTCTTCGGATCCTGGGAATTTTTATTTTTGTGGATTACAGTAATTCTTGCAATAATCCCTGCTGTTAACTGCTCGTGCAGTGTTCTGGAATGCATCTATGAATACCACAGCAGATAAATCTGTCTGACAAGGAAAACACTAATGCTGGAAGATCTGTGAACATGATGCATGTGAATAATTTCCCCTTTAGGAGGCATTCATGGATATGGTGAGTAATCAATACACATTAGAGATTGTTAAACTCAAAATGCCTGTTTGCAAAATACTGTGGCAACTACCAGATGCTATGTTTTTTCCCTACATTACTATCAAATGAGAACTAACTGGGCTATAAGGAGAATGAAAATCTTACAGAGACAGTAGAGGTGAAGTAATATGAGGTTGGCACTCCTTTGCCTTTACAAAATGGGCAAGGCATAAAATTTGTATTGTTATGGTCATGTTTCTTTTCTGTGCTCCCATTTGAGCAGGGAGACGTATTTTCTTGATGTGTCAAAGCAACGCGTATTCCCATTTCTTTCTTAGCCTGACTTGAATGAAATAATGAAGGTATCTTTTCTCCCTATGCTACTGTGTTGTTTGTTCTGGAACTTGTTTATTTATATACATTCCAGTGACCTGAAAACCGGAAAAAATGCTCATTCATATGATGATTCAGTAACGTTTAATAAATGTTTTTGTATGCTAGGTTCTGAAATGTGGTTATTTGGAGGACGACCATATAGCATTAAAATCCCTTTATCATCATTAAAACAGCTGTTTCCTCTTTGAACCACAGGCATCTACACTTCTGGCTCACTGCAGAATATTCCTCTGTAACTTTCTGTGCGATGTGGTGCAGTTAACTTGCGTGTAAATTCTACCAGTGGCTGTTGCGTCATGTCTTGCTCCTGGTATTGGCATTAGTGTCCTGGTTAGTGCTTAATGAGTATTATCAGGTGAGGCAAGAATACTTACCCAGAAAAACTTTAGCTCTTTGTGCGAATATTGAGTCTTGCAAAATATTAGAAGCAAACATATTATGGAAGCTCTTTTTTAAAAAAACAACTGCATGGGAGTTGAGGGACTGGGTTCAGAGTGCACCTTTGTCTGACAGATTTGCCCTTAAGGCGTATGCTGGCCTCTGCCCGCAACCGGTTTGCGGGAAAACGGAAGAAGAGGATTCTTCCCTTGGGAACGCCCGAGCAAAGTTCTGAAAGCCGCGTTCTTTTTGCGGTATTTCGAAGTTGTCTGCGGGGGCAAGCGGCCGCCGAGGCCCCGGGCCGGCAGCACCGGCGCTGGCGTCACCCGCTGCCGTTTGTCGGCGGCGCCGCCGGCTCCGCGCGGAGCCAATGGCGGGGCCGGAGCCGCCCGTAGCGCGGGGGGGGGCGGGGCGCGGGGCGGGGCGGGGCGCGGGGGGGCGGGGCGCGGCGGCGGCCGGGGCGGGCAGCTGGGAGGGACCCGCCGCCTTCAGCGCGTCAGCTGCGTGCACTTAGGGCTTTGTTTGCTGGTTTTTTTTGTTGTGTTGTGTGGGTTTTTTGTTTTAAATTAAATTTATGCCACGTTTCCGTAGAACCGTCCTGACCCACGTAAAACCCTTTCAGAGCCAACTTGAAACCGCGTTACCTGAAAAATGGAGCATGTGGCCTGGAACGTATTTCATCTTTCTGTTTTGGCGGTTTATTTAGCAAGGCATGTTGGGGAGGGGACTGCAGCCCACACCTAACAGGAAGGCCATTTTCATTGTTTTCTCAGAATTTGGCCTACTTCTGTTTCCAATAACTTGCAGAAATTATTTTAAGCATGCTTTAACCCCCAGAGCTCATCTTCTGATTAAGCGGTTTTCAGACATGAACCCTGAAGTCTGCCGAGGGGGGGGTGTGTGGAACAAAGCGACTCTTATTTATCTCCTCTAAGAGGATGTTACATGGTTTCCCCATGCACTCCTCGCCAGCCCCTTGCTGTCTGACACAGGATGTGAGCCCACTGCCTAGGGAAGACTGGCAGAAGTGTTTGCTAGGAAGATACATAAGGACAATTATATGTTCCACATTACAGTTTTCATTGATGCAAGCTACAGTATGCCTACATCTGTGCTTACCGAATCCTAGATCCCTAATTTAGAATGGAAGTGTTTTTAGCATGCCATTGTTCATCTCCACTCTGAGAGAACTGGCAAATTTGCTTATTCATGCTACAGTAGGTCTGTAAGGAGCATTTGTGGGTGCCAGGGTTGTAAGCTGGCAGTCATAGCTTTTAGTTCTGAACCGTCACAAATCCATGCATCGCCTGTAAGGAATGACAACCTTTTCTGTTATGAATAGGAATTGTGACAAAGGAAAGTTTTCTATATGTATATAACCTCCAACACCCACCCCCCCCAGCCCCCCCACCCCCCGTGCTACTTTCAGATGTCCATTAAAGGATGATAATGAAGATAAAGGAAAGGATATCTTTCATGGGACCCAAATAGTTTTGTGTTTGTTTAATACAAATACTAGTTCATCATCGTTAACAATGTTTCCCCAATGCTGATGCAACACATCCAAGGCGTTTTGTGGCCAGCGTTGTGTACTTCATAACATTTGTAACCTTTATATGCATATAGAACCACATATTTCAGAAGTAGGACTAATGATTTTCTGTACCTTAGAGATGTTGCTTTTTTAAGGTATTTCTAGTACCTTAGAGACATGCACTATGCCTTCATGTGCTAGTTCCTGCTTGTCTCACATGGAATGTGGGGAGGAAGACTTGGGGGACTGGGGATGGGGCGGGGAATGAACTCTTCTGAAATATAACTTACTGTTTCAAATGTCCAGGATTTCAGTGTTGTGTAACTAGTCAAGAGGGTGGATGTATTTTTGGTGTTCAGTCTTTTGTGTGGGTTTAGGGCAAGAACAGACAAGAAGTGACAATCCTGAGAGCAGGGTTTGAATGTGAACCTGTAAGCTTTTGCAAGTCTAGTGAGAATTCCAGTATCTGAAGCCTCCTAGTAATGTTAGTAATAGGTAGCAACTGACTACGGACAAAAAGCAACTATAAAATATGTATGTTCCCAGGTAGTATGAATGAGAGCTATAATCTGAATGGACTCTAAAGGTCATATAAAACTGAGATTGGAGTAGGCAAAACAAATATACTTTGAAGCTGTTTCAAATAGATTGTAGAGAAGCAAATGTAAAATACATACGATTAAAGGGGTGCAGTGGTTGGGGAAGGTCATGTCCTGGGTGAGGATAAAGTTAGTCCTAGCAACAGTGGGAAATGTTTGTGATGATATGAGGATGAGGATGATTTTATAACTACTTACCACATTACACACTATACAGCATAAATTATGTATTAACAACATACAGCTTACTACAACTGATGCTGAAAACAATTTTAGAAACATTTACTGCCGAAGTATATAACCTAGATTTCCTAACATTACATTTTATCTGCCTTTTTGATGCCAAAGCAAATTAAGATAAACATGGTGTTCAATTTTGGCTTGCCTAATTGTGTAAACAAATACTGTATATGCCTTTTAGCTTTACCATAGGCAAAACAGAAATGTGTTCAAGATTATCTGTCTTTAAACTGGTAAAGGTTTAAAATTAATCCACAGGTGAGTACACTAACTTTACAATTTACTTAATTTGATCATTATTGCTTGGTATACTTCATATAATGCAAAATGATGCAGATGCATGGTTGTAAAGGTTGTTCTTTTCTTCAGATAATTTGATGACTAACTTATTTTTTGAAAAGCACCTTAATAATTCCTTGAATGATTGCAATTGTTATTAAGCTTCAGTTTTTGCCAGGATTCTAAAATAATGATACTGAATTGTTTATTTGTACGTTTTCTAGAAACCCACATGGTTGTCAGCCAGCCAAAAATGTTTGGCTTTCCATTCTTACGCGGGTTCTTCCATTTTGTAAGAACAGAACAATATGTAACTGTGAAGAAAACTGATGGAAAATGAAGATCTTAATGCTAATGCATGAAATAAACTTTTTGTTATGTTCTTAGGACACGATGAGTCACCTCAGCTCACTAAGGTGTCATGGCCAACTAACTCTGTCAAGTGCTCTGCTCTTTTCATGGCATAACTCTTCTGGCCCAAACCAGGATGAAAAGTTTCAATTTACTCATTTGCTTGTTCTAGAAAATTCTGTGTTTATAGTGGGGAAAGAAAATAAGCTTCTTTATGAACTGCTTTTCAGCACAGTACTTAACCAGTTTTTAGATGTTTTGTACTTAAAACATTAACATTAAAAATGTAGAGGAGTATCTCAGTTCTTCCTTTGGAAATCTGGATTTGAACCTGAATTTTGGGGAAAAGAAGTATGATCTCTTAAACTAAGAAGAAACTTTTTAAGACCAAAGAATGTTGTTTAACCATCTGTGGTCAGCAGGTTTTCACAGTATTGCTATAGTATGAAATGTCACCTTATTCCCCATGTTCTTACGCATAGACAGGTGTTACTTTCCTTCAGGCATTGTTGCAGTTTATTGCTCAAGTTACGATGAGTGTAGTAAGATACTGAATGAAACAAGGAGTTTCATTTTAAGGTATCTATTGTCTTTTCTTTATATTTCTTAACACCTTATCTGTCTGGTGTCACCTAGCCAGCATTCAGTATGCTGAAAATTAATGAAGGGAGAAAAATATTTCCACTGTCTGCAAATAGGGCAAGAGTTTATTTGTTTGTAAGCTGTGTTAGCAGTCCTTTGACTTTCTGTAATGTTACCATGTGAAAAGCTGAAAGATCTCCAGAAACATTAGTCAGCTAAGCCTGACAACGCCCCTGACGGACAGGCTGGGTATGTATCTATGTATGTAAATTACAACCTTCACCACGGAAGTGCTCTGTAGTCTTCCACACAATAGTTAGGGCACTTCTGCAGGCAAAATTTCTGCACAGGCAAGATAATATAACCATATAAGCTAATGTAAACTGTCACTCGCTTTGGATGTACTAGACAGATGAGTACCCTGTTGGGACTTCAGTCGATTATTCCAGAATAATAAGATCATTTAACCTGCATTTTCAGATCACTAATACATTAATCTTTGTATTACTGCAACTAATTTCAAACTGAACTTCTCTGTCTTTGGAATGTGGACTCTTGTCAAGGCCTGCCTTTTGCTCTTTGGTGCTCAGCCTACAATCTGTAAATGAAGTTGTTATTTCATAACTCTCTCCTTCGGATGCACCATCTGTTTTGTTCAAGTGAAAACACTTTGAAACACTATGTCTCATTAGACGTAGAGCACGTCTGTGAACCAGTCATTTTCAGGCTAAGTTAGAGTCAAGTTGTTTCTTGAAGGATCTTATAAAATTGCAGAAAGTCTTGCTGTGTCTGGATATAGTCTTGATTTATATCTTCTTGGAAACTCAAGCCACAATCGTAGAAACTAAATTGAAACTTCTTTTCATAATGAACACCTGTTCATGCAGTTCTTCACTCTTACCTGCATAGAAAGAGCCACCTTCTCTTCTTGGGGAAGAGTTTATCCGTAATTACATTTTGGCTCAGCAAAAATTACCCTACACATCTACCTCTTAAACAATAGTTTAGTAATGAAGAAAAAACATTTAAATTATTATTACATTAAACATGTTGGTTAAATATGATTTATTATTTATGTTGTTTCATTTATAGAGTACTGTGTAAATAGGTTTGTAGGTACTTACATAGTTCATAAACATTTGGGCCTGACTTAAGTGGGGATGGTCTTTTGTTGACAGATAGATTCCCTGAGGATTGGAATTTGACTCCTAGTGAGAAAAGAAACAATGGTGTTAAGTATTGTAGTACGTTAACAGGTTTACTTGAAATCCACCTATATGGCATTTGGAGACAACCAAAGAATTGTCCAGGTCTATTCATAAAGATTTATTATTTTGTTTTATATTTTCAATTTGTGGGCAGGGAGGAGAGTAGAGGGAGGAAAGAGAACCGCTAAAAATATTGAAGGCTGACAATCACAAAACTGAAGATTGGCCAACAAATATAATTTACTGCTTATTATAGTTTCATGTAATTAAAATAGAAGTAGTTGGGTTTCACTTGTACACTATGCTAAATGGCAGGTTTTATGCTAATATGAATTCATTATTGTCTGCTGAAACTGTAACTGAATACATGATGCTTGATACTTTTTTATTACTGGATTACTTCTTTGATGATAGCAGAATGAGTTAAGATAATTTTTCTTTTAACCATTGAAAAATACAAGAATATTTCCAGTAAAAACTACTGGTGAGTAGCTGTTAATAAATGCAATCATTTTCCCTGTGTGACTCACTCCATGGGATTAGTAAAATGGAACACACAAAAGAAAAAGTTTCAAAGGAGTGGATAGGAACAAGGACAACATTTGAAAAAGAAAAGAACAATTTTGCTTAGGAAACTGGTAACTATGTTTAAATGTCTGATCCATTTTAACAGAAGAAAGGGGTGTTTACATACTTTTAAAACTGGCTAAGTTGATATTCCTAGATTACCTTGGGAATTTATTACTATTTTTAAAGATGGGTATGGAAAAATAGTATGAAAATTAGTATTTTGCCTTATTTAGGCAAAATTAGTTCTCTTTCTGTTGAGAACTAATTAAAACTTGCCTGAATATTAAAGTTATTGAAGCACTGGAAAGCTACAGTGAAATTGCGTATACCTGAGTCTCAAATTTGGGAACTGTTTCTTTTAGATTTAGTTAGCTTAGTTGATCTCTTAAAAGGAGGATCTCTAGGCTTCTTGTATCACAACTTTTAATTTTACAGAATGATTTATTCAGTAGTTTTACAAAATGTAGAAGGCTTAATTTTTTTTTTCTAAAGTAGAATGGCTTCATATTTTCAATCTTAAGGAGCAATTGGTTTAGATTGTGTTATTTCATATTGTCTCATTTTAATTGGGTTACTTTGATATGGCAGATGACAGCTTGTCCCCTTCAGGAAAACAGATAATTCTTACTGAGATGAAAAGACATGACTTTAACTCTTTCCATCTGCAATGAAATGTAGCTCCTATTTTAATGATTTTTTTTTAGTGGTTATAAAATGCTTAATTTCAGACACTAACAAATAGTCTTTAATATATGATCTGAAATACAGACACATTTTTAATGTGGTCAGTAACTAAGGATTGAATCAGTTACCTTTGTTTATCATATGGATGTAACTCTGTAACAGAAAGCTTGCGTGTCCTTCATAAGTTGTTGGCCTTGACACAACAGTTACTTGGTAAAATTCTAAGGTCAGTTCTATGCCTAGTTGAACAATCACATGATCTTTAGAATATTTTAAGAGAAAAAAGTACTCCATGTTGTGTCATAACATTTTATACTACATTTATTTCATATGTCTTATTCCATGTTATTACTGGATTTATCTTTCTTTACAAAATTGTTTAAGAGTGATCTCTTTTCTGGGGATGTCAATATACACTCTTATTCACAAGCAATTTAAAGTTTTCAGAATTTAACTTCTTTTTAACTGGAAAAAAACATACAGCTCATTTGCAATATACCTTGCAGATTCAGACCGGAACAAGACCTTCAAGGTGAAATAGCCTTTCTGGTTATAGTAGAAGCATCAAGCACAGAGGCTCATATACCCTAATGATATGTGTCTGTATACCAGGGGAAAAAAAGTTTCAGAAGTTGGTTTCATTTGTCTTTGTATCCAACTGTATTCTGCATAGGCAAGTAATGCCTTCAGGGAAGTGAGGAGATTTTAGTTATCAAATTATTAATCACAGTGTTACTTTAATTTAGTGTACAATTAAATCCTTGAGACATATTAAAAATAGCAGATTAACTGTGGGTTTGAGTGCTATTTTAAGAGAAAAGTTTCATTTGGTGGATCTGGACCAAAGCTGTTAGTTATGAAATTGACCAAATATCAACCAATTAAAAATCATTTCAACACATGAAAGTCTAAGATTTTTAGGCATCTTTGACTATTTGTGAATTTTTGTTTTCATGTTATGTGCATTTATGAACATTATCTTCCAGTATTAGTTTTTTGGCTAATTCATCTTGAATTGGGTAAGTGGAATAATAGAAAAAGGAATGAGGCATCTCATCCATACATACTTACAGAACTTGGGGCAGAGGAACCAGTATCATGTTATATTCAGTATCTAGATACATCCAGTAATGTATGGAAATCAATGCTCAACTGAACTAAAATGTACATATTAAGGACAAAAAAATGCAATTTTAATCGTTTGGATTTGGTATATTGTGAAATAATAATGTACATATCATGCCATCCTCCAACAGCAGAATTACTTACCAAAAAAATACTGGTGTGAGGACTTAATATTTTTAGCTTGCATTTGATTGCATACATTCATCAGCTTATTTATATTTAGGCATCTAAAGAATACTTAGACTTCCAACTTCAGAGGCTTTATTTAATTCTTAAACTCTGATAGAGGTATTTTAGCCAATATTTTTCAGCTCAGGAGGACCCATAAGTTCCCAGAAACCTTCTTGAAATCTGTCATTCCAATGTTTCCTGCCCACTATAAAATAACATTTCATGCAACAGAGCTCATAACTGTCTTAATGAGCATGGCCTATGACTGTTACTGAGCTCTCATGTTTTACCTTTCCTCAGTACTTTAATTTGTAAATAGCGGATCTGAACCTTTACAGACATTCCAAATCAGCAACACTATTTCATTGTCTTGCACTGTATTTAGCTACTGTATGTGTCCTACTATATGACACTACTTTTCATCAGGCAGTGTCATCTTTGTAGTGTCTTAACCTTCTACCAGTCACCAAATAAAGCAAAGAAGCTGTGGTAATAGGCAACAAAAACGATAGAATAGCTATTTTCCAAACAGGTCATAAACCGAATAGTCATGGTGAAATAAAAATTATCCCTTCCCCCATCTTGTAGGAGGTATGGAGAAATTTACACCTGGGATAAAAGTAGAAGATTCTTGAATGCTAGGCTGGTGTCATACAGAAAAGCATATTTTCATGTACAGGCCAAGAGATACCCAGCTCTTCTATCAGTTATTTTTTTAAATATACTTGCAGCCTTTCCACGTTTCTTGCTGGTTGTGAGAGAGTAGGTTTTTTGATTGTATTTTAATACAGTGATACTGAAACGGAGGTTTGGTAAAGGTTACCAATCAACAAATACCTATTCTTTCCCTGTTGCTGTTTGGGATTTTGATCTTAACTGTCCTTGGAAATCTCTTCAGGGTAAACATACAGCAGTAACCGTGCAATTTTCCCCTGAGAATTTCCAGGCTCTTTGAATAACTGCCATAGAAAGTGGTCTCTCCCTCCGAGAGACTCACCTGTCCCATAAAAATACAATAATCCTAGGAATTGCCCAGAGAAGGTGAGTAGCTAACAGCTGCTGGGTTTTTTCCTCCTTTCTAATCCAACAGTATTTGGAATGTCCAGCTCACAAATACTGAAATTGCTCTTTCCAGTATTAGACAGATGTTAGTGGGAGTATTAGTTTGGGATAATAGGCCATTTTATTTGTTAGGAAGTTACAACTTGATAAAAAGAAAGTTAATGTGCGGTGCTTGTCATCTGTGTAATAAACATTTTCAAGTTTTAAATGGTGTAATGCTTTTATTATTGCAGTGTAAGTTGGTGAGCTATATGCTATACAATATCTTTAGCAAGAGTGGAATCTCTATACGCTGTATAATCCTCACAGACTAATCAATTTTCTTTCCATAGGATTGCATTTTGCAATTAGATGTGGCTTGTGGTGAGGTAACTGCTACTGGGAATACCACAGTCACGAAAAGGTATGCATGCTGAGCTGCAGCTGAGCTAATATATGGCTATTTATGGCAACCAAGCAGGAATCAGAGATTAAGACATAATAAGGTAGGGATTGTACCAGCTCACTTGCTTGTTCTGTGAAGTAGAAGGAGGATTTTAAAGCTGATTTAGAGCATTGCTTTTCCCCTGCAAAGTGAGTATGAATAAAAGTTTTAAGATATTTTTGCATAGTGAACGTTTTTGAACCATCAGTTCATGCAATCCTACAACAAGATCATATAGTCAGGCCATTGTTTCATTAATTATACAATATATTTAAAAAAATAATTGAAAGGCAAAATGAATCTACGTTCTGAAACAGAATAAATGACAATTTGTCAGGATATAGGTAATGGCATCTGTATTAAAAAATAAATTCACTAAGGAAAACAAACACTTGGAGTAGTAACTGCTAGATTGTCAGTTTTTTGCTTTGTATCCTTTGCTGAAACGCTTCATTCCTACTGCCCTCCCCACCCCCCCACCCCACCCCACCCCCCCCAAAAAAAAAGAAAAAGGAGTGCTCTTCTCCTTATGTATTAAGATTTTGATACTTGGTAAATATAGAATACATAAGCATATTTATGACTGTGAGTTTAATGTTACTGCTTTCCTGAAATGTCATTTGCTTTCCGTATATTCACAGGTATGTTACTGGGCATTAACCAAGGCAGCACATGCAGAATGTTGGGCAGGAAGAACTGCTTTGGGACTGTCATTTAAATATATCACTATCTATATGTGAAATGCCCCCCTGCCCCAGTTACTTGAAGAAATCAGGCCTGCATGATCATACCTATCTGTTTCTTTCAGGAAACAGTGTTGGTTAGAAAGTGCCTTCAGTCTGCGTGCTTCCTGAGGGAGGGACTGCTGCTCCCTGGCAAAGCGGCCCCTGGGAGCAGCTGGCCGGGCAAAGCCCTGGCAGAGCTTGCTGTCACCTCAGTGCTTCTTGCCTCCTGCACCCTCACACTGCGTCCGTGCAGGTGGGTCACAGGAGAGGGAGGAGGTGGCCAGGCTCCCCGTTCCTCATGCAGCAGCTTACTGCTGCAGTTCAGGTGTACTGTGGGGATGAAGCCAGTGAAGTGTGTTACGTGGACATGGGCGTAGAGACAGTAGAGTTGAAGCGTTATCCATGCAGACATGTTCAGGACAAAAACACAGACAGAATGGAGTTTGCAGTAATGATGAACCTGTATCTCTGTTAACCATAGATTTAATCTGTTAACATCATATTCTGAATATTTTCAAAGCCACTCATTTACATCTTAAGTGCTTAGGCTGCCTCTGAACTCCGTAAGATTCACTTACGAATTGACAAGCAAGTCCAGTTGTGTTGTTCTTTCCCATGATGAATAGTGTAGGTAACAGCAAGGATTTTGAAAGCACCTTAAAGAAACCTTTAAAACATCAGCAGAACAACCATGGTATCATAGTACTCTCCTTACTGAAAATGTATGCAGTATTTTAACTGTCAGTTACAGAAAACACAGAATAAAATAATTAAAAGCATGTTTAAATTTCTGAGAAACCACTTTTCTTCCCTAACTAGTCACCCATGCTTGAAGTACTCAAAAAGTGCTGAGTATTTAACATGCATTAGTTTTACCTTTCAGGAACGTAAGTTGAGGGCATCCGTGCATTTGGAATGAGATTTGTAGTAATAACAGGACCACTGCAGGCTTGAAAAAGTATCTTATTTCTAATTTTAAAAGAGACTTTGGTGCTCTGCAAGTTTTGCACTATCATCCATGTTAGGGGATACCATGAAGAAAGAACAAATGTGCTTGCATGTCTAGGGAAATAAAGATGACATTTTGTCTAGTGTTGTGAGTCCCTTGTGGGACCCTATGTGAAAAGTACATAGAATCATAGAGTAGTCTGGCTTGGAAAGGACCTTTAAAAGTCATCTAGTTTAACCCCCCTGCAATAAGCACGGACATCTTCAACTAGATCAGGTTGCTCAGAGCCCCATCCAACTTGACCTTGAAATGTTTTCAGGGATGGGGCATCTGCCACCTCTCTGGGCAACATTTCCAGTGTTTTACCACTGTCATTACGAAAAAATTCTTCCATATTTCTAGTCTGAATCTATCCTCTTTCAGTTTAAAACCATTACTTCTTCTCCTAATGCTACAGGTCCTACTAAAAAGTCTGTCCCACCTTTCTTGTAAGCCCCCTTTAAGTACTGAAAGGCTGCAGTAAGGTCCCCCCAGAGCCTTCTTTTCTCCAGAGGAACTAACTACCTCAAAACTCTCTCAGCCTTTCCTCATAGGAGAGGTGTTCCATCCCCCTGATCATTTCTGTGGTCCCCCTCCAGACCTGCTCCAACAGGTCCATGTCTTTCCTGTGCTGAGGACTCCAGAGCTGGATGCTCCAGGTGGGGTCTCACCAGAGTAGAGCAGAAGGGCAGAATCACCTCCTCGACCTGCCGGCCACGCTTCTCTTGATGCAGCCCAGGATACAATTGGCTTTCTGGGCTGCAAGTGCACGTTGCCAACTCATGTCCCGTTTTTCATCCACTACTACCTCCAAATCCTTCTCTGCTGGGCTCCTTTCATTACCTTCATCCCCCAACCTGTATCGATACCAGGGGTTGCCCTGACCTACGTGCAGGACTTTGCATTTGGCCTTGTTGAATCTCCTGAGGTTCCCCTGGGCTCACTTCTTGAGCTTCTCCAGGTCCCTCTGGGTAGCATCCCATCCCTCAGGCACGTCAACCACACCACACAGCTTGGTGTCACCTGCAAATGTGCCGAGGGTGTACTTGATCCCACTGCCTATACCGTTGATGACAATATTAAACTGTACTGATCCCAATATGGACCCCTGAGGGACACCACTTGTCATTGATCTCCATCCAGACATTGAGAGCTGTTGACCACTACTCTCTGGATGTGACCATCCAACCAATTCCTCACCTACCAAACAGTCTGTCCATCAAATCCATGTCTACAGTTTAGAGGGAAAGGTGTTGTGTCAAAGGCCTTACAGAAGCCCAGATAGATGACATTCATAGCAATTCCCTTCCCCACTGATGTAGTCACTCCATCATAGGTGGGCAGCAGGTTGGTCAGGCAAGACTTGCCCATGGTGAATCCATGCTGGCTGTCTTGAATCACCTCTCTGTCCTCCATGTGCCTTAGCAGAGCTTCTAGGAGAATCTATTCCATGATCTGCATGGGCACAGAGGTGATGCTGAGAGATCAGTGGTTCCCAGGGTCCTCCTTTCTACCCTTTTTACAAAGAGGTTCAATGTTTTCATTTTCCAGGTACCAGGGACTTCACCTGACTGCCATGACTTTTCTAGCATCAGTGATTTTTATGTGAGACTTTTATCAGTCAATGCACTTTCACCTTCAGGAGAAATATATGCGTTTCATTGATTTTTTTTTTTGTTGTTTACCTTGGAAGTTAGGACAGGGAAAGAACTGAAATCATATTGTGAATGCTGTGCGTTTGTCAGTATATTTTGCTACTGCATAGAGGTTTTCAACTGCTGAATATCAGAATTCCTCATGCACAGTGAAATTAAAATGCAAATGTCAGAGAATCTTTGTGTTTGTACCTGCAGTGACAGGAGATGGTTGGCTGCAGAGCCTTGGAGGAGTCTTGCTAAAGTCTAACAGAGTCTAAACTCCCAGTTTAGAACAGTCTTGATAAATGTGTGCTTTAGATGGTGAGAGAAATGCCATACTTCTGGGTCCTGTATCATTGCAGAGTTTTAAGAGCAAGTTAAACCAACATGTGCTAGGCATATTCAGCTACAGTTCTGTTGGGTTTTCTGCTTCAGTTTTAGAGCTGTGTTGGCAAAATTGAAGAAATCAATGGAGTTTAATTGACCAGTCAGACCTTTGGGCTGGAAATTAGAGTACTCCTAGACTGTCAGACAAAGCAGGCTCTGGAACAGCCTTCCAACAGCATATTGGAGAAAAGCATGGAAGTAATTAACTGTTGCATGTTAAAAATAACAGAGGAAATGTTTCTGTGATGTGGAGTCTGTGACAGCAGGGCAACTAGACTGTGTCACCCAGAGTGTCTCTTACATCCCTTCTACTTTTAAGTTTCTTTCTGGTAAATGAATTAATTCAACTACTCCCTTCCCTTCGCTGCCCTGCCCTGCCCCGCCCCGCCCTTCCCTGCCCTGCCCTGCCCTGCCCTGCCCCACCCCGCCCTTCCCTTCCCTGCTCTGCCCTGCCCCACCCCGCCCTGCCCTGCCCTGCCCTGCCCTGCCCTGCCCCACCCCGCCCTTCCCTGCCCTGCCCTGCCCTGCCCTGCCCCGCCCCGCCCTTCCCTGCCCTGCTCTGCCCTGCCCTGCCCTGCCCCACCCCGCCCTTCCCTTCCCTGCTCTGCCCTGCCCTGCCCCACCCCGCCCTTCCCTGCCCTGCCCTGCCCTGCCCTGCCCCACCCCGCCCTTCCCTTCCCTGCTCTGCCCTGCCCCACCCCGCCCTGCCCTGCCCTGCCCTGCCCTGCCCCGCCCCGCCCTTCCCTGCCCTGCCCTGCCCCACCCCGCCCTTCCCTTCCCTGCTCTGCCCTGCCCCGCCCCGCCCCGCCCTTCCCTGCCCTTTCCTGCCCTTCCCTTCCCTTCCCTGCCCTGCCCTGCCCTCCTCCCTCCTCCCTCCTCCCTTCTCCCTTCTCCCTTTTCCCTTTTCTTTTCCTGCCCTTTTTCCTGCCCTTTCCTTTCCTGTCACTTTAGGAGTTTAAATCATTGTTGATGTATTTTTGAAAGAATTCTGTATTTGTCTGTAATGCCTAAGTAGTAATGCCTCTTGTTTCCGAGGACTAAGCTTTGGGAGTAACAGGGGTCTGGTAGAATTGCTTCGGTGTTGCAGCTGGTATATTTCAAATAGTTCCTGTATTGTATCTGTAGTGCAAGTAATATATAAAAAATGTAAACACACACACAAAAAAAGTATATTTTAAAATATCTTTGATACCCATTTGGGTTCTTTTCCTATTTTTACTATTAATGATGTATTCATTATTTACCTGTCTGAAAAGTGTTAAAGTGGTAGTGCTTTTCTAAAAGTTACTAAAATAAGGAAAGAGAGATTGATGCAACCATCAATGAAACAGATCATTCATCTAGTAACAAATTTAGGAAGATGGATCAAAAAGTCATTTAAGCCTTTGAAAATGGGATTGATACCAGTGGAAATACCTTTGAAAATAGGACTGATAACCAGTGGAAAACTTTTGTACCAAGTTACATAACTTCATTTTAGTAAATAATGTGTTCTTTGAAAATGTGGTTTCAGTCAGTACCAGTAGCAATTTTGGGTTAAATTGCATGAATAGTTTCAATGTGTAAAAAGGTGGTGCCTAGGAGTAAGTAGCGCTGTGCTGGAGCAGACTGCCAAGCTCAAATGGGAGTTTATGGTTTTGATGGCATCCTCATCTAGCAAAAATAACACCAAGGATGCAGAGACTTACGTTTAAATTTCCTCCTGTTCCACAGTCCTGTAGAATGCCTAAATGCTAAGACACATAGTAATCTTGTGTGTCTTTATTTCTGTCCTTTTCTCTGAGCTGTTACATTTTATATAGGATGCTCCCATGGTAGTTCTATATCAAGGTGAATAGCGCAATCTGCAAATAGCAAAACCAATTAAATATAGATCCTATTGTTTTATGGCAGAGCTCTTTAATAAATTATGATGCTTCTAGCAGCAGCCTCTTATCTCAATAGGTTTTTCATCCCAGTAAGAAAAACAGATTAAAATAATTTATAAATAATCCAAATTGAATTCTGATTTTTTTTAATTAGGTAGCTGAATCAAAAATCTAGTTACTTCAGCAGCATTATTTGCAAATTTATTTCTCATTTTCCATGTTAGATCATACCATAGTTTTTCAATACACAGGACTCGTATCTCATTTGGATCAAAAACACAGGACAGAATAGAGCACAGCTGCTTTCTACAGTTGAATGTAACTGATGATAGCTTTCCATTTCAGTATGCTGTGTAATTCAAGAATTTTCAACCTGATCTGTTATGAAATATCTCTATTAAATAGCCTCAATATAATAATCTATTAAATATAATATAAATTATACAGTGTGCTTGATACCTATGCATTGCAGATCTAATAATTCTATTCTTTCTGCTGAAGGTTTTCTGTATTGTACTGTATATCCAGACAAAATACATCTTATTCTAAAATTTCTGATTTCTAATATTTTCTAATTAAAAAAAAAAAGGTAACTGAAAGAAATATAGTAGGCTTTTTTGCTAATATGCCAAACAGATATTACCAACTTGGGTATCTATCACTGACAGCCTAATTTGCTCTTACATTATTCGTGGCTTATTTGGGTGATATTTTATATCACTTTAGTTCTTTTGTGCATATTCTGTCAGAAGAGTAGTATAGTATCTGAAATACAGTGACAGGCATACTAGGTTTTTTCTATCATTCAGTTATATAAGTGGTTTCTATTTTGATACAGCTTGTATATTTGGCAGTACCTTACAATGTTCTTGATTCTTCTTACTACAGACAAAGGATAGATTAGTGTTTTAAAAGATGTTTGTTCAACAGCTTCCAGGTAGCTTTCCAAGAACATAATTTGTGTCGTATTTAAGAATGCTTTCACCTTTTTTATATCTTCAGTAATGTTTGGTACTTTTGTTGCTCATTTGTGTTTTATTTAACTTTTCACAGTTATTTTCAATACTTTTATTTTGTCAGTTATTTATATTTCCTACCAGATACATCTTTTCTTCTTAAGACAAAGTGGATACATATGCTACATTTTTTCTATATTGTTGTCTATGCTCATCTTGCTATAAGCATCATAGAACACTGATACAAATACATACAAGAATGAAAACATGACTGTTGCGGTAACCTCATAGTTTCCTGTCCTTAATTGTTTAAGGGTAGTGGATTCTTGAGAAAATGTTTTCCAGAATGGTAAGCTAGCAAACCTGTTACCTTCTTTTCTTGGCTTTTTCCTCAATCAAGATACAATTTCATAGCAGAAATGCCAAATACTTATTTCATGGGGTTTTTTTTCTCACATACCCTACTTCTGTGTTAGCCTGTGACTATGAATATCAGAAAGTTTCTATAGAATTACATTCTCGTTGGTCAGAAGAAGCAGGCTTTTAGTACCCAGTAGGGCTTTTTAGCTCTATGAGTGATTAACAGGTCAGTTCTGAGTTGTCTTAATACTATTTCAGTGCCTCATAATCCAGCTCTGCTGTAGCTCATTTCATTGAGACGTCAGCAGCTATTATTCTCACTAATGTTACCGGTATCACTCTGAGGACCCATGTGACTGCTCACCTCCTTCTTCTGTAGTCCTAATGGTATCTTTAACTTTGGAACACATCAGACACCTGTTTCGGTGGTTATTAGACTTCATTTCTACTGTGGCATGATTTAACCCCCTCACTTTGACATTCACATCTTTTTAAAAAGCAAATCATGTGCAGATTATCTGAACTAACTTTCTGATAAACAAGGGACTGTGTTCTCAGCACAGTCAGGCAGAAACAAACAAAAAATCCAGCCAAAGTAATTTAACATCATTGATCAGATTAACTACAGCACTATTTTATGGATCTGCAAACAAGATAGAAGGGTACATACTGCAAAGAATAGAAGAATAATTAAAATCTTCCATTGCAAATGGTCTTTTGCTTTCTAGTAGATATGAATATGTTTTGACTGAGTCTTACATAGAATTCCAATTTGAAGGGGTTGAAAGTTAGAGGATATAGTGGAAACCCAAAAACTCAAGGTAGTTTTAGGGGAAAGCCTGAAAAATCTGAGAAAGATGTTAGATGGGATGATGATGCTCCAGAAGTTCTCTAAAATCCTCATAGATTCTAGCAACAAGTAGCAAATGTGGGTAATTGGAAAATTGTGCCAGTGGCCACTGTTAAAAAATCAATTTACAGAAGCACCACAAAAGTAGTCTTTAATCTCTCATAGGTTTTTGTCAAGAGAAATTATCTCAATAGGTATATGAAAAATTCCTTTGATTGTAGGAGCAAAACATACTGTATACTTGGGGTTTTTTTTCTTCTATCAAAAGTATTTTTTGACAAATTAAATAGCTGTTTCATTTCTAATGTCAGCAATGAAAACCCATGTCAGAGTGCTCAGATGGCCTACTTCAGTGTCTTTGAAAATTGTGAGGTGATCAGTTCAATAATTCTGCAGAGTCAAGACTTCACACTGATTTTTTGAATTAGTTTTGTTATTTATATAGTAGATACTGTATATGTAAAAGAAATATAATACATCTTATATATATTTAAAGTATATAATCATAATTATAAGATGATTAAGCATCCTGTAGTGTTGGTGCTTCCCTTTGTTTTCCCCATTCTTTTTCTCTAACAATTGCTTACAGGGTTCAAGTCAGTTTTCATTTATTTGTCATTTAATTATTTCTCTTTAAGGTGATATAAATATGTGTTGCCACTTACAAAGGGCCAGTCATTCCTTATCCTGAGCCGTGGATACACATGGTCATGTCTTTTCAAACGGGCACTGCTGAACACAGAGCAACAGACTGGGAAAAATTAGAAAGATTGACTTAGGTTTTCCTGTGTTTGGCTACAGTCTGTATTTTACATTCATTAATACCCATTTAAGAAAATGTGTTTTGGAATTATTAGCCTCCTCTTCCCTAGATGTGTGAGGTGGGGTTCTCACTTTTTTCTTTCACTCCAATTTCTTTCTTACCTGAAACCTGATCTAATAAAGTCAACATATTTGAATGGTCTATAAATCTCAAAAGGTACTATATATTCCTAACGTGCTAAGGGGCACAGTTCCATCTACCATGGTTTTCTTTCACTGCTTGTTTATTGTACCACTAATTTCGAGCACAAGATAAGATCTATACGAAGTGTGATAGATAGTTAAAAAAATGACACAATATTTGAAAAGAACTTTTCACTCTTCCATGCTCCATTAAGCATCCATTTTTTTTTGTCAGTCATCAGAACACTAAGGCTGTTTCTTTACAAGAAAAGTTTATTTTATATTTACCTGTATATTTATTTATTATTGGGGAAAAAAAAAGCCCAAACAACTAAAAGAGATGTGCCAACATTTTCAAACAATATAAATAAAAATGAAAACTTTCGCAAATATATTTTGGATAAAGTAAAACAACAATAAAAAAATCAAACCTTTATGTTTGCTGTAGCGGGTAAAATTATAACAAAGCTTCTTCTATCATATAGCATCTTTGGAGAAAATAGCGAAATGTCTGTAATGTCAACCTAGTACTTTAATTTTGGTGCTTTTTTTAATAGCAGAGAATAGTACAACTATATGCAATATGACATTTGCAGATGTGAAGCACTGAGCCTTATAGAGTGGTTTGTAGGAAGGAGCAAGTGTCAGAGATTAATGAATAAACAGAATTTTCAAATACTGGAAGACATAGCTTTGTTCAATTCTGCCTTCTTGGCATCCTGCTTGATATGTTTGTCACCAGTTCTTGGTTATGATTCTGTTGCACAAGTCACATTAGATCTGGATTTGGGAAGGATCACAAAAGGCTGTAGGCCACTGAAGTGTCTTCTGTGACAGTTCATGTAGGAAGATTAGAGATAAATCTGGAGTTTGAATACCCCCCTGATCTCCCCTGAGGACACTGATTTTCTGTGACTGTCAGTGATGGAGGTAGGAAGATACAAGACAGCTTCCAAACTGAATGCAAAAAGTATGTTTTAATTCTTATTTAAACCACACACACACACACACACCACCTACCCCACACCTCCAACCTCCCTCCTTCCTTCTCTCTCAAATTATAGAATGTATACTTTCCTCTATTTATAGGAATTAGAAGTTGCAACATCCATATCCCAGAAGTTGGAAAATTATTTTCTCTTAAGAAATCTGGAATTCGGATCTGCAGTTCTAAGGTTCTTACTGTCATTTTGTTTAATAATGACCCAGTTATGTGATGGACGCTATTCTAGAGAGAAACAGGGAACTGTCCCATGCTAAATACATATTTATATTTACATAAATAACTTACTACTGAGAACACTTCTTACTTGAAAAAGCTAAAAGTTTTTATTTCCTTATTTATTAATTTTGCTTCTGTATTTTCCACGGTATTTTATTTTAATACTGAATTTTGATTTAATATTGTGTTTCCTGTGAGACTATCAAAGTGGATTTTGGTAAGGTAATTAGCAACATGCCTTTCTGTTTACCAAATTTACAGAGGGATAAATGGAAGCACCCAAAAGCATTTTCTCTAGTGGTTGTTGTTGAGAAATGTTTTACCTGTTCTTTACTATTACGGTTGAGTGTAAAGATTATAATCAGGATTAAGATTTTTGTTTTCATATTAGGCATTGATAAAATTCATAGCAAGAAGTAACCTCCACCTTATTTTAATCTAAATGCAGAGGCAGGAGAGGGGTGAAAATTCAAAGACAAAGAAGTGCACACCAAGGGCAAGGTGGTGGGGGGGCCTGCAGCCTAACGTCATCTTTCTGATTCTTGAGAACACGCTAGCTGTCATCTTCTCCAGAAAAAAATAGTTTCGTTTAAGCTTATTTTATATGCTTACACTATATTGTGTGAGAGTAAGTGTACTAATGAAGTGGATGTAATGGCAGAAATCAAGAGTACCTCTAGATGGGTAGATATTCTGGCTGTAAGCAGACGTCCACAGGGGAAAGTGCAATATGACACCTCCCACAAGTATTCTCCCAGCCCCCAAGTATTTTCCACTCAAATATTTCCTAATTTATTTCCCAGTCTCCTCTGGGACCTATGTAAACTTCTTCGTTTGCAATATGCTTTGGCAGGGAATCCCCCAAGTTACAACAGCCTGTTGTATGGAGAACAACCTCCATTTTTGCTTGGAATGCAGATCTTACTGACTTACATTATGTCAAATTGTATTTTTATATCAACTGGTTACTCACTGAAAATTAGATTTCTGAAACTTAGTGAGGGATGCTGCATATTGTTGTTTGATATTACCAGTTTCTCGCTGAAGAAGATCTTGCTTGTGATCTTGGTCTTTAAAATAGTGAACATGTCATAAGTAAAAAAGAAATAATCTTTGAGGCTGATAGTAGTTGTCTTTCACCCTGTAACCTTAATTTACCATCTTTGGGATAAGATCATTGAGAAGGTCTGAGAAAAAAAACTCTTTAACAATTTCTGGATGTCATACAATTCTTTGTCTTTTTATTTATCTATGATAGAATGATGCTACCTAACAGCAAAGATGAATACTAGTGGTTTGATTTTTTTTACTGTTACCTTTTAAATAATCTTGCAGTATTATGCCAGTTAACTTTTTTCTGTCTTGTCATTTACACTGTAGGGAGAACATTTATGATTGGGCTTTTTTTCATTTCAGATCCAGGCATGGATGGGAATAGAGAGATAAAACCAAAAAGCTTTTACACCCACTTCTGAAAGTAATGTCAGGACAAGCAATTGTCCATCCTTACTTTGTGTACCTCCATATAGTGGGCGTACTGTTACTAATCTTATTTGGAGTTAAAATATCTGCATATCTCTTTAAAAGCCTTTAAGTACTTCTCCTGGCTGTACCAGACAAACTTCTTGCCTTTTAAATCTCAGGTGTTCAAAAAGTGTAATGGTGGGGGATGTGGAAATAACCAGTCACATTCTCTTGAGCTTGTTATGCACATGCAAATCGAGTAGTAGCAAAGAGGCTTTCTAATAGGCTGTTACCTACCATTCAAGATTATAAAATGTACTAAGGCGTGATTTCACATGCAGCTGTTTGTATAAATTTAGTACCATATCAAATTAACTTTTGCAGCAAAATGCAAAACTGTTGCTTGTGAGCTTATGTGAAAACAGACGTATTTGTGTTTAAAACAAGGAGGTTTGAAGGATCCAAAAGTTAGAAAATGTTACAATTCTGGTGACTTGCACCATAACTTAAATAGTTAGGATTCCTATGTGTGTGAGGTACTTGCTCCAAATGCATGAAGGGATACTATAGCTTCCACAGAACACCTTATTCCTTCACTGCTTTGGCAGCTGCCCCAGTATTTCTTGTTCAGCAGACAGCCCTGCACTTCTTTCTCAAAATAAGTAATTTAAAACCTGCACCAGATTCGAAATGGCCTATTTCCTCTTGAGTTTTCCTTAATTCTTCCCATTGTAGAAGCTGAGTACTTTACAAAGATTAAAGGATGTGCTGTAGCAGCACTGACAAAATATCATTAGATCTATTCTATAGATGAGAATTTAAGGTATGAAGAAGTGTCTGCTAATGTGGAGTAAGTAATTTGAAATATCCAGAGATTAATTTTCCAGCATTTCTAGTACTTTAATAGTAACAAATCTAATCCAGATACTGTTCAAATAATCTTCTTTGGCAATTGGGAATACTCTCTGTTTCTGCTAATCTTTCTTCAAAATTCAGAGCTAAGTACCCTTAGAATTGAGTGAGGTACCTATGGAGATCATCTGTGAGGGATGTGAATGGGTTTAGGTAGCCCATTGTTGTGTGGGAGCTCAGAATCTCATTCTACAGAACTATATCAAAAATGAACTACCTTGGGATATATACCCAGCACAAAAAAAAATCTGACTGGATGGATAATTTTAGGCAAAGATATAAATAGCTGAAAAATAACTTCTTAAAAGAAATATCAAGGAATGTTAACTATCAACAGTACTGATAGCTTTGTCAAAAGAACTTCCTTTGAAATGTAAATGTAGATGAGTAATAGATTCTGTCCCTCCCATATGTGAGAGATTTGCATGATAAGGTAACATTTCACGAACTTACTTTTTTAAATGAAATTAAATAATGACCATGAAGTTACTCCTTAAATACACCTTTCTCTCTTAAGAAAACTTATTTGCTTTTCCAAGGATTTATTTTTCTGGACCATTACCTGATAAACAGTAACTTGTTTCAGTAATGCTTAATGACGCAGGACCCATCTGGCATTATATCAGGATGTGCAGCTGGCTATTAATTACTGAAAACTTCTCTACAGCTCAGATGAAAGCATCCACCAAAGATCTGATTCAGCAGATTCTTTTTTCTTCTTTCTTCTGTAGTACCAACCAAAAAAGAAGAGTAAATAATTCATACTTAGTACATTTGTCATGGATACTGAAATTGCCAACATCATGAATGCTGATTTCACTAATGGTTTCTATTCTTCTCCTGTATTGAATTTTAGTCTTGAAACAATGTATTAGTTTCTCTTCTGAGTTTTCCTCCAAACTTTATGGAAATAACTTTTTTTATTTTTCTCCTGAAGTGTTTACATACAGTGTAACGATGCATAAGCTTTGCAAATAGTCTTGGATTTTGTATTTTCATACATGCCCAATAGAGGTGAGGTTGCCACAGCTGCATGTTGTCAGGCCCACTCTGTGTGCAGTGTAAGCATGCCTTCCCCGTGGGCGCACACATGTGTACAGTACTGATAAACACATGTGCATGGACACGGCCACCCAGCTCAGCACAGGCAGAACAGGGAAACACAAACCGTGCAACTGTCCGCATCCTCTTCCCCCCTCTGGCTGATAAAGATGAAGGTCTGTGGGTGGGATACACATACACTGTTAGTCCTCCAGGAGCTGGGCTGTGATGCCCCAGTAGCTATATATACCGTAGCTGGTCCCTGGTTTCCTCATTGGCATGAGTGTACATGCATGCACACACACAGAGCCACACATATAGGATCCTTTCATGACCAGATTAGAGACCCACCCCACCCCATAGCTGACCATGCTACTTCACACCTAAGACACATACAGCATGCAAATGGGCCTCTTGGTCAACCTCCAACCCCATAGCCCGGACCCCTGATCCCTCTGGTGGCCACCTCCACCAGGTGCCTCACTACCAGCCCATGGCTCCTGGGCCACTCAGCCAGCTGACTGGCTAGTCTGGTTTGATGCATGTTAGTGACCACACGTGGTCTTGCTCCAGTTGCTGGCACCAGGGACATGGTTACAAACGGTCTCACCCTAGCTGCTGGCACACACATGTGCAGGACAGAGAGCCCCTCGCCCAGGAAGAGAGTTAGAAGTGCAGTTCAGTAAAAGGACAGGACAGACTGTGGGTATCCTGTGGCCAGCTAAGGCAACTGACCAGTTCCTTTCAACCCCTTACTCCTCTTTTCCCATGCATGTTCCTTTCCAAATCACCTTGACCTGTCCCTTCCCCTGCTTTCGCTTTCTCCCCGGTACATCCCATGGTAAATACCATGCAATGCCTGATTGCTTTTCCCTGGTGTCCCATAATGTGTCCCATGCCTCCTGGCAGTACTCCCTCAGTCTGTAAGGTGCTGTAGGCAGCCTCTGCCATCAGCTCACCATGGTGGGTGTCACTCCGCAGCCTACAGGGCTGAGGCTGGACTGGGCTGCTGGGGTTCCCCCTCTTGTCATCATGCCTCTGTGCTCCCCAGTGTATGTGTGTGTGTGTGTGTGTGTATAGACAAGCTTTATAATTACATGTGTAATTTTGCTCTTACTCAGAAAATGTTGGTATTTTAAGGAATGCTGTTGGGGGATTTCTTAATTGTTTTTTATACACTTAAGTCAGGATGTAACGTCACTGTGATAAATCTACTTGAAAAGCATATATTGAAAAAAAAATTACATAAGAGGGTATTACCTTATTTAAAAACAAAAAAAAAAGCATATTCTGAAAAAACTAAAAATCTTGTATGGAAAAACACAGCAACAGGTACCTGAAGAATTGGCTTATAACTGTAATGTGGGATTACTAGTAAGGAAATGGCCCTACAAGCTAGGAAATGGGAAGAGAACTGGAAAATAGTTCTTGGGGTTAAGATTTCATTGAATGGTTTTAAGAAGAGTTCTGTTGAAATGTTTTGGATGTTTTACAAGGTGTTGTTGCTGTATTATTGTTCACCTTATAAAAAAGGGGTAAATGTCTGTCTAGTTTTAACAGCACCCCTGAAATGGCACTGACAGAGAGCTTGTCAGAGCAGATTGCTTCAGCAGTCCCACTTAGACTTGTACATTTTGTAATATTTTTTTGTGCGCTTCTACAGGTCAGACATCCAAGGAATGCTAGAGGCTAAATGTAGTTTGACTTTACCAGTCATTTAGTTGTTGAAATGAGCTGTCCTGAATAAATAACTGGGCCTGGGTATTTGAAAAATGAGGGCACTGTGGCTGGAGCTGAAGGCTTGGCAGGAGCATTTGTGAAGGGTGTTAGTATCACAGGCAAGTAATTGGTTCACTTAGGAGTATTTTTTCTGCCCTCAAAGAGAGGGGAAGTCTCAGTCTGTAAGTTCTCCTTCAGAAGATTTTGCTGTTTGCCATGCTGTGAGATTCTGAGTTTTAGAGGAAGACCTGCCCTGTGAAAATCTCTTGTGTTTCTAACCAAATAGTGGTTTTAATGTATTTATTTAACCACAGTAAAATTTTTATTCAATCTGTTTATCAGAACAAAACTTTTGTTGTAAAAATTACACCATTGGGTGTCTCATTTCCTAGAGAATTTGGGAAGAGTAAGTTTGTGGTAAGCCATTGACAGGTCTTACTAGTCTGAAACACAGTGGGAGGGCAAAAGGGCCAAATGCTTAGTTTATACAGGCTGTGTAGCTACATTGTTTTCCATTTCCTTTTTTTTTTTTTTTTTGCAAGTGGTGAAAACTTGAACAGTAACAGAGGTAAGGAAAGAGGAACTTTTTTAATGACATCTGTAGTTTACAGTAATGCCTTTATTTTGTGTAGAAAGACTGTAGGCACAGGGATAACCTCACACATTTTAATCAAGAGTACTTCAGCTCTGAGGGAACAAAAATTAGACAGTATCCAAAGTTTGTCAATAGAGCTAGATTATTTTTTTTAAAAAAAAAAAAGTTAAAAAAAAATTTTTGGTTTTGCTTGTTTGGTTGATGCTTGAGCCTTTTGACTAGTGCAGATGAGATTTGTCATTCCAGCACAAATACTGTAATATGTTCCAGCTGGTGAGTTTAGCTGAGTGCCCTAGAAAGATGAACTTGCTTCCCTGGCTGCTGCCACCAAGGAGTTGGGAGTAGCAATGCTGGTGTTCAGAAAGGGTCACCATCCAGAGCAGTCATTGCCACTCAGCCTATGCAGAGACATCCTCCAGAACACCACTATCGTATGGGTTGGTGCAACTTCACTAGCTCTGTGTGTGGACGGTGAGAAAGGAGAACTGCTGTTCAAGCAAACTCTGCTTTGCAGGCAGCTGGTCCTCTTCCTCCCCAGACTCGGGGGTCCCTCCCCATCCTGGATCCCCACTGTTATCCACAGTGGCCTGCTGCAACAGGCAACTGCTGACATGAAACTGACTCTGCACTGCATTGCATTTTCAAGTTTTCCATAGAAAAGCTGGAAATAGGCTGTGAAAGTTTATATTCTTGCACAATTATTTTCTTACCTTAACTTTCAGAAAGCCAACTACTTGTCAGACTGTGTAGTGGTATAACGAGCAACAAAATTCCTACAGAACTTTGCAGAAATACTGCAGTTCTGTAGAAAAAAGATTTTTTGATCAATGTTGCTGATTAATGTTGCACTTCATGTTGTATGGAGCTTCAAGATAACAATAAATATGCATATTTGCACATCTGCATCTGTTCATTAGAAAACTGGAACTATTGTTGACAAGATACTTTCCGTTGAAATGTTTGTAATTGTCTATCCACCATTCTTAAATGAAAATTATTTTCAAAAATGAAAGGGTGAATTTTAAAAGTGAATTACATACCCAAACTCAGTACAAGGAAAGGGTTAAGTATCCAACAGATGAATAAAACAGCTGCAGAGTAACTTCAGGTAGGAGACAAAAACTTGCTGAATAAAAATAAAAGGCTGGATGGGAACACACAGATCACTATTAAGGTAATTACTTTAACTGTACCTGCAGAACTTCAATATATCCATACAAATGGAGAAAATTACATTTATTTGCATAAAAAATTCAGAAACAGCATTAAAGGTCATAAATCTTTTAAGATATAGAGAGTGCATTGCATTAATTGTGAAAGGCTATCTCTAAGACAAGAAAAAGAAATAAAAATGCCTACTTTGTGAAGTAACTTTGGTAACAGGAAAAGTAAGCTTATGAAATAAATCCTAAAATTCAGCTATCTGATGAGAAACAAGTCACTGCAGCTTATAACAATTAATGATAAAGTTGACTTTTAAAAAAGGTATTTAAAATAAGTCAAGTAAGAATGTGTTTTCATTCATTAAATAACAAAATCCCTGAAAGCAATTACTTCTGTTTTTAAAATAATATGAGTAGACGAGTTATTTTGCATGGAAGTTACCTTTACACTGGAACAGAGAATAACTGACCTGGAGGTAGTTACCTAATAGCCCAAGAATGTGAGGTTTTGAAATGACAGCTGCAACCAGCCATGTAGGAAAAAGCATCAACAGTGCCGTTGCCTGAAAAGGTCCCATTTAGTTTCTCATGAAGTTTGTGCAGAAATGTTTTCCCTTACTTGGGAAGAACTGACATTTTAAACTACATCAATGGGAGAGAAGTTTTTTTACAGAGTTTGTGAATTGTAAATCCCTGAAGGTCAGTTCTGCTGTTGTCTGCCTTCTGCTTTGATTCAGAAGCTTGAATATCCTTATGCTTTAAATTCTAAATATGGTGGAGTAGTAAATTATTAGTAAAATTTTACAGCAAAATGCATGCCTTAGAAATTTCAAATTATGATTTAATAATAATAATAAATAATATCTTAAATCATTCTTAAAAGATCTAAGGTAAAACCTGATCCTGCTGAGGCCAATGGCCACTTTCTCACAGACATCCTAAAAGTAGGAATTTTAAGAAGGGTTCGAGAAAATCTTTAGGGATATGAAGATACATTAAAAACATCCTGTACTTTTAACCCCTTAGTAACACACTGACATTGGTTGGACCAGTGATTTTCTACACAGCCCAAATATGTGTTAGCATGGGTATTACAGTGGTTCCACAGAAAAAGTGCCATATTTTGTGACAGTATTCAGCAGGACTAGATATTCCAGTTCTTTTGTCTAGCTGAAGCAAAATGTGCAGGTTGCAGAGCAAATATCCCTTTCTTGTGCTTTTTGTGCCTTTTATAATTTAAAGTGTTCCGCCATAACCTTACATCCTAAGTAACAGCTAGAGAGACTGTGAGGCTTAGTGCTTTGCACAAAAACTGGCCAGGCTTTATACAGCAGGCAGGAACATTCCCTGCAGTAAAGAATGCCAACGAAAACCACATGCAGGATGTATGCTTGGGCTTTCTAGACCTTTGGTACTGCTACAATGAGTAAGCTGGTGCCAGGGAGATTTCCTCATATTGTTCTATTATGTCTCACAGACTTCTCTATTTTTAAATGAATGTATAAGTCTTCTTAAATCAGCTGGAAAAGCATTTGGAAGAGAACTATTCTTTTTCTATATATTTGTATTTTACTAGTGGAATTGTGAGTTGAAACAACTTATTATTTTCTTCAGGTTCTGCTATCTTTGGAAAAAATATTTTTTTAATAAATACAGCACATTCATCTAATTTATCCATACATAGTCTGGGACTCTTCTGCATCATAAAGAAATATATGTTATTTAATCTAGGTTTGAAATCATATGTTTTTGGGAAAAAAAAGAAAAAAACAAACACGTTAACTTCTGACATTGGGATTTAGGAAGTCATATAAGCATGTTGCAAATGAAGCAGTGATTCACCTGTTTCCTAAAATAATTTTTAGCCTCATAAATCTTTAGACTGTATCTTCTTATAATTTCACCAGAATATTTTCTGATTTTTTCTTGAACCAGAGTTGCAAAGGTCAAATGAATATTTTAAATCATTCTTCTGTTCTCTATTTCTACATAAAAAGAGAAAATGAAAATGTTCTTCTCATATATTTGTTTTCTGTGTATAATTGAATCTGCCACATTTTTACTTTCCAGACTGTATCTTCTTATAATTTCACCAGAATATTTTCTGATTTTTTCTTGAACCAGAGTTGCAAAGGTCAAATGAATATTTTAAATCATTCTTCTGTTCTCTATTTCTACATAAAAAGAGAAAATGAAAATGTTCTTCTCATATATTTGTTTTCTGTGTATAATTGAATCTGCCACATTTTTACTTTCCTTCACACGCTGGTAATTGTGGTGTTGGTAAATTTAGGCCAAATCTAAAAATATTACCTGATAAGTTATTAATCGGTGCCAAAACAGAACTGTTAACAAATCTGAAAAAGTTTTGGGCATAAGATCTGTGACCTTTTTTCTCAGCATAATTTATTCTAGCCAGAACGCTGCGCAGAACTGTTTAAGTGCCTAATGCCTATTGATTTTGATACAGGAAGTTATGTACATAAACTGGAGGGGAGAATCAAAACCTCTAATGCCTTGCTTGGCACTCAGTATTTTAATTTTCCATGAGAACAGTCTGAAGGGAGTCCAAAAAAAAGGTATTAGTTTTCAGAAGCAGTCAAATGGAAATGAAAAATTAGTTTACGTATCTGCTGCTCATTTTCCCCCCGCTCTATCTTACAACTGCTGAGTGTAAATCAAGCCTATTTATGCTCAATAAGTTAGCTAATCTGCTCTATTGATAAACGTTGCACAGGTTTTTAGATAAGCCTGTGTGCCACTCTCTGTGCCACAACTTACAGAAAATCTGAACTATCACTTGACTTCTGATATGCTATGCCTACTCCCTACCATGCTGACCAACATTATGTCTATCTTAATGTGTTTTTCTGGCTGTATTAATTCATCAGGGTCTACCTATACCAGTCTTTTTTCTTTAGAGTCTAAGGTATTTGAGATAGGGAGTGAGTTTGTTGCTGTTCTGTTCAGCAGCTAGCAGAGTAGACTCACAGTCCCTAAAGCATGCAGTAGTACAGAAAAATCATGGTGCTCGTAACAGTGGGAGCCATTGGGGATGCTGTGTTGACAGCTGTCATGCTTAAATCTGGAAAAAAACATGTATTTTGCCTTCCATAACTTCTGGTTATCTACATCATGGGTGCCATTTATCATCCAATTTACAGATGTACACCTAAGATTTTAATATACCCATGTTTTAGTCAGAAATTAACTTTTATATTGCTTGCCTGCAAAATAATTTTGAAAGTCGAATAGAATGGGTACTACCATTTCTAGCAGAATGATATGGATGAAAGTATCTGAAGAGGTCATTATATAATAGTCAAATGCATGCTCACATATACCCAGAAAACTTTATGAAGATTTTTATGTAACCTAACTGACCTGTCGTGTATAATATCCAGTGAACATAATCTATTCCAGTTTCTGGCCATCATTATCTTGAAAACAGTATCTAGGCCAAACTTCCCTGGCTGCAAATTAAGCAAGCTTCTTGTCTAAGCTCAGAGGCCATGGAGCATAATCAGTCAGTCTATTTTTAAAAGTATTGGAGGAGCCACCAAAAGGTGTTGTAATTTTTTTCCTGGTCTTCCTGTGATAAGATTAAACATGCCCTTTCTTTATGGATGATGGATGTTGGTAACATCTTTGCTTATTGCGATACTTCTCAGTAATGCCCAAATTTACGCAAAGTGAACCTCACGGAACACAGGCTTTGTATAGATTTTCCAGTATAAAGTGTAGCGACAGGACTGTATTGTGGTACGCAGAATTTTTGAGTGTTGGTGATGATCCATTGACTCAATGCATCTAGGGGGGTTACTGTTCTGCACCTTCCTTAAAATATTGTCTGCAGATTGGTATGTTGTTTAATCTGGAGGCTGCTGCCCACTTCTTGCAGATAGTAGTTTTTAATATCGCCAAAAGTAAATTTCCTCTTCTCCAACAGGATCAAAATGGCTACTGCGTGAAACTGGATTGTGATCCAATGTATCATTACATTAATTTCTTCTTTGGCTTTAGTAATTCTGACAGTTTTCCAGAAGTATTTTACTTGGTGCTTAATGGTTTCTTAAATACTGTTGTTCTCAGTGTCCAGGTTCTCAAGATCCCTTGCATGCTAATCCATCTCCCTTAAATGTTTTCATCCATTTTCTACTTATAAAATCAAGTTTTTGTCACGCCATGCTTTACTTCAAGTCACTAATGGAAACACCTGGCATGAGACAGTCTGAAGAGCCTCATGCAATGTGTGTTTTTACAACTTGATAGACGATATTAACTTTTTATTTTTGTCCGTGTATCCGCTTCTGCCAAATATTAATGGACTCCAGCCCAGGTATCCCCATGTTGTTTCAGTGTACATCACATAAAGCAGTATCTAAAGTTTTGCTAAACTCAAGATAAATGAAACCTATGGCTTCCAGTTTCAACTTGTATCTGACCAGTTTCTTTGACAAAGAAGGTTATAATGGTCTGGCAAGATTTTAAGCTATTTTGACTGGTTATTGTCAGCTTATCCTCTAGATTGTTACAAACTGAGCAGTGATTTCCTTTTAGTATTGAATTTAAGCTAGCCCCTTCTCCTTTTTCTGTATTGACATTGTGTGCCCTCTCCAATGCCCTTTACTCTTACCGTTATTCTGCAGTTCATTAAAAGTCACTTATGATTTAAATATTATTTCAGCTAGCATCACAAGCACACTAGGGTAAATTTAATTTTGTCCTACTGATTCTTTACCAAATACTTCCAGTATCATTATTTGGCCTCTATTTTTTAATTGCTTGATACCTAATAATATGACAGTGATCCTACTATATTTATATTAAAGGAAAAACAGATTATGCTGTCATTATTTTGGTGAATGTCAAATGGTGCTTTGAAGTTTTTGAACAGGCTTTGACACAGCTACTACAACTGGGAAAGTTATTAACAAGCTTTTACAATAACTCTGAATTGTACTTTTTATGTTGAGTAATAAATATTTTTGTCTGCTTGTCTTTTGGATCATAATATCTTAAAATTATTCAGTAATTTCTAGCTGTAAAACTTTCAATGCCAATAATGGAGAAAATTCATCACATATTTTAGGTAGTATATACCTGGGGGGCTGCAAGTGTTACGAGCACATTTTAGCCTATGTGGCTTATAAAATATTCCCCAAACTAGGCTTCTCTGTTCTTGATACTGTTCCCTTGAGAAACAAGGAAATAATTTCACTAAATGCCAGGTTTATGTGCTTGCATGAGTATGCTCTTTGGCTTGGAGATAACCAAGTGAGCAGTGTACTGCATATTTTCATCAGTGTTAACCTGGTAGGTCTTTGCATACTCCTGTTGTGAGAAAGAGCAGCCAGAAAAGCATTACTTAGTTGGGCTAGAAAATGTGTTTAGAGTTTTAAAACTATGAAGACATTTAATTATTGAGATAGGAATTTGTACTTTTCAGTGTTACTGGAGCAGAAGTTTGAATTATTGCTAATCATCTCTTACATATGTGATACAAATACCTGTGAGATTTATCCAACAATGATTCAGTTCTTCAACATATATCCAAAATATTCTCAAGGTATAGAGAAACTAAATTTGCTTTATACTTTGTGATGCAGATTTACTCTGAACTGTGATCAACCTAAGCCATTTCTTAGCGCTAATTTGTAAAGATTCAGCTGTCAGGTTGAATAGATTTTACATTTTACTCCGAACAGTTCTTCTCCAGCGTAGCTTCAGGTCTGCATCACAGATAAATAACCTTGAATATTTTAAATAACATAGATAAATAATAAAAGAGCGTGGACCAGCATTGGCCTTCATCTCAAAGTCATGCTGCTCTGAAAGAAGGTAGCAGTACTGTATCTCAGACATTTTTTGACTGTGCTGCTTACTGCCAGTTCCCCACTGGCAACCTGTCAACCCTGCAGCATCCTGCAGCATGTGGATCCTTACCGTCCCACCCACAGCAATCCTCTGTGGCTGGGGTAGCAGGCTCAAGCTTACAGTTGCACCTGGCAAGGTCAAGTGTTCAGTAGTGGGTATGTGGAAAGGACAGCAAGCTTCAGAATATGTGAAGTTACCTTTCTGCCACGCTTAATCACAGTTATTACAAGCACTCTTTTGATTCTGGTGTAAGTAGATGACAATGGATTTTAGGTTTCTTCATTGGAATAGAATAAGGCTTCTCAAAAGACATAAATATATGCATGGGCAATTGTGAAGAAAAAAAAAGGTCAATTTTGAGCACAGTAAATCTTAGAAGACTGAGAGAACCTGTCAGAAGAAAATCTAGAAAAATCTGAAACCAGATCATATTGATCAGGTCCACAGAAACATAGTCTAAAGTGATGTTTAAATTTACCTTAGATGACAAAGTAAACAGTATGGCCTTACTGCTGCAGGTTGCACCATTTACCAAAGCATAAGATGTGTGTTGTAGCCACTGCACTCATTACATTTTTAGAGCAAAGATAAGCCAAGGACTCTGGGTGTGACAAAATGAAAAGACAGGTTTGTGTAACCCTAATTATAATCACTCTTCCATATCTGTTGTGACAAAACTGAAAGGGCCCAAAGAATGTTCAATTTCATTTCCCACGCTGAACTTAGACTTCTAGCAATTTAGCTGTCTATTTTATTTCCTTTTTACGGATTACCTAATGAATTAAAATTTATTTCATCTTAGTTCCCACTTCTATTTAAGATCCAACAGACTCTGGTAAAATTCAACTAAATGGGTTATTGCTGATGAAAAATAGCCCCAAACTAGAAAGCAAAGATAATTAGGTCAAGAATTTATCTCAGGTGTGCTCTTAAACCTGTTTAGAGGACCTGACTTCCTTGAAGAACAGAGGATGTGCATTGCATTACTTGTTTCTTTTTGCTTTTACCTTTGATGTTCTGAAAAGGTGAAAATGCAGTCTTTAAAGTGGTAATTTCTCTCTCTTGCATGTGCATACACTCTCACACAGATATGTAATACAGGCTCTTTTTTCATGTTGGGTTTTTATCTTGCTTTTCCAGGATTGTTGCTTGTCTATGTAAGGGAGGGAATTGAGTTCACCCAGTCATCTGATACCTTCAACTCCGTGGCTCTGCAAGCATTAAGACCTTTCTTTACCAGCTTTTAATTTCAGACTGTCTTGATCTTTAGTACAGAAATAAGGTATTTGAGTTTTAACAGTTCTTTGGGATTGTTCATTTCTATTCTAACTCTAATGAATAGTCAAGTGAAAAACTTGAAATGAGAAATAATTTTAGTAAGTTTAATTATAGTTTATTATTTAAATAGTCAAAAAGAAATATCTTAAAACAAATGGGCTAATCACGTTTCTGTTACTGATCCCCTTGTCTAGCTGGCCAGTTACTTTCTGTGGTTTTCCCTCTTTAAATTGAAGGGGGTTTGATACAGCAGCTGTCTCCCATATTTGTACACAGTTAAGTACAGTAACTTGCTGGTCAACTTAAGCACAGGCACTATCCACTTTTTGATCATTTATTAACAGCTTTTTAATATGCTTTCTCCACGCAGAAATACATGTGGTTTTCAAATTAGGCCCATAGTTCATGTCATGTCTCTTTTTGGCTCTGTAGACTCTGTTTTAAAAGTGGTAGCTTGTCTCTTGGTGGCAGAACTGCTCTCTGCAGTTCAATACAGCTGTAATTTCCCAAAGTGTATAAAATGTGTATATGTAGGACCTAGTGTGATACTTGCCATCCTGGCAGAGTCACTGGAGGTTTAGGCAGGAAAAACCTTCAGTGATGAAACTAAAGCTTTTCTACATCCTTAACTGCAAAGTCATAATTTTATAGCTGGGATCTGTGCAGAAATTCTGCACAATTTCTGAAGTTGGAAAAACCATCATCATGAGCATTATGGGTCCACTCACTGCCTCAGGTTACTAGTTAAATGTAATTTTCAGAGTTATTAAAGAAGTACAGATGATGCAATCAGCCTTTTAATTACCTTGTCCCAGAGAAACAAGAAAAAGGGCCACTTTATGCATTCAAATGCAAGAACATTATAAAGAAGCTCAGGAAACAGTGTTTCATAGTTTTAATTAGTCTGTGTGGTTCACTGCTGCAGGAGATTATTATAGAGTCAAATGCAGTAGTGGATTTCAAATGATGCCAGATATTTTTAGAAACCAGCGATAACATTTTACTGCTGAGCATACCAGGAGAGGCATAGCCAGATAAGCTTCCAAATGCCAGCTGATTTGCTGCAGAGTCCATGCAAGGACTTTCCTCACCCACACACACAAAGCAGTTTACAGAGTGGTCTTTTCAGAAATATCTGGGACTTTCCAGACTGTCCCAAAGGAAAGAAAGATCAGTGGCTGTGCCCCTTTAATTTTAACAGCTATTGAGGCTAGGAAATGCCATTCTCAGGATGAAAAATACTAGTAAATAGATCCTGCATGGCATTGCCCTCTTATGCATGTGTTCACAAGGTCTGCTGTTTGTAATTGTTGTTGCTGTTCATTGATTTATCTTAAGATGTTCACCAGTTTTGTACATTTTACTTCTTTCTTTGAAATGTGTAAATTATTCTTTTCCTAGTTAAAGTGAGAAGCAACTGTTAATTGAATTTCGTTGTGTCAGACTTCATTTTGCTTTGGCTCAGGAATCAAAAAGTCCTAAAGCCTTTTCTTACTATTACTTTTAGAATGCCTTTTATCTTCATGTCCCTATTTTGGATATTTTTCTTTCTGTAGTAGAATCATCTGCAATATACATTATTTTAAAAAAAGAAACCACTACTGATGCAGATGAATTGTCACCAGTGTGTGCTTGCTATTTACAAAAGGTGCATTGATAACATTCTGGGCATATGACTTTTTTTTTTTATTTAGTTATCTTGGCTTTATGTATTTATGTCTACACAGAATTTAGTATTTCAAGTTTTTTCTTAGGACACTGTGGTACATACAGTTTATTAATAGCCCTATATTGGTTTTAGCTCTGCAAGTGGGAATGATGGTATTGCAATGAGCTAGAGAGACTATCTTCTTCTGAAGATTAATTTTCCACTCTCACTTACAATTTGCATAAAATATTTGCTTTCACCAGACAGATTTGGAGAATTTAATCACATTTCACATTTACCTATGTAATTGTTCAAACGATTTGACATTCAGATGGTCTTTTGTTGTTTTTTTTTGTTGTTGTTTTTTTTTACTGTCTGATCCCAAGGCCGAGGCTAATGAGTAGGCAGTAATCATGACAAAAAGAAGTTCAGAAAAAAGCTACCAGTCGAGAAAATACATGTTCAAATTATCAATTTTAAAAGTGCAAGATAATTGTGAAGACCCCTACAAAATCTAGTGTAGTTAAATGTGTTAGGAAAGTGAAGATACTTGTTCTTCATTATTTTTTTTGTAAGAAAGGAAAATTTGATGATCTATTAAGAGCTCGTTTATATGAAACTCTTCTTTTAGGTCTGTCAAACTGCTTTTCGTGTTTGTCATTGACTTTCCTTTCACTTCCTCCCCACCTAAGGCCAGAGCAGTAAACAAGAGTTCTTTGATAGTTTTTATGCTATCCATAAAATTATGTTCTGTATTTAGCATCATATTTTGAGCTACTATCAATGATTTATTTTCTGTTTGTCTCTCAAATATACTTAGAAAATGTTTTAGGATTTCTTTTTCATGTTGTCGCTCATCAAATCCTTTTCCTTCTTGCATTCCTTTCTCCTAGTACACGTCATAATTTATTTCTGACTTTGATGTGGTGCGAGATCACACAGCTTGTGTTAGAGCTCCCTCTGCTGCAGGATGCCCCTGTGATTTGTTCTGCTTGGTTATTTATGACAAATAATACAGCCTTAACATAATATTTTTCTTTTAAATTTTACACCTATTATACAGATGTGCAATCTGAGTCAGATCAAGAAATTCGGGCCTAGGCACCTAGCAAATAGCTGGTAATAATGATTTTCTAACAGATGTAGGCGGAACTCTTGTATCAGTCAATGCAAATTTAAAGTGAAAATAAAGATTTCAAGAAATTGTTTACTAGGTTGAATTCATTAGGATTTCTCTTTCTTTACTTTTTTAAAGAACATGTTGATGTCATGTGCTTATAATTTAAAACCCAAGTGTGGTTAAAGGATAAGATACTGACAGTTTCTCCTTGGCTGACCACAGGCCTCAATCATTTCATGGATCCCTATTTAATATTGTTATGACACCTAGACTGGTCTGTACTTTAAGCCAGTGGAAGGAAAGTTCCCCTTTGAGAAATAACTTTTGAGACATCCAACTAGCCTTGTACCTAATCTGAGGATCTGGTAACAGACATGTCTGTGAGAAAGAAGAAATAGTTTCGTTGTGAAAATGTATACATAAGACAATTTAAAATTTTGTGCTTCAGAATCATGATGATGTGTATACTAAATAAATATTTGCTGCCTTCTCTCTCCATGATAGTATTTTTTCTGTAAATATTGGTATTTGTGTTGATGCTATGCACACCTACATAATACATTTGTAAGAGGCAATCAAGAAGCAAAGAAATGTAATTTCCTGCTCCTCTTTCAGAAGTCTTACGCTAATAATGTTGCTTGAACGTATTCCAGGAAGAATGTTGATGGCAAAATCAACTCTTTGTTAGGTTGATGGACATTTTCTAGTATTGTTATCATAATAGGTATTGCTTAATGCCCTGATGATCTCTCTTCCCTTCAGGGTTTGCCAGAATTGCTCGACTTGCTGTTCTGTAAAAACATCTTCACCAACTTTTCAACCCACCAGTCTGAGAAATCTGGAACTGTACCAAGCAAAAAAGCTCAGCCAAAAAGCTTTATCTTTCTAGGGATGAAGGAAAATGAAAATAAAAAATAATAAAAAGGAAGTGTTGTATTTGTTTAGTTTACATCCTTGGTAATGCAGACAGTTGAAAAGCTGAGACTGATCTTGACTGTCATTCAGAAAGAAGTTTTGCTATCCTAAGTCCTGCAGTATTTCTTTAGTTTAACTTCTGTAGCAGAGCAAAGATTTATGTAACAATCTGCTCTGACAAAGGAGGAAAAAGGATTAAACTTTGAAATAAAACACGCCTAATTTTAATTTGCCAAATAATAAATTGTCCTTATCAAGTCTTGTCTGAGAATTCAGTGTATTTTCAGGACTATGTAATGTCAGGAACAGGGACACACCAGGGCTTTGACATGTAAGAATGTCTTGAGATAAGGGGAAGGTGCAGGCTACCTCTGATCCTAAAATGTCTTAACACAGGAACAGCCTCTGCAAAAATATTTTACTTTTCAGATGCCTTGAGAACCCTCAGCAATCTTCATTACAAAGTTTGTATTCAAAGCTTGCTTATGCATCATCAGTTTTGAGTATGGACAACTTCTAACATAAAATTCAGTCAAAGGAAAGAAAAATATCTTGATCGAACAAGAGAAATACTAACTTGAAACAACTGTATATGAATGCTGACAAAACAGAGGATGTGAGTAGTAAAGTATATAAATTAGAAACTAATCACTGTAGAAAACCAATGAAGTGAAAGGATTCAAGGAGGATTCTAAAGCCAAGGCAGTTAAGAGTGTTTTTCAAGGTTGTTAGACAAATCATCTTAGCAATCCACTCTATACGGTATGAAGTATCTCCATCTTACTTCTCCAACACAGAATTGAAAGGTAATCCAGTGACAGCACAGACATACTGTCAACAGTTTAATACAGGAAGAGAACTTTACCTAGGACATAAATAAAATAATAATAATTAAAAAAAAAAAACAAAAAAAACAAAAAACCAAACCCAACAAAAACTCAATGAGTAGAAGTGGAGGCTAGGAAATTAACAGTAGAAACAGTAATTTCATTTTAATGAATAGAAATAGATTCTGCAATTACTAAGTGAATTTATCAAGGTTTGCTGGGGATTGTTACACAATATATTTTAGAGATATGTTCTGTTTCAAGTAGGATTTAGTTTAGGGCCGTTTAACAATCTGCATTATTCAAGAAGTTGGTTTAGGTGATCACAGTAGTTTTGTTCAAGCTTCATGATTTCGAATGCAGTTTCTGATACTTAAAGTACAGATAGTATGCCTTTCCATATGCCATGATACATGTCACTGCTGCCAAGACGACTATGAGATCTCACATAATAGTTGTCTGAAATTAAAAAAGCTTTTATTCAGGTAGTGCTCTGATTATGCCTTCATTATGAGGAATGGAAACTATTGTCAAGGCAATAGACTATATAGGAAAACAAAACTCATCATACCGTATGTTAAATATATATTAATATTAATTAATTTTAATTATTTATATTAATTAATATTAAATCATGTAAATCCTTCTTTTTTGTGTAGTGATAAACTCAGTGTATCAATAATCTCCAAAGATCCTACTTTGGAAACCAACAACAAAAAGGCTGTATTAGCACCACGCTTCTGTTGATACATCAAAGAAAAAAAGTCTTGAAAGATATGATGATCTGAACCCAATCATATAGTTGTTACCACACTGGTAAGATAAACTTGCTTCAGTAACTACATGTATTCAGTTTTTGATCTAAGGAAATGGCTACTTTTTGCACCACTCCTTCCCCTCCACACACACCCCCCCCAAAAAAAAAAAAAAAAAAAAAAAAGGGAAGACAGAGTTAGAATGGCCTAGAATCACCCCCAAAGGCGCACTTTGAGTCATACTGGGTGTTAGGATCCTGTCTGCAGGTGCCTCCATGCTGTAGTAACCCATCAGCTCAAATGCTGTGAAATTTATTGTGAAATATGTCATACGGACACCAATGATACGAACATAGGCTACAGAACAACAGGGTTGTTTTTGAGGTACTGCACAAGAAATTAAGAATTGTTTTAAATTATAAGAACAAATTCCGTTGTCCTAAAAGACTGAATCATCTATTGAAGGATTTTCAGTGGGAGTTTTGTTCACCCAGAAGCAGATAATTTGGCTCAGTATCATAGTCTGCAAGATACTCAGGTTTATTCTTATTCTTCTCAGCACCACCTCCTGTTAAGACTGGAATACATAAAAAACCCACCACCACCAACAACAACCAAAGATAGCTTGATTACTTGGATATGATTGTAATATTTCCTATTGTGAAATTCCATGCTTTATGATGAAAGGCTGTTAATGTCATTATCTTTAGGGAGGGGAAAAAAATATCTTCCTTTAATTAGAGGGAAAAAGTAGCAAGCAAATGAAATTACTGCTTGGGCCTGGGTATTTGTTCATGAGTGGGTTATTGTCATCATCTATGACTCTGAAAAATACTGCCAGAAAAGAGCAAAATGCCTTTTACAGAAGCATAAGTTAATTATTTTTGACCTGTATGAAAATTACTTCTAGTCCTAACTGTTAAAACTTCATAGAAAAGTAGAAATATTTAATAGGAATACTCTGGTGGTTTACTTACTCTAACTCAGATGACTTAGTTTTACTCACGTTTGTTGATCTCAGGCATTATTTTAAACAAGCTAAAATAAGAGCACAACAACGCTTCAGGAATATGGTGTTCTTTAAAACAATGTGTACTTATTTTTTAAATGGAAATGTTATTTCTTGACTATCAGTTTCTTTGGCCCTGTGTTAAGGATTTTAAGAACTAATTTAAACTGGGTAATACCTTGCTTATCTCTGGCTATAACTTGATTTTGTTACAAGTAAGAGATTGAAATGCCTTTTAAATTTTATATATATATATATGGCTTTACATGATGGAAAGACATAAAAAACTTTAGACAAGTGTATTATTAAGTTACCTATGGTGTTTTAGAATAAAAGATGATAAACCCAAAAGATAACCAACATACAGAATATTAAGTTTGTATAATCAAATTTCAAAACATATGCAAGGAGTCTCCAAAGTGATTCATTATCAGGTTTATTAATGTGTCAGAATAAATAAACCCATTCATATGGAAAGGGACTCATTTTGTAAAGTACTGTTGCACAGCTGAACACACCGGTGGAGTTATTACCACTTTCATTGGAGGTCACACAGTATGCTAAAAGATCCATAGAGAAAATGTGATTAAGTATCTAATCTCCATTAAATTCTGCTCGAGAAGTCAATTTTATTCCAGATTTCTAGAATGAAATCCTGACTAATTCTTCCAAACCTGCAATTATCTGAATAAATAATATTTCTGATAGAGCATAAAGTGGCTTTTTTTTGTTAGAGCAAGATGACTTCTGCAATAAAGTTAAAAATGCAACAAAAAATTGGACTTCATCATAAGGACTTCTGAGTTGATGAGATTGAATATATTATTTCAATCTTTATGAAATGCAGGACACTTGGTTTATAGTTCAGACTCAGGACACTCTTCTATGTATTAATTAAGATTGCTGTCCAGTATAGTTATATGACCTCAGAGGTCATAGAAGAAAAAAGAAAGCCAGCTTCCACCAATTGCCACCCTGCTTCAGCAGTAAAATTCTCTGACACCTTTCTACCACATCTCACAATCTGAACTCAGATTCTCCCCCAGGCATGTTTTCCAGCCATACCATGATACATTCTGTGTCTCTGCCTGGTGCTGAAAAGGGCAAAGATGGGAAGAAAGTGAATTTCTTGCTCTAATACACTGCTGACACTATAATAAGGTGTTTATGATCTCTTGGGACTTCTGAGGTATTATTCTTAAAAGGCCAGTCACCTCTTAAAGAGAGTCTTTTTAGAAAGGCTTACATGTAAATTGTGAGTGGGTGAGACCAGGGTGATTTTTTTTGCTGAAAAGCATGTGGTTATCTCAAATATTGGAGATTTCATTCTATAAATGTATTTGTACACCACCCCATTAAAATTTGGTGATAAAAAGAAGTATTCATTTTACTTTGAACTGTTGTAAAATGTGTAAAATCACATTTTACAGAGCTGGCACAAGGAAGAGGTTTACGGTGTCATGCTCTTTGTGATAGTCAAAATTCATTTCAGTACTAATTACAATAAAAATAAGCATTCTATCAATTTTTTAGACTAGCAAAGTACATTGAAAATACATTTTGGATCAAATTGATAGGTTTCTCTTCTGTATTATTCCAATAAATAGAAGTACCTTGTATGTTTTTACCATCATTCTGGATCTCAGAATCTTTTTTTCGAAAATGCAGTTCGAACATTTACATCACTGTTTTAATCAAGCCCACCTTGATCATTATATAATTAATAAGTCCCTCAGAAATGAAAGTTATTTGCATTAAATGTTTGTTTTAAAGGATTCACATTCTTACAGTGTGGCTTAGGAGCCTCCATGACTTATTTTCTTATTTGGGATGTTGTATTTTGTTAGTGACGGTAGCCTCACCTGTAGGTACAAATACCTGAGCATAATATGCAGCACAGTAATAAGTTACGGCTTTTCTACAAAATTATTAATAGTAAGTGCACGGTTTTGGTTTTGGTTTGGTTTGTTTTTAAAAACAAACAAACAAACAAACAAACCAACAAACAAACCCTAAAAGCATTTGCAGCAGAGTTTTGGGAATGCTTCACCTTTCCTCATAATAAAATCCCATTCTCTTCTGTCTCTTCCTTCTCTCTGATGAGCAGTGGGGAGCAGCAGACTGCAGTCCTGGGTTTGCATGTTCAGCCATTAAGGCAAGCTGGTTGTGAGGTTTCACATGGGGGTGGCACCATGGGGGACGGTGGGGATGGGGATGGCTTGGGGGCTGGGTGTGCCTGTGGAGAGGCTGAGCCTGGGCAGGGCAGATGTGGCTGCTTGGTGCACCCAGGGCCCTGGCAGCACCTCTGCCGCCTTCTATTTCTTAATGGCATTGAAAGGTTTGAAAACATAGCATCTATTGCCTGGGTGCAATTCCTGCTTTGTTCGCTGAAGCCAGAAATGGATGTGGTTATTGCTGCTGTCGGTAATAGTTAAGCCATGATTTCTCTAGGGGCTGAGTAATGCTTATCCATTTCTGAGTCTTTTTCTGTGTTTGGTTTTTATTCTGTGGCTTTGTGTTAATGACTAAATGGAAACTGGTCTCCTCTTTTCTTCTGCTTTTGTTTACTACAGTGTTTGGGAACTGGTTTCATTTCCCAAGAAAAGGCTGTGGGGTAATGGTGTGCAGGTGTACTCCTCTGGCTCTGGGAAATGGGGCATCATCTCCACATCAGGTTGCTTCACCTCTCATTTGGGTGCTCAGGCAACTAGAGGTGGACTGTTGGGAAACAAGGGTCTTATAGGAAACCCAGCATGATAAGAATGCATAGTTTTCTGTGATCCACTTTTACTGTTTAGATTGGGGTTTATTTTTTTGTTGCAAGTACTTAGCTATTAAATCTTGGCTGTATTCTTGAGGAGGATCTTTGTACCTGTGGTTCCATCCAATGATTTGTTCCACTGGGTGAATTATGATAAGGCAATTATGATAAGGACCTTTTTTCTCCAGAACAAACAAGACTGCTTTGTACATACGGCTGAGCAGGATCAACAGTCTGCATACTACAGCTCTTTAGTAGGAGTGTTATGCTTATAAATACTTTGTTATCTATTATTATTATTTTGATTTACAATATTTGTGGCAAATTAAAGTCTTGATGAAAAGTCACAATTTATGATTTGCAGTCTTACTAACAAATCTTCCAAATTTGTGATATTACTGTACCGCGCTACTTTATGCAAGTTAGCAGTTACAGACACCTTTTCCTATTTGCCCTTGCTGCAAAGGATGCTGAGACACTGGAATAAGGAGCAGGGGAAAGCAGAGGATGCAAGAAAAGAATGTTGTTTCCTTGGCAACAGGCACTGTGCTGCTCAGGGCACAAGTGGCATCTGTCTTAAAGACTGTTAAACAAAACTATGTAGGAAAATAGGAAACAAAGCTTAACATTTCTGTGGCAAGAGAATAATTCCCTCAACCAGTCCACAAGAACTCCAAACCTTCCAAAAAAATCTCAACCTTTTTGACTGAGAATCTGAATAAAAATTAATAGGAAATAAACATCGATGTTTATTACATTAAAAAAACACCACCAACAACAAACAAAACCCCAAACATCCAAGGTCAGTGAAAAGATATTATAAAATAATGAATTCTAGTAATCACTGGTGCTGATATAGCAAAGTTATGATGGTCAGCTTTACATTCGGAATAATTCTGGAGAAAGGGGACTCTCACAGAGGTCAGGAGCTGGTTATGCAACTTACAGCTTTTGATGAAACCTTGCATTGGGAATGCTGAAAGCAATTTGGAGGTTAGCTTCTGTGGGCATTCTTCTGGCAAGGACGATGTCTGTGCTTTTAATTTTCTGCAATGTAAATGCAACCTGAGAGTCAGTGTAGAATGAAGAATGTATAACATACTCATGTAGTTTTGAGTCTGTGTTCTGTTCTGAAGTTTCTCAGTGATTCAAAAAGCTTTCTTAAGGCTCTGTCTTAGCTTTTCTATTCTTCCATTAGACATACATTCACAGGAATGAAATTTGTGTTCAACTTTGTGTAAATGAAGTTGAGCAACATCCTTTTCTTGGAGACTATACTTTTAGACAGCATTGTCTTCAATTATCTGGATACAATACTTTTGCAATGAAACTTGAATTGTGTATATGTGCTCTCAGTTATGTCTGAAATCACAGCAGTTATGTCAGAAAAATACGTGGCAAAGATGGTAGATTTAGGTAGTTTGTATGTGCTGAAAGAATAGACAACACCGATGAGAAAAAAAATAAACAATGGTCTTGCAGACTTTTATATCTAGGTGAGTGTACCATACTGTCAGCAGTAAGTCTGCCTCACTTCTATGCAAGTTGTCTTTTTTGATTGTGTCTTTCTGATGTTTCATTCCCATCCTCATTAGATAAGGATTATCCCCCTTTTTGAAAAGTTTAAACATGCTTGGTGTTACTGGAATTATGTGCATGAGTTAAGTGAAGTAAATTTATAAAGTTACTTATTTCAAAGCAAAAAATATTATATATTAAGAATTTCACTTAACTGTTAAGAATTTAGTGATAAGTCCATTTCTCACTTCTGATATTTCAGAATATGTCAGGAGAGGCAACTATAAAACAGCCACAAATCAGAACCATAGCAGTTAAGACTTGGCTGCCGTTTATTTGATGGATGAGTTAACATCTACATGAAGTTCATGGCAGTGGAAAAAGGAGAACCTAGGAATCCCCCTCATTCTTCTGGAATCATACTGGCCTTTTATATTTAAAAATTACTGAAGTGGAAAATAACTTACAGTTACTCCCAATGGTGTCTGTGTTTTTTTCTACTAAAAATAAAAATAATAAAAATCATTGTCAGTATTTAGATGAGATTGCTCCAAACCATAAGCATCATTTAAAGGCAATGTTCACAGAAAAAAGTGGCATTTCTCCATGGGTAGAAAAGGATTAATGAGATTAGTTTAATATTTCTTGAAGGGTGTGGAATTATTTGATAAAAATAATATTATATGTGATAATCCAGAAATAAGGTCATGTTGGCTGCTGATTCTTTTATTTTGCATACTAATCTGTAAAGATGGGATCAAGAAGTAATTTTTCCCTACATTTGAATGAAAAAATTAGTGCCTAGCTTAGTGCTTAAAGGAAATACTTTTTTACCTTTCTTTGAAGTGTCCTGTTATTAGCACCATTTCTTACATCATCATCATTCAATTTGGAAACGCAGTTTGGAAATTCATATGGCTTTGCAACATCAAATTGTAAATATGCCTCAAACGCTGTATTCTAAAACAATAAGAAGCTTTTATTTATATAAATAATTGTTTATAAGAATATCTGTGTATGTATATATAAATATATATATAAGCTATTCTTACATATTTAGATGTTATATATTGATATATACTTAAAACTTATGTAACTGTATACTTATAGTGTACATATAAGCTTATAGGTATGTAATTTATACTCCAAAGAATGTAAATTAATAACAAAACTAGTTTTATTTAGTTTTCATAAAATTATTTTATGATGGGACATTTCAGTGAAGTCTAATTCCCTTATGCTTCTCAAAGAAAATCAGTTTGAACTGTTCATTTAAGCTTTAGCAGCTTATATTATATCTATTCCGCCAACACTGCAGAGCCTAGTCCTGTGGATCATTAAAACACACACAGCTCTACCCATGTATGATAGTTTCTTATTTGCTTATGAGGGTAAAATAAATATTGTGTTTGTCACAGTGAAAAAATGACTACCAAAATTAGGAAACTCCTTGTTTGATTTGCACTATCTGAGGTAGATATGAAAAAGGATGGTTAGAAAAAAAAATGGGTCCAATCACTAAGGACTTCTAGGTCTAGATTTGTTGTTCATTTGCTTGTAAAAGCTTCACATTTAATGATTTTTAACAAAAAAGAGACTTTAGGCCTTTTCAAGGACAGCATTTTAAAGCAATGAGAGACAGGACTTTCAAACCGTTTTCTTTGGAGTTGCAAGATTTCATAACCACTGGGATGCTCAGAGATACGCTGCCCTGGGGACATCTTGACTCCTTTCCTGTCTGAAGTTCGATTCAAAATTCAATTATGGACCTCTGGAACCTTTCTGGATCAATTTTTCAATATTCAAAATTAATACATTTTCGTGAAAATGCATGTTGGTTGTTTTTGTTGTGGGTTGGTTTTTTTTTGTCATTTTTTTTGTACTGCAGAAGAAAATGTAAAACATTTCTGACCCTTTACATTTGTAAATCTGAGGTACAAATAAGGGTTTTTCCAGAAAAAAAGAACTGATAGCAGCAGGGTTGGTCACAGCAGAGCAATGAGGTCATAGGACCCTTTTTTTCACCATGTAGTCACTGCTGCCTTTACTGCTAGCCTGAGTCTGTGTAACTTCTCTTGGCATGCTAAAGATTGCTAAATGAGGCACTCACACAGAAACTGTAGGACAGAAAAATGAAATATCATTCAATAAATGTTAATTTCATAGAAAACTCGATTATCTTACTCAGTACTTTCAAACTCATCCTGTTTAATTTTGCAGTTTGGAACTCTGCATGCATCCACTCAGCATGCAGGAAGTGTTTCAAAAAGCAGAGGAACTGAGTAAACCATGTTCAGTTCAGTGGAGGGAACGTGGCAGAAAAAGGCAGTGCTCCCTCCACTCTGTTGTGGTTCGGGGAGGTCAGAAACACTGATCACAGAAACACTGGTAAATATAGTCAGTGAGCAACATAGAGGAATATGTAGGGATATATTGATTTAAATTTTTGTAATGTATATGAAAGTATGGGAATGATACAGTGGTATAAGACTACTGGACAGTATATAAATCAGTGGACTATACCAGTGGACAAGAGGAGAGATACAGACGTCATCTAGGCGTTCGACATGGTCCTCTACAACACCCTTCCCTCTAAACTGTAGACATGGATTTGATGGACAGACTGTTTGGTAGGTGAGGAATTGGTGGGATGGTCACATCCAGAGAGTAGTGGTCAACAGCTCTCAATGTCTGGATGGAGATCAATGACAAGTGGTGTCCCTCAGGGGTCCATATTGGGATCAGTACAGTTTAATATTGTCATCAACGGTATAGGCAGTGGGATCAAGTACACCCTCGGCACATTTGCAGGTGACACCAAGCTGTGTGGTGTGGTTGACGTGCCTGAGGGATGGGATGCTACCCAGAGGGACCTGGAGAAGCTCAAGAAGTGAGCCCAGGGGAACCTCAGGAGATTCAACAAGGCCAAATGCAAAGTCCTGCACGTAGGTCAGGGCAACCCCTGGTATCGATACAGGCTGGGGGATGAAGGTAATGAAAGGAGCCCAGCAGAGAAGGATTTGGAGGTAGTAGTGGATGAAAAACGGGACATGAGTTGGCAACGTGCACTTGCAGCCCAGAAAGCCAATTGTATCCTGGGCTGCATCAAGAGAAGCGTGGCCGGCAGGTCGAGGAGGTGATTCTGCCCTTCTGCTCTACTCTGGTGAGACCCCACCTGGAGCATCCAGCTCTGGAGTCCTCAGCACAGGAAAGACATGGACCTGTTGGAGCAGGTCTGGAGGGGGACCACAGAAATGATCAGGGGGATGGAACACCTCTCCTATGAGGAAAGGCTGAGAGAGTTTTGAGGTAGTTAGTTCCTCTGGAGAAAAGAAGGCTCTGGGGGGACCTTACTGCAGCCTTTCAGTACTTAAAGGGGGCTTACAAGAAAGGTGGGACAGACTTTTTAGTAGGACCTGTAGCATTAGGAGAAGAAGTAATGGTTTTAAACTGAAAGAGGATAGATTCAGACTAGAAATATGGAAGAATTTTTTCGTAATGACAGTGGTAAAACACTGGAAATGTTGCCCAGAGAGGTGGCAGATGCCCCATCCCTGAAAACATTTCAAGGTCAGGTTGGATGGGGCTCTGAGCAACCTGATCTAGTTTATGTCCCTGCATTTTGCAGGAGATTGATCTAGATGACCTTTAAAGGTCCCTTCCAACCTAAACAGTTCTATGATTCTATGATACAGGTATGTATCCAGACAGAAGTGTTCCAGTCTAAACATGTAGGTCTACTTGTAGGATCATGGCATTTTCAAGCACACACTACAGTTCTAACCCAGCTATTCTGAGTTCTGTGTACATGTCCTAAAAGAAGCAACCCAGTACTTTAATTATTAAATAAAACTTATGTCAAAGACAGATGATTCCCACTTCCTGAGTTTTGTCTTGAGAAGTTTAGAGCAAAGAAAGTGGGTGATTACCTGTTACATTTTTTTACACACAATATAGGTTTTAATTCACATATATATATGTTCTTTGAGAGTGAATTTGCAGAACGTTTAAAACATTTATAAAAGTACAGTGAAGAAAGTTTCAGATTGTAAATCTTGAATGTAAATGCAATTTTCTTCTATGTATATTCTTCAGTATAAAGAGACATAAGAAACTGCAGATGGATTCTTTTTGGTACTGTAATTATTGATACTTGATAGAGAAAAAATCTGGATGACTTTCAATACTGTGTTTTATTTTAGTGGGCAGTATCCCTGTTGTCGTATAATGAAGTGCCAGCCATTAGAAACATACTTTTCTCAAGCTCCTATAGACAAACAAAGGAACAAGTGAAATGATTTGCCCCAGGTTATGCAGTCTTGCTGGGTAGGAACAACAACAGATTTCCTGGCTTATAGTCCTGGACTTTCATAGGAAAGTCACACTTCAGAAGACAGAATAGGTCTCTGATCACTTGTAAAAAGAAGTTTCAAGTTAAGTATTGAGGAATCAGAAAATGTCAATATAAAGGTAGTTACTGCTAATTCAATTCATCCTGTCTAAGCACGAGTGTTATTCTGAAGTCTTTAACTACATGAACACTACATTATACATGATTTCTGCTGCGATCAAACAGTGCAGAATTTTTATTTACTTTTATTTAAAAGCTGTGGAGTCCAGTTGTGGCCTAAGGTAAGCCTCATTCATCATGGTGATGTAATACGATGTAATATTCTGTTACCACCAAGGAAGATGCATTACTAGATTCTGTTACTACGTTGTCAGATTTCTGCATGACATTAAAAATATCTAAGTATACCTGTAAAGAGGCACAAGACTAGTTATTAGTAATTTTACACTAATCATATTGATAAGAGACATTTTCTTGTCCAAAGACATTTTTGGCATCTTACCTTATCCCATTCTAATAAAATTACTTTAGTATTTCATATTACTTTAAAGTCTTTGCATATTGCAGAAACAAGAAGAAAGCACAATAACAATTAGTTTATTGTAGACTAGATAATCTCTAGAGAGTTTAATTCTGATACATTTTGATACTCAGAAGTCAGTTTACAGATTTTTTTTTATAGTACTGATCGTCTTGTTGATGCAGAACAATACATGTTCTCATTCAATTCAATGGATCTAGATATAAATGGGCATCCGTTTATATCTGATGTGTGCTATATACGGAAGCAACATTCACCAATAATAACCTACAGATAAGAAACTAATAGGACTATTATCTTATAAATCTAGGCAATGTGTGTTTACAAGACATTTATTGTGGTAGTATCTAATATTATTAGAAATTATGCTGTTAAAATATGTATAACTGTATGTTGCTAGTAATTAACACTACTCTGGGATATCCAAAGTGAGTGACGAATGTCACTGTTGAATTAATTAGACAGAGGTACAACTGTAAATGGTTTTTTGCCAATCAGTATTGCTATATCACTGAATTCTGATCTGAGTAGCTTTACATCGTGTAAAGCAGAATGCATTTTGCATTCTATCTAAAAGGTAATGCACCTTAGCAGAACACTTTGTTATTTTGCTACTGAGAATAAATCTGATTTGTTATTAAGTCAGGAAAAAATATGAGAATTTAAAGTCTGTACTTAAGACGTAATTTACTTTAGAAAAACTTCATAGCAAATGAAAACAAACAAAAAAGTATGTGCTAAGCCCTAGAACTGAGGATCTTTTCTGCTTATGTTTTTGAACAGTTACCCACAAAATAATTACAGGAAGTGGTGCTGTAAAGCTCTTAAGAATACTTTATTGTGCTTCATTTATATTCACAATTATTCTAAAGAATGCTTATCAGTTCTTATACGAATGAGGCTCTGTAATACAGTACTCTTCAAAGTGCAAATGCTTCCAGAGTTGCTAACAGCTTAAAATTAGTGTGGGCATAGGGAAGAATTGAGTGGCCACAGGTGAGTGTTTAAATTGCAGGACTCGTGGGTTAGCTATGTGTCATGACCTAAATTTTTGAAGTATCTTGTTAATGAGCTGGTTTGTCTCATATGGTAAGGAAATTTTAGCTTAGGTTTGCTCTGTTGTACTAGACCGCATGGGTGATAGACTTGTCAGTTCAACTGGAGAAATGACGTGGAGCGGTTCTTGTGTGCATGTCTGTCGTTTCCTGCTGTTCCCAGAGCTGCGTGCAGCTGCTCACCCCTTCTCAGGCGTGTTCCTGAGAAGTGCTGTCTTACCCATAATGAGCAGCAGACCAGCAGTTTCTCATATAAACGTTCCTGATCCTGCCTGTGTAAATATTATTGAGTAAAAGGACACAGACATGATCAACAAATAACTAATAAGAAAAGATGGTGTCTGTGTAAGAGGATGACACCTAGCATTACCTCATCAGCCGTACCTTTTCTGTGTTCTTTGCCTTTAACAAATGTAAGGCAATTTTTGTTATCTTAATCCTCTTTCACTGACATCATTAACCATTTTTCATAACTACTGTGAATAACATAGCATTTCCATTGTCATAGCAACTTTTGAAATCCTTCAAATACAAAGTATCATATGTTGTTTGCTTTAGAATGCAGTCCTATTTGACTGCAAAGTATATCGGAAGTTAACACTGGTCACATCTTGCTGCTAGAACAGTCAGTTATGCACGAAGTACTGCATCGTTGTAAAAGAAGAGCTAGCTATCAGATCAGGCTGTCAGCTACTTGTATTTGTTTTCCAGAGGTATGTTTTTCATTTAAATGTTTGAAGACTGTTGGAATTACAACTACCAAACTGTGTCTTTAAATATTAGGGAGGTTGTGAGGAGAGGAATTGCAGTGGTGAAGAGGAGAGAGCAGCAGTAGGTAGAAGGCAATTCAATACTACAGCTTCTCTGAGATCCTTTAAAGAATTGCTTTAAAACATGTTTTCTACTCTAGCCATCATGGTTCCAGATTATGTGATTTACAGGCCTGCATAAATTTCAAGCAGGAGTGCAGTACGGTGTGCTCATAATTAAGGCTCACAGACATGGGTAAGAACAGGATGTGCTCAGGAGATGAAAACTCATCACTGCTTTGTCTTACCTGGTAGTCATGGGAGACAGGCTTTCTGAAAGAGCCAGATCTCCCTGGCGTCAGAGCTGTTGCAGCGAGCAAGATAAGCAGATGCAGCCGGGACTGAAGCTGTCTGTCATGCCACGTGGTAACACAGGGTCCCTGCAGGTCCTGCTGCAGGTGCTGTACCAGCAAAGCAACCTGCTGCTGCACAGAAGGGCAGGAGCCTTCTGCCCTGGCTCTCCCAGGAGTCCTTACTGAGGGGGTGTTCTGATGAGAGGGCTGGCGACTGCCCTGCTGCTCTTGCTTCTGTTGATGGGAAATCTCTTCTGAGCCTTTGCCATTCTTGGTGTTGCAGCTGCAGGATCTTCATTGGTTTCTTTTTCAGGATGGGGTGGAGAACATTTTGCAGATGGTTACAGGCATATCTTTCTCCCCTTGCCTTTATTACTATCCCTTCACAATGTGTGCTTTCTCTGGAGCTTGGCCAGAAGAGGAAGCCTGAGAGCACTCCTTGGCCACTGCAGTCCAAAATCCACAGTAACTTAGTGCAACTCAATGCCAACAGCCATTTAAGTGAGCCTTTGTGCTGAAGCAGCTCAGCAGCGCTTACGCATGCCGCTTCATTAGCTTCTCCATGGAAAGAGGAGCCTCTCCCGGGAAGACAGAGATAGCTTTCTGGGGAGCTGGGCGGGTAGAGGAAATCAGCTGCTGAGCAAAAGCGAAAGCCACTGCCATTTGCTGAACAAGTGCACGTCTGAGTCTTAAATGTTTTAAGTAGCATTCTGAAATGGATAAGTACAAAGGCTGTAAATTTATGCAAATTAAGGAAAGAAGAATACATGGAAGAAAGAAAGTATGAGGGAGGAGGAAAGAGGGAAGAAAACAGTTTTGGGTTATAGAAATACTGTTGCAGACAGCAGTTAACATTTTCTTCTCATGATGAAAATACATACAACATTAGACCATAAATGTCTCTCTTGTTGTCAGTTCCTCTAGCTGTCAGTGTTACACTGTCCCCAAGTGGGAGCAGAAGCATGCAGAGATGACTTTCTCTGCCTGATGTGTACCATCAACATTTGAGAATTATTTTTTTCAGAGTGGGCATCTTTGATCTATTTCCCTAAGAAAAAAACAAACCAAAAGAAAGAGTAGATAGAGTTCTAATGCTCTCTGTGTGGTGGCAGTGCCATATAGCAGTTTTCAAATATGCATTATGCAAGTATTTTTATTCTGCAGTCCAGGAAGAAGCAAATTGTGCTTCTTCACATGGTATTGAGCTTTTCTACAAAAAGGCTGAGAGTATTTGAATGTGTTTCAGGGGGAGGAACTAAAATTACTACAGATATCTTCTTGTCCTTATAATTCTTCCTCCAGCTCTGGCTTAATTAGGAGTTCTGCAACAGTACCACTTATCATCCATCAATGCCAAGATTCATACATTATACATGTACGCTGGTCTTGCATGTCAAGAAAACAGGTTTACAGAGATGGAACGTGTTTTTAAAGTTGTGTATAACTTTGGACTTAATGAAGATGTCCACTGTAATGTTCAAACTCTGAGAGAAGATCATCCTTTCGATCCTCCCTTCTGTGGACAGGAAAACTTACAAATAAAGCCCTGCCTAATGCTTCCAGGATATCTGTCCCTCTGCTATGACATTAGGAAGCACAGCTGGCTGACACAATAGCTAATGGCAGACAGACATTAAGAAATAACCTGTTTAATCTCTTACAATACTAATTCAATATACCAAGAAAATTTATTGTTAATATATTTAATAATATACCCTGGATTTGTTCCTATGTGTCATTTCCATAACATTCTTTTCACCAGACCCTATTAGCAAAGAACATAGTCTAGCCCAGAATCCATATATACAAGCCATGATAAGAAAAGTTTACAGACATTTCAGAATTGTCATAGGTATTAAAAAAGTAAATCTCAAATAGATTAGATTAGAAAAGATCAAAAGGAAGTATCAATATACACATCTAAGGGGTACAACTAATACACTGATAAGACTGTTTGCTTCTTAGGAAGTGTTTATTCCCTTTCCTGAGTTGCAAAACTGTTTTATAACATGGTACATAATGAAACAGGAAATGTTTAACAATACTTTATGTGTTTAGAGCATGCATTTGTAGATTAATTGTAGAAAATTGTTTACAGAGCATCTGGGCTGCACAAAAAAATGATGGCAATAAGGAAGCTGTTAGTTTTAAGCACAGAAAACAAAATTCAGTCCTGGCATGGGGAGGGCAGAGAGTGATGCCTGCTGCTGATGAACGCATGGTGTCACATCAAGGAAAGGGAAAGGTACAAACAATACTTGGCCTTCTCATTACTGCTGTCATTCTATAAAACTATATTGTTATTAGTTGTAACTAGAGAGTTACAGTCACTGAATCATAAAATAATTTAGGCTGGAAGAGTACTCTTGAAGCTATCTCATGCAGTCCTCTGCTTAAAGCAGGCCTAACATCAAGGTTTGATTTAGTTTCCCAGAGCCTTCTCCAGTGAAGCTTTGAGCAGCTTCAAGAGTAGAGACTCTACAACAGTTTTGGGCAGCTGGTTTCTGTTCTTAACCGTCATCATTGTGAAGATTTTTTTTTTTTTCTTTATGCCCACTCAAAGTATGACTTTGTGCAAACTGCATCTTGTTTTTTCTCATCTATGAATTGCTGCGAAGAGTCAGGCTTTGCCTCCCTGTATCCTCCCTATATGTAGTTGAATACAAATAATTATCTTTCTCCCCCTTTATCCATACTATCCAGACCCAGTTCCCTCAACATTCCTCACTATGTGTCTCAGTGAAACAGTCCTTCATTTGACTTTCACAAGTTTCCTGGTGTCAGTGGAAAAGTCCTGCACCCACTCCATCAGTGCTCTGAAGTGCCTGTGATAGAAACCAGTCTGGCAGACAAGCTAATAAGCCCCACGGAGAAAGAGAATACATTAACCTGGGCTTAACTCTGTGAAATACAATTACACAGCACAGATTTCCAGCTTCTTCCTGGTCCTAGGCAGCTAGCAGAAGCTGTGACACTGCACGACACTCAGGAGCGTATGAATTATTGCTGCTCTGGTGGGAGGAGCACAGGTCTGTGAGCTGTAGTTCAACAAGCAAACCTACAGCTCTTTCTCAGAAGCCGGTATCTTTTAAAGGTCTGGCTATTTGAAAATCACAGATGTTTTAGTTTTATACATAATAGCCATAGCCTCTTTAGATAAAGAGGAGAGTAGGACATAATTAAAGCTAAACCAGTTACCCTAAAACCTTTCTGGTTGTATGACATACAGAATCTCCCTCCTTTTCTAAAAACTGTTCTGCAACTCTTTTATCACTGAAGCAAGTATGAGGGGAGAAGGAGATAGATGGTGTTATTTTAGGATAGAGTACAGGGATGTGTGTCTTGTTTTGATCCTCTGGGTCTGAAGAAGCATCTAATGTTATTTGTACAGCTTGGCAGAGTTAGCTATATGCTACACCAATAAAACATGCATTTCTATGCTGTCTTAATGTGTTAACACAGAAAAAAACCTATAAAATGAAGGGGTTTTGCTAACTGCTGTATTTTATTTTTCCTTAATAAGAAAGTATTCCTCATGGCATTTGTCACAGGTATTTTCTTATAATCTTATTTCTGCTGTCCCCCAAGGGTCACAGAATAGCTATCACAAAAGCAAAAGAGGTGACTTAGAAACTTGTTTTGAAGAAGAATGCAAAAGTAACTCAACCTATAGATGTAAAATACGAAGGTGTCAGTAGTCAGCTTCTCCTGATTATACTGTTAGTGTTTAGGTACTGAGGACTTTAATTAATAATATTTATTCCTTCAGCCAGTTAAGAACTCCTTCAGCCTGTTTCTGCTGAATGCTGTACCTACCTCTGGAAAATATTTCCATATTTTCACTTTTTTTTTCTTTAAGAATTATGTCAAATATGGAAGTCAGGTTTTTAACAGCTCTAAATTAATTCTAATAAAAGGCTCTTTATCGTAGTTTGCTGCTAGAGTTGTGTTAGTAATTTCCATTTCTAAATCATTAGGCAAAACTATTAAGAATAGGAAAAAGACATCTTCAATACAAGACAGTTATGGCATTTGTAAGAATGCATCACACACACAACTGATGTCATACAGATCAATAGGACCTCTGACAAACAAATACGGTGATTTACCAGTAACACAAAATACGGATTCATATACAATGAGGCTATGAAAAAAATGGATGCACATGGATTGTTTCTTGTCCTCTCACCTTTGAATAAGTCTCATGTTTGAGTATTTTATTTATTTATTTGGGGTAGTAAATGCCACAGCTGAGGGCAGTCATTTGATGGTCAGCATTCTAACCGTTTTTTTACATATTTAGAATGACTTCTTGCTTGATGGGACCTGGATTTAGGAAACTACTTTTAGATCCTGTTCATGGTAGTCTGAACAGTTTGAAGGCAGGCAAGCAACTTTTCCACCCTGGTATTCACCAGTTTTGCACCTGTCATTGATTAACATCTAGATTAGCGTGTGCTTGGAGTCTCATTAATTGTGTCTGGCTGACAATAATAAGTGGAAGCAGACAGTGAAGCCCAGAAAGCCCAGATGTTAGGCTAGTCAACAAGACCAAGGGGGTGAGTTTGACTTTTTCTGAGAAAGATGGCATCAAAAGCAGACCAGAAAAATGGAGACTAGCAAAGCACAGAGAAGTGTTTCTTAGCAGCAATGACTTCTAAAGTGTCAGATGTATTTGTATAGCCTTAGAGTCCTCATGAGGCTCTTACAGCATCGCTTCTGGACTGCGCACTCAGCCATTCATTCCTCTTATTTTTGCTGTATTTCTGCTCAAGGTATAATATATTAGCAATTCAGTAGCACTGAAAACTAGGGCTTTATTATTTTATTTTGGATTTAGATTAGGGGGTGGGGGCTGGTCGCCAGGAACCTCCCTGTGTATGTAACTAAGGTGACAAAATATAAGTTTTTATGCTGCTGAAGGTGAGATTTTTTTAAAGCACTAATTCTTTACTATTTATTGTTAGCATGGTTTGGATAAATTCCTAGAAAGAAACACTGTCCTGAGCACTTGTAAAATTCTTGGTGGTCTAACCATATTTTAAACGCAGGGCATTCTTTTTTCTTCTTACATAGTTCTTCCTAAAATTTAAGTGATTTTTGTAATCTTTTTCTGTTATCCCAATTTATAGCACATAATTTTTTAATAGAACTAAATAGCAAAAGAACTTTAACCATCATAAAATGTCTGCAATACTTCATTTTTAATCTTTTTAAGATTAGATCTATCTATACGTATAATGGCTGCAAAACTTCATTTTCACTGAAGATCCAAGAATTCTCATTTCACTTACACGTTTTGATAGTAGTAAATACAGGAATATTCAATAGTACTGAACTAGAAATTAATTTTAAACTCAACTGCACAAAAATATACGTTGCCAGCTAATTTTGTACTTGATAACTGAAATTAAAAAAAATCACACAAGACTGTCCACAGAAAAAGAGAAATATGTTGTAAAAAAGCTGTGAAACATCAGTGCTGTATGAAATATTAAATATTCTAAGACACCTGTTAATGAACGGTGTCTGTAAGAAAACTCATAACAAACTTTGGAAATAATTTTGAGTATCAACAAAATACAGTGTTGTGTATGTGTGTGTGTATATCAGTGTGTGTCTGCGTGTGCTAAGTTCACATTTGTGGTGCAGTGACATAAAAAAATTAGCACTGAAACCTAAATAGAAGCAGTCAAATTTCCTAGTGCATCTGTAAATACATGTTTGTGCAAATGATGTAAGTAAAACCTTAAGCTTCCCTGTTCTAATAATTATTTTCATTTTTTTTTTCTAGGTAAGTACTCTCTGTATTCTTCTTCATTGAATTGACAGAAAACCTAATATTCCTCTCTGCCTTCTTGAAGTGCAACAAAAGAGGTAAGAACCAAGGCAAAGTAAATGAAGGGCCAGTTGGTAAGAATTCTCTTTGGTTTACCTGCTCATCTACTTTTATTTTTGGAGGAATGCAACCATTTCAGAGGATTAGTTTGTGTAGAGTTGGAGAAGAGAGAAGCTGATCACAGAAACTGTTTATGAAACGCTCATTGCACTTGCAGGCTACCCAGGTGAACTGCAGGCAGCACTCCCACCTTTCCATGGTCCAGGCTTTCATTTCCTAAAAGGTTGAATTAGGGCATAGCCAGAGACTTTTGATGTCAGAAATCTCAGTGTTTGAGTTATTTGGGTCATATCAAAGATGGAGGAAATTGCCTGTTCAGGAATAGGGTTACAGAAGGTTCTGGAAGTGGTGCTGATGCTCTTATTAAGTACAATTTGGTCTTGCTTTCTTGAAGGGAAACAAAGCAAGGACAACAAAAAGTAAAAGGTGAAAAAGATGGGAAAATCCCACTAACTTTATAAACTAAAGTTATATATGTTATATAACTAAGTTATAAACTTCTTTGAAGTTTGTCTCGCAACCATTTGTTGAAGCGGTTTCAGGGAAAACAGATGGCTGTCTGAGCTTTTCAAAATCTGTCTGTCCTGTGCTGAATTGAAGCGATTTATGACATGACCAATAGCTTCCATTGTAGTTATAGTCACAGGAGTGCAGGATGCACCCTTAGCCAGCTAAGATGGATTGCTTTTAGAAGGCCAAGGACAGGCGAAAGAGGAGGAGAGGAGGAGGAGACTGGGGGGGGGGGGGGGGGGGCGGGGAGGGGGGAGTTAATTACAAGGAAAATGACGCAAGTGAAGTTTTTACAGTAGATACATGAATCTTGCACTCCAGTGCTTTTCTAGACCTAAGCAAAGATGTTGGAAGTAGTAATGTCACAAGGTAAGGTCCTCTGGACTCTCCAAACGTGAGCTTTGAAAGCTTAGTGGTGCTATGGGGGATTGCAAGCATTGTGGACTTGAAATTGAAAGCTGCCATACTGGCAGAGATGGACCTCATCCATCTACCTGTCCTTTCTAGTACCAGCGTCAAACTGTGAAACACCTGAGACTAGTACTGGCTTAGGAATCTATATTCAAGATCTTGTGCTTGGTAGCCATTAAAGTTTTTCTGGCACTTGAGTGAAAAATAATTACGAACTTTAATCTTGCATTAATTTTAGTCTGCCTAATTATAGTCTGCCTACATTAAATTTCCCTATCCTTGTATTCACACACATACAGAGAGACAGGCACACACACATATCTGAAATAGCGATAAAAACTTAAATTATTTTTGAGCTAGATGGAGTTTTTAAAATGGAAATTAAAATAGCTCCATAGAAAAGATTTTACCTGAAGAAAGATTCAATGACTAAAAAGGATAAGACAAGGCATTATTTACTGCAGTTGTAGGAAAGATGGAAAAGGAACACTGTCCTGCCTAAAAGTAAAAAGAATAGGGGCAACATTTTCAGTATTTCCCTCATCTAAAATAAGAGCTTATTCAGCTTTTCAATAACTAAAGACATTCAGACTTGTAGTATTGCCTTAAAAGGTTACAGTTTTCTGAAAACAGGAGATGCCATGTGTATTTTTAATGCAAACTTCTTTTTGTCTGTAACACATAGCTGAATTATTCAATCCAGCTATTAAAATCAGTTATTCTTCCAATTAAAAAAAATAAGTAAGTTTAAAGTAACAACAATAACAAATCAAAATCCACACTTGCTGTTTCTTTTCACATTTAATACGTTCTTTTTGTGACACTTGATGCAGGTCTTTTTCTTGATAAATCTATATAGCTGCTCTGTATTGAGATCTTTAAAACTAATGTATTTGTTCTGAGAATATTAGGGTGACTAATACTTTCTAATATTTTAATAAAGGCATAATTTTAAAGCTTTTCATAATACATAAAGTAGTTCAGGTGTGTGGGAAGTAACATGCTTCAGGGAAAAAATGGTTTGGTGCAGAGTATGTTACTAAATCAACCTGTAGAGGGCAATATGATGGTTTTGGCATAGCAACATCTAGGTGGCTGTAACAGGGAAAATGAGAAAACTCATTAAGACTTTATCAGAAGTAGTTTTAAAGTTCATACTAAATAACTACCGTTACTGTATTCTGCTGCTCAGGATTCTAAAATGATGGTTCTTGTTCTGAGTTGTTCTGATATTGAAACTGTCTTGCTCAGTTATTTAAAAAAAACTATCTTTATTTCTGTAACTCTTGAAAGAAAAAATAAATTAATAACCAGCAATGTCCTGTAAAGCTTTTGAAACATGAAGAAATATACAGTCCCATAATATTTTCCTTCAAAATAATGCATTGCATATAAACAGAGAGGTTTAATGTGCATTAAAATATATATTTTAAAAATCCTGTGACTATGTGTGCATTCCCTCCTTTAAACTTCTTTCTTCTTATTAAAATACCCTTTTGTGGAGACTAGTGAGTCCCATGATAGATAAAAATCAACTGTGAAACATTGATCTGGCAAACTTGCACTTTCTGTACAAGCATATTTTGTAGTACTGAATGCTTTCTGACAGAAAATAAGGTTGAATATGACTTTTGTGAGTCCTTTAACAAGGAGCTTCTTGAGAACAGGCTACTGTGATCCCTGTATTACCATCCTCAGAGCACAAATAATAGAACCATTATTAGAGGAATCCCTAAGAGGAAAGGAATTGGGGCTTCAAAGGTAGAATGAGTTTATTTATACCATGCAAAATAAAGGAACAGGCATATTTCAGATAAGGTCTTCTATTTATTTATGCAGGGACCATTCAGTTGTGCAAATTGTATTATTTAGGTGATACCCTGCGTATGTGCACAGTATCTTGCAGAATCTCATGCATGTACAAGTGACAGTGCTGAGAAATGGCGCAAACACAATTGTGTGCTTATAAACACAGACCAAGCTGAACTAAAATGCAGCCTTGCTTTGGAGCAAGTTGTTGTTGGGTTTTTTTAACCTAATCTTTTTTTGGTTTTAAATATTGACATTTTACCTGGAATAGTTCTAGCCACTTCTACTAATGTTTTTCTAACATGTTTTGTCAAACCAATTTAATATGCAGCTGTTCTTTCTGTTAGAGGAAGAGTAGATGCACATCATGTATTTAGTAGAAGAGTCTTACTGACTTAAAAGCCTGAGTATTAGATTATTTTTTTTAATGAAACTTTTGTTATCTAGCATACGGTTTGCTTTTACTGGGGTTTGAATGCATTTTCTATGTCATTTCTATACCTGCTGCATTACGGTGCAGACACAGAATTAGGCATTGAAAGCAAAAGAGTAAATAACTTATCTTCTAACAGGCTGTTACAAGAATTAAAGCTGTGTTCTCAGGGACGGGCATAGTGGATTGTAGTATTGGAACAAATTTGCTTATAAAAGAGAAGCAGTTATGAGTAGTGTGTGTGCTACAGCAGATGGCAGCAGAAATGGGTATGTACCTTGTTTGTCTTCTTGGAGCTGAGATAAGCTCAAAATCCTTGCTCATATCTCAGTTTGAAACAAATACTCTCACATGTTTAAGATAACATCAGAAAACTATAAGATAACATACTGTGTACTTTCCATATTTGGCACGTATGTAAAATGACTGATACCATCTTATTTGTTCAGCGAGATGCCTGAAAACCCCAATGCAAATGAGCCCGGATGACAGGGTTAGGTGACTGCTACAGTGGCTCTCTTGCAGGTAGAAAATACAAGGAATCTAGAGGGGAAGTATGGGAGCTGGATTTTTCTGTTTAATTTTGGGTTTGTGGCTAATCTGAAAAATAGTAATACTTCCACAGATTTTTCTAGATCACTCCATAAGTAAGTAATAAGAAGGCAGGGTTTTCTTTCCCTGCAACACAAATGAGATTATGGCAGTTCATATCTTCTGCACACTTAGTAACAAATTTCCATGGCTGTTGGATGCCATTCACAAAAATGTTTTAATATTGCCTTGTTGAGTCAGAATATTCTGTTTCCTGCCTCTTCCCCAAGTTGGATAGTTTTACCCTTTTCCAGTTTGGACCTGGAACTAACATGCACAGTCCAGCATGCCAGTCTGCCCCTTGTCACCTGAAGTCTGCAGGAAACTTTCAGCCTTGCTGGGTAACTACGAACTTCCTTGGTCTTGCTCTCTGTCCTGTCTATGTCCTGCCTGTTATCCCTTCCTGCCCTGTTTTCTTAGCCTGACTCTATTCCCCATCATCTCCCCTGTTCCAGCTATACTTTGGGTATATGCTTTGTCTGTCCTCCCCCACCTTGTGAACTACTAGGCTAGCACATTTCTTAGTTCAGCTTTATTTAAAAAAAAAAAAAAAAAAAGAGAGAGAGAGACAAAGAAATGCAAAGATAGTTTGGGGAATCTGTTTATTGTTTTTAAGTAGCTGCACATTTTATTTGACTTCAGTGTGGTTAGTATGTTTAGATGGATGATTTCATAACATTTTTTTTATTAGGCCACAAAGTAGACAGCAATCTACTGGATCATTTTTTCATTCCTGCTATAGAGATTTATTCTAGAATAGATTGTATATTTTAAAGCTTAAATATGATGTTTAAGACAGTGCTTGCTTTTTCAGTGGAGACTTCCAGAAACCAGTAAATTGTCCCATGTCTCCAAATATTTTAATATTTTAAAAAGTAGAAATTATATTTTGAAATCTTGCTTATGTAGAGTTACACATTACTATACTATATCATACTATCCTACAAAATTTCACTCTTGATACTTCTCCATCTTACCCTTTTTTGCTTCAAGAATTTGACACTGAAATGGAGCTGACTTGTGGCCAGACATAAGCCACGATGGCTCTGATGCTTTTTATTTGCTAAAGTTCTCAATAGAAAATTTGCCCATATTCTGAAACTGTATTTGGGTGAGGCCATGTCTTGTTTTTGTAGGTAGATCTATATAATTGGTCCAGAAAAAAACCTATGATGTACAGTGACTACCACCAGGGTAGGAATTTAATCTGTGCCTTTTTAGCTTCGAGGTCTGATTTCACATTGTTATGGTCAGATACTTCCTCCAAATGCGATCACTACAACTGACACGTACTTTGTACCAAAAAAAACTTTCTCTTTGTACCAAAGAACATGTTCCTGCCTCAGACTTACAATCACCTCCCTGTGACTCATGAGCAGTCTCATTTTGGCCTTTATCACACTGTTCTCCTTATACCACACCTTTCTGTAGGTTTGTGGGGGTTTTTGTAATGGCTACTTTGTCAACTGGAAGAGTACAAAGGCCTTGAACACAATAATGGTCAAATGTCCCTAAAGGGCTCTTCACACCAACATCAGCTAAAATCAGTTACTAAAGTGGTTTCAAAATTCTACTGAAATCAAGCTATTCAATTCACTGCTAACATCTTCACAATTTTACTTTGAGCCTTGCTTTATTATATCAAATGAACAACATTATGAGCCTTCTCTGTGATTTCTGAAAAAGAGCTCAATTTTTCAAAGCTGACATCTGTCTGAATAGATAGGAAGACAGTAAGTTCCACATGATCTTTTTGCGTTCTGCCTTGCTACGATAACAGACTCCATCTTTGAGTATCTCTCCCATCAAACATGAAGGCTTGTTCCATCCACATTCAAGCAAGACTCTGCTACCTTGGAGATAGAGCAGTTCTCAGAATCTTCAAACAAGATGATATTCAGCGGTTTAGAGCTTATAAAGGTAACAGGATCATGACAAGTCTAAGAGTGCCATTACAGTCTTTTCTGACTGATTATGCTGGCACTTCTCATTTCCACCATCCTGAGGGGGTAAAATATGTCAGTTGTCCACAATGGGATCTACACTGACAGTTGCAAAAAACAAAAAGGATTGTGAACTTTATAATTCACCCAAATTCAGCTCTGGAAATAACTTGTTTACCTCTGTCTCAGGGCTTGCAGTGCAATTTTCCTGAAATTTCCCTCTGGCTTTTTACGTGCTTCAGGTATACCTAAGGTGGCATCATATGTCATCTAATGACTGTTTGCAGTTTTTACCTCAAGCCACAGAAAACACTCAAATATCGGCAAGGATCACTTCTAGTATTTTTAATTTTAAAATCCTAATCAGCATCAATGCTACAGAGCAGAATTAGTTTTCTTCACTAATTTAAGGCTCTGATAACACAGGAGTAGGTAGCCTTTATTGGTAGTCTTTAGCAAAGCCATACGTTTAACAAGTTTGCATGGATTTCAAATTTAGGGAAAACCAGCCTTTGCTGCACAAAGTTTTCAAAAGTAATTACTTACACATTACTGTAAATGATACAAATTTAAATACAATGCAATAGTGGGATAATGTCTTGATTTTTATTTTTCTTCTCACTTCTGTAGTTATCTTCAACACATGCTCATCAAATATGAGGGCTGTGAAGTAATTTTTACAACTGTTTAGTGAGTGTATTATTTTCCCTACTTCTTGCTCTGCAGCTTGCCCTGGGAAGCAGTGACTCATTTCATACAGTGAAGCCATTTTGTAGAGAATGATTTCCTATGAGATGGTGGTGGGTTGTGTTTTATCTTGATAGAAATGAGAACTGATCTGTAAAAGACATAGAACAGAAACAGGTATATCTACTACATAGGAAGAAAGGATGACTAACTACTAATTATTTTCAACAGTTTGAAAAGGGAAAGGAAACCCTCCCCAACACTTCCTGCAAGAGAAATAAACCCATTCTTTTATTTCAGAAGAAAATCATAATAGCATACCTGTCACAATGCTGTATACAGTAATGCAGAAGCAGGGAACCCTTTGTGTGAAAACAGATTCTCTACCGATGTCAGTCACAAATCAGCACACAATTTTCTCTGCAGTGACTGAAGTTCATTTCCAGCAGGGTTCAGGAGCTGTTATCATGATAGCAAGGAAGAGAATCCAATACTCTGCATATTTTGACACAATATGGCTGGTGCAGAACAAAGGAAAGTGTTAGAGCTATCACAGTGGAAATGTTAAAGTGCAGTACTTGTAAGATCTCTGGAAAGAAGGGATTTTTTTCTTGCATACAGACTATGATGTCAGCACTATTTTCATAACAGAGTATTTTCACCATTTTTCAATTTCCTTTTTCTGCTGCTACGTACTTAAAACCCCATACAAAAAAAAAAATGCATTATGAAAAATGTGTTGCAAACGTTGACATTCTAACTTTGGAAAAGATTAAATTATCCTTACTTTATGAATTTAATTTTGACCCTGCATACATGGACTGATAGTCTTCAGTTGTATAAATGCCAGCTTTTTCAGAGGACCTTAGTCTCATGTGTGCAATGAGATAGACAGGACTGTCTGTTTTTTATTTTATCTTTTACTTGTTCTTTGTGAAGAGTCCCTATCTTTAAAAAAAAAAACAAACAACAAAATCAGTTCCAAACTCTCTAGAACATTGTTGAGTTCCTGTCCAGAAAAAAAAAAAAAAAAATTGTTAGGTTCTTTTTTCGCTTTTCTGAGATGTTCAGCAGTATAATATCTTGGGCCTTGACATATGGTCTGTATATTTATCTTTACAGTAAACTGAACAGATAAAATAGTATCAGTGTTTCCGTTGTCAGACATTGGAAGACTAATGGCAGAAATATATATATATATTAATTGTTTTTGGTGCTGAATTTAAAAACTAAGGGCCTGGTTTTTCGATTTTGGGTTTAGTAGTACTTATTTGCTCAAATCTCTCTTCAACATTATGTACAAATGAAAATGATCAACAAATGGGATATTAAGGATGGTAGCCACCTGGCGAAAGGCAGACACATGTGTTGTAGACATTACATTTGGGGACGTCACAACAGGCATTCTTAATGGAAAGACATTAGGAAATAACTAATCTTATTCTAGAACTTCAAATGCTGAACCTAGCAAAACACTGCTTACATTTGTTCTTGCTCTTTCAGTTAAGAAGTTGGATCAGTTCACCAGGGGCAGAGATGAGCATGCTAGCCAACACAGCAAAGGCAGTAGGAGCGTATAAGCAAGAGCAAAAGGGAGGCTGGCATGCAGCTCAGTTGTATGTATCCATACGTGCCCTCACCTTTACCCACACTCAGCTCTGAGAGGTTGCTGTAAATTCAAGATTACTGTGAGGCACTCACGAGCTTAAGAATTATTCTAATTGAAACATAAGGAAAAGATCTTTAAGGTTTTATTCCTTAAAAAATGCTTAGGTCTTTAGAGTGATAGATCATATTAAATACCGTGTAAACAAAGCACTGTGAAAATTCCTCAGAGCAAGATGAACTCAGCTTGTTATGTACCAGCATCAGCCTGTATACCGTAATTATGATACATCAACCTTTTTTAGAGCCAAAGCTCCTCCTTTTTCCTAGGCAGTGTAGAATTTAAGACTCCTTTCCCTTCAGGAAAGAACATCACTCTATAGGTGGGTTTTTTCATCACTTAGACTAAGCTTGAGATATGTCCTTCTTTTTCTCTCATGAGTGATTTTTATGGTGCATGAGAGCCATGTGGATAGTATTTGGGGGTTTTTTGTGTTTTTTTTTTTTAAAGGCAGGTTTTCAGACAGTGTGTTACATCATTTTAGGAAGAGATAATGCATACTGCTAGATCAATACTATACATTTTCAAATGTCATAGAATGTGGAGGTCAACTTAGAGATTTCTACTCTTTGCAGTGTTTCTCTGGGAATCAAAAAGTCTTGATAATAACAGTGTTAAGAGGACAGCATAGTTCTTTGATTTATTAATGGAGTTATTAATAAAACAACCAATGAAAGCTGAATATTAACTAGAAATTATAAACTTTGTAAAACAACAGTTTCTAATAGAAAACATCTTTCTTGAAAATTAGTTGTCCATGGAACCTGTAATGGGATACACAGTCTTTCACCTTTACATTGTAAATTTTAATTTAGCCCTGATGAATAGTGTGCAAATACATGACACTTGTTCGGTTTTGGCAAAATAAGAAATACATCCATGAAAAGTGATAACATAGAAAAAGAACATAGGTATATACCTAAGAAATGGATTCAGAAATCAGTTCATTGTTAACCTGTGCAGACTATACAAATTTAATACTGAACAGCCAAACTGGTAGTCAGTATGCTGGAGAAGTAATGTATATTAACAGCACCTAACATTTCTAAAATGTCTTTATTTTGCCTATTCAACAAACAATGTTGGCATTGCTACCTTGCTATTCTAAATATAGTAGTAGCAGCTGATGTTCAAGGAAGATGTTCATTTCGAGAGATGAATAAACAGAATTGTTCCACTGTGTAACTACAGCAGTATGTCATTAATGTTTTTTAATGAGTAACATTATATACAGTGGCACTGACTGTCTATGGTTGGAGACAGGTTTTAATAAGAACTCTTGATTTTTTAATTGCTTCCATTTATGAGCTACTTTTTGCCCTTAAATAATTTTTCTGTCAGAACAATAGGCTTTTTTTTTTTTTTTTTTCCCAATGTGATTATTAAAATTCAGTCTATAGGACCTTTCTGGTTCTGTCATTAGGTTATATGTTGAATAAATGGTAGGCTTCTCAGCCAGTGTTGCAAATGGGGTGCTGAGCTGAACGTACGCAGTGTCACTATTCTGATGGCTTTATGATATGTAAAGGAGAGAATAGAAGGCCTTCATGAAAGGTTTTCTGGGGTATTTAATGAAATAAAGGGAAGAAAGATCTGTAGGAATCAGTTAAAAAAAAGTCTTTGAGGGCAGCAGTATGAAGTCCCACATTTCAATAACAAAATTCTGTATTGGCAGAGTTAAAAGAACATGTGTTAAAAACAGATTCATCTTTTTAAGGCAAATTTAAGGATAGAATTTTGACAAAATATTAGAAAGTGAAGCCAAGCATATGCCATTAGTGAATATTTATTTCACTTTTTTTGAAAGTTGGGGTCCTTTCCAACATGAGTTTGATATGTACTATATAAACCGATTTTTATTATCTCCATATGTAACAGATGGACTCGTAATATAATGCAGACTGTGCAGTGGTGTAAGTAAGAGCTTGTTCTTATTCACAGCTTTATTATATGATCCTTACATTAGGGACTTCTATTTGTGTGTTTGTTTTGGCTGACACTTCTTCAGAGACATAGCATACGTTCTTAGATCACTGTTAAATCAGAGAAAAATATATGAGCAAATTTTTGGACAATTCCTATAATAACCTCTGTAAGTAAATCAGAAGTACATTTTTAAAGAAATTAATCCTCTAAAAGATAGGAGGGGCAATCAAATACTTATCAGTGAAGGAGAGAAGAATTAAAATAACACTTATATTCACAGATTTCTTTAGCTTATCTGCTAACAGGTAAACAGTTGCCGATATTCAGCAGTCAGGGAATGCTCAACAGCAAGATTTAGAGAGTTGTTAAACAAATTAATATATACAAAGGGAAAAGCTTCAAAACAATTAAAGGAGGGGGGAAGCTTTGTTCAGTCTATGAATTAAAAAAAGAAGATTCTTAACTGTTTCTGTACTCTGGATCGGCCATATCAGAAAAATCATCATCAGAAAAAAATTGTCATATGTTGCCAAACAATTTTCATTTAATTAATCATCTGGGATATTTCTGGGAAGCAATTCTTGTCACAAGAGAAAAGGTCTAGTTAGCAGATGACCTGGCAGTCTATAGATCAAGAAATTTTTTTTTTTTTTGTGAGAAACACCTGTCTTTTGCTTAAAATGTTCTGTAGTCTAGTGAAGCTTAGGATGTTGGCCGAGGCTGTCTAGTCTGAATAGCAGTGCAATCTAATAGTAGTAATAAAAGTTAAATTCTTACATAGTATGTCTCATACACCAACAAAAGACTTTTGTGATTATTCTTTAATATTTAGTTATTTACTAGTAACAAACACAAATCAAATTAACTTTTAAAAGCTTTGCAGACATTGTCAGCATTTGATACAGTCAATACTCATACACCTATACCATGTTCCACAATGGATAGAATTCCTTAAAAGGCACGGGGATGTTCTTCTGTTTCACAGAGGTTTGAGAATACGAATCAAGGATAATAAAAATGCAGCTGTTTGTGAATGTCAACATTAAAAAAAAGGTGCTGAAAAACTATTCATAAAGGTAGTAAATTAGGAGATGTTTAACACTTGAATCTTAAATGGACACAAACGATGTTTAAAGTTCCATTTTTGCCAAGAGTTTTGAGATACCTAAATTAAGCTTTGTGCCAACCCAAACTATCAGAATCCCTCCACAAAGGAAAATCTTAGATGGATTAATTTTATACTGACTTTAATATTTCATATTGAGAAATGTAAGATATTTCACCTGTTTTTACTTTAGAGTATTTCTGTGTGTTGTAAAATACTTCAAACTGCATCTTAGTGAAAAATTCAGATTGCTTTTAAAATATCAAAATTAAGCATTTTCATTTTTTCTGCCAAAATTCCATAAAATTCTATCCTATCTCAAGATGCTTTTGATATAACCTGATGCTATACTGTTCCATTGAAATTTCTCAGGTTGATAGGGATTTGGATATTGTCTAATTACCTGCAGTATTACATAATGTTTCTGAGACATTATGTCAAAGTAAGTTCATGTTTTCTGGCTGCATACGTTACAAAGGTGTTAAAGCTGAAGATGTGTTTGGTGTGTAGTTTTCAAAGATTCATACAACACAGGGAAAAAAAAAGCTCTTATGTAAAAGCCAGGTTCCACTGAACATAACTGAGATCAGTCAGACTTCAAAATTAGAATAGCTCTGTACTTAAAATCTACCCAAAAAAGATACAAGTAGTTATGCCCAGTGCACTCTTCAGACCTGTAGGAAGTATTTTCCAGTTGTTATGATACCCAATCCGAAATGTGACCACAGATCATGAGATGGGAAGACATAATTTTCCATAAATTTCCCAGTAAATTAGCATTGCCTTTAAAGATGGGAGGGTTGCTGGGAGGGAGACTGGAGCCTCCAGGCTCTTCTACCCAATGCTGCTGAGGGCTGCCTGGTGTGCAACGGAGAATTTATCAACACAGCATGACTCCTGAAGTACTGCTGTGCACACTTTTATCTCCTTTCTCAGAGAAGAATCTTCAATGCATCAATTAAGTCAGTTTTTGTATCTAGAAAAAATATTTCCAGCTGTGTGTATATACCTGTTTTGAAATGGAAATAACCTATTCCTCCTCATTAACAAGGAAGAATCTGTTCCATGCATAGAAATACTGGTTTACAGCTGTTTTTATTCACACTTCAAAATCAAAAAACAAAACCAAACCACAACGATGGTAAAACCTTCTTAGTTTGAATTTAATCTGATTATTCTTAAATGACTGTTAAATTTCCATGCTTTTCTTACTTGTTTTTTCCTTCCTATTTCTTTCTTAACTGAACTGAAAAAGCTAAAATGTAGGAGGTTGAGGGTTGTTTGCTTTTTAGTTTGTTTGTTTTTTTGGTTTTTTTTTTAATAGCTGTATTTAGAAGATGGAGAGTGGCTACTTGAGGCATGGATTGGACTAATTTATTCATGTTAGCTTTTTGTTTTACAAAGCTGAATTAATTTCTAAAGGATTTTTGACTGCTGCTGTCTTATACCCTAAACAGAATCAGATGTAGCTGTACACTGTTATTGTCACATTTAAAAGACTAATGCAGGTTTTCAGGTGTTCTCACGTCAGTCAATTTCATCTTTTCCAGAGTGTATGCACCCCTCTTTCCTTAAGAGTGGCTGTTAATGCAGTATAGTTTACCTAACTTGAACTCAGTCTTGCAATAGCTGTGCATTGCAAAAATACACTTAAATTATATAGGCAAAAAAAAGTTTCAAGACGCAAATACAATTAAGAATAACTTTAAAAAGTCTCATCTGTTACACTGGCAGTTTGCATTAGATGCAAGGGAAGGGTACAGGATAGACTACTGTCCACCTTTTGCCTGGCTGTTTTGTCACTTAACGGAGTCCTGTGAGGACTTTGACAGCTGCCAAAGGCACAGGACAAATTGCTTCTGTTTCTACCAAGGCACTAGGGCTGGCAGCACATGGAGCAGCAACATCGTGGCTGCAGCCCAGAGCATCAGTAAGGTGCACAGTCTGCAGTTTGGTTACTTCTAACCTGAGAATTAAATTGATTCTCAGGTCAGTCTTTTCCAAGAAAAGAACTACTGGGGGTTTTTTTGTTCGATTTTTTTTTTTTATTTATTTCTTCTTCTGGTCTCTTGATAAATACAAAGCACAAAGAGCAAAACTTAAACAGACATATGCCCAGAGTTTAGCATCTGAACTTTTTTTGGTACATATGTAAGAACCTCACCTTCCACTTCATTTAGCAGTGCCAAGGGGAGGCAGCCTGCTTCCCATTCTGTTGGGCATCTCTGCTACTTGTCTGCTTCTGCTGACACATCATGGGCAAGTTCTTTATCCTTCTCTAGTGCTCTGCAGCCTGGGAAAGGTAAATGTTGCCACCCTGGCTGGAGCCAGGCAGAGGGTATTCCCCAGTCGGGAACACTCCCCCATCCATTGTTTTCACAAGCAGCCTTATCTTTCTTTCTGTCTTGTTTCCTGTTGGGGTTCCACCTTTGCAGCCTCCTTTGATTTAATTCCAGCAATTCAAGAGGATTAATATTAGCCAGATAGATCTGGATGCATATAAAATTTATGTATTATATACACAAAATCCCCCCCCGTTTTCCAGTTCTCCGTGACAGAGCTTTTTCTGTACTGAATATAAATCTCCCTTGTATCCCTCTAATTCTCATAGTAGAGTGTAAAATCCACTTCATAATTTCATTGTGTGTGAAAGTAGCACTGAAGTACTAGTGTCCTGCTTTTCATAGTTGGGACCTCTAAGAGCATTGCACAGAGGCTGAGAGAGCAGAGACCAAGTAGATGCACTTTCATAAATAAAGGCAATCCTATGGCTAATTTTGAGCAGTTGAATGTGTAAAAAACCCAGTGTTTTTTATAATATGGTAAAACAATTTAATATACTGTTGGTTGAAGACAGAATAAGTTCTTATATGAGGTTATAATCATGTTTTGTTACTTTGTGTTAGTGGAGAATGCACTGCTATGGAATGAGAAGCATACTGCAGAATATAAAACTTCATAAAATCTATCATAAATTAGACAATCATCTTTTTGTCGCTATACGGATTAAATCTTGAAATCATTAAAGCTAATCAGTCTGAGGTCACACCACAAATTCAAAAAGTTACTTGGCTTTTTCAGATGTACCAGTGGGTAGACAATCCTCCTTCCACAGCGATCTGTTGGTGCAGAAGTATCTCTCCTGGCCCACCTGCTGCTTCAAAGTAAATTCAGTCTGTTGCCTTTTTAGGCATGGGTCTTAACTGATTAAACTGTGCTCATGGTCTGTCTCCACCAGAAAAAGATTTAGAGAAAAGATTAGTGCCCACGGGTGGGGGAGACTGTTCCTGAGTGACTTTCCGCTTTATCTGCTTGATCAGTAATTGGTTGGAGTACGACTGGGTGGAAATAAGCAGCCAACTTCCTGCATCCACGAGGGTGGCAGCTGCAGCTGAGACGAGCATTCGCTTTCCAACCACAGGAGTGTTGGGCTCCTTTGGAGCAGCGTACTTCAGTGAAGTTGATTATGTAGCCTTTTGTTTCCAGTTTTCCCAGGAATGCATCACTTTGGCTGTTAGTCTTATGCTGCTTCTGTTGGGATAAAATGAGTTTACCATCTAGCTGTGAGCACCTGACTCTGGAGAAGGTGGCTAGATTCCAGAGTGCTTACATTCACGGATCGCCTTATGCTATTAACAAGCCAATTGATATTAAACAGCAAAGGAGACGGTATGAGACTTTATTATTCTTCAGCAAAGTGTTTGCATTGTCTACAGCTTGCTGCCTTTAAACCTTCTGTGCTTGTGTATAGAGAGAGGGGGAGAAGGGGCATGCTAAAAAACCCCAACATCTCACTGTGTGTGTATTCACTATTGAATCGTGGAAGAGAAATGTAGTGAAAAAAAAGGAAAAAAATACACCACCAGATAACAGCAATAAATATAGCAGCAAAAAGTTATATTTGTTTAACACAAAGATATGAACAGCGTATTTACTGTTTGGACAGGACAGTACTGTATGTAGGTGCTGTTACAAATAATTAGACACTTTTTTCAGGGAAGAAATGTTACTTAATTTTTTTAAATACAAGTAAACTAGGGCTATTGTCTCCAAATCTCAAGCAAAAAATGTACTAGGAATTTGATTAGTTACAAATTATTTCTTAATCCTATTTGTCAGATATTACATGGAACATTTTCTATCTTTTTATCTGGAATATATTACTTCATATTTTAGCAAAATAGCTGAAACAGGCTTTTGCATATTGTTCAGTGTGGCAGAATTTCTTTCTCTTCAATTTTATTAAACTATGCCATGAAGAGAAGCTTGCTTTATGAATGAGATTGAAAGACTTGCTGAAAATTCTTGTATAAAAAAATATCAATCTCCCTTGATTTTTTCCCAGAACAAAAACCAGATGTAAAGTTCCATGTCAGATCAGAGATCTGCTGATATCTGGTTAGTGTTTTAGCAGGGGGTCTTTGGAGTAAAAGGTAAACTAGTGATACTCTAAAACAAAATTTACCTTAAGAGAAATGGTCATTTATTCCAGCTGCCTTCCCAAAAGTAGTTTCAGGTTAAATCAATATTTATAATCTCTAGTTGTTTATCCGCCTATATGGTACATAATACTTTGTTTAAATGACGAGGTTATACGTAGATCTTAGAAAAAGCCAGACTTTGGCATGAAGAGTGAAAAGTCAAATGCGAAAACTGAAATGGAAACCTTTCTCCAGTTTCAAAAACAAAAAATCCTCTTTCCACAGTATTTTTGATAGATTAATTTAAAAATCATACTCTGTTAAAAAAATTAAACTAATAGGAAAATTTTAAGTACTATTTCAAGAAACTTCCTATTTTTTACATGTTAGTGAATTGCTTTACTGATTTAATGTAAGATGCTCAGAGAGCTCCTTGATTTTTCTACAGAATCTACTTTCCTCTTGAATATGTTCATTGTTCATAGTTCAAAAAATTAATGTAATACATAACTTTTCTAAATATTATATTTCCCCGTCCTAAGATAGTATCATGCTATATTAAAGCCTGAATTTTGTTTTTTATTATAAGAAGGGTATATTACTCTGTTCTGTTAATGATTTGCCACTATGTAGACCCCAGTCTTGTGAGTACTCATCAATATAAATTCAACAGATCTGGTGGGTATATTTGGGAAAAGAAAGAAAAACCAGTGAAATTCAAATGCTGTTGTACAAATTCATAAATTGATTTTACCACCACTGATTCATTTGTGTGTGTAAGCCAGAGAAATTACTTCCTTTGTGCTGTCTAAACAATGGGGAATGTATTCCAGTCTCTGCTACCTCTGAGGAGCATGGAGGCTGATGCTTAGGATGTGATACATCTATCAATCTCCATCTCCAAAACCTTTCTAAGACATCACACTGTTGTGAGTCCACTGTACTGCTGCCTTTCAGGCAGAAGACTCTTGCTTAATAACTATTCTTGTTAAGATTTTAACCTTTTTTAAAGTTGATGTAACACTTTGGTCTCAGGGCGTTCATAAAAGAGGTTGATGCATTGTGTGGCTGAGCATTTTCCTCCTTTCTTTTATGCAAGTTGAAACCTAAATCAGATAAAAAACCCAATAATTAAATAGTATTGGGAACTGAAGCTCTTCCACATGCAAAGCAATGTTTATTCACCTTCTTTAGAAAAATGCAAACAACAGTGCAAAATTGTGCTGCAGGCACTTGGAACTCCTTGCTATCTATTTCAGGGAGAAGATTGCATGCTACACACAAGTTAATTTCAAATATACACAAGATGTTCATGTGTGATATTTTTCAGTGCACTAGTTTAAAGCAGAACTTGCAAAAAAAGTAGGTAAGGAATTTCTAAGCAGAACATAATTATTAGCTTTCTGGTGCAAATATTATTTAGAAGCTCTTGAGAGAGTAGAAATCATAATTAAAATATTTTAAAGAATTAAGGTTAATGGGAGTATATGCATAGTGGAAATGAAAGAAATCATTGAAAACTCAGAACCAGAATCTGAATTAGACTGCAATATTTAAGATAACTAAGTCACTAAGAAAACTCCTACCTCATACTACACCAAGTTAGTCTCCATGAGTGTGGATTTACAATGAGATTTTTGTGGCTAATAGAAAAAAGAACAGATTTAACTGTACAGGAGGAGTGTGGATACAATGAATTTTAGGGGAATTGTTTTCCATTGGGTAACATTTTTTTGGTTTTGGTTTTGGTACGTGTATGTGATACAAGCATTTCTCTCAAAGATTGCACTATTTGGATTACTTAATGTGCAAGAAGTCTCTCATCTGACTTTTTTTATTTTCTTTGTGTTATCAATGCAAAAAGGTATGAAGGCTTTGGGAAGAAATTGCATCTTTTATAATCAGATACTCACAGGAGGTGCAAGGTAGTTATACCTAATTTGCACAGTTAGGACTATGAATTGTTTTGCTAATTGCAAGTGTCTTTTTAGAGCAAAACCCCAGTCATTCCTATATGCACATGTAAACATTCTACATACACACACACACACACACACACACACACATATATTTGTGCATTTAGAAATGTTGTCATGCTTGTTTTCATCGCTGTTACCAAAGCTGAGACAAGCATTTTAGTATTTTAATACTGCTAGTTGAATATTTCCCAGTGTTTCTTGAAAGTGAAAACTTTTTACAGAATTGCATGACATCAGATTGTTCAGAGATTTTTAAACTGATAATTTCATTTTGTCTTTAGGAAGAATTGTGTCAAAATTCAGTTTCAAAGGAGATTTATATTTTTAGATTTTTACATAATAAGGCTTCCAAAGGGTAAAGGAAAAACTGAAAAAAGAAACATTTCAGGTTTTTAATACCAAATATATTTCAATTAACCTGAAATGCAAGGCTTTTAAAATTTTAGGTCACTTGAAATTTCCATTCTGCATTAGGGTTCTGTTCTGGAAGAGGATGAAATTTCAGAATTGCAATACTGCTGGTCAAAGCAAGAAGACTATTTCTCATATAGGCCTGCGTCTGAATACAAGTAAGGTTTTTTGTTAAATTGCCAAGCTTGTCATCATTTTATAATGGTATCCATGGAAATGTTTCAATTGCAATGACACAGTGGTGGGAGTTAAGACGTAGGCTAATATTCGTGCATTAGTTGTATCTTCATGTCCATAAAACCAGAATGAAACAATCAGTGAGACCCCATATGTGGTCAACCATGCTGCAAAGCGCGTCTTGTTCCAAGAAGAAACTGAATTGACTGGAAATTAACTGGTGGGGAAAAAAGTTACTTATTCTAACTGATACATAAAAGAAGTCCTGCTTTTTCTTCTGTTGAAAAAAAGAATACAGAGGGAAATTATATCCAATATGTTGGGAAATTACAATTATTTTTTTAATAATACAGTATATAGTATGCACTGCTTGTGCAGGGCTTAGGTGGGCTAGTAGTGCTGGAAGTGACAATGTAATGAGCACTTGGCAAGTCTGATATTGACAGAAAACTTGCTTGTTAAAATCCATCAATGTTTCTTCACTTGGCACAAGCTGACCCATAACATGGATCTGACTAGCTATTTAATTTATCACTGTTATGTTCTCTGGTTGATGTGACCAACTTAATTTCACAAGCAGGCATTGCTTGTTATATTTTAGTATTCATGCTCTATTCTGTCTGAAATGCTCTCTAAAAACTGCTTTTTGTTTCGGTGTTAAATGACACCGAAATAATGAGTTTTGTTATTTCATCAGACAAAAACTGTATCATATACCTTCAGTTTGCCCTGTTGTAAATCTCAATCAGGTAGACAGATTATTTTGGAAGCGGTAACTGTCTACACTTCAGGGATGCTTGAAATAAATGATGGTGTTTTCAAATCGGCTTATATCCCACTGTAGTAGCACACTGAGAAAGATCCTCAATTGACTTACAAAGCTGTTCCTTTATGATAAAATTCCCATTCCCCTTCCTACCTCATCCTCCATCATCATGGACAGTGTTTAGCTGGTCTGGGAGCTTGCTGCTTATCTCCTGACCTTTCAGTATAGAGGTGATGCCTAACCACGTTATACTTACAGCAATGGCACAATCCGCACTCACACTAACTTGTAATTTATATCCGTTTTGTCCTCTCCCTATTATGTGATCTTTTTGTGAGCAAAGTGCCCAAAATAATTGGCTTATCGTCCATGCTTTTTGTTACCGTTTCAATGAAACACACATTCCTTCCCACTGTGAATGTCAGGCGAGCTCAACTATCTTGACCTGCGCCCACCCTTGCATCCCTCCAACATAAACTACTGTGTGAAGGCTAATAAGTCACATTGTATTTACATATTTTATTTACTTCTTGTTTGTGAGCAGTACTGGCATACATTTAGAATAAAAATTTATTAAGGGCATTCATTTCATAGCCAATTTCTAATAGTAGAGGGATGATTATTTATTTATTTATTGTTACATTAAGCCATCCATTTTATTTCTTCCAGCTTTTCTTCTCACAGGCATGAATAAAATGTTGTTACATATCTGCTGCTTAACTTTTATAATAAAAAATATTCTTATGTTAATTTCTTTTAAAATAGAAACCCATAGATGGTTGACTGTTGATGCATAGAGCTCACTGAGACTCTAATTACTGTTTTTTTGTTTTTTTCTTCTTTAGAAACATAGGAGCATTTGAATTAAGGCTTAAGAGATAACTGTGACTAAAAGAATATTTACTGCATAGTCTGTTTTATTAGCTGGTGTGCTTTTTAGAGCATGACTTTCAACTCTAGTTCCTTGAGACAAATTTTAAGGTGAGAATCTTAGCTTTATATTTCAGTTTTTAAAACTTTTGGCCTGGAGAATAATGCATAAAAATATTATGCAAGTGTGTCCAAAATACGCAAAAAAAATCCATTTAATTTTTTTTTTCAGTTAAATTGTAGGAATTTCAATTCAGTTTTATTGCACCTAATGTTTTGTTTCTCTCTTTCATTGGATTCACTTTGTAATTTGGAGACATTCTTCCAAAGAAAGCTTAGCTGGAGGACACTGGCGAAGTATTTATATCATTCACAACCTAAAAAATGGAATAAATACCTTTTATATATATTAATGTGTCTCTATATACTTCCAATAAAACATATTTAAAATATTATTTATTAAGTTAGAGAAATTTATTTTTGCATGGATTTTTGTATTTTTTTTTAAGATTAAAAGAAACTGCAGTGCATATTCACATACAACAGAGTAAAAATTTTTTTTTAAAAAAATTGAAATTTACTTCAATTTTGTTTCGGAGATAAGCTTTACTAAGATTCTGAAACATGATGTAGAAATGAGGATCCCAAAGTAGAACAGAAAAGAAATTGATGCTGTTGTCAACACTACTAGGCAAGTACAGATAGTAAAATGATAACTCAAATGATGAAACTGCTATCAAAGCTTTTGTTCACTTCTTTTGGTTTAGTTTGTTGTTAAACAAGATGAGTTTTTGGTGACTTTTTGGTTACTTCAGTTTTGGTTAAATTCCCCACAAGTCAGGATTAAAGGAGAAATGATTCTTAAAAATCTGTATTACAGCATATTTTTCTATATTTTGATGGATTTTTTTAAAAAAGAAAAAAAGAATATGTTTTTGAACAAAAATTACGAAGCAGTCTGAACAGCATAAGCAGAATTAACCCGGCAAAGAAATGATGGCAGTGTCTATTTTCAGGAATTGTAACGACTTGCACAGTAACAAAGTAGTTTAGAAATACAAGGTTTGTTGTTTGTTGTAATAAGCACAGAAGAGTTACTACTCAAGTGTATGTGGATTATTGCAGTTAGATTTTAGTTCATTAATCAGTTTTTGATTATTATGTAGTCAATAGCAATGAATGGTGTGGTGATGGTGGTGGTATAAGACCAATTAAGTGATTTTTGTTTTAGTTCTGCACACAAGTAGAGACTGACTTCAGACTTTCTCTTGACTGAAAGCAATGTGCTGAAATTGAGTACTCATACCTCCTAAACAACCTGCCTTAAGCAACGCTAAACTTCAGGAAAACACACCAGTGAATGATGGTAGATTTATGCACTTTGGGATGCACCAGCAAAAGTATTGAAACTTGAAGTCTGTCATTTCTGCCAGTGAGAATGTAAAATGCTGTTTAATTTGAGGCAATTCTGTCATAAATGTAAAGCAACTCCTATCACTAACATACAGTTTTATACTGTTGATGTCCATGCTTCTTCATGTTTTTAAACAAAAATATCTATAGAAATTAGCTAAATAATAAATTAGTATTTTTATATTTTCATACAGTGGGATACATCAAGAGAAATAGTGAATGCAAACAAGGCTCCATCCTTAAAGGCTGGAGAAGAAGCTGGCTGAAGAAATTGTACATCTTTAAGCAGTCGTCTTATTGGCTGAGGCACATGCCACATTACAGCTATCTTTGGTAGCAGACCTTTAGCTATTTGCAGCGTGAAGAAAAAATACCTTAGCTTCAGTCCCCATGAGTGAGAGTTGAGAGCTTGGACAGAGGTGCAGTCACAAAATAAAACCAGGTAACTCAAGCTCTCAGTGCTCTTGGCCAGCTGCTCTGTTCCTAATATTGAAACAGATGTTTTGTCTATCTGAATCAATTCTTGAACCAGCGTGGCTAGTTTTGGCCTTGTGCATTAATTTCCTTTGTAATTTACTGGGGCAGGTGTACCTTCTGCTGTTTCTAACTTCTAGCCGATTTAATACAATCACTTTTGTCTGTCAGAAATCAAAGCTAAAATATGTTGCCTCATGCTTGTGATAGCCTAACAGCAGGCACAACAGTCCTTGCGGCTTTGTGGAGGAATGGAAACTCTTTAAGCTCAGTTGCATACCTGAGCCTTAGTTTTTATGCCGAGGACAGTTAATGATTTATCACACAAGCAATTTATATGCAACTAACAGACAATTAAGTGGAAAAGAATCCTGACAGCCAATGTGGAGTAAGACAAATTGTGTTCAACCAATGTGATACGGTTCTTTAGAAGGATGACCGAACGAGTGTTAGTGAAAATGCAGACTTTGTGTAACTATAGGAAAGCTTGTTGTACTGTCCCATGAGAGTTTTGCAAGCAAACTAGTAAAATGTGGTTTATATTATATTGTTACAAACTGAGAGTCCAGCTGGCTTAAAGTTATTTTCAGAAAATAGCAAACATTCAAAGACAAGTTAAATTAAGTGAGCTTGTGTGGAGAACTTGATTGAAGTGATGAGATAGGATGTACTTGCAAAATGCATGGATGATAATCTAAGGAGGACTCCAAAGGCTTGGAGGGATAGCTGAGATCAAGTCTAGATGAAATTCAGTGCAGACAAGCACGAAGTGCTTGGAAAGGAGGAATAGACTATAAATATAAACAGGTCAGCAGCTGTACAGGCAGCTGTTAGGAGAGGACTTGTAGACTGTGGTGAATGACAAGCAACATGTTGGTGATGCTCATTCTGAAGCATACCAATAGAAACAGGCTGGGGAAGCATCTCAGTGAGCTGAATAATAAAACAGAAAATTTAAATACAGATAAATATTAGGTGAGGCATATGGTGAAAAGAATTTGAACTTCAGGGCGCCGAACTACCAAGTTCTATTCAGGAATAAAATCTTGGTGTTTTAATAAATCTCTGAAAACATTATCTTGGCACTCTGTAGCAGACAAAGACGAAAATTTAGGAATTGCGTTAGGAATTGCGAGGGAAGGAATAATGAACAGAAAGGGAAACTTTATGGCATTATGTATAGCAGTGTTATGGCCATGTTTTGATAGTTAACTGCTCTGATTCCTCTTGATTTCAAAAACAGAGTAGTTGAAAAAAAGCAAACGTGATTAAAGTATGAAAACTGAGGAAGGGAACAAAAATTAGGGCATTTCAGCCTAGAAAAAAAAAACCACTTTCAAGTATGAGAAAGGTTGTGAAGAATATGGCTGGGTAGTGACTGCTCAGCATCTCCTTCAGAACAGTGACAAAACACTGATCAGAAAGAGTGGGGAGCAGTTCTGTAGCAGACAAGGAAGGCACCTCTCCATGAAACAAACACTTAAGATATGGAAATCCTCATCAAAGGATGTTGTGAACATCAGCAGTTTCCATGGGTTAAAAAAACAATAGGATATATTCATGGAATAAATCCCCAAACTTTAACCCAGGAAGTCTTCAGTCATTAAAACACTTATTTAAACTACATGGAATATATCTATATCTATAGATATATATTTAAAATATATATATGTATATAAATTGCAATAAAAGGATATTAGTACAAATTATTTGCAAACCACAAGGGTCAGAATTAATCTAATACTCTGACAAAGTCTGTTCAGTGAATTCTATTTCTTTTGTATGAAAAAATATTTTAGAACATTAAAACTTGGCTAACAGACAGTTACACACTAGACATTTAACCTCTTTATTTGTAATTACAGGAAAAAATGCAAAACTAATGCAAGACAAAGCAGTGGAAGTATAGTTATTTGCTAATATACTTGTAGCCAGGTCTTCTAGCAGCAATGTGGCAAACAGCCAGCTTGCACTCAGGGCACGCCCTTGACACCCTACACTCCATAACCCCTCTTTTTTTTAATGTCTGAGGCAGAACATGGCTGATAATGACCTCCCTGGCCCTTGAGCTGTATCTAATGCATTTGAGAGAGAAGAGGATGAACAACCTTTCACAGTGATCACTGGACTGAGCTCTGCTTATTGTGATAATCCAAATAGGCTATAGGAATGCGCAAAGGGAAGTTGAAATATGGGATGAATGTGCAACACTTGCCATGTTGAATGACAGCAGTTATCACTGTGTAAAACGGTCATGTTTACTGTCTGATGGCATAGCTGTTGCGTAAGCTATGTGGATTCTGGAGGTGCTTTGGAAAGATTATTTTGAAACAGAAAGCAAAATATGAAGAAACAAAATACATTCTCGTGTTTTGTGTATTTGGTGAATACAGTGGCTATATTTTTCTACAGCTGGCAATTGCTTTTCTTTTTTTTTTTGATGCTATAAATCTGCCCACTTGAGTCACATAGCTGGACATTATTGTATTGTAAAAAATTCCTGATAATCTCATTAACATATGTCTCTTCTCAGTACAACCGCACCCCCCACACCCCCACACCCCATTTTTAAATATAACATATTTAAATTTAACATATAGTTTAATTAGACAGGTTAATGAGATAAAAAATATTCAGGGCTTTCTGAACTTAAGGACTTCTTAGACAATTAGAATTACATCATCTGAATCTCCTTTCCAACACGTTACTGAATTTCACCTGTCTTGTCTGAAAGATAACTAGTTGGGGTTTTTTCAGCTACTAACATTCCTGTTGGCATGTGAGTCCTTTAAGGGAGTAGTGCAGAGGCATTAAGTTATTTAAATCTAGCTGCAAAATTTTCAAATAAATTCCAAAGGAAGTTAATTTTTATATTTTTCTACTAATTAAATAAGATTGCAGTGATTCAGAAGTTTGCCCATTATATAAGAAATATAAATTTTCAGACTTAAGATTTGGCCAAAGCTGATGCAATCTTTCAGAAACTGGTACAGACCTGAGTAGTCAGTTTGAGCCTGTCCCTTTATCTCCCCTTATATTATACAAAAAAACAGCTAAGATTTTCTACATGATACAATACTCAATTGTACAGCTACAGCTTCCTTCACATTGGAAAGATCTGTATGATATGCTTGTACTTTCTTCCTTTTTCTGCTTTTAGTAATCATAGTCCGCTTTGTAACTCATCTGGCAAATATCCATCATAGCATTGTTCTCAAATCACACATTTATAATTTTAATGAAATCACTGCTAAGAAGTAAAAATGTTAGGAATCTCTCCACTGAGATCTTTAATTGATGAGAATCCTGATAAATCACATGATATATTGTTTGTGCAAACATGTAGCACAATTGTATATGATCCTTAATCTCTCATTACATTTCACTAAAAGCAAAATCACTATAGCTATTAGAGAAGCTTATGCGATGTCAACTAGCAAATGTCTTCCAAAAAGTAAATAATAAGAACCAGCCACAAAGCAACAGATGTTGGCGAATAGATAAGCACAGCGACTGCATCATTATTACATTTTTTTATTTAGTAATGGAAATGTACATTCAAATAGCTTTATGACTGAGACAAATCAACAAAAGCCAGGAAATTTGAAGCAGATGCTCGCATTTTGGGGCATGTTCATGACTTGATAAGGGTGAATATCACCCATTAACATTGCAGGAGTTGCATACATGCAAAATGGAAGATTGGACGAGATCCCCATTTGTTTTTCATATGCTCCTCTGAGTTTGCAGCTGCCTGATTCTAAAGCCATATGTGCTTGGTGTCTTAAGTAGAAATACTACAACAATGTGAAGACTCTTTCAGTGATTTACTTGCACTTCTATGCATAAGAAAAAGATTAGGTTTGATGAGAAGATTTCATGTTACAAACTAGTGGCTACTAAAGGACTAGCAGTACTGGGACACAAATCTAATTTCAGTAGTTGCGATTTTACTGCAGTATTTTCAGGGAATGATATTGATGTGCTTCTCATGCCATGCAGCTACTTTCAGTCTTACTTGTTCATGCTGTCATGGCTTCACCTTTTTGTAGAGAGCTACATAAAGTCACTTTCTCTAATGTATTTTTTTTAGATCTTTTTTCACTCTTCTGATCTCCGCGTCTTTATTTCTTGCTTGCATTCTTATTTGCAATCTTCCTTATACTGCTTTTACCATCTAAAGCAGCTGTAAACTGAAAATAAATTTACAGCTAAGATTTTGCTAAATTGCCTTTCAAAAAAAGAAAAAAAGGACAACAGTGCTGTGGGGTGGTTTTTTTGTTTGTTGATTTGGTCTTTTTTTTTTTTTTTTTAAGTAGGCTGTAATTTTCAAGTGGATTTTCAATTCTATCCTTTTCAATTTCTAAGTCATATGATTACTTGTAATTACAATCCCTTCTAATCAGACTGCTCCCTTTTACTTCCATGCCCCACACCCACACCCACTCCCCATGGGTAAACTACTGCAGTTGTTTTTTTGAAGAAAAAGAGTTCTGTATGCTTTGTTGGGTCACTAAACTACTCAAATTTTGTCCAGAATTTAGAACTTCACATAAAAAATACTGTAACAGTTGTAGCAGTGTATTTCATGCCTATGTGATACTGCAGGAATAAATAATTCTGAACTGTGCTCAGGTAAATCAAGAAGGTTCATAAAACCAAAGATACTCTGTTGAATTACAAGGTGTACATAAAGGCACTTCAAAAAAAGCTGTGTTTTCCTGCAAAAAAAAAGGAGGCTTGAAGACATAAATATCAACCTTAATAAATTTAGATAACTTTCAGCTATTGATATTGATTGATTTGGTCACTGGAAGTAGCCTGTGATTTCATAGCTAATGACCTGGAGCCCTAGTTCACTTTGAAGGCTCCTGGGTACTGTGGTGACTCAGAGAATAAGCAGCAATAATAACAGATACAGCTATTGAAACTTGATATAAATTACTGTCTTACTGATGAGAAAGTAAATGCGTAGGGGTAGACATGCCTTGTACTGATGACTACTGAAACATGCGATGCAAAAGTTCTCTGAAATCAAACATCTATTGAAGAAATTTAACTTATCAAAGGGAAGCTAGATGTCAGTTGCTGTAAAGTGCATTTTGAAGATAGTATGGAAATAGTGTTCAGGTTCACAAAATAAAATTATTAGAACTGTGGATTCTATTCCACAAAATAGCATCTCCAAAAGGAAATATCAAACAAAAGTAAATACCAGGACTGTTGCTAAACATGCCATCCTCAAGCTGACAGGTGTAATGGGACCTATTGTGCTGATTTATCACAGCAACCAGAATATGCTGTCTCAATGAGAAAGAGAAAACTTTATGATAATTAGTCTGGGATCGGTCCATCTAAGTCTCTAGTGTCATATTAGTCTCTCTTATCATGCTGTGGCATTTCAGAGCTGGAACAGCCAGAGACTTCCTCATCTCTCCCCCTGCAAAAAGCCAAAACTCAAACAACAAAACAACCCCCTATCCCAAATCCCTCATTCGCGAGACATGACTGAGAGCCAGATGGACTGAGACTTTAAAAATTGGTGATAAACTGGCCAACAAAATTATTATTTGGAAAATGGGCAACGTAGTCCTCCAACCATTGCATGACAAGTTGCATGAAAGAAAGGTGCTTATAGAAAGAGAAATAACAGTATGTGTTGGGTTTTCTAACGAATGTAGCAAGAGATGTGTAGAATATATATATGCAATCCAATATTCCACAACCAAGAAATAATTTAAAAGTTGTGGTTAAAAAATGAAAAATATACATTGATATTCATCATTCTGAATTAGCTTTTAATCCTTTTTGTGTGGCTCAAGTAATTTTCTTTGACAAAATATAGTGTTTGTAAGATCAGAAGCTTGAAGAACAGAGGCTGAACTAGCAAAAGAAATTAAATTAATATAGCTACATACTAGTAATTAATCAGTTGGGTTGAGATTCAGCTCCATAGTCATTTAAAAGCAAGCATCTTTGCTAATAGTCATACAGGTTTCTTTTGTGAGTATTGAAAAGAGAAAGGCATCTTTAGAGTTTTGTCCAAAATGGACCTTTAAGGCAGGTGGAATGAATCACCTTTTCGAGGTACTTGTCTTTGTCCATTACTATACATAGACTTGTAAAAATATATTGAACTAAACCCCTAACTTTTAAATGACTGAAAGTAAGTGAAATAAATTCCATTCCTCATGAAACAATATATTTCTTTCATCCTTCATCCTTTGCAGTAGGAACAACTAAGGCTGCCTAGAACAGTTGCTTGAGTTACCAAAAACAATGCAGACCATTGGAAGAGAAGTTAAAATTATTTTTCATATTATGTTAAAAGTATTCCAAATTATTAAGTGAAGGAAAAATAACATAAAAAACAGTTATAACAATGAGACCAGAAGTCCACCAAAAACAGTATCTTGCCTCCAGTGGTGTCTAGTAGGAGATGTCTATGTCTAGGTATAGAACGGGGAATATGTAATATTTTTGAAAGATCAGGTTCTTGATTATATTGCCAACAGCAATGTCAGAGAGTGTGTTAAAAAAAAACCACACCCTTATACATAGGAGCAATACTTTTTTTTTTTTTTAATATGAAATGGAGGTTTGCTTTCGTCTGGATGTGCTGTGAAAAGAATCTATTTTAAGATTGAAACTGTGCTGTGAGGGTGTTCCAGTGTTCAAGATCCTCTACTAAAACAGGAAACATTGGAGATCCCAGAATTATCCTTGAAGATACATGTTTCATATTTCAGAAGAAAAAACTTTTTTTTTTTTTTTTTTATTACTGGCACAAAATGGCACTTCCGTAGTAGAAGCTGCTGTTCTAAACGCACATCTGAAGTATGGGTCATTGCCAATGCGTGCCTAAGTTTTTGAAGAATTAAATAGCTTTCTATCTGAATTTAATGTTGCAGGAAAATTAATTCCCTAGTTGGTTATTAGTATGAAGTTCACTTGACCTTTTTCATTCAGTCTTTTAAATTCAAAATAATCTAAAAATAGCATAAAATACAGTACTTTTGAAATTAATTAACTGCTTCATAGCTTTTAAATATTCAACATTTTAATTTAGAATTAACTTGCCTGATAAATACCCTTTGGGAGTTAAAAACCGAGATAAAACTAACACTATAAGCATTCCAAAAGAAGCAAGGCATATCCAGGGTGCCTTTTTCTTTGAGGGGCAAAAAGAGGAGTGACAAACGTGACAAATACCAGAACTTCAGACCAGCGGGACATGAGGACTGGGCTGAGCTCATGAAGTTCTGTCAGGAGAAACACAGTGCTGGGTAAGAATAACCCCGGCAGGGGGCGAGTGGCTGACTGGCAGTTCTACTGCAAAGCACCTGGAGATTTTGATGGACACCTGGTTGAATACAAGCTAATAGCACACTTTCATCGTGAACAAAGCAGGCTGCATGCTGAACCATTTTAGGAGGACTGTGGCCAGCAGATGAATGGAAGTAGTTATTTCCCTCAGAACTTGCGAGTTACTGCAGTACTTCTGTAGTTTTGGGGTTGCAGTTAAAAAGGGATTTGGAGAAACCATCAGAGATCCAGCAGAGGGCTAGCCGGGTGGAGTGAGGAGAGGCTGAAGGAGCTGTACTTGTTTGCTCGAGTAAACAGAAGACTAGAGATCTAATAGACTGTGGCTATTAAACAGCTACTGAGAGTTAGTTGTGAACAGTGACATAGTAAGCTCTTCTTCATAGTGGGCAATGATCTAAAAAGGGGCAATGGTCACAAATTGTGGCTGTAGGGCGGGTAGGTGTCTGTTTTTGACATATTTTTTTCCTTTTCTTCTACTGGGAGGGTAGTGCAGTGCTTTAATATGTTGCCTGGAGACACTGAGATCTTCACTCTTGCAGGTTTACCAGACTCAAGTAGATCAAGTCACGGCCGAACTGTTCTGTGTTGGTGAGAGCCCATCTCCCAGCAGGAGGTTGGATGAGGTGACTTGCAGACACCCTGTCCAACAAATCTGTGATTCTGTGACTTGTTGCTGCAATACTTGAGTACTTCACAGCAGAACTTATTTTTCTTCACAATGAGAACTGATTAATGAAGGACTAATATTGCTCTCTTTTTGTAAATGCATACTGAATATAGCAAAAGTAAGGTCAAAGTTTCACTCTTCCTTTTAGGTACTTTTACTTTTAAGTTGGATGCCTCAAGAACCTGTGACAAAAGTCTTCACATGTTCAGAAAAAAAATTTTAACTTCATCTCTGTTTATAAACTCTTCACATTAGCAAAGCAAGCTCAAATAGCCAGAAATTTAGGAAAATGTAATTGCTGTCTATGACTTTCTTCCGTTCTGCATTCAATTTCCTTGATAAAAGATCATCCTTTCTTTTCCTGTAATTTCCCATCTCATTTACTGCTTACCTTCTGATTTGGCCCAAAAGGATATCTATCAGACATGCCTCTTTTTCTTGCCTTATCTGTCCATACTTCCTCTCCCATCTGCAGCTTCATCTTAGTGGATGAGGTAGACTCCAATGGATAAAAAGTGTGTGCAGTCCTTATGTTAAAAGATTGTAGCACAGTGCACATGTACAAGGAAAACAAATGTAATTTGCATAGTCAACCTTTAGCCTGACATTTCCTGCAGTATATGTATTTAAAATATCAGTAATTGTATAATGATTGTACGTATCCATTCCAATTCTTGGTGTGTTCCTTTTACACAAGGAGGGATACAGTCCTCTTTGGATCTTAGCTGTTTAAAATGAAGCCAGGTGAATATTTTTTTAAGAATTGCATGCTAACTAAAAGTATTTAACGAACATTAATGGGCATACTAATTAGAGAAATAGTCAGGATTAGATTCATGAAATGGCTAGTGGAAAACCAGAAGTCTCTATTTCCCCCCAGTGACTGCTAGGAAGCTTTCAAGGATACGGAAGAATTTGTCTAATCCAGTTCTCTTGCAGATTTTTGAACACAGGCTTGTTCAGACAAAGCCATGACCTGTGAGGTATTGTAGACATGGAATAAAGAATTTTCCATCTCACCCAATAAAGCTGTTCTGCTCTGGAAAATACTTTCCTTCCTGATTTTTCAGTTGAAACGCTGGAGTATTAGTTACTTGCACATTCTTCACCTGAAATCCCTGCCTTACTCTAGATGTTATTTGCCTGCTTAGAAGCTGAAAGGAAAGTATTAGTTACCTTTAATAGTAAAACGGCACAACTGGGCCTATTCAGTGCCTGCAGAAATCACTTTCAGAAGAAGTGTAATTTTCTGAGACATTTACAGTCAGAAGAGAAAAGGAAAAGGTACAGCAGGATCTGGCAATCTAGTTCCTTGAGGAAATTGCCAATATTTTTTTTTCATGTTCTGAGTTCTTTTCACTAAGAGGATAAATGGGTTAGCCAGTGGCAGCTCCTAGGGATCTGACTCATTTTTGCTTTTTCTCTCTGCTGTTGTTTCATGTATTTTCTTTGCAAGTGATGGGACAAGGCCAGACTTCATGGATCCTGTGAGTTTTTGAATGTTCTCCTTCACAGACACCTTCTGTGCCGTTTGTGAGTCAGAGAGACCCTATAGCTGCCCTTTCCTGAGCCTCTGGGGGAGACAGGAACATAAAGGTGATACCTCTGCAAATTTAGAACATGGTTTTCCAGTACAGTCACCAGAACAGTACAGACTTCCCATTTTCTTCAGTCTGTCATGTGCCAGGCAGTTTTGCAAAGAATACAGTAACTACATAAAAGTTGGCGGCCAATACAATTATTTGATCTGTCTGAGTACTTTATGTGAGTTGTGTATGCTATTATGTAGTTGTTCTTGTTAAGCGAAAAGTGTCTATTACAGAGCAAATCATATAATGCCAGGGCCCTAAAACAAAGCCATGCAAAACACGGCGAAATAAAAGGGCAGAATTTAGACATTAAACATGATGTGGTTGTAATGTGCTGTTCCCCCCCACAGAAGACAATTGCCTGATAATGTTAGCACTTCTGAGATACTGTATTAAAATCGACTCAAGTATTTAGCTAGGTATAATCTTGGGAAACGAAGCCATTCTTTTTTGTTATCATGGTTTGATGATTTTAATTAAATGTTTTGCAGTGTGGGTCTTCATGAACATTTTATTAAATTTCTCAATGTAAATTATTCATCAGTAGAGGCAATTATGTTAAAAAATAATAGGTATTATTGGATCTAAGGAAGAAGCTTTTGCTCACAGGGGCTCTAATACCATTGTTAAAATAGAAGGCTTAATACCAGTCATCGCTACCAGACTATAGCAGGTGCATGAAATACAAAAGTGCAGGTATGCTTTGAATTTTAAATGCCAGGACATTCTTACTGCTCTTTTAATGGCTGCTCTTGAAAACTGTTTCAGTAAATCAGAAATTACCTTTTAAATAAGATGATCTATTTCTGTACACAATATTAGAAGCATTATCTACTACAAAACTCACTGTAGCGCTCAAATCAAGTCAACCTCTCTGTACAGAAAATGTGCTCTTTGCAGGATACTCTAAGAGAAACTTGTAAGATTTTGCAGCATTACTACTTAACTGGCAGCATTTAATTCCCTCTTCAGCTTTTTTGAAAAATTTTTGAAAAACATTGTTCTTGTTAAATAATGGCTACGCCAGTATTGCTGTGCAATAATTTTGGGACCAGCCTTAAGGTAAGATTTTCTGTTTTTTCAAATATTTATCTGCAGAGATCGTGTTTTTTGTGTTGTGTTTTTTGGGGTTTTTTTTTTGTGTATATGTGGTTTGTTTGTTTGTTTGTTTGTTTTTTCCCCAAATCCAAAAGAAGTTCAGCTTATGGCTGGAGAGGAAAACTCAGCAGAGCTTTTGGAGTAAACTTCATTCAAACGTGTCTTTAGTTGCCAAGTGACTAGATCATGAGAAATTGTGGTGAGCCAGGCACCCTCCACCGATTCTTGCAGTGACATTGCCTGTCTGATGTCAGATCTCAGATGGTCAGGATAATCCATGACACCTCCAAAATACTAAGAGTAGTGAAAATTTATTAGGTTTGAGATTTTTCCCAGAATAAGGCAGTGAATGCACACTGTAGATAAATGTGAATTTTGGAAAGGCAGCTTTACAGATGACAAAGGGCTGGCATTATAAGAAAATCCCACTTCATTCACATATGTCCTTTACAGCAGATGCATTTCAACTGATTCTTAAAGCAAATCCATCAGAAAAAGTTTATGGATGAAAAATACATAAAATATCTAGGCTTCCAATGAGAAGAAAAGTTAACAAAAGACAAGTCCAGCTATCTGAACTCAGCAAAAGCCTTTTTGTTGTAAAGTAGATGAAATTATTAAATGATACTAGATGACCTGTACTGAGTCAGTATAAAATAAAACCTGATCAGAAAGTGTGAAATGTCTTGAAACTTTCTTAACAGCATAATAGACATGCAATCAGTGCACTCTACAGCTGCACTTTCTGATTTCAGCCATGACTGACGGATGACTCAGCTTCATCTGTTACAGTCAATTGTCAATTTACAGAAATATCATTGAAATAGTTTCCAAAATACCTTTATTCATTCAACTAAATATTGTCTGTTCTTCAGAACTGTGAAACTGATAAAATGATTTAGTGTACTGCCAACTAATAATAAATTAGCATAGTACTCAACATTTTACTCAAATGTAACCTTGCAATACAATATATCAGGGGTCCTCAAACTGTTTAACCAGGGGGCGGGCGCGCGGATGAAGTGGCAGGCAGTCATCTGCGGCTGCTTGGTTCCCCCCCAAACCCCCAGCGGGGGGTGGGGGGTGGCTCTAAATACCGGGGGCTGGATTGAGGACACTGGGGAGCTGTATCTGGCCCATGGGCCATAGTTTGAGGACCCCTGCTCTAGGGCCTTGACTTCCCGTGAAAGGACGTTGCTATACTGCTTCTGAACAAGGGGGCTTTATTTATCTGCTTCAACAAACATGCTATATTTATATAATTTCACCCGTGAAACTAAGGAATAAACATGTTTGTTGTAAAGCTATATATTGCTGTACCAGTAAGTAAAAGATAGCATAGTACAAGACAATGTGATCTGTTTTTATAATGTGAAATAGAAAGCAAAAAAGGTACTAGGTTAATAACTTCTTTACCAAAGTTACCAGTACATCAGCGATATTTGTCTGTTCAGGCAATGTGTGCTACTTGTCCTTTCTCCCCGTGTTCTCATTCATGCTTTCTTGTATTTTCTTTCTGAAAAAAAAAAAAAGTTTCTGGTTGGATTCTTCTCCTAATTCTACTCCATCTTTATACTCCAGTTTTTTTGGGGTAGAAATGGCACGAATCTGTTGTTCATGTGTTCATGTGAAAGCAAATCTCCATGGATGCACAGTTGTATCTGACTCCTCTACAGGCAGTCTGTGTCTTGCAACCTTATAACATAGCAAAAGGTGGTAGTTCTTGTCGCTGTTTTCTTTATAAAAAGAACTGTGCTGAAAATTTATTAGCTATACAAAACCCATCATGATGGCATTTTCCTTCATTTCTGTGAGGGCATGAGAGGAAAAGAACTCCCTGACTCTGCCTTTGGGCCGCTTTTGTAAAACTAAAATTTTGTTTAAAAATAATATTCAGTTTCCACTAATTTTTTTAGTAACAGATTGGCTGAAAGGGTGTTCCTTTTCATGAAGCCCCACTTCTACACTCTTTTAACTTTTTTTTTTTTAAAAAAAGCATTTTAAAGAATTTGGAAACTCTTAAGTGAAATTCTCAGTCATTTATTTGAAGTATATTACATAAAGACTCAGTCCTGGCAGGTGGAGTAATGGGCTGCTGTGGTGGAGCTAGGAGGTGGCAGAGTGCCCCTTACTGCTGAGATGGGGATGCTGTATGCATGGGGAAGGACATCGCGCAGCCAGCAACAAAGGCCTGCCCTTGTGCAAAATGCCACCAAACTGTGTGACATAAGGTGACTTGTAAATGTACATTTTTGCTTTTAATGCACCCAGGATCTGATTCTTTCTTAATTGGCACAAGCAGTTCTCAGTGGACTGATTCCCAGGCTTTTTATGTTATTATTAATTCCAGGCTGAATTAATCTCTCAATTATGTGTCATGCTGAGGACGTATGTCAGCAGTTGGTATAGAAACTGTGTATTGGAGGTGGTCCCAACATACTTCTTCATAATTTTGCAGTATTGAAGAGGTACATGTGTGTAAAGTTCAGATGGTTACTGTTTTAAAAAACAAAGTTGTATTTCAACCCCGGCTACCAAGATTTGTCGTTTGGGAAGACAGGCATAAGTCAGCTGTGCTTCTGGAATCACCTCCACTTTGACTTGGCATATTTGTTACTGTTCCTACCTTACAATCACATATTTTTAGATTGATTAATACTACGTTAAGCACATTGAGTTGTACACAGTTCATGTTTTTAAAGCTCTTAGAGAAAAGGCACTTTGCTCCCTTTAAAATTTTGGTTTAAACTTCATTTTTCTGTGGGACTTAAGCCCTTAAGAATACTGGGGTGGGACTTGCTCCAAGTTAGGACAACTGTCAATGTAAAGAGTTAATCTATGCATGTATGGCAGCTGTTGGAGCTACTGCAGTCAACAGTCACCTAGTCAATACTGTCAGAGTAGCTTAAAGATCAGTTGAGCTCACCATGCGGACACCTGGTGACAAACCATTTCAAAGGAAGACAAAGAGCAATGTATTATGGTCACCTAATCTGCATTGCTGGTCTGTGTCCTTTTAGTGCACAGTAAATATAGTTTCAGTTACTTTAATCTTTCAGCCCTCTGTTGTGCCTGCCTGCAGATTTAAAGGAAGACCAAACATGCCATAGTGTTCAGTCACTAAGTATTTCTAAGGCATATTGGGTATGAAAAGGGCTGTAAATGTTCTTGTTCTGAGAAATGAGAACTTATTTCCTCCAAAATCCAGTATTCAAGCAGTTTTTTAATACATAGTTCTTTTAAAAGTTTTTCTATCTTGAAAATTATAGAATTAGTTCTTAATAGTCAAAATATTTCTAGTGAAAGTGGGGGCTTGCACACATTCAGATGCTTTTCTCAAATATATTATGGTTCAGGTTAGATTTTTTTAAAGAATGACTGATGTGCAGTGTATGGAACAAAAAAGCAAGTTTAGAACATGAAAAACTGTATTCAATATTCAATAAAACCAGAGAAAATCAATCAGGTAAGATTATAATTATTGTATTAAATTACATTGTCTGTCTTCCTGTGTAACACTTATCATTGCAACATTTCAAAGCATTTCACACAGAAATGAAAACTCGGAAATATATTGAACAGGTACTTGCATAAATCATGCGAGATAAACTAGACTACCTCAGAGTCATCCATTAATAGAAGGTGGTTTAAGCATCTGGATGGATTTTCTATTTCTTCATCTGTAAAACCTTCTAGTTACAAATACATGCACTCAGATGTTAGGCCAGTTTCATATAGTTTGTATGTCAATGCAGGCAGTATTTCAATGAAATTACCTTGTGATCATTGTTTATAAGGCTAGCAAACTTATTTTGATTACACTGTTCTAACCAGATATTGCTGTATAACTACAGCTTGGCAAATATTTCGAAAAGAACACCAATTTAAATGGAAAAAATACCTCAAAAAAGAAAACAAAACGAAAAAATCAAACCCACAGCAAAGCCCAGTTATCTTTAGCTCTGAAGTCCCTGAATCAAAAATTGTTGAAGTTTAGGAATCTATCTGAGGGAAAGAAGTATCACGTACCATGTCTGCTCTTTTTGAAAGTCATCCACTTTTGGCCTTCTGGTCTAGGACAGATGATCTTATTTGCATATTTTGTTTGAAGTTCTGTCTGTATTTGATGTTTCAAAGCTACTGTTTTTTAAAACTGCTTACATGATTCCTTAGCAATCAGGTAACTCAGTTTTCAGGGAGTCCCATCTCCAGGTCGTCCTGCTGAAAGGAATTGAACCCTTGTGTTTGGAGTTTTTGGATACTTATCAACCTCATGTATTTATATTTTCTGATGAGGGTTTTCTTCTGCCGTAATTTGGTCTTATGTGGTTAAGACATTTAAATATTAACTGAGTAATGAGTCTGTGAAAGAGTAACACTTCAGACTGATAGTGCAAGTGCTAGATTAAGAGCCTATGGTTCACTGTGCCTGCTCCAGAGATTATTTAAATTACTTGCTGAGAGGAGCAGAAGGAAGAATACAGATAAAACAGAGTAAAAAACCCTAGGTCAGAATGTTAGAATCCTTCTGTGGCAGTAAAGATTTTCTCCTACAGAAGATGGCTATTTTTGTATTCTTCACGTGGTTTCTTACCATTACACATTTTCTGATTAAAATGAGAAGTCTGAATTACCGTTTCAAAACATTTACTCGGTCATTAATATTCCTTAACAGATTGTACAAAATAAAATAGTAAATCTAGAATTTGATACTCAGCAAAACAGTGCTAGTTTTTACTGCCTAACATTTACCACTATATATGTGAGTTCATCCTCCTTCGTGTCATAGTAAAATATATGTTACAGAATGAATCTTCTAGTGTTGAGTACTATTAAAGTAGAATGATGATTTCTGTGAAGGTGTTTAGGATTGTTTTCTTTAAATTTAGCAAATGACATATTTGTGGTCGTTCATCATTGAACTATAGCTTCAATTCCTTGCGTGTTGTGAACCACCTGAACCGTATGCAGCTTACTGTGTATTTCACATGAAGGTTCTCTTGCAAGACACATAGAAGTTGCTCCATTTGTAAAGAGGTGTCTCAATGTAGCCCTGCCTTTTTCTCACTGCTATTACGCTAGAAACATTAAACCACTGTATCTTAGAAATCGCTACTTACTTTGTCTTACTAAAGATCAACTAACCTAACAAACAGTTCCCTTTGTGCCTCTTTTGATCACAATCTGAACTATTTCTTAACGATCAGAGGAACAACCTAGTTAAGGATATGTTACTATCTTAGATGTAACTGATGAAAGTGAGAGAAACAGTTTTTATTATGAACACTAGAGGGCACGAAAGCATGTTTCCAGAGAGAGGGAAATGCTTTGCAAGTAAATTAAAGCAATTCTGAAATCCCATAGCTTTCATAATCTCAAAACCTATGGGAAACTGGATTGGTTTACAGCATCACAGAATCACTCAGGTGGGAGGGCAGCACTGGAAATCCTCTAGTCCAACCTTCCAGCTCAGTCAGGGTCACCTGGAGTAGGTGGTCCAAGGCCATGTCATGTGATAGCTTTACAGCTTTACTTGTAGTTGTGATGTGCTCTGAACATGAAGTGACCAAAACTATTACACTGTAGTATTGTGTCATCTTTTATTCAGTCAAGAAATTTTCAGTAAATTCATTGTAGTGAATTTTCTTCAGTCACCTGCAACACCACATGGTCTAATACTACTTTTGAATCTGTTCAGCTTTTTGGGTAACTTGTAATGCCAAGCATTGCCTCTTTGTTTCATTCTCTTCCATAAATTAATTCTCATTATTTATGTTAGGAACTTTATGATAGTCCTTGTTTTATAAAGTCTAAATAAAACTGTTCTTGTCATCTTATATTGCAATTCTTGTGTTAGGATTGTGCAATTAAATAGTCACTAAAGCTAAAGGAATGAATTAGAATTATTTTAATCTTCAAAGATTTAAGGAGAAAATTAATTGAGATAAATATACTGAAAAAATAATAAAACTATAACATTTTTTCCTACCTTCAGTAAATACCTTGTTTAAAGATGCAGTTTATGTTATTACAGGTTTTGGTTACATTACAATCATGTGTTAAGCAAGATTCCAGTCCTAGTTCAGGTACTGATTTATTTTTTGGTTTAGGTTAAATCAGCTAAGTTACCTACTTCAAATTATTTTTTCGTTAAATAAGAAAATAATTTTTTCTTCCAGGTGGATAATTTCCTTTTTAATAAGATGGTGAAAAAAAACCCAAACAAAGTACATATTTAAAGTGATATTTAATAAGTAGTTTCACAAATAAAGGGGTTTTTTAAATACAAAATGTATAGTATGTAGCTTCAGTCAGTTTAATTAGGAAAGCCTTAGCACTTGCTGGGAAGCTTGCATTTTAAATCAATGTTTATGTATTTTAGACAAGAGAGTTATATGCACTTTTTTCTTGCACGCAGCTCTCCTGGATTTTTCCAGTGGTTTTGACTGCCATGTTGACTACCACTCTACTCATTTTCACGGGAGGCTAAAACAAATCCACAGTTTGCTAATTCTCTAGCTACTGGGTCCTAGGCAGCCCTGATGCATTTCCTCTAATTGTTCCTTTCTTTTGAGTAAGACCATGAATACATAACACGTATGTCCACATATAAGAACTTACCTATAAATATTGTCTATCATCTTTGAAAGGCGGACTAACTTGGGCTATGTGAGCATCAGAATACATGCTTTTTAGCTGTCACACAGACAAGCGGGGCTGAGTTGCAAAGCCTTTAGGATTCATATTTCCCAAGTCTTGCTGGCAATGTTAATTCTGTCTTGTGCTCAGGGACTGAAGTAGGATCTTTATTTCCAACTTTACAAAAGATCACTTAAAAGTATACATTATGCAAACAAGATTTCTTATATGCTTTAGCGATAAATTAAAATGTAGACTATAAACTTAGCTTGTTTCTTCTACATTTCAGTACTGTCCAAAGCTGTCCCATTTTTGCCCTTGTCCTAAGGCACTTCTCAAATTAGCTCTGATCTAAGTGGCTCCGATGCCCCTTCTGTTGCAGTCAGCTAGAAGTACAATGGGTTCCTGCCAAATACTTCTGAAATCCCACTAAAAACATAGGATTGGAAGTGTTCAGGGCAAGGAATTACTCTAATTCATGAATCTCTGAGAGGTCTCTGAGGGATCAGAGGATTTTTTAGTGTCCCTAGGAACAACTGAAAGCTTTCCTAGGTAATTTGCTGAATGTATATTTTGCTTATTTGTGAAATCCCCTTTCAATGAGCCAGCTCCAGACATGACTCAAAGGTGCCTGCTAATCATTTACACAAGCTCTTAAATTTCACTTGTACTAAAATTAGATTCCTCAGTAATTCTTGAGATGCCATTTGTCCTTGAAGTATATCACCATTCTTTGAAAAAATAGGTAAATAAAAGAGCTTTTTTTTAAGCAACAATTTAAAAAATAATGACCACAACATGTATTGGGGTAGCATCTCTTTGTTGTGTAAATTTTTTTTTTCCAAATACAGGTTGTACAATTTATTGGAAAATTATCAGGAGTAAGAGCATTTCTAAACCACACATTATTTAATCTGGTTACCTTTTTAAAAATGACACTTTCAGCTGTGGCTTTTACAGAATTTTGTAGTTCATAACTCTTCAAGCTGAAGATCAGTGTACAGTGCTTGTGTGATGGTCATGGATGAACATACAATTCTGTACCAAGGGTAACATCTGCTGCACAGGCTGCAGAAGTTGCTAACAAATTCAGAGAAAAACCCTGCTCAGTAAAAGCTCTTAGTGCAAACTCCATAGAAAACTTGACTAGACACATATAAATAGCCTTAACATTCCTGCCTGGTCTAGCACCTTCCTTTATTTCATGATTAAACCAACTTACTTCTGATCTCAGGTCTCTCCTGGCTTTCATTCTGCTATTTCCTTCTTGATTCTGTCACCTACAGTAGGTAGTGGCTGTATACATGTTTAATGAAAGAGCTATCTGTTTAGGCTGCTACATTTTTGACATCTCTCTTCTTGCTCTCCAGTATTAATACTTTAATCTCTGGGAAAGAACTTCACACTTCTTTTATCTTAGGTACATTTAGTTCTTCATGTAGCTTGCTTCCAGCTCAGCCACATTCGTTTTACTTTCTGAGAGAGAGCTTGCTGCTTCATTGCATAGCTTTAATAGCAAAGACCAGAGCACCAAACTTTCTACCACTTTAAATCAGTTACCACTATTTAACAATACTTCCCACACAACAGATATATGAGACCACAAATAGTTGTAACTGATGAGACAAAACCCTTCATGCATGCATCTCAAATCAGGTTATATTATAATCTGTAAAACGAGCATGAGCAAAAAATTACTATAAAGTTACTGAAAGAGCAAAATTCAGATGTTTTTGTTTTCAGACTTTTTAAATATTTCATATTTACAGAATCAATGTGAGTGTGTGCTTGTGCATGCGTATTTGTATGTCTTCCTTCAATGTAATTTTTAACCCTGTATGATTTCCACAAAATTCAATGGTTTTACAAGAATCTGGGAAATAATTAAACCCTTGGAAGTTCACAACTATAGAACTGTTGGAAGTTCACACCTTAGAGCTGCTCTTTTCACATAAGGGCTGCAGCCTATGCTGACTTTTTATTAATCACAAAAAAATACTTACAGTAAGGCATACTTGTGAATGCTCCAACCTCAGGAATACTATCAGTACTACAAACCACTTCAGAAACTTGTTCAGGTGAGAAGGTCTTACAGAAATATTCCCATTTAGCCACCTATAAGGCAGCCAAATTTGTTTACAGAAACAAGGGCTTCAGAATTAAGCATTAAAGCCAACAAGGGGTAATAAGTAATAATAATCAGAAAAAATTTGCAATGCAAAAAGATAATAAACATGGGTAGAATCTTATCTAAGCTTAACAAAACATAGTCAGAGCATGGATTTTTCTTCATACTTAGTCCCAAGTGAAATAATTTGTAAATTTTTTCTTCATTGAACATGGTAATAGGGCCAAGCTGGTATCATAAATAATACGTTCAGACTTACTGACCTGTTAAAATAGATCAGAATGATGGAAAAAATGAAAGACTGAAGAGAATGTACTTGCCTTTAGAGAGGTTGAAAGTTCAGACTTCCAGTTTATTACTCAAAATCAGAATTAGGCAGGGTGTTTTCTGCTGGAGTGATTCTTTGTTCAGGTGGAAAGGGAATTGTGTCAAGGTTCAGGATACTTCTTTCAGGAGAAAATACCTGTGTCATGGAAGTGTAATGTTCTGAACAGTAATAATATAAAAAATTCAAGTTAGAAGAAATTTTACAAAAATAATCTTCAAGTTACATCATAACTAAATGAAATGTGGAAAATAGTTTTATTTAATTCTAGGGTCTTACGTATTCTTAGACTTCCAGCATAAACTTCTATTGAGGTAACTATATGAAATTCTAGATACTGTCATGCTACTGGGGGAAATTAAAATGCAAGTTCATCCTATATTCAGTGGTTTACTCCTAATTCTTGTTTTGTCAGTTGTCTTTCATTTCTGTCTTGATAATGGCAAGAGAGGGAGAAAGAAGGTGGGAAAATACCTTGTCTGTAATAAAATGTGCATAAATATCATTAAACTGCCTAGAATTCAGAATTTACAAGCCATCTCTTAAATAATGAGTGAATATTTTATTTTAGCAATATAATATTCAGTGGCATTTTGTTTGAAGATGTCCAACTAAACCATTAGGTGGTGTCTGAAAACAAAACGAGTAACTCTGGGAGAAGCATCTGTAAAATACTGTACACTAACATGAACTGTTCCGTCCACTGTAATGACCCCAGTCTGAACTCTTTCAGAGTTTCCAGCTGATGATAAAAAAGCATTTTTTAAACAACAAAGTTTACATATTGCTATTGTTCAATAGTATCTGTAACATCTTTCTTTTCCAAGTATAACACTGCATACAGTAGACCAGCGTGCGTGGCAGAGGCTTTGGGAAGGCTGCCTGGGGAGGGAGCACACCCGCGCTGCAGAGGAGCCACAAGGGGAGCACACGGGAAAGCCCTGTAGAAAGCAATAACCTCAGTTGTTTTTCCTGTTTCCTACATCTTCTACTACTTCACCTGCCAAAACAGGAATCAGTGGTCCTGTCCATTTCCCAGTGTTGCTCGGGAGGTGGTTGGCTGAGCTGGCAGCCCCTGCACCTCCCTGGCACAATGCGCTGCCAGTGTAACATCCATCACACCACCCACTCAGGATGGGATATAAACTATATTCTTGTTTATTTGTTTATGTCCTTCCTACTTTTAAGTTTGGGTGTCATATATCTTTTGCACTGAACTCAAAAACTGAAACTCAGTTGATGAAGCTGATCTAGGAGCTTGTCACAACTTATACCCGACCGACAAGATCAAGGCGTAAGGGGGAGGCTACTTAAAGAAACTACGGTAGGAGTCATAGTGTCCAGGTCCAGGCTGTACTTCTGTCATGTGCTCTGTTGAACAGTACAATCTGTCATGCGTCCCTGTGCTGTAGTGGCTTCCTGTCATATCACCCAAAGCATGGAGCAGGATTAGAGTGGAGACCTCTGCAAAAACACCTTCACCACCACTGGTGAGCCTTCTGGCTATGGTCCCCTTAAAGTTGTAATTATTTGAGCTTTGGAAACACTGAGAGGAATTTAGGGATAAAATTTGGTCCTTTGAGTTTTAAAATGCATAAACAACTGGGAAAGTGAACTGAGTCTGTAAAGATACTTACGCTTACTGCTTGCTTACAAGAGCTTTAACACTTACATGACTTCAAATGACCAAAAAGAAGTCTAATTTCATGTGGGTTTCTGTGCTCGTTATTAATTTAAGCTTCACATTTTAAATTATGAAAAATACTATTTTACAATTCATTTATATAAAAGGTTTCTTTAAAAAAAAACAACTCAAGAATGTATCTATCCAGGAGACCAGTAAAAGAAATGTTCCTTTAATAATTCATCCTTTGTAGATCCTTCAAACCTGAAGCCATCAATCATGACATACTCCAGTGGTGCCACTGACCAGCTAGGAGTGTGAATGTGATATCCCAGTATCTGTCACAACCGTAGAGCAGAAGTTGCAATCACAAAACTACATAGAATCTCCAAGATACTGCACCATAAACGTTTATTACAGTGTGCATTTCTGTAAGAGGTCTGGATTACCACTGAGTGCAATGATTGATTTTACCTCTTTTATATAAAACTAGATACTATTGAGCTGGGTTTTTTCCACAAAACACTGCCTGCAAGTAACAACTTAATGTCAAATCATTTAACGTGCTTTGAGTGCTTCTAGAAATGTTTTGTCTGATGAAAAAGAAAAAAAAAAAGGCAGGAAGAGCATAGCAACTTCTCTGTAGACATCGAAGTGTATTACAGAGCTATATACTCCTTCATTTCCTAGAATTTCCATAAACACTGTGACTTGGTTTGATACAGTGATCTACTGCATGCCACTGTGTACTGACAGTAAGTGTTTTTGATATCAAGGTATAAATTTAGTCTTTAGTAACTAATCTCCTAAGAAGCTTACTTCTATGACCTTATTGTAGTTGGCTGCATTAGCAGGTTTAGTACAATAAGAAGGGCACTAAGGAGGAGGAAAGAGAGTTTATAATAAGCATGTTTGTTTCCATTTTCTTTATTTAAAAAAAATGTTGCTTCTGTATAAATGTTTTGTACAAAATTCTTTTTAGAAACAGAATGTGAAAATGAAACATACCTGGCAGTATTCAGTTATATAGGATGTAATTATAAAAATGCATCCTAACCTGGTTTTATTTGACTGAAGAGAAATACTAATTTTGGGAATGCTCACTCATTCAAGTATGTTTTAAATTATATATTAATTGTTCAAATTTTAATGTTATCATGATTGTGAATAAGACTTTAGCTTATGATATCCACCCAGGGAGCACCTTACTAACAGTTGTTAGAATGATCACAATTCTATTCCTGTGGAAATCAGGTGCTATATTATTATAATTTAATTATCTAGTATATTGTTTAAGCTGCTCAAAAGTAATGTGACTTTTGACCTGGAAACGGTGATTTCACCTATGAGTCCCATATGTTCAAAACTTACTGCATTGTGTGCAGAGTTTTATTGTCAGTTGACCCTGTGCATTTGTCAGTGTAACAGAAATGTTCCTCCAAAAGCGAAATATTCCCAGTTAGAGTATATTTATAAATTTTCTGATGACTGTAGTTTCTCACAGTAGCCTTTACCATGATAATAGTGCTGTTCATCAGATAATTGATTCATAGATGTAATTTATCCCTGAAAATTGTTTTTCTTATTCTCTGACCTTCTCCAGTATGGCCCTGAGCAATCCTCTTTTTTCATTTTTAACCTTGCTTTGGGTGAATACTCAGTTTCTCCTCCATCACCTTTCTTATGAATGAAAATATCTGGGTTAGCTTTGTTTCAAAGATCAGCTAAATTAGAGAGTCCTCTGCTTAGCAGTGCTGGGAGGTCATAGCCACATTCAGAGCTGGTAGGAGAAGTAACAGTGGCCTTGCTGGCGTGAACTTAATTGTTGTCAGTGTTGAATCGTAGGCTGTTGTTTGCCTTCAGCACAACTAGTGCTGGATTGAAACAATTGCATGCAAGTGTTGGGTCTTGAATTATAAAAAATAAAATAAAATAAAGTAATTAAAAGGAAAAAAAAACAACACAAACCCCCAACCCTAAAGCAGCAAAACAAACAACAAAATGACACCGAACTGGAATGACCCCAGGTAGCAGGGAACTGAGTTCACTTCTCAAAGTCACTGGCAGTAATTCAGTACGGGAAGTGATGTCTTTGAGAAAAGCTGCCAAGAGGCCTGAAAATTATCTACCGGTCTCAGACGTACTTTCTTAGAGTGGCTGATCTCTCATAGATGATTAAGCCTTTTCAGAAAAGCTACTTAATGTTATAAATTGATTCTCTTTAGAAACTGTGAGGGAGGATGACACACTTGAAGAGAGTTAAGAGCTAAACAAATAAGCAATTGAGGGGTTTGCAGGCGTGTTTTCAACAGCAGTTTTACCCCCTGGTTACCAGCTCCTTACTGTGCTGTGGGGGACACATTGGGGGATGCAGCAGATTTTGGTTCAAGGGTCTTTTGGGAGGTTTGGGGTCATTTTCTGATACTCCTTAGCTGTCTGATGCCAGCTGAAATAGGTTGGTCAAATATAATCCATATTAAAAGTATGTTCAACAGTCTGTTAACAGAGTTTGAAGGCTTTTGTCTGGGCAGCAGTGAATAATCAGAGCATTGTCTATTTCTAGTCTGCCTCAATTCTATGGTTCTGTGCTCTTTAGTGGCTGCTATAACTGTTCAAGGGTCTACCATAAGAGTTCTTACTTGAATAACGCAATAAGAGCCCTGAATATAGGTAACGTTCACGCAAAGGGCAAGTCTCATACAGCAGGAAATCCCAGTTATCCCTTCTAGCCTGTGCTCTCAGCCAGCCATATCTCTGCCAAAGCATACCGTAGGAAAAGGACGTTCCCTTACACAGTTACAAGTGCTTCATGATTAGTGCACGGCACCTCCAGCACAACTGACCGGCTTTCCCTTAGGCATATATTTTTTAGACAATTCTAGAATTAAGTTTGCTAATGGCCTTTCTGTGGGATCCTTTTGGAGCCTATAACCCTCGTCCATCTCCGAGGAATAAGATGAGATTTCGCTTTTTGAAGTCTTACAGGTATCTGTTCTGGTGGCTTATGGTGTAACTGAAAGTGATATTTGCAACTGTAGCTCTTTTCTATTCTTCTGTAGGATTGTAGCATATAAAAATTTGGAAATGTCTTGTATTAACTGTGACTGTCTTGAACTTGTAAATGATTTGCTGAACAATTATATCAGGAAAATAGTAATTGCTTCTGTGTGATTGGAAAGTACTGTAAGTGACAATGGAAGTTTATGAAACTGCATTTTAAAAGCATATAATAATTTTGAAAATTTTTTGCACTCTAGGTTGGGGGAAAGTATATTAGAATTTATATTAGTGTTCTTACAAAAATATAAATTATAAATATTATCAGTACTTGTTATAAGGAAACATATTTAGTTATAAAGATCACACATTGGTACAGCATACCAAATTTTAATTAATATTTATAGTTGAGGGGCTTTTACATAACCAGAAAACCATGTTTGTGAAATAAGTTTGTGTTCAACATTTTAGAAGTATTTTTAACCAATGAGAAAAACACATAGATTCTTTTTTCCTTAGCTGTTATTTAAAAACAGCAATAGCAAAGTATGCTTTCCATTATTTATTATACTGCTTTTTTTTTGCAATTGAACCAATACTTGTTTTCCAACTTCCTTGCTTTTATTTATAATAGATGCAATATAAATCTTCAAGTATAAAATTCTTATTAAAAGATCCTCATTTGTATATAATTCCTTGAAGAACCTACTACATATCATCTTAATAATAACGTTTCAACATTAATTGATGCAACAGCCACACTTATTTGCACGTGTACAATATCAAATGCCTAAGAAGCTAAATGCTTTATGTATGATTATTGACAGCAACCACTGTATATATGAATATGGTAAAAAAAGCTGGGTATGTACAGTTGAACTTCTCTCAATATTCTCTTTTGCAAAAGCTACGTTGTTCCTGTAAAGGGAGCAGTTTTTATCACAAAAAATAATAACAACAGATAAAGGGATTTGAATACAGAATAAAAAGGTGGTATCTATAATAGTTTCTAAAAGTTCGAAAGTAGATCATGTAATTCAATTCAGATTCTCTTAAGGCATTCTTATAAGGAATTTTTTTGCTTAAAGAAAGCTACTAGTGTTCTTTTAAAAACTTATATTACTGTTTCAGAAACAAAAAGAAAAATATTTCAAGAAGCAAGTTAATATAGGATCTGATTATTTTGATGATTAACTTATGTAAATATAGCACACACTAGTTTTTCTTTCTAATAAAGTGAAAATAGTCTTAAAAGTTGTGAAGAAAAATAGAAAGCAAGGAAATCTTATCTAAAAAGTCCAGAGGCATGAATGAATTTTGTCTTACCATAGAGAGAGTGTTATATGTTTGTTTTTCAGGAGCTTCAAAGAATTAGCATGAGGTTGAAGATAATTTTACAAGAACTGGGTCACAGTTGTATTATTTAATGTGAGCCATTTTTATGTTGTTACTTTTTGTTTTGACTAAGAAGATTAAAAATCCTCAATATACATATTGCCATGTCGCTGCCATGTCTCCATTCACACTGTAGGTTATATTTAGAAATCCACTACAAAATTTTACAGTACCCAGTCCCTATGTAATTTAATAACCTTGTTTATGTCAACTGACAGTTCTGCTCACATCACTCAACTATCTGATGTCAAGGGGCTTTGGTTTCTAAAACTGAATGCCTGATAGTACCATCCAGGTTTTCCGTGATGAACATTGTATAGCAAACCATGCTGATCTACTTCATAATCTTCATTTAAATTGTGAAGTTGGCCATGATTTTTAAATTTCTTTTACTACATTCTGCACAAAAACACGGGGTTTCTTCTGTGGGATTCACAATTTATTGATTAAATGGAGCATTATGTTTTAATTTACATATTTTATTTCTGGGAGGTTCTGTGATTCATTGATGTCCCCTCATAACCAAATAGTGATTTGAGTTTCTCTGCTGATCAGCAAGTGCTGAGTTTTGCATCTTTCTGAAGATGATGGAAGAGCCCAGCTTATGCAATTTTTTCCAGGGTAGGAAAAAATATGCCTTGAGACAATGCCATTTTTCTAGGAGGAGCTGGAATGTAATGCAGCCACTTAAAACTCCTTCTCCTCCTCTTCCCTTCCCATCAAATAAACCATAGCTTAAAGCCTCATCAAATTGTACTGAACAAAACCAGGAAAGCAGACCAGAGAAACTGGTGGAGATCCACTATACACAAGAAGTGCAAGTATTCACAGCATTAGATGTAGAGCCATGTTCACAGACAAGGAAACTCAGGAGACCGCCAAATGATTTCACAATTTTTGCAGTCTGGAGAAGGAGGAGGGTTGTTTAGTTGTGTAGGGAGGTGTGCCTATCCAGCTCTCTGGCAGATGGACATTCTTCTACTGCAATAGAAACAAAATATTTGTAAATCTTTATTATGTTTCCAGAACTCACAGACAAGCTCACCTCTTTTCTTTCCTCACCACCACCACACACGCACACACACACCACCCCCTAAACCCCCACCCCCCTTTGTAAAGCCATGAGTCTTTCTGAAGTGAAGCACACCTCATTTCCTGAAATGCAGACAGGAATCGTGTTTCCTGCTGCATTTTGCTTTGCTCAGGAAAATACTGCTAGATATGACTGTAAAAAATGAGTCCTAATAGTAGCACAGTTATGCTTCAGAGCCTCCCGAGACCTCTGAAGAACGGATGGAGGCAGAAGCCTTTGTCATGACCTCTACATCCTATCACGCACGGATGACGAAGAACTAAAGGACTTATCAAAATTCCCTACAACTGAGATGTTTGAATAAGAACGTGTTTTATGACACCTAATCCTGCTACATGCTAAACACTTACACCTTCCACCAACTTAATGACGGGCCCTCAGGACCATGTAGAAGATTCTCCAGAGGCAGCAGGATCTGCCCTGGTTGTCTGCCTGGTTGTTGTCTTTCTTTTCACAATGAAGAATTTGTGTATAACTCAGAGCAAAAATGTGCTGAGTTGAACCGGTTCATGGAGACAGTTTTGTAGATGTTGTAAGTAAAATGAACGTTCTGGAGAAATGACACTGGCAATATTATGCATGAAATTAAATAATCAAATAATTAGTATGTTTGTTAAATTATTGCAGTGTCAGAACTACATCTTTCTTTGGTTAGCTATGGAGATACACTTCCTGAGACAGTAATCATGAAACTTTACCTTTATATGGAAAAGAAATAAAGGTTCTTTATTGTTTTGTTTGAGCTTCTTTTGTTCCTTCTTCTGCTTTCTTTCTGTTTTTCTTCTTTGGCTGCCACCTGGCATATTTTCCTGGGCTAGAGGAATGGTCATGTGGCTGAGGATACTGCCAGCACCACTTCTGCAGCCAGCTGCTCATGGCATTCATACATAAGGAGGCAGATTCCCTCCTGCCAGATAATTTACTCCAAGCCACTAAACTCTTGGGAGCTGAGCTTGAAAGTGGAATCTCTCTCTCAAACAGCAATTTTCAGGAATCCCTTCTCTAAGGGGACTTCTTAATGATGTCAAAGCTTTCTTAGTGAGCAGTGTAATATTCTAACTTTTTTGTTACTGTAAGCCTTGGAATGAAATGGGAATAGAAACCAGATTAAAGTTTATTATTTTATGAGGGATTAGTGAGTCCCAGCACACTGGAACTGGTTTGATTCTTTTTGACTACTCATTCAAATTGTCTGAGAAACAAAATATTCAAATGTATGAGTCTGAATGTTTCATGTGAACATGATGAGTCACACAGTTGATTTCATATTCAGCTCAGAAATTCTGTAATTCAGACTAGGCCATGTCACGGTTAATATGGTGTTCTGAGTCTCACGCAGACTTATTTTAGAAAAATCTGCATACCAAAATGTCATCATACCCAATTCAGACATTTCGTTATGCTGATTTGAAATCTTGGGAGAAGTGGCAAAATAGCAAGGCATATTGGTAGTCAGGTTGAGTAGAAGTAGGAAAGCAAGTGAATCATACTTGACTCTTGGTGTTGTTGCAGATGTACATCCTTGACAGACCTGCCTAGAGATTTCCTGAAAATGAATGAATATTGAGTCTCTACACCATTGCCTAAAACCCTAGAAAGGCAAGCCCCAGTCCATAGGTCCCCCACAGCAGGAAAAAAATAGAAGTAACATATTTAAAAGTTTCTGGTTTTGTTTAAATTTCTCAGATGAGATGTATTTCATCCTCACAGAGGTAGGTTGAGTGAGTTGATCATAGTGGGACAAGTTGAGTCTGTCAGTGTTTCTTATTGTTGCTTTGGACTGGCATTACCTGAGCACTTATTCTGTAGTATTTTGTTGTTCTTGCTACTGCCTTGGAAGTGATTTAGTTGGTATGAAATAAACAGAAAACTGAAGTATATCTATAGGTATTTTGTCAAAGAGTTTTTTTCCATTTTATGCTTAAGTAAGTTCTAACAGCCTAAGCCAGAACCTGTATGAATAACTATCAGGAAATGTTCTTTTATACACATTGAAGTAAATTATGATGACTAGTGTTGCCAACAGTTTACAGTAAATAAATGGCTGGGCTTTGCTGTTTCTGGCTGGAACAATCCCCATACAGAGCTGGCCTCCCAGAGTGGGCTGGGAGCCGGCATTAGCATTCCTTAGGATGCAGAAAAAGGTTACACTAACCATAAACACCAGGAAATTCTGAGTTTGATTTAAAAATTTTAGATGTCCATGGATATTTATGTTAATGTCAGGACTATCTGACTTGCAATTCCTTGATGTATCACAAATTCTAGGAGCACTATAATTAGGTCTATCATTCAATCTGATACTGAATACATCAGGAACAAGCTGACGCTAGTTCAGTATGTACCATGTCAAAATGTTGTAATTAATTTCTGGATACTGCATTAAACAAGAAGAAAAGTGGTACGGAGGTAACCTAACTGTTTATTTTATGCCACTGTAGATTATATCCATGTCCATTGTGGATCTGAATAGATAATATTTTTTTTTTATGGCAAAGAAAATTTAAAAACTGGAATTACTTACTGGAACTAGTAAATACAATTTATTTCCAAGCCCCAGAAAACACTAATATCTACAGGTCATTTCATGTTTCAGTTGTGTCTATGAGAGCCATATGCGAGTGTTAATTGAAAACCTCTGCAACATGCTAAAAAGTAATTTCAGGCTCTAATGCACCTTTTTCCATGAGGCAAAAAAGAAAAAGGGAAATGAAGCCGAGGAGGGGGTCAGGGAGAGACTCCTGCCCATCTAGAAGGGTCTGGCACCACACTGGTCTGTTGTTCTTTGCCGTAGGGGCATTGTTATATTTTGTCACAGAGGTGGTCCATGACAGCTAATCCAGCACCTGGTCTGTGGCAGCAGGCAGAAGCAAACATCTGAGGGAAAACAGTAAGACATGTAGCGGTTACAATAGAATCCTTTTTGAGAGAGAATTTCCTCAGTATCTTCAGTAGTTCCCTATGTATAGGTATTCCAGAACTCTCCTTACTGTCTGTATTGCTTACTTTAACAAGTCTGAGTATTATAGTTATTCACATCAAAATTTGTCCATTTTTTAATTAAAAGGTTGCTGAATTGTTGGTTTTAGCAATATCTTCTGATACTTCCACAGGTGAACTCTCTGCGATGTGCAGGAGTTTCTTCATTCTGTTCTCTTTTGCCTTGGAACATTTTAAGTATTGTGACCTTATCTTACTGAATGGTTAGTTGTTTTATATATTTGTATACCACTTTTGCTCATGAGCTTTCTAACTAATTATATTTTCAATGCCTCTTCTTTTCACACAGAAAAATTCTGGGCCCATTTCATTCATGTTGCAGGTTTCTTAACCACTCCTACTGCAGTACTCCTAATGCAGAGCGACTAGAAGTAAACTCAGAGCTTCTGATGAGGGCACATGTTCTAGATGAATTATAATATTCCTATTCCCATGCAAGTAGAGTTTAATTACATTTCCATTATTACTCTCTATCTCATTTCTGATGTAGTTTAACAGATTTGCTGATTAACTAACTTTAGGTAAAGAGCAATAACCTCCCATTACATCAAATACTTGGTAGTGTCTGTTCCAGCCAGACTAGATATTCTGTGTTTTTAACCCTGTTGGAATACTCTTACTTTATTACTATGAACTTTTTATTTTGTTCCATGTCTGCCCATTCTCTTTCCTCTCAGAGCAGTTTACAAGGACACAGTATTGAGTGAAGGCAGCAGGGATCATTGCAGGAGGTAGAATTTCAGTCTCACTGGAAATTCTGCATTCTAAAAGAAAGAAAAATCTCGTGTGATGAAGAGCCAGATTTGCACAATTTTCTATGGGAAGAATTTTACTTTTTTTTTTTAATATAATGAAATATAAAATGTTATTAGTTTTTTTATAGCCTCCTCTATATGGTTCCTGACTTGTTTGGGGTTGGAAAGTCCTTCAGGCAAGCTGCCAGAATCTGGGCAACTGCAGAAATTGGGGGTCTCAGCAGCAGGAGGAGACAGATGCTTCCCACCAACACAATCAGACAGTTGATCATTATATATGTGTATATATGTACACACAGACACATGTGTGTGTGTATATATATTCGACAGTAAAGTGAGCAAACTATCAGAAGTTTGCCAGGAAGAAGCTGAATACACAGTACTTACTTTATTGTTCGTCCACATATACTCAGTTTTCCTTTATTTATTTTACCTTTGCAACATTTCCAGTCAACACTCAGCTCTTTAGTGGCTTAGCTTTCACTGGCTTAGGTAAAAATTTCTGTTGAATTTGTAAAAGCAAAATGACACAGCAGAACAAACAACAAAGTGTAAGATCTCTCCCAAGCGGGATCAGATAAACTCCTGTTAACGCTAGCTGAAGTTACTTAGCTAGTGAAGAAACCTAAAATGGAAGAAAGCAAAGCTACTTAAATGGGATATAATTGTCTCCAGATGGAGAATGAGAGGCCTCATATTTTCTCGGTTATAACAGATGTAGGTGTAGCAAAAAGCCAAATATAAAAAAAAAAAAAAAAAAAAAAGAAAAATAATTAACAACTCGAGCTACCTATGTGTTACTCTAATATATCCTGTAAATTACCCTGTCAATCCAAATTAATCTGCAGTTGCTGAGAAGTGCGCCATATGGGATATTTCATTGTCCTCATGATACTTCATCTAGAGCACCTTTTCCTTCCTCAAGCTCTCTGAGACACAACTATGTATCTGCATCCCTTGTTACAAACTGCTGCAGAAGTGCTAAAGAAAAGCACTTGGACAGGTTGACACTCTGATGACTTTTGCTTACTTTGTCAGGAATGGTATTTGGCCCACACCAGATCTGCTGTGAGAAGCCTCTCACCTGCAGAGAAATCACAGGGAGTTCATGCTCCAAGGGAAAGTTTGCCAGCTGCTTAAATCTCTGCCTCTGTACATGACCATTTTAGGTACACAGAGCACAAGGAGGATGGATGGATGGATGGATGGCTGAAATATACATGCCTTCCAAAGTTGGATGCACACCTTGGGAACAGTGCATCAGGTTTTGTTGTTTTGTTTTTTGGTTAGAGTTTGGTTGTTTTGGTTTGGTTTTGTTCAGTTTTCAGGTTTTGGTTTTGGTGTTTGTTTGTTGGGTTTTTTTTCCAAATTAGGAACACTGTAGTTTCTTCTATTAAATTTAGAATTCTGTTTTCCTTCTGATAAACTGAAATATGACAATAAATTAAACTCATAATTGCCAGTGAAAATATTGCAGGTGGACCAGGATCTGCTGCTTGGACAGCTCTGGTGTAAGGCAGAAGCATCATGTAGCACTATGCAAATGATGCCTGTTTTACCTTAATGCATGACACTAATAAGTGTGGGTATTTTCTTACATTTTGTTGGTTTTCCTAAGTGTGTGAAATATAATTCAACTTCTAGGTAACAATCCCATTGCATAATTTTTCCTTGCTTTTTGCTCCTCTTACTCATAAAATAAAAAGAAAATAGAAATATGGTCACGCAAACATTAAATGGGAGAAGCAGAGAAGTCAGCTGTTTTAACCAATGAAGTTCATCTGGTTTATATTATGCCTTGGAAACCAAGGCAAATTTTTCAACATCATTTGCACTCCACTGAACCACAGACTGAACAGTCAGAAAAATGGTAATTTGAAAACTGGGGTATGTCTGTAAAACATTAGAAGTAAAATCTGCTGAGTTAGGCTTTTACTGCTGATAGAGGAGAAAATTTTATTCTAAACATTGCATGAGGAAAACACTCCCATGAATTTGCTGTGAAATATCCAGCAGTGATGGGTTCCTGAACAGAAGCATCATGGATACCTGAGAAAGAAATTTACATTATACTAGTATGTGTGGTTAATTATATCAGCCTTCAGAAACAAGACACTGATTTCTGCAGATATTTTTCTATTTCAAATAGAAAGAAAAAAAAAGACATTAATGTAATTTCTTAACATTAATCCTAGCATCCAGATGGTTCCCTTAACGAGGGAATCATGCAGCCTTAATGAGCACATAAGTTGAAAACTGTATTTGTTCCATGTTTCCACTTGGCCACCGTCTCTGTTTAAGCTCTCTCCCACATGATACGTTACAGGACATGGCATATTTTGAGGCTTATCCAAATTTGGCATAAAAATGCATGTAGTTCTGTTTTCTGGTAAACACTGTTTGGAATCATAGAAAACAGAAGGAATTCTAGCCAAAGTGATTTTACAGTGCAAATACAAGCACTTTTGAATGCCAAAATAATACTTATTGTTTATAGATAAGAATATTTATGATATAACACTAATGGTATACTAGTTTATACTTGGAGCTGATGAGAAAATGTAATGTGATCTTGTTAAAAATCTGTTTCAAGATACAGACAAAATTTTATCCTCACATGCACAAAACCAGATATACCTCCATGATCTACGAAGGGCTTGAAGTTTTGATGACTCAGTTCTTCCTACTTGGCTATCCTTGCCTAGGATATCATAAAAAGATAAAAAAAATTAATTTTGCTGTGCATACTGATCAGTCTAGACTCCTAAATACACCAAATACTAGCCTGCAAATGCATATATAATTTAAATAGAAATACTTAGTAGTCCAGGTAGTGTCTGTTAAACACATAACCGTACTGTCCTATCCATGCTGAATATCAAAAAAATGTACATTTATCTAAAATTTAGATGTGGAAGATCTTTCTGAGGTATCTTGGTGCTATCAGAAAAGGTTAGCTGGACCGGTTTTACTGAGTGCCACGTGAGGAGCCATATTTTAACTTGGTTGTATATACACACTGAATAAAACGGCCCAGCAGTCCTTCCAGCTCGTGAACTGGGACTAGCTGGCATGACAAGGCTGCTGTCCATAATGCTAACTTCATCTGCTCCCTGGAGCAGGTTGTAAGCAGACAAAATAGTCATGTGGAGAGGTCCCTGGTCCAGGCTCAGGTGGTCCATGTTACCCTCCAAACCAAGAAGACTTTACTCCTTTGCTGCTTTATTAAAATAAACTCATCACAGTTTTCTACTGGACTATATTATATTCTGCTCGATTATTACGGTACCACCAATTCCAACTGTTTTTAATTATGTCTTGGAGAATCGTTTGTCCTCAAGTGCTTAAATCTAAAAGGGTTTCCCAAAATGAGGAAAGCCAGGAGCTTTCTTTAGATGCAGTTTGAGATTTTCATCTAATACCTGGACTCCAGTAGCTTTAAAGAAAATACCTTACTCTGGTATAGTATATATATATAGAGAGAGACTGGAAATAACATTTCAAAGATTGTCAGGGCAGGATAATGTGACTTTGACATCCACACCCTGAAAACTTTCTCTAAAATTCTACTTTTCACAGCAGAGAGTGGAAGCCTGACCCGCACTTCTCCTCACGATGCCCTATTCTTTCTTCCAGAGTTCAAAGTAACAAGTTCTGTGTTAGTATAAAGAATTCACCCAGGCTCCTATTAGCATACAAAACTCACCAGCTGCTTCTTCCCTAATATTTTTTCAGCATGTATATTTCCCAGCTGTATAATTGGAGTGTTTTAAGGTGTAAAGAAAGCAGCAGACAATCCTGGAAAAGCTGTGCTCTCTCTTTCCACTGAGGGAGAGACTGGCTAATGTGCACTTTCTTCACCCTTCTGAAAGGAACACTTGATCTTTGACCAAGCAGATATTTCATAATTTGTACTGTTCCTTTTGAATTAATTTGTCATTTTGGTTGTAGTTTATAATAGCTAATATAAGTTTAAGTAGAGGACAATAAAAGCAGTCAGAGAATGTCAGTGAAAATTATTTATTACAGTGCAGAACTGCCTGATGGAGCTGCAGTTTGTCAGCTTCTTAACTTTGATAAAGTGAAATAAATGGATGTTATTAGCAATTTATTATAAATATTATTTTGTATGATACTTCTAAATGGTTTAAATATTATATATCTATATACAATATAGATATTTTTTTTTATCCTGTAACTTTTAATTCAGTGTTAAATGGCATACACTGTAAAAGGGTAAGAGTAAAACTGCTTCCAAGTACACAGTTTCAGTAAGACATGAACTTGTTCTTGTCAGCTCTTCAGGTTTACAAAGTCACTTCCCTCAAAATAGCTGCTTTAGCAGTTACAGTAAAAATGTTAAGCAATGTAAAGAAGTTTGTGGTAACAATGTAGAGCACTCTTAGGCATCTGCATTTGAAGGCCTACAGCTCTTACCCTAACTTTTGTGCAGCATCATAATTTTTGCATTTATACTGGGTAGCTTAGAAAAGTGAATATGAGTATACTTTTAGAAAGACATTATGGTTCTACATACGTAGGGAAAGGATTGATTTTCGATAATTTTTGTATCTGTAGTTTAGGAACATTTTTATAACCTAAATAACTGTATAACGTATATAATTGTTTTTCATTGTAGCTGCTGTCTATTCCTATTCCTTAACTGAAGTTACTCCAGAATTTCTGCCATGCTTTTGAAATTTATTTCTGGCTAAGAAGTTGCCTTCTTTCATTACCTTCTTTCTGTTTGTTGTATCACTAAGTACATATGATAGCACTACAATTTGATTTACGGTTAGTTGGGTAACAATTTGTTCATAGCATTTATGGAGAAATTTTTTCTTTTCATACTTGGCAGGAAGATAAGGAAAATGTCCTTATTTTGTGTATTTCTAACAATCTAGTGCTTTGTTTAGGATTTGTCAATATCTCTTCAAGTTAAAATTCAAAATAGTCTGAAACTATTTTTCATCTACAAATGTTGGGTTGCACGGTAGTATCATAATACCTATGGACTGAGAGATGCAAATTAAGAAATGGGTAACTGCAGAAAATTCAGAGGAATCACAGAATTAACTTTTACAGCTTTAATATCCAGCCTTGATTTGACTACTTGGCAGAAAAATATGGGGCAAATGAGTGGGATGAAGCAAGAACTGTTAGGGGGAGAAAAGCATGTAGATGAAAGAGGTGGCTTACTACAGTCACATACGACCACTGTCTAGGCACTGTCAGTAGCAAAAGCTGCGTCATACTGATGCAGCTCAGTTCTTTTATTTCTCCCTTTTGCAGGGCTGAAATTGTTTCCCAGCTGCCTAGAGCCTTTTAATCTGTAATACCTGCCTTTAGCAAAACAAGATTCGCAGGTCCTTAGGAACAGGAGTTCCTGGGAGTCGGAGGCTGCCCTGCTGGGCTACTTTCATGGGTACACCTTACTGCATTCAAGATATTGAGATATACATTTCCCTTCCCTGAATATAAATTAACCTATCATGATTATTTCTGCAATGAATAACCAATAATTTGTGTAATAGCCAGACATAGGTCAGAGCCATTCTAGGTTGCCAATAACAAGCAGCACCTTGATGCAGATTTAGATTATAGACATATTGCTTCATTAAAGTTTTCAAGGCAAAATTTTATGGCAAATCCCAACCTGTTTTGTAGAAAAACATGGCAGGCCAGTGTCACTGTCATGCAGAAAGTTCCTTTTCTGGGCCTCAGACTGTGTTCATAACATTTTTACATTGCTGTTTATCCACTCTATATCTCTCATAGCCCCTGTAATTGTATTTATTTAATTTCTTTTTCAAATAAACACTACTATGGTGAGTTTAATATCAAGACAAAAGATTTTTTTTGTGGTTCTTGTTGAATGGTATTCAGAATTTATAAACTACATGTTAATGCTTCTGTTAATTATTTTTAATCAATAATATGGCAAAACCTTTAAGGCTTTCTAAAGACTTTTTAAATTAAATAAATACCATTTAAGTAACACTATTGGAAGCTTAATTTACAAACTTAGCTGCCTTACTATCCTGGTCACCAAAGAGGTCTGCAGGTGACATTTCCTAAAATATCAACTTACAGGACCAAAACAGCATTCCTGCTCCACACGGCCCTTAGCTCTGTACACTTTGAAGCAGTAGGCACTTTAAACCAGTAGTACTTGAGCTCCTCCCTCTTTGAACTGCTACAAAGGGATCAAACACAGTAAATTTAGGTTGTGTAAAATACCACCTTGAAACCTTGCATTTAGTCTTCAGTCCTTCTTAGGTGGTATGGAAAGTTAGGTTTTGCTGGTGAAGAAGTCAAGATTTTTTGTTGTTGCGGCTTTCCATTTTTAGTTCAAATACAAAACTTAATTTTTCATCTTGAAAAAAAGAAAATCCTGGAGGCTTAGTTAAACTAGACAGTGCAGTGCAGCTGTCAGACACTATTTGATGTTGAATATTCCTGATCCTGCCATACAGAAACCAAATATACTATAAAAACAACCATACATTTAACTTGTAATTTGGTATGCATTCAATTTCATGAACAGTCTACTGTAGCACACTACTGTTACTGCACCATGTGTTAGACAGACCAAAATAAAAGGAAAAATTTTCAGGAACTGGCTCTTTGACATCTATTTGATTTGGTTCAACTTTGAGTCTTGCAAGTTTTGTGAGATTTTTTTATATATAAAGTAGTAAAAAGTTATGAAAAAAACCTTGCTGAGATCGTTGAGCTTCATGCTAATTATACCAGCAAATTTACAGGGAAAAATGTTTTCCAAGATCCATGTGAAACCATATTAACTGAACTGCACCAAACCTATCTTACTGAGATGACTTGTCAGGAAGGTGACATACTATAATACATAATTCAAACTGATTAAACCCAAGGAAAAGACCTGGAATGCAAAAACTATTTAGTGTGAAATTCAAATGGATAACACGGGATGATAGATATTTCTAGCTTTTATATGTTGGGAGGGAAAAGTGACAACCAAGCACACATGAACAAAGATATGCCCCTGAAAACTGAAGAGACTCTCCAGTTCTTCATCCAAATGCAAACCTGGTTAATTAAGCTGCAAAAGCTTTGACTCATTTTCCATTATCTATTTTATTTTTTGCTGTTGATACTTGTTATATTTTTAAATAAAAACATAGGACCATATTTGTTAGATGAGGTTTCTATCTTACTCTTTCTGCAAACTCACTTTTAAAAAGTATCATAATACATTATTGGTGGTGCTATTTTCTCTACCAGTGTAAATAACCACTCAGTTTACTGGTGTTTTTCCTATCACATAGGATGGTTTTTGCTGAAGTTATAATGCAAAATGAGGCAGGAAGATGTTATTAGGAAGCGTCAACTTCAAATTATAGATCAATTGCAACAGAGTAAAAATCAGTGTGTGCATCTGAAACCTGTCATGTAAAGTAAATGTATTGAGTAGTTAAATATCACTTTGTGTACTTAATAGGCACGTGTGCTGTAGCATGGCTTAGTTCTTAGGAGTAATGACCCATCAGCTGAGCCTGAAAGAGATCCCAGACTGATTTCAGATATGGATAAGAAAATAAACAATAGGGCCTTTTTTTTTTTCTTCTTCTTTTTTTTTTTTTTTTTTGGTTGGTAGTAGTAGTATTTCTTTATGTGTCATGTTTTCCACTTGAAGGAAAACAGGTTACTTTTTAAAGTGCTGTACTTACCGAGAGAAGAGCAACACATTCTGTTGCTCCAGTGTAGCTGCTCCAGCTTGTCAAAGGAGTTTATATTAAAAAAGCTGAAGTGGGATAAGTTTCAATGTGGTGCTCTCATGCATATTCAGATTTAAACCACAGATTTGTGTCTGCACCACAGATTAGAATTACTGACACTATATCAGTTCCATATATCTGTGGATAAATCCTTGCAGGAGAGAAAGATTCAAGTTGTTAATTTTGTTTTAAACACTACATATTGCAAGAGATAAAAGATCAAATAAGTTTCGTATTCAAACTAAAACTAGACCAAAACCCAGGATATGTAAAGGATGAAAGGGTAACTGTATTGTAGGAGAGGCCTTAAGGTTATTTAGAAAAGTGATTTGACTGTTCTGATGTTCAGTGGTTTCTTTTCATTAAGATTTCAGTTGCTGATAAGACTTGATGAGAACTTTGTGTCAAGAAAATAACTCATGTTTTTCTAAAGCTCCAATGCATTTTTTCTGTTGCTTTTCTCTAATGTTGCATTAACCCCTTCTCCATCTTAGTATACTGAGCTGAAGGAAGCCTATTTCAAATGGTATTCTCAGAAAACAAAACAAAACCAGAAGGATTTGACCGAGCTGTAAAAGGGAAATTCTTAGGCCCATAAGCAAAGTTCTAATGTTTTTATATATTAGAGATAGTCAAAGCACCATAATCAGCATCTTTCACAAGAGAAATATCAGAATCCATAGATCCTACATCTGCTCATCACCAGTGCAATATACTTTATCCGGTGCACTGGTTGTCGTCATAGAAACCATGTGAGTCCAAATACAGAAGTTCTGCAACCTAGAATCATGTTTCTGAAGCAACAGAGAAAGGTCAGAACCACAAGAGCAGCCATGTGTATCTCATCCCTCAGTGTGGCACACTAAGGACACCCAGCAATATATTCAAAAGGCAAGCCTGGGAAGTAAAAGTTTTCATTTTAATGGACACTGAATTAATAAAATCCACAGAGACATTGGTTTGGGTTTTTTTCTTCAGTCTTATCTTTTCCCTATTCGCCAAACAGCCACCTTTGTTCTATAGATGCTATTTCTCTCTTTTTGCTCTCTATAAATTTGCTATTTGTTCCCTTTCCAGCACCCCTTTCTTCTTCAAAGGTACTGCATTTTATTTTTTTCTTCTCTAGGTCTAATTAATGAACAGAATCAGGTCAAACTAAGAACGCAATTCATTCTAATTCATATTAGTCTTTAGTTATTGATCTAGATGAAAAGATTGTGTATGCAAAGTTTTTTCCCTTTTTCTACTACTGTCAACTCACTTGTTGAAAGACATCTTTGCAAATTGGACTTATCTAGAAATGTCTTGCACTGATTATGATCTTACAAAATTAACACATTCAAACTCTGGGGTTTTGGTACTACAGATTTCATTGTCAGTATCTACATTTTTGGAACCTTGGATTCAGATCCTAGAATAGTCCAGATCATGCCCTGGTTTATTTCAAAAAATCAAAACAGTCCTTCTCTGACATCTTTGTTCTTTTAGAAGTTAAGAGCAGACATTATTTTGCTACAAAGAGCTGCTGGCTCACATTTTGGAAACACATGGTCATCCCTAACAAGGTTGTGGATGAGTAGACCTGAAGGTACTCAGTGTTCTGAGAGCTCAGCCTCCTCCCTGAGAGCTCTCAGCCTCCAGCGGTGTGCCAGCTGCACATGTCTGTGTCAGGCAAGGCAGCCACAGATCAGATCTTACTGTTTCATTCACTGGGACTGTGCATGCAGGAGGTCCTGTGCATGCAGGAGGTCCTGTATTAAAAAAAATATGCATATCCTCAGACAAGAAAGCATGAATCCTTTATGAACTGCAAAGCCAAGGACTGCAATCATAATTTTAGTACCTGTGAATTTTAAATGGATATCTCATTTCCTTGCATTAAAATAATGTTTTTCTCTTTCTAGGTTATTCTTTTTCCCTAGGTAGTTGAAAAATTATTAAAGATTAGAAAGATAATCTTGAGTCTATTTTCTTTAGGTGCCTCTCTGAGAAAGAATATTGGCAGAATTAGTGGTTGTTATAATCTCTTTCTGTGCAAGCCTTTCAGAAGAAAGATTTCTGCCCAGAGCTTTCTCTAAAATGATGACATTTTGAACCACCTGGCTAGGGGTCATGAAACAAGTGGTCATTTGAGGGCTTGAGTGGGGAAGCTGTTATGCTAGAAGGAGAAACAGTGCAGATGCGAACCATGTGTTAGGATAACTTCCTATGTGCTGTTTGGAGGACTTCCTTCGGACAATTGGGATAACTAAGCTTTAAATGTTTACTAAATTAAAATTTAAATACAATTTAAAATAAAGATTGAAGAAGCCATAGTTTTTCAACCGCAATCACAACGGCATGTATTAGATTGAGAATTTTTTGGGCAAAACATCCTAATAACTCATCCTTATCTTTGCAAGAATGGCGTCCTAACTGAGAAATGTTTTATATGCCAAGATCTTTTTTTCAGTTGTAACATGCCAAAGTGAACCAAAGTGAATCATATATTTGTGTTCTTGTCCAAAATAACAGAACATGAAGGAGAGAAACAAGAGGGCAAAAAAATCTGAGCCAGTTTTTCTCTTAAATGTCACCTTATCTGGATGTTGATCAGCTGGGCATGACTTTGCAGGATTGAATTTATTTACATATATAGAAGTTGCTTAAACAGTAAAAATAAATTTTAACAGTTTACAACTTCATATTCCAGAGACAGAAATGTGGCCTTTGCTGTGATTTGTAAAACTGCCAGTGTATTTTGAATGTTAGCTCAAGTTAGATAGCAGTTATGAAATATGTGTCTATAGGCATGGAGCATTTAAAAAGATATTCTTACAGCCAACATTCAAGGTCAGCAGTAGTCTTTAACAATGTTTGCAATATCAAATATAACATAGTTTTCTGAATTGTTAAAATTGTGTATGAATATCAAAGAAGAAACTTTATTGAAACTTTGTAGGTGTAAAAGTTTCTGAAATTTTCTGTAAATGAATCAATTACTTTCATGTAAACTTTCACGTATACTTAGAGAAGTTTCTTTTTTGCAGTACTTATGTAGATAATTTAAGATGGGAAATAAGAGAGAATAAGAGTCCGAGTGGTCTTTGCAACCCAGTATGAGTTTTTCAACCTTCCCTTGGACATGTAGCAGAATCAAAGCAAGCCACCTTTCAAAGTTACATGTGAAATGTTGTCAGTGGAATGAAAAGGCTTGGGAAATAAGAGAGAATAAGAGTCCGAGTGGTCTTTGCAACCCAGTATGAGTTTTTCAACCTTCCCTTGGACATGTAGCAGAATCAAAGCAAGCCACCTTTCAAAGTTACATGTGAAATGCTGTCAGTGGAATGAAAAGGCTCACTCTAGTTTTACTAGGTTTCATGCAAACACGCTGAAATACAGCCCAGATTGTCTCTAATGCAACCAAGAGTGAGCACATTCTGTTATACATGCTGTTTAAAGTAAGTAGTTTCAAATAATAGCTGTTGTAGTTTAGATTTTTTTTACTGTAAATTTCTATAAAATTGTTAAATATAATTTTCCAATGCAGCATACTTAAAATCTCTATTGGCACAGGGATAATATTTTGAATTATTGCACAATTGAATATGTGTACTCTAATTTTGCACTGTTATCTGTGACCAGCTTCGACACAGACTTAAAATAATTTAAAATTCATTTAGTCCTTGCATAAGTGATTCTTCGTTTCTTGAATATTCTCATGTTTCAGACATGCATGAAATATATTCAAGGTGTGGCATAGACAGTCTTCCAATGAGCTCATGATTTTTGTGAGAAATACGATGCAATAGTAAAAAGGCAACTTGAATAACTGTGTTTGGAGAAGAGGTAGTCACCATAAAATGTAGGCAATGTGATTCTGGATCTTCTGAAGTAGCAAAATCTCCATGATCACAGCAAGCCTAGCATTTTACTCAAGCTTATATAAAATAGAAGTCCAAGTTGTTGTTCTCTAGCCATTGTTAGACATGGCCATTGTAGGAAGAGCCTGTTTTGAAGAGTAATTTAAAAAATAATGTTGAGGGGAAGTTAAAATTTTATGGGGTCTTTTTCCCTGCATACAGTATCTGCATGAAAAACACACATGCTTGAGAAGGAAGAAAAAAATGGGTGACTGAAGCAGTCTTTATTATCAGACTGAAGTCAACTGTTTGATAAAGTGCAGATTAAAATGCCTTAGAAGAAAAAGAGTAGAATTTATATGGAAAATACAATTTTCATCCAAGAGGGGGGCCATACATAAGGACATGAAAATGGAATTACACTGTTGAAATAGTCAGCCAGAAAGATGTGGCTGTCTTTTTGACTAGGAAGTGGTGATACCAGCAAGGTCCATTGGGGAATAGTTAGAAAAGGTCTGATTATGTTTTGGGAGTCTGGACAGAATAATTCTGACAAGTATTGTCCAAGTGGAAGCAATGATGCTCAGCTATGGCAAGGCTGGCTTGGCCAAAATGAAGGACCAAAGCTGAAAACGTTTTAGGATAACGTGAGTAAGTGGGAGTGTTAGTCATGTGACAGAAAAATCTATGAGATAATGCTCATTTAAAGCTGTTCTAACATCTTGCTTGTACAGGAATATCAGAAAATTGTATGAGAAGGATGGTGAGGTAAAATGAGGTAAGAATTTAATACAGAAGGCTAATGTAATGGCTCCTCCACATAAATATGGTGTATTTAACAGTATTTTTAAATGGTTTAAGGTAGTGGATAAGAAAGAAGATGTCAAAAATAGAGGACCATGGAATTAGCTTAAGAGAAGGTGTGGTGTTAAATTGAGAAAAAAACCAAGATTTCCGTTTGGCAGCACAGTTGAAATATAAGAAGAGAGGATGCTGAATGTGGAGGAATTTTTAGAGTCAGGGAATAGTTTCTAGCTTCACAATCTGTCAGAGCTCAAGGAGAATGAAAGTAAGATTTAACCAGTGGAGGTCATTTCAAGCACTGATTGATATTAGAGCAAATTAATACTGAAAATCTGTGAGGTTCAGATCAACCCAGTTACAGCTGTTTAGAGGATAAAACTTGTAGCTGATGTAACGTCTTTTAACTTTGTATTTTCCAACCGAGACATAGTTTATTTTATAGTGGATAGCAATTGTGACCATGTAGCTCTTACGAAGAATGTGTAACCTTTCTAAAAAGCTACCATGACAAAGATGATGTTATTTTAAAAAGCGTGTTCCCGTAAACAAAAATTTATTTGGAGGAAAAGTTACTTTCAATGAGTTGTTTAATTTATAAAAGAATGGAGAGAAAAGTTTCATATTTCTTCAAAGTGACAATTTAATATTTAGGTTTTACTGTGTTTGAGACAGTAAGACTTTAAAAATATCAAGTTGAGAGGTACCTGGTTATCTGTATTCTGAAAGAAGCAGTCTTTGTTAAAAAAGGAGTGAAGTCAAGGCCCTTAACTGATTTGAACTACTCTTTGTCATCATTGAAAATGATCTGAAGTAGTACATCAGTAACAGACTTCCAGCGTATCAGTCACAGAAGGGAAATTAAGAGGCAGGACTTCCCATTGCAGTTGTACATGGATGATTTGGCTGGTGGGTTTTTTTTTAGGAAATGTGGTGGTGTAAAGGTTGATGAACAGCCTTTATTATAAAAAAACCAACAAACTAAGTCAAGAAAAAGACTTGGTGCCTTTCCTGTTTTTCTAATTAAAGAGTCTTTCTTCATTTAACACAGCAGCAAATGTCTAGAAGGAAGTTAGCTGGACTAGATTCAATGGTTCCTTTTGATTGCTTTATTTTTCCCCAGTCTGGGGAGGAAGGGGCGAGAGGTCAGAAGTGTAGCTGTTTTGAACCATGACAGCTACTACATTAGTTATGGACTGGGGAGGTGATGTCTTAACATGGTTCATCTCTCACGCAATCCAAGTATGATAAGACATGAGGCCAAATACGAAAATATTTTGGAATTCATATTTCTAGAAAAGCAAAAAATTTAATCTTATCTACATTCAGTTCAATTGCTACAACTAAGAGGGTGAAGAGAAAAAAGAAAAAAATCATGTTATAGAAGCTTATAGTTTTTAGGCTGGTACCATAGGATTTATCAATTACACCTTGAACTGCCCAAAATCTAGTTCCTAATATAAAATAAGCAGGAAGCCATACTCCACAGAAGCACAGATAGACAGCTGTGAGGAGCAGTTCTCTCTGTCTTAAAATAGATGTCTGAATCATGGAAATAGAGTATCCCAGCGAGTACCTAACAGAGTTATCTATAGCAGGAGCCTGGCTGACCAGTTTAAATCAGCAACCAAACCTTTTGACAGCTTAAGGCTAAAGAGAAAACTCCTTTCTCAGTGTGCCTTGTTTAGCTCTCAGTGAATAATTCATGGCAAGTAAGGTACTCTCAATTTAACCTTCATTTGTGCTCATAGAATGCTGTCCAGTAACACACATAGATTTTTTTTTTTAATTAAAATCATGTGTTAAAATTCAAGCAAATGTACTTCTCAGTGTTCATATAAAGCCTTGCTTTTTTCTTTCTTCTCCCTGTACCAGCTAGATTAAGTCTTTGGAGTTTTCCATACCTCAGAAACAGAGATAAACAAGATTAGATAATATTGTACAAATTCAAGTGGATTTTTTGAAACACAAATGCCTGAGAGGTGTAGTTCCTCTTCAAGAAAGGTTTGGTTGCATAATGAATAATTCAGGTTTAATTTTACTTCCTCACATTTTTCTGAAGCACTTGGAAGTATGGATGATGTCATTCTACCAAACAAGAGTCTTACCCGTGTCTGACTCATTCAGGTCATGGTCCAATACCTGTGGATGCCAAGTTTCCAGTGAATAACATTGAGAAATCCACTCTCCTGTTTTGTGGAGAACTGTGCTGTTACACTGTTTTAAAAACCCCACCTCACATTTATTTTCATGAAGACTTCTGATAGTGAAAGTTGATTGCTGCACTCCTTCCAAAAAAAGCGAAGTATTACTGAAAAATACTCATTTTAGAATGTGTTGTTGAGGAATACTGCTAAAGTCAGCTGTTCGACAAATTGGGAGTGCAGCAGGAGTACATTTACACTGTACTCACCGAGCAAGTAGGCCATATTTATTCATAAGTCAGGTAGCTTGATCCAGGCAGCAAAATGTATATGTAAATATATATACATATGCATATACATATGTATATGCAAAGTTGAAAAAAAAGTGGTTTAATACATAAGATTAGCAAACATACTTAAAATTCCTTTATGTGCAAATTTTCAGGTTGTGTATAAGTTTTGTCTTGAAATTGTGGTATATTTTGTATTCTTGAAAAAGATTAATCATCATCTTGAAACATACGCATCGTCTTCTTGAAATGGCGGTATCCCTAAGTCTCTTCTAGATATCCCTCTTCAATTGCTCACTTTCGTGTTTGAATGATATTCAGCAGGACTATCCCATTCTTCTGAACAAGGTGAAGATGAAGGAAGATATATCCTACAAAATATTGTTCTCAAAGTAGTAAGCCTGACACTTAACAGTAACTCTGTCCAGGACCAGCCTTAATTATGAAATCTTTGCACAAGGAATACAGTTCTCTCTTGCTTTTCCTAGCGGCCACTGCTTCATAAACAAAATAAAAAATTTTAGTCTTTAACTTTTTTTTAGCCCAAAAGACTGACATACTGCACTTGAAAGGCATAGTTACTGCTTAGCTCTAACTTAAATATGAACCACCAATGTTTACTTTTTAAGCAGATATTTAGCTAAGAAATTGTAGTCCAAGTTTGTGTGAAGCAAATAGTTGAAAAACAGAGAGCCTGATGGAAACATTGGTAGACTTTCAATTTAACAGTGTAATCAGTGCTGTTAATATTGCAGTATGTCCATTCAGAGCTGAAAAAAAAAAAAAAGACTATTTTTTTATAATACAAACCACATTTTTATAGGTCTTTTTAAATATATAGAGAGACATGGCTGATTATCTCGGGATTTTTTTTTGGTCTTATTTTAAAAACAAGAGAAAACCACCCTGACACAGTTGGAAGCCTTAGCTCTGCTCAAGTTAAAGTCTTCCAGTGGGCTAGTATTTAATCTTGGGCTATTCACTGTTATCCAGTATTAGTCCAACATTAGCAGGTACCTTTTGTTACAGCCTTAATGGTGGACGTTAACCACAGACCACAGCCATACCTCATAGTGTGACCTCACACATTTTGCCTAGAATACAATGTTTGTCAGAAAAAAAATATTTTCCTTCTCCTAAAAACTATCTTTTGTTTTGTTTTCAAATCTCTAGCAATGAAGCTTTACATAGGTACTAGATCTATCGTGATAAAGCTTGATTTCTACAACCGAGTCAATGTGGACCAGCAATGGTCAGTTAGTACTGAATTTGCCACTCTTAATTCCATAACTGACATGAAAATTGGCCCAGAATAAAAGCAGAGGGACATGTTTTAAGTCCACCATGTATCAAGAACCTGGCTTTGCTATGTGAGGGAGAGAGGCACTGTGAGGCCTCTCTGCAAGACGTGCCTTGCTTGCTGCTCAGGCAGCAGCACCTGGCACTGAGGCTGAGTCTCCTCAGACCAGGCATCGTGGCAGAACAGGGTATTCTCACATAAGGCCCTCTTTGCCATGCTGCCTATGAGGAGTTCTGCATGCTTGAATCTTGATAAAGCCTTTGTAGAGCACATAGTAACTTTATTTACACTGTACTCACCGAGCAAATAAACCATATTTATTCATAAGTCAGGTAGCTTGATCCAGGCAGTTAAATGTAAATTAATATAGAAAGAAAACACTAATGACGTATGTTGTATTTCTTCTGTGCCCTTTTGTTTGCCTTTTTCCATTCTTACGGGTTCTAAGCAGTAATTACTATTATATTTTTCAGTTATTTTACTTATGCAGTTACATACACATTTTTCCTCTCTGATGGAGTCACTCCAGTCAAAAGGGGATATGCTTTTACCTAGAAATGGACAGCGGAGTTTAATTACCTGACATTCCATCAATACTATATAAAAGCATATTTTTAAAATCATTTGCTATGTTGAGCAGTGGCAGAATCTTCTGGTGGGTCAAAAATTTCCTTCTTTAATTCTCTGTCTTAATGCTTGTTATTGAAAGATATCTCTTCTGAACCTACCCCTGCATTACTAGTTCTCAAACATATGCAGGTAATGTAAGAATATCCTGTTAATCTTTTCTGTCCTTCAGTCTTGTTCTACAATACAGGACATAAGAGGATTATCTGGTGCTGTGGATGAACTAGGATGAACTGTGGAAGTCACAGTTCAGCAATACTAACTGGTGTGGTGTGCAGATTGTGATAAAATGTTTTCTGTTGTGGGGTATGTGGTCCTAGAGATTAGAAAGGTTGAGTACAGATCTCGATGTATATTGTTTGTATATTGAAAACTATATTTCATATAAACATATAAACTGGCAAGCATATATGAAGAAAAGGAAAATAAAAAGTGTGCACAATACCAGGTGCACTTGTAGCTAAGCAGTGCCGGGGACAGTCCTGAGTCAATGAGCACAGCTGCAGGTTTTTAGAGACACTTAATAATCCTATCTGAAAGATTGCACATCAGGAAGCAGCAGCTTGTTGTATACCTTTCATTCGCAGATGTGCATTCCAAATAACATGTGTAAGAGCCCAGTCATTCTTTGCATGCTAAGGCTTGACATTAGGCTTCCAGGATTCTGTTTCTTTTGATAAGTTGCCAGTCCCTGCATGTCCTAAAGCAATGCATATTTGCTAGGAATTCCTGATTTTTTCACCCCAGTAAGCAAGAAAAGTGGTATCAGCTGTTGTAGGCTTAACATACAGTGTTAGAGTCTTACCAGACTACAGGGGCTTTTTACCTCCTCTTAAAAAGGAAAATAGTGAATCTATTTCTTCAGTCTGTATGCAACAGCAGCAGTAATAACCTGGCACCTATCGCATGTTTTCAGCCCTTTGATGTCCAACTGCTTTTCAAGCAGCATGATGTGTTATCCCTGTTTTACAAACATGGAAGCCAAAACTCAGAACGTTTAAGCAAATATTCCATACTCTCAAGACAAAGATTTGCCCAAGCATGGAACAGAACAGTCAGTCCTGTTCCTCATTCCCTAAGCCATACTTTTCCCAGTTCATTTTAATTTTCAATTTTGTGCAATGCAACACTGGTTTAATTCAATTAGTTACTAATTTGAAGATGAGTAACTAAGATACAAGCATCCTCAAAGTGGGTTGAATCTTGCACACATTTTGTTATTGGTGTTTTAATTACATCTGTATCTTTTCTTCCTTAGACAGCTTAACTATGCAGCCAGAACCTCAGCTGACAGATACATGGAGATAAAAAATATTGTAGCTTTTCATGCTGCTTTTATCATTAGTGTATTTAGCAGTACTGAATGGCTCCATCTTTTAGAATTTTTGTTATTTTAAAATACTTTCTTCCTTATTTTCATTATGTAGTCAACACTTGCCTTAACTGTGATGGCATACCAACAGGAGCCCAGCTGGAGAGCCTTTATTCCTGCAACCCTAAAAAAAGGATTCCAAAAAGGAAAAGAAATATGATATTTTTAAGTTACAGCATTACATGCAGAAATCAGATGCTACAAATGCCTGTTGCATGTGTCGACGAATGCTTGCATTTTTAGACTATGTATATTCTACATGCATCTATAATGCCATGCACACATTTTTAAATAATGAATATACTTTTATTTATCTTTTTTATTGTACTTCATATCTGTACATAATTTGCATTTTGACATTTTGGATTTAATAAGAGAAAATGCAGTAGCTCTTTACTCATAAAATACTGTTCTGGGAGAAGAGAATGCTTGCACGTAACATAGATACATTTCCATCTTCCAATATGTAAATCTTAGCTTTTATGAAGAAGCAGATCTGATACCGTGATTTCTTATGTCTTTAAGAAGTTTCATTTACTTCTTTGCTTATGGCTTCTGATTGGCTGTTTTTACAATTCATTAATTGATATCAAAATTTTCCATTGCTATTAGAGTAGAATGGCCAATTCTGTCTTTATTCTATTAATTTCTCATTCTCTTAATTCCTCAAATTATGAGAAGTTGAGAGTTTATATTATTTGACCCAAGACCAGGGGCCTAAAATAAATTATGTGTCATCTTCGGTGATCACAGTGGACTGGTATGCTCTTACCTTTATTTAAATCTTGGCTAAAACTCCAATTGATCTTAATGGTAGCAGAACAGGTTTTATGTACAAATTAGAAGCTATTACTAATTGCCAAAGCTGGTCTACTAGTTTCCCTATAAACTTCATCAGAAAAGGTTTGTCTTTCTCATACTGACTATTGAATCCCTGGGTTCCCTGCAAAAAAAATTTCCCACTAATGGAGCTGGGAAATCACAGACAAAATGGTTTTGCATTCCATGCGGCTTGCAAGATACCAATCCAGATGAAAAATTAAGGGTTTTTTTGATTGTTTATTGTTGCTTTTTTTTACTGCCTCATTTTCTGAAACTCTCCCTGTTTTTCAGTTTTCACCAAAGTCAATTTTTGAGTTTCGCATAGAACAAACATTCTCTGGAGGACTATGAGCTCTCCCTCCTCCTGACAGATACCTTTTTTGCAGGAAGCCTGTCTTTCTAAGGTTGCTGCCTGAGGACAGGCTTTGATTTGACTGCTTGGAACATGGTTGCAATACCGTAGTCTTCTCGTTGCTGACTAATATATATTTCATAATAGCACCTGGTCTAACCTCCTGCTTGGAGGGCAGGGTTTATTTCTAAAGAGCTGATGAAAGAAAACAAAACCAAAACCATGGTAGCAATAGGTGCTACTGTTTACCACTGTTGGTGATCTGCATCTCCATTAGCCATTTTTTATGAATCAGCATTGAAAAACACTACTTTAATTATATAAATACCTGTAACTACAGTGTAATCATATTGTATAGTAATATTTAGTATACAAATATACTACAGTATCTTTCTAATTATATTTCTATTAACTACAAGAGGCAGCATCTTGACTGATACGCTTTTGAGAACAAACCATCCTGAGATACCTACTGTGTGGCACAGCAGAAGTAGTCCTTAAATATTCCGTTCCAGTAAGATATTGTAAAACTGCTTAGTCAAAAGCTCCATTTTCTTTCATTTTATGTTCCTTCATTGATATGGGAATAACGTTGATATTTATCGGTAATAAATAATCAGGCAAACTGTAAAAAAAGCTTTAAAATGGCCAGCTATTCTGTAATAGCCCAGCACCTCGAATTCACATGATTTTTTTCTTCACGAATTATTTTAAGGAATAAAAGACTTTCACAACATGGTGCCTCATTTATGTCTACTTCGATAGATATGTGACCTGCACAGTGACAGACCCAACTGTTACTAAAGGTCCCATGACTGTATGACCCTTTGAGCTCCCATGACTGTATGACCCTTTGAGCTAAATTTACCACAGATGCTTTTTCCACTCTTTGAGGTTAACTTTTATGATTCCACAGGACTCTTACAAAAGGTCCTGTGTTAACCACTCGGTGATATTTGAAAGATAGGTGCCAGAAAACAAGAAGAACAGAATGCTTAGCAAGAAACCTTATTAACATTCCTTCTGCTGTTGTGGAGTACTTTATATGCAGATGACTGGTACAAGCCTCCAGGGCAGTTAGGATCTTTCCTGTTGATACACAATGTATTTGGTAATGCATTTTATTGTACTGTTATAAAATGAAGTGCAAAGGTTCTAGAGAGCTTTACACACTTTATGTATATTCCTATTTGATGTATTTTTTCATATTTTAATGTATAGCTTGTTTATTATTTTTCCTTCTATTTGCCAAGTCTATATAAATGTTATAAATACGATTTTTAGTTCTGGCTTTCATTATTAACCTAGCTGTACTATCATCCAAAGTAATATACTGTAACACTCGTGAAGACTGTACAAAGGAATGGCTATTATGCATGTAACCACTTGTTGAGCAATAACTTTGCTTTTTCAGTTTAAAAACAATTCTAACACAGTTCAGACCAAATTCAAAATGTGTAATTTGAATGCTATATTCACTATGCAGTTCTTTGCACTTTTTTCCTCTTCTACCACTGAAGCTGCCAAATATGCTTACACTATTTCCTAAAAGAAATTAACTTTCAAAGCTTTTATGGTAATTTTTTGACTAGAATTTATAAATGCAAGTTTGTCTGTAATGCATAAACTATTAAAGTATTTGTTGTAACAGGAAAAGATCTCTTTCTGCAGTATGGTAGAGAGAACGTCATGTTAGAGTTCTTTAACTGAGGTATTTTGTCCTTCAGTGGTTTATAACAATAGCTGTCTGTATGTGTGTTTGACTTTAACAGTCAACAAGGAATTTTATTTTTACTTAACTTCCCCACAGTGTTTTGAATGTCTTTCAGACAGGGAATACTTTCTGTTTTGTGAAGTTAGACAATAGTACTTATTCACAGTATCAAGGCAAGGGTTAGGAGAAAAAGAAAGGGAAGAATTATATTTCTAGGTAAGGCTTTTATTTAACTTGGAATGAAAAATCTTTGTTCCTTGCTCGACTCCACAGAGACTGATTTATCTAGCACGTCTGTAAGTGGAAATTCCCTGCAAACTCACTAATGTTACTGTAACTTACATTCATCTTTTCCTTTAATTTATTATCCATCAGTATTGTTCCTTTTCTTTTTTTTTAAATGTGATTGACCTTTAAACCTGTTGTTATCAAACTGCAAGAAAGAGATAGAGACTTTTCAGCTGCCTTCGTTCCCATGTGACCTGCAGGGAGAATAGATTCAAAATAGACTAGTTCCTCCCAGGGCAATACAAGACAGAAGAGAAAAGCACTGTCATTTCCGAACAGCACAGTGCTAGAGTAAATTCAGCGTGAAAAAGGAAGGAGTTGCAGCGTGTTAGAATTCTTCCTCCACAGCCTGGATTATTACAGGAGACGAATTTTAAGGGTTTTAGAAGGCAGAGGATTTTAAAAAAATGCTTCGAAGTGGAGTCCTTTGAGAATGAGCTGTGTAAGGACAACTGAGGTTTGACTCTAGAAACACTGAAGGAATTTTTCAAAATGAGCATTGTTATGAAGCCAAGATCCCGATCTACGAGCTCCTTAAGGAATGCCGACATAATGTGGTAATGTGTTTCGTTTGCTTCTTTCAAACTCCCCTTCCTATTATGACACACAGACATGTCCCAAGAAAGTCCCAGGGTTTAATTTTGACTTGATAGATTTTGCATGGTTACTGAAAATGTTCGTCTGCTGAGTTTCACAGTTCATAGTAAAGAACAAATTATTTAGCTTTTTCTTACACAATACTGTGTGTAGCATTTTTTTAATGAGAACCCATTACGTATGTCTTTTTTTAACCCATTACAGGCATTTTTCTCATTACATAGTCAGGTTCAGTCCTTGCACTTACAGGTACGTTCTAAAAATCTTCAGTAGATCAATTTCAGGAACAAAGCTATAATATAAAGCTTGCAGTTCTGGAGGCTGGAGGGTAAAATGAAGCTTTAGTTTGTGTGAGCTATTTTGGGATAGTAACATGTAGTTTTGCTGCATAAATAGACTGGCTGATATATGTAAGTGTCCTGGGAAGAGACAGGCTTTATATTAGTATGTGTGAGACTGTGCTGTGTTACACTTCATGTGTTTCCCCTCCTCTCAGAGGCTCAGTTAAGTGTAGAAGCAGCCTGTAATAGGGATCTGTGTGTATGATTTTCTTGCAGATTCTTTCAGTTAGCAATCAGCAAAGTTTGGTCTTCTGATTAATTATTTTTTTCTTGTGAGAACTTTATGCTTTACATAGCTTAATAGGCACCGACAGGTTTTTAATAGTTACGCCAAATAAATCCCATCTTCTCTTTTAATATCTCCCACGTTTTTTCCCTCTCTCTGTGTCTTTAATAAAACCACCATCACTTTAATAAACACATAATAGACTAATTGTTCATGGCTATATTTAACTGGTATAAAGTTATGTATTTTAAAATACAGCCTTTGTTTAGAAATAAATGGCTCATTATTACTGTGGGAAAGATTAGTAATGAAATACATTTATTTGTGAGTAAATACATCAAATTAATTGAACAGTAGCCTATGTTACAAATACTCTTGGTTCTGAGTTAAAGCTATGTCAGCGCTACCATTAAAGCAGTTAGTAATTTTTTTCCAGTTCTCCATTACTAAAACCATCTTGTAGTAAAAGAAATAACTACACTATTCAGGCTGAACAGTAGTCCCAGTTATTTTCAGAAACTAAGAAAGAAATTTGCTGAAATAACTTTATTAAAATGTAATAAATTAATACCATGTTGATGAATTATATATTGCTGAAGCATCTGCTGGGTGTCTCCAAGGCAGTGAGCTAAAACACAAAGACCTTAATTATCACATACAACTGTGCAAATAAATCAGTATCTTTCTGATTAACTCTTCTGCCCTTCCATTATTTCTTTTTTAACTGCTTCCATTGATGCTTGCAGGAAAAAATAAATCGTTTCAAAGAAAAAAACCCTCGTAGCAAATATGTGCAGGCTGACTTCACCACCAGATACTCTGCCTAAAACACCTGCCTGCCTCCCTTTTGTTGCTGATGCTTTTAGTTATAACATTGATCTGGTAGGTGAGAATACCTGATCTGCTAATTGTGAACTGGGAGTCCACTGCTCCCCTGCCATTTGGAAACACTACCTGAGCTCAGAGGTGGCTCTCGGGGCGATCCTTGGAGGCTGACTAGACAAGGTACACGCTGTTTCTGGCGGCGTGGAGTGAAGCCAGGCAAGTCCTGCCCCAGCCAGAGACCTGAGGGAAACAGGAGTGCAGAGGGAGGAGAGAAGGGGAGGGAGCTGCTGGCCGCCCCAGCCAAGCTCCGCTCCTGGCCACCTCCCGGGGGGTGGCAGCTCAGGCCAGCCTGCCCTACCCACACCTCCCAACCCCAGCAACCTTCATGGGGCACCTCTGCGGGACTGGTGGCCAAATCCCTGCGGGGCTTTGTTTGGTGCTCTGAATCGCTGCGCTCAGGAGTCTGTGGGCTTGTCCCCGTGGGCCAGCACTTCTCTCTGCAGTTCTGTGGGGCAGGATAGCCACACAGCAATCTCACCACAGGATTAGACAGCACCAAAATGCATAGGGACATGTAACATCATGGAGTCAGGAGCACAGACAGGTGGTCAGCCGGGGGAGAGGGAAAGCTACAGCACGTAGCAATCCTGCCACGTGTTGGAGGAGCTGGAGTGACTGGGGAGAAGGAGGAGATGGGAGAATGTGACGTTAACAGCTGCAGGGAGGTGTGTGGGACCTGAGAGCACGGGGACTTGAGTGACAATGTTGTAGAGAAATGTGGATATCCCTCTTGCAGGGGTTTAAGAGGAATGGCTCCAGGATGGTTTTGCACTGCTGTTCCCCATGTGAACAAAATTCCCATGAAGAACAGAAACCAGGCTCCCAACAGTGGAGACCAGTGAGCAGGTGGAAGAGACTTGGAGACAAGGCAGAGAAACCTCCTCTCTCAGTTCCCTGAAACCACCCTCACCCTGTGTCCAAAAGATGCAATAACTTCAGGACATGTGGTAAAAGCATGATATTTTTTACAGCATCAGTAGTGCAATGCATCTGAAGGGTATCACCAGCTGGTAGTATGCAGAGGTGCACCAGCTGGCTTTTGAGAGGACATGCAGGGTGAGCCCAGGCTGTGCTGTTGCTTCTTCCCATGGCAAAGTCAGCTTGGTTTAGGCTGGCTGCTGCTTAGCATGACAGTAGGGTCTGCAGGCAAACCTCTTCTCTCTGATGCACCTTGGAAAATGTTTCCTGACATTACAGTGACTGAAGTAAAAGCAGGTGGTTGGTATTCATGTAAAACGAGGTGGTGATGTATTTAAAGCTTATTACCTCTTACATTGATGCTGCTCAACTCTGCCACTCATTCCTACTCATTCCTACCTTCAGGACGTGATCATGAAGTGTGGTGAATCACAGTATTTCTGGGGAATAGTCTAGAAAGGATAAATAATGGTACAGAGATTTGTCTTGTTACTCCTAAGAAGAAATAACAAGGTAGTAAGGAAACTCACTGTAAGGTAAAACCTTGGCTGAAATAGGAGAGCATGCATTTAAATGAGACTGTGACTCCACTTCTTGACTATTTGCCACTGAGCAGTAGAGCAGCAGTCTTCCACAGAAAATGTCATATTTCAGTTGGTTTTCTTTCTTTTGTAATGAAGGAAGAGTTTGAACTTATAAAAAATACTATTTTGGAGGAACTTAATTAAAATTTTGCAAGTTTTAAGTGAAGAACTGATGGCAAATCCAGCAAGCAGCTGGGGTTGTTGGACAACAGCTTACTGGCTGGAAAAGCAGCAGCTGATCAGATTTTAGAGCACCCTTTTTTTTGTTTGTTTGGTTGTTTGCTTTTTTTTTTGACAGTACAGGTAATTAGCCTAAAGAACTAATAAGCCTCAGGAGTATTGTCCGTTTTTTGCCACAGTCCTTACTGTGTGGTGTTTCCAGAGTTCATAGCTATCTGTTTACTTTGTGGGTTGGCTTTCCTCTGTATGTATTTATTTTTTTGTAACATACGCCAATTCAGGCTGTACTGTTTTTTGGAACTTAGGGCTGGCTGAGTTGCAAAGGGCACATCCACTCCTCCCTGGTGCCCCGGAGAGCAGAGGCCTTCGATGATTCAGTCTGCGGTATACTGTAGAACAATGGATCTGTTCTTCCTTAACTCCAGAAGTGGGTGATACTGCTTGTCTGTGATATCATGAAGTTCATAGATTGGAAATTGCTGAAGGATGTTGTCAAGTATGACTTTCGCAGTCTATTACATATTTAAAGATAAGTGGAACAAAACTGATCTATTGAGTGAACTTTTCATGACTGTAGCCTTTAATATGTAGATCACAATAGGGGTGCTAAATAAAAGTTTTATTGGATGGAGACAAGAAAATGCTTGTGGCCTGACATCAGTGGATAGTGTTGTTTCTGGGGTAGAACAACTCGGACAGAAGATTGAGATGAGATCCAGCTGTGCTGGCCTGCGGTAGCTACACTGGCTTCCTGACTTGCAGGTACCATAAAGTAAAACTCTGCCATAAGCATGATCCAGTCTTTTGCTACCTTTCTCTGGCAGGAGGAAGCTGTGGCTCCATCACACTGCCCAGAGACTGGCCATCACAAATCAGTTCCTTCGTTAATCACTTGGTGCAAGCAAGCTTATTGCCAGTATAAAGATGATGAATGCATATAGTAAGTGCTACTCAATAAGTCATATACCTTTAGGTTATTGGCATCAGACCTGTATTTGAAGGAACTGCTGACTTTCAGACTGGGAAACCCAGCGATGGGGAGATCAAGAGCAAAACCAGGGTATTCCTTGAAGGAATCTTTGTCTACAGGACAGAAAACAGTATGTAACTGTGAATAATATTAACAGCATTCATACCACTTGGCTGTTGAAGAGTTAAGTTTTTTTTATTCCTGTACTGGATGAATCTTTTTTTCCTTTCCAGTATTATGATTGTTTGTGAGAGGCAAGTGCCTGTTGTCGTTGTTGGCGATATTACCTGTCCCCTGCTGCCATAGCTTATGAAACTACTCTTGAACAAAAAAAGGGTTGGGACCTCACATAATTTTCAATTAAGCTTTTATTAGTTGAAGATGTTGAATACAGTCGACTGGGAAAGTTCAATGCAAGCTGCACAGTGTCCAGACTTACAGGGAAGCAGAAGTACCGATAACCATACGCAGAACTGGGGGATTTCTGAATGCTGAACAAAGCCTGCAAGCTAGAGATCACCTTTACTGCATGAAGTCTGACTTCCATGGGATTAGTGACTTCATTTAGCAAAACAGGCTTTCATAAGCAGAATGGTCCTCAAATCATGACAGCCATAAAACCTCAAAGTGGTATATGTGCTTTTATTTATTCTGCTGGTGTCAGCACTAATGAGGAAGCCTGAATGGTCAGCACTGCACTATTTTCCAGGCTATGGTATGTTAAACTGTGTTATTTTTACAAAATGAAATGGGAACAAATGCTGTTTTTTCTAATAAATTAGGAGTGGACTTTGAGGTGATCGAGTATTCTAACAGCATAAGACATGTCCTGCTGGGCCTAACCAATGGTCTACCTAAGCCTAGTATTCTGCCTTCACCTGTGGCAGCAGGAAAACCTGAAAGCCTGTCCAGTTTCTGCAATCCATTCCCATCATAGTGCCCAGCATCTGCTAGTGTTGTATTAGGGATTCACCCTTGCCTGTTCCCTTTAGAGTCCATGTAAGGGCCTGTTGCCCATGGATTTGTCTAATCTCTTCCTTGAATTTGCTGATATTGTCTTCCCCCACAGCCTTCTGACAGCCTTTCTGACTATGCAGGAAAGCACTTTACTGTTCTGTAAAGTGGTGTCCTACTGGTCTCAACAAGTGTCTCTTAGTTATGCCATTGTGGCATTTGGCAAAAGATTCTGCATTTACTTTATCCATCACATTCATGATTTTGTAAAGCTCAGTCATAACCTCCTCAATCTTTTCCTGTAGAAACTGGAGTTGTAGCATTCTTAGATTTTTCTAAAAAGGCTGCTGCCCAATCCCTTGATCGTTTGAGCTGCTGTTTGCCGTATTTCCTCGAACACCACTGTGTTCTTGAAATATAGAGATCAGATGGTATGCATTACTCCAGGCGTGAACACATGAAGGTTTTTACACAGTGGTAAAATGATGCCTGCTTTTTCTCTCAGTGCCTTTGTTGATGATGCCCATTATGCTGGTAGCTTTTTTGACTGCCATTTCTATTTGAGTCAGTGATTTTAGAGATTTTTTTACTGTTTTTTCTTGCCGGTCTTTTGGGATGGTCTCATCTCTGCATCTCTGCATTGTTTTTTTAGAGAAAAAGTATTGGACTTGCCAACATAAAACACAATTACTTTAACATGAATGTGATAAGAACTACTGTCTGGCAATAATAAATGTTTTTTTAAACAAACAAAAATATCGCTAACCATGCCAAACAGAACAAATGGCAGTTTGACTTCAGCAAAGAAAGGGCACTTCCTCAAGAGACATTCTCTTTCAAGCTACATCCAGACAAACATACGTAATACTCTTTCCCTACCAGATGCAAGCACATATAGTTCTCTGCCCCTCACTTTTGCGTACAAACAATCCACCCTCAATGTTCCTGAAGATATTATATTGTCTTTACAGCACAGTTTGTTCTCACACTTTCTCCCTGTGCACATCGTACATTTTCAGGTTGTGGACAAAGGTCTGTTGAAATGTAACTGGACCACGAGGCCAGTGCAGACAAGGCACTGCAGTGTCTATCCCTAGTATAACAAGGGACACAGCAGCAAGCATCATGGGGAGCTCCCTTGACAGCTCAGCCTGAATGACCAAAATCCCATTTACAGCTGGTTCATCTGAGGATAGGAGGTAGCCTAATTCTGGATCACTGCTGAGATGCCTTGATAGAAGTCCTCTCCCTTTTATTCCCTCGCATTACACCATGGCTGAACCAGTCGGTTGCATTTTTTCCAAGATGAGAGAAACTAACACAGTTTCCTGAGAAACACAATTACAGTGTAAGGCATAGCAGACAGGATTCACATCACCTAAAGACAGATGTCTGCCATACCTGGACTGGTAACCGTATGCTCTCAGTGAAGAGAAATAACTTGCTTTCAGGATATGACTTAACATCGTGTATTTTAGATGTCTGCCTCAGGTGAAGGTAAGATCTTGATGTCAATGGTTTTATCAACAAAAGCTCCACTGAATATAAATAACACGTATACATGGAATCTAACTTGTATATGGGCACATGCAGTGTGCACATTTAACCAACTAATGTACATTATGCTGAATACATACTTTAATATTTAGTAGTTGTAGTATTATTGTATAATATTAAGGAGAGTATTCCTATAAACCAAGGGAAGTCCAGTACAGAATACAATCTTTTGGACACAGCAGCAAGAATAAACCAACTCTACTGAAAAAAAATTGTGCTCAAAGTGTGGTCAGTTCACGTCTATGAAGTCACTGAGCAGTGATGGCGTCATTCTGATAGCAGCACAAATGACTCAACCTCACTACTATTATTCCTATCAGATTTCATCTCTGGTGGGTTTTACTTCAAACTAACACGCACTAGAGCATGTTTCTTGAGTCACATTACAAAATACATAAGTAGATTTGATTTCTGCACTCCTTTGTTAACCTTGGTGATACTGTGAAGATATGTGCATGTGTGACTTAAATAGGTGCATGGTATGGCTATAGTATGATATGATACGACCTTTTTTTTTTTTTTCTTTCATCAAAATTTATGAAACATTTTCTAACCTGCTGTGTGTAAAAACACAGAACAGTGCACAGCTTTCGAAGTTAAGTGGCAGAAACTGATTTTGCCATGTGACTTCAGTTTCAAGGATTCAAGAAGCACAGAGAGTAACTCATAATATAAATTTCTTTCTTCATTTGCTAGTTTTGTAACAGCATCTAATGGTGCTATTTAACTGTAATACATGCAAATCCTCAAACACTAAGTCAAATAAACTTTTCCCTGTAATTATTTAACAGACTTTTCCCCTTCTGTGAAACTGTTAAGCATTAAAAAAATTGAAGCAGATTGCTTCAGAAGTATAACTGTCTTCCTATTTGTCAGAGATCTCAAAATAAATTCACCACAGATCAGCTGAAAAATTCCATTTCGGAAGTTTCATTATGCTTTATTTCAATTTAATAATTTAAAATTATTATTCAAATAAAGTATTTGAATAAAAAGTCATGTCAGACTAGAAAAAAAGGGGGTTATTTTGATGAATAAAAGTTTTGAAAAATCTGAAATTTATCCTTAAATTTATTTTAATGATAACAATATTTTTTCTGTGAAAAGTTCCAGTTTTTGTGAAATTATGTTGTTCAGTTATCAACATTATGAAGGCTTTCACGTGTGTAATTATATAAGACCCTCCAAACAAATAGCGTTGTAACATGTACTCATAACATGTTTCAGAGAAAGGACATAGTTGCTACGTATGTACAGTACAAAACAACACATTACAAAACCTTGCACGTTGGTGACAGCTGTGCTGTCCTGGGAGGTGCTGCGATGATGCGGTACCAAGGCCAGTTAGCCCTCTACCACACTGATATGGCTACACTGCTTTCTGAACCCCAGTGACTAATCCCACATGGTGTCATACTACATCTCATAGCTGCGGCCAGCATGCACCCACATGAACATCAGGGCAGATTCCAGCAAGCACTTTTAGGAAATTCTTTCCAGGAGGTATATATATAGAGAAAAAAAGGCCAGTAACTACAAAAGCTTCTTGATTGCTGCTGCCCTGAAACATCCTCTACACGCGATCAGTTATATAAGATCATCATCCTTTTTAGAGCTTTATATTCACAATCATCTTCATTGTCTCAGAAATTTCCATATTTAGTGATTTGAAGCTTGTGAGCTGTGCTGTCATTTGACATGTGATGTTTCCTTGAATTAGCCAGCATCTATTTTCCTCTTGCCATACCTCTATACATTCCCCTTATTACCTAGGGCCCAAATCTGTAGCTAGTTTACTTTTACTTCCCACGTTTTTTCTTTTGCGTTTCTTCTGTCCTCATTTGCATTTAAATCTTCCTTTCCAACTGAATTTGAAGTAGCCTTCCTCATTTGAAAGTCATTAAAATTTGCCTTTGCAAGACTGCAACAAAACAGTTCTTTTCGTAATGTTAACTTAAATGCATGAAAAAAAAACCCCACTTGGTTTCAGTTTTTACCTTCAGAACTTCCAGATATAAATTAGGTATTCATATGCTTTAAACTGAGGAATCGCATAATTGTGTTATCGCAACTTTCATCGTTCCTCTCCTGCACTGACACCCTTATTGCTGTATCACAAATCCAGTTTACATTCTGTACAGCTTAATCCTTTTAGGTTTTTTGCACTTCAGATGTGTAATGCCTGTAAACTTGGACAAGTGTCGTTTTGTGGATGTGTGTATACCTACATACCACATGTAGTGTATGTTATAACTTGCAGTTTCCTGTTTTGTACCTCTGCATTTTCCAAATTTGTCCAGTGTGCTAAAAATTTGATTTAGCCCTCACAAGATATGTTTGTTCAAATTTAATATGAGAAGGCACAGTGTGATAAAGCCTGTACTCTTTATGGTGTATATGATCAAATGAAGCACATCACGCTTACAGAAGTGACCGCCTTTATCTTAAGAGTTTGTAGGCTTACTGCTGTCATCTCATGCCATCCAAAAGTGTGTCTGATTTAAATTGTATGTGTAAATACTATTTTTTTCCCCATCCTATCTTTTGTTCTAGTCAAGGTTTTTCATTCATAAAAATGTAGCTGCTTCAATTGTTTTCCACTTGGCATAGTTCTAGTAATTTTTTAATGTAAACCCAAGTCTTATAGTAATGCGAAATTTTCAGCTCATATTTTAAAAATGGAATATTTAATGAAGACAGAAAAGTTTGTAAATTTGAATTCAAAGTTTCAAGAATTAAAAAGATCTGTTACTTGTGTTTAAAATCTCACCATTTTAAAGACAATCCCATCACCCATACTTGTTTAGTTGATAGAGGAAATGGCGCAGATCTAGAGGGCCGTTCAGGAAACCAGGAGGATCATTCTAGCACAGGCAGGTGCTCCCAGCTTTCCTCTGAGCTCTCTCCCTAGGGACTGCTGGGGAGCCTGGTCTCCACGTTCAGACATCTGTGTGAATCTGTGCTGTAAATCTTCACCGCATGATTTATAAACAAACATTTTTTCAAGTTTTGCCAAGTGATGCTGGCAACTTTTTAGAAAACAAAAACCATCTTTGTGGTTTGTGTATTTACTTCTTATTATTGATTCATGTGTATATTTACTTTTTGTGCTTTGCATAACGATGGTATGATAATACCTTTATCTGCTGGGATTGCAATGTACAGAGGAAAAAGGAAATACAGAGGAAGAACACCTGATAGACTGTAATGCCATTTCACAAATGCTAGATCTTGTCCGATTCCTGTGTGCAGTTTTTCATTTTATTTAGTCTGTTATGTCTGAAACAGCATAAAAAATGTATCCACAGGTAAAGCCCCATTTTGTAGAAAGAAGTATGATGAAGTAAAGATGAACATTTAAAAGTTAGTGGGCCTGCACTTGCACTAAGAGTGTAAAACCACTAGTTAAGCTAGCGCTGACAGACTCAATAATGGTAAAATGGAACATGTTCACTTATGACAAATGAAATTTTAGAACAAATGAAAATGTCAAGTCTCAAAAGAACAACAGTAACATCACTACATCTGCTGGTAAATGTTCTGGTTATACTCATCAGCAGACGTTTTTCAGCAGTAGAGGCCATATTAGTCCGTTGTTGCTGTTCTTGCATACTTTTTTGGCTGCTGAAAAGAAACACGCAGTTGCCCTAAGAAGGTCAGTAATGGAGAGAGCAAAAAAACACCATACGTTCTTTTGGAGGACTGGAAGTGGAACTAAGGCCCTGAAGGGATCCCTTGCTGATGCTGGAGAACCAAGTCCCCTTTTCCACACAGTTCCATTGTCACACAAGTTTTCTTCTAAGTGTGTTCAGTGTTGTGAAAGCCATTAAAAATGTACAAAGGACTGCTCCACTTGAGCATGCTTTTGTAATGCACAGCTTGAAAGCCTTTTGTAGCTGGGCAGCTAGGCTGAAAGGGACACTTAGGAAGATGTCGTTAATGCTTCCAAATGAGTTTCAGGTTTTCTTCATGCATCCTTCAATTTTACATTGCTTTAGTCTTAAACCAGTACTGAACTCTGTAGTTGAAATATCCTGTAATTCTATAATAATTTAATTTCCTACTATCCCTGTTATCTCTTGCCAATCATTCAACCACCTAGATGTCAAACAATTCATGCAGTGGAACCTGCTATTTCAAATAGACTGCTCAGGCCATTTCTGGCATCTTGTTTACTTGGGAACAAATCTTCTGTTCATTTAAATGGAAGAAACTCTATATCTTAAATTAAGCAAATGCGTATTTACAGCAGCAGACAATTGGGTTTGGATAGCTTTTCCTTCCTGGCTCATATTCTGGCTCTTGTTCCTTTTCTTTCTAAATTTCTTTTGATTTATTTACTCTTTAATGCCCACTGTTTCACATTTTATTTTTTCAGAGATTCTGAAAAAGTCAGACCAGACCTGATTGTGTTCTTTCTACAGAGGGCTGAAATGAGGAATTGTGTGTGTGTCAGGAGCTACTGTGATTTGTTTCCCTCTAGACTTGAAAACAGTTATGTTACCCTGACTTCTTTTCTGTCTTTATTCTACAGTATAAACCTCTATATGAATCATACAGTGAGATAGTAGACATGTGCCTTTTCTGCAACAAGGAAAAAAACATTCTGCTTAAGTTACTCTGGCTGCTCTTTGGTATATGTCTTGCATAATGGGCATTTTTGGCTGTTTAGTCCATGAAGTATTCAGTACCATAGAGCCACTTTTACATCACCTTCCATAATATTCAGTTCTTTTCTGGTGCTTTAGCACACAGACTTCTAAAATTTGAAGTTTAGTATTTCCCTCCTCAGCAGCTCATGGTACATTAAAATCTGCACCTCAGGTATCTCAAAACCCTGAAGTTTCAGTATTACTGCTCACTGTTCAGTACCCATTTCTGTAGCTATTCTACTAGCTCTGACAGTGTCCAAAGAGCTGACTGGATTGTCATCTTCTTCCCCCTTTATTATGTTTAAGTCCTGATTTGATACTTTTGTCTGACATAAGTTTCTAGCATCTCAAAACATACTGATAACTGAAAAAGAAATCAATTATTTAGAACCCAAGGAGAAGAAAGCTGTTTACCAGGCTGTTAGCACTGTTACCTGTTACCACAGGGAATCCCTGTGATATTAATATTTCATTTCTACCCAGATAGAGAGGAAATCTGACAAGAATCAACAACTAATAGACACAGAGGGGAAAGAAATGACAACATTCAAGGGATCTTCTAAATGAATATTTTGGAAGGCATGGTAAAAGAACACAAGGGATCAAAGCCAATGCGACCCCTGGTTCAAAACTTGCTGATGATCAGTGGTAGGTGCTACAACTGCATAATAACTGTTAAGAAGTTCAACCTATTGTGTCAGTTCTTAAGCAGACTGTTCACATGCCCTTCATTTCATGAGCCTGAAAATTATGCTGGCTGGCTTACTGATACTGAAGCCGTGCCCTTTCCAGCCCAGCCTGCAGAAGTTTATTTTTTGATTTATCCTCTTGGAAGCACTGGCCAAACCAGTCTCTGGTTTGGTCTTTGTTTTAATGTCCCTCTTGTCCCATGATAGTCACCTCAGTGCCCCCTGCTCTGAATTCCATACTATTAAGGAAAGACCCATGCTTCCTTAGGTTTCGGTATGAGCTAAATGACCATTTAGGATGAATGCCATGTAGGGTCCAGGACATCTGAGAAAACATATACAGTGACTCAGTTGATATTGGCACAGGCACTGTTTTTAGGCTTAGTAACACTATGATTAGTGACTTAATTGCTGACATATGTTTTCCATCCTTTAAAGGCCAGAGAATTGAGCTGGAAAAATGTTAGGAACCATTTTTGAACCCCTAGTGGTGGTGGCAGCCTTCATAAAGTCTTAACATTTGTGGCAATTCAAATGCCACAATCACCTATTAAAAGGATTTGCTGTCTTACGAGTACATTCCTCTTGGTACCAGCCAGTTTATAACTGACGTGCTTGCTGTTATGCATATGCACAGATAACCCTTCCAGATGAATCTGACTTTCAGCACTAGAGGTCTACACTTCTGTGAAGTCCTTCCTCATATTTATCAGCAGTGCCATTATTTGTCTTTGATTCACAGATAGTGATTACATTTGCATTTTTGGCAAGCAGGGTGTTCACAGCTGTGAAAAAAAAATATTTTTCTTCTTGGAATTTCCATTCTTGGAAAAGACTGGAAATGAATAACTAGGAAATTACATTTTGTAAAGCCATCACAGCTTTTCATCTTGTTCAAACAGCTTTTCCACCGCAGAAATACATCCCCCCTGTGTCAGTAAGATGACCTTATGACTTTGTAACTGATATTGTGCATTTGCAACTTTCTCACAATCATTTATTTCAGTAGTAAAATATAACTTTGTTTTTATGCTCTCAGTGTCATTACATGATTGTAGATGGGTAGGAAGCATACATTTTCCAGTTTTAGTAGCTCTTCAGAATATTTTGCTTAATCACCTAAAATTGATTGATTTCCTAACCAGTAGTTATTTTCTTACTGGTTGCTGGTACTAGAAATAGAAGTCCTGTATAAGAAAACCACTGTAACTTTTTCATCATTAAGATAGACCAGCTTCTCTCTCTGCCTTCTCCAATTTTTCTGTTTCAGATACTGATCATGGTAATATTTGGGCTTTTACTTCAAAACGAGATTGTGTTTTAATTTAAATGTTCATTGGCAATTAGAAATCCAGAATGACAACCTGAAGAAGAAGTTACTTTCCAGTTACTTTCCAGTTACTTTCAGAACTCCTTGGAAGAGTCTGCTGAAATACAATAATAATAAAATGAATCAAAAATCCACTGTCGTTGTTTTAACTAGAGGAGAAGATCTGAGAGCTAGCAGCTCTTGGAATGTACTTTTGCTCACGAGGACATCCTTTTTCTCCAGTCTTTCATGAAAATTATTGGAAAATATAATATTGTTTTCTATGTGCTATTTATGTGATATTTATGTGCTAAAAAGGATGAGTTTGCAGGTTAAGGATATTTGTTGTAGTTCTTCCCCCTTCTCCACACACTTGTCCATTCCATTCCACCTTTGCCTGCTGCTCTTCTTCTCTAAGTGTGTGAATATTCTCTCTCAAGTTATAGATTTTATCATAGCAATTCTGGTGAACAATGATTTTGAGAGCGGCCTTCTGAACCTCTTTGACATTGCCATTCTATCTGTTGTGTTTTAGAACCAGCATCTGGTGTGTCAGAGTTACCTCTCAGTTCTTTTGATGTTAAATTAGCCTCAGACGTTGGATTCATTGAAGCAAAAGAAAAGGCCCCATTCCCTGAAATTTAACTTTGCAGAGTCAGCTCTTGTGTAATACTCTGTTGCAGCTGCTTGGAAAATAAATTAAATCCAGCTTTCTGTAAAGGATGGAACATAGAGACAATCACAGACATTACCTTGTAACATAATAGTTCATGAAGATTAAATATAGACAGATATTCCCATTATTGGCTGTTTCACTTTCTCAGGTGTCAGGGAGTGGTAAAAACTTTTAATATTTGAAGTATAAGCAAAGATTTCCCCTCCTTACTTCTCTGCTTTAAATACTCCTTGAGGATTTTGTTTTGTTTTAATCCAATGCTTTATGTCTCAAGCATCCTTGTAGAAATCTCTAAAATTATACAAACCCATGAATATTCTGCAAATTTATGCTGTTTCTAAGTTGCGCTCATATGTTGATACAAGTTTATTAGCAAAAACTGTACTAGTATTTCATTCAATGCTACTTACATTGACACATTAGAGAGGTCAGATATAAACAAGTTTCTATCTTTATTGCCTTAATTTTTAACACTCAAAGAAAAATTTCAATGAAGAAAATAGTATACATACCTGCTTAATTTGCTATCCTTTTTAATAGCATGTCTTGCTCATGGATGGGCAGGTTCTCATCTGTTGGCAGCAAGCCATGGCTGGAGGGGTTAAAAAAAAGAATATTACAGGAAAATATATACTGTGGAGGCTTTCTTAAGGCCCAGCTACCAGATTCCCAGGAGGACACGGTCATGCACGTGCTGTTCTGGCAGGGCTGTGTAGTAGGGTGTGCCAAGCACGTATTTGGCCACTGTCAGGTTTTTCTCCTTTAGACCTCAGTAATGTTTCATCTGCTGCAATAATAACTCTTAACCTTTTTTTAAAAAAAAAAATAAATCCTGTAGTCCTTTTTTTATGTTGTGTGGAAAAAAATGAATCTCATTCTGCCTGGAAAGAGAATTCATAATGATTATCTGTGTCTTGTAGAGGTGCAAAATAATGTCAACAGAAAATAAAAGCCACATTTAAAAAGAAAAAAGATCTAACCAACTTCTTATCTGAAGTGAAAAATACTTTATTTTTTCTGAAATTTCTTGATTTTTTCATAAATTTTCTTATAATAAACTTTTGATGAAGTTTATTTTTCCTCTTGTGTTTTATCACCTCTCTTGTTTGTTTGTATTTTGGGATTTGGGGGGTGGTGGTGGTTATTGCCATTATTCCCTCCATTTGCTTCAAAATGTTACAGAAATGCCAGGTCTAATGTCTTCTTCTACTCCTTTTTTAATTATGAGAAAGTCTTGAAAAATAAATATACCAAAACAAATAAATAAGCAAGTCTTTCCTTTTATTCTTGCTCTTCCTTCACATTTCCCACGAGGAAAACCAGTAAAATTTCTAAATTTCTCTTTTTTACACCCAAATCCACTTTTGGTAGGTTCTTAAAAAGCAGTGTTTCAAGTATTTCTAATGCTTTTAATACTATTCCTAATAGTACTAATTTTAGCTCTTACAAAATATTTTTGTTAATGCCCAGACCCATTGGCACTGTAAAGTACCCATTCTGTAGATAGGGAAATGGAAGCACAGAAGGGGATAAAGTGATTCATTCAGGATGACTCATGCAGTGAGAGAACAGGTTTTTGTATGCTATTATCCTACTTCATTCCTGCAAAAGAAAAGAATGAAACAAAGGATTTCCTGATAGCTTATATGTATAAACAGCAGTGTCCCTCCCTTGGCTGCCTGCGGGGCCCCGCATCAGCTTAAGTTTTCCCCTTGAAAGCCAGTCTTTGATGGTGAGTTCTTCTCCAGAATCATAGGTTAGACGTGGTGATGGATGGTGCATCTACAACGGTGCCAGCTGGGGAGGGCCATGTGTTTGATCAGCTCAGCAGAACTTTGGACATACAGGTTGAATTTTCCTGAAAATAAGTGCTTGAAAAGTACTTTTTAGCTGGCAAAATTGTTGATTCTCCTGGGAACACTTCACAGGATGGAATAACCAGATGTCAGGGGAAAACAGTGGGAGACAAAGCTTGTTCCAAAAGCAACAATGTTAGAGTGACGTTTTTTCAGCTGCAGGGACTGGTGCAAGGTGCTGGCATTTCTCCTTCTTGGTCTCTTCTACTGCATATTTTGTAATGTTTTCAGAGCGATATAATCACCTCCTTGGTGCCAGCAATTATGGCATGTCCTGTCCCAATCTTAGTAATGACACAGGTATCAAGAAAATAGACTTTTGGAATCAAGTAGTCAAACAGCTTTTTTGAACAAAGGGAATTGAGTGCACCCTCAGTAAGTTGTAAGTTTGCAGACAACACCAAATTGGGGGGGGGGGGGGGGGGGGGGGGGCGAGTAGGACCTGGATGTGCTGGCTGATGGCTGGCTGAGCATGAGCCAGCAGTGTGCCCAGGTGGCCAAGAAGGCCAGCAGCACCCTGGCTGGTATCAGAAACTGTATCAGCAGAACAAGGGAAGTGATCGCCCTCCTGTACTGGGCACTGGTGAGGCCGCACCTCAAATACCGGGTTCAGTGTTGGGCCCCCTCACTGCAGGAGGGACACTGAGGTGCTGGAGTGTGTCCGGAGAAGGCAACGAGGCTGACTGCCTTGGTCTACAGAAGAAGCCTTGTGGTGAGCCGCTGAGAGAACTGGGGTTATTTGGGCTGGAGACAAGGAGGCTCAGGGGAGACCTTAGTGCTCTCTACAGCTGCCTGGAAAGAGGCTGTAGGCAGGTGGGTGTCGGTCTCTTCTCCCCAATAACAAGTGACAGGACAAGAGGAAACGGCCTCCAGTTGTGCCAGGGGAGGTTTAGGTTCAGTATTGGGAAAAATTACTTCCCTGAAAGGGTTGTCAAGCATTGGAACAGGCTGCCCAGGGAGGTGGTGGAATCACCATCCCTGGAGATCTTTAAAAAATGCAAAGATGTGGTGCTTAGCAACATGGTTTAGTGATGGACTTGACAATCCTAAGTTAATGGTTGGACTTGGTGATCTTAAAGGTCTTTTCCTACCGAAACGATTCTATGATTCTGTATACTATACATTTTTTTCCTGAAAACATGAAATTACTTAATTCAAAAGACGGCCTTACGTGTTTAATTTATATTGGGTTTTTTTTCCCCTATTTGTAAATAGACAGCATTTTAATCATTTTATCCTAAGAAACTCTGTAATTCAGTTGTTATAATTTGACTGAATTTTGCAATGTTTGTGGCAGTTTAAGCATGTAATCCTTTGGTGTTGGGGGTGGGTGGGTCGACTTGCAGAAAGGATGGGGAAGGGCAGCACATTTTGCCTGATGGAGGATGGCAGCAGAGAAGCAGTTCCACCAGAGACGATGGCTGATGGATAAGCACAGCAGTAAGTAGTCTGCTCCCTTCCCAAATCCTTAATATGAACTGGAGCACAAAGTTAGTTCTCTGGAATTTGCTTCTGCTTACAGATAATTCTGTAATTGATGAGAAAATCTTGAGCTGTTCGTGAATGTATTGATGGTCCTATAGAGACATATTTTTTTATGGGGCAGGCTGAGTTGTAAATTTTAGTAGAACACATTGGTATTGCTGTGTGAGGAGAATGTTTGATTTTGGTTTGCAATACACAGCAATTGTTAACAGCTTTGGCTTGTCGGAATATTCACATTTATATTTTTTTTCCCTGTTTTAAACCACTACATCAAACCTGCTTCCAAGTTTGTTTAATACTGGAAAAAATGTCTTGTTACAAGTAGAGAGTGTAAACTGATATTTCTGTTACCACATTCCTCCACAGAGGAAGACACTTGTTTGGTGAGACATGCTTAGCTTAGCTCTGTGTGTGTGGCATTTGAAGACTGTAGCAGCTAGTGTTTTCTTTTCCCTTGTTTCTAGCTGGTTTGTGAATAAGCCTTGAGAACTCATAGACTTCTGCTCATTTAGGTATTTTATCAAATGAGATTTTCATAATATATATAGTAATTTTACAGTTCATAATATGTTCTTACTTTGTTAAGATAAAGCACTATATTTCTAGCTTTATAGCTTTTGCTTTCAGAGTCTGAGAGTCATGTGCACTATAGGGATCTTACAGTGACTAACGGAAACTTAGTAGAGAATACAGGAGCACAAGATATTTTAGTGAGGTTTTTTTATATTACAACAGTTAATCATAGCGAGACTATGAATGAAATGTTCCAATGATCCTGAAGTCTGCAGAAAATGAGGTTAAAACCTCAGGCATTAAAACCAAAATGCAACATGCACTTGGTCATCTCTATACTAACCATTAGAAAGCAAATCTGCAACACTGCATTTGAAGTTTGATGTTTCTGATGGTCTACCAGTAATGGCTGTTGATAGTGCCACAGTAGGTTGAAAAAGAAAACTGGAAAAAAACAACAGCAAATGCGAGAGTTTAGAGAGATTAGGCCCTCTCTTGAGTTATCAGGTTAGAGATCATTTAGGCAAACTCGACACCCAGAAATCCATGAGCCCTAATGGAGTGCACTGCTGAGTGCTGAGGGAGCTGGCAGATGTTACTGTCAAGCCACTCTCCATCATCCTTGAAAGGTCATGGAGGACAGGAGAGGTGCCTGAGCACTGGAGGAAAGCCAGTGTCACTTCAGTCTTCCAGAAGGGCAAGAAGGAGGACCCAGGAAACTACAGGCTGGCCAGCCTCACCTCCATCCCTGGAAAGGTGATGGAACAGCTCAACCTGGAGGTCATCTCAAAGCATGTAGAGGAAAAGAAGGTTATCAGGGGTAGTCAACAGGAATTCACCAAGGGAAAATCACACCTGACCAACCTGATAGCCTTCTATGATGGAATGACTGGCTGGCTAGATGAGGGGAGAGCAATGAGTGTTGTCTACTTTGACCTCAGTAAGGCTTTTGGCACTGTCTCCCATAACATACTCATAGGTAAGCTCAGGCAGTGTGTGGGTTGGATGGGTGGACAGTGAGGTGGATGGAGAACTGGCTGAACTCAGAGCTCAGAGGGTTGTGATCAGCGGCACAGAGTCTGGCTGGAGGCCTGTAGCTTGTGGTGTTCCCCAGGGGTCAGTACTGGGTCCAGTCCTGGTCAAGTTACTCATCAGTGACCCAGATGAAGGGACCGAGTGTCCCCTCGGCAGGTTTGCTGATGATACAGAGCTGGGAGCAGGGGCTGATACCCCAGCAGGCTGCGCTGCCATTCAGCGAGACCTGGACAGGCTGGAGAGTTGGGTGGGGAGGAACCTGATGAAGTTCAGCAGAGGCAAGTGTAGGGTCCTGCACCTGGGGAGGGACAACCCCACGCACCAGCACAGGCTGGGGCTGACCTGCTGGGGGGCAGCTCTGCGGAGAAGGGCCTGGGAGTGCTGGAGCACAGCAAGGTGCCCATGAACCAGCAGTGTGCCCTGTGGCCAAGGCGGCCAGTGGGATCCTGGGGGGCATTAGGAGGAGCGTGGCCAGCAGGTCGAGGGAGGTGATCCTCCCCCTCTGCTCTGCCCTGGTGAGGCCGCATCTGGAGTGCTGTGTCCAGTGCTGGGCTCCCCAGTTCAAGAGGGACAGGGAACTACTGGAGAGGGTCCAGCGAGGGCTGCAGAGATGGTGAGGGGGCTGGAGCATCTCCCTTCTGAGGAAAGGCTGAGGGACCTGGGCCTGCTTAGCCTGGAGAAGAGAAGACTGAGATGGGATCTTATCAATGTCTACAAATATCTTAAGGGCGAGTATCAAGAGGCTGGGGCCAGGCTCTTTTCAGTGGTCCCCAGTGACAGGACAAGAGGCAATGGGCACAAACCGCAACAGAGGAAGTTCCACCGGAATATGAGGCAGAACTTCTTTACCTTGAGGGTGACCGAGCACTGGAACAGGCTGCCCAGAGAGGCTGTGGAGTCTCCTTCTCTGGAGACATTCAAAACCCACCTGGATGTGACTCCATGCAACCTGCTGTAGGTGAACCTGCTTTAGCAGGTGGTTGGACTAGGTGATCTCCAGGGGTCCCTTCCAACTCTGACCATTCAGTGAGGCTGTGATTCTCCAGCATGTGCACAACAGTATATACAATAATCATATCCATGTTATTATGAAGAAAAGTCAAGCACAAAAGAAGGAGACACCAACATTACAATTGGATTAGGAACCCTGGTTTAGTCCTGTGGATAAATAATTTGATACAGACTTTACCTATATGATTCCATACTGCTTTTATTTCGCTGAGTGCACAGAATGAATGCAACTCAATTCGTGTCTTTTTTTGGTTTTCTATTGTTTTCTTGCTCTTCATTATATGGCCACGTGCTTCATTGAGAACCTGCTGTTCAGACCTGTTGGAAAAGCAGTTACAGTGCTTTCATTGCCTTTTCTATGGTGTTCATCACTATGCTACCTCACTACTTTTCATACATGATTAAATTAATTTTCATATCACCCATGTAATGATGTGAGGAAGTATTATTATCCTTCTTAACCCAAGATGAATTAAAATACAGGCATTAAAATGAAAGTATTCCCTAAATTGAATATCCAAAATGAGGTACCTAGGACTTCAGGTTTTTGATCTGCTTATCAAAGAATGACTCATATATTCATAGTTTTCCTGAAAGGGTGGGTGGGAGAATGTTGAAGTGCTAGGATACACTGGGGAAGTATCACTTCTTGTTGCTTCTTACCCTCTTCCATAGGCATTCACTTTTGGCCACTACTACTAGAGTCAGAAGAGTGGATCTGATGGATCTTTGAGCCATTTAGTGGCTGCTCAGATGTTCTGAATTAATCTGTATTTGTAAGTGGTGATGTCCACATAGATCAAGCAGCAGCCTTTCAGAGTGGATACCTCAAGAATGAGAAAACTAATTAGTTAGTCACATAATTAGTGACATATGATAAAGTTGGTGTGACTAATTCAGTAACAGGTGGTCTGCAGCCTGGACAAATATTTCCAGTTCTTGGTGATAAAAGCACTTTTACCTTCCTGTAGTCCTTTGCTTGAATCAGTACCCACCTCCTGTAGTGCATAAGTATCCCACTGGCAGGGGTGTGTTCCTCGGAGTCCTCTTAGACCCTGAGTAAGGTGGGAATTTTGTAAAAAATAACACAGTTATCACTTAGTATTTTTTCAATAATGTAGATACATGAGCTGACTGACTTTAAGGCTGGCCGAAGCTTATAACTCTGAAATTTATGAAGATGTTCACAGAATCAGCAAAAAAAAAGTATTTTGCATGTATTTGGCTAAATTTCACTTCACAAAACAGCTTCCATGTCTTGTGTTTTTTTTTAATATGAAAAAATACACATCTCTTCTACTTTCTTATTAACAATTTACACATTTTCCCTAAAAAAAAAAAAAAAAAAAAAACACCCGGGAAATTTCAGCACAACTGGACAGAATTTAGTAATGTAATGGTAAAAGAAAAACACAATTTTATAATGTGGATGGTCAGGCAACCCTCTTAGGTAATGTTATTAGGATTTATAATAATATAATATACCATTAAAATAATATTTTAAAAAATCAAGAAGAATATGGTCCAAATGATCCATTAGTGTAGGTTAAAATTTGTTTTGGACTAGCAATGAGAATTATCTTTCTTGACATACCAGGTACTCAGTGAATGTGCTCAGGGTCTACAATCGGTATAAAAATACAGTATGAGTGCATACACGCAAGATATTCCAGTCTCGGCACCCTTCCAAGGCAAGCTCCTGACCTTTTTGTTTCCCTTTAAAGGCTGTTGCTTGATTGTGGCAAAGCTGTAGCAAGGATTTCCAGAACCCAGATCATGAAGTGGACCTTGATACATCTAGTATAAGTCCAGGGAAGTGGAAGCAACTAAAAATTTAGAAAATTCTATATTTTTATAATATATATAAATATATAAATACAAAAAATGCAATACAAATTAATACAGTACAAAAATACAAATTAAAAAAAATATCCAAACACCCAGAATGTAAAGAATTGAAATAGAAAGAACTGAAATGGAAAGAATTTCAATGAAACAATTTTGAAAAAACAAAGTACAAAACTTGTAGAGCTCTGAAGCTCTTAATACTTCGAGCTTTTAAGCTTTAAACAGTACTTGCTATGATTTAAATGATAATTGCTGCTAACATGTACCAACATGAATTCTCGTGGGAGTAGATTTCGTATATGATTAATTGCCAGCAATTCTTTATTGCAATTAGAGGAATGTTACAACAGTGTAAGAAAAAAAAAATAAAATGTTGCTTTTCAAATATAATTGTCTCCTTTTCATGGAGCTTTCATTGGCGTAGGGAATCTGGAGCAACACTGGAAGACACTTTCTTTGTCTAAAGAGACAACTGCAATTCCTTACCCAGCTGCCTCCTGCCCACTGTCCTGTGAAGCTGGCCTTGATTTCCTGTAGATACCTATGTGTGCACATTGTGCTGGTGAAACAAGCCATCTTACCTTCTGTGTGCAGGGTTCTTACAGTCTGAGCTATAGACCACCTTCTTTATGGACATTTTTGTCCACAGCTCTTACCCGTTTTCTGGAAGACACACTTTTGAAGTAAGATTGGCTTAAGCTCAGTTGTGCAAAAGACTTAAGAATTATGAGCTGGGTGATGCTGAGGCATGCGACCTCCTCTTGTCATTATCATTGCACCTTCTGGCTCTGGACCTCCTTCTGAACTGCATTCTCTGGGATGGAAGTGTAGCCAGGAGTAACCATGACTGCTTTTTCCTGTCAGCTGCTGGCTGGGGCACTGTTTGCCAAAGATCTCTGCCGCTAAGCCCAGGGTACATGTAACCATATCTTCTGTGACTGTGCCAGGGGTCTGTTGTCATTGTGGCCATATACGATGATTCTTCAGAAGGATGTGTTTTCCAGGAAGCTTCCCAATGCGTACTAGTGTTAGCCCTGGGGAACATTCACGTGTACTTTCCGTATTCCATGCACTCTCATCACTACTGTAGTGTACTGATTTACATAGTATGGGTCTGAGGAACCACCTTTTTTCCTATGTACTTGCTTTATCCCACCACTACTTCAGAAAGAATATATAAACAATTTGGCCACTTCTGATAATAGCATCCAACTGAATTCCCAGAAAGAGGAGGCTGAGCTCTTTCAGTGTATGAATTTTCTTTCTCTAGCAGCAAACTGTTTCTGAATCATGATCTTACATTCATTTTTATGTTTTAGTTTTTTCCTGAAAGAAAGGTGTTCCACTAATATCTTAGGGGAACTGCATTTTAATTAGGATTAGTCAGTATGCCTGATGGGTGGTTTGCATATTTGTATAAATTTATAAATAAATATTTTTAAATGCTTTGATTCAAATAAATTTAAAATAAAAGAGAATTAATAGGACTGTATATTACAGTAAATACGTGCTATATAGTCAGAGTCAGTGCAAGTTGGTTTTGTATCCCAGTGCCCAAATAGCACTCAAAAAGTAGTATTGCGGAAAAAGGAGTAAGGATCGTTGGATCAAAACTCAACATGGAAAGAAAACCAGTGCTGTTTTAGAATTTCTTGAAGAAATGAGGTGAAGTGACTTTTTTTAAAGGGTTTGAAGGTACTTTAGTACTTAGGACCCAGAGAAAAGGTACCTTACAGAAAATAAGTGCAGACAACATTATGGAATGATTTAAGTGAATGGTGACAGATACACCATAATTAAATAATGACAATAATAAAGTGGAGAACCATCAGTCCAGCTGAGACTGCACTCCTAGAAATGCGGTGATGCTGCCAGGCACCCGCAGCAGTAGGAGCTGGTGGGTGGCTGGGGCCAGCTGGCTGGCAGGCTGCTCAGGAGCACCCCTGGATTTGCTGCGTACTCCTTCTCATGCCTGGATTAAGTCGTTCTGGTTTTCAGCCTTCTTCACCTCCAGTTACCCAAAATAGTTCAGATTCTTCAATATTTTCTAAGGGTTTTCACATTCAGACCTCAACCCGCCACAGATTTTACCAGAAGCCTTGTGGAAAACTGTCTCAGTGACCTTTTTTTGTTATCTAAAAATGGGGATACAAGCCCCAGTAGGATTGTTAGACCAGAACCACCATAGAAGGTGATTGAAGCCTAGGATAAATCTGAACATATTACCACATTTCTTGGAAGTTATTTTGCATTTTGTTTCTCTTGTGGTTTTGTTTTGGTTTTTTGCATTTTTGTTATACTGCAGTAATACAACTTTTCCAATCCAAAGAAACAACAAAACATCAAATCCATGTAACAGGATCTGGAATCTGGTGTTCTTATCAGAACATCACATTAATTAGAAGATGTTCACTTGCAAGAGCCAAGTCTGAGGAAATAATAAAAGGAATTACAAAAAGAATCCCAGTATGGCTGAGCCCAACAAGCAAATTGATTTAATAGGTGCAACAAAGGCTAGCACGCCAAATGCATAGACCACTGAGGTATAATTAAGAATAATGAAGTGACATTATGAAAGAGTGCACCTTGAACTTAGTGTGAGGAGCCTGTTCAAAGCAAAAGGCCTAAAGATATGGAATAGTTGTCACAGGAAACTCCTTGCTTGGAAACTTCAAAACAAAACATGAAACAGTTTGTTTTGAGAGATCAGCTACGTTTCCTAAGACACTTGCTAGAAAATCATGAGGCAGAAGTAAAACAGATAGTTGGAATTCATTTGCTAACATGTTTGAGTAGACAAATTCTTACAAACCTTTTTGCTTCAGAATGTTTTTTATCCTGCACATGTTCTGTTGGCCTGTTATCTGGGCTTTTAATATTAGTATTAAGCCTTGTTACACTCCAAATATGTCCAAAAACGTGTATGCCAAAAGCAAAAGCCAAGTTCTGCTGCTAAAAGCAAATTTCATGAAATGTCACCTTTTCTTCTTTTGCTTGCAGTTTTGATACTGGAAAATCTATCCACACCACTTCTAAAAATGGAGTTAATCATAGGGCTTGCTTGCTTGCTGAATCGCTTAACTGGACACCCAAAGCCACAAGTAGGTAGTTGGCTTGAATTCTCCAGTGGTACAAGAAAATTCAGATTTAGATCATATGTTCCTTTTAATATCATTTGCTTACAGTTTGCTGAAAATATTTTTAAGCAATGGAAAGCAGAAGTTTTTATTAACTTCACTACAGAGAAAATAAAAATATCAGGTAACACATAAATGATGTTTATCTTCAAATGTAGGGAACTGAGACAATAGACCTTCTAAAATGTCAGTATAAATATTTTTCTTTTTCCCCTCTCATTTTCCTGAGGTCTTTAGTTTTTACTAGGCATGGGAAAAGAGACAGAAAGGAAAGTAAAAGGAGAAAACCAGATGTGGTCTCTCCTGCATCATCACTGGGTAGACACTGTCAGAAAGGAAACATTTTGAAAGGTCCTAAGCAGAGAATTAATATAAGAAATAAAATTTTGGCCTGCTATTCAAATATATAAAAGCCCTAGTTTTTTTTACAGGGAGGGGTTTGATGCTCTAGGTTAACCAACTTAACATCTAAAGTCTAGTGAGAGCCTATGGCAGGGACTGATTAGTGACAATTTGTTTCTTTCTGATAAAGAAAATTTCTAAAGTTTCATCCTTACTAAACACTGGAAATAACTATGTCTGGAAAAAAAGGGACACCCAAGTCAGCTGTTCACTCAATTTAATGCTTAATTTATTAATAAGGAATAATAAGGTTCAAGAGAAGTCATAAAGGCATAACTAAAGTGCGCGTGCAGTCTAGTTAATGAATGTAAAGTGTGTCTAAAATCAGTATTTCACAAAGAAATTATGGTAATTATTTGGTGTATTAGCAAATCTTTGGACAGATTTACAGCTGAATTCAGTGAATTCAGTGAATATATTTACTGTATAAAGTAAACCAGAATTTAACTACCTAAAATGCATCAATGAAAATTCAGTTCTTATTAGCAGATAATGTCTGTTCCAGAGGAAGAGGTTTTTGTCTCTGTCTCCATTTATTCCTTTCTCTGCCGTCTCTGACCGAGAGCTGTAAAATTAACATAATACAATCAACATCCACCTCACACAAAATGCTTTATAATGACATAGTATTTCAGGAGTCTCTGTGTGGTTTTTAAAGAACTGGGTCACAATGGGCATAATTTCCACAGTAACTGAAATGGTCTGTCCTACTAAAATAACCTGTAGCTAATTCAGAATAAATCATCACATCTATGAACAAAACTTTAAACTGCCCTGCTTTGATCAGAGACGCACATATCTCTGGAATACACAGTAATTAATGCACACAGAGTCTAAGAGCACACTACATTGCCTGTCACATCGCATCTGACAGAGAATGAGTTTTCCCCTGTGTTGGGTTTTTATACTGAACAATTCCAGAGACAGACACACTGGCCTTTCTCTGCAATCCTCCATATCCATGGTGTATCCCACCAGCTGAGCTTGCCCACTGCTGTTTTGCATCCTGAGCAATACAAGTAACAAATTCAGATTCGGCATTTGAAGGAACCATCTGAACCTCTCTTTTCTCCAGTAGCTACAGGCTGCCTCCTCCAGAGGTGGGCTCCTATCCTGGGGCATAAGGGATAAATAGCTTACCTTCTCCTTGGAGACTTTAATAACATTTTGTTACCTTGCTTTTGCTCTAAATGAGACCCTGCCCAAAGGCAGTTGCTACAGGGCAGCTTTTCTGTGATAATTTCAGTGAATTACAGCTGCTATGCTGAATCTACCCATTCAGTGTGATGGCTGGATTGTCCTCCCAGGTGAAAATACAGGATAGGACTTCTGGGAAGTAAGGATGTTGACATGTGTAGGTAGGTCCTAGCACAGACAGATGGCTGGAGAGATTGCTTGACACAGGACAATTAATTCCTTCGATGGGGGACAAAAATTGCTCCTCTAGAACTTCTTTGTCTCTCTGTAATGTTTAAAGATGGCCTTAAAAGATAAGGTGTCCCTAGAGGATAGGTTAATTTGGCTTCTCCCTCCCCATAGTTTCCAAGATCAGATAGGCTGAAGGTGGAGAGAGACTTAAAGGGGAATATCTGGAGTGCAGTTTCTATTCTTAAAAAGTCTAGTAAATTCTTCATTTTGGGGTGGAATTTATTTCCTTCCCTCTTCTACTATTGTTTACTTCTCTAAAACAAAAGAGAACAAAACAAAAAACCCCAACAAAAGCCTACAGAAACAAACTGCTAAACTCTTGTAATAAGGAAGACCAACATTAAGATTTTCTGTGCAGCTTTAATTACAAGCTCTGGCGCATATTCATTATGATACCATTACTTCTTATGTAACTAAAACTATTTTGTACACAGATCTTCCCCTTTTTTGTTTTAGCAACCTTGTAGAGAGTAGGAGAGTGTTATTTAAAGACTCAAAGGGAAGTCCACTGAGGGTTTCTTACATTGTGTAAAGAAGCTGTGCAGTCATTAACAATGAAGTGGTGCTGCTGAGATCCAGGATCCAGAACCTCTCCTGTGCTTGCCACAGATTTCTACTATTGCCTGAAACAAATCATTAGTAATCTTCCTAAACATTGTCTTTTATGCTGTTACTTCTTGTGCTGTTAGGAGCACAGGGAAGATGAGCCATTAATGTTTTCACAAGTCATTCAAGAGAGTTCACCACCTTTATCCCTATGTCAGTACAGAGCCTGGATGATATGCAGTGGGCAAGATGTGCAAACACAAAGAATAACCAAAAATGGAAAAAAGGCTGAGCTTCATCTCATGTCATGTTTGTCATCACAGAACTCTGAATAAGGCAGGCTCTAAGGATAAACACTATCCACTAATGTCATAAAACATTTTGTCAAAACGCAGGCACAATAGTTGCTGAATTAGCACTGGCTTTTCATAGCTTTGGCATCTGTGAGGTTGCAGCAAAGCTCTTTGAACACAGAAAATTCTGTGATGTGTGGTGTGCCAAATGCTCCTGTCACTAAAAGCAGCTTCAGTTTGCATGGGTTGTGCAAAGCGCCTGAAGCTGACTGCAGAACAACAGTGGAAAAATCTGTCTTTACATGGCCAGTTTCTGCGTGTGAAAAACAGCAAAACACTGTGTGCCTCCACTAACAACTTCCATGCTCGTTCTCTCTTTGCAAAGACCACCCTCCACCAGAAGTGCAGGGAGGCTAAGGAACATGCTAGGCAGAGAGTACCTTTTGGTTTGTCATTGAACATGTAGTTTCTAGTTTACAGCATATTCTTACTGTGGCTTAAAACTTAACAGGAGTGGAAAGATAAATGTGAAGCAACCATAGCTGACTTTCTGCAATTTCTGGCCAGGCAAATTAGAAAGTCTTTCCTATTTTGTATCTTAAACTTTTTTTTCCCCAGTGTATGCAGCAGTAAAGAGCAAACAACTTGTGTGAAAGTCTTCAATTCCCTATTCTCATTCTCTGTTTAATGTAGTGTGATCATCAGTGCCATTTCTTGCAAATAAGACTTGTGATTCAGCCAAAGGAACAATTTATTTGATTTTCAGTGTAATAACACGTTTAATTTAGATTTTTACAAGATTTATCTCCAAAATTGTTAACAAATGTCTCAGTAAGAGCTAAACAAGATGCTTACTGTGTGCTGTAGCATTGTAGAATTTTTTTTAATATAAACATATGTTTTTGGCAAACAGTGCTGTATTCACATTCCCCTTTGACTGTACAACTGACTTTTTTTTTTTTTTTTTCTTGATGCATATTTACATAAAAGACGTTTTCGTTGAACAGTGTGAGACAAGCCGTAGCTGGTCCGTTTGGGTCCCGTCCGTTACTTGTGACGCCCATCTAGTGGTCACAGCGCAGTATCACAGGACGGAACTCCTGCCCCAGCAGCCATGTATAAGCAGTACGCATACTTGCTGGGTGTTGCAAACCGCAAGGCGCTTCCCAGCTGATGACACTGCAATTTCAGCTAAGAGTTTTAATTTTTTAAAATCACTATTCTATAATCTGACAGTAAAATCATTCATAGAAGCCTGCCCTTAGTTTCTGGCTGGGAGATCTAAGACTGGTGGTAAAATATTCATATCATGTCAACAAAAGGTGGGTGAAGACAATAAAACAAATGTGCAAACAAAACCATATATTCCTTTAATCCAATGAAATACCTTTTGATCAGGCAAATAATTAAGTCCACTGTTAAAGAAATAAATTTAATAATCATTCTTTATTCAAAATTTTCCTGCTGTGAGACAGACTTATATTTACCTTCATTTATTTCTTTAGAGCTTTCGGGCAAACTTAGATATGTTTTGAATTATACTGCCATTGCAGAAGTTAGTCTTATTAAGCGCAGGAGTAAACAGTCCTATTTTACCTAAAATTACATGAAAAATCTTCCCTCCTGCCTTCAATAGAAAAAATACAACCTGTGTATTGTTTAGGAGCCCGTGTGTTCTTGCAGCTGTTTAAAGAAAAAAAAATATTTTATTTTCTCAATGAAATAGAAGTGTTAAGAAATTTGAATACAATGAGATCACAAATGTTCCAAACCCTTCATTGGTACTGTGAGTATTTTGTGCTCCTGGAATGCTCTGGAGTTAAAACCCAAAGATACTGATGGCTAGTGAATAATAGTAGGGATGCTGGTAGTAATGGCAATATGTTTAAGAATTTACAGCACTGTAAGCTGCAAAGGATGATTTACTGTAGTATTCACGCTATCTTGTCCTTTCCAGTATGTTTTTCAGTACTTTTTTGAGAGCAGATCTGACAATGAGCACAAAGACGTAATGAATAGGAAAAATGAAAGGCAAAGAAGAGCTTTGCATTGTCCAAGATCACCCAGCAGGCTGGTGATGGATCTTTCATTTGATATCTTATGGATTAAGCTTTGTTAGCTTGAGATTGATAATGTCATGTGGTAGTAGCACAATTCAGGATGCAGAAAAAATATTCAGGCATAATGAAAAAATATTCAGGCATAATGGAAAGAAATAAAAGTTGGGAAGTGTATGTGTTAGGATTTACTAACAGTGAATTGTTCTGAAAACTACAGTGAAAAGAGGATTAAATTGCTAAGCTGTCTTGAAGTTTATTTGCTACCGTTTCTGAATCATATTTTTTTGGGGAAAAAATGCTTTTCTACATTCAAACTGTGAAAGGTGAATACATAATAAATAGTATAGTCTGAGAGTGGCAGGAAGCTTGCAGTTCCAGGAATATATGCAAAGTAACAATGAAACAATGAAAAAAACCATGAAACCAAGGTCCGTGTTCTGCCAGGTAACATGCATCTCTGTCAAAATGGGCAATATATGTTTCATAGAATAGTTTGGGTTGGAAGGGACCTTAAAGATCATCTACTTCCAACTCCCCTGCCGTGGGCAGGGACACCTTCCACCAGGCCAGGTTGCTCCAAGCCACATCCAGCCTGGCCTCGAACACTTCCAGGGATGGGGCAACCACAGCCTCTCTGGGCAGCCTGTTCCAGCATCTCACCACCCTCATAGTAAAGAATTTCTTCCTTACATCTAATCTAAATCTTCCCTGCTTCAGCGTAAAGCCATTACCCTTTGTCCTGTTGATACATGCCTTTGTAAAAAGTCTCTCTCCAGATTTCTTGTAGGCCCCCCTTTAGGTACTGGAAGGCTGCTAGAAGTTTCTTTGATTACTTCATTTAACAAAGGAAAAAAGACCATGGGAATGCTGTCACTTCAGTAAAACATTAAAGCAGCAGCCTCAGGTCAATGGTAGGTAACAGTGAGAAACAAGCTAGTGCAAAGAGCAGCATGTATCTGCTGTGACACCTGCAGCAGGCTGAAGTCTAATCAACAGCTGACATGTACTGGCTATTTTGTGTTCCAGTGTCATTAGATATAATTGAAAACCTGTGGGTGTCCTTCATTGAACACTGTTTTAAATTAAGTACTTTAGATGAGTTCAGCACATATGCATACTATGATGTTAACACTTACCCATGTTTAAAAAATCACGGGAAAGATCCTGTGTTCATCCCTCATTCCTAAATGCTTTAGCAGTATTAAGTTCCCATTAGCATAGCAAATAAAAACTGATCTTTGATTTTATAGAGACAGAACCAACTAGGGAAACAAAAGTAATCTTCCACTTTTAGCTGGATAAAATGTGCTCCATCCCATAAGATGGGGACATAATCTTGCTAATACACTCATCTGTAACCTCTGATATTGCATACCAAAACACATTAGGTCTAAAACCAGAGCCACATGCTCCAAAAAGACTCCTAATGGTACCAAATGCAGATGTCAGGCTGCTAAGCACCACAAGTTGCCATGAGCGCATCCTCCCAGCACTGACCACCTTGCACTAGTTTCTAATTGATTGCAGACTCCCATTCAAGTTCTTTACACCGATTTTCAAAGCCCTTTGTGGAAACATCACAGACTACATGAAAGAGCATCTTCTCTCTCCTCTTTCTTTCTCTACCCTCACCCATCAGCATGTCATGATGGCAGTATTTCCTAGGAAAGATAAGCCTGTTTACCACTCTTAATACAAAATACAATACCTAGAAGTGCTGGATCTAAACTGTATAGTTTGAAGATCTAAACAACCGTGGAAGTTGCGCTGCTTGGTAGTGAGCGAAAAACTTCAATCCAATTGTAAAATAGCAACTCTAAGGCACACAAACATGCCCAAGCACCCACATACGCCTTAATCCCACCCCAGCACTTTGTTTATTGGGACAAGACAAAACAGTTTCCTGAAATATTTTGGTAGTAATGAAAATATTAGGGCCGGGTACTCAGTAACAAAAAAGCCCTCAACTGCCTCAGCAGTGGGACACAGGATAATGAGGGTCCAGCTCAGGAGAGATGGGGCCTGAGGAGGGAAATAATGAAACATTATGCTTCCTCAGGTATAGAGCTCATCAACAGTCTACATGCAGAGAAGCATAAGGCTTCCTGTATTCCTAATAGTGGGGTTTTTTTTGTCTACTAAATTTCTTTTCTTTTGGACTTGTTTTATTTAGTTGTCAGCAATTTTAAAGTATATTTCTTGTGAGCCTTGCGTTTTGGCTTAGCAGTGGAGTTGACCATGTCTTTATTTCCCTGTTATTATCAGGAAGTAATTACCTAGTGATAAATTTGTCAAAAGAATGTTTATTACTTTCAAAATTCTTACGTTAATTGTATAAATCTTTTTCTCCTTTCTTTTTGCAGTTTCGATGTAGACAATGGTACATCATCGGGACGAAGTCCCTTGGATCCCATGACGAGCCCTGGATCAGGGCTAATTCTTCAGGCAAATTTTGTCCACAGTCAGCGTAGGGAGTCTTTCCTTTACCGGTCAGACAGTGACTATGACCTGTCTCCAAAGTCCATGTCCAGGAACTCCTCCATCGCCAGTGATATGTAAGTACATTATAAAATACTTTTAGCCTATGTTTTATCTTCTGTCTTCAGATTTTTCTAGACAGAAGACATTTCTTTTTAAAATCAAAGACAGTAATCATGCTGCTGACATCATGGATAATTTTTTATTTCTTTAACAAACCTGGTACTTGTTTCTGCAGTTTTCTGAAAGTAAGGATAACATGAGGGTGTACTTGATGTATTTATGCACTTTATTAGCTTTGACAAGTAATGAAGACAGTCAGTACTGGTGTATCAAAACACTGAGAACTGATTTTCTGGCTACAGTTTTCAAGCAAAGCCATAGAAACTCAATTTCTGCTTCTTAATGTTCTTAAGAAAAATATTCTGTTTATTTGCATCGGTTATGTTTAAGCTTTTAGTTAGTAGATTTACCAGCTGGCAAAAATTAATAAATTCAAGAGAGACAAAAATTATTTTAAATATCCTTTTAACTAAAAGGCAAAAATTTAACAAAAGGCCTTTGGAAAGTTATTCTGTCCTCTCTCACTGTTCTGTGATGTGTGTATTTTCTGCTAGTGGGTCATACCCACTATGTGTGTGTGTAGACCCCAGGTTGCATGGGTAGTGAAGTCAGGTGCAAATCTCTTCTTTTGTAAGACACTAAAACCATGTTAAATGTCCTAGCTTCTAGTCACTTCTAAGTAGTAGAAATTAAGAATAATTAATTTGTTTGTTTGCCTTACCTGCTCCAAATTTCACTGCCAAGTAGGTGTTTATGGTTCAATTCTAAATCACTAAAATAAAGGACCGTACTTGTAACAGTCCCCTAGTGAATAAGAAAGTCTAAAGCATTAAAAATCCAGCATTAAAATAAAAACTATTTTTTAATGAGGCAAACCCCAATCAATCTCTTCTTTAAAAAGTAAGAGTACACACAACAAAGGAAAAAGGTTTCTATAATAATGAGTGAAATTTCACCTGATATTTTACCTGCAGTCATTATAATTTAATACTCCCATTTTCAGCTTACATGTAATTTTTAGAAATGTTGATTAGTCCATCTAATAATTTCTCTCTTTCTATCTGAGTTTCAAGATGAGAAAAACTCATACTTTTACAGAGGGTTTGTGTAAGGTCAGTACCTCAGTTAAGTCCCATGGATTGAATTACTTATAAGCTTTGTGCCATGTGTGACCAGTTTTGCTTGAGACAAAATGAGTAAGAAAAAGACCAATCCATCTTTCCTTGTCATAAGTAAAAATGCATTTCACTTGCAAATTTTAGAGACCCTCTTCCAGCAAATCTTCCTCTGACAGATAACCCTTCTTTTAGATAGATCAGAGTCCAGCTTTTAGTGTGGCACCTGTGCCAATATACCATTTAGAAAGATTTTTACATTCAGGGGGCAATCTAGGTCACTGTGTTGCTTAGAATGAGTCATTTCAATTAAGAATTCAGTTAGTGCTCCATCCTTGAACTCATAATCCACTTCTGCATTTCCTAGAATTCTGGGTAATATTTCAGCACAGAGCAGTAAATTGGATAAACAATTGAATTACAGAAACACTGAGCACACTTTATGCTTTGGATATTTGTATCTATTCTTCCTTTCAAAATGTTCTTAAAACACATCTTAAAATTTATTGGACCTCACATCTGGATAGATTTTCGCAGTCTCCTGTCATAGAGGAGCTGCTGTACTAAGATGTTAAGTATTCCTGCCACTGTTTAGGATGGGAGCACATTAGGAAATCTAAAAAGCAAGTTGTTTTAACCATAGAATATTAATCATATATCAGTAAGCTTAATTATAATCAATTTGATTATATCACCAAAATGAAGTAAAAGAAAACCAAGGAATGAAAGAGGAAGTACTGCATGTTTCTTAAGCATAAGCAAAATATTTTACAAAACATACACATCACTTAGGTAATGGAAGTGAATTAATTTTATGTAACAGACAAACCTAGAATCCCCTGATTCTTCAGTACTTAAGTTACCAACCTCAGTATTTCACTTTGTAAAGCAAAATAGAAGGCAAAAGGCATGCGTCTCGTAGTTGGAAAGAATATAACATAAAGATTTTTGGCATTTCCATTACTCTCAAATAGCGTGCTTAAAATAATAGATTCCACTTCAGTAGCAGCATATGGAACAAAAAACAAAACTTGAAGACTTCAAATACGGAGTGTCATGATAAAAGGCAGCCAGTGGATGGCAGTGCGAAGGTACGGAATTCATCATTCTGTCAGTATTTGAACAGCTCCAGCCGAGGAAGGGAACACAGCTGTGCTCAGTTCTCTGCAAACCCCAGATGAAAAGATGGGCTCTGCCACAAACAACATAAAGTCAAAGCATAAGATGATAACCAAGAGACTAATACAGTCGGATTCTATCCCCAGGAAAAGGTACAATGTGAGTCCCTATGCCCAAAGTAGTAAACCCCACAGACCTACCAAAGGGAGTTTCATTCAGTGAGTCGAGATGGAAAGTAACAGAAACAAGGGCAGAGAAGGGGGAGGCAGAAAGTATTCTAAAATTAGAGAGGCTGAGGAGCCAGGATAGCTACAGAAAAGAATAAAAGACGGGATAAGTGCAAGGCTGTTCAGATGAGAGAAGGTAAGTGAGACAAACGTGGGTGCAGTTACGTCACTGAAAGACACAGAAAAGGCAGCTGTATGATAAGAAAGGAAAAACAAATAAAAAGGAGTGGGAGTCAGTAACGTATTTTTTGTTCTCTCAGAAGAAATAGCATGGTCCTAGAGAAGAAAAAAAAAAAGCAGGACATGAAGATGATATGAGAAGATGAGAAAAAGCCATTCAAGGCTGTGAACTGTGAGAGGCAGTTGGTTTAGACAGGGTGGTGCAAAATCCAAGGCAGAAGTGCACAGATGCATTGTGAAACCTGGCTATGGGGTTTCCAGCAGATAGAGGATGTGCAAGGGAAAGAGAAGCAAATGAGTGAGACAGTGAAGATGAGCGAGCCAATATGAGGAATTACAGGGCAGGATCTCTGATGAGAGACAAAAAAACAAGTTTAAAAGGATGGATAGTAAAGGGGGGGTGGGGTGTCAGTGTTGGGGGGGTGGGGCGGTGTATGTGTGTGTGTCTCAAACAGCACTGTTGCAAAACAGGAAAAAGGTAACAGAAGCTAGCTGCAAGGTTAGCAAAATCATCAGTGTTGTACTGGATGAATTGTCAGGTGTGTGTCCGAGGGCATCAGTGAAGCAGGGGGCTTTCTGGGTGTCTTGCAGAGGTGGCCTGATTGTTGATCTGTTGGAACTGCTATTGCTGCTCAGAACTGACAAATGCAGGCAGAGGCAGAAAAAGTTACACTTCTAATGTTTCTTGCTAAGGAATCACTGCTGTGATTAACAGAGCGAGAAACCTGCTTAGAAGACAATCTCTTTTTTAGTAAAAACCAGGTCTCTAACCAGGTTAAAAAATGGATTCTTCAATGAAATCAGTAGCATTCTCATGAACACTAGAGAAAAGCCAGTAAGCACTCCACTGGCTGGGGCAGAGCCCATGTTTTAACTGCCACTCTAAAGGAACAAAATCATGTAAGTCCCTCTATGATCCTGAAGAAACAGAACCAGAGTGTAGCAAACCAGTCCAGAAGACTAAGAAGCTCTCAGTACAGAAGTCTGTCTGAGGTCGACGATGTCTTCTGAAGGTATCTAGGGGAAAAGCCATTTGACAATAAACACTCCTTAAGTGTTTATTGTCACCCTTTTCCCATTTCCACAAAGTCACCGAACACAGCTCAGATGCAACATCCTGGTCTTTCCAGGACTTGGCCAACTGAACCTTACTCAGTAAAAAAGCAGCTGGTGTGCTTTTTTATGATCCTTTTTTCTTTTAAATTTTTTTTTTTATTATCCTCTATTTGAATAATAAAACCCAAATGTGGACAACTTTGGAATAAAAAGATCTTCCATAGTCTGATATACAAGTTTTATGTATTTAGAGAGGCTCAGCACTGTTTCCCCAGTCAGGTGAAATATCACTGTAAGTTCTAATCAGAATAATTACACAAAATTTACTGATTTTCATTAAACCTTGCTTCCATCTTTTAAGCATCAGAACATAGCCACGGAACAATGACCGTAGGAAGCTGCAGGGTCATTGCCCTGGTGATCTGCTAAATGCCCAAATGGCCACCAATACACCTATTCCCTAAACTGGCCAACCTACTGCTATTCTGCCAATACCTTCTGTAGGTAGTAGCATCCCTGTACCTACAGGTAAAATGAATGTCAAGAGAACGCAATTTACTCCAGAATTTTTTCCCTATAATTACAGTATTATCCTGCCTTCTCCTTGAGGGCAAGCTACTTTGTAGGCTGTATTTGAACATGTCTGTAAACCTTGGCTCCAGGTTTATTTTTTTTTTTTTCACAAAAGTAATCATCTATTTGAATAATAAAACCCAAATGTGGACTACTTTGGAATAAAAAGAACTTCCGTAGTCTGATATACAAGGATACTGACATACAGAGATGTGAGCTGTTTTGTCAGGATGAATTATCCCCTTCTTTATAGCTAGAGAAATAGTTGTGGGATTTTTAATTTGGGGGGGGTATCTTTTTCCAAAATAGTGCCAAAATAACCTGTAATTTTGCAAAGAATAACAGAATTATTCTGGCTGTGGATATTACCTTAAATAAAGGGAAATTCCAAGGTAGGGAGTTCCCTTATTTGTCAGTAACTGGCAGGTCTGGTCCTGACCTGAAGCTGCAAATGGGCTGAAATATCCCTTTAACTGGCAGGTGGAACAACTGCCAGAGAAGAGAATTTCTGAGGTAAACTTGTACACATTTCCCAGTTCTTGACAGCCTGCTCAGCTTTTTAAAAACTTACATTGTATTCAATCTGGATCAGATTCATAAAAAGAATATACTTTAAAATAATGGCAGACAAAGATGGGAAACACAGACAGTGAAAAAAGGTTCACTTGAGCCTTTAATATGCCAATAAAATCATGAAATGAGGCTATATTTTTCTCATCCAGAACAGGAAGCCAAGTTGCTAGTGATGCAGCTTATTCTTCTGTTTCTGAACCAGGAGGGCCTGGATTTCTTAATAAAAGGCTGTGAGTATGCATCTGCAGTTACAGAGAAAAACACCCTTTTCTCTGAAAGGTTCTGGCCAAGATTATAGGAGAACACAAAAGATACGCATTTACTGAGCAGAGTAATTTCACCTCAGTTTAAAAAATCAGAAATAATTGTCTGTGTTTCTAGATACACTGCTGATGAAATTCCTTATGATTTATCAGATTATTTTCTCAGAACTTGTGTTACTACTCTATCATAGATATTACTGGCTGAAAAGAGGCAGTTAAACTTCAAAGTCCAGCCTTCTTTAAAAAAATCTTTTAAGATGCATTTTCTCTGTGTCTTTCAGCTTAGAAACAATTTTAAATGAAAACAAAAATATTAAATTGCTTGAGACATTTTCCCATGGAAATAACTGTACTTACATGGCTTTAGGAAAAATAGGCCAATATTTTGCTTCATTGGGTTTTGCCTTTTTGTTCTTAAGATCTTTAGAATTGAATAAATCTCCAGGTTGCAGCTTAAATTAAGCAAAGTAATTAGTAAGTCAGATACAATCTTTTTCTGAGTTATTGAGAAAAACATTTGGAAAAAAAGACCACTGTGTCCCGTCCAGTTGTTTTGAACATGTTACAAATGGAATAATGGAATCCAAAACAAAGAACTCAGTAATATCCAGCTTGCTTAAGGTCAAATAATAAGTTTGCGCTACATTCATTGGTTGATCAGGAAATCAGTTATGTTGTAAATAAAAAGGGAATATTTTCACATTGAGAGGACTTCATTTGATCTGCTTTTTTAATTCAAGAGATTTTGAGGTGTTCTAATATGCCTTTATTTGGTTGTTGAATGAGGATTTTTTTTATGACATGAAACCTGATTTTATCTTATGTTTAATATCTTATGTTTAAACAATACAGAATCATTGGTTTGTGACTGAATGCTGAAATCCAATCATTTTCCAGATATAACTCTTAATTTGTTAAACACATCACTTCCCCTTCAAACACTTTCAATGTGTCAGACTTCCCACCCCACCCCCCACCCCACCCCCCTTCTGGAAATAGTGGGTGTTTGAAACAAAATGGCAAGTTACTGCTCCTGTGCTAAACAAAGCAGAGTGAATTCCTAAACTTCTTCAGTCAGAGGTGGCATGTTTTTAATAACATGGTACCAAACCCAGTTCTTCGCTGAGATTTCGGCTACATCACAGCTCTAGTCATCTCTGGGCTTGCTACGCAGATCTGCAGCAGAGGGGAGGGAGGATGGGTGTGCTTTCTATGTGTGTGCCTTACTGAAGGACGGCAGCAGTGTGGAGAAAGTGAGCTCTGTAAAGGACACAAATATTTTGGGGGGATGTCTCTTAGATTGTTTTGCCAGCTCAGTGATCACCTGCATACACAGTCTGAATTTGTTTCACAACTCAGAACATTAGATCTTGTTTCACTCCTCAGGGCACAAATGCTCTGTGCTTGCAATGGCACTATTGCTGTGTAGAGTTTGTTCCCTGAAAATGGACTATCTGAAATTCTGACGATTTTACCTTCTTTGTCTTGACATCTTCTTGTTTCTTCTTATTATGTACATTTAGGGGCCTTTGAATTTGGTTAGCAGACCCTTTTTTGTAAACCTTGAAGCTGCGACAATCTTCCTGTGGCTAGCTGACAGCAAGCTTGCTCAGGCTGGGAAGTTACCTTGCACAGGTGCTCTTCTCAGCAACTCTGCTCTAATTTCTTTTAGAGAGGAAACTTTTCAGCCTGCAGCAGTAGGAGATTCACATGGAAAGTCATTCTTCAGAAGTAAGACAATCGTATCAGTTCTCAGCACTTAAGCATTTGGAGCAGGGACAAGCAAGCTACCAAATGTCTGCTGCTTAAGAGCAGTTCAAGGTAACACATTTTATTTTCATTTGCAACAAGCTAAGCATTTATATATGTCAGCTAATGCAATCAAAACCGATTAATAGTAACTCGTTAAGCTACACTAGCTTGATTGCTTCTAGTCATGTATGCACGCCCACTCACTAATTTTCTCTAACCTGAGCAGAAAACAAAACTATCCTTTAGTCACTGATGCTTGTTTGTTTTACAGATTTGCTTAGGGCTAAATGATGATTTCTATTGTATGAACTGTCTAACAATGGCACTGCTGAATTGGCCCAGGCATTTCTGATTGAGTTCAGCTCTTTTCTGGTTTAAAGTCCTACATCCACTGGCTTAGTCCAGCTGCTCCTTCAACACACAAACTAGACCCCTGCACTGCAGTAGCTTCTTTTCCCTTGCCATTGCCTCAGTCGCCCCCAGGCAGACTGCCTTCCAGTTTTTGAAGGAAAACCACCTACACATGTGAAACAGTCTGACAAGTCCATGCTCTTCCCTTCAGGGAAGTTTCCCTTTAGGACTGAATAATTCTGTCAGACTTCATGCAGGCCAGTTAGTCAGGGCTGTCCACCATTCTTCTGTCATCTAAATGATCTGCTGTATTATGGTAGGAGTAAGGCATTGAAGTTAGGTGGCTGTTAGGGGCAATATGATAGGGGTGATTTCTTAAGCTTTCCAGTGGTTTTGTATCTTGCATATCATGCTGGCATCCTTCTGTGATGGCCCACTACATCAGTACCTACATGATTTCCTCAGGCAGATTACCCAAGTAAGACGTGCAAGTGCAGTCTCTTTGGAAAATATTTAAGCTTCCTGAGCAAGGAAGTAGCTGGGTCTAACACAAGAAGCCTTGATCTTGAATTCTTCAAAATGTGCTATGATAGTTTTGTGGGAGATAGAAGAAGCCTGATAGTGCTGCTATAGCATATGACATGGAATTGAGAAAAACAGTAATACTTCCTGTTCTTTGAATTAGACAGCTGATTCTGCTTCTAGCCAATCCAGCAATCCTGAATGAAGCTTCTGGATTTGATGGGCCTTGGTTCAGATCACCATCACTAAAATGTACTTATCTGCCCTTGTCACCCAGCAAAGTCTCTTGTTTCTTGTCTGCTGAAAGCACAGGAGCTGTGATGTGATGCTGGTGATGCACTGTAAGGTACAGAGGTAACCAGATAATGTTTCCTGATACTGCCTGGATTAAATCTCAAAATTCTGATTTAAAAACACTTTGGTATTCATTGTTCCTTTTCAGCCATTTAGTCTGTAATTGGTGTGATAATTCTGTCTTTCCAAGTCTTTAGAGCGCTCCTCACCTTGGGTGTTTATGCAGTTCAACTGGAAGTAAGATTGTAATTTGGGTGACCTAACACTGATGACTTCAACAGAGCAGATTCCAAGTGTTCAAAGGCTTCTTTCAAACCTGACAGTGTATCTTCAGGAACTGAGATGCTAAAGAGGCAGCATGAAAAATTAAAGTACTTTCTTGTACAAAATATCCATTGTACCTGGAAAGCTCCAGGAACATGTACATGGCATATTTTGGTGTGTATTAGCCATGTGTAATAATCCACATTTGTTTTGAACTGTCTTTTGGATCTCTGATCATAAGGCAGACAAGTATTGTTTTCTTCATCAAGATGCCGTAGTGGAATAACTTGATTTGTGCTCCGTATGAAGTTGATCGGGGTGTTTGGAAACACATCTGAAGTATTTTCTAGGGAAATTTATGCTGGAGAAATGTTTGGGTTTTTTTTTTTTTCCGTTTGGTGTGCCTTCCTAAGTCTAACTTGCTTAGTTAGATAGTTTGAGGAGAACTATTATAGCCAGCCTTTCTCTTGGCTGGGATATTTGACTTCTCAGGAACTGCGGCTTTTTTGAGCGAACCCTCTTCCATCTGGGTAAGCTCAATTGTAAACTCAATTGAAATTAAGTAGACTGAACTCTCCAGAACTCCCAGTATTACAGCAATACTTTTGGCTAATTAGGGCAAGCTCTGCTGCTGTATTAGAAAGAAGTATCAGGAGGACATAACTGCACAGTGCTATAGAAAAATGTGGTGTTCAAAAACACTCAGACAGTAGCTAATGACAGTCTGCTTCATTCAGGGTCTAATTTCAGTCTATTGTGTGATAGAACAAGTGGTTTCAAGTAGCTCTTCATAAAGATCCTGTAAGGTACATGGTTCCCAGAAATAAAGAAGTGCTCTGGGAAAAACAACCTCTTCGTCTGTAGCTCATGACTCCAACAACAATTTCAACTGCTTGCTCCTTCAACCCTAAAACCCAGCGCCCCGCACAGTGTCATAGTCTTTAGCCCCTGCCCTAGATGGCTGATCATCCCCCAAATGGCGCTCAGCCTTTCAGTGAGATGCAAATTGCTGACAACCCACTGAGTATCTGGGAAAAGCTGTAAGCCAGTTTCTGTCACACCCCATAATGTGGGCACTACATCGAGAGGTGCCTCTTAACCACAGTCAGCCTCAGCTTTTGGAGCCAGGCCTGGACCGTCTCATATTAGCACTAGAAAATTGTCTTTGAAGGCTTTAGAAATTGATGTGATGTGATTTAGGCACTTTCCTACAGAATAAACTAAGTTGGAGCAGTGCGATTTCTGACTCTGCCAAATCAGTATTGCAGACCATCCCATTCAGATATTCCAAAGGCAGATGATGTGTGGAGCAGCCAGCCACCCCACTTGCTGTCCTTAGAGCACAGCTTCTGCTGACTAGTATCATCACACAATGTTTCTGTTACTCTGTCAGAGTGCAGTCTAGAATCAGATTTCATTGCTGCTAAAATCTGAATCTGAGCAATGTGCATCTTTTCAGCATACCTAATTCATATGGTTTTTGTGCATTTATTTGGCTTCACGTATAAAATGTTATTGGGGCAGAAAAAAAACCCCAACCTAGCAATTAGGGTAAACAATCACCCTACTCTCTGTTCTCCATTTATGGTTTTGCACTCAGTATATTTGTGTTCCAGCATATTTGCAAGCAAAACACTCATGTCTCATTTAAGATGTATTTATAGCATTATTGGACAGCAAGTCTGAATCAGCCTTGTACATGAGAGAAATAAGTGGATGTAATGTTTAATCCAAATTTAGATGCTTACACTGAAAAAGTGGGCTGCAATAGATTTTCTGATTCAAATAGAAGACTACTTTCATGTTCATCTTCTTATTTTGTAGGTACTATGTAAACAGTATGGATTTTCCCTGCTTTTATGTTTCCTATGTTTCTATATTAAAAACAAAAAAATCAAAAAATGCCCAAATACAATTCTATAAAAATGGAGTCAGTCCTTGTGACAAAATGTGACAAAAGCCTTCACTCTTGCTGTGGAGCACAGTTCAGGAATTCCAGACAGCCACAGTCCCCTAGGGCTTTTCAAAGTCAGTTGGCAGCTTTATTCTTTCACATAGTCTGTGTCCCAACTTTGTAGCCAGAGAATCCAACACAGACTATGCCAGCTGGATTTAAAGCCCAGCTGGCATCCTCAGCCAGTACTTCCCCTGGGCAGATACGTGAGGTTTTCATTCAAATGGAGGAGTGTGACATCAAGATTCTTTCCGCTAGACTTATAATTTATGCAATAAAAATTGTGTCAAGTTTAACCAGGAATTTCATTTTGACTATATGTTGTCTATGAGAAGGTATGTTGAAATTGGCATAAATACCTGTTCCCCTCTCCCCACCCCTCTTTAGACAGAGCACTTATTTGTCCTGTTTATGTCTCCTGTCTGCAATACATCTCCTCGAGATCACTTGCTTGGTATTCTTCACATGTGCCTAGAAAGTCTTAATCTGGGTTTAGTATGGCCTTTAGGAAGACAAACCTTATTCAGGACCTTCCCTGCGAAGCTCCACACTGGCGAGTACTAACATTTCTAGTGGTCTCTAAGTTCTGGGACTCACTTCTCCTTAATGGGTACCTTGACTTTTTTCTGACCACATTAAAAAAACACCCTCTCTTTTTTAACAGTATCATAACAGGTCTGCAGAATCTCTCTCTAGCTACTCCTCTTATTAGATGATCATATTAGGTTATCCCAACTTAATTAAGAAATGAAGGTTATGCAGTCACCCTGTCTATGCTTGTGTTAATCTTCCTGCCAGCTTCTCTTTGTTTTTTTAATGCATGCATCTCTAAGTTCCTTTTTAGTTGAGGTAAAGTTAATTGCTGTTCTGTAATAGGGATAGAAGAGACAAATTAATGCCAATTTTGAAGGAAGGAAGCAGAATTTTTATACTTTTTATTTGGCAACAGTCTTCAAAGGCTATATGGAGTGAGTTCAGGTATGTCCCATAGGAAAGGCTTAGGAAGCAAAACCTAGAAAATTTGCAGAAGGCCAGGCTTCATCACTTTAACATGGTAAATAACTTGCAATGCATTACATAATCTTTGGTCTTCTAATGTAAATATGGCCTGTGTTTTATGTAGCAGTGATTCATCTCATGTAGACTGTTGTGTGCTTCAGCAGTCTCTTCTCATGGTGGGGATTTAATCATTTTAAATTTTGGGGCTATGCGAAAATTACTCTGCTTTCAAATCTGTCTTTCCTTTGAAAAATGAAGATGTGAACAAGTACGCCAGGCATTCTAGTTAATGGAGTCTAACGCTGATGTGAGCGATTTCTTCTAACCCTAAAGATTAACAGCTCTGTCTGTAGATGCTTGTGAAGTATTGCATAGGATTTACACGCCCTGTTGCTGCTTCTGTATATAGATGTGTGGCACTATCCTGTCCAGAATCCAGACAGAATCATCTATCAGCTTCTGTATCATCTGAAAAGAAAACAGCAGGACACTCATACACTGGAGTGTTTACTGCACCTCTGTACACCATGGATCAATGGCAATCAATGATTGAATCATACATTCTTGCTCTGCTGTACAAAAACAATAACACAGCCACTTTAGACATGTCTTCTCCCTTTTTGAGCACTCTTACCTTTTCCAGATTTCCTGACCCAGTGTGGATTAAAGATTACTCACCACGCTATGCAATTACTTTTCTGTTCAAGTGTGTCTGGTGTGTGCTAAACTGCTTTGTGAAAGCTGTGGATACCTGTACTTTCAGTATGACACTTTGACGAAAATAATGATAATATCTGGAATTGCTGTTCTTGACACAAGGGGCATTTGAAAAGTGAAAATTAAACCGTGGGTTGATTTCAGTGCACTAAATCAGTATTTAATAATGCCTCCTCTAAAAAATAACAAGCTACAGTATTTTATCAGTGTTCTCCAATGAAATGCAGTCCAGCAAGAGCTCAAGTAGAATGAAGTTTGAAAACTAGAGGTCATGCTGTTTTGTAGAGAAGGAAAGAAAAACTCCAGGACAGAAATCCCAGAAACGTGTATTTGTTGCCTCTTAGAATTGCCTCAGCATTCAAAGGCTGGCAAAGAGGGATACTGAGTGGGAAGGAGAGCAAGAAAGTACCACCTCTGGTAAGGAAGTCCACAAGAGATTTTGAGAAGGTGGCCCACCCTATTTTCATAGTTCTGCCAATCTGCACTTTGACGGTTAATACCTACGTTGTGGCAGTTGCCTCCAGATTTGAAGCACTGATGAATATTTTGTGCATTTGTGTCGTTTTGAATATTGGGCATTCAGAGTGTTTGCCACTGACAGGTGCTTGTGACACCAGAAAGAACTAGCTCTCCTCTATCTGGTTTATTTACAGGTAGAAACAATTCAGTATTTTTGTTCTTTGTCCAGTGCTTCTGCTACTTGTAAACCTTTTCGTCTCCAGGTTTTGGCCCCTTCAACATTTCCACATGTGGGAATTAGACTAGATAAGTAAAAAATGGGTTTGCATTTTGATTTTAGATGCAGTTTCTGTGCAGAATTTGATCTCTTAGAGAACACACTCATATCTAAGAATTTGCTCAATGCTTTGTTTGCTTCTTGCTTAAACAACCTGAGTAACGGATAAAGTGGGTACATGTGAGGGAGACTGACAAATAATTCACTTGAAGTTTTAGGCTCTTCCACCTTTGCAGAAGTCATTCAGGTGACTAATGCAGAATTTCTTGCTCAACACAGCTGTGCCTCTTTTCAGGTGTCAAAATAAAATGGAGTATCTATACACAAATAGTAAAATATTCTTTATAAAAGGGAAGAAATTAACAGATTTTACTGAGAAACAGGTAAGCCGGCTGTCACACAGCAGAAAATATCATTTCACAGAATCTGATGACAAAGAGTGTACTTTTTCTGGAAGTGACATAGTGTCCATATTCACACTATATCTGTTCAAGTGGAGAACAGGAGAGAAAAGGATAAGATGGATGTGGCTTATCCTTCTGCTGAAGCCTTTGTGTAGCTGTGTAACTCATTAAGCAGTCCTGATCAGAAATTATAGTCTAGGGCATTTCCTGATATTTTCATGACCCAATGAAAATTTGAAGAGGTGCTAAACTCAGCTGGTCACTAACTGATCCACGATGTCTATAATAACCCATTGGATTTGGCTTCATTGGGCAATTAAAGCCTCTGAATTCCTCCCATGGTGCCCATGTTTCTTCTGTTTTGGTTTGAGGATCAGGCTTACGTGCTTTGCAGCCAGGCTGGAGCTGGAGCTTCACCTGAAGCAATACAATTCCGACTACTCCTGCAAAGACCTTGTTAAAAGTGTAGATTTCTTCCACAGGGTCTGTAAAAATCCATTTCTCTATTTCAGATAAATGAGATGGTAATAAAAACAGCTACACAGATAGTAAGCATTATAATAATTCTGAATACTGGGGAGTTTTGTTTCATCCATACAGGCTCTCTGGTTGTACTTACTGCTTTTTTATGAGGTAATACCTGAAAAAAAACCTGCGAACAGTATATAAATCATGAGAATGATGTTGTAGCAATTCAAATGCAAATGATATTTCTCCATTTATCAGAAAGCCTTTTCCTGATTAGGTTTTCATGGACTTGAAATCTGTTGTTAAATACTCTTATTTTATGCTTAAACTTAAATAACATTATAATAGCACCAAAGCAATGTAATTTCTGCTGAAAGATGCAATTTGTAATTTGCCACAATGAATTCACTGCAGGAAAATACAGGAGAATTAAAAACAGAGTCGTATTGGATTTTTGTCTTTGGAAAATTTCTTTTCATCTTGATTGGTGCCATATACTAGATAAAATTACAGAAAACTCCATGTTTTCCCTGTCCTTGTGGTCCTCTGGAGAGCTCTGACTCCATATCCTCTGTGCTACAGATGCTACTTGTAAGCTCAACAGCCCTTCAGCCTACTTGTATTTACAAGACTGTATTTTTTTGAAACCATTTGAAGTGGCAGGTTTTAGTGCTGAAGAGAAGGAAACCCTCTTGCCCTTCCTCCCTTCTCCCCTACAGTGCGTCATCCCGGCATTTTGCCCATAGTCACCCCTGGAGTGGGTGAGGTTGCCACAGCAACAGCACATACTCTGTCACACCCCCTATAGCTATAGAAGTGTGAGTCAGTTTGAAAGTTTTACTAGCTTTTTATTCGTCTGCGATGTAGTGCTCAGCCATCTGCAGTGACTTACCCCTCCAGTACTTACAAACCTGCTGGTAACCCTCGATGGGGTCACTTTTGGTGTTTTCACATCCATCCTTTGGGATGAAATCTCTGCAATCCTAGGCAGCTGGTCACCTGCCCAACCCGCAGCTGGGTCATCAGCCATCCCATAGACATGCCAGGCAGTTGGGCAATAGCTAAGTTGATACATACTTTTGACAGGATGTGTAAAGCCAGCAGCAGCGAGTAACTGCAGAGGAATAAAACTGGAGTTGCCTACAGTGCATTGTAAAACCTTATTTTCTTGCTGTTACAGTAGTGTGATAAACGTTCAGTAATACCTAATTTACAACCCTGCTTATTTTTTCAGACATGGAGATGACTTGATTGTGACACCATTTGCTCAGGTAGGCACAATTTTGCCATATTTCTCACGCAATCTTGCAATTTAAAGCCTAAATGGCCAAACCACGTGTTTTCCATTGTTACTATTATATAAGATACGTTTGTTTGAAATGGGAAAAAACAATTGTCTAAACAGGAAGTCATAAACCTCCCACCCTTGTTGTCTGTACGTCTCTTTTTTGATTATCTAAAAAGTTGAAGTGCAACGCAATAAACACCTTTAACTGATGCATTTTCAAATACTGTAGCAGACGAGCACGATGAAGACAAATCTGTACTCTGTTATTCTCCTGCTTTTTATAATTGCAATTTCTCCTTTAGAACATTTTTTATGCATGCAATACAAGGTAATTTTTAGATGTGAGATAAGTTTTACCCGGAATACTTATGTTCCTTTACAAAATCATCTCTATTTGTTTGGTTTTTCCATTCAGATTCTGTTTTATAAAATATCAGCTCAAAATTCCATATCATTTAGATTGAAACTCCACAACTTTTAGCAATAGACATGCCTTATCATGTATGAAAACTTAACATTGCTATTTCTTGAACTCATGCTGATAGGTTTTACACTGTAATAGATAGGAATGAAAGTCAATTCAGTGTAACTACAGGGGGAAAAAACAAATCTGGAAATCATAAGTGATTGAAGGTGAATGGAAAGAGAAAGGCTGAGTCACCCAGAAGCCTCAAACAAGAATAAGGTGTCCAACCTGAGTCTGAATATGCAGGTTGCTTTGGTCTAATGATAAGCTGTTAAAACAGTTAATATTAATTTAATAGGTTATTACATGTTCAATTATACTGTAAACTGATACAGTGTTTATACAGCTCTCTGGTCAAATCCTTAATATGAAGAACACCTTCATCTTTATTAGCAGAGGTAATATTAAGCCAGGGCCTTTTCTAAGAATACTTTAAGATCACTCAAATGGTAAATGTACTGGAAAAAATACTGGCAGGCAAGAAAGTACAGGAAAAACAAGAAAAAGAAAAAGTAAAACCACTTCTGATTTTAGTACCTTGGGAAACATAAAAATCCTAAGTCTTGAGCACAGAAAAAAATACAAATTTTATGGTGGTGAAGCGATCCAATAATATTTTCTATAGTTCATGTTCACTGTCATCTGATTTTTTATTACAAATTATGCCATATAGATAAGACACATAATAATATGTCTAAAAAACCAGCAAGTATTACACACCATTTATGGATATTTTTTTTTTGCTGGGACAAAGCACTCTATCAGTTTTAAGGGTAGTGTCACATTCTTGTTGGTGTTGATTGACATGCTTTAGCAATTAAAGCAGGAGCAGTTGAATGTTATTGCTACTTGCACCAACATGCCATAATTGATTATTTGAGAGCTTTAGTATTTCAGTGCAAAAATCCTATTAGCAGTGGTTTAAATGAGCCTGGTTTCATTTGCATCGAACAAGAAAAAGAGCACTCGTAAGGTGAGTTATCACATGTCACATTCCCTGACACAGGGGGAATTGAGATGCTGTTGAGAGACCATGCCTAATAGAGGGGAAGTGACATCTGATTAGACTTTTATGAAAAATGTAGCCCTTATCTAAAGATTATTTGAATATGCAAAATCCCATCTCTCAGTGGAGCCCGATCACAGGCTGCATCTGCAGCTAAGCACAGGGCCCATGCCTCTGAGTTACATTAGCAGTGTTAGGACCTCGCTCAGGACTTCAGAAATTGGATCCCATATGCCAGTAAAATGTCTATGCATCATACAAACTACCCTTTTAATATATTCCTAGAGCAATATTTCACCACTTATGTACATTTTTTGCATTGCAAACAGTAAATCCATTTTAATCCATTCAGGGTTTCCTGGTGGCAGGAGGTCAGGGCACATGGACCACATGTTCCAGTTATTTCAAATCATCTGTATTTTCTTCAGCTGATCAGGAAGCTTGTTTCCTCTGATCATGAGCCACCTGGTGGTAATAGATCCAATTTTAGCATTTCAGTTTCTATTCAGCACATCACCATGGTAGTGTGGCTGCATTTGTTAACTGGAGGCATGGTGGCATGCTGTGTCCCCCACGTAGAATCTGGCTCCAAGACAAGATAATTTACTATTTTTACCAGAATGGAATTTTGTAAGCTAAAATAAAAAAATCTATTATGAGGATATTTTTAGTTGCATTTCCCTATATTGTAATATACAGCAGCTGCTGTAATTTCATTATTCATAGAATTTTGCTTTTAAAAATAAAATCATTTGAGTGATTTGAAATTTAAGGATGAGTTCTGTACTGTTTTTATAATTAAAGAAGTTTGAGGTTTTAATGCAGTTGCAACTGTTTGTATGTAACTTTATTTTGAAAATAATGTTATTTACTTAAGGATTAAACCTGAAGAGGCTTGCAGGTGACTGGTTGCTTTTTGCACACAAATCTGAGTCTGGCCCTGAGCAACCTTGCAGCTCTGTACACTTCTTTCGCCAGCACCTCACATGCTAAATGTCCTGTTATTTCAGATCCAACACATACCTCGGCTAGGTTCATTTTTTCACCTGGCATCTGCTTAGCCTACTAACCTTTCTGAAACTCATCCCTGCACAGCAGGTACGGAGTCATTCAGGGCAGTCCAGCAGAGGCAGAGCTAATAAGCATAGCTGTACCTGAGGAGCCACTGAGGAGCCACTTGGCTACCTTTGTGCATGCTCCAAATTCCCAGTGCACCTGCATATACAGCAAAATTGAGTCCAGCAGGGCTTATTGAGTAGCGTTGGGGTTTAACCCTGGCTGGCAACTAAGCCCCACACAGATTCTCACTCGCTTCCCCCCGTGGTGGGATGCGGGAGAGAATCAGAAGGGTAAAAGTGAGAAAACTCGTGGGTTGAGATAGACAGTTTAATGGGTAAAGCAAAAGCTGCACATGCAAGCAAAGCAAAACAAGGAATTCACTCACCGCTTCGCATGGGCAGGCAGGGGTTTGGCCATTCCCAGGAAAACTGGGCTCTGTCAAGTGTAATGGTTACTTGGGATGACAAGCACCATCACTACAAGCGTCCCCCCGTTCCTCCTTCTTCCCCCAGCTTTACATACTGAGCATGACATTCTATGGTATGGAACATCCCTTTGGCCAGTTTGGGTCAGCTGTCCTGGCTCTGCTCCCTCCTGGCCTCTTGTGCACCTGCTCACGGGCAGAGCATGGGAAACTGAAAAGTCGTTGATACAGAGTATGTACTGCTCAGCAACAACTAAAACATCAGTGTGTTATCAACATTATTCTCACACCAAATCCAAACCACAGAAGTATACCAGCTGCTGAGAAGAAAATTAACTCTATCCCAGCCGAAACCAGGACAAGCAGAAACTTGCAGCTGGCAAAACTAACTACATTTTTTTTTTGGCCTTTTTTTTTACATTTTTTGGCCTGAGACAGCTCTGGGAGCTACATAAATATGTATCTTTGATAATAAGAGCATATACAAGCCATCTCAGCATCCTGGCACACATAAACTGAAGCTAGGCAGACTGACCAAAGAGAATTGAAACTGAGCTACAGTCACTAAAGTGTGTGTCTTACCTTAGTAGGCCCAACGTTTTTTTCCATTTATGCTTTCCTTCTCCTTCCACCTCCATCTCATCCTTTCCATTTACAATATTTTCATACTTCAGCAGTTTTTATTTGCATTTTATGTATTCATTTTTGAACTTTTGAACTCCAAGATCTTCTTTCCCTTTCTGCTCAGTTTATGCCTGATTTCCATCTGTGTATATCCAAGATCTAAATACAACATTTGTTAGTGTCAACTGTACCCTGGGCACGCAAATTTGATGGCATATACAATTATTTTTATTCTGTGATGAATGTAAAATATATGAGTTTGCTTCCTGATCTTTAGAAAGGAAAACATCATTAAATTAATACTGTCTAATTAGGCAACACATGTATTTGTATTTTTATTATCTTAACTCATTTGGGAATTACCTTGAGCTTGAACACTGCCAATCATTATTATCTCCTGAGTATTTTCTGTCTTTTACAGGCTTTCACTGAATTCTTCTTTTCTCTTCAGCCTCCTACCCCCTTCCTACCACATGTATAAGCTTCAGGGCCTATGAAAAGATGTTTGTATCCTCCTTGATGCAGACATCTGCAAAACCAAGTTCCCATTCATACCTGTTATTCCTAGGAGGGGTTCGCCAGGGAATCAGCCCACTCTGGGCTGAGAAACAACAATGGCCAACTCCTGCAAAGACATACCAGTGATTAGTGTTGCTGCTTCCTCCCGTTCCCTGTCTGGTTCCAAAGAACTTGTGGTTCCACTCTGACCAGCTGAAATGCCTCTCCCTAGTTGGTGAGGTGCATCTTACTACCGTTACATAGTACAAAGTGTGTTGCATTTACCCTACTGCATTCAGAAGAGTGCCTACACCACTGATAACAAGACGATGCTCCTCTACTGCTCCTCTACTGCCTCCACTAGCTGTGGTCTTGCATGAAATTAGGTCAGAAAGGGTAGTTCGTTTATCTCATCTTTCCCAATGTGCAAAGTTTGTAAAAGCCTGCAGACATTTTCCCCCGGTTGATGTGATACCTTCCTCTTACTCTGCCCCTCTGCACTAGGTCCCCAAATCAACTGTACCCCTTAAGGGAACCACTTGAATTTTCCTGGAAGCCTAGACAATCATGTTCCCTTTGTCCTTTGAGGTTTGTGGGGGCTGAACTGCAAATGGAGGACTCTGTAATCACTTCTTACGCATAAAGTATTAGGCTTGCATGGGCTATTCTCTTCCAAACATGAATGTTTTTATGGTCATTTCAAAAAAATATGTATTCTGTGAAAGCTTTCTTCCTTTTCAAGTAAGTCTGCCTTTTCACAAATAATGAGTTGTTCATGAGGAAAAAAAAAAAAAAAGAAATAAACTATTGCCCTTGTATTGCAGACATGTTATTGTTAAATAATGTTCAAAGGCTTCAGACAAACCAACCCTGAAAACCTTTTACAGTTGTTTTGCAATGTCTTTTCCTTTTTCTTTCAGCACAGTGGAGCAAAGATAAGTCAGTCTCACCTGTGCAGGAATTTAGACTGAAACCATTTTGTCTGTTCCAGGTGCTGGCCAGCCTGCGTACTGTACGGAATAACTTTGCTGCATTAACCAATTTACAAGATCGAGCACCCAGCAAGTGAGTGTCAGTTTTTGGCCACTGAACTTTTTGCAGTGATACTTCTTAAAAGTAAAGTAAGAATAACAGTTAGATGTTAACAGATTTCAGTCTGTGCCACCAAACATGTGGATGAGTAATGAGTTTATTAATCCCTTGAAGATGCTATACTTGATAGCTGAGACAACAGTCCTCTTGCCTACTAGTCTCTCTTGCATTGCCATCCTTGCATAACCTTGGAGTGGTTTTGTGCAATTTGTGTAATTTTCAATAACTTAGTCATATGTCAAAGATCATTCAAAGATGACCATTCAGGCAGAATCTGAGTCTTGCAAATGAACCAAAGCGAGCAGACAGCTACACTCATTGTGACCTACTTGCGTGATCTAAACATAGAACTCTGCGTAACTCATCCAAGATAATGACATCCCACTTATCCACAGTAGTTCATGATTATAAAGGAGACATTATAAATATGATCTTTCTCCAATTGTGTTACAGCATCACAGTTAACATTAGCATTAGTTACACTGGCAATTTTTGTAGTGAAGTCGTTTCCCACACCCGAAATGTGTGTCCCTAGAGCTTAGAAGTAATTAGCATTCCAAAGACAGCTGCCTACCATTTCATATGCAGTGCCAGTAAAAGATATTTCCAGCCTCCTGGGCTGGAATATGCAGACCCTATGTGGCCCCTGCTTGCAGTCATTCACACATCCCTACACAGCTATGTCAGCCCAGCAACTTCTAGCTGTCTTCAGTGGGCAAAGCAGTCCACTGAGCTGTTTGCCTTAAAGATTATTGTGAAAGGTATATGCAAAATAATAGAGTGAAAAAGATTTTTTTTTTTCAAGTGAGAGAGCAATGGGAACTGCAAGCTGTGTTAGAATAATGGTAACTGTATATAAGTAAACTTCAGGATACATATAAGCTCTAGGTATGATTGGGCAGGTTTTTTATGAACTTGCAAATTCCTAAAATATTCCTCTCTTGGAGTTCCCAATCTGCAGAAAGTTTTCAGGGTGAGTTGTGAATTCCCTTCTACATTAGAAAGAAATACCTGTTGTAAACAAACTGTTTATTTTGCAATGCCAGGGAATTCCAGTCCGAAATGTGTTTTCTGTTACATTATTTCAGGATTCAATCATCTGTGAGCTTATCAGGCATATACCTATTTTTCCTTTCTTTTAAACAGACGATCACCAATGTGTAACCAACCATCTATTAACAAAGCAACCATAACAGGTAAGAAGAATTAATATGACTAAAATTCCTCTTTGAAACCATCATGGGTTTCTAAATTTATCATTTATTTCTAAAGACACCTCACTGAAAACTACAGTTTATAATAATATCTCTATGTTGTTTCATATCCTTGTATGTGTTATATTAAAGAAGATTTGAGTAATGTAATGACTCAAACTGATGACTTTTGGTGTTGTATCATGTTAGCTTTCTGATATCTGTCTTATTATCCTGGTTTTAATTTAAGTTCTTTCCCAGATATTCTTTTCCCCCTACCAATGTGCGGCCGTATCATGATTACCTTCATTAGTAACTTCTTGCAATGAAATATAGTAGAAAGAATTGGTATGAGGAACACGTTGATCTTTCCTTTGGGAGTTGGGACATGGAGTTCTGTCACTATACCAAGGCAGTCTTTACATTACAAGCCCTTAGGCAATTAGAAGAAATTTTCAAAACTGACTTTTCTGGTTTAGGATGGTAAATTCTATTTCTGTAACATTTGTAAGTGCATAAGATAACAATAATTCCTTTGTAAAAAACACTATTATTTCTTGTAAAAAACACTATTATTTCTAAAGAAACATCAACTTGAAAAAGGATCAGCATTGTAAGTTCTGTGAACACTTTTGAAAAGTTTACCCTGTGGCACTTTTGGTTAATATTATGGCAACTTGGACTTGGACATCTTTATGGGAACACACTTTATTTGACCTCATATTTTTTACATCATGTTAATCCATGTGTTCTTACACTGTTTAATTTTATAGTTACATTCTTTATGGTGTGTCGGCAGACTGAAAAAGCATTTGCTTTGCCTCTTGATGAAAGTATACAGACACTTATTAAACAGGAAATTTATCATTTAAAATAAAAACTTAATTTTTCCAGAATTTTCAAAATAGCATATCTTTTTAATTGTATAATAGATTTGTAACCCAAGGAAGAAGGTTCAGTTCTTTTGAGAAATGTGGCTTTACGATGTTCAATACTTTCTGTCTTTAGGCTCTGGAGTATGTTAACATTAGGGTGGTTTTTTTCTAGCCTCACACAGTGCTCATATTTACCTCTAAAAGATCCAGTCTTGGCAGTTCTGTACAATATTATTCTCCTAGGAACTCATAATGTAATCTGAGAATATGTGTGTAGGACTCATCAGGGAATGGAGGGCTAAATCTTTAAATCTGTTCTATCAGCAGAAAAGCATCCTTAGGAATGTTCTGCGATCACACTTAGTTCATGGTAATTAAATATAGGAAAGGGAGACAGATAAATGCTTAGATCAATTATAATCATAATCCTTTGTTAATGTATTCCTTTACAAGGTAATCTTCTGCATCAGTTTCAAATAACTCTCCATGAGACATTTGGTTACTGCTAGATGTTACACCTGTTTTTAATTGCAGGGTTTGTCTCACAGTATAGTCGCGCAGAAGTCCGTTATCTTAACTGGAGATAGAGATACTGGAAAATAGGGCTTTTTCTTTGGTTCCAAGGGGCTAACTTTATAAAGCCTTTAACACAGTAAAGTCCCTGAGAGTAAAAGGATATTTGATGTCCAGAAGAGAAGAGATACATGTATGTGAATACAGAGTGAGCCTACCTTATGTGCTGTCCCACAGTTGTTTGCCTGAGGTCAGCTTCTTTTTCCCAGCAGGAGAAGCTGGTTAGACAGCAGGATCCAAGACACATGCTGCAAGGTGCTGCTATTCTTTTTAAATTACTCCTGATCTGAAGGTTTCCATTCAGTTAATCCTCAGAGTGCACTCTACATGTCAGAAGCAATAAATCATCTGAAATTTTACTGTTTAGAAGGAAGGTGGTGCAGTCAGTGCTGCAATTAATCTAGAAAATGCTTCTGTGTCAAGAAATTTAAAGGAAGCAAGAAGAGGCAAATAATAGTAAGGATAATTTAATCTAATTTAGTTTAATCTGATTTCTTAGAGATGCTGCTGGAATTACTGTGCCCAAATTATGCATTGAACTGGGTGATCTGTGGTCTGCATGCATTGGATATAAGTGGATAAAAGACTTTAATGACACAGGGAAGATATTAAGCCACTATAAAGCGTGAAAATGGCTACAATTCATTTTGATTGTTGAGTGGAGATAAAGGCTAGATACTATTCTGCCTGAACAGGTTTGTCTGTTCTTAATCATAGACTGTTTTTGGTATTTCCATGGCAACAAATTTCATGGCATAAGCACAGGTATGCATAGGTGCTCTCTTCAGGCATATAAAATCCTAGTAAAGCATGCTGCACTACAGCGCTATACCAAGAAGTAAGACATACTACAAAGTTTTTCCTGCTCTCCACAGAATGATTGAAAACCCTTTCAGATAAGCTTTTTGAATTATTCTGGGGAATATTTGAAAGGTAGTTTGTGCAGATCCTTCCTGCTGAGAAATCCTACTGATTGCGCTGGTCTCGGAGTTCATGTCATGGAATATCCAGAACAATACACCAGACAGGTAGAGCCCCATCACATCACACAGATGGTTCAGCTAGCGAACTCAATGAGAGCTGGTCACCAGTGTGAAAACTAGGTAACTGGAAGACACAGCATCACTAAACTATGTCAATGCTAACCCAGCAAAAGACGCTTAAGATGGATGGACAGGTTATGTTGCTAAGCTTCCTGGAAGAAGTGTCTTTGGGAAGACAACCGAGGAAAATGGATGATCACAGAAAGCAAAAGTGTAGCAAAAGCAAACTGCTGCAGAAGATACGGAGAAAAACTCAAGGGAAAAATAAAAATGGATTTAGTAAAACCAAGTGACTAAAACAGCAAGGGCAAAATTCTCCCATTTACTATTTTAAGGATTCACCCTGAGACATGACTGTGGGAGACAATGCATTAGCAAAAAGTAAGAAACTGTGGAACTGAGAAGTGAAACAGCACAGGAATCAAATGTTTAAATTCTTAGAAACAACAGCAACCACAGTGGCCTTAAAATTTGAAGCGAGTTTTCAGTGTAAATATGTAAACCATGATCAAAATATGGTCTGTTCTGTTCCATATGTCCACATATATCTGTTTTAGAAACTGTGTTGAAGGATGGTAATGAATATCAATGGCATACTTGTTCTTCAGTATCAGCCAAGTATGCTATAGCATGCTGAGTGTTCCTTTTGCAAATTAGGGGGTAGGAGGTGGGAGCTTTTCATGTAACAACAGACTTCTTAGATGGCGCTTAACTTGCTTTAGACATCTAGGATGTAGATACCTATTTTATCTATAGTCAGTGTGAATAAGCAGGCACGCAAAGTGACTTAATTTAGATGTTTTCTTTACAGGGAGATGAATTGCTCCCTGAAAGTGCCATCTCCCATGACTGAGAGCAGTCTGGGATAACTCCCTGTTTTGCTGTACAGTGCTTCCTTATGTGCTGTTCTGTGCTTCAACCAGAAGAGGGGTTCCTCTCACTATGAGTCACATTTTCCAGGCAGTGATATGAACAGTGTTTCAAGCTGATAGTAATTCCTTCAACACAACCAGTAAATTATAATGTTTCATTTAATAAAATAAATAAATAAATAAAATAATAATTAAAAAAAAAACAAACCACAACTGCTGTGACTCAAGAACTGAGCATGCAAGTTTTCATTTTTGACTGATAAAAAAGTGAGCAAAAATTAGATATCTTTTTGATTACTAGAGTTCTAATATCTGCATTTCTAAATCAGAATAATTTTAATTAGGAAGGAACCATATAAGGTATTTCTTGATACATGTCAGATTTAAAACTGGTAGAGATCTTACAGTTTCTCTGTCTACTAATTGTCTACTAATGACAATTTGCAAACTCAGTCTGGAAGCTGCTTTTATGTGCAAAGATTCTGCATGCAGAAGGAGGCAAGTTTGCCCAAAAGAATAAGTTTCAACCACCAAATACTATCACAACTACTGATTAACTGGCAAGTCTTAGTTAACCTGAAATCACAGACACAGGGTCTGACTCATTAATATATACATATATTAGATAGACAATACCTAATTCATAGTAATAGCTTTAAAGTGGATTTAAATGTAATTACATAAGAGGACCTTTATATTACAAATGCAGTGCCAAAGGACCTGTAGGTGAATACTTGTATATCTAACAAAAAAGCAATTTAATCATAAAATAAATCATAATTGAAAAATTGTACTTTTTAGAAGCTACTACACTTTATGATTTTGCATCAAAACCTGTCACAAACCTATTTCATCAAATAGAGGAAAATATTTGGAGTTTTCCAGTAACAAGCTACATGTTTCCTTTATTAAAATGTAGGAAGCATATGGCTTAGTGTCAGGAAAACTACTTAAGATTTTATCATATGTACAAAAAACACAGTGCCAGAGAAATAGACTTTTTGCAAAGATTATGAGATTACAAATCTAACTGAAATAAATGACTACTCTATGCTTTGATGGCTTTTTATTGGACTAGAGTTACACTCTAGTTACACATACATGGCTCTGCATCTTAAATCCAGCAGAAATCAATAACCTTCTAATTAAATTGAAATTCTTGCATGTTTTTCATGGGCTTTATCTCACACATTTCATGATTTGTTTTGATTAGCTTCAGGTTTCCCAATCAAGTTTATGGTTGTGAAATGGGATCTACTAGACTTTTGCTAGAGATTTTTTTGTTATTACGTTGGCAGTGTAATGAATCTTTATTTAATAATTAAATATTAATTAATAAATTAAAGAATAGCCTCCTGTCTTTCAGTATGATACACCTAAATATCTCTATGGTAAGATAAACATCTATATTCATACAGACTAAACTCCTTCTAAATACAAGCAGCTGGGCATAACAAGAAAAAACAAAGGTGATGAAAATCAGTAGGTCACAAGTAATTGCACTGGAATAATAGATTATTGTGAGTGTGTATACCTTTGTGTAAGTGTCATTCATACCAGTTCTGTAATAGAAGGATTTTATTGAATAACAGGATGGAATTAAAATAGAGTAAGTTCTTGTTCAATAAGAAGTAACATTCTTGGTATGCAATATGCTTTAAACTATACAAAAGTCCCAAAGGCAAAGTGTTGCAAACCCTGCTATCTCTTCCAGGGTTTGACTGGAGTGTGCAGTGTACCACTGCATGGAGATGTCCACAGCAATCCAAATGTCTTTTATTCTTCCCTGTCTATTATTCCCCGATTCTGCCAGAGCACATCAGGGGATAAAGTAAACATGAGATCATGGGAGAGCAAAAGAAAGAAAAAGCAAAAATGCATGCCTTACGGAGGTTGATTCATGCAATGCTGGGGTAACTGCCACTAGCCTGGGAGTGGGTATATGGGATTGGTGGGATCCTAAGGTCTATGAAGACAGATACTTGAAAATAAAGAGCATTGTAGTTTTTTAACAAAGGAAGACTCATAATATCAGTGTCACATTTAAAGTGCTAAAGACTTCAGATTTCATACCCAGATTTAGGCAGATATACAAAGCATGCCATATTCAAGACATAATTGCAGTGTATGTATCACTCTCCTAGATTTAGTCAGCAGGATTACCTTTATAATGAGAACTTCCCACTCTTACTCAATTTTCCCACCGAATATATTTTTATCTTATTACAGACAAGTATTCCACAGTAAACTGCACTGCCAAACTCTGGGCAGAGGTGAGGTTAAATGCTCTGAAATCCTCCCTCAAGTTTATTGAGTAAAGGATTCTTTCCTGAATCACTGGAGAAGCCTGACACCGTGGTTTCAAAGGGGCATGTTCTTAATAAAATGGCCTTGGTTCTTTGTGCAGTATGTTGAATGATATGTAAGTGTTCTGTTCTTTGTACTTTTGCTTATATCCGTACACCTACAGATATTTTGAACACATTTAACTCATCTCAAATAATTATTTTAATTTCAGGATAAATACCACAGACATCTATACTTTCTAGTGTGAATGTGATTTGTAGCATTTTCACATCTTTCAGTCTGTGGTAAATGCCATCTGTTATTTGAGAAATTAGCAGATACGTATCTGCAGCCTTGCAGCAGGTTAAAAGTGTACATCAGCAGTAGCTGAATTAAAGCATTAAAAGTGCTTTATATGCACAAAAGTCACTGACATACACATGCCGGTCCACATCAGTTTGCTTCCTAGGGGATATATGTTCAATACACACATCTAGAAGTATTAGAACTTTTACTAAAGAGTCAGTTAAATGTGTCCCTTTAACTTCTGTGAATGCTTCTGAAATCCCTCCTTTATGTGAACTGTGTGAAGACAGTCATATTCATTACAGCTGTTTTCTCATATAGACAAAAAAAAATAGTACATTTTGTTTGGTGTAGATTTTATGCTACATGAAGAGTAGTAGAACAAGAGACAGGAGCTGACAAACCGAAAGAAAACTTTGTGGAAGGTTATATACCTACATTAAACTATTCATATTAATGGAGACATGAAAATGTGGTTTTTTTAAGGTACCCATAGCACATACACCTGTGTTATTTGTCAATGTCGATTGCATAAAAAAGTATTTATCGTTTTATGATTTCTATCCAACTCAGCTCCTGTATTTAAAACCAAAAAGCCTCTTACAAACTCACATCCTAGGCCTAATACTCTATTTTACATTAAATTGAAGTAGTTAACACAAAAAACATTGTAGAATTCAGAGCTGACTTACTTATCCTGGTGTTTTGTATTCATTTTATTAGCATCTATGCAACTCTATTGCTCTTTCATGTCTATAACATTCTTTTAGAACTTACCCATCCTCTATAAAGAAGTAATTTCCTTTTAAATAAAATAAAATAAAATAAAATAAAATAAAACAAAATTTTGCTGGTGTTATGTAGAGCTCTGTATGACACAGACCAATGTGCAAGGACTATTCTCTTCAGTTGTTGCTTTTTCTTGCTGCTGGTACCTCTCACAGCTTTTAAGCATCCACAAGTGGCATCAAGTTTTGAAACTCAGTAGGCCATTTGAAACTGCAGAGAAAAATGCTAAGGAAAAGAAAAACACATAGTTTTTGTCAGGAAAAAATATATTTTATCATAACTTAAAGGTATTAACACTAGTCTGGAATCCACTCTTTGGATTAATCAATCTAAACTTGTTATTAATAGATCAAATTAGAATGCAATTAGAAGATCAGTAGTCCTTCATATGGGATGGCATTTCAAAAGGCTTTTTTCATCTTTCATTAAGATGTTGTTACATAATATTCAAATGTGTTTGTGGTCTGCATCCTTGTTCAGTTTTAGAGTTAGTATAAGGTACTGATCTCAGGGTTTTGCATACTGGAACAGATGGTTGCAATGGAAGGAAGATTAAAAACTAAATGGCTTGTCTACATGGTGTACAGTGCTTCCTTCAATAGATTTATTTTGATGGGTGGCAATATTGCAGTTGTGGGTAAAATCTAAGATATATCTGAACCTAGAAAGTACTCCATTCTATTGTCTTTTTAGACCAGACCCCCACTGGCATTTGTGTGATAAACTCCACTATGAATGTATGTGTCAAGCTTCAGTTTGAGCAAAGAAATTATACTTTTGGATATTTGGATTGTCTAGCATTATTTTTTTTGTTGTTGTTGTGCAGTTCAGTTTGCATGGCAGTCTGTGCAGAAGGGCGCACAGGGAGGGCAACCTTCAGGAAACGGGCTATTTAATTCTGGGGGCCAGACAGAGGTAACCTCCTGTTGAAACAAAACATTTTTCTTAGGGTGCAGGAGCTGTCAGTCCTGATGTGCAAGAAGTCAGGTAGGAGAGGCAGAAGGCCAGCTTGGCCAAGACCTCTTAGCCAAACTAAACCACAAACCCAAAATACATAGGCAGTGGAGGCAGGGATATAGCTCCTGGGAACACTGTAAGGGATATGGCCTGAGTGCAGAGAGGGGATCAGGAAAGCCAAGGCACAGCTGGAGATGAACTTGGCTAGGAATGTGAACAATAAAACAATAACAGGAAGGATTTCTTCAGGTACATAGGAAAACAAAGGAGGATGAAAGAGTATGCCCCACTGATGAGCAAAATGGGAGACCTAGCTACAACTGACATGGAGACGGCTGAGGTATTCAACAACTTTTTTGCCTCAGTCTTCACCAGCAAGTGCTCTAGCCACATTGCCCAGTCCATAGAATCCAAAGGCAAGGACTGGGAGAATGAAGTACTGCCCACCATAGAGGATCAGGTTCCATCATATTTGAAAAGTTGTAGCAGACTGGTGAAATTCCACTGATTGGAAAAGGAGGAAAACCCCATTGCTAAAAACGGAAAAAAGGAAGACGTAGGGAACTATAGGCCGGTCAGTCTCACCTCTGAACTCGGCAAGATCATGGAACAGGTCCTCCTGGAAAATACACTAAGGCACATGGAGAACAGAGGGGTGATTGTGACAGCCAGCATGGCTTCACTAAGTGCAAAGTGTGTGTGACATTTGTGACAGATTTGGTGGCTTTCTATGACGGGGCTACAGCATTGATGGATAAGGGAAGAGTGACTGATGTCATCTACCTGGACTTGTGAAAAGAATCTGATACTCTCCCACACAACATCCTTTTCTCTAAAATGGAGAGACATAGATTTGAGGGGTGGACCACTCGGTGGATAACAAATTGACTAGATGTTCACACTTGAAGGGTTGCAGTCAACAGCTCAATGTCCAGGTGGGGACCAGTGGCAAGTCATGTCCCTCAGGAGTCCCTGCTGGAAGCAGTATTGTTTAACAACTTTGCTGGGGACATAGACAGTGGGATTGAGTGCACCCTCAGCAGGTTTGCAGATGACACCAAGTTAAGTGGTATGGTTGATACTTTAGAGGGAAGGGATGACATCCAGAGGGATCTCGACAGGCTTTAGAGGTGGGCCTGTGCAAACCTCATGAAGTTCAACATGGTCAAGTGAAATGTCCTGCACACATGTCAGGGCAATCTTAAGCACAATTACAGGCTGGGCCATAAGTGGATTGAGAGCAGCCCTGAGGAGAAAGACTTGGGGGTACTGGTGGCTGTAAAACTGGAGATGAGCCAGCAATGTGCACTAGCAGCCCAGAAAGCCAACTGAATCACAGGCTGCATCAAAAGAAGCGTGGCCAGCAGGTCAAGGGAGGTGATTCTGCCCCTCTACTTTGCTCTCATGAGACCCAACCCAACCTGGAGCACTATGTCCAGCTCTGGGGACCCTGACATAAGAAAGACATGGACCTGCTCAAGCAAGTCCAGAGGAGGGCTACAAAGATGATCAAGAGGCTGGAGCACCTCTCCCGTGAGGACAGGCTGAGAGAATTTGGGTTGTTCAGCCTGGAGAAGAGAAGGCTCCAGGGAGACCTTATTGCGGCTTTCCAGTACTTAGAGAGGGCCTAGCCTACAGGAAAGATGGGGAAGGAGTCTTTTTCAGGGAGAGTAGCAATAGGATGAAGGGTAATCATTTTAAATGGAAAGAGGGTAGATTTAGATTAGATATTAGGAAGAAATTCACTGTGAGGGTGGTGAGACACTGGAACAGGCTGCCCACAGAAGCTGTGGATGCCCCATCCCTGGCAGTGTTCAAGACCAGGCTGGATGGGGCTTGGAGCAACCTGGTCTAGTGGAAGGTGTCCCTGCCCACGGCAGGTGGGGTGGAACCAGAGAACCTTTAAGGTCCCTTCCAACCCACACTATTCTATTATTCCATGAATTCAGATAACAGATACAAAGAAACAGATTTATATTGTGCAGACCAGGGCAAAATTAGATTTCGCTCCCAGTGAAAGCTGGTCCATGTAGTTAGTAACCAACTAGCAGTGCAGATGCCCTTTGTTTTAGCTAGTTTCATCTTTTCTGTTTGCAAAATGATCACACAATTTTCCGACAAACATCCTGAATAAAGGATTGACAATCATCAGCTTCAGTGGAGTTGAACCAATCCCCCATCACTACCTTATAAAGTACTTTAAAGAGGCTTGTATATTGTTTTTTTAAACAATCAATAAATTTTGCATAAATAAAGCAGATTTGGAAAACAGCAATATTTAGATAAGCTACTCCTTTCAGTCAATCATTAAAGGCCTTATCTAGGTCATGATAAGGAGAGTTATCTCATTTACAGCCTTCTTATCCACAATAAAAACAAAATCTTATTGCTTTGTGACATACAGGGCCCAAATGACATTTAGACTATCATTAATTCGTATGTCTCCTGCCCATAGCAAACAAACGTATACAGTGAACAGGCAGGGAATTGGAGAGACAGGAGGCTGCTCCCCACCCAGTCTTCACAGTCACTTTGTCACTTTCAGGGGTGAACTAGCAGCTTTTTTCCTTGCATATACAGAGTTTGTGGGCATTTGATATTCATAAATGGAGGCCATATTTGCTTATATTCTATGAAAAACTAGCTCTGTCTGTCACAGTTTGTGCAGCACTGTAATGTGCTATAATGAAAAAATACCTGCTTAAAATGGGTCATTCAAAAAGATAACTATTAAATTATACTGCCCTTTCAAAAGGAATAGTATTTGTGTCCCCAGTTTGTCCCCCTTCCTTGGTTTAGGGAAGAGGTTTTTACTGACAGGATACATCTCTGAAGGCTTACTCAATGTTTTCTCTGTCTCAATTTGTAGACCTTTAATTAACGTCACAATTTTTTTCTAACTGAATGAGAGATTACAAATGAAATCTTTATCTAATGCACCTTTAAGATTGGTGGGTTTGTTAAATGGTGATTAACTTTCTTGAGGCAGAACAACAGGAAGAGGATTGACGTGGTTTTGAACAAAATAAGCTGCTCATGTATCATCTCACAGTCAAGGAAGTGACTAAAGCCATGGTACAAAATAGAATACCCTCTACACTTGTTTACTGCAAGGTACCATTGAAAAGTCTGGAAAATTCAGACTTTCAATACAGTGAAACTATGAGAAACCTGGGAGTTTTCAGGATCACCTAGAATGTTTAAACAATGACTTGCCCTGACTATACTAATTGCAAAATGGTGGTTTAAATTATGCCATTTAAAAATGCTAACTACCATGTATAATGAGAAGATGCCTTTTGCTCAGTATTATGAGCACCTTTGGTTTGCACTTGAACGTTGATACCTGATAGTCAAATGTGTAAGCTTTTATAAAAGAGCAAGTTACTTAAACAGGGAAGTACAATCAAGGGTTTGAAACATTGATGGCAAGAATGTCTACATAATTGAAACTAACTATCCAAATCAATAATTAGAAAATAACTGTAGTTGTTTTGCAGGGCATAGACTACAACACTTGGCCCTTATGTATGATTTTTAATTTGTCAACAGTCTGTTTTGGTAGAAGCGTGGTCAGATTAGGCAGTCCTGGGTTAACAATTGGACTTGATGATCTTAAAAGTCTTTTCCATCCTAAATGATTCTATGATTCCATGATCAAAGTGCATAGAGACTAGAAGGCAGCATAGGGCTGACCTCTGATTGTTATCTTCATCCTGCGCTTAAGGTTACTTTTCCTTAGGACTGCAGTGTAGTACAGCCTTGATTTCAAAATAGACTTACACATTTTGGAGTTAGTGGTCAGTTTAAAAAAAAAAAAAAAACAAAAAACACCTGAGAGGCATTATCAGTCTCCACATTGATAATCTGATATGCAACTCAACATAGGTCATCGCTTCTTACCTTTACATTGGTCTGATATTTTGCTGAATCAGTAAAAGTTCCTATATCACCATCTCACTCAAACTGTCCATTTTACTAGAAAGACAGACAAGATGACAGGCTTTGTGTGCTTCCTCTTGTTTCAGCTCAGCAGTGTCACTTATGGTTCACTAGTAGCTGAGAACTGTACATGACCCCAGGCTGCATTTGCTGTATCAGTAACAGAACAACTGAAAAGAGTGAAAGGTGGTTTGGTTTGTCGGACTGAGGTGAGAAGAATGAAAAATAAAAATAGGACTCCTGTCTATGTCATTATTCTCATTTCTGTTATGAATGCAGCCCATTGGCTGATGAATATAGAAAATAAAACTGTGCAGATGTGGCTTCTAGTTAGACGCAGTCTGAGTGCAGCTTCAATTTCACACTTCATCTAGCTTCTGACATCTCCGATAAGTGATGCATTATCTACTGTCCAATTGAAAAGATGGATTTGAAAGTAGACCTCTTTTCCATTAACAGGTTACCAAGAAACTGGTCCATTAAAGACTATTCACTTTCCTGAGGGTCCGTTTAAAAGTTAAGGGCTACATTGAGATCACCCATTGAAGAATCTAAGTTCTGCTTTTATTATATTGCAGGCTCCTGAGTATGGTGCCTGAACTCCAGGCTCAGACAACCCCAGAGACAAGCAAGAATAACAGCTCTTCTCTTGTAGACTAGGAAGTTCTGCAGGTCTCTCCACATAGTGTTTTGTCCATGCTCAGATAAAATGAATAAGTTACCCTAGGAACAGTGCTCACAGTTTAGGACCTACTCCTGCACATTTTCTCCAGGAGTGGCCTCTTCACCAGACAACAGGGACAGCCCCCCCTTTGCTCATTCTTTCTCTGACCTCAAGTATTTTGCATTACATTCTGCAGAGTGACTCATCTTCAGCTGGAAGGAGTAATTCCAGGTCTGGTGGTAGGAAAATTGGCTTGGACATACTGCACTTTGTCAGGAACTGGGATCAAAACATTAAAGAATTAGAAATGCTTAAAACTCGGGCTCATGCTCCCAAACCAGAAGTTCTAACATATTCAGGCCAAAAAACAAACAAACAAACAAAAAAACCAACCCCAAAACAAAAAAAACCCACAAAACCAACTGCTGTTTCCTCTCAGGCAACTCACCTGAGAAGACCTTTGGTGGTGGGAACCGGGAAGTTTGAGGGTAACTGCAGGGCACACCTTAGTCATGGATTCAGACATGCTTCCAGTCGGCTGGCTCAGTGTATGAAATCCCTCTGGACAGCTACAGGTTTTCTTTACAGTCAGGGGAGGCAGGCAGGCATCTCAGACAATCCGAGTGCTCTGTGGCAGCCCTAACCCCCCGAATGCCTAAGCAAGACCTTGAGAGTCATCCAACAGTCATTGCTTTGGTGTCACTGTTTATAAAAGAGACACAAGCAGTGGGTAGCCTAACATAGTCCCAAGAATTGCAAGGCGTTTCCTAGCAGAAGCCTATCGTGGAAAAGCTGAAACAAGGAATTTACCAGACTTACTTCTGGGACTTCAGGGGGGACGACAGGAGGCACTGAAAGACCAGTAGTTCTTACTGGAGAGCTTTTGCTTGAAATGTTAAAAGCACCAGGATATGACTTCCTTGAAACTCACTAATCAAATCCCAGCCATAGCACTGAGGCAGGTTTGCACAGCTCTGTGACTTTTGCTTTCTGTTAATAGAATTGGAAAGTTTTGGTGGTTTTATTATAGTCTTTAATCAGGTCACAGTTTAGAAGATTCAGCCCTATCTTTTGTAGGAGCAGACTTTTTTTGTACCAGAAATGTCTTGATTTTATCCACATTATGATGATATTCTGAATTAATGACACAGCTGTGGTCACATGCATAAAGTTCTAGTTGATACTAAATATTCAATATTATTCCAAATATTTAGATTAAAATACTAGTAGCAAATTGCCAATCTAATTCATTATTCCTTCCCTATGCAGTATTTTAAAATTAATTTCTGCAACTGATATTTACCTTTGAAAGTGCAAATTAGATATAAAGTTCAATTAATTCTAAGCCAGATAAAACATGAAAATGACAGACAATAAATTATATTATAGGATGATATGATAAAAATTAATGGTTTCTTTCCTTAATAATAATGAACAAGGTAGGATTACACCTGAGTGAGTAAATTTGCCTCTAGGTAACTTACTACTATGCTAAAGAAACAGTAAATAACTCAGAAATATATTAAAGAAGTGACTACTGGACTATCAAGCATTTAAAAAATCCCCTTGTATTAAACAAGGTGTATGTTAGCACCTTACCTAGTGGACATACTATTGACTAATTAGTCTTTAATAGAAGGAGTGCAAAAGTGACTAGCAGAAGCCCAGGAAGAAGTCAGTGCCAAAGAAATTAAGGAGAAAATCAGAAAACAGTTCGACATAGTTGAGCTACCTGAACTGAGTGTTACCAATGTGATGCAGAAGGGTCTGAAAGGTAACGGGAGGCAACTAGTGGGAAAGAAACCAACATTTGTTTGGGAGAGTCTTTAACACTGTAATTGTTATTATTGTTGATGTGGGTTTTGTTGTTAATACTATTGGTTTTGAATCCCACCTTCCCACTGAATTTTCGGAGAGGCAGCAATGGTAAATGAACCGACACACACCCAAAATGTTGTTGTTTTGTTTTTTTTTTTTTTAATTATGTCCTTTCGGTTTCCTAAACAAAAAGGCATCTGTGTGATCTATGTCAGCATTTCAGCTCCAGAAATACCTTTTTCCTCCATTGGGTTCCTTTTTTTTTTTTTTTTTTTTTTTTTGAGGCAGGGGGGATGTCAAAACTTTTTTGGCAGATAGAAAGGCTGTTTGAACCTTGTCCCTATTCAATCTTCAGCTCTGAAAACTTATCAAACAAAGGAGGTGGGCAGAGAAGAATTAGTCCTAAAGCAATCTATGTCTTTGCATTTCAAGGCACTGTTTTCAGAGAATGAGCAAACAGCTGACATGCATAGTACACATGCCTTTCACACAGGAAAGCAATTATCAGGTGGTGAAACCACTGAGTTCTCACATGCTTCTGCTACTTGGAAGTGTATGTAAGCATGTTACTTATCAGCCATAGATTTTCACTGTATGATACTGTAAAACCAGTGATTTCCTTGCTTCTGCTAATTCTCATGATGAAACTTTTTTTTTCTGAGTAAAACCTGAAGCTGAAGCACCAATAAGTCTATTACAACAGTTTTCTCTGGTCTAGTGTAGTCTGCCCTCCCTGCAGATTTATACTGCCCTGAGTTTCATGTCTCGCTACCTTCCCTGGTTGGCTTATTTGTTCTTTAGGAGGTACAGGTGGCCGCAGTGGGAGAAGAAACTAGGAAGACAAAGGATCCTTTTAGCCTCAGTATACATTGCAAAAAAGAAAGGCACAGTTCTGTTCCACAAATGCTATTGTCTAAACATAGCCACTGGAACACAGAGTTGATGCTCAAAGGAGTAAAAGTTGCTTCAACAAATCGTTATGTGTTTGTGTAAGACTTGGTGTGTGGAAGTACTTGCCAGTTTCTACCTTGAATCTCTTTTCTCCAAAGATGTTAGTTTTGTCTAAAAAATACAGGCTGTAAAAATAGCACAGGTTTTCAAAGAATCTTTTTGAAGATTGGTTTTTAAAATAAACTGGTATTTCTACTTCATAGTATACGTACGTTGACTGATAGAAATTGACTTTTAAAACCTTTGTGGTGGTTCTGTGAGAGACCAGTACTGTAGGCATTCCTTCCAAGCACAGCTCAATCCTGCAAATCTGGCTTACAAAACATCTATTAAAGCCACATTTCCTTTTGCAAAATAAAAAAGGTTGACAGGAGTATTCTTTAAAATACAATCTCATAGCATAAAATCAAAATATAAGTTTTAACATTAGCTATGGTTCTTTGACTACAGGTAACAGCTCCATCCACCCCAAAAATTAAAATACACCATAAAATATCCATCTTCCTCCCAACAAGATGTTGGATGCTACCTTCCAGAGGTAATATTTCAATATTGACTGCTACTGCAATGTTCTGGAATAAATTTCTCAATATTAAAAAGGGGGATGAAAAGCGATCATGCAAAGGAACCCGAGTCCCATTTTAAAGCAGACTTTTGCGATGATGACTGAAAAGGTGTTCCCAAAACTAGATTGATAATATAATTTCTTTTGGAGTCATTAATGGTATGAAACAGCTATGAGTCAAATCCTTATTTAAAAGTAGTCAGGCCTACCATCTAAACTTTCTAATTCACACTAGGTAATGATATCAACTGAAAGAAGCATATGGGGTATCAGTACTTTATACTCCTCAGGAGCCTTTTTTTTTTCTGAAGATCTTCAAACTTTCTGCCTACACCTCCTGTAGAAGTGTTAGCAACAAGTGGGAACATTTTTCTTTCATAGTTGGGACGCCAATCAAAGGTGGCCACCTGACTTTCCCGTATTCTGCATGGCTTCTCCAGGTCTGCCTTGCACACTGATTCACAGACTTATTCTGCTCTATTTTGAACTGCTTAGTTGAGAGACAACCCCAAATTTCAATTGGTTTAAAAATTAACTATTCTTCTTTTTAATTGCCTTTGATTTAACTGCTTCAAGTCTTTGTTTCAGAAAACTTGAGGCACGTATTTAGGTCCCACAGATTTAAATGAGACATAGGCTGTGGTTCAACATGCATTTTTGAGCAATAGGATCAATTTATGTAATTCCTGAACTCCAGCACTCATTTCTTTCCTCTCACTACTCCCTGCAATACACTATCAAGCTGTCTGTGCAGACACAGGGTGAAAGAATCAAGGAACACACTGAAAAATAACCTGTATGATTTTTCCTTTTTTTTTTCCCCACCCATAAGTTTTTCATTTGATTCATTATACAGCTATTCAAATACTCATCTGAAAACAAATGAATGGGCTGCTGCAAGGATTTAAGCAGTGAACAATGGGATAGCCTGGGAACTCGAAATTATCTAAAACAGTACTACCGCAAAAGGTAGTGCTACATTTATGCAGGTTGCTGAAGATACATATGTATTAAGTGTTACCTTTAGATCGTTAGCTGCCATTCAAACCCTTAGCAGACATATGGCACTCTGCATTCCAGAGCTAGAAAATTTCCACAAAAATAAACCTGTTCTTTGACTGGCAGAAAGATGGCCCAGAACACAGACAAACATTTCTGTATGATGCTGAAGTAACTTAATCTCATAAAAATAATTACACAGATTAAGAGATTCGACAATAGCCACATTTGTAAAACAAATTAAGGAATTTAAATATAACAAATTATATGAACCCATGAGCTTGCCTTTCATCATATTGTCATCATTTAATCCACACAGAGTGGCAATCTGAATTGCTGAAAATGAAACTATAGATTGAGATATTGCAGTAGGGTTCATACAGCAGAAATCATTTTACTGGGATCTCAGTTAAGCACATACATTGACCTTTCGACCTTTGTTTTTAGAGTCTTTCAGAAATATTTAGAAAGAAATCAAAATTACACAAAACATCACAGAGGCCCATTTCCCTCATCTCCCTGAGTAACATTTTAAATGCAAAAGCACACATTCAGCTTTCACGCCTTCAAAATGTCTTTTTACTTGCTTTTAACCTCTTTGTCCCAAGTAGATTTCTTTCTGAAACAACAGTGATTCATTTAAAAAATGTATCTGCTCTTTTCTCATATATGTGAAAACGTCTTGCAGATCACAGTGCAAGAGATCACTATCCAGACGTGACATTCAGACATGAAAATCGGATGCATAGCACAATAAATTCATGTCTCTGAGAAAAGAAAGCAACAAAACAATCCCCCATCAACCCTAATGCAGACTGTAGCAGAGAAGACATATAATACTTAGACAGAAGAGGTCCGAAGTAAGATTTAACTGTACAGACTCCACTGTACAGGGAGTATAAGCAAAGCCTGTTAGAAATGAAACAAACAATGATGTTGTCATCCAAAGTGTAACTTGGAAAGCAGTGTGCTGAGGTAGGGATTTTCATCTTCCTTTTGTTGAGAAAATGACTGTATGTCCTAAGTCTCCACCCCTTGTTAAAAATTAACTTAATGAAGATTAACAGTGCTTATTAAATGGATTTCAAAATGTAATAAGTACAATCAGTTGTTAATATATTCCAAAACAGTAACAAGATGTTATCATGCAGGTTATTATTCACTTTAGACATAGCATTTTAAGAGTATTTTGCAAAGTTTTCAATCTTGTCTTTGGGAAAAAGGTAAAAGATGCAGAGTGACGTTTCCAATAAGACAAAATAGTGAAGGGACCTGAAAGACATTTTCCTGCATTGCAACTTTTAAGCTAAGTTTTTTGGGTCCATGTGCGTTAAGTCTGATCAGAGGAAAGCTTAGACAATTTAGTCGAAAGAGCAGCAAGCTGAGCACGGAGCTCAGTACACAGCTGGGAGTTCTGCAGCCAGAGCAGAACTCCATGGTTCTGAAGCTGTGCTGCTACAGCTGGACAACAGAGATTGTTCATGGCCGGCAGCACTAAAGCTTTTGTCTGGAACATAGGCTGATTTCAGAAGCTGGCGGTATGGACACAGCGCTGCACAAGACTGACACCTGGAATTAGTTCTAAGCTTTACTGTATGATCACACACATGCTTGTGGCTTCCTCTCTTATGCTGCCTACCTCATTGTAAGGACACATCCATTAATGTCTGCAAGGTACTCTTGACAATCACAAGATCAGCTATCTAAAAACCCAGTCGCAGAGAGAGACAGAGCAAGTAACTCTATATGGTGTGATAATACTAGTCTGGACTAGTATTGGGAAGGCAAGAAGTCTGAAAATGTCTTGAAACAGTCATGGGATGTATTGCAGATTTAATGTAATTTTTTACATTTGTTCAGCAAGTTGCAAGAGGACAGAAGAGGCTTCTGTTAAAGGAGAGAATTTTGCTAAAAATTGAATGTTTGCTCATTCTTAATTTCAAATCACTGTTCCCTTAAATTTATTCCCTTAACGCAAAGAAATTCCCTAATTTACTCTCTTCTCCTTATGCCTATTTTTCTTTCATTCAGTTTCTTCTGCCCCTCTTATGGCTTGATTTACAATCTGTCCTGTTTTCTCCTATTTAAATGTCTTTGCATTTTTCTTTAAATGCAATTCTGAAATGTGTGATCATATCTTTACTATCTATTTTATTTAATATCATTATCTTGCTTCACATCTGCAAATAATTCTAAACCTACATGGAAAAACTTGACAAAATAGATCATGTATAAGCATTTATAAAAGCGGGATTAGACCCAAGCACCTTTACACCTTTACTCACAATATGGATTCAGTCATGTTTCAATGCTTGTTAATCTATTAAGTATCAATAGTTCTCAATTAAACATTTATCACTCCAGGCCTTTTAATTCTCTCAGAACTGTTGCTTATCAAGGAATATTTCTATCTGTTGGTTAGTAAACACACTTAGAACATTCTCTTTTTTTTTTTTCCTTGTGTACAGTCTATGCCAATGCTATAGTTTCACAATTTCTAAATAGAAAAATGGTTAATATTAAATTTTATTGCCTGAATTACTGATTATCTCATCATCTGGCAATGCTTAGACCAGGTTATTTGGAAGCTAGCTTTAATATTTCAGTACAGAGGAAGAGCTTCCCCGGCACATTCTAAGGCAGCTTTGCAAATGAGAAGGTCTGCAAGATGTATAGATATACCTAAGCTTACCATATTTAGTTAGCAGGTACTAACAGGAATGAAGGAGGAAAGCGTACCTTTCACCCACCTGAGTAAAAGCCCAGCATTAGTAAAGTTCCAGGGTAAAGCCTATGGTCTCACAGCTTCATGGCTATCAGATTAAAGCTGGTTTAGCTGTATCTGCTTATGCTATGATGACATCCCTGACTGCAGTGGAAAGATAGCTTTAAACAAAATGTATCACATGTGTAAGGGCCAAACTAGCTACTTTCCTGTTAAACAAGATCACTTCTAGAAGTTCTTAAACTCATCTGTGTGTTGTGTTGCTAGAAGGTGGACTGTTAGCAGATGGCAGTCAGGATTATTAAAACAGGCTTTAGTCTATGTAACTGGCATTGTAAACTAAAGCATGAATTGTTTCATGGAAAAGATGCCCCCCCCCATCTAATCAGTCGTTCAATGTATGAAGTTGTTTAGTGGAAGAGGATACAGGAGGAAGTGTGCTAACAATTCATTCTCTCCATACAGTCTGTTCTGTTAGCCGAGGCTGGAAACTGGAATTGTTCTTTAAAGGGGGGTGGGTGGGGGGTGGGGAAAGGTTCTGCTAGATAGCTTCAGTGTTACTCATACTTTGGAAATGTGTATCTGAAAATACTCATCAGGCTGTCCTGTGAAGTGGAAGTGTATATATAGTATATATATATTATATATAGAAATATATATATATATAGTATATATAGAAAATATAGTAACTTTTTATATGGTGGTATCTGCTGGTCAACAAAGTTCTTCATATTAGACTCAGAAAAGCATTACAAGCCTAGCTTTTTGATTGCAGTCATAAGAAGGGTCAATTTTATGTTATTTTCAGGTGGTCTCAGAATATCCTCATAAATGTCATAATCATTGGGATTTTATTTACTCTTACAAGTGCAGAGACAAAGCACTTTGTATGGTGTAGAAATTCTTTTCTGGCAGGCTTTGCTGTTATGTTGTGATTTTAACTCTAGTCTACATCACAGATGAACAGAATTCTTATCCATTTAAAAATGTTACTGAATCAGAATTTTTTTTATAAACTTAGAGATCTCACAATAACTTTTCAATTTCATTCAAGATTAAAAAAGAGCAAAATATTATTTTCCTGGTGCCAGAGACTCTGAGTTCATTATAGGCTATAGTGATGGACTTCTGGCATAGACAGTATGCAGGAAGCCTAACCATTTTTTTAGCGTATTTTAATGAGTAGAAAGCTAGGTTCTATTTCCATCACATCTCAGTTGCTGTTATTTGTTTGACTGTCCAGTCTGGAACTGAAATAGCATCCTCAGTGAGCAGGATTTGATTAAGACTTTTCAGGCCTGGCCTAGATTTGACTTAATTTCTCAGCTCTGCTTTCACTGGATTTTCACCTCACTACATAGATGGCACGCATGATAGGAGTTTTGTTACAGTATGTCATTTGGTGTTGTAGCAATTGCTTTCACTAACAAATCCCATGGCTGCTCTGTATTTGCACCTTTATTGCTGCATCTTGAAGAGTGATGACAACAGGTCAGTTTTGAAAAATAAGGAATTTAGTCCTGTCTTTAGGGAGCTGTCTGTGAATGGATTAGCCTAATGGCCACAAACCATTTTTGACATGTTTTTTCAGTCATTTTCAGCAAAGGCCAACTGCAGCTTAATCCTCTTGATGAGGCAGGATGTGTTTCTAACACAATTGACCTTCTGAAGAAGAATCACCTATTTTGAATAACATAGATATGGGGTAGACTTTGGTTTTCTATTTTCTCCCTTACATTCTCTTCACTTCTTGAAAAAGACAACTGCCACCATGACCAGGAACAGCACATGATTACCAGATTAAGAAAATGTTGCTACATTTCCATGCATTTCTTTTACAGATCAGCCTGAGTCCTGTTGGCTTCTGTGGATGTTAATCACTCCCTGTAACTGAAAAAAAGGGCATTTGAAATGAGTGATGTGCTTACTTAGCAGGAAAGGAACAAGTATAGTCTCCATATCATTCTTCTATTCCGTTCCCTGTGCATAGCTATGCATTTGAAGAAAAGCTTTTTAAAACAAAAGTAACAACAATATTGGTGAATTATAGTTATTACAATGAACCAGTGCAAAAACCTTACGAGCAGCAGCTGCAGCTCTCCAGTCTGTCATGCTTTGCTTCTAAAAGCCCATTGAGGTGTGTCTTCCCACTTTGTGGGCCAAATTCATACACAAGGTCGACAGCTTAATTATTTTGAAAAGTAATGGAGTTTTAACTATTTTTTCTAGGGCTGAATGTGATTTGGTACTCATTTCTTGGGTAGGTGTGAGAGTTTCATGTCATGCATAGTAACAGCGTATAGGTGTGCAAACACTGTGCTAGCATGTATTTCTAAAAAAAATCTGGGGTTTGATATAGGTGTGTAGAAAAACAGGCTTAAATCATGATGATGTATTTCATTGAAAAGGGCATTTTGCTTTAGAGAAAAGGACATAAACTGTGGTAATTTTGTAAAATTTGATTTGTTTGATTTTGTACATATGGTATATTTGTGTAGAATACATCGGGGGTGTGTATATATACAGATGTACAGATGACTATGCATAAAGGCATGGATATACAGTAGGGGTGCAGACAGGAGAGGAAGGCTTGTGAGAACACACATTTTGGGCCACTTGCAGTAAAGCCAGTGAAGATAACTAGCGATAGGCAGAGTCAGTTGTGAGGTGCAAACCAGACTGACACACAACACCATGGGAGCATTTAAATACATGGATCCTGCAGATTTCAGTGTAAATCCGGTTAGACTTGACATCACCAAACCAGCTTGGCAAACTAATCACTGTCCCCCTCTGCCACAGTTTTCCCACTAGCTCAGGCTTGGAATAGATTTTATCTCTTAAAATCTCAGAAGGTCCTTTGTCTTTTTTGTGTTCTACAACACAACAGCTGCAGTTTGATGCCTTGTCCTGTTTGCGTACCCATGGCCTTGACGTCCATGCTGCCACGCTCACAGTAAATGCCTGTTCTTTCCCTGAGGTTTTCACAGCATTGTGCTAAATGGTGTCAGATCCACGCCACTGAAACGTTCTGGGAGGAATGCTGTCTCTCAAAACTCAGCACCAATGGTGCAAAAGGGCACTGCCAGGTGCCAGGTGTTTCCCTCCCTTGTGCTCCAGTAACTAGGTGTAACACCACTGAATGTGAGGATGCTGAGCGCGACGGGCCACAGGCATGAACAAGTAAAGGCTCAACCCCTCGGTGTTGGGGTTTTAGGTGGGATGCTTCAGCTGGAACCCACAGATTTCATTAAACCTCCGTCTTCAGAACTTTTCCCTGGATGCCCGGTGAGCTGCCCGTGCTGCCGGCCGCCGGGAGGCGGCGCCGCCTTTGCAGAAGGATCCCCGTGCTCCGCCAGGAGCGGAGGCCCAGGCGCCAGGCCGCGGGCGCCTCGGCGGGTGCAGGCGTGAGGGAAGTGCGGGTCGTCCTGCGCCACCGGCGCGCTGCCGGGCAGGGCCGCGCTCCTGGCCGACCTGGCACTGCCGGGAAGCTGGGGGAAGGACGGACGGGGCGAGGCTGGGGCATGCCGCCCACGACCGGCCAGCTGCCCGGCGGAGCTCCCCGCACGCCGCCCGGAGCCCCTTCCGAGGGCCGGGAGCGGGGCGCGCGCCCCGCCCGCCGCCGGCTCCGCTCCGCCGCTTGGAGGGCGCCGCGCGGCCTCGGCGGGCTGCCGCTGACGCCAGCGAGCGGCGGGGGGGCTGCGGCGCGGGCTGGGGGGGCCGGGGGCCCCCGCCCCCGCGCCTCTCCGGGCGGCGCGGAAGCCCGCTCTCGCCGCGGGGCTGCGGCGGGGCACACGGGAACTCACCCGCGAAACGCCGTGTAGGGTCATATCCCCCCCCCCATCGAAACGAGCGGTACCGCGCGGGCGCGCCGGGCCGCCGAGCGGACGGAAGGTCACTCCTTCATCTGCGTGCGGAGTCACTTAACGTGATTACACGTGGACAGTTAAACCCGGCTTAGTGTAACAGAGGTGTGGGGAATGGGGAGCGCCAGCCCTGACGTCGGTGCCTGCCGGCACTGACCACCGGCCCGAGCGCTGCCGCCGGGGGCCCGGCCTGCGGGCGCCGTCTAGGCAGGAATGCGCGCGCAGCGGGGGGCGGGGCGGCGGCCGGCAGGGGGCGGGGCGGGCCGCGCGGGGCCGCGCGCAGGCGGGCCAGCAGCCGCTTCCCGTAAGGCGCGGGGGGCAGCGCTTTGCCTGAGCGGAGTCGCCGTGGGGCGTGTGACATCTGTGTGGCCGCGTTGCTGGCCCGATTCTTGTCGTTGCGGAGATCCCTGCGGGAGGTGGCGGGTTTAGACGCTCCCGCAAATTCGTGTCTCTGGTGGGAAAAAAAACAAAGTGTGTTCAGCGGCATTGCCTTAAAATATTCTGCGGTTGCCAAGGTGGAGACTGATGCACTTTCACACACAGTAGATACAATTTTGTCTTGACTGGGTCTGAATCTTCACAGACTAATCGGTATCCTCAGAAAGTGGTCAGAGTCATCAATTACTTCTGTGTAAAGTAAATGTCAAATCAAAATGAGATGTGTTTTTCTATCTGCAAGCAAATCTCGACATCTCTGACCTAACTCCATCAAATTTATAGCTGCTCCATTTAATTTTATGACTTGGTCCCTTTTTTGATGCTGGGTAATTTTACTGCCCCTCCCCCTCAATGCATGCTTAAAAATAGGCTTCAAGTGAGATAACAGTGACTGTTTCTCTGTTTTAGGCTGGGATTATATACTGCACATAGAGATATATAGGGGTGTTCTACATTTCTAAAGATTCTGGGTTAGTGTGTAATGAGTGAGAATTCTGTCCTAGTCCACCAGAGTGCCGTTAATTAGGGTGTTATACAGCAGTGATGGCAGAAAAGAGGCAGATTTCCCTTATCTAGAACAGTAAAATGTGTGATTGAAAGAACTCCTAAGCCTTGGGGTCAGCAGTCTGCTGCAAGGATCTTTTAACTCTGTGTGCCTTTCCCTCTGTTGACTCTGGATGTGTCACTGTGGCCTCTGAAAATCCACATGTTAAGGAGGTGAAACAGTTCCCATTTTCGGGATGAAAACTGGGTACATTATTGAGATAGTCCAGCAAACGTAGCTAAAAGAAGCAATCTGCGCCTGTCTAACTGTGGCCTTCTATAACTGGATTATAACCGAATGGTGCTTAAGATGACTGTGTTTCCATAACCTTGGCGGGGGTGGGGGGCGAGGAGGGACACAGGTGACTTCACTTGGGTGAAACACTTTGTAACTAATTTATCAGCAGTGGTTGCCCTGAAATCAGAATGCCCCTGTTTGCTAAGGACACATGACACATTGTAGAACACTCTGAGCTTTCTTAGCTCTTACTTCATTTTCCCAGTTACTTTTGTAGCTTTCTTCAGCTTAACCCTACACATCATGTATCTAACTGTGTTTGAGTATACCTATCTGCATAAACTCTCTTGGAAACAAAACACACACACACACATACATATATATATATAAATATGTACAGTGGCACCTTCAATGTTTCTCCAAAGGGATTTGCCTAAAACCCTTCAACAACGAATTTCCTGCACACAGATATTCTGCTCCATGCGATAACTCAGCTAAGGACAAGACATGTGATATTAATTGTATTCCTTTATTTGGTACATTACCTGGTTTCACTTACTGTGTAAAATCCTTAGACTGGATCAGAATTATTGCAATGTACATTAATTGTTTCAGTAGTTTTATTGTAATTGAGCTGTCCTTGAAGTAAGTCTGGAGCGACTCTGCCTCAGTACTATTTACCATGGTTTGTTTGTGCACTATTGAATTAGATTGCAAAGCATTAATTCATTATTGGCTTTTATCTTTCATATTTCTGATATACTTGCTCAAAACATCACAATGCAGGCATGTATTTTTATAAATATCATAAAGGTATAAGAGCTACCAGGAATGGGAGTGGCTGTATTTACATCACTTCATGTAATAAAATGTACCCCAGTGATAAGGTTGTAGGTTAAGCATACATTATTAATACACAAGGTAGTATGTATGGTGCAGCCTAATTAATTTAACCAGGAAATATACTGTAATAAAGGCATGAGTTGTAGAAGCAGAGGCCTGACTGTGTTTCCCAGGACTAGTCACCCAACATCGATCAAGGTTACAAAAGATCAGTCCTTTCATGTGGCCTTTGGTGGTCCACTGGCTACAGCCTGAGCTGCTGCAGAATGGTTACCTTTCTAAGCAGCATGTGCAGCAGGGTAACTTTCAGGGAAGTTTGCAGAGCAGCTTTCTTGCAACTGATGACTCTTGCAAGTGTCCTGGATTTTTTCATGAGCCAACATCTCTGTTATCAATGCTGTTTTGAAAGACAACAGCATGATGTTTTCAGAATCAGACTCTTAGAAAAATATTCTTAATTTTTCTTAAAGGATTAACTTCTATAGTGAAAGATCTGTATTATTTTTTTAAAATCCTGTAAAAAAAACTGTTGATACAGTCAACTTCAGCAAATAATGAACATATATATAGTTTCTTTACATTGTTTCCTCCACCAATTCCATCCTGTGCAGATTCTTAAGTCTATAAAATGGTTAACACTTAGTAAAGCATCCTAGAAGATTTATTTTTAATTCAGGATGTTGAATATTTATCCTCTCTTTCGCAACTGGAAACACAAAGGCAGTAACAGGCCGTGAGGTCAGGTGGACCTTCTGTGTGAACATGTCAAAATACTAAAGATGTGAGGCTGTAATATTTCTGTCATCTGATTAAAGTTTGCAGAGTCAGGACTCACTGTTACTGGCTGAAGTCTGAAGTACAGTAAATATTTTAAAACCCACTTTTTTAAATGGGGATTTTTCACTATTTCTGAAGATGATTGAGTCTACACACTAATTTTCTTGAGTGTTGCCTGCACTGATTTAACAAGAAAGAGAAGTCCTGTTTACTGGGTTAGAGATGATGCATATATCCAAACATTCCCAACCTTAAGGAAAACATCAACATTTCATTGTCATTTTGTTGTCAGTACTGCCTGTACCACCAAGGAGCCCTAGGCCTAGGCTAGGGTTTGTGCTGATAAGCTGTAACTGGTGGTCTGTGTCTCAATGAGGTTTTTATTTATAAAGTCAAGTCAGAAGGTTAGAGAGAGTTAGATTCAGAAGAAAGGAGTAAGATGATGGATTGTAAGGGGGAAAAAAATTCACACTATAATTTGGCATGAGAAACAACAGACCCAACACAGCAGCAGTCTCATTCATAGCAAGATTTTGGATGCATCACAGCAATGTAGGATTTAGGGCACAATTTCAATGAAAAGGATGAGGTAGCTTTGCTAACATATAGAAAAGATCCTGCATGGGTGAAAGCAAGATAAGAGAACTGCAAATGTGTCAATTTAAAGGTGCAGTGATGTGATCAGTGAGGGAAAATAATGTTTTAGGGCTGAATGAGGAATGAGATCTGGAGGAGTCAGCTTATGACATATTTAAAACCTAATGTAAATAGCTTGGTTTTGGCACACGAAAAAAAAAAAAAAAAGTAGCCAGAAAAGGGGTTTCATGAATAATGTGAACATACAGAGACTGAATCAGTTCCAGAGTTCACATCTGTAGCCTTATTTTCCTGGAGTTTTACATCTATTGTGTTATCTATTGTCTTGATGGAAGTCGTTGTTGGGTTGCATCAGCTGGTGTCTCCATTTGCCAGATCCTGTGGCTGTGCAGCACCTTCTGTGTCTTCTTTTTCAAACTCTGAAATTGTTTCTGAGCAACATCTAATAATCATGTTTCTTTGTACCTTAATGATGCTTATGTTACTATTACTGCAATTGGTTTGATTTTTACAGCTCTCCTACTGACAGAAGGAAGGAGAAGTAGGCAAGTTATATGCTGCAGATGTTCTCTGAACAGCTTAACAGATGTTCATTACAGGAGTTATTTATTTTTCACAGTTGCCTGTGCAAGGCTGAACTATTATGTTCCTCAAATCAAGGCTAATGAGAAGCAAAAACAATAGGTTTTAAGGCCTGAAGTGAGTTACAATTAGTCGATATAAACAATAGTATCTAGGGTCTTTTTGGCAGCATCTTGAGGAAAATTAGAAAGACCATGCCCTGTCATTACCCAGTTGTACAATTTAAGGTTCTTCGGTGACTTCCTTTAAAGATTAATAATTAATAGGGCTGTGCTATGATTAAATGGTGTTCACCCTGAATTCAAGAAAACTGTAAGAATAAAACCTGCATGTTTAATTTTAATTTATGACTTTTGGTAATGGTAGAATACTGGAATATCTAGTAAATTGTTCTGGTTTTTGCATAGTTTCCAATAAAAAGAAATCATAGAAAAACAGGGTGTGAAATAAAAGCACAGTAAACAGGTTTTGTAAGTATATTCAGTAAGATAATTGAATAGCTCAGAAAAAGTTCAACAATGAAAAATTGTTAGGCACCCACTAAGATTGTTGTAAGGAGTTTTTTAAAGTTCACTTTTCTGTTTAACTTGGTAATAAAATAATAAAACAGTATTTTTTTCCTATGTACTTTATCTGAATATTAAAAATGCAACAAAACCATAAAATCAATAGTATCTCTTTGTTTCATTAATGTTATATGTATGGGACTATGTTAACTGTAGCAAAAATGTCCCTTTGTGTCAGGAAGTTCCAACAAACAAAGCAGAAAAAAAAGAAATATATGAATATACTGCCACTTACAGAGTAATAGCTTTTAAAAAAGCTTTTAAAAATTAATAAGCATACACCCTGGCCACTCCCTTTTTTTTCCTTTCTTTCTTTTTTTTTTTTAATGTATATTTTATTTTATTGTATTCTATGAGAAAAAAATAGTCCTTTCTTCTGGACTTTGGACAAATGTGCTTCACTCCACTGAATCTTATTTTCTTTGGACCTCACATCAGACTGCTAGATGACATCACTGCAAACCATTATTTTAAGTTTTATTACCAGTGTTCTGTTTACATTTGAACTTGGCACTTTCTTGAGGTCTTATTGACATTATATATATCCTTTCCCTCACTCTTTCAACTTTCTTACCAGAGGATGTTGGCTGACATTATTCTTTACCTCATTAGTGTCATAGTAGTTGTGGGGGTTTTAATTTTAATTATATTGCAGCATGCACTGGTTTGTTAGAAGTCTTCCACAGAGTGAAGGAGGCACCATGTGAAATCAGAAAAATGTATTTGTATTATAGTTTCTCTCTGTTTAATTATAGTTTGCTAAACAAACAAAAAACAAAAGCAAAAAAATCCTTCTATGGGAGCCTTAATTTGGACATGGTGTGGCTGGAGTGCAGGAACTTGAGGAATATTTTTTACTTCTTTGGTGAGAACTTATATTTCAGTCTTTCCTCAAAAGAAAGGTTAAATAATGAAAGTTTGGATCCTTTTAAAAAGGATATTTATGATCAAGGCAAAGGAGAAATTAATGTTCAGCTCAGACATACATCACTCATGGAAGTTCATGGAGATTTGTAGGTAGGTGTTTGTATAAGGGAGGCCTAATGTGCTGAGTTATTAAGACATAACAGGGCAGACTTTGAACTTATGCATGCAGGTGCACAGTGATAAACCACTTTCTGGTACCAGATCTTTAAATGACAGCGTGAGCCAAGGGTTTAATTCTTCTCCAGCATCCCACCACTGACTGGCTTCATGAACTTCATGTTGTGGATGGGGTGAATTTGGGTGAGTGGTTCTGAATGTTTATGCATATTAGAGACTTTAACTGAGTGTCATTACACCACTGTATTTATAGTGACAAAAAATACTAATCTGGGCAGATTGTGCAGTGCTTCTTGATGGGGATTTATAAAGTAGAGTAGTGCCGTGAAATCATTTGTGGTTTATATGTAGGGAGTATACAACCAATGATCTGTGTAAAAAGCAGGAAAAAAAATCATAAACTTGCTGGATTTTGACAGCAATTAGAGCTGTGATTTCAGTTTAACGCTAAAAAGAAACTACTGTTAAAGATACTAGCTGAATTGCTTGATCACCTAAAATACTAAATAGAAGTAACGTGAATTATTTCAAATCACGAATAAACCAAAACTGCTCTCATTTGTATTAAAATAGGAGAGAAATTATGAGCGAATTCGAGAGTCTGGGAAGATTGGCCTTAGTCTTGTTTCAGTACATCACCAAGTGTGTTTCAGTACACCACCAAATGTGAGGATCTAAGGACTTACCTCATTACAGTGATTGTGGGAGTTATGATGTCAAATACAGTCACTCTGTGCTGCCCCATGACAGCCTTTTTCTTTTGGGTATCACTTGTCTTTAAATTTCCAAAAGCATTTTAAGGAATTACTAATCCCATGCAATATACTTCAGCTATGCCCTAGTGTGTGTTAGGACTGAATCTTTTGGGAGTTTGTAATAGGATAATAAAACTTTCTGTCTCAAATTATTTGATTCGTGACCAGTTTCAGCTGGCAGGAGCTGCATTTATGGTGGATTAGGTGAATGCAGTCCTCAGCTCCAAGAAACACCTGGATTTTGGCCTCATGATTCACTGTTGAATTCAATGGACTCTTAACCCATCCAATAACCAATGCCTGCTTGAGTGATATATTGAAAAAATACAGTTTTATATTTAAATATAAAACCAGGTGATCTCAAACATTAGGATTTTTGCTGAAATAAGTTTAATCTCTTTCTCCTGAAATGATAATTTAGAACTTAAGAAAAATATTACAAACCTGACTGTTTTATTGCACTTTGATTTTGTCCATGGAACATCAGAGAATAAGCTTCCTTTAGGGATGCTTTTATTTCAGCACCTACCTTCTATGTCACATTTGGCTTCATGGCCCAAGAATCTGAGGAGTTTTGTTGTGTTAGTTGTATTAATTAAAAGTTTATAATCTTGGTGTCCTGGCCTTCCCAGTAGTAAGTTGTATTTTCTGGCAGAGCTCATTGCCCTTTAAAATTATCTATGTAACATCAATTTGTTTAGTTTCTTTCCCTACACTTCATTTTTTTTTTCCAGGCCTGACGCAGGACTGCCGGCTGATGACTCTGTTGTAAGCCACTACTTGTACTTGTATTACCAAGTTGTGGCCTTTGTTAGCACACAGGGAGCCCAAGTATATCATATTCCTCCGAATGCTACAAAGACTGCATTTTTTCTCACATTCACTTCCTTTAGAAAGTCTTTTTTCCACCTAACTCTTTTGCTATCAGTGAAGTTTTCTGGTAATAAGAAATCAGATCTGAATTCTTTAATTTGACTCCCTAGCTGCCACAGCTGGAAAGCTCCCGTATTCTAATTTATTGCAGCAGATATAAATGGAACACTTGCTCCCTTCCCAAGCATAACATTTTGCTTTTTTGGGTACATTGAAGATTGTCATTCAAGTATCACAGCCCTTGGTGGTGCAGTGTTGTGGAACATGAGTTAGATATGTCTTTTATTTTCTCTGAGAGCTTGTCGTCACTACAAGATAAATTTCAGCTGCAAGTCAAATTTCGCCCCAGAATTACTCTCATGTAACTGGAGCTGCAAGTCGAATTGTGCCCCAAAATGATTCTTGTTCTATGAAGAAAAAGAGAAGATTTTGAAGGTAACAGTGTACCTGTGAACCATTTTTAGTCATTTCTAGGGCAGTGTGATTCCTAGGTGGGATCCTGGGCTACATTTCAGAGACCTGCCTTCTGGTCTCAGTTGTGTGACGAACAAGGTATGTAGTATATACTTAGGCAACTCATATTCCCTCTCTGTCCTTCTCTGTCTGTTGGAATATGGCTATTTTAGGTCATGGGCTGTCTCTTAATGCAGTGTTCTGCAGTAATTAGCACTAGAGACTTCAAGTACAGTTGTGAATTTGTTGAGAATTTTCATAGTATGTGTAATTCAACTACTGACCAAGTTTATGTAGAAATGTATAAGGAAAATACATTAAAAGTTAGATATGTTTTTCATTTAATATAATTCATATTCATGGCCTCACTTTATTGCTCTAAAGTAAAACAAAAATTAATTATTAGACTGATAAGCATTGTAAGTTTATCTAAACTGGTATATTTTTTTTTGCTATTTTTCTTTCTTGCGAAGAGCTATACTGGTAGCACCTCTAAGGAGATTGAATGTGACTTTATTTGAAATCTTACTTGCTCCAAAGGTTGGGTATTTTTACCACTTGATCTTCATCTATAAGGATTTATAGAATTTATGGCTGGGTTCTTTTGATGTGGCACTACTCCACATGTGAATGATGGGGAGCTGGAAGGCATGATGAAAATGTTTGCCAAGAGTAACAGGTTTCTGCATTGTGGATCAGTTCAAATATTGTGAGTATCACAGTATGCAGTTTGGGTGTGCACTACCGCCTGTAGTTCAAAGCATTTCATTAGTCCGCAGTGGCAAGCTGAGTTTCCTCTTGGCAGGCTCCTTATATGTTTATTAAACAAGCTACAGGCAGCACTCGAGAAAGGGATCATAATTTCCAGCTATAGTCTTTGTTTCTTTGGAATAGATGGAAATAAATCAGAGTGATTTTTCTTTCCATTTGTTTTTCTAATGATTTTCATATTCTCCTAGTCATTCTTGTGACTGTCTGTTAAATCTAAAAACCTGTTTACTGGCACATGGAGGTTGATAGGAAGAGTGGTTGCGGTGCACTGTGTGTATTGCTAAAAGAACTGCCAGAGCCTGATATACACGCTATTTATTAACCTTCAACTATATCGTTAAAAGCAGGCTTGTCCCAGTTCAGATTTGTGATTTGTAATATTAGAATCATTAGAGTTGTTTGGTCTGTTGGATCTATCTTGTCTTCAAACATTTTCTATGTGCTTCTCCCACTCTTGATCCCTACATATTCTTTCAGACTGTGCTGTGATATTTTTGTCCTTCAACATCAAGAGATGAGAGAGAGAGAGAGTTTATTGCTCCTAGTCATCAAGGAAGAGCTCAAAGACATAAAACTATTTAGGTCTTTGCCTAGCCACAGTGAAAGCTGGCAACTAAGCTATATCACCTTTAAAGTAACAATATCAAGATTTATTGGCACCTGCCTTAAAGAGTTAGCATTTAAAGAATCAGGCTTTGTACAGCTAATTTTGTAACATAAGGATTGACCAGTTTCCATTTATTAGGAAATTATTCCTGCGGCAACTAAGAGCTTGACATTTAGCAAATGTTCCCCCAATGTTGTACATTTCACTGAAAGTGCAGAATTATACTTTGATATGAACATTGGGGTTTTTGCAAGCCTGCAAACAAAATGATCATCACTAGTCTGTTATCAGTCAAAATATGTATTCTTAAATTCCAATGAAACTTTCTTTTGCTGGTGAATGGTTGTTCCAGAGACTGCATTTCTGCATACCTTGGCCACAGTGCCAGCATCAAGAGATCTATACAGTGTCCCAAGCTATTCCTTCCTACCCTGGGGCCACCTCCTCATCTATGCCAGTGCTATTGTTTATGAAGGCACAGTATAAATTGGTGAGAAATTTATCAGGTTAAAAATAACTGGGTTTTGCAGAGTTATTTTTAACAAATCTGGTCCTCCGGTCTGCATAACCATGTATCCCCGAAGGAAGGATAGTATGCAGATGGCTAACAGTGACTGCAGTCATCAGAGCAAGGACAGAACAACCTATGCCAGCATTGCCACGAGGAACCAATAGTGTGGAAATATCCCTTCAGTCCTGCACTTTTTATTTCCCTGATGTTCAAGCATTGAACACTTTTTGTTTATTGGGCATGATACACTAACAAAGTTGATCCAACATAAGGTAGCTGATATGATTTGCTTTTCCATTCAAAACAAAACCTCAATAAAAAATTACTGATTTTTAAAACCACTGTTTTCCATGTTATGAATGAGATCAAGGTCTGAACAAGGCAAATGATGGTGGTTCCACTGCAGTCTTCACACTTCAGTCTTGCTTTGTCATGAAACACCTGACCCCAAAAGAAGTTAAGAGGTATACCCAGAGTTTTACAGGACAGAAGAGGAATACCTGTGGCAGGAGGGAAGAAATGGACAACTCTGATGACTGAAACATGCACGTGGTCCGACTTCACTGAACCAGACCAGAGGAGGAAATCAGATTATTTGATTTCATACACTGGACATACCCCAGCACACAGCACACCACCATGGTCTCTCCCATCCTGTGACTCTATGTACCAGATGCACTAGGGCAGCCTGATCTGCAGTTCACTTCCCACATGCACCCAGCAAGCAGGGCCAGCAGTGCCGAGCCAAGGTCAGAGATTCTGCCAAGCCGGTAGCAGAAATCCCGTCTTTCCTTCCCAATTGCACGTACTGAAATGTCAAAAACAAGATGCAGGGATGTGAGTTATGTGTGCCCCTGCATGCTGGATGTACTCCTCACAGAGAGAGGAAATGATCCAGTCTGTGGCTTTTCATAAGGCAAGGAGGTCAAATCTTTACAATACCTAGTGTCTTGTAACATGGTGTACACAAGATTTAACTTTTTTTAAAAATTCAAAATTGCAGCCCCATTTAAGCTGGGACAAGCTGGTGCAGCCAGCACTCACTCAGCCATGGAGTGATGTGTTTCAGAGAACTGATTCCCTTGTTCTGATTTGGTTGGTTGCTTCTAGGTAAAAAAAAAGAAAAGTTAAAGTAGGTTATTTCCTATAGGAAATAATCATACAATTTGAAAAAAAGTTATTATGGTTCCTTTTAAAAAACAGCGATATTCTGTTATTTCTCTTTGTGAAACCCATTCTCTGTTGACAACCATTTTCAGGTTTGTTTTATTATGAGTTAACTCTATAGGTGATGTGAAACCCTCATTTTTGCTTTGCACATTTCATTAGCTTGACCACTTGTCTGATCTTACAAGAAAACGGTCTGTCATGTTTGCTTGACTAATTTTACATATTTATTTACCTTCATGAATTTTAATTCAGTTGTCTTTGTATATTTTAGTACATTTCTGTAAACAAATGCAAGCTATGCATCACATCCTCAGCTGCAGTACATCATGCTGCTATTAAAGCAGCAATTAAAATTATTAACTTTAATCAATGTGCCACTATTAAAATGATACCTGCCTATTGGCTAAGATGTAGCCCTTTATTTTTCTGTATTTCCCATTGCAGAAACTTACTGTGGTTTAGAGGATAAGGTGTTAAAAGTGTACCCATGAGTATAAAACACTCCTCTTGACTTAAAAAAAACAATGTCCTTCTTTACACTAGACCAAATGGAATTTAAAGCAGAACACTGCTCTGTATTTAAGGTTAAAACAGGTTACCAAACCTATTAAGATAAAGATGCATTTTAAAGTGCTACATTAATTATGTCACAGAGGTTAAGAGAGTTTACCTAATAATCAAAGCCTGATTTAGTATTTATTACAGCAGAAGGTTCAGCTACTTCACTTGTACTAGCTTGCTATGAGTTTGTTTCTGTTAAGTAAATATTCCTTTTAGAATAATCGATTTTGAATGTCAGAAGTCTAAAACTCCCCACAGAGGTATGATGTGCAATTTTCCACATGTTGCAAGAAGCAGCAAGAAGCAGCTCTGCACACTTAATTTGCACTGTACATCCTATTTCTTGTGGGAAGTTTTCCAAAAGTAGCCTTTAGATTAGTAATTTTTCAATATATTTTGGGGGAAAAAAGAGTTATATCCAATGAGAGCTAACATTAATTGCAGGCTGGATGGCAATTGTTGAAAACCCTCAGTAAAAAAAAGGTCATTTGAGGTGTAAACAAATTGTCATATAGTAGCAGCTTATTTTTCAAATCCTAAAAAAAATCTCCACAACCAGCACTGTAATTTTGCCACCTCTTTTCATCACTCCTGATATCACTCCTGAGAACTTTCTTTGCTCTTTCAGTGAAATTCTGGTCTGTTGTAATCAGCAGGACTTTTGCACAAGAATTTACTGGAGCTGGGGCTTTTAACTGTTGTTCTTTTCCTGTTGAAAAGTTTTGTGATCTAATGACTATATTTAAGTTTATCACTTTTTTCCCTTTTTCTTCTTTTTCCCTTTTGGAAAATTTATTGTCTCATTCTGGAGTCTGGACAAGTTGTTATCTATTCTTGTTTTATATTTCAATTGGCTTATATGTACTTCATTGAATTTCCTTATCTACAACAATGACTTTGAAAACAATCAAAGAAAATGTTCATCGTAAACTATATTTGGTATTTTTTAACCCCTCCCCTGGGAGGCTTGCCTCTAGTATACACAGGAAGCTTGGTGTGTATGCTGCCATCAAAACCAACAAACACTTCTTTTAAGGACCTTTAGTATAGATTCTTTATTGCACAGGTACCCAGTAGAGACTAAGCAGGTGGAAATTAAAGGATTCACATGTTTTTCTTGGAACTTCCACTTCCTCTTACTTTTGGAGGTAAACTGACTGCTGGTCTCTCTTTTCTTCACATATTGCATGAGCTTCCTTTGCAATTGAAAGGATACCATGAGTTTCTGTTGCCCTAACTGGAAGTTGCTTGTATTTACCTCTGAAAGAATGTTGCTCACCCATCCTGTTGGGCTTCTTCTTAATCTGTTCTTTCGCAGTCTTTATAACTCCTATTAAAGACTATCTGTTAGCTCATGCAATAGCTGATTTTAAACCATGGCTTTCCTCTTTCACGTTATTCAGTCTCTTTTACCTCAAAAAAACAATTGGCAGTAGTACATTTTTGCCCAAGTTTGAAGATGAACTGAAATCCCTAAAATACAGAAGACACGTGATACAATTTAAAAATTGTATTTATCTTAATTTCCAATACCTGCATTTTAACTGAAAATATTTTAAAATGTCTGTTCTTTCCTGACAAAATTGGAAAGACTTGTGGTTCCCTTACCTGGGCTGATTTCACCAGTAACGTGTAGAGGAGCTCTGCTCCATTCAGCTGCCTATGCTCTGAATCTTGCAGGACAAATATGGTGTTGGCTGCCAGAACTCAACGCATTTTATTTTAATTTTAAAATGCAATCACTAGACGTGTTGAAGTCCATATGTGAATTTTGTTACTGGGACTAAACTGTTACCCTTTCACCTCCCCTGCCCCCCTCCCTTTTAAAAAATATGTTTTGGATTACTCCATGGTAAAACATTTTCTGTTTTATTTTTACATCATGTTGGGGTTTTTCCATTTCTGCTTTGATTTTTACTTGTTAGAGGTTCTTTGTCCTGAGGTGTTTCTTTTAATGGCTTTCTTTAGTTCACCTCTATTATCCTCTGCAAAGTATTTTTGATCCATCCTTGGAAACATGATATACACAAACTTTGCATAATTTTGTTGTATACTTTTGGGACTGAAGCAAGGGCTGTGAAGGACAAGAGTGGCATCCCACCAACTCAGTAACCACCAGGAGAAGCACAGAGGAGCCAGCGATTCCTTTTTGCCTTTTACAACTCTCTTAAAAATTTCAAGTACTTTTTTCAATTTATTTCACCTTTCTTTTGTCAGATGAGAAGGTTCTTTAGAATCTCTGTTCACTCATACCTTAAATTAGGATTTGAATTAGGTATTTGGGTTTGGTTTTTTTAATAAAGGTTATATTTTGTACAGTGGCTACGCCATCTGTTCTTCACCACTAGTTCTTGGCTTCTCAGCACCAACACCACAAAAATGGCTTAGAAAGTCAGTTTTGTACAGAAAGTTCAGCCAGCTCCTGCATTTTCTTGTATCTGCTACTTGAAAGAATTGACTTGTATTGTAACTGCTTGTCTCCAATACTAAATACATCAGTACATGGAGAAAATACCTTATCTGCTTAGAAATTACTTTCCTCAAGGAAATAAAAATGCTGTTGCTGTGTCCCACATTTTCTCATGTTTACCTTTACCATATTTTATCAGCTTGTAAATAAAAAGATCACCTTCCTTCCTAACTGCCTTCCTTCTCTTGTGGGGGAAGTCTCCGAGAGCTTAGAGTAAAGCGGGGCACCTATGTGTATATCATTGCCAAGGTCAGTACAGAAGCAGGCCCATCTATGTAGGGTACTGAAACTGATTTTATAAGCAGAAGAAAGAAAAAGAAAGGTTATTCAGGACTCTTATTGATTTCATTTGGCAAAAATGAAAAAAAAAAAAAAAAAACCCACACCAAAACCAAAACCACCAAACTACCCAGAATTCTTATAATGACATTAAAAATACTCCAATGACCACATAAACCAATTAGATAAAAAACCTTGAATCAGTTGTTTCAGTTTTTTTTAGAAAACAGATAGTTCTGCAAGCAGCAGATTTAGTGATGTTTGGTTTCCTATGGATTTATTTCTGACTGTTAGTTTCCTAACAGACACAACTTCCAGTGGAAGTTTTCCCTACCAATGCATAGCCCTTTCTCCTGTGCAGCTTCTGTATGCTTTACAGGAACAGTGGGCCCACTCTAGGTCTCTTCACTCAGTAGAGGCATTAATAAAGATTTTTCCCTTTAGTGGGTGACTTATTTTCAATAAACTTGCCAGAATCTAGTATGTTTGAAATCTCTGTACCTCTGCTAGGTTTGGTTGAGGCTGACCAAAAGATTTAAATGTAGGCAGACATCTAAAACCACAAGTATTTTGTGAATTGCTTTCACTCATTTGTACTAATGCAGTATGTCTCTTTGCCTGTAGCCAAAGGTCTGGTATATAGATGAGTTCTCAGGAAGTTTCATTTCCTGGCTTTTATACTTTTTTTCTGGATCACAGAGATGGTTTGTGAAACAAAAAATATTTTTAATTTTAAAGGTAATTCTGGTGGAAATGTAAGAAGTGGTCACTCTTTTCATGTAGTCTCAGATGTAACCAAGAATTTTCCTATCAATACAGATGAATTATGCAAGAGAAAAATGTTTTTACTAGTTCCTGAATAAATAACTCTACAATGAAGTATATGTATCAGAAATTTTATGAGGTTGCAGGAGAAGCTTTGTATTAACGATACCAAAGTTCATTATGTCAGCTTGTGAGAATGAACTGTTGAATAAACAGAGCAACAAGCCAGTTGTTCTCAAGCTGAAGACTTGAGACTCGAGAACTTGAGAACCCAGGAACACCATAAGTCTTATTTTCCCTTTTGAACTTTTAGGGAAATATCACTATTCAATGCCATAGGCAGATGTCCTCTTTCAGGTTCTCATCACAGAGGTTACAATAGGCTGCTGAAAGTTACTGCCAGAATTTGTTTTGAAGTGAAGATCTGTTTGTGGTCCCTAATATGCTCGAGACAAAATCAGCTAATTTAGCTCAGAGCAGCAATTAAAACAACTTGAGCTGTTTTAGCTCTTCTTGTTTCAAGCGTATTAACTCAATGAAACCTTTTCTACCAGCAACGTGGTGACATTAGTAATTTATGGCACAAAGCTATTAACTAAGCAGATTTGCACTGAGATGGAAAAGGACATTTCTCCGTGGTCCGTGTTTGAGCACTGGGTAATTTGATACAGGTTTTGGAAGGCAGATCTGCTCAGGTGCATAAAAAAGTTTATCACACATGATAGAGGATGAAAGTTTGATTAGCATGGAAAAAAGTAATTATATGTATGAAAATATATAAAAAAATACAAAATTGTTAGTGAAATAAAACCAATGAACTAATATTAAAAAGTATAAAAATACCAGTGAAGGTATAATAAATGTTAAGTTTCTGAGAAGCTATTTAGGAATGCCTGACATTGCTTACTCTTGCGAGCTGTCTGCTGTGCTGCCTCTTTTGAGGGTTTTTCCTGTTGTTTTTTAAACTTCTTTTGTTCCTAAGCAAGTATTGAAGAAACCTAGCTGTAGTAAAACTTCCTGTAACCTGAGCACTGTATTATAGCAAACTATCCATACATGGGAAGTTGATAAAGAGATTCTGAACAAAACAAACAAAAAAGCAAAACAAAAAACAAACAAGCCAGTGCTAATTTGCCTGCGTACAACATCACTTGCTTTACCAAACTGCACACATCAATCTAGTTAATTTCAGATTAGCTAAAATGCTATGAGGAAACAACCAGTGCTTTTGAAACTGGTTCTAACTGATGACTAAGCAAGCTTTGGTAAGCAGAAAAAAAGTGTTTTACCAGAAGTTTTGAACTTGTCAGGTGTCAAAGGAAATGTAGAGTCGTGTTGGGTCACACCAACACAGTGTTCAGAAACATGTATCAGGAGAAGGTGCTCCTAAATCAGGAACTGGTGTCCTTAATCAACACTAAGCTACAGTAATTAGTAGGCACTCACACGGCTGGCAGTGTAAAATACTGTATTTGTCAAGATATTAAATTAATGTTTCTGGACATAGCTGGCTTGCCTGAAAAACGTTCATGGCTAAACTGTTCTTGTCATTTCAGGTAGGTCCTATAATCTATACAGCTTTTTTGTTATCAGTTGTGCAGTGCGCTGTACAAATATGTAAATGCCATGCCACTACCCTTGTGTGTCAGTGATGAGCAAAATGAGTGTAATGTAAATGGATATAATTTAGATATGGTTTGTTAATCCACTCTTACACCATTAAAGGAAGGTAATTGTAGTGGTGTGACCCTGGCTGGACGTCAGGTGCCTACCAAAGCTGCTCTAGTGCTCCCCTCCTCAACCAGGCAGGGGAGAGAGGCTTGTAGGCCAAGATGAGGATATGGAGTGATCACTCAGTGATGACTGTCATGGGCAAAACAGACTCAGCTTGGGGAAAATGAGTTTAGTTTACTACTCAAATCAGAAAAACACCTTCCCCCCACCCGTTGCTTCTTCCCAGGCTTAACTTGATTCCAGATTTCCCCACCTCTTCCTGCTTCAAGTGGTGCAGGAGGATGAGGAATGGGGGTTGTGGTCACTTCATCGCATGTTGTCTATGCTGCTCCTTCCTCCTCAGGGGGAGGCTCCTCACACTCTTACCCTACTCCTGCATGGGATCCCTCCCATGGAAGTCAGTTCATGAACTTCTCTAACATGAGTCCTTCACACAGGCTTCCCATGTGTGTGGGGCATGAAGGCACACACCTTCATGAACCCCCCCAGCGTGGGTCCCTCCCACAGGGTGCAGTCCTTCAGGAACAGGCTGCTCCAGCGTGCATCCCCCATGGGGTCACAAGTCCTGCCAGCAAACCTGCTCCAGCCTGGGCTTCTGTCTTTAGGGGTCCTGCCAGGAGCCTGCTCCAGCATGGGCTTCCCATGGGTCACATCCTCCTTTGGGCATCCACCCACTCAGGTGTGGGGTCCTCCACAGGCTGCAGGTGGGTATCTGCTCCGCCGTGGACCTTCATGGGCTGAGCGGAATCTCTGCTCTGGTGCCTGGAGCATCTCCTCCCCTCCTTCTGCACTGACCCTGGGGTCTGCAGAGCTGTTGCTCTCACTCCTCTCTGTCACTGGCACTTTGCATTTTTTTCCACCTTCTTCTTAATGTACTGTTACAGAGGTGCTGCCACTGTGGCTGACTGGCTCGGCCTTGGCCAGCGGTGGATCTGTCTTGGAGACAGCTGGCATTGGCTCCATTGGACATGGGGGAAGCTTCTGGCATCTTCTGACAGAAGCCACCTATGTAGTACCCCCCAGCTACCAAAACCTTGCCATGCAGACCCAGTACAGTACTGCATTAAAGTTCTTATTAGATTCAACACTACTGTTATTTATTTTAAAAGAAATGCAGTTTGCTCCTCTTTCAAATTTACCCATGACCCATTTCAAGTTGCTTTAAAAATGGAGAGCTGCACAGCACTGCTGTCAGAGACCTGCTGGCAACTGCAACAGTCCAGGCCATTGTGGTGCAGCCCATGAGCAACCATCCTGAATGATTCTGTTTTGACTTGCAACAAAAAATATTCTTTAATGTCAAGCTTACTGTAGTAAATGTTGATAAAAATCTTTATGTAAATGCACAACATTAGAAATTGTCCTTTAAATTGCTAATGGGAAAAATATTTGTAATTATTTGCAAAATACTTTGCTGTTTAGAGAAGTTACTAGTAGAAGATGGAACGGAAAAAAAAATGTAGACTGCATCTGAATTAGGAAAAAGCTGTTTTTTCATGTCAACACTTAACAGAGATGTCTTTTATACCTGCAGACTGTTTTACCAAATCTCCCAGGCCTGGACAACTGATTACTCTCTTACTGCAATGCCTGTATATTCCTGCTGCCTTCAGATTCATACCTTGAGTTCTAGATCTTTCTTAGTTTTGCACTTGGCTCTGCGGATTTCTGCTTGGTTTTGCATCCTAGAGCAGACAGTGCAGTTCTTGCGTAGGATGCTGGGACAGAGCTATAGGGTCCAGCTACAGGTTTGTGCACAAAATGGAAAGAAGTTATCCATAGTGAAAAATACAGTTATTTGTGTTTCTTTACGTATGTGCTAGTATTTCCTTTGAAACCCATGTAGATGAGGTCTTACAGAAATGATATTTTGAAATTGGGACAGGCCTAGCTCACCTGGTAAAGATAACCTTAAAAGATGATGAACAAACCTCACCTTTCAGGAAAAAAAGGAAAAGGGGGGGGGGGGGGGGGGGCAGGTGAGAGGGAACCTATTGTTGTGTTAAGGATTAAGGACAATGTGCTTTTAGTGATGAATTGTGTCACAAAGAACAGATCTTTATTCCACAGTACTCTTTCTTGCTGTTCGGAAATCAAACATTTTGAGAAACAAATTTTTGGTTATTCACTGTGCCAAGTTTCTTTTTGCAGCACTGATGAGGAATCATTAATGAGCTTGTTAAGGCTGCTAGATTCTCAGGGCAAACTTACGCATAAGCTCCAGATAGCACTATGAAAACTATAGCAATTGCCTCTGCTCAGACCGACTGCCAAATATGGGTGATTATCTTCAGCAATTCAGAAATCTAAGTTTTATTTTTAAGTAGAACATAATGATTTTCAGAACCAAAGTCTTTTGTGGGAGTGTACCAGTATCACTGAAGTGTACTCTGGGAAAAATTTCTGAGCTCCCTTAGAGAGTGTTACGAGAAAAGCATTCCCAGGCTGAAGTGTCTCCCCATCCTCATGGTAATGAGGAAGAGGAGGGACCTCAGATAATGCAGTTGTGGTGTGCATTTCAGCATCTTCTCTGGCAGCTGCTTCACTTTGTATAAATAAATAAAGAGTTGCACCACAGAGATACTGAGCATTTGCAGGGCTAGAAGGAGAGAAGCTTCCTTTTTATTATTTATCCATACCAGAAGGAGTTGAGCAGAAAAATAATCAACAGATCCACCTCAACAATAGTCAACAACCCTGCATTCAGGGTGCTTAAACAGCACGTGGGAAACTGGTACAAAAATTTAAACCTCTCCATTCCAGGACAGTTGCATAATAATCAGGCTACTTTAGGGTAAGATTTTCTTTTATTCCATTTCAGGAAAAAAAAAACCCTAAACAACTGTGAACCAATTTGGTGTTACCTTTCTGTAGTGTAGGATATGTATATGTTTCAGGGTTTTTAATTAGCAAAAATTTTCTGGGTGAAAAAAAAATTCGCTCCCTTCTAATTTGGGCCTTTATCCATGGGAGAAGAAAAGAACGTGTTGGACAATCTTTCTCAAATAAAAAAAAAAAAAGCTCCAGAATGAGGTGAACTAATCATCACTGTGATGCATCTCATGTGAACCTTTTTGTTCTTACCCTACTTTTGCTTTCTTATTTCCTCTGCCTAAAATTTAGGGGAAAGTCATCAGTTAATATGGAAAAGCGTGGCACCAAGTAAATCAATGCCAAGTGTTCAGCACAGGGCTTCTAAAGGAAAATATGAGGGAGAAAATCCTGTGGGTTTCAAGGCACTGAACTGTTAATGAATATTGTGAAAGAGCTGAAATTTGCTGTAAGGGAAACAATGACAGTGTTTGTTGATTTTTCAACTTGACGCATGGAGGAGCAGGTTGAGCTGTCTTGTGGTTTTGCTGGATGACGTTTGTCTACTGCTTACCTGTCATCCAAAAGAAATCAACTCCCAGCCTGGCCTTTTCACAGCCACAGAAATAGTGACTGATACTTACAATGTCAGCTCAAGGGTTAGTTGCCTTCAGGATAATTTCCTGAGGCAATATGACACAGAAGTATAGGAGAAATAATGGTTGACTCATTGTCCAGTGTAAAGAAATCGTGTGACTAACACAGTTCATTCAGTTTAACTGTAGGTTTCTTATCTATGACATAAATCTAGAACAGTGAGGCATATCTGACTTCCAAAGGAGTGTTTGTGTTCCTCTGCAAAAGCCAAAAATCAAACCAGTGGAAACAGTATTATGTTGAAACCAGCATAAATAGGAAGTGAGATTGTGCTTAAAAAAACTAGAAAAGAAGACCCACAGTTTTGATGTATTTGCACCATTATTTGATGAGATTCAATCCTGAATGGGGCTCTTGGGCAGTACTACAATAATATTTTGAATATATTAATCAGTAATAACACTAAACTAAAAGAAGTTATAATGATATTTACGATAACAGCAAAGGTTCTGTTAGAATCATCTTACTAAAACCAAACTAAGTTTATCCACCTCATCAGTCTTACAATTTGTAGACGAAAAGCTTATTTGCTTCTTCAGTAGTGTCTTAGATAAGTGTGAAATTTTACAGAAGATGCCTTAGATGATCTGTAGGTTTTGTAGAGTGAGGGTCTGATTCAGCACATACTCATTGGGAGTAATCCATCAAGAGTATCCCGGAACTTCACAGGTCCATTGTCTTAGTAGGTCACAAGAGCCCGGTGATACAGAGCGTGCTGCTAGCCACAGGCTGATTCAGGCATCACTTGACCTGCAAAGGAAGATTAAAAACTAAATAAATATTGGACCTGAAAGCCACGTTTGTTGGTTGCCTGTGTTCTTAGCTTAGGGAAGAGTGCAGAAGGGTAGTCCTTTTGTGGCACATAGATACACCGCCACAACTGGGTGTGAAGGGAAGGACAACTTTGTACAGATGAAGGAGGAAATTTCATTCCTGCTGCTGCCCTTTCTGTGGTTTTCGGGAATGAAAATGAATGAGGCTGAGTTCTTTGTATTTTTCCTTTTGTGTTGTTGGCAGGAGAGCAGGCTTCCTCCTACCCTGCTGGGGCAGGGCTGAGAAGTTTCCTCTCTCCTGCAGTCTCCAGGGCCCTAAGATAAAGGCAGTCCCCAGCTGTTCTCTGTTGCCATCAGTTAATTTAGTTTGTCTTATCAGTATCATGCAAATCTGGTTCAAATTACTACTACCACCAGAAACACTTGGGACATTTTTAGAGTGCTTTCCTCTAGGAAATAGGTGTGTATTACTAACAGCCTCCTATTAATTTCTGAAATCATTGACACTGTTAGCTAAATCTGATAGTGGGGCAGCGATTTGTGAGATTTATTAAAGATAAACTATGTAAAAATGGGCAAATTTATAGAGAGGCCTATTAACACTGTCTTTTGAGGAAACAAATCTGCAGTTCGAACACATTTCTTGTTAGATGCCAGAGGATCTAAGAGGAGAAGAGCCAATAAGAATGCCTTAACTCTTGGAAAGCTTCAAGCTTCATTCACCTTTCCCATTTTATTAGACACAAGGAGTTCTATTGAAGTTTCTTTAGCAAAGACCAGCTGAAGTCTTTTTAAACTTCAGAATTTATCATTTTTTAATACAGTATGAGCTCAGGCTACACCACTGGGTGTCGTGACACAAATGCTTAGGGAAGCAGACTTTGTTAGTTCTGGTACTTACAGATATCTTTATATTTATTTTATTCTGCAGTGATTTTGAACATGCATTAGTAAAGTTTTTGAGAAACTCTAAATGAAACAGAGATCCTGAAATTCTTTCCCAGGTGGGACGTATTTCAGCTAGTCTAAACAAGTTCCATCTGGTAATAAAGATTTTGTGACAAAATAGACATTATGGATCTTGGAGCTATTGACGTCTCAGATGAAACCAGCAGTAATCTGCTTAAAAGTAAAGTTCATGGTTTCTAATAGGCTTGTATTGTCTTTTGACAGAAACTTGAGCTATTTGCCTTCTGAACGTATGTTCTAAGAAAATAGGAAAACCAAAATTGTTAGTTGGTCTTTTTAACAGTAAAGTTTAACACATATATATTTAGTGATTATTACTGCTTGTTTTCATCCTAATGCCCATAATAATATGTATTAATTGAGTTCTTCAGCAAAATCCTAATGGGGACTCTGTAATATCTTTTGATCACTTCTACTAGGGTCAGAAACCATTACAAAATGGTAAGCATGACAGTTGGCTATTTGAATCACCCACTTTTTGCCAGAATGGCTTTTATTTTTCAACTGCTCATTTAACCACAGAATCACAGAATGGTTGAGGTTGGAAGGGACCTCTGGAGGTCATCTGTTCCAATTCCCCTGCTCAAACAGGGCCACCCAAAGCCAGTTCCCCAGGGCCACATCTTTTGAAGTTCTCCAAGCGAAGACTCCATAACCTCTCAGGACAACCTGTGTCAATGCTTAGTCACTCTTACCATAAAAAAGTGTTTCTTGATGTTCAGAGGGAGCCTCCTGTGTTTCAGTTTGTCCCATTGCCTCTAAATTTTTTCTATTTTGAAAATCTCTCACTTCTCTCGTTATGAATTAATAGCAGTATCCTCCTCAGAAACAAACTGTTTTACAGCTACAGGGTGAACTAGTCTTGATGATAGATTCTCTCACATAGAAAAAAAAAAATTTGTATAATAAAAGAAATAGGATAAGAAAGCAGCTTGAGTAATGAATCCATTCTCAGAGTACAGCATCAACACAACTACAACTGTTGGGAAAAAAAGAGATGTAGAAATGAAACAGACTTTTTCCCCAAAAATGCATTTTGTTCATGGAAAGAAAGCAATAAAAATTCATGCAGAGGACATTTTGCGACTTGAAAATCAAGAACTTTCCTCTTTTTCTTTATTTTGACCAAGGTTGATTGCTTGTTGGAAGGGCTTACTTTTCAACAGTGGTTGGGTGATAGTGATCCTCTGGCAGATTCTTACAGGCTGTGGAGTAAGGAATGTGTTAGTCCCTTGCCAAAGTGGTCAGTGGGGAAGGGCACACTGGGTAGGGATGTGTGGTAACAGAAGAAAATTAATTTAGCCTTGCTGGATATTAGATAAAAGCAAAGAGTGCAAGCGTTTTGATGTGGCCTGTCATTAAAGCAGTGAATTACTTAAATACACAGTATGTACTGGATGTGCGTTTTCTTGCTTGGCTTCAATGATGGATACTTTTCTGGTAGTCTGATGTGCTACTGTGGCATTGCAAGACTGTTTCTTAGGATGAATTTGCAAATACTTAATGCAGAAACACTTCTAGACTTTAGAACAAATTATATCAGTACTAGTAACTTCACTTCAAAGCTTCTTCCAAGAAGTAGATCAAATATTTTAACAGAAAAAAAAAGAGTAACATAGCACATGTAATATCCCCATCCCCACACAATGAACCTGAACTACATAGCGAGAGCCTAATGATACGGTTCTTCTATATTTGTAAGTCAGGAGTGCCTTTTTTACTCTGAACTAACCGTAATAGGCCTGTTCTAAGACCCAAGTAACTTCTTTACAGTTATCTGCAACTTTCCTGTTACCTGGCTTTGTGAGAATACAAATACATATTATTCATACCTTTGCCCTTGAAATACAGTCTTAGGGTATAGAGATCATTTTATAGCATAGTGGACTTCTCTGACATCATGGCAGAAATACAAAATGTTAGGGGGGAGAACCCCACCTTTTTTCCTAGATCCTAATGTGTGCTTTGTGTGTGTATTTCTTCATATGGTCCTTTTTTATAAGTGTAGTCAAGTGTTTTGACAAGTTGTGCATAACTGGACTTTTATCATTTTGCTCCTTTTGTTTCCTAGAGGTTACTACATACTGAGTTCAAGGAGATAAGGCACTTTCCATAGCTTAAGGCTAGTGCTACTGGCATTGTATAAAGGAGTACGTTGGGGCAGTCTTGCAGATCATCACATCCTGAATGAAGAATAGTCCTAGTCATTTGGACACAGTCCAGCTATGCATAAGGCTACTAACTGGTACAAAGGATTTTTCTACACTGGAATGGAAACTTGGAGAGATTCCTGGCATGGAAAAAAGTGAGTGTTCAGAGTGGGACCATCAAAACAGTTTCTGAGAAATCTGATGCAGCTGAGTTGTCTTCCCAGATGCTCATTCCAAAATCTGATCAAGAGTATTTTGTTTTACTTGTGATTGTGGAGGGATATCTGCAATTTCTAGGAAAAAAAAATACTATTCATAACCACATTTTACCAACATATGAACACTCCACAAAGATAGCCTTTTAAGTCACAATATTTAAAATTTTCTCAGTAAAACCTAAAAGCAAAGTGTTTTTTTTTTTTCAGTTGTAAAAGAGTGACTAAGAAAATGGATGTTATTTCTACACTGAATCAGTGTTAATACGGCTATGTTTAATAGAATGTGCCAACACTGACTAAAATGTCAGTCAGCTCAATATAGAGGTCATCAGTTAAGTATGAACATCCCCATTTACAGAAAAAAATCTTAGTTTGAGCCAAAGAGAACTTTTTAAAAATGCTGTAGTAGTAAGAGAAACTGAAACTCTTGGCCCAGCAATTCTGTGGCACTGAACTTGAAACTTATACTAGGCAGAAGAGCAAAAAGACCATCAGAAAATTCAGGAAAGTTGTCCAGGGTCTGGTCCTCAAAGTAGATCTTCAGCTTATCTTCATTTAGAGTAGCCTGGAGGTTTCCAGAACTTCTTCCAGCTGCCTGGACACCCAAAGGACAAATGCTGAGCCTATCTGGATCACACCACTGCTCAGCCATGGCCTTGTCTTGCCTCCAAGACACTGCCATTTTAAGGCAACACAGTGGTTAAAGCCCTTGGCTGTGTGCTTGCTGAGACAACTCTTCTTCAGTCTCTTTGCATCACTCAGATAATCTCAACTAATTGGACAACAATGAAGATGCTGTACTTACCTTTTCATTCTGCTGTGCTGAATTTCCTCAAAGTACTACAAATGTTGGTATAAATACACTTGAGCGCTAGTAAAAAAGTCTAATACTGCTTTTCGTTCTCTGGGAGTATTGGGACACCATATATGAGAACCATGATGAACTTAAATAATGTGGACACCGTTCCTATTATTGCCATATAGTAAATTTCCCCTATGAAAATTTTGAACAGAAGTTGTTCCTGAATAAGTGTGAGAATATAAGTACAGCTATCTCTGGTGGAGCGTTAGGTGTGCTAAGAATCGAGTCTTTTATAAAAACAAGCAGTAGAACACTCTTTTTAAAAAAAAAACAGGTGTGCAGCGATAAATGATTATGACAGACCTTTTTCTTTCTGCTAGCCTTTCATTTGTTTTTTTCCATGTACTTTACCGAAAGCTACATGTGGTGGAATTGTTTGTGGTAATCTGTGAACTGTAAAGAGAACATTTGCTGTCACTTCCTTTTTTTTTAAAGCATATATGAAATAACATGCAAATTCTTAAAGCAACTGGTGTTTAAATTGTGTTTCTCTCCCTCTTATTAATATTAAAGAACGTTTGAAATTTCAAAACCCTCTCATTTACAGAAGTTAATCTAGTTTAGGACTTCATCAGGCAGGGGTGGGGGAGGGGGTGGGGGCTGGTGGGGAGAGGAAGGGTGATCATATGCCTATTCCAAAAAAAATGGTAAGTAGATCAGTCCTGGTTAGGCATAATTACAGAGTGCTACCTTAGAGGTAAGAAAGAGGTCAGAAAAATTGTTGTGAGGCTGTCAAAGCTGCATGGCTGATAATTATTTTTTTATTCTTAGCTTAGTGGTGACAGGGTGTTATACTTGAAAAGCTGTTAACCTCGACAACATTTTCCACCACATTGTATAACAACAAAAGTGTGGCCCAAATTTAGAGTTTCAGTACTGTTTAGAAAAAAGCTTTCCTATGGTTGTTCTGCCCTTCAGAACTGCAGGAACAAAGCGGCCCGTGCTTGTTTGATGGGTACTTTGTCACCAGTTAGAAACCCTTTTATTTCCATTTAAGCTATCAGGGCTGGACTGACGGCTCTGCAGTCTGAGAACTGGCAGGAGGTGCTGAGTCCAGCAAGTCTTTAGCTGAGCGGTGGCCATTAGAAGTTTACTCAGTCTCAGTGGTCAGTCAAGTCCCCACCGCAGCCACAGACTCTTGAAGTGCAGACGTCAGAAACAACAGATCGTAAGAAATATCCTAAGGGTGATGGGACTTCTATGTGAGTGATGAATTCTGCTTTCTAATGTGCTTTGAGATATATGGCAAGGTGGATAGTAGATAAGGATTCCTGGATGTAAGGTACTGTTGGTAATGTGTGTTATTGCTACATTGATAACAAGTTTTAAAATATGTAACAAACTGAGTGTTTTATTACTTTTACCTAAATATGGTATTTGTCAAGTTTATTTTGTTGTTTTCATACTTCTCGGAAAATCTTACCCTTTTACTCTCCTAAGTATTAGAAGTGATGATGCTTACTTGTGGGAAAGAAAGCCCAAACCAACAAAAAACCCTCAACTCTCTTAAGTTTCCCAATATCTGATTTTCAAGAACTTCTGAAGGGTAGGCTGTAGGCTAGCAACAAAGTATCTTCATTATGCTTTTTATCCTCAATTACATAATTGTATAAGGTCATCAGATAATTATGCATACTTTAACCACATCTCCACTTCATCAAAAGCTTTTAATGCAGTCTACTTACAAACATATTATAAACAAAGTTATGTCTGTTTCCAGTACTGATCTTGATGAAATCTATACTGTAAAGTCAGTAAACCAGTCATGTTCAAGAATTAGTCAGCTGTGATGTCTGTGTGTTGAGAACGTCACAGATTCTCTTTTGATAGCTAAACAAGCTAGAAAAGCCTTGATTTTTTTTTGCCAGGGGAATTCTTTTGAATCTGATAGAATTTGTAGGAGGTATGACAAGTCTGAAAGACCATGTTTACAATTCAATGTGGATTATTTTTCTTTTGAGTATCAGCATTGTGTTTGCTCAAGTGGCAGGTTACTCACAATACAGGCAGGCACTGCAAAATTTTCTTTAAATAGTTCTGCTACTTAATCTCAGTCCAAACCTTTTCTTCTCACATTGCCTTTTTCCTGAGGCAAATGGACATTATTCATAACTGTGGAGTGGTTTTGCAATAACCACAAGTATGTGAGGTTTAACAGCTGTGAAAGAATCTGAAGTTTTTGAGCACATATTCTGAAATGTAAAGATATGAAACTAATACCCTAGATGTTGAACAGTAATGCACAGAGCTATTTGGCAGTGGTCCGTGTTGGGGTGTTTAGTTTAAAAATGTGTTTTAGTTAATTTGTTTGCTTGATTTTTTGCTTGTCTGACATTTTGAAAGTACAGATAATGTGATGTGAAACAAGTTAAGGGAGATGTTTTAGATGGCAATAACAAGCCCACTGAACAAAAGTTTCTGTGCCTTGGGGTTACGTTTGCATGTAGGTGATCCAGGATCACCCGTGCCAGGAGTTTCAAAACTTGATGTTTCAGATACACAGCTTGCAAGACAGCATGCTTGGGCTGAAACTCTTCTCAGCGCTGAGTTTAGTGTAGTGAAGCATTCGCCCCTTCAGATCTACGTCAGGGAAAAAAAAAAAAAAAAGGAAAGAAAAAAGAAAGAAAAAAAGCGCTAGGCTTTGTAGGTGAGGCTGGCACCCTAGATGTGGAATTATTTTTCTGAAATTGTTTGCATACCAGCAGATCTGCTGTTGGGGAGTTGCTGATAGGAGGGAGTGCCTGCCTCTCTGTAAGGGAAACCCCTGCCTGGCTCCAATGCGGCACAGAGCGATTTTGGTTAAACCACGAAGATCTGCGTCGGGCCCGTTGCACATACGGCGTTGCCGGGTCCATTTCCAAAACTTTCAGCGGCTCCTTCTTCGCTGACATCCACGTGACGCTCCGTGCACGCGCGCGCTTTCCCGCGAGTGCGAGCGCTGCCGCCGTTACCGAGCTCTCCGCTGGCCGCCGGTGCTCCAAGCATCGTTACCCCAAGCACCTGACGCCCGCCCGTACACCTTCCCCACGCTGTATAAGCACTAGCCCGTTGACTCTCATGGTGCCCCCGGGGCTCGGTAAGAAAGCACAGGGGCTGCGGCTCAGGCCGGCCCGGCGGGTCCCGCCCGGGACCTGCGAGGCCGCCGGGGCCGCCCCCCGCCACCAGCCGTGTCGCCGCCGGGGCTGCGAAACGCAACAGTGCGGTGGCCGCCGCGGCGGGGTCCTCCCGCCCGCGCCCGCACCGGCAGCGCGCCCGCGTAGCTCCGCGCTGCCCGCCAGGGGGCGCCCCGGCGCCGCCGCGCCCCCCACCCCGTGGCGGGCGGGTAGGGGAGGCGAGGCGAGCCCGGCGGCGAGCGCGGCCGGCAGGAAGTTTCTGTCGGCGCCGGCGGTGGCCGACCCGGTGATTCCGGGGAAGAGCGCGGCCCCGCGGCTCGGCCGGGCTGGCAATATGAGGGAGCGGCACTCGTGTGTGGGCACCTCGTGTGTGGGCACCGGGCGGCGGCGGATGGGCCCGCTGGAGCTCGCCGTTAGCCCTGTGAAACGCCTGCGAACTGAGTACGCCTTTCCGTGTCTCTTCGCAGAGGAGGCCTACCAAAAACTGGCCAGCGAGACCCTCGAGGAGCTGGACTGGTGCTTGGACCAGCTGGAGACCCTGCAGACCAGGCACTCCGTCAGCGAGATGGCCTCCAACAAGGTAGGAGCCCGCGGCCGCGCCCCCCGTGCCGCGGGACGGGTGCGGGGGTCGCGTCAGCCGGGGCGGGGGGCGGCGGGGCCGCAGACGGTGCCCGCAGCGGGTCGCGGTTGCGGCGCCGCCGGCCGCGCACGCCGGTGTCGGCGGGAGCGGGTCCGCGGCGTTGGAGAGCCCCGGGCTGGGCAGCCGCGGTCCCCGGGGCGCCGGGCGGGCCGGTGCTGCCGGCTGCGCGCAGTGCTCTTCCATACGAGGGCAAGCTGTGAAAGGGGTGCTGGTGACGGAAGGCGGTAGTGTTTCCCGGTGTGTCTCAGTTTCAAAGCCAAAAAGATAAGCCCTTCAGTTGCTCTTTCTTTTCATAGCATCCCATGGGGTTGAACTAGGGATCTTTCCTAGAAAATGGTGTGGAAAGTAGCATCAGGAGGTGATGAAGTTAATTGTTGGTCCCAGGGGAGCTGCATGCTAAATTTATTTGTAAACAGTAGTGCTGACCACTCTCATGTGTTACAAGACCACGCTCAGAACCGAGGTGCAGTCACAATAGTCACGACAGACCCAGAGGTGTGTTTCTGAGGCGGAGCGCACTCTTCCTGCCCTTCCTGGAAGCTGAGGATGCGTGTTAGCTAGGGAATTATGTGCCAGTATCTGTTGTGATCTGCGTGTGTATTTTTGTTTCACAGCTTGAAATAGCTGCCACATGCTCCATTCATAAGTTCACTTTCATCAATGATTTTGGCTTACAAGCAATATGTAGCTATGTTGCTACAGTTAATTTTCAAAGCCCAATTAATAAGCCTGCTGTCTTGCTTCAGAATTTATTTTTGTATTTGTCGTCAGCTGAGTGTGGAGCTACATGTTCAATGAGAGAGAAGAAGAAAGGTTTAGGTACTCTGGGTTTGCCTCTTGTGTCTGCGAAAGCAGCTGGTAACCTTTTTAGTTGCAATTAGTTTTTTTCTGAAGTCACAAAATACTAAGCATATTTTATTTGGCTTACACCTTCTTAAAATTCTGCTGTCTTGCTCTGACTGCCTTTGTTTCTTATTCACTGTTTTTAAGTCCATGTTCAACTCAGCCTGCATGTAAAGTGTGAGGTATTTGCACTCTTGTGTGGTTTAGTCCTATAATATAATATCCCATTTACTGTTCTTGTCTTTAGAGACTCTCAGCAGCAATTACATCTCAGTTCTAAGAGTTATCTGCCTGGTATTTCCCTATTCTCCGAACTGTGTTACCAGTTTTTATTGCCAGTTGAAAGATCTCATTATTATGGGCATGCTGCCTATGTACCGGCAAGTTACAAAAAGAGTTTCAGGGTCTGTTTAGCACTATTTGAATCCTTGTTTTCGAAGGGAGTAATCAGACTGACATGTAGGGCCTGATCTCTCATTGCTAACAAGTTTGAACACCTGTCTGTTCCCTCACTTGTGATGTCTGCATAGCCACTCTTTCACAAGATCCTGGACTTTCTTCAAGTATTTACTTATTACCTCCCTGTAACAGGTAAGATATGCAGTGTGTTGTATGAACAATAAGGACAAGCTGTTTCTAGAATAATTGTGAATTGATTTGTCTTAAGTTTTGCCAAGTATATTCAGGTTTTTACCTGAAAAGCATCTGTTCTTAAAATAAAACATGACAGCTGCTTTGCATCTTCAAGTAAACACAAAGGTGCTATATCTGATACTATGTTTTGTTTGTATTTGTTTGAACTAGTTAATTGTTTGCCATAGGTGACAGGATAAACATTCTTCACGTGTGTTTATTCAAATGAAAAGGAATATGTGATTCAGAAAAAGTTTTTGATCTTGTTGTTTCCAGCATAAGATCATACAGACACGAGATGGATGTGGGGTACACAGTAAGCCTAGTTGGCATAGTTAATCTGAAGGTCAGTAAGAATGTTGCCAAGCTTTACATCAAAACCAGGATTTGTATATTGCAGTAATTTCTACTCAGTCCTCAGTCTGTTTGATATATCAAATATAGATGTACATGTCTAAAGCACTTTATTGCTACTTACTGTTTCATGTTGCAGTATTTAGGAAAAAACTGGTATTACTGTATTGGAAAGAAATAGCTGCTGTTTGGTTCTGCAGGTCATATTCAATTCCTGAGGTAATCTTTCCCCCACAATTTTGGAAAGTCTACCCCCCTGTATAGAAATCTGTGACATATTTCAGTGTTTGGGGTTTTTAATTTTGTTTTGAATAAATTAAAATAAAAGGTAAATTGGTGCCATTATCCATAATGTGAACAATCTTGAATATAAATCAGCAAGCCCATATAATAATATGAGAAAATTTAATGCAGAAGGATTTTAATTTTACATGTGTAACAGGTTGTTCTAAAGAATGATTTTATTTCTGATCAGTAAAACGTATCCAGCATATATTATACAGCACTTCCTACTGGAATACAGCTGCAAACTGTGGCATCTCAATGAAACACATAGGTAAATGATACTGGTTTAGTTTGTAGAGAAACTGAAGCAGAGAAACTTTGCTCAAGGCTGAGGACGTAGACTTTAGTACAGCAATGAATGTTCAAGAGTACCCAGTTCTGTAACCCAAAAGTGAGTCGTATAAAATCAGATGAGAAGACCAAGAAAAAGAACATTGTTGGTACAGGACATGGTTTCTCACCATGTTTCCCTCTTTCCCTTTCTCTGCGTTTCCTTAAGAACAACCCCACAAGATTGGTTGATTATGGGGTTGTTTTGCCAGATTCTCAGCTTCCCATATTTATCCCCAGTGTCATGTCATTCCCCCCCCCCCCCCCCCTTTTTTTTTATATGTAACATCATGTTTGTCAGTGTTTCCTTACTTATGTGAACATGTGTGAGGCGTAAGGAGTAGCATAAGAATGTAGCCCTGCACCAGGCAAAAGCTTTTACTCATCATGCAAAGGCTGTTATAGAAGAGGGAAAAATACCCAGGGAGGGAACTATTGTGCGTCCTGAATGCCTGAAATAGGCCGGGGAGTCAGTCTCATCTCCAGTCCCTCTCTGGGCAGTGAGTTGGCAGTCTGAACCATTGATTGCATCCGTGTGGAATCCCCTTCTTGTCAGTAATGCCTGCATAGGTCTTCTGTTAGCTTATCCTGCTCCAAGGGTATTTATTTTATTTAGGTGTCCCTTTTGCTCAATTAGCAGCAGTTTATGGCATGCCAGCTCACAGCTTTGGATGACCACAAGTGGGGCAATGCAGACAGACGAAAAGATCCTCCTTCTCCCTGCTTAAAATTGCTGGGAGCAGTAGGCACAGTGTGCTCTGCAGCCTGTGGATGAGCCCCAGCATTTTGTGGCAGGAAGTGTAACCCCAGAAACTTTGAAAACGTGCTCTAGGTCGGCTCTGTAGGAAGCCAGCCATGATGCTTGGCTGCTGAAGTTACGCCAGGATGACTGTAATATCCAGATGATTTCCCATTTCCCAGCCATTCCTGTGATAAGCAACATTTCCAAGTGCCTGGAGGCATTGCACATGAAGTAACTGATGGATAGATCTGTGATGCACCCATGGGCATAGTTCGTAAATAAATCTGATTTCAAAAGGACATAGTATTTAAAAGTATTGTCAGTTGTCGTTATGTTTTCATGAATATTACAGTACTTGGTGTTTTCTTAAACACCAGCTTCTGAAATTGGGTACTAACAGGAGAATCCCAGCATCTTTTTAAAAGCATAGGAAGTTTGTCATCCTCATACTCCTCTAGAAACCCTGTAATGTCTTGAAAGGCTCTGAAACTAGAAAAATTTCTAAACTTGGAAAATCAGCTGAAATGTCTTTCACTCTTGGAGATGTATTTGTGATTTTCTATACGATGTGCTGTTAATATTGGCTAACATCAGTGGACTGTGGCTGTATTGTGTTTTTCTGCATGATGCTTACTCAAACAGAAATAAATTCATTTCAGGAAATACTTTTCCAGTTTGGGTCACTAGAGATAGGATCCCAAGGCATAATTAGATGCCTCTATTTAACGGTTTTGATTTCCAGAGATGCTAACCCATGGAAGGTTCTGCTAAAGTGAGCTGTGAGTAACATCTGTTGAAAAAGATAGTTTTTAGGTGGCTACTAGCTTGCTGGTTGTGGTTTTTAACTTTAGACACAGGTACGCTTTGATACACTTGTGTAAGCAAATGATCTTTCTAGAACTTGCAGGTTGCAGAGTGACATTTAAAAAAAAATTTAAAAAAATACCTCCTTTTAATGAATAACCTGCTTTTTTTTTGTCAAGACTTTAAATTCTCTGGGAGAAGAACCATCTCTTTCCCGTGTGCAGTTTGGCAGCACCTAGCTTAAGTCCCTGATTTGGAATCTGAGAATTATTCTGTGACAGACAATCAATAAATGAAGAATGGTAATAATAAAGATACAAGAACCACTTTCTGTTAGACAGTATTAATTGCAAGGTAGTCAAATGTGGAGGAATACTTACAGTGAAACTGGTAACACAGAAATGTATTTTTTGTAATTTGTAATGATGATTTTTGCAAACTTGTCTAGTGTGTTGCTTTTGTGTGTCTGGCTATCTGGTTTTAGATGTGGAAGAAGTTTCAGGTTGCTTTTGTTTTAGTTTTAAGTCTACTGCACATGACAGTGGTTTTGAAGGATTTGGTGATAGCTGGTAATGAACAAGAGTTTGGAAAAGGTTATTCATGGGTATTTCTTTCCCGCTACAAACTTAAGTGAATTCCTTTTCTCCAGGAAGCTTTTTTAGATGTCAAAGCTAAGAAGATTTAGGTTTTATTTAGTTTAACCATGTTAACTATGAAACTATTTTTTAAGTATAAATTATAGTTGTCCAACTTGTATACCAGTATGTGCAAATCTTTTTACAGATTAAAGCAGGTCTATTTACAGATGGATGCTAGTGCTGGTTACTATTAAAAAAAAACCCAAACCTTTCTGAGATTTTGATTGCTTTGAAGATGCCCAAAGCATCAATGTTATCAATCAACTAAATTCCAAAGACTATGATAATGTAACACTCTGAGCAAATGTTAATGGAATTTTGGTTTATGTTTATGGCCCTGAACTTGTCACCCATTACATGTACTCAAACAATAATCTTAAAGGTATTTTATTGTAAAAAAATTACCTACCTGTAAACATCTAACGTAAACTAAAATTGCACTTGATGGAAACAAAGACAATTTGAAATCTGTTCAGTTTCTTTTTTTTTTTTTTCTAACATTCCCTCCTGACATTATGTTAAAGTCCCTCCCCTGCCAATTTGAGCTGGTTTATAATCACATTTTCCTGCTGCTAAAAAGTATTTTTCCTTTCCTCCTTTACAGTGCTAAAAAGTCCACACAGGCAATGGGAGGCTGACTAATGAAATATCTGGGGAAAGAGTGAGGCTAAACTTGGTTCAAATAACTTGGTTCAAATAATGGACCGTGTGTGAATTCCCTAACACACTTAAGCACAAGTTGTGTTACCTTCACTGTGTTTTCCCAGGAGAAGGGGAGAGCCCTGCTGCCTGCATTCTTGCATGACCCTTGCTGGGGCAAGAGGAGGGGGCCAGAAGGCACCTCCAGCCTCTTGGCAGCTCTTCACAGGCACTCACTGGATAGAGAAACAGCATCGTGTTCCCGCAGGCTAGCAGTAGCTCTCTGGATTTCCCTGACCAGAATATATGGAGCTAACAACAGGCTGTGACTTCTGATTCAGTCCATTCATCTGTTTTTATCCTTGTCTTATTTTGTGGAAAAGCTTAAGTGCTGTGGTGGTTGGTAATTTTGCAGGAGCCTAGGTAGGCTGAGTATGGAACTAATAAACATGGCTTATGCCACTAGTTCAGTTTTTTAACAGGCTAGTTTTTAGCATTGTCTTTTTTGAGTTCTTGCTGCCAACTCTGGGGACAGGTTTGTCACATGGATAGGAGCTTGTCTACAGAAATTACATGTGTAAGAGCATAATTTTTTGCAATACTTTTTCCAAATCTAGAAGCTCAGCCAGAATAAAATTGTACCCTCTTCTGTCATAGCCACCGATTAGTGACCTGTTTCCAATTAGGGGGCAGGATAATGTTGTCATATCCATTTAAGGTGATTTAAACATCAGTCATTCTCTTGGGTTTCAGCTATTGCACATGAAAAATATGTGCTGGAAATGTAATAGTAGAAAAGAAATCTGTTGTCATGACTAAATTGTTGCAGAGCAGGCAGCATCTCTGTTTTGCTTCTCAGATTTAAAAAACTTGGATATCCAGGGGAAAAACTTGATGGGGTTTCTTTTGTGACAGTACTCTTCTATAAGCGTCTGGCAATGCCATCACACTTGGCTGGCTGACATGGTAGTTTAATTGGTTCTTACATTCTCAGATCTTTCTAGGAAAATCAGGGGATTTGGTTAGCTCTTCGGAGTGCTGCTTCTGATGAAGATTGCAATTAAGGGGCAGCTATAAGCAAGAAAAGGCTTGTTGAGTGCAGCATCAGGAGAGTTTTTATTCATTACGGATTTAAGTTTCTACAGTGACAAAGGAGTACTGATTAAGTGGTGAGCCTGGTTAAATTAATGCATATTGTGCATATTCCCCAGTTCTGTCGTACTTCATAACAAGAGAAAAGGAAAAGAGCATTGAAGAGGTCAGGAAGGACTGCCTGCCCAGGCACGCTCCTCCCTTTCCATGCACTGAAGCCAGCCCAAAAGGACTTTAAGACCTCTGGGCTGGAGTGCAGTTCCCTGTGTACAACCTTACTTGCTTCCATTGAGACTGCTCATGCTTCTGGAGATCAGCAGACTTGCCCTCGGGTAACTGCAGTGATGAGCGAGGTGTGTGTATATACATATGTATGTACAAAACAAGGCGATAACACTTTGCTGTCTGTATTGTGCAACAATGTGCTGCAGCAAGATAATGGGTGAAACTTGCTCTCGTGCAGGTGGCTTGCACCAATGCTGCCTTATCATTTATGAACACTTCCATCTTCTCAGAAACACTACTCAGGATGGAGCAGTGGTACCAGTTCAGCAGTGACTGAATCTCTTCTTTTCAAATGCATGCTGCTTCCATAGGGGCTGTTGGGTTGCTGCCAAAGGAGGAAAAATCATGAAATGCCCTGTTCTCCAGTGAGGATATTAACTGGGGGCTTTGGTGGTGTGATAGATCTGTAAGTCTGTTGCTGAGAAAGAAGCAAATGTGGTGGGTGAAGGTCAATGTGTCTGAGTTCTGAGCTGCCCCTTCTCCATGTGTGGGTACACAATGTCAAGCGTTTGCCTTCCTGGGCCATGATGAGCAGGTGTTTGTGAACTGCAAGTATCTCAGTTGGGTGATGGGGTGAGCTCCTTCACAAGGGGGCTCTTCTCAAACAAGCACAGCGCACAGGCTGTGCCATTCTGCACCAGCAGAAAGGAACCTCAACTTGACCCATAAAGTCAATACAAAGAATACTGGCATTTTAAGGCTCCAAAACAAGTTAGGAACCCCTAATCTCACAGATTCAGTCTGTACTTTCAATATTAGAAAAAAAACCTGATCGATTTCTGCACATGTCATTTGCTGCTGCTTAAGAAGTCCTGGATGTGAGCTGTGTAAGAGGAATGATGCCTCTCTGCGCGTTCCTATGATTTAACACTTTTCAGCTTTTTAGCTGCTTCTAGGATTGCATAGCTTTCCAGCCATTAATAACTTGATAATTTTTTCCATAAATATAAGCAAATGGTCCACATAACAGCACACAAACAGCCCTTTTTGTAGCCTCTTCATTTATAGGAAATGCCACAGTATAAAAGATTCTTTCCTTTTACTGTAACGGCACAGAATAATATAGACAAAATGTTATGGAGTAAATAGCCAAGACTTGATGTGGGAAAATAACTTTGCTGTCAACCATCATAATAGAAGATTTGAAAACTATGACAATTTTTCCAGCAGTTGAATTATGTAAAGTTAAAATGCAAATATTAAGTGCCACAGAAAGGCACATTACAAAAAATACTGGTGGCGGGGTTTGTCTTTTTTCTTTTTTTTTCCCCTCTGAAGGTTTTACTTGGAAAAGGCTTCATGAACATGAGTACTTCCTAACTTCTTGCTTAATAATAAAGGTGGAATTTGTGGCTACTGGAAGTATCTAAATACTTGTGGCTCCTTGTGCCAGTATTTAGAGCCAAGAACTCCTGCATTTTATTCATAGTAGTGTGCTGCTGTGATCAAGGTTAGACTGTAAGATATGAAGCATTTCAAAGAGCAGCAACCTCTTATTTTATTCTTTTTAGTAATTTTTTTGTTTCCAGTAAGAGGCAGCTTCTGCTGCTGTGTAAAGTTTTGGTACAATGGATGTGGTGTTTGCTGAAATGTCAGTTCAGACTCGGCCTCGTAAAGAAACTGCACGGAGGAACTGTTCTTGTCTCAGTTACATTAGTAGGGGTTTTGGTATCATTTGCCAAAATTTTCCATATTTAGGAGACTTAACATAGAATTAAGTGTATTATGGATGGATACACCCTGTTCTGATTTTATTTTTTTAAATAGAGCATATCTCAATAGAAACTGATCCCAGTTCTAGCTAACTTGCAGCTGGTCCCCCAGGTAGCTGCAAAAATGAATGCAGGCGAGCTGAGGCATGGTGAAAAGTGATGCTGCTCATCCTGCCTGGGACTGTGTGAGCAGGGCAGTGGCCAGAACCTGGCTGTTGAGCTGGGGCTCACCTCTGAGCAGCTCAGCTGCAGCTTCCCCGTGGCTGCAGGGCTAGGTGCCTGGTGGCAGAGCTGTGCTGCAATGGGCACTGCTGCATCTGGACCTCCAGCCCAGGGCAACGCTGCTGTACTAGGGTGAGTCCCGCCTGTCATCCGCTCTGCTTGCCTCTCTGGGTGCTGAAATGGAGCTGCACAGGCAATAGTACCACCTGTTGTAAATCACAGCCAGTGGAGTAACACTGAATCAAGCTGATGTGCAGGGCCTGTTTATGAGATTATTTATAAATGAAATTTAAACAGCTTGTTACTTCTGTTAATTGAGTTGTAGCCCACTAATAGATGATCAGCTAATGAAATTGTCTTGCTGAGGGATTTTACTCAGTCAGCTCAATGTTTAACTAAACCCTCTGCTCATCATTGCTAGGGGAAAGGCTGCTGGTTTGTGAATTTTTGCTATTGATTTTATTTGGGGAGGGAAAGCAAGAAGACAAAGGAAAGTTAAACTGGAAGCATACCTTCTGGTTGAATTTGATTTATTTTGATCTTTTATTATAGTTAAGAAATATCAGTTGCAATTAATGCACATATGTAGTTTTCTATAGTAATATTTCATCTTTCCTGGTCAAGGATAGCTTCTAATTTGTACAAAAAGTGTGGAAGTAGTTCATGGATTTATTTAAAACAGCCCAGAATATAAACCACAATAAATAACTGAGTTAGTGTTGTCATTTAACCCCAGCCAGCAACTAAATACCATGCAGGCCCTTGCCTCCCCTCCCTGTGTGATGGAGAGAATCAGGAGAAAAGTTAAAACCCATGGGCTGAGATAAGAACAGCTTCATAACTGAGATAAAAGTAAAAATAATAACAACAATAATAATAATTGTAATTATTGGAAGAGGAGAGGGAGGGAGAGGAATAAAACCCAATGAAAAACGTAAAAAACAAGTGATGCACAATACAGTTGCTCACCACCCCGTGACCGATACCCAGCCAGTCCCCCAGCAGCGATCAGCCTCTCCTGGCCAGCTCCCCTCAGCTTTATATACTGAGCATGACATCATGTGGTATGGAATGTCCCTTTGGCTAGTTTGGGTCAGCTGTCCTGGCTCTGCTCCCTCCCAGCTTCTTGTGCACCTGCTTACTGGTGGGGCATGGGAAACTGAAAAGTCCTCAGCGAAGTCCTTGCTGAGCTGTGCTTACCCTGACTACAGCATCAGTGTGTTATCAGCATCATTCTCTGTCATGGTTTAACCCCAGCTGGTAATGAAGCCCCACCCAGCCGCTCGATTACTCCCTCTCACCCTGAGGGGTGGGAAGGAGAGTTGGAAAGGAATGTAAAACTCCAGGGTTGAGGTAAGAACAATCTAATAATTGAAACAGATTAAAAATGAAAGAACAGTAATAGCAATGATGACAGTAACAGTTATAATGAAAAGGGGGAAGGAAAGAATAAAATCCAGAGGGAAAGGAAGAAAGGAACACATCATGCACGGTGTAGCTGCTCACCACCTGCTGACCGAAGAAAATTAACTGTATCCCAGCTGGAACCAGGATAGTTAGCTTTTTACCTGTGAGACAACACAAACCCTTAAAATTCCTTTCTTATCTAATTGCACTGCAAGTTATGCTTAAAAATTTCCTGCACTGTGCTACAATGATATACCATGACATTCACGTCACTCAATTTACAGATCAGAAGTATTTCTGTTTCGCAGGCTGGGGAACTGAGGTGGAGCAGTTAAGATGCATTTGGGGCCATCCAAGTCTGGAAGCATACTTAAGAGCATCTTGCTGCTGCTTTCAGGTGTTCAGCTATGCAGCCCAGTCAGTGTCTGCATGGCACAGCTCAGTAGCAGGGCTCCCTGTGCTTCCTAATGCGTATGTTCACGTGAGTTATGCTTGTCAGCTAAGAATGTCGTTAGCAGGTTTCTTGAACATCAGAATTCAGTCCACTTTCATCAACACTAGATGTTGGCAAAATGTTAATGAGGCAGCAATTATTGTAATGTGCGCTAGTTCAGGCTGGTTTTCAATCTCCTCCATCATTCTCCCTCACTAATAAAATGCGTGTTAATGGTGGCTTTTGCTTGCCTGTGTTCATAAGCATCATATACTAACCAGTGGGATTTTCTTTTTGCCTGAAGTCTGTCTTTTTGAAGAAATTTACAAGCATGTTTTTCAAAGTTATATAAAGCAATCTAAGGCAGTGTTCATTTTATTCTGGAATAAACAGCTGGACCTTACAGGAAATCTGTATGGTTAACTGCAATCTTGTAACTATTCCGCTATATCACTCATGTTCACCACATACAAAAAGCCAGGAGCATTGTCTGATGGATGTAATAGTATGTGGGTTTTAATTGAATTATTTTATAGGATTGAAAGGACCTGTTCAAGCAGGCATTAATGTATTTAAACAAGGCTATCTGATATTATTGTGGCCAAGGCGGACTTCACAGCCTTAATGCAGTAATTTTACCCAGAATTACAACCTCACCCTGCTGGCTGAGATAGTTTTCATATACTTGGGTTTTGCAATTCAGAATGAACAGCTACAACAGAGATGTCTTTTCTAATGGCCAAGAGCAAAATGACTAACAATACTGGTGTTTTAATTGCCATAAATCAAATTTTAAAGAGGCGGACCACCAAGTTGATAGGTAAAATTTTATTATGAAATAACCTTCTCTTGTGGTATACTGATAGCAGTCCATAGATTCAGTATGGCAGCACTGCACCAGTTGGTACTGAAAAAGTTATTTTAACTGCAGGGACTAGAAATGAAAGTGCCAGATATTTTTTCTTACTCTTGCTCAAGGTATCTGTATATGTTATGCAATAGAAAAGGTAAATTGACAGGTACCTTGTCCTGAAGGTTTCTTATATATAGGAACAACGATTTTCGTAGTACATCAGCCACCCATAGGAGCTTCAAAGGGTGGTCTAAAGAAAGAGTAATTTTGCAAAGTGAGGATATGATTCATGTGTACTCACTGACACAAGAAAGCAGTTGTTAGTTTTCAGAGCTGATCTGAACAAAGAAAGGATAAACACCAAGGCTCTGCTTTTTACCAGTGTTTCTGCAAACTTCATCCCTTGTGGCACTGGAAAAGTAGTGCAACTCCAGCAGGAAAGGATGGTAAGAAGGCGGCACAATAGGGCCTAGTGTATGAAAAAAAGAAATAGCAAGATAGTGCGGTTTCATTAATTGAACAAGGAAGGGTCTGAGGAGCAGAAACAACTGAAAAGTAGGCTGCCAAGCAGACATGGACTTGAGCATCTTTAGGCATGTTTTAGTAGATAATGGGCAAAATGAACTAGAAAATGGAGTTTTCATGAATGCAGTCTTTTGAGCAGTTAATGTGTTTGCTGTGCTTGAAATTGGCCAGACTTTATTGGTGCTGTGATAAGTAAATGACAAATACAAGGAAAATTGGAAATTTTATTTTCTTAAAGATTTTATAACTTTTTTTTTTGAGGGGGGGAAGTTTAGCTTCGCTGTGTGCTTCTGCAAATGATTTTGAAGGATGCTGACTGGACCCTAAGCTTCGTTAACGCTGGGTTTGCAGGTGGTTGGTGTTCTTGAGTATTTCAGCAGCACTGTGAACCTTTGGTTATTGTAGGTAAGCTTTATTGCTGCAAACGTGGCATTGGCGACTGGTTTCCTACTGCATGGGGACTGAGCCCTCATACATTAGAAGTGGTATGTCGGTAGTATGAGAGTTACCATACCTTTGATTTTGGCCATGATTTCCCCATGCAGAAAGGGACCTTCCCTACAAGTCCACATGAAACAAACAAAATGTTTTCAGTTTAGTAGCTGAAATGAATGAAACAAGCTATCAAATACTAAGATTACATTTGAAAGTTAATGATGAGTAGCTTTGTAAATATTTTCTTAGCTGTGCTGTTGTTATGTGAATTAAAATGCTCATGTCTTTGATGCTCAGCAGCAGCATTTCAGAACCAGGGGGACAGACAGATGCTTGAGACCTTGCAAAATGCAGTATTTGTTTTGCTTTCTAAGCAAGTGGTTCACCCATATTCAGCTCTTTTCTGCCACGGAAGGCTAGAGTTAAAAGGACTTCTTCAGTCAAATCTGTATGTGTTATTTGCATGCCCTGTAACATGTCTCAAAGCAGTCCTTGTGTGCAGCGTTGCAGGGAGCATGCTCAGATTCCTCAGCATCTCTGTCCTCTGCTGCACGCTGATCATCTCAGCAGTGGCTGCCAGCTCTTGTCATTGCTGATGCTGCTGCAGGCACTGTAATAGGAAGCACCTAGGCCTGTCATAAGCAGTCAGATCTGGGGAAAAAAGTGCAAGCCTGACGTACAGTGTGGCCATAGCAACAAGCAGAGGTGAGGGTGCCCTTTTGGCAGGCTAGTGTGGCTCAACAAGAAGCCAGAAAGTATCTTTGCTGGATTTACAAAGCTGTTCTGTATGTGCACATCAGAGGCTTTCTGAAACACAGTACTTGCAAGAAGACAGCTTACAAAAAACAAAATCTGAAATTAATTATGTAAGGGTATCTTTAAATGAAATTATTTTTCGCTAGCAATGGGAACTTAAGCTGGAAAATTTGTAAGCACATTTGCTCTGAGAAATACTAGTGTGATGAATTCTTTGACAAATCATAGAGTACCTCTTTGTCTGCGTAAACTTTAAAGCCCAGAACTGAGATTCCTCAGTAAAATGACTGTGTTTTTCTTGTACTATGAAGTATGGCCAAAGTTTTGTATGTCTGAATATGGGACCCAGGTAAGATTGCATTTTGTAATTTGGTAATTAGTTGCTTTTTCCTCTTTTCTTAGCATCAGTAAGAACAAACGTGCAAATTTTCTAGCTGGGAGAGTTTTTCTGCAGGTCTTCTCAGTTGTTGCTGAAAAGATTTCAGAGACTTTATTATAGGAGAGCTCTTAAAGCTCATCACTGTGAAGGTGATGCAGTTGGTTGATAATAGTCAGAGCCTGGCATTTCTAGCACATCTTTCAGTACATCCCTGGTTACAGAACTTGATTTTTAAATCTGAATGACTAAATTTTACATACAAGAAGATAAAGTGCTCTGGAAAACTTCTGCAGAAAGAAATCTTGGCATTTGGGGTCTAAAATTTAAGTAATGATTTTTCTTTGTTGGTCACAAATATACGTCTGTAATCTGACTTCCGTTTCACAGAGCAGTGAAAGATACATTAGTTAGAGGAATGATACAACAATACAAAATAAAACTGGGCTGTTGGGATAAGTAGAACTGCAGGAAGAAAAGGAATTTGATAACTACGTTGTGGTGATTTTTATTTTTATTTTCTTTCCAGGTAGGTATTATTCCTGTGCTCATGTGTCTTTTCAGATTTTATAGACGTGGTATAAATAACAGCATGCTGATGTACATAGGGGTTTTAGATTTGTTCTTGCAATTATCATTAGAGCTTGAAAAATGTCCTGGACATAGAAAACTAAAGCTGTCTGACTGATGAGAGGCAGGATGAGAGGACAGGTCTCTTACATCTTGTTACACCCTGTCATTTGAGTAATGTGCCTGGGTATGAAACTGCCTTAACTGCTTTTCAGGGAGGAGTCATCTGGATTTGTTTTTGATTTGGGGTTTGGTGGTTTTTTTTTGGTTCCTTCTACAGTGTCTTGGCTGTTGTGAAATACCACACTCTGCACAAATCTATCTGTACCCCAATCTGTATTTTCACACCACATCCTCCTCGGAGATGTTTTCTTGCATTTGCTGGTGCATGTAGCTTTGAATGGCAAGAGTCACGCTGACCTGTGCTGCATCTGCCAGGTGGCTTGCTCACGGGCTTATGGGTGGCAGCACTGGAAGTGGTAAGATCCATTCTGACTTGTACCTTTTGACTACAAAGGTACTTCAAGGAGTCTGTTTGCAGACTCAGATGAATAGCTCATCTTTGCTTCATGGTCCTTGTGCTCTTGGAAAATTTTCTAATCAAGGCCTGGGACTTGATTTATACTACTATTTTAATATGAGGTGATTAATACAGCTGTACACTGAACAATAGAGAAGGCAAACATTTGTTCTATTCAGGAAGAGTACATGCTATGCTTACAGTGGAATGGGAAACATTGGGAAGTCATATCATCTAATGCGTACTGAGAGAACAGTAGAAATCAGCAACGTGTTTGCTTTTAAAAGCTAGGAATATCCTTTTTGCACACGTAGCAGTAAATTAAGCAGTAATTAATAGACTAGGCTTATCAGTCTCATGAAATGAGTGTGAAAATTAACTTCAGTATTAACTGAAGTAATCAAATGCTACATCCCATCTCATTTCTAATGGAATTTGGACAAGACATAAAATCCCTAGATAACTATACAGTCCTGTACAGATGAACTATATTTGTTACACCCTTTCGGTTTTATTCTGTGGTTTGGAGACTGAGCAAAAGAATGGCACTGGGGGAACTGGAAGGTGGTACTAGAGCATTTCTCCCATTGCCTGGGTCATTTTTACAGTTTGTTTGGATTCAATTAGAACTTGATCTAATGCCTAATGAGAGTCTTTAAATTTACTTCGTTAGGTAGTTGATGGAGCCCATAGCTGGTTTTATTTAGCATTGTTCTTTTTGATAAAGACTTGGTAGAATGGGCTTTGAAGGACTGAAGGAGGTTGAATTTGTTGCAGACTGAGGCTTTTCAACGTTTCTGTCCTCATGGCAAAATTGAGCTTGTGTGTATATGTGAGCCCCTACATAAATGGATAGACTGTCCTTCTGTGTCTGCCGAGGTCTCTCCACTGTCTTGTGCTTTTCCAGCTGCTCCAAACACTGTATGTAAATACATTAATGGGCAAAAACCAGCCCGATTTTCCCACCTTTTAATTTTACTAATAAAAATGCAAGTCAAAGATGAAGATGATGCCCTATTTATTGAGATCTTACTAGTTTTGTTTCATTTGAAGATGTTTTTCAAACCAGGGATGATTTTTATAGAGACATGAAAGTATCTATTTAAGAGGGTTAAAATATGAAAAATGCCTTGTTTCTTAATAATGAAGGGTTAATACATAATCTACTTGAATAATGCCTGTGCATTTTGTATCCATATTGCAAGTTCGTCAGAGAGTATACCCCAATCTAATGATTCATGTTTCTTCTGATAGTGGAACATAATCAGTTTCCAGTATGTGATGTTATTTTTGTGATTTTTAGTCCACCTTTGGTTTCAAATTTTGCATGGATGGTAGGATTTGTTACAGTTCAGTGTTCAGAGAAGAAAATAAGTGATGGTGGATTATCATTGATTAGACAGAGGTCTTAAATTTCAAATAAAATTATCTTTAATGCTTTGCTGTGCTAGATAAGCTCATAAGTGACCTACATTTTTAAAGACTGACTATGTTAATTAATTTGTTACTAATGTACATTTAACCATTTTTAAATATAAAATACTCACTGGTATTAAACTGACTAAAAGCAGTGTTTTCAAAAGGTGATTACTGTACAGTGTTACAGTACTTACTGGAAATTGCTAAATACTAGCTGCATTTGATCATTTTCAAAGAAAATATTGATTTAGCAATAAAATTGTTTCCTCGTAAATAAGAATTTATTGGTGCTGTGTCAAACTGGGGTTGCTAAGGAGCAACCCACAGTTAACATTACTCAGGGGTGAATACATTGATGTGGCAAGTAAACCTTGGTATCTATTTGTATATTCCATACTGTTTATTCTTCTGGAAAAGTTAGCATAAAAATGTTTTCTATGTTTAAGGAATCAGTTGTCAATAACGAAACAAATGGGGGTGTGGCTTACGTAAAAAGCTGGAGGATTACTGAAAGGGTACCTCTCACCTGAAATCCAGTTCTACAGAATTAATGAGAAATGCATCCAGCTGCATCTCCTGACCCTCAGTCATTGTTCCAGATGCTTTCAGTTTCCAACAGTGTGCTCTGCTGAGCAAGTCCGATCCTTTGTATGTTTCCTCTTGTCTATATTACAACTGATGAGCTACACAGAAGCTCTAGTAGCTAGAGGTGAAACATGCTAGCAGCCCATTTCTTCAAATGCCTCTCAGCAGTCGGTTGTTGCCCAGGTGGGACTGAGCTGTGACAGTCCAAGCACTCACCCGCTCTGCTCCAGCACGTGGTTGCCAAACCCAAAGGAACCCATCCATGTTGGCACGGGACAGCGAGGCACGTTAGCTGTCAGACGTGGGTGCGTCGCTTGTCCTTAGCAGCACTTGGCCAGTGCCTCCCTGGTGTGGCAAGGTCTGAGCGTGCCAAACACCAGCCAGGTGTGCAGACACCCATGGCTGGCAAACCGAGCGCCAGGCACAGAGCAGAGCAGCAGCACCCCGCCACATGCTGTCACCAGGGCGCAACAAGTCAGTGCCCAAAAAGACCCTCTGGTCCCATGTGTAGGATGACAGGCAAATGACTGGTATTGGTAGACACAGAATAAGGAAACATGAATATACCATGACCTTCCTCATGCAAATACTGGGACTTCTTGAGGGGTTTAAGTCACAGCAGTAATAAGTATGTGATTAAAGAAACAACAGAACCGCCTTTGTCCTGTTTTTTTTTATCTTATCTCCATCTCTCTCATGTACCAGTAAACCTAACCTTGTAGTGCACCTGACTGTGGTATTGGAAACAATTTGGGTGTCATGCTTGTTTTCTTAATTTTACATGGAGGCATTTGAGTGAAGCATTCACTTGGACAGAAAAAGCTTTAAATTTTTTTTGTGTTTCCCTGTATGTGTGAGATAAGGGTGTAATGGATGAGACTGGTTGTTTCTCCTGTTATGGATGGATGGATCTTCATCTTTTGTGGCTCTACTTGGATTTAGAGCATGTTTGAGCATCTAAATATTCAAATGACAAGTATGAAGGACACATTTGAATTAATATTAGTTGGTAAATAACCCTTGCTGAGGTTTTTTTCTTGAAAGAACAATGACTATCATGTGCACTTTAGCTAGGAGTACAACAGCCATGGTTTAGTAAGAACTGGAGCCTGAACCAACATAATTGCATGAAAAAAATTGAGGTCTGCTTTCAAAATACTGGTATCTCCTGTGGATGATCTTAGCGCTTGCTAAGGTATGTTTATATCAGATCTGTACTGAGCTTGCAGTGTTGACAATTCTCTTCTTGTATCTGTGGTATCATTGCTTTTTTGAGTAGGATGGCTTTTACCTTCTGTCTTTTTTTTTTTCCTTTTTTTTTTTTTTTTGGTAGACGCAACAGTATTTAGAAGGATAGGATTGGTTCATATTTGGTTTTCATATATAGTAGAATGAGAAAAAATCATTAATTTTTGCTTTTTCACAAGAACACTATGTAGGTTAACATGACTGTAGCTTTAAAAAAGATGATTAAAAGGCTCATTTCTTAGTATGAAATGGCAACCATTCAAAAAAAATTCTGCTGAACTGTTAAATCATGTGCTTGACCAGGTCAACAGTAGGAACACCTCATTAAAATAAGAATGTCGTGTTACAGGAGAGGGAAGATTAATCCAGCAATACCAGTGAAGCTGTTTTCTTCCTTACATAGCAAGCCAGTTTTCTCTCTGAAATAGGCAATACCCGTAAAGCTCAGTTTTTCCTGCTCTAGCTAAGTCCTAGAGTGTGCTGTCGCAGCTCTCAGTGAAGTATCGGTCCTCTTTGCACATTTGTTAGACACAGCTGTCTGCAAAAATGCATGATGTGGGTACAAACCTCTTTTGTGGCTAATGCTAAAAGTAGGTATTTATGGGGTAGGTATTTACTTGTAGAGTGCATATATATATATATATATATAAAAGTTATTCAGATGGTTCTGCATCTTACATTCCTTCTATTACAGACCTATCTCTTTGTTGAAATTGACACTTATTTTGAGGGGGGAAAGCCTCATAAAGGATAAAAGGAGGAGAAAACAGCAGCTTTTCTTTCTAGATATCTTTAAATTGTGAGTAACAGCCTGAGAATTACAAATCTGAGGGGTGATCAAGGAATAAGTGCATTATTCCTCCTTGAAACTGATGGCAAGCTGGTATTTTTTACTTGTATTTTTTACCTCCTGTGTCTGTCAGATATGGCTGCCAATGTTAACTAGGCAAATGTTAACTGGATATAAGTTAGCAGAAGGAGAAAAAACTTTGATAGGTTTAAAGCCAAATCTTTTCCATTCAGTCAGAAATGAACTGTTAGAATTTCCTACAAATATATTTTAGGAAAAAAAATCTTGTTTCTCTTTTCATGATACTTAAAAGACAAAGTACTTATTTGCAGAGGTGTTTTTTTGATATTAGAAGAAATCATCTTTATCGTTTTTCCAGTGTGAACACCGTTACGGATTTAGCACAAGTTGTCTTGAAGAGGCTTAAACGTCACTGTGTTCTTATCCCCTAATATGAGTATCGGGATGAGGCATTAACAATGATGTAGCTTGTAAATCTTACTTATGCAAATAAGCTGTAGAAAAGGCACCTGCAGCTGCTGTAGCTGGGATAACACATAACAAGTTGCTGGAATTCCTGTGCCGCAGGGTATGAGTGGTTAGTTGGAGCTGGAAACGAGTGTATCTCCATATAGTATTCTTTATTAATAGCAACATTTCTCCAACACTGGTATTGTTGAAGGTAAAGGTATTGGTGGATATCGGTGCATTACTGAAGTTTTATGTCTTTGCGGTACCTCTGACATGTTAACTCTTCTTAAGCGCGTTTAGACTGAAAGTCTCAGCACTGAAGTAGGTGTAGCCATGTGAAGGAGATGCATATACTAGATCACACTGTTCTTTCAAGTCGGATTATTTTTTCTTTGCTTTTTGTAAAGCATGTTAAAGGGTCTGTAAAGCATAGGGGCTTACTGCTGAGGAGCATAGGAGTATAGCCCTGAGATTCCACTTACAGCCAAACTTGCCAGTTTTGTGTATTTGTTGCCCTGACAAAACATCGCTGTCTGGGGCTGCACTTTGGGAAGCGGGGGTGGGTTCAATATGTTGTTTGGAAAATGTCCGGATTCAAAGTGTGACAAAGAAGTGGCAGCTCAATGGAACAAAAGATCCAGTATAATCTAAACTGCTCGACTATATTTGAGACTGCATTTTTGTTGGCAGGTAAGGGGACAGAGTGAAGGTGATAGCAGTGCTTTGGCTGTTCTGTTGTCATTGTCCCCAAGACAGGAAGCGATGTGTGTAAGGGAAAGAACTGAAGAGAAAGATCAGAACTGGCCAACAGCAGTCTCTAAGAAAAAATAGGCAAAAAGATGCGACTAAGAATTAATTGCTATGCCATCCGTGGATAAAGTTTTAAGGAGGAAGTCTTACCTTTTTGTCCCATATCTGATTTATTTTGGGTTTTTTTCTTACTCTATTTTGTTACGGCTATCTCACTGTCCTGTGCACCATATAGATACAGTTTACATAATACATAATACAAGCATTAAGGGAAGAGGAATAAATGTGTTTTCCCTTCCACATACAACAGGTCTTGGTTCTGCTCTTCCCAGAGAGGACTCTTCCTAAAAGGAGGCTGGAAGGCCAGAGAATGGGTCTTCTAAGGGAGCGCTGGAACTGTTTAGTTTTTAGATTTGGTCAGAGTAAAGCCTCAGCAGCTTGTGTAAGAGGTGTGTTGGGATAAGTCCTGAAAGTAAAGTGATAATTAAATAATTTCTATTTTATTTTCCACTTTTCCATCCAAATTGTAGTTTCTATAAAATATGGTAATTATTGTAAAGCAAAAAGTTGGTGCCAGGGTATTGTAAGGCAATGAATAATTATAAAAATTCCAGGTTAGGGCTCTCTTGTGGTTATTTGTTGCTCCTTCCAGAGCTGTTTTGAAAGTTGCATTTTGGATTGTTCCCTGCAGAGTTGTTTGGAGGATTAATAGCAAGAGAATCATGTCATTAAAATCGCTTGCATAAATACAATGGATTTTTGCATATCAAGTAGATACAAAAAGTACAAAATATAAAATCTCACAGGTTCCTCCAGGTTCCCTGAGCTCAAGTCCAGTGCAAGCTGAGCACACATTTGATTTATGTGCCAGCATCTTTTATATTTACAGAGGAAAAACTTGGAGCAAAACATTTTAGTTTCTGTTGACAAATATGCTGATATGATGGATTAACTGAGTGAACTAAGTATTTCCACTAACGTTGCAATGATTTTAAGCAAGATTTTAAAAAATACTGCCTTAACTCAGGGTATCATTGGAGGCATTTCCAGGCCAGAGGTGTAAATAACTTGTCCCATTGTGATACAAACATGCAATATGTCTGCATCAGTATGCTGTGGGTATGTATGGACACATATATTGTGGGCTTATGATATCTGATACTTATCTATATATATCCAACTAAAGGTAAAGTGCTTTTTTAAACGAAGTTTTTAGGGCAGAACTTGAAAAGCCTTCTGCTCACATCAGGTGCTGTTCACAATAGTAATTTAATGGACAAAATCATGGGATTGTGGTTATGCATTTGATTCTGTGGGTTGCCACGCTGGATACAGAGAGAACCACCTCAGCTATTTGTCATTGCTTTCTGCTAGGGCAACTGCCTCCTCAAATCTGCTGTCTACACACCCTGATCTACTTTTCTGTCATCTAAAATTAGCTTTTAACAGTAGCTTTTGAAGTTTTATTTTCATTGTTTTGACAGCATTGAATTGAGGGAAATAAATATATAGCAGAATATTGCAAACAAGGAAAATATTTGAAATTAAACTCCATTTACTGCAGGGTTGTGTTCTTTTAGAAACCATTATGTACACACTATGCTCATTGTTATGTAGAATTCCTGCAAGAAAACTGTAAGTGAATATTGTGTCTTAAAATATTGCCAGTGGTCCCCAGAACACGGGTTGAAATACAGTGTAATTTTTGTTGCTTGTGCAGTTGCTCAGGAGTATCTATTGAAAATACTGCAGTTGTAGAGAAAACCCGTAAAGACCTCTGCTGTGGTATGATTGAAAATTGGTGGACCACGCTGAAATTTCTGGTCTGAAAAAAGTTAAATGTGTTCCTATATATTCATAGCTAATGCTTATATTACCACTAGAGGGCACTAAATACAAACACTGAATTATGTATTTTGCCAGAAAATAATTTTTTTTTTATTAATAAAGGGGCCTAACTTTATTAAACACCCCAGTTTCTGGGTTTTACTATGTTTTTTCCCAAAATAATTCAGAAGAACGTTGTCATCTCAGTCTGTTCAGCAACATAAAATTATCATATTTGATGCATGAGAAGTATGTATTCCCAAATAAAAAGTTCTGTAAAATTATATAGCTTAGGCTTCCATTGTGTTTAATGAATGTAATTCTGACAAGCAGGAGGCTGCCAAGAAAGCCTTTTTAAAGCAGAAGTTATGCTATAGTTAGGGTCCTTAAAGCTGAGACTCCTTCAGAAGAGTTAGGAATTCATTCCAACTGCAGCCATCGGTTCTCAGCCACCAGCGGAGTTCATCTCTTCTTGATACCAGCGTTATGACCCAACTTTGTCTCCAACCCTGCTGCTCACTTGGTGTGTGGCAGCTGATAGCTGTGCAGCTGGAACAACTTGTATTTGTAAAATTCCTGATTTTTTTTCTTTTTTAAATGAAGTTCTACATTTTCTTTCCTTCTAGTCAGGGAGGCTTAGGTGTAACCCAGAGAAGTTTGGTGAGGCTGTGTTGCAGAATGGCTGTGTGATCACGGCCATGACTCCCTTAAAGATCTTTGTGAAACAAAGTTAGTGTAAGTTAGCTGAAGCAGGCCTTGCAGCTGTGCTGAGGCATGCTGATAAGGAAGCTGAGAAAAACACTGACCTTGTGCCTAATGTTGTAAATAACTTTGAGGAATTCGCGTAGACAAGAGAGAAAAAAATATATGTAGCTAGCTATCCGCAGAAACCGCAAGTAGGAGGACGTATGAAAATGTAACCCTTTAGAGCTTAGCCAATTAGCAGATGATTTGTAGGCATAAAATTAACTGGAACTGTATATAAGACATAATCGCGCCGTAATAAATTGAAGCTTGCTTTATCACTCACATTGAGTCGGCTGCTTGCTTCCCCTCGCTCGTTGCAAGGCTGGTTGATTCAGCATAGTTTCATTGTCCCTAGCTGTCCTGCTGCTTCCTCCAGACCAGTTCTCGGTTTTAGCTCTGTTGAGTTCAGCCACATGCCCTTGCTTGCTGGATGAAACAACCATTCTTTTCTGCTATGGTCTTCCAGCACTGCGTAGACCTTCTATTTTGTTGGGAGGCTTTCTGCTAGGGTGCATGCCAGTGCAAATGCCAGTTGGGGTTGGCCAATGCTGTAAAAACAGTCCTGTGTTTGTGACCAGTAGGAGCTGGATTTGATATGAGTGATTATTGCTCTTCTCTGTTCAGACTAAAAATGTTTTCTGATATTTTCAAACAGGCTTCTCATTTGGCTCATGAGATATCTTCAGGCTGTCGGTTCCTGTTTGTAATGCATACAACCTTGAAAACTGAAGTCAGTGATGCATTTAGCTGTCATCCTCTTTGTTTTACTCTTTGCCATTTTCTAGACATACTCACTACATCCAATACACTTGTATTCAGGGTAGATGTTCAGACGTCTCTTTGAAGGTTCCTAGTCAGCAGCTTCATAGTCAATCCAGCGGTTGCAGTTGAAAGCCAGGAAGTACTGTTCTGCCCTGTAAGCTAAGCATGTTTCAGCTGGAGCTCCCGTGTTACCCGTCACTGACCTGTGGAAGGAAAGACCAAGACTGTAGGTCTGTGGGACAGTTCAGAAGTACTGCAACTGAATCAATAAAGTGGCCCTTCAGGCATCTTCCTATCCTTTCCTCAGGTTTGAAATGTTGCCATCTTATTTTCCTGCTGACTGAACCTTCAGGAATCTTTGCTTACTGTTATAAATTGAGACCACAACGGATCATAATCCAATTAAAATTTTATTAATTATAGCAAGTAGAATATGAACAAAAACAGCGCTGGACGGCAGGGGAGTCTGCGCTCCACCAACTGCCGCACTGAGCAGTTCAAACAGTCCCTTTTTATACATCTTTACTTCCGTGTTCATGAAGTAGTGGAGGTATTGACCCTTCATTCATATATCCTTATGTGGGGTTGTCTGTCTTGTTTCTGTCGGTTCCTGGACATCTGGCGGTTATCTTATCTTTCACAAGAGGCATCCTGGACATCTGGTGGTTATCTTATCTTTTGTTGCCTAATCTTTACATTAGGCTTAACATAAATCTTAATAAACAATACCCTAGTCCATAGTTTCTCACACTTACTAACAAAAGCCAGAAAGGAACACAGATACTTTTATTTTAGAGGATCAAGGTTTCTGCCAGGCTTCTGAGGGTATAATTCTTGCCCTTGCAAGTAACGTGTTTCTGTATCAGAAGCCCTATTCTAGATCTCGGGGGCGTGAGCTGGAAATGAGCTATCCTTGAATGTCTTGTATTCCGTACATAGTCTGGTATGTATGCTTTACAGTGGTTTCCAGGCTATAAGTCCTTCTAGCAAATTGTGATGATGAGTATGACAGATAAATAAAAGGATTAAAACCTTCACTAATGTTGGTGAAACTGCATGCTTTTGCACTTGCTTGGAATGATTAAAAAAAAAAAAAAAGCAACCTAGTAATGAAAATCCTCACATTTTTCTTGAAGGACAGTAAAATTTAGGTTAATTGTAACTTTTTACTGACTGTGGCAATGGTACAGAGCTTTATTAAAGAATCAAGAAATAGTTTAAAAAGTATAAGTACTGACAGCTCCAGAAGCTTGCACAGAGCTCAAGATTACTGCTTCAGTTATAAGAATGTTTGAGGTAACTCACTGCAATCCTGTTTTCATCACAGATGCACAGCTTCTAATTTCTTAACAGTTGGTTTCAAGCAGAGCATGTTTGTAGAAGACATGTCACGAAGGCTCTTTATGCAAGTTATTTAGAAGGTAGAATTTCTAGAATGAGCATCTGAAATAGGTAGATTGAGCTGTCATAGACTCATGGGGCCAAGTGGATTACTGGATCTCCTGACTCTCGGATGGCTAATTTGCACATAGCTGTGGAAATATTGAACTCACTGACTTGTGTTTGACTAATATGACTTGCATTTGTCTAAAATGTATCTTTCAAAAAGACTGTTTTTCTTGATTTGAAGATACCAAAGAACAGAAGATCTACCACTTCACTGCTGGTGTATGCTAATTTAATAATTCTTGTAGTTACTTCACATGTCTTCTTCGTAGTTTGAGTTGGTTTCAGCTCTGTTAGTTTGAGGCAGATTCAGCTGCCTTCCATTGCTTCTTGCTGCTTCCTTGGTGCTAGTGAACCAGGTCCCCTACACTTTATTTCCTTTTTGTCAGGTTTTACACAGTAGCCTTATTCTGAATCTACACAGCCTGAGTTTTTTATCTTGCAATAAAACATTTTCTCTATCCTCTGAGTAACACTTGTAATTTTTTTCCAACGTGTTGTACGTGACAGCATTTAGGAAAACAGAGACAGTAGAGCTGTATGCACTATTCCATCACTGGTCTCACCAGAATGGTGTGTTTATAGTATCTCTCTGTTTATTTAGCATCACAGGAGATGCAGATTTTTGAGGCTCACAGTATTGCTATGAGGTGTTCTGCTGTGACTCTTTAAACTCTTCAGGGTTTCAGCTTTCTTCAGTGTACTCCACCATTTTGTACTCACGGACTGTCTTGCTTGTTGCTGGCTATCTTTTGCCATTAAATTCTTTGAACTGTATTTTACATGAATGGAGTCATCATACTAAACAAGTGAGGCTGCTGCTGGTGAGTTCCACATCCTCACAGTTTACCTTTCTCCTTTGCCCCTGGATTTTCTGTTCTGTGGAAGTTTTCACATGAATACCGTAAAATAGTCTCACATCTTGCAAAGCCTGACTTGAAACAGTCCCATTAGATGAAGATGACCTGTTGATGGCTGTTAGAAATTGGGTCAGTGATCAGGTTCTTAATCCATTTAATGTATCCTCTCTCAACATTAGGAGTGCTGTTACAGAATATTGTACAGTTCTAAATAAAATGCCCTACAAAAATCAAAGAATATTACGTGTTCAGAGACATGAAACAATACTGCCTGGCATTAATTACGCTCCAAGGCCCTAGTTCTTTCTCAAGCAAATGCCTAGAATATGTGTATTTCAGCTTTTCCATTATTTTACCCAGGGCTGATGTTTTGTGAAGTGGCCTGAAGTTACCCAGGCATCCTGCTTGCAAATTTTAATTGGCAGAAAATTAACATTTTTGCAGTCTTTCAAAATTTGCTAAAGCTGAATATCACAGCTCCTGGGATCTCTGCCAGCTCTTTTTATGACTCCTGCAAAGAAAGTTGTCCAGGCTTGTTGATTAAATAACAGCTAATGTTTCCTGTGGGTATTAAGGGACTTCATCGTCTTTCTGCCTTTCAAGGTCATTGTCTTGATGCTTTCAAAACACACAACAGTGTTCATTAAAAACTTCCTTTTTTCTCAGTTACTATCAGTTCAAATTATCACTTTCTCATTTGCATATTCTTTGCTTTGTTGGAACCATTGTAGAAAATGTCATTATTCCCTTCCCACCCCATGTTTTATCTTCATGGATGTATCTGTGTATGAAAACAAGAATTTCCCTTTCACAGTGCTGGATTTCAGCTTATATCTAAATTCTCTTTTTCTTACCTTGAATTGCTCTAGGTATTTAGTTGTGTGTGGCAGCTATTTGCTGTGCACTCATCTATCCAGCATAACCTCCTCTAAAGCTAATTATTTACTCATTCCCATCTGGAAATTGAGGATGAAAATCAGCCAAAATGATTACTGCAAATCAGTGCTGCTACAAATCTCCCAACTTTTACATGTAGCTAAAGTCATAGGACATGCCTTCTGAGCCAGTGAAGTTGTGCTAGTAAATTGTATCACAGCATTTGATAGTTTTATGAGGTTGAGGCTGCGGATCTTGGAAGAATCATACAAATTAGTAATAAGCTGTCAGTATGAGCTGTTATTTTCTTATTATCAATATTGTTAATATGCAGCTAAAATAAATGTTTATGACATATATACATTGGAAGAATATTTTTTTCATGGTTTTACATCAGAATTATCTATCTAATAGCTCTATAAATACCGTCCTTTAATAAATTCAGTAATTAGGGCTGTGTCTTTGTCACATACATTGGTGGGGATCAAAAAAACTTCAAGGAAGATTTTTTTTTTTATGCATGCTAAACAATTTGTGTAATTCACATAGCAGCCATTTAAAATATTCCTTGTCTGAAACAAGTTCTGTGCTTTTGGGAGCAGTTGTTAATAAGATGTAACAAAGAACCAGTCTTCAAAGTAACAAAGTAAGAGAAGTAACTTAAAAACTTGGCTTTCCACTGTCTGTTCATACTACCTATTGCAACCAAACGTTCATACCCACATGCTTCACTTAAGTACCCAGAATTATAATGGCTGTTACTTTACTGTTTTCTACATCATGATTGAAATTGCCTTCTGAAGGGAGGCAGCATTTTTGCAATTACCAGCATTGATGCTGGGTAGGTGGCAGCAGTGCTCTCTTGTGGATTGTCAGAAAATGATGCAACAAAGATGCAGACAAGCCTGATGTTCAGTGTTACGAAGCTGAGCTGGAAAAATGAGAATTACTTTCCAGAAGCACTTTTTTTGGGTGCTTTGTCTTGCTGACTCTCTAATAACCCAGGTCTGTTTTTAGAACTTAATTGTTTCGTATTTATCTACCTGTGTACATCTAGGACAGGTATAATTGTGTGTATTATAAGGAAAACACATCAGTAATGTGTTCATTCATGTTTGGTTTTTTTTTTAATACATTAACTATATTCAATTGTCACATTGCTATATATTTCTGTAAGGAAGAAATCTGTTAATATCATGTATTGCCCTATTGAGTTTTGCAGGTTCAACTCTTTTTCATGCACTTGGCGTTGCTGACATTGCTGTGTAGCATCACCCAGAGAAGCAGAATCTACTTCAGCCAAACCCTCCCTTATGACCCTTGTCGGTCAGCATCTTCAGTGAATCAGCAGTGTGGGCTTAGGCTGAACACTGCATCTCATTCGGCTTGTCCTTAGACATTTCCTCATTGCCATATTGGGAAACACTCCCTTCTTTTGATGGAATCAGACTTGGAAATTTGCTGCAGTAGTGCATATGCCTTGCACAGAGTAGTGCAAGATAGTGCATTCCTCCTTTCAAATTTTGGTCTCTGAATGGCAGATGGTGGGATATTTTGTATAATTCTCTGAGTCAGCTCACTGGCACACTCCATGCTCAATTAATCCCCTTTTTTCTATGATGTATAGCTGTAATTGATTATATTAATCTGCCAAGGCAGAATGAGTTGAAGTTAAATAAATACAGTGAGAATTTGAGAACCCTTACTATCTCACTTCTGACTTCTCCATGGAAACTTAACATTTACTGGAAATTGTAGGACACATGACTTGCTTTATTTTAATAATAACTGCTTTTATCTCTTAAAATAAAAAAGCAGTAGAAACTGACAGACTACCCAGTGGTTTAAGTAGATCAGTTTTTAATCTAGATGGCATAAAAGCCAAAAACATTTTCATTGTGATGCTACATCACAGATTGATCGGGAAACTTAGTAGCTCTATTTCTGTTTTTATCTTCACAAAAAACTCTAAATATACTTCCATATGAAAAATTATCCATATGAATATGCACAATACTGATTTTAGCTGCTTGGGTGGTGCATCCTTTGAAGAGAGCTGGCAAATGCTGCTGAAAGAGGGAGACCTTAACCCAGTTATTTTTGAATGGTATGTGAATGCTGCAGGCAGGGATGCCGTTATTAAATGGCATTTGCTGTAAAAAACCAAAAAGATATACCCCGTGCTCAGGAGAGTCCCCTGTGCTGGCCAATGGGAAATTACTGTACATCATGTCACCAGCCCCTCAGATTTATATCGTTAAGATGACATACTATTGGCTGCTAGTTAGGCTCTATGGGAGGGATTACTGGCATCGTTTGTAGCTTCCCCTTCAGGTCCTTATTTGGTAGCTGTTGATAAAGCAAGTCTTTCCAGCATCTGAGCATCTTGACGTACATTATTCATTAAGTCCTGGTGTTCAGGAAATATGCATATCCCTAGCTCTTCAGATACTTCTTCAGCTTGTACAATATGTCTCTTCAATGTTGCCTCTGAATGCCTGGAGTTTTACAAATGGCATTTATACAATCAGAAGACCATGCGTTTGGATTTCATTTCAGTATGCCTCCTGTGCACACAGTTGCTGAGAACCTGAAAATCAGCAAAAATAATTGGGAGATAGAAGAAAGAATCTTTCTTCTTGGAAGTCTTTTGCATTATCAGATAGTAAAGAACTGATTAGCAGACTGGTAGTACAGAAAAAAAAAATCAAAAATGCCTGAGGCAAACTATTTACTCTCAGTTTCTTGGGGCTACATAAAGGTAGGATTTTGTTTTACCTTTTAAGAACCTTGATTTGCAGTGCATGATTGCATGATCACTGGGTAGCATGAGTATTTGTGGGTGATATTCATATTATTCATAGTCACAGAAAGTAAAAAAAAATCAGAAAAGCCAGCCTTTGTTCAGCAATGAGAATGAACTGCACAGTATACAGTCTTTCTTAGAAACTGTGCTGGGACTTACAAAATAATGTTGCTTCAGTGAATAATCAGACCAAGTCTAAAGCCAAAGAAATCTGGAAGACTTTTGTTTTCTTTTAGGAAAAGATTACTACACAACTCAATTTCTAAACATTAAAAGATTACAAACCCCCCCCCCCCCAAAATCCCAAACACCAAAACCCAACAAACTCAGAACGGAGATAGCACACAATAGGAGAGGGCATAAGTAAAGACGCTGAGGATAACGGGTGAATGCATGACTCATACTGGTTTTAATAGCTGAAGAAATGTGAAATTATCAACAGTATGTTCCAGCAGCATTTTTTGGTAGCCTCTGTGTGTGTGTGACAACTTTATTGATGAAAACACTAGAAATTGTCATCTTGTAATATTGATCTACATTATTATGTAGAGCAGCTTTGAACTAGCTTGAAGCTGCAATACTGCTAGAAAATGAAATTATATAAGCTTTTATCTCTATGGAAAAGTTTTGCACTAAGGAATTAAGTCATGCCTATCAATGTACAGAACTGAAATGCACTTAATACAAAACCATGTTTGGGCTTTGTTTTAGCCCTACTTGTGCATTTGTGCTTAAAAAAAATAAATGTTGCCTTTATAATTGTTATCAAGTGTGTGAAAAAGGAAAAAGAATCATCATCCTATGCTTGACATACAATAATTGTTCCTAATAATCCTGTTTTAAAGAAAATTCTGATTTCTCCTGAACCAAATATTGCAAGTATTAAATTAAATGACAAAAGTAATACAGGCATTATACTTACACATGACTGAATCTCTTATGTTTGCCTGTATTAATTAATACCTATTTTTATAATGATTGTTTTTTTTAAATAAAATTTTAAAACCCTCATTAGGTCATTATGTCCGATTAGGTCATTGTAACCATTCCCTGCTAATGCAGAATTGTTACAGTATATTCTCAAGGATTTTTATCAGCCATCTGTGAAGAAATTGGATCCCATTATGCTAGCTAGGTGGATTCCTTTCTCATTTACCAAAAAATAAGATGAAGTTACTTTCCATTCAGCTGAAACTGCAGTAATTATTGTAATTTACATGGAAGTGTTCCCTGTATTTCCAGGCAGCTGCTGTCACGTCTCTACTTGCTAAATAAGAAAAATCCAATTACCAATCTTCAAAAAATGTTCACTCTTACTGTTATAGCCTTTAAAAATGGATAGATTTTTTTGCTAATTGAAGGTCAGCAGACAGCATGATAGCTGTAATTGATTACACATGAAAAAAAGCCCAAACCACAACAGTCCTCTGTATAGGCAGTGTCCTATGCTGTCTATAGCAAATGATTTTAGTTAAGCTAAACAGTACTTGAACACAAGTGTAGTACAGTGCTCTTTAAGTTCACAGTATGCTCATTATAGGAAAGACGTGAAGAGAGGCAAAGATCTGCTTTTTATGATGTTCAAAACAGTATTTGTGAAATTCTAAGGAAGCATGAAGTCTCAGAGATTATTATATATGGTTGCATCCCTTACTATACATATTTTTCTGTATGTGCCAGGCTGTACTTTATTTTCTTCTGTTAATTACATTTCAGAAAATGATTGTCATGTAGAGTATTTAACCCTGGCTTTTACTGAGTATCTTTCCTTGAAACAATGAGCACCACTATCACAATGCCAGGCTTAGTTATGTTCCTCACTGAAGCTTATGTATAAAACCTAGTGCATGCCCTTGATATTAATTGAACAGATGGGCTTTCAACCCAAATGTTTAGTTAATAAGAATACAGTTTTTGTATTAAGAATGCTGCTACAATCAAAGATAGTTTTGCATTGATAAGCAATATAAACAAAAGCCTTACATTAATTTCTAAGGCTGGCCTGTTTTACGTTCCTTGTTGGCTTTTTGTTTTTTCCTTTTTTGTAAATACAAGACTTTTCAAATCAAGTAAAATAATATCATTTATTCTTTTTTTGTGTGTTACAGACATCTTTTTAAAATAGCACTGATAGATATTCAGAAACAAAGTACAGTCATGTAAGATGAGTGTTCCCTGTATTGAATGAATGTTCTATGGTTGTGTTGTGTTCACATAAGCTTTTAGAAATGTTACTTAGAAAGAGGCAGCCAGAAGGATTGAAACTGGGATCTGTGGCTGTGTGGGTGCGGGAGCTAGTGCAATGAAAGGTTCCAGGTGCTCTTGAGCATTTTGGTTCCAGCCTCCATTGGGCTTGGAGCTTGATTAACACTCAAACTGAAGGACAAGCAGGATAGGGCCTTTTGGTCAATGGACTGCTTCTAGCCCTAGCTTCACTTTCCATGCTGGTGCCAAAGTCTGTAGTGGAGGAAGCCTCTTTACAGTCCTTGAGGTGCAGCAGATCTCCTGTTGAGGGACAGAAGGCCTGGGTGGAAGAGGCCCTACCAGGACAAGGCATCTACACCATGAGTGGTTATGCATGCTGCCTCTCTCAATGCAATTAACTGCAGGCTCGTATTTACTTAACCTCTGGGTCACTGAGTGTGTCACTGAGTCAAGAACTTTATGCAAAAAATGTGAAGTGTTCTAAAATCTTATCAATAAACCCCATATCTCTTTTAAGCATGCAGCCCAGACTTTTTCATGGCCATGCATTGACTCTAGTTGGATCTTCACTACGTCTTTGGAGTTGGAAGTTTCTTTCTCTTATACATGCAAAGTCTTCACAAAATTGCATCAGTGCTCTGGCTGCCGTCTGGGAACATGGTTACTGCAGAAGTTTAAATTCTTTTTGTACCTTTGCTGACATCAGAAAAGTATCCTATTTTTTCTCCACCACCCCCCCCATGTATATTTATCGTAGGCTGACAGCAGTATTATATGTGCAAAGTGATGCCCACAGTGTGCTTCAGCCCAGAAAGACCTGAACTACCAGGCTCAGTCCCTCACTTGTAACATGTCCTTTGGAGGTGATCACTATGAGGAAACTGTTCCTGTCTCAAAGTATGCATTTTTATTCTCATGGATTACAGTTCTTACCAGACTTTCTGGGTTTCTAAAGGGAGGTAAAAGTGTACATGTAGTTTTATCACTCTGAGAGATTTTTAATGTTACTTTGAATATTGTGCCTGTGTTTGTGGTGTGGGTTCCCCCTCTGCTCCCCCACCCTCCATGCTGAGAGTAAAACCATTAAAATCAATAGAAACAAATGAAATGAAAAAATCTGTTTAAGGAAATATTTTTAGTATTTTTTTCAGACAATACTGCTATGTTGCTATGACATCCATATTCAGCAGTGAAGAACTGTGTAATTGGCTTAATGGATACTTTATAGCCTGTCCATTTCCAGGAGGAATTTCCTAGACTATAATCAAGGGCTGTGTTATTCCAAAGGGGTATATGTGTCATTTTTCCAATCTAACAATGCCTAGTCTTAACATGGGGATATCTTCCTTTCTGAGGGAGAACACAATATATGCATAGATCATCCAAAAACCTCTGCTTCCTCCCCATGCTGAGCTGACAGTATCACAACTAGTGTATGGTATAAATGTTTATTAGTAACCACAGTTTTGATGTTAAGACTGATTTTCTTCAACTGTCAGGTATATGGCATTCAGATATTTTTTTATTATTATTTTTATTTTACTTAAAATACTATCTTTAGCATTTATTATTAGTGGCAGGGTAGTTTCACATCTTGTTTGGCTGAGGACAAATAATGAGAGTATGGATAGTCCAGCCAATACTTAAGAGATGTCTGCTGGGTAACTGAAACAGTTAACTCACAGATAGAACAAACTCCTCTGATTTGCAGTAAGATCTTGTGGGAGCCACATGAGAGTTAGGCAGGCTTTCATTATAAAGTATTTGTGCAGAGATGTATAAATATGTGGAAAGATTACACTCTTTGAAGTAGCAACTGTTATGGGTGCACTTGGGACCCAAATGGAATCTTTGAGAAATTGGTAAAATCAGGAAGAAGCAGGGGCTTTAGGTTTGGTTTGGTTTTGTATTGTGGGTTTTTTTTTCCTTAGGAAAAAAGATTTTTTTATTTTCCCCAAAGGACAAGTTATTAAACATCAGAGGATTAAGTAACATACAGATAAACCGAAAGAGGGTATAATCAACAAAATATCTGAGCATCTTGACCACCGTTCATCTCTTGGGGGTTTTTTTATGTTCTCAAAGAACACTATTGTTCAGCTTCAGAAACTGCTGTCTGCATAAGATCTTCGACCTAATCTGCTTCAATGTGGATGGCAGTCATAAGGCTTTGTTATATAATTGGAAGAACAAACCAGTTCTTTAAACCCCTGCTTAGTCCAGATGTCTTCAAACTGAATATCAATTAAAGTTTTGTTGCTGTGATGTCAGCAACATGTGAAAGAGTATGAGGACAGGGAAGACCTTCTCGCTCTCCCCAGCTACCTGAGCAGGACACTGTGTTGAGGTGGTTGTTGGTGTCTTTCCCAAGTAACAAGTGATAGGACAAGAGAAAATGGCCTCGTTGCACCAGGGGTATGGGGAAGAATTTCTTCCCTGGGCAGCCTGTTCCAATGCTTGAAAACCCTTTTGGTGAAGTGGTTGAGCCACTGTCCCTGAAAGGTACTTAAAAGATGTGTAGATGGGGCACATGGGGATGTGGTTTGGTGGTGGACTTGGCAGTCCTGGCTCAACAGTTGGACTTGATGATCTTAAAGGTCTTGTCCAACCTGAGTGGTTCTATGATTCTGTAAAATCATGCTGCTACGGTTCTGAGAGCCAAAGGCTTCTCCCATTGAATTTGCTGTTAGCAGGAGGGCCTTGCCCAAGCTGCGGGACTTTTTTTACTGTACACCCATGTTCAGCAGCAACACAGACTGTTCTGCACGTTTCATGCTGATGGCTGAGCTTTTGTGTTCTGGTGACTTACGAGGTGATGAGAGGTGGGAAGACAAGGCTTAACATCAGACTAGTGGGGAACATGGCATTAGAAAGGACTGCTATGCACCTTCCATTTGTTATGGACATCCATACAATAAATATTTAGTAAGAAATTCTTAAACAGATACAGATCCTTTAAGTTCTACAAGGTGCTTCTCAATGTGCAGTAACAAACCTTCTCCCTACCTACTCCCTGCAATTAAATATATGATTTGGAGGGGGAAAAAAAGAGAAAGTCCTTCCTATTTGTTGTGTTAGGTGGCTGCAGAAAAAGCATAGTGCAAACAAACACCAATTAGTTCTCCTTTCAAAGCTGGGAAACTCTTCAGCAGATTTCCTGAAGAGTATGTACCAGTGGTGGCTAGGTGGCCTTTTTCCAAAGTGTGAAGCATGACCCAGTAGTGTTGCTCCACACCAAAAGCAGCATCGCAAAGCTGGGCATCATCTGAAAGGGTTTACTAGGAGAAAAACAGACAGATAAGAACCTATTTAGTTGAGAGCCGGTGAACTAGCTGATTTAAATTAAGGAGAGAGTATATTTGAGCGCTAGTGGATATACCAATGACGTGCCTGGAAATTAATGCGATATTTGTCAACTTCTGACATTTTATTAAGATTCCCATACACAATCTTTTATTTAAAGCTGCAGTTTCTGGATACCATCTGGAGACAAGCCATTCCATGACAGCTTCAATTTTTGGCTTAAATATTTCAGTTTCTTACCTTCATGTATGCAGAAGAAAAAGCATGCAAGATTGACTTCAGTGTGTGTTGAAAGTTTAAAGACAGGCTTTTAAAAATACTCTTAGGATTTTTGGACCAGTCACTTTACTGCTTGGCAAGCTTGACTTGCTTTTGCAACATTTGACATTGGTGGCAAACATCAGACCTCACTATAGATATTGATACTGGTTTCAGGCAGAATATATAGCCCTGTAGTTCATAGCATGCGTAGCTGTATTTGCAGTATGGTTCCAACTTTCAGAAATGTGTTGAGCACTTACTAGCGAACAGCTTATCTGAGATCAAAGCTAAGCCTTTGCTTGTGACTAAAGTAGGATTCAGTCTTCGTAGCTCAGGAACTTTGTGAGCTCATAGCACATCAAGATGGCAGGAAAATGCTGTAGCTAATGGTAATTTTTATTTGATACACTGTGAGCAATACGATAATTGGTGACATACAGAGACATTGTGAAGAAAATAACACCTTTCACTGTGCAAGGCGTCTTTGAAGAAAGGGCTTTGATTCCAGTGAGATGGAAAGGAGGTGGTTAACGTTCAGTGTAGTGCTGTATCTTGTACAGAACAATAAATGACCGATTTTCAACACAGAGGAATGTTTACAGGGGTATATACTAAAGATAGCCATTGCTTGATGTAATAAATAGTCGTAACTGGATGAACAGTGTGAAAGATGATTCTGAAAATGGCACAAATCACTTGGCTTTGTTAAAAGATGACTGAGAAATCTAACAAGAAAGTGAAAGGATAGCACAGTGGGAGGCAAAATTTAGTAGTGACAGATGCTAATTTACATTGGCAAGAGTTATTTGAATTGTTAATAAATCTTACTGTTTTCTATTTGCTGATAATACCAAGGCAGAGCTATAGTCAATGAAAATGCAGGTAAGATAGCTAGAGCTGTATTATGTAATTAACCCATCAAACACAATGCCCCAAGATACCATTTAACCTTGGAGTCTGGAAGGAATCAAGAAAGGCTCTATGTTGAGTACCTAATTAATTGCACATTCTGCAAAATGTGAATATCTGCTTCTATCCTATAGAGTGCCTAGAGTGAAATGCCAACTTAGAGGGAAAAGGAAGGTGTTACCAGAGATGGGTATTTTCTACTCTGACATTTCATACATATACTGGCAGTTGCTGACTGTTGTGGAATGGTCAAGTCGTTGGGCTCATCCAGTATAATAATTTTAAGACAGAGAAGACAAAACTTACCTCTCTTTATTGGTGTGTAGGGAATCAGTAGGACATTTTGATTGTTTTGAGCAGTACTGTCAAATATCTTTGAGCAGATCAATGATGAGAGATAAGATAAACTTGAAATATTACAAAATTAATTGCAAAAAATGAACAAATAGATTAACTTACAAATATACTGAAAAAATCCTAGTAGAGAAGGAGTCCTATGTAAATAATTTTTCTTTCCAAATTAAAATTAAAAACAATGAAAAGACAATAATGTTAGTTAATTCTGTGTATACATATGTCTTATAGTTTTCAGTTATTAATAGGACCCTGTGCCTTAGTAATTGAATCACTATGGAGTGTTTTAGGCGGTTAAGAATTACGTTGTCTAACACGTGAGTAAGTTAGTAGGGTAGAGCAATGTTAACTTGTGATTTTTGCTTTCATAGTTATCTTAGTTTATTACATATTCTTAATGTCATGTCCTTTCCCCACTTATAAATTGTCTATGTTTTCTCATCCTAAGTAAAATACATCTTGATTGCTAACTTTACACTTGTTTGTTTGTTTGTTTGTTTTCCAGTTCAAAAGAATGCTCAACCGGGAGCTAACCCACCTATCTGAAATGAGCAGGTCGGGCAATCAGGTCTCGGAATACATATCGAACACGTTCTTAGGTAAAACTGTGATAAGAGTTAATTTTTTTTTGTTTGTTTTTTCTTGAAAACAAGTATCTTTCCATGTGAATTTCTGTTTTCAGAGACTATACATTTAATATCTCATTTTTCAGTGTTTGAGCACAGAGATCATGTTAATTTCCTTACAGCTGTTATTTTGTGTGCGTGGTTTCCCTGTGTGTGTAATTACAGATAAATACTCAAGTACATATTTTCATGTAAAGTTACAACTGCAATACTGCTACTGCATTAAGACATTAATATATAATGAATTAATTACTGTATATTAAAAAGAATTCTTCCACTCTGTTTCCCTTACAATAGTTCACTTAGAGGTTTTGGTGTGCTGGACATACAAGTAACCTCATAAAATCCTGTAGCACACAGTTCTGATGCTTCGGTGTTCTGTGTGCACATAAGCAGGTGGATGAGTATGACTAAGTCAATATCTGAACAGGCTGCTGCCAGGAGAGTTTGTGCAGCTCAAGAGCTTGGCATGGGGGGATGTGAGCATTAAAAAAAGCCAAACACAATATTACAAAGAGTATGGTTCCTCCCCTATTGCTTTGTAGAAGAAAATATTGTTTGTTTTTTTTTTTTGCTAAAACTGGTTGAAATTAGTAAAACTTGGTTCCATACTGTTGATTTTGAACATGAAGATAAAGATAATATACCAATCTCAAGCATTTTTTGAGCAAAACACCATTGGTTCATAGAGATGTGTCTGTAAGCACAGGCACAGCTGGATACATCCTAACTAGGATAAGTATTTGAAAGAGTGCCCATCGTACATGCTAAGATACATCTTGTTTTATTTGTTTGAGGTACTATAGCTGGTGCTTAATAAACATTTTATCCTCCTTGTCACCGTATCCTGAACGGATCACTGAATGTGTCTGTCCAGTTTACCCCCAATGGCAGCTGTGTGCCTGAGCGCTGTGGCACAGTAGGGTTTCAGACAGTAAGGAAGGGATGAGCCTTTGTCATGGAGAAGCAATATTGCACAGCTTTAGGAGCCCTGAGAGTCACAGTGTGCAGTTGCCTGAGAGGGTGACCCACTTAGGCTGAAAAGAGTGAGATACCAGTTTCTGAATGCTCTTATTTGAAAACTTAAGGCTCGTTTTTACAGGGTAAGGAAATGCATGTCAGCCTTTCACGTGAGACCTCAGCCTGAGCAGAAAGAGAGCTGGAAAGGCAGTCACTTCTAAGTTACTAAGCCGTGGGTAGTGGTTTGTGGCTGCGTGAAAGACTAGGATACTTAAAATTTTAAGTACAGGAAGAATAAATTGGGAATACAACTCATCTGCAGAATTATTGCTTAAACAGAGTATTTTCATCATACACAGTCTTAAGTATATGGGTTCTGAGCAACAAAGTGAATAGGGAAAACTTTTCATGTAAAACTTTAGTGAGTCTAGTTAGTTAATTTTTTTGATGCATAATCTATCTCCTGAACATCTACGGATTTTCTGACATTTGAAAATCAGGAACACGTCATGAGAAGACAGATTTGCTGTTCTTATTTTTTTGGAAAAAATAAAATTGACTATTTTTTCCAAGAAGAGACAAGATTTTTCCCAAGAAGGAATATGACATGTATTGAAGTTAGCCATAATGACAACAGATTTGTGTAAGAATTAAGGCTCCTGCATTGATTATAATAATACTCAAGGTTTTTATTTTGCAGTGCCATTAATCTGTTTTCCTTTGAATGGAAAATGTAAGAGAATCTGCCAATGAGCACAGCACAACCAGGGTCAGAACGGCGAGCTGTTTGTTGTAGATGTTAGAGGAGTGCAGGATCCTTTGCCCTGTGTGCTCATAGTTGCCAAAGCAGAGGCAGTCCCATAGAATTCCTCTGGAGATCCGAAGTTGTTCAGACAGACACGTCCTTTCACTTGAGTTAGTCTGACAGCTTGGCTTATGAACCTCCCTTTGATGGGTCTAAACTTTGTGCATATGCCCAAAACTATAAACATCAAAGCACGAACAAGAGTCGCTGCTCCTCATCTGTTGTTGGTTTGCAACAGACAAGAGCTGCAGCGCTTTGCCTCCCCCCTTTCTTGACGGAAAGTACAGGGAGAGTGGTGAAGTATGGTGGGGGCAATCAGGGAACTTGGTGCCACAGGCTAAAGCTTGGTGAACACTTTGACACTTTCATGGTCTCTTCTTTGCTGTGATTTCTTTGGAATTTGAGGTGTCCAGTAAATGCAACTGCTTAAGGGTAATTAAAAAAAAAAAGGATAGAGAAAGAAAACGTAGAAGCAAACGCAGTAAAAGTCTAGTAATTAGAAATGGACTTGCAACCTTTGTCTGGTTTTAGCGTCTATTGAAAATTACTACTGCAGGAAGGAAAAAATAGACATAGGTTTTGAAAGGGCCAAATTTTCTTTCCTTTATTTAAATTTCTTTTGTTCTAAGTTTTTTTTTAAATCATAGTTTTTGCTAGGCCTCTGTCTTAAAAATGCCTGTTCTGGGTTTTCCTGTTTTTTCTGGAATATTCCTGGAGGACTAGAAAAGGTGCAGGTATAGTTCAGCAAAGAGAAAATTTGGAGTGAGTCATTAAAACTGTTTTTAAATACAGTATGAATAAAAAGAACTAAAATTAAGGCAAATTCCTAGCAGTTTTGGCATCAGATCCTTTGTTGCACTAACCTGGTTTTCTTTGGGGACCACAGATGTCTGCAGTGCTCCACACCCCCATACTGTTTCTGCAGCACTCAGCTGGCCATTGCCTAAATAGACTATACTCGCCACTTAATCCTCGTCTAAAGTTTTGCTAGCATGTAATTGATGAGGTACGTGAAATGATGCCACTGATAATTCTATGGAGGCAAAAGCCCACAGCAAAATGTTGGATTAGCAAAACAGTCCTTTTGTTGGTATTTGGTTAGGAGGTGCAGACATGCTGGTATGAACTGCCTCTACATCCGAAGCAGTTGTAGATGTGGCTGGCAAAAGGCTTTCTGTGTTTTACAGCCTTAACACAAACAGAACCAGTCCATAAGTATTAGGTCCTTCAAGTCCCGAAAACCTTTTGTAAAGGTTTATGTAAGACACCGTTTTGATTGGGTTTGAAATAAAATTTCGGAGAGTGTTTTTCCTAGAAAAGAAGAAATTTTAAGTTTTCTTGCAAAATGGAAATTTACATTTCTGTTTAGCTGTAATAATAACATTTTTATAATGAAAGGATTGACCCTATCTACAGTACTAGGGGTGCAGGAGAAGTGGAAATTAATCAGTCACAAGTCACTTTAAACAAAGTTGGTTCAGAAATAATGAGGCAATTCCTGAAATAGAGGTCTGCTTCTACTGAGGTATAGGTCTATGTTTATTTCCCATGTTTTCACTGTTCTTTATATGAAGTATCTGTTGCAAAATCTCTAAACACAAAAATAATAAAAAGTGTTGTTAAGGATTACGATATCTATAAGATACAACTCAACAGTGAATGTTATAATATTTGTAATTCCTTTAAAAATTATTTTCTTCATTCTTTTGAAGACAAACAACATGAAGTTGAAATCCCTTCTCCAACACAAAAGGAGAAAGAGAAAAAGAAGAGGCCAATGTCGCAGATCAGTGGAGTCAAAAAACTGATGCATAGCTCCAGCCTCACTAATTCCAGTATTCCCAGATTTGGAGTTAAAACAGACCAAGAGGATGTTCTTGCCAAGGTGGAGAATATATAAATCCTTGAATTTAAGCCATTGAATTAAGATAGAGGGTGGACTTGTCAGTTTTATTCCATCCTCTGCTTATAACCATTGATTTCAAGCTGTAGCACCAAAAGGTGATCTCACTTGAAATAATACAAACTTGGTGAAGTGGTAAAATAACAAGTACAATCAGAATCAGGACATAAGGGTTAACTTCCGCGTGAACAGCATTTCATCTGGAGATGGAATGTAAATTAGTATTTGTGTATGCACTAATAAATCTGCTTATTCATAAATAATATCTGAAGAATGAAAAGTAAACATACCATATGGTGTCACAGGAATGAAATTTATAGCAGCCCTGTTTTTTGAAAATGCACAACTGGTGTATAGCATTAGAGCTATGCTTCCAGGTCCTGTCTTTACTGTATCTTTTTACGTACATTATTTGTGGTTTTGTTTTGAATCATTTCCTATGATTTTTGCAACAGCTGCTAACTAGTTTGCAGTAACCTAAAACTGGCATAAAGTTTTTATTAATTTAATTTTAGAGTTTTGCATTTTGAAATATGCCTATCCTTATGTTTTTAGGAATCTCCCCCTTTATTTTAAGTGTTTCAGAGAACCAGGGAAAGAGCAGCAGAAATGGAGCATCCCTGGAGGTATCCTCCTTGCTGAACTCTGCTGTGACTGGGCAGTGAGATAGCAAAGCGTGTCAGTTCAGCTCATTCAAGATACTGTAGCATTTTTCCCTGGGGGGCAATCCACTTAAGAGGCACTCTTTCCTGCCGAGTGAATTATAATCTGAAGAGTAAGTAGCTGCAAATTCCAGTATTGCAAGATTAGTAGCAGCAGCTTTCCCCCTCCCGGAGGTTTAGCATATAAATTTCACAGTGGCAAGGTTTGAATCTTCACGAGTCTGCTGTTTGTAGCTTTTCAATCAAAAATCACTGGAATTTGTATGTTAGGTTCCAACATGTTTGTTACTTGATTCTGCTCTAGGAACTGGAAGATGTGAACAAATGGGGCCTTCAGGTTTTCAGAGTAGCAGAGTTGTCTGGAAACAGACCATTGACTGTCATCATGTACACCATTTTTCAGGCAAGTAGCAGCAGCCGTGATGCTTTTTGCTTATCTTACAGATTTTTCTAGTGCTTTGTAATCTTAATTGTTTCTCTTTTCCTTTCCTAGGAACGGGACTTGTTAAAAATGTTTAAGATTCCAGTAGATACTTTAATAACTTACTTGATGACCCTAGAAGACCATTACCATGCAGATGTGGCATATCACAATAACATACATGCTGCAGATGTTGTTCAGTCAACCCATGTCCTGCTATCAACCCCAGCATTAGAGGTAAACTACCACTGAGGTGGGAAAGAGGCATGAGAACAAGGGGCATACTAAGACTCTTATAAACTAAATATTAAAGGTCTTAGTTTTCTGTAGTATCTTTGAAAGAAATCTTAACATTTCTTTCATGAATTCTGCTCTTCTAAAGGTATTTTGTGAGGATCAAAGCTTATATACCTGTAAATATTGTGCAGAAAATGTCACATCTTTTTCTTTAAAATCATGCAGATTTGTGTTGTCATAACCTTTTCCATTGTAACACAATGCATAACTCGTTTCCACCATCTCATTATTAATACTGCATCTTGATCACTCATTATCTCCCCTGTGGGATTCTCACTAATCACAATTAGTGGAATTGCTTAGGAAAGATAGTGATAAAATGGGATTACCTCAGCAGGGCCTTTTGTTTTTTGGGTTTTTACCTTGAGCATATTTATTATGGTCCTGAAGGGCTATTTTTGTGTTTGTTTCTCAGACAAAGTGGAACGTGTACCAAATTTTCACTGGACTGTATCTCTTTTTTCTATTTTTTTAAAAAAAATTATAAATACTTAAAAACTGGAAAAAAAAACATTTCATATATTCTTTTCTGAGGAATTATTGTCTCAAAAGTGTTTAAATCTCTGAAGTAGAAGGCAGCTGAAGAAAGACGTAGTTTACTTTCCCTTTCTTAAGCACAATTCAGGTCTTAGTATAGCAAACATTGACCTATCCCAGTAAATTGTTAGAAAAAGGCAGATAAAGCAAGCAGTTCAATCTTAGTAGTTCAAAAGGATTTGCCCTAACTTTCAAGAAGGGCTGCATTTTGACTCTTATAATGACCAATCTTTCATGTTACTGAATGCTTCTGCTTTACCTTCCTCTTAAAGAGAGGGTTATAAGTGGACCTTAAGACTGTTCACAGGTCTCCATCCCCAAAGACTCAGGAATTATCTTGGGAAAGCTTTTTTCTATCTCAAGAAGAAAGATCAGATTATGTTATTAAATCACCACTGGCTTCACCAAATAGCTGAACTGGTCGTCAGTAGCATTTGGGTGGGTTTTTTTTTCCAGATCAGCTGTTTTTCATGGCCTTGTTCTTGGCAGAGCTTTAGCCAGTAAAACAGTGATGTCTGCCCAGTGCCACTGCTGACTGATCATTACGAAAACAATTACTGGGTGCTTGTGACAGCAGGTGACTGGGTTCAGTGACATGCCAGCTCCCTTGCAGTCCTCTCTTCCTATCTTCCTAATAATGCCATACAGAGAAAAATCAGTAAATGTTAAGTAAGATGCCTTGTGATCTTTCACCATTGACTTTAACATAATTACCGGAGATGTTTGTCTTTCAAGTGTAAGACAATATGTAGGAGTCAGGCTGAAATTTTTAATTTCAATTTGTACTATAAATTAGAAACCTGTACTTAATGGTCTAATCTGTACTTAGTGATGTAATAAATGTGGATTTATTTACAGAGAAGCTGAAAAAACTTCAGTTATGGAATTTAGTGATGTTGTTGGTATGAAGTATGGATCTTTGACTTTGGCCAAACTTGAAATATTTGTGAAATTTTACATAATTGACAATTTTACAAAAGGTTGTGATAGCCTATGTGTAAAATTTCTTGAGATCCGTGATACATTTCAAATGTATTTTGCTTGTTCAGACCTAGATTCAAGTAGAGTCCTTTTTGTTGAAAGCACTTTTTCATTGATTAGTGATTGTCATTTCTGTTTCATGATTTTCTAGGCAGTGTTCACAGATTTGGAGATTCTTGCAGCAATTTTTGCCAGTGCAATACATGATGTAGATCATCCTGGGGTTTCAAACCAGTTTCTTATCAACACAAGTAAGTTTATTCAGTGGTTTTCTCAAAAATTTGCTGCAAGATCTGCTCATAGCACCTGAAGAATACATAGTTCATTACTTGTTCTCTTCTCTCTGTGATTTTTCGTAGTAAATAGAGAGGTGTTTGTATTTTAAACTGGATATTATTTTGCATTTCTTGTAACTTTAGAAGTAATTTATGTAGTACTGTCTAGCAAGAAGTACTAAGACATTAACTGTAAACCTGGCACTGTTTCAACACTTTCATCCAATAGGATGTTGTCTCTCCTGGAAATGAGTGGGTACACATTAAATAAATAACATTGTAGGAGAGAAATAAAGGAAGATTAAATAAAAATCAAGAAAAGGAAGACAACAGGTGATGGGTTTATATTGGAAGCATATGATACGACCAAGAATAGCCATACATTTTTAAGAAATTCAGGAAACAAGTTTCTTTCTGGCAAACAAACTGGCAGGCCCCCGTCTCTGTCTCTCCCTAGCTGCTGTTCTTGATTTCTGATCTCTGCATACTCATGCTACGCAGACTAAGTTTCTCAGCCTGTCCCTGCAGCATATGGCAATTTGTTGTTGTTGTTGTTGTTGTTGAGTCTCTTGCTGGCACTCCACGTGTGGAGGAAAAAAGTCGTAATGAAATGTGACCCTAATGTCGTCTCCCAATTTGAAACCCACTGTACTTGTTCTGTGTTCCTCAAGGCTGTTTTCTGCAGCGTTTCATGAACCTCTTCTACAAGAAGAAAAATAGTGTTAGCTTCTTTGAACCTGATCATGACACATTTGCTGAATGATTTGTTGCCTCAGTGTGACCTGTTGATTTCAGTGGTGTATGCTACTCTTACGAGGAGCACATTGTAGGTCAGTGCAAGTTCCATCATGCAGTGTTACTTCTGTTGCTGTATGACAACTTCTCCTTTTACGATAAACTGACCCAGAAGTACAAAAGTTGAAGTACTTCTAATAATCCAAACACTTCAGAAGAAAAAGCTACAGAAACGGAAACATTTGTGTATTTTTGCATTTGAGCGATCTGGTTGCATACTTACAGATACTGTCATTCCTGTACTGGGGTGAATCTATTGCACTGGTGCTAAAATAACATGACCCCAAATCAGTGATACAGTTTGAAGAAGGGAGCTCTTCTGAGTCATTGGTGCTGTATGTTCAAATAAGACCTCCACTCCAGTTTAGCCTGCATCTAATTTTATTTGTCTTAATGGCCTGAAGGCCACCCTATAGTGAAACTAAATTTGATGACTCATCTCCATGGAGGAGGATTAGGATTGACTCCAGATTTCTGGTGTATTATCGGTAAACTATACAATTCAGCAGCATGGTATGGGAAGAGAGTGAATCAAGCTTTGTGCACAAACAGTGGATAATACCTAAACTCGTAGAGTGGGCATATGTAAGTAAAGCTTTTATTTGTTTGTTTAGTCAGAACTGAGTACCAGAATACACAGATGTCTCTGACGTGCTATGAGGAAACCATCAAGTTGTTGAGATTTAAGCAGGATGGCTGACTAGTTGAAGGGATCAGTAGCGATGCACGAAGCTTTCACTCTTAGGCAGACAGTTGAAATTCAGCTCGGTTAGGAGTGATTCTGATGCTGTTTGTTGAGTGGTTTGGAAGAAACATCTTGTTTTTCTCAGTTCAGCTTTTGATAGAGAAGGCTTCTGTCTTAATCAAGTAATATCACTAGCTGGAACTGCTGTTGGCAAGCTGAAAGAGGGAAAGTGATTTTATCTCTTTTGAGTTACTCTGTGTACAAGGAAGAAACTATAGGGACAGAGACAAGAGACAAAGACCATGTAATTTAGGGCTGCTACATTTTCGTAACCTCTAGAAGATCTTTTGTTTCCACCTTGTCTGGTTTTCCGGCGAACCTTACAATGTATTAGCATTTCACTAAAAACTAGAACAATACATTTTAAATCAGCATAATAGACTTACAGTTACTGTAAGTATGTAGTTATTTGACGTATTCCAGCTTATTCTTTATAACTATTTGCATGGGATATTTCTGAATATTATTTCCCTACTTAAGGATTTAAAGTCTGTTACACAGTGGTCTAAAAATCTGATCCCTTTTTAATGCTATTAAAGAACAAATGAATATGGATTGTGTTAGCATCAGAGGAGATGCTTATTTGATCAGTGTAACTCTGTCCTTACAGACAAATACTCTTGAAGCTTGTAATGTGTTACAGAGATTACTAAGTGGGAACTTAATTCCATTCCACCTCCATTACAAAGTTGAGCACATTCTAGCTCTGTCTGTAGCTCCGGCCCTTCCAAAGTATTTTGGCAATGTTGAGTGTTTTGCAGTTGAGGCTCACCAGAAGGCTGTTTGAGAGGGAAATAAACTAGTGCCTGTCTTTGTAAGAAAAATAACAGTTAGGCAAGTTTTGTAAATGGTCAGTGAAAGATGAAAGAGAGATCAGTTGACGAACTTGCTTTCTTTTTCCTTTTTGCTGTTACAATTTTGCTGCAATCAGGATACAGAGAGGTAGAGGTAGAGGAAGGGTTTTCCGATTCAAAAGATTGATGCATTCAAAACAGGAGAGGAAGACAGCAGGAGAATGAATAATGAGACTAACGAAGTCTGAAAAGCAGAGGTTTTATAGGCACCCCATTGAGTCAGTGGAATTTTAAAACAAAGCAGCTATAAAAGAAGAGTAGACAAAGAATATAATAGACTGACGTACTGTTAGATTTAGGATAGAACAGCTGTAATAAATAGAAGTTAATATCACACATGACAAGTGCGGTTGCATAAAAAGTATTTGGTTTTTTATGACAGACTCATTTGCAAGCTGTGCCTTAAAACATACACAAACTGACTGTGCCATATCCCCCATAAAAGCTAAAGCTGTGCAGAAAGTTGTCATAACTGCTTTATTTGTCGGAGCTGGCTGTTCAGTAGGTCTGAGCAGAGAGATGCAGGCCTTGCCTGTGTGCCTTAGCATAGGCATTGCTGGGAAGGTGCATGTTGTTCTCACAGCCATCTGCAGTGAGAGTTCAGAATGCTTCTGTCGGAGAGGCAGCACTACAGCGTCAGGCACTGACCACGCTCAAGCGCGAGGCAGCAGGCAAGGCCACTGCTTGTATTTTCAAGCCACACGATGACCTTTCAAGAAAAAGACCAGAAGTGTAACTGTTCCCATCCTACCAGCCTTCTCTCAAAATACCCAATTGTCATGGACTAATGACCCGTGGCCCTAACTGGCAAGGCACCCGAGTGCCTTAGCTAGCTGCCAAAGGGCACGGTGTGAAAGCAGTGCTCTCTGCCTGACCTGCAGCAGAGCCTCAGCCGTCAACACATAGCCCAGGTCTGAGTGCTGGACAGCTGCAACTCAATTTAAACAATGGAATTTTAGTAGTTCTGGAGGAGAGAGACTTGAGTAGAGAAAACATCAGAGTGTTTTTGTTTAGGTGTGTTTATGCAGATAAAATTTCCCATGTGACCTTATGCAGATATGAAAATGTATTCTGAAAAATACCTTCCTTGTATTTTTTCTAACTCGCCACTTCAGGCATGTGTACATGCTTCACTGCAAACTGTTTTCTTTATTTTCCTCAACATACCTTGCCTTGATTTGTTAAAATGTTCAGTCATTAATTCTGTAACTTTTGATACTGTGTGAACTACATGAACTTTCTAAAAGTTCTTCTGTAAATCTTGTTATAGATGTAATAAATTTGAAAAATCTCAAAGGATTTGGTAGAAGCACCGCCTTTAACGTTCTGCCCTGCAATTGTAATTGCAGATTCTGAACTTGCCTTGATGTACAATGACTCATCAGTACTGGAGAATCATCACTTAGCTGTGGGCTTCAAGCTGCTGCAGGAAGAAAATTGTGACATTTTCCAGAATCTGACCAAAAAACAGAGGCAGTCATTGAGGAAAATGGTCATTGACATTGTGAGTTATACTTGAGAATCCCTCTTTCATAGCACTAGCAAATTGAATAATAAAGCACAAAGCATTTTGTGGTAAATTACTTGTCTCTAGACCCATAACCAATGAAGTTCTATTGTGTCATATCCAAACATGAATCAGTTTCAGTAACCATCTATACTTTTTTTAGAAGGTATACAATCCTGCTTCAAGCTGTTTTCTTACTGACACATATGCCATTTCACCATCACAGTTAGAAATGTGCTATCAAATTGATGATGAATTCAAGCTGATCAGATAATTCTGAACAATCAATCTGTTATATTCTTAAAATAACCGAAATGAAAACTTACTATTTTGGACACTAATGATATACAGGACTCAGACTTTTATAGTGTATTCAGACACAGGAGTTATGGGTTCCCCCCAGAACTTTTGATGTATTCAGAGGGGTTTTTATAAAACCAGTAGAATAATTTACATAATACTTTCTGTTTGTTTGTTTGTTTCAAGGTACTTGCAACAGACATGTCTAAGCATATGAATCTGTTGGCTGATCTAAAAACCATGGTAGAAACCAAAAAAGTGACCAGTTCTGGTGTCCTACTTCTTGATAACTATTCAGACCGGATTCAGGTAAGAAAATTCATCTGCGAATGGTCACTTGCATCCTTAATAATGTTGGCCTACCCATTCTCCAGCTTGGGTTAATTGACTGTCCATCCTTACACCATGTACTCTGTTAGGTACTGAGTGTCTTTCAGAGAGTGATGAGGTGCTAGAGTACTTTGGCACTAGATGAGGCTTTGGCCTTCCCTTCACAGTATCAGCACTTAATTGGTCTTCCTCTCAAGGATTTTCTGTCCCTTATGCAGGCAGAAGCAGCAGAAGCAAGGTAATTCATGGCTATTACTGGAAGTGTGAAAAACACCCAAGCACATAAAGTTTTTTTGCTGTTTAGAATAAATCTTGCACTACATGTATTTTCAAGATTCTGTTTCACAGTGACCAAAAGTGTGAATGGAAAATGAGCTGGTTTTCTGCAGTGCAATAACACAGCAGCTGTTCAATTTATTTTAGGTTCTTCAGAATATGGTGCACTGTGCAGATCTAAGCAATCCAACCAAGCCACTTCATCTCTACCGTCAGTGGACAGACAGAATAATGGAGGAATTTTTCCGTCAGGGAGATCGGGAAAGAGAAAGGGGAATGGAGATAAGTCCCATGTGTGACAAGCACAATGCATCTGTAGAAAAATCACAGGTAATTAATTTTAGTCGATAGTTAAATAACACGGTATCACACATTAACAGAAAAGGGTGGTCCATAACCCTGTTTAGATTCATTTCTGAATGCACCATTAATTAACTCAGCTCCTGAGTAGCAAGTGAGGGGAGCTGAGATTTTTACTGTGAAAACATGGTGCGTGGCAGTGTTTGCTGAAGAGATCCCATTGCTGTTGTGACCTGCAATGTAGCATACGTGTCAAAAGAGAGTATGGTACAGCTGCCCATTAGGGTTTCTTTCAAAAGCAGAATTAGATATAAAGCAGCTGATTGGCTCACTAGGTGCAGTAGAGTTGTTTGCAATGCTGATTTGAACAGTTCATTTGAAAACAAATCCTTTCCAAGTCCTTACCCAATATCCTGAATCAGACTTTTGAAATGTAAAAGACCCTATTTACTACATAAAACAGCATCATTTCCTTTCAGCCACGTTTAAGGGTAATACATCTAGTATCTCATACTAGTGTTATATTTCTCGTACTTTGCATGACTTACAGGCATAGTTGTTTATTTCTGTGTGAATAAGAGGTCATTCTAATTTTGTATTTGAAACAGGTGGGTTTTATAGACTACATTGTTCATCCTTTGTGGGAGACGTGGGCAGATCTTGTTCACCCAGATGCCCAGGACATCTTAGATACACTGGAGGACAATAGAGAATGGTACCAGAGCACAATCCCTCAAAGTCCCTCTCCTGCACCTGATGGCCAGGAAGAGGGTAGGCAGGGCCAAACTGAAAAATTCCAGTTTGAACTAACACTGGAGGAAGATGGTGAGTCAGACACTGAAAAGGACAGTGGAAGTCAAGTAGAAGAAGACACCAGCTGCAGTGACTCAAAGACACTTTGCACCCAGGATTCAGAATCCACTGAAATTCCTCTTGATGAGCAAGTAGGGGAAGAAGTAGAAGAGGAGGAGAACCAGACAGAACCTTGTGTGGTAGAAGACCATTCTCCTCACACGTAACAACCAAGACGCAGTCTTTTGCTCTCTTGCCCTCTCCCTTTCCTTTCCTCTTTCTCTCTGTTTGTTTGGTTTTGGGTTTTGTTTTTTCGTTTGTTTGTTTTTTAATGTTGGTTTTGGGGTTTTTTTGTTGGGTTTTTTTTTTGGTTTTTTGTTGGTTTTCTTTTGTTTTGGGGGTTTTTGTTTGCTTTTGGTTTTCATTTTTTGTAGTTAAGTAATGGTTGCCAAAGGATATGTCATATGCTTCAACCGTGGTCACAACTCATTGTCATCTGCCAGGCCGTTTGTTGATCAAAACTGTCGTTGATGACTCAGTTTGGCACTCAGGAATATTGTAGCCAGAATTTTCACCTCCATGGCATCAGAAAGCAGGGGGAAGAACACCCATAAACTACATTTCAATAAGCTTTCCATTTGGCAGATTTGATTAAATAAAGCATATGTTTTCAGAGGAGTACCACCTGCCAACCAAATGCTGGTATGCTTTGATAGTTTTTGAATTCATTGTATTTCACAAGCATTGTATTTTCACAAAGCATTGGATAATGTTCATCTTGAGAGGAAACAGATAGAAAATAAACAGGTTCCTACTGGAAATCAAATGCATGTAAACGGTGGGACACAATATGATTCTGTTACCAGTAGGAAGATGAGCTGTAGAAATAGCATAATTTTCTAATTTCAAGTCTTCCTGATACGTGATTGAAAAAAGTGTAACCCAGTGGGTTGCAGTAACCTCTGCATTTTGTATAGTATGTAAAAGGGAGATCTTTTGTAGAGCTTACTTTGAATATTAAATGTACTGAGCTATAATATTTGAAGAAAAACGCTTTTAGACTTCATCTGCTACTCTTTTTTTTTTTTTTTTTTTCCTCTCCCAAAGAATAACTTGCAAGATTTCAGTACAAATCTGTGCTACACTGGATAAAACTTCTAGGGTTTTTTCCTTTCATTCTGTTTTTTGCTCCTTAGAATCTCATGGTAGTATCAAACTGCAAACGTCTATTTTATATATTAGCGAGTTCCATGAATATCTTTTTATGTTACATAAAACTTTTTCAGTATGATAGCTTTTTTGTTTCTTTTTTTTTTTTTTACAGTTTTCCTAAACGTATCAGAGGAACTTGTGTTGTGCTTTTGGCCCTGTAGTGGCCTGATCCTGCTCATTCTGTCTTACTACAAGAAGTGGTCTCAGTGAAGCAAACTGGGATTTGCAGGACTAGAGCCTATAAGGAAGGTGGTGAATTGTCGTCTTAATACAAAAGCAGCTTTTCTGCTGTACTAAAATTTTTTCCCTCTGAAACATGGTTTCCAGACCATTTTTGGCTGGGTGCTGTGGACTCCTAAATCAGAACAGGCTAGTATGGAATATTTGTTCTGGCAACAGAAGCATTAGCGTAATATTTCCAATTTTGGCTTTCTTAACTTTTTATCTGTAAGCTATCTAGTTAAGCCATTTGCTAATAGATGTATACAACATAAAAATAATTATTATCATTATTTGTTCATGTCTTTGTTGCAAGAAGAGCTAGGTCAGTCTTGTCTTCTTGTGTTTTTAAGTAAATGAGCAATGCATCATGAGAGTTGTAGTTTATTCCACATTATTTCAATCTCAGATGTTTTCATCCTTTATCCAGCTTGTGCTGAGGAAATTTGGTTCTGAAAGCTTTTGGAAACTTAACTTGGAAAGTTAAAGGGAGGTAGGAGTAGGTATTTGTCATTTTCCGGTCCTAAGATTGGTCACATGAAAGAAGAAGGAACCGTATTTCCTCCACTTCATTCTTCTTTAAAATTGTAGGTTTGAGTGTGGAAGATGGGGGATAGTTGTCTAGGGAAGCTAGCAGACTCCCACTCTGTAAAATTCTGGTAAAATGACAGAATCAAGATGATTTCTTAACAAAGGAAGATAGCAGCAGCCATTATTTCTGCTTTGGATTAATTTTTTAGTAAATTTGCAGGTATGAATACAGGAGTGTGTTTATACATCTGAGATCTAGAATAAAAACAAGTTCTAAAATGTTTGGATAAGAATTCAGTGTTTAAATGCATTTTGCATTCTTCTATATCCAGGTCATAGTTTTCTCTACCTTTAGCCCTCACAGCGCCTTAGCACAGAAGGTGCTGGAGGAGGAACGAGAGTGAAGAGAACTCATGGGGTTTTGGTTTTTTTTTTCAGGTTTTGACTTTTTGTTTGTTTGTTTGTTTATTTGTTGTTTGGTTTTGTTCTTAATTTCTTCCTGAACCTGATCCATCTAAAAATCCTTTCAATCCCCAAGAGTGCCTGGAACCTTAATAATGGACAAGCAATATAAATTCCAAAAGAACCAATGGGGACCTGAAGAGGTTTTGTATCTGCACTAATGGAAAGTAAATGAAGAGAATAACACCGTAGTGTGAAATACACACCCATACATGTGGACAATCAAATAATAGAAAACTTTATCATTTCTTAGAGCTGGGGATATAATGCACTGTACAATCTTTTTTTCCTCTTTTGCCAAAGTGTGTTTTTAGCATTGTACACTGCTGTAAAACAATACAATTTACAAGTGGCTTTATGTGTTCTGAGTATTTTTGCCATAAAAAAATGCAGTGAATGGGGATTGAGCGGGCGGGGGGGAAGAAAATTCACCTTGCTTGTAACAGTACACTTTAGCTTGCAAGTTACTGTACTCAATAATGCTGTATTTGAATTCTTAAATTGTTTTGTGTCATTAAAAAATGATAATGAAAGAATATAGGTAGAGCGAATAGCATTCAGAAGTTTAAAAAACTTGAATGAAATTGATTTTACAGAAAGCTTTGACAATTCTTTTCAAACGCATTATTTATTTGTGCCATGCATTTTTCTCACCAAATGACCTTACCTGTAATACAGTCTTGTTTGTCTCTGTTTACAACCATGTATTTATTGTAATGTACATACTGTAATGTTAATTGTAAATTATCAGTTCTTATAACATCATCCTTGTCAGGGTGGTGTTGCTGTATTTGGAAACTCTTGGTGAGAGAATGATTATTGTGTATACATATTCCTTGTACATTTTTTTCTCCTGTAATATATTCAATGTCACCTTAGAGCTTGTTTATGAAAGATTCAAGAAAAGTATAAAATACATAAAGATATATCAATAAAAAAGCTGCAGGTCTTTGGTCCCAGGGCTGTGCCTTAACTTTAAACAATATTTTCTTCTGTTTTGCTGCATTTGAAAGTAAGGTGGCTGTGGGGATAGGGCTGGGCATTTCTACCATATTTTTAGTTACTAACTGATGGGGTTACTCATATGAGCTAATATGCATGATACTTCAATGAGCTTTCATTCATGATTCTAGTGGAAGTTCAAGCTTTTCCAGACTTCTGGCAGTATAACAGTATTGTGTCTCTGATTATCTTCTTGCAGGCTTTCATCAGGGATTATTGCAGCCATTTTTTGCTCATTAAAAAAAAAAAAAAAAAAAAAAGCAGCGAGCTGTATTCCAGTACTGAATTGCACTGAAACAGCTTTGGAAAGCATCTGTAATAAGCATTTGATTTTAATGCATATTGGGAAATGGAACCATTAGAATTAAAAAGGTATAACTCATACACTTTTACAATCATCTGCAATATCCATTCTTTATTTAGTGGCACAGATTATCACTATATAAGCAAAATCCATGGAAGAGGATAAAAGACAACTTCAATCTTGGAAATGCTTTCCAACACCATTATTAGTGTTGTAAGCAGCCAAAGTTTTATTTTATATAGATGTATCTAAGAGGTTGTACAGCTGTGTATAGCATAATGCACTAGATCTACAGGAGAGCGGTAAACCTACCTTTAGATCTTTCAAAAACACTAGTACTAGGTTTGCAGGTTGGACTGAGCATCCCTTGCTGTTTGACTTGTCACAATGCTCAAGAGCACTTAAGAGCTAATATCAGTGTACTTGCCAGAGCAAGGTAAATACCTCTCCTCCATTCCGGTGATGCCCAGCCCTTGTAGCAACGCGACGACTTGGTGAAAGGAGAGATTCATTTTCAAGGAAAAACAGAGCCTCCTTTTTGACACAAACTGTAGATTTTAGCAGCCCTGGCCCAAAGGAAATTGATTGCTTTTGTTTAAAACGGTATAAAAGGGACACTATAACAACAGAAATCCTGAACATTTTTTTTTTTGTTACTGTTCTAATTTGATTTTTCCTTTGGGTGTGTCTTGAGAGTGGCAACTTGTGTGAACATTGCACATGACTATCTTTCACTTGTTTCTTAGCCTCTCTTACAGCCTATGGGATAGTACTGTACATCAATACCTTCATATGAAATTTTATATGCAATGGAAATAAAAGCATGGGTTGGTTCTGCCTAGTTACTGTATTTGATTTTCTTTTGCAAATTAGTTTTTTTTTTTTACATACATCCCATAGTTGTGACATCTTAAGAGAAAGCATATTTCCAGAATAATTTGATTCCTGTATTTCTGTCATCGTACTGTTTTGCATAGATAATAGAAAATAAATGTGGAGGCAAATCAGAAAAGTCATTGAAATGTGGTATTTCATAAAGAAGTCCAGTCCACAAAGGTGTTATACAGTTACACAGAAAGGCGTTCAGTCTCAGTTTCCGGGAAATTTCACCGTTGGTTTCAGTGGCAAAAGCAGCCTGTCCTGAGAAAATGAAACTTCAGCTTTAAGGAAACCAGAGCCAACATTGCTTAGAAGAGCAATATGCTAGGGTACTACAAAGAAAAAAGGAAAAGAATACCATAGGTAAATATTGACCAGACAATCTCAGCTCTAAATGGGCGGTGAAGTTGTTTTTTTAAACAGAATTCATAAACACCAGCTGTTGTCTTGAAGAGAAAATGTGATCTTAATGCAGGACCAGCTGTTGAAGTGGCTTTCACGCACACCTCCTTGATCAGCATGAGGATTTTGTTGTCTGGGTGGGTTTGCTTAACTGAAAATAGTTTCTAATCGAATACAAAGAAATTCTGTCATTTTTTTCTTTAAGTCTCTTGGATCCTTCTTTGGGTTTGAGGTTAGTTTGCAAGGAGAAGAATCCTTAGGACTCCTTTTTAACCATACCTTGGTGGCAGAAGAGGCTACCAAGTGCTGTGCTGGGGAGATGAAGGATGCTGCACTGAGCACAGGTAGGGCAGCTAAACCAGTTAGTGCCTGTTGCTCCTGGCAGGCTGATCCTCACAAGTTCCAAGTGGCCCTAATGGGAAAAAGTTTGCATACATCATGGCTATTATGAAGGGAAGCTGTAGTCCCAAATTCTTGTTGACACTACTAAAACTTTTTGAGTAAGTAGCTCAGGTACTGCAGATGTGGACCTGGTGAGCCTGAAGCTGGCAGGATTATCCCACTGCTGCCTACGTCCTCTGGCAGTGCTTTGTCAGTCCCTGTGCATGGCAATAATGTGTCAGAATAGGCAAGTTTCAGAGCAAAACCAAAATGGATCCCCTCTTTCACTGCAGCCAGCTGCTGCTATAGGAGTTGAATGTATTTTTGAACAAATGGGTCCTCTCTTTCCTAATGAGACAAACAGTCTGAATAGCTGCAGCTTCATTTCCTTGATAGCGCTGCTGTACTAAAAACAAAAGTCACACCTGCTAGCACACAGTGTTTACTGGAATGACCAGCCCAGTTTCTCCACCAGCTGTGAATAATTTTCTTAACTTGGGAAGGGGATGGGGGGGGGGGGGAGAGCAGCAACAGGGGGACGATGGGGACACGGACCAAAAAAACCCAAAACACAGAAGTTCAAAGATGTTATAAAAACCTTTACTTAATTCAGTTTAATTTAGCCTGCAGCGTAAAGAAAATCTCCAGCTTCCTCCTGTCAAGCTGGTTGAGGGATCTGCAACTCAAAGCAGGATAGGAAGTCCAAACCACAATCAGAGCATCTTACTGGGAGCAAAACCTGGGCAGGGAGAAATACCCTCCAGCTAAAATAATCTGATCTCATCAAAGGCAGTCCTGTGGCTTGGATATAGACATTGGAAGACCACAGTTTGAGTCTGACTCTGTCTCAGTTCCCCAGCTACAAAGCTGTGGGTTTTTTTTTCCTTCTTACAAAACAAATATTTTGAGGTCCTTTTTACTCTGGTGGTAAGAAGTAGCTATGTATTCAAGATGGACATTGAGAAAGTAAAAAATTGTTTGATACAATGCAGAGTTTAGCACAGTTTTAAAGACTAAAAATGTGGGATGACTATTTCCACCAAACAAGTCCTTAGCATGGGAGGAGGAGAATGACAACATCTCATCTGGGTAAACAGCCCTTAGAGAGAGCGAGAGGGGGAAGGCACAGGACGTGTGGCCCCAGGTAGCATTAACTGTCTAGTGCTGATGACCTGTGCAGGCAGCAATTGCAGAACAGAAACTCAGCGGTCACATCGCATGGCTACCTCCAAATGCTGAACTTCTCGCTCCTGCCTGCCCTTGCTGTCCTCCTCCAGCACCCATGGAGTTCAGAGACCTACAACATCAGCATCTCTGTTATGCAGTGGAGCCCATTGTTTGTCTGAAGAAGGCTGGAAAAGAAAATGCAAGTTATGCCACACATAGTAATCAAAGTACAGTTGGCACGTGTTACAGCAAATGCGTATGAGCCGTCATTACATGGGGCTAGACAGCGTCAGTTAAACACTTTTACCAGGTGAGAGACGTATCAAGGAATCAGTGATAGTGTGTGTGAGATGATCCTGTGTTGATGGCAGCTGCAGATAAATGTCCCTTACAAAGCTGTGCCTGTAAGGCACTAAAAACAAAAAAAAAATAATCTTGAGAAGCAGTAAATGGGAGACTATTTAAACAACCTTCAGTATTGGTAAGGGTGTTACTGGAATCACGGTGTTCGGGTTTGGTAGCGGTACTTGCAGAAGCGGTTTGTGCGGGAGCAAAAAATGCAATGGAAAAATAAGTTACCAACCTGGAATCTTGCTGTCTAGTAGGTTTCTAGAAGTATGACCTATTTATCTTACTCAAGAGAAGGTTAAGATATGATTTGGTCATGTGGGGACAGAAACATGATAGTCCCTCAGTCCATTGTGTCGTGTAGCAGGCAAAACCATCTGTTGGCAAAGGAGCCAAATCATTTTAAGCTGATGTGACAAATTCAGGCTCGTGGATGGAGCAGCTGCACCAGCTGTTTTAATTCACTGTTCGTGTTTGTGGGTACCTCACTGGGGACCGGGACCTGGGGAACTGTGACTGTTAGAACTGAGCGATGTGCTGCTGTGAGTGCTGGGAGCCACACACACTGCTTAGTGCCACAGGTCCTACCCTTAGGAGTATTTAATATGTGCAATTCACTTTGGTGTAGCTTTGCCTAAGAATGTGCTGGTCTTTTGTGGCAATGATGGGACGAGGGCATGGGATGAAGGAGAGGGAAGTTGGAAGGGCTTTTTCTGTTACAGTGCTTTTCAAACCATAAAGCAGTAGAGCTATTTATTGCAAAATAGCAAAGTACTTTTTTTGCATCCAAAAAGCTTTCTGTCTCTACTTGTAACAACTGACTCCAGTCAGCTGATATCCTCATTTAACCTTCTGTGTTGTTCAGCTCCTTCCCCACATGCTTGTAGGAGGGAAACGACACCACTGGATTTAGGGGTGATGGCAATCGTGTCCCTCCTAATGCCAGTGTGGGGTCCTGGTCTTATGAGCATGTAGGGAGGGGAGATGGGCTGCAGCACTCCGACCATTGCATTGTGCTGTTCACAGCAAGGGTTGTGAATCACCCTGTGTTAGCTGCACAGCTTGGCCCTGTTTTCCTCAGCTGAACTGAGACACTGGCACGTGTGCCTCCCCTCATTTTTTTAAGCTGCACAGCCAGGCCGCCAGTGGGGTGAGGGCATCCAAAAGGAACGGGCTAGTCTGCCTCTTCCTCTTACCCAAAATTATGTTTGGTTTGGGTTGCCTTCGCCTCCAGGTAACTGAGTTTGACAGGGCTGGTCCACTGTGTTGGTCTATGGCTGCATACTGCCAGGGGAGAAGACACCTCTGCCACAGGATGGGATTGGGTGCAGTTCATGGAGCCAGGCTGCTGCTCTCTGCTCTCGCAGTATGAGTAAGCTGTGTACACAGATGTGTGTGTGTTTTCATATGTGTCTTTCACTTCCACATACATGAAATCACTTTGCACTTGATGGCCTCACCAGCTCCTGGAGCTTATGCTTCACACGCCACTCTTCCCTTATCCCTAAGGTGGGCAGTTACATCTCTTATACAAAGGCTGCAAAGCCTCCCTCCTGCGCTTCGTGCTTAGATGCTCCCATCAACACCAACTGGAGGGTAGCCTAGCCCCTTCCCTGGTTACTCGCTCTCTGAATGACACCGTACCAAAGTCCCTGCAGGAGGGAGCACTGTACCACTTGCACGGGAGGAAACTCTGCCTGGCTAGTAGGAGAGCACAGTTTGTCAGTTTGTCCAGAGATGTGCCAGAGCAGTCTGTTGGGCTACATGGCAATGTGTGGCGTGATGGCATCCCACCTCACACACTCCCAGGGACTCCTTCTCAGTGGGAGAAGAACGCTTGCCATAATACAGCCACACATTTTGTGAGTTGTTTATTTTCTGAAGTCCTAAGCTCCCAGCAGACCCTGCCCCTGCACAGGTAGATAAACATGTGGGGTTGTTCTCCTCCAGCTGGCTGTTTATTTTCATGAAACTACTATAAATGTGGTCCTTTAATGTGGGAAAATTTGGCTCATGGGTTCAGAAGTTAGAGGACAGCTGTGTAGGCAGCTGGTGTTGGTGCATGGGCTGTGTTTTGTGGTGCTGGCGAGCATGGGGACTCCATTGCTTACAATTAGAAGCCATCCCCTGAACCCCAGAGGAAAAAGCTCCTTTGCCAGAGGTATCATTTCCCTGACAAGGACTGTTCGTCAAAGAGACATGATGGTTTCTGGTGCATCCCAAACACAAAATGAGTGGCAGATGCCCTCCTGGGGGGCTCTGCCTCACCACCCCCCAGCACCAGGCAGTGGCAGGAAGGGGCAAGGTGCCATGTGGAGAGGGGAGAGTCGCAGGGCAGTGAGTGCCGCCCTCCGATACACTTCCATTTAATTAAAGAAGTTAATGCCTGTATGTAGAAGGACCATACTTAGAATATAGTAGGTGTCACCTGACTTTTTTTTTTTTTTTTTTGCTAGCATATTTTTTCAGAAGAGTATCTCTGTAACACCTCCAATTTTGCTGAAGGTTACTCATGTAAGCCACCCTCAGGTGCAATTAGCTAATGAGATCTCACTGAAACCTATCAAAAATGTTCTGTCTGGGATTGTCCTTAAGTCGAGTATGAAACCTTCAGGGAAACACACAAGTGAGGAAGGAGAAGGGGGAACTCTGTCAAGGAAATTTAGAGAAAAACAGGAAAAAAGTTTGAAAAGGAGATTGTTATAATCTGGCTGAGGGTTTTGACAATTCTTAGCAGAGATACAGCTTCCTGCTGTGTTGTCTGACCTCTGAAGTCCTGCAGTGCTGTGGGCACCTGGGCCATCGAGCTGAAAAGTAGCAGAGGGGCTGGGGGGACTGAGGACAGAGAGGGAGAAATGGGAAGAAACCGAAGAACAAAGCTTCACACCAAGGAAGATCTCAACCACAGACAGTCTGCTGCTCTAGAAAGGATTAAAGAGCTACAAATCTCAACCAAAAAAACCCACTGTGATCTAAGGCTGTTACCTACCAGTGTACCAGGCTGCATAGTTGTTCTCTTGCTTGCACAGAGCTGCAGCAGACTTGCCTGGGCCCAGCCAGAATAGCTGCTCATTGCTAAGTGCAACCTGTAGGTTAGGGTGCCAGCTGCTCTGAAGTCATTGGAGGGACGGGTACTCTGGAAAACCACCAGTTCCCCGAGGCTGAAATAACCCCCCAAAAGTCTCCCAGGTGGTGTCAGCAGCAGCCACGGTGGGAGGGAAACCTGCTGTGCTCCTGTGGGCTGTCATGAAGCATTGCTGCCCTTACTGCTCCCTTGCTTGGAGCCAGCCAGCACCTCATGGAGCAGTCTGTAAAGTTAAAGGGTATCCTACTTCCCCAAATGGGAGTGGTGTGCTATGCTGTCCGCTGCAGACTGCAGCCTCAGGTTTGCAATGCACAACAGCACTGCAAGGCCAGGACAGATGTGCTAAGCAGTGTCCCCAGCAGGGCAGGGCCACAGGAGCCATCCTGTGGGAGCTGTAAGACCAAGGCTGTCTCCTAATGACCTCCTCCACAGTCAGCAATTAGTATTGATGAACACCATTAGTATTCAGACAATTCATCCATTACACTGTCCAAGCTGGAAAAGCCTTCAGCACCATGACTTGTAACCAGTCATGGTTTGTGTTTTTTTTTCCCTTGCAGGCAGGCAAAGCAACTCTCAAACTCATCCTTTATCAGAAGTATTTGATGGCATTTTCCACTTTTTCCCCACCAAAGTTCCCTGTGCAACCCCCACCTTCATAAATATTAATACCTGCCAGTGCTTCTCACTGGCCTGCAGCTGTCCAGGAACACTAGTAGGGATGCCCTTTTAAAATATGTTGCAGATCCATTCAACCTTATATCTGATTCAGGTGGCTTCAATCCTCAGGCTGCCTGCTCTGCTGGGTTTGCTGGTCCCAGTGTTCCACCATCTGTGGACGGTGACAGGGCCCCAGCACTGTCGCCCCGTAGGATGGCTGCGGTGACAGCGCTGGAGCTCGCCTGCTCCAGGCAGGCTGTTTGCACAAGCTGCTAGGTGGGAGGAAGCATGGGGGGTGATGCGGGATGCTTCCCTGGCAGGATGATGGGCTGGCACAAGGCTCTGCACTCGGTAAGTGGCAAAAACCACAACTGAGTGCAATGACGATGTTGCGTGGGGATAAGGGGAGAGGGGGTAGGGGGGTGGCATGGTGAACAAGGGTGAGGGTTTGGGCTACTCTTGCTAGCCCCCAGCCAATCTTAAAAACCTGGAGGTTTATTTTCAGGTATGTTCGGACAATTTTCTGCCACCTTTCTGAGTGTTCTGCAGCCCTTGTAGCCACAGTCCTCGCTAGCAGCACTAATGACAGCTTTTTTCCTGGGGAACGGATGTTAGAATTTGGCTGCTTTTAGCAAAAGGTATCCTCATAGTGGTACCCAAGCTTTCCTCTGCTCTCTGGGACTCAGGGAGAAGAGAGATGAAATCCCACTGCCTTCCCTTCCCCTCCAAGCAGCTACCCAGCAGCACACAGCGAGTTCCCTCTGCTTTCTGGGGACAGGTCTTGCACTCATGGGGACCCTCGCTGCAGGGGCACTGCTGGCTACCCTGTGACCCCGAGCTGCACAGCTGGCCGCTGTGCTGCCCACAGGGTGCTGCAGAGGGGTGGCTGGGCCAGCCACCAGCTGCCACAATGGTATTTCATGTGTTCATGGCAGATAGAAATGCTGCTTTGGGCACATGCTAACCTCTATGCATACATTTCAGCATACAGCAGTATCTTATTGTGAAAAATAAGTCAATAGGTAGAACAAACCCCTTTGAAACAGGCTTCATATCCCAAACCTCATATTTCATTTCAGGTATTGCTGTGGGGCTGGTTTCTACATGGCCTGATGGAGTCATGCACAAACCATTCTGCTTCTGATAAACTGAAGTTTCCTCTAACAGGGTAGAGTTTTGTGCCTGATTTAAACAAAGGGGGATTTAATGGGAGTCCCTAGAAACCCAGCAAATTATTCTGAGAGCATTAGTGAGCGTGGGTATGAAATCACTCCTTGCTCCTTTGTGCCGCTTCAGCTGAACTGCTCCAGTGTTCAGCTTCGTTAATAATTAATACAGTGGAGAGGCAGGGCTTGGCTGCATTGTCTTCTGTCACAGCCAAAGAGGAGAGCACACCTGCAGATCCACACAGCAGTGTGTAAGAGAAGCAAACAAAATGTGTGCCGTTTGCTGTAGCTAACAGTAGTAGATGAGAAAAGGTAAGTGCACCCATCCAAGGTGCAGTGAAGGTTCCTAAGGAGGGGGAAACAAGTGCACAATAGAAAACACAACCATGACATCTGCCGCAGGGCTCACGCAGCAACACAATCACGCTTGTTAGAGGAGAGGGAGGCACAGGGCCTCTGAGGATCCCCTAATTAGCAGGTAAAAAAGCCTGTTAATGAGGCAGGTTACAGCAAGGTGAAGGACTGCCCATTCCCTGGCTCCACTGCTTGCCTGGCCCCCCATCTTCCACCTGGGCATGTCTTGGGAAGGCCTGATGGATGGGGCAGAGTGGTGCAGCAGGGAATAATCCTGGCTAAGAAATTATTTCCCGGTGAGCATCTGAGCACAGAAGGCGATGGTGGATGGAGGAATACTGGGAGCACATTTAGGGTAGGGGTAAACTCCAAGTCCAGCAAGTGTTGGGAGAGCAGGACCACAGGTTGCTCACAAAGCAAGGGAAGGACCTCTTGTTGCCATGCTCCTGGGACATGCAGGGAAAAAGTCCTTGGAGGAATGTATACAGGACAGCTGTGTAGAGTAAGGCAGGTCCTGGTGAACAGCCTTGGTGAACAGATTAACAGTGGGCATGGCAGATTGGGATCCTATTTTAGTCCATTTGTATCTTATTTCATCATCTCTCCTCACCAAGAGTAAACTAGCAATTTCCTTTGATACAAAAGAATGTTAATGTTTATTTACTTTGAATGATCATCGATGTCAGGGTGGTGGGTTGGATTTTGACATCAGCTAACAATCTTTAGTTCAGCGTGGAGTTTGTTGTACATGTCTGTGAGTTAAGGCTTTCCAAAAAGCTTTTACAGTACATAGATCACTATTTTGACAACTACTACCTTAGGAAAGCTTATTTTCAGTGAAAGACGTATGAAATAATGTATACTTGCTGTAAAAAGCATATATATATATATATATATATATACACACATACACACATCCCTTTTTTACTGGTTGAGAAGCGGAAGTTCTGTGTAGGTGTGTGGGTGAACATGTTTCTTTTCTGGAATTAGTTGCAGAAAAGAGCTGCTCAGCACAGCTCATTAGTGCCTGGGTTAATGAGTCTACCTGGAGCAATTAAATCAGTTATCAGGAGTGAACATCTGGCTGGGCTGTCTCTAAGAAAGGACCTTCCTTGCAAAAGTGTCAACAAGAAGGAACGTATGCATGTTTATTTACAGCTTCAATGCAAGGCCTGCAGGCTTTGGCTAAACTCACCTCTACCAGCCATGCAAGCGACGGTAGGGGACTGTGCCCTGCTATGGCTGGTCTCACTCCAGCAGCTCTGCTGCAAAGGGGCAGGGAGCTGGGGGCTGAGCACAGACCTGAGCCACCATCCCCCTTGCTCAGGACACAACCAGCAAAATGCACACCGCTTAGAAGCAAAATTTAAGACACTTATGTAGCTAAACGCAAGTAATTATAAACACATATGCATACATGAGCAGACAGGCTAGGATGTTCCTGTGTCATACATGAGGAACGTAGCTCAGACATTCCTTAAAATGGCTCATAATGACAGAACCATGGGGAAATAACGCAGCAGAACTAACTCTGCCTGGACTTTAAAAGTATTTTTATACACTCCATAAATATATTGTGGTGGTCAGGAAAGTTTCAAGGATCAAACAGGTAATGGAATTTTAATGATTAAAATAGACTTTATTTAAAACTCAGTTGAGGTGAACAGAGCAAGCTCACAGCCCTGTTGCCTGCGTTTACCCTAGCTGCAGGAGAAGTGAGCTGGCCAAGCAGTCACAGAGCTGGTTGTGCAGACTGGAGTGACTGGTAAAATACTGCCTCATCTTTTTCTTCCCACTTTCCCTCCCCCCAATTTAAATTAAGAGAGAGACCGGAGCAGGTTCTCTGATAAAACCAGACAGAACTGCAGAACTCTGTCATTGTTTATGTCTGGGTTTTATTAATGACAAAGTCACTGGCAATATGACTGTGTCATCACCATATTGCCAGGGTCATCTTTAAAACTACCAAATTAGTCAAAAAATAGAATTTGGCTCATCCTTTGCTCATCTGCAATGGCCAATATGTTTCTTGGATGTCAGTCAGGACCCCATGCAAGCCTGGTGCTTGCTGCAGCATCTGTGGTAAAGGGACTGACATCCCTCTACCACCCCTCTCTTGGGACTCACTGCCAGCATTGCTGCTCAAACCATGGTTTACTTCAACCCTCTTTGGCTCAAATAATGCATGTTAGCTGGAGCACTTTTAATAGCAGAGTGCTTTTTCTGTACCATCAAGCCTTTCCTACGGGCAGAGGGCAAAGGGCTGTCGTTGTGGCTGTGTTAGCAGCATGTTCGTTTTCCTAGGTTCCACACCTTCACCCCCAAACACAGCACCTCCAACCTTCACTCCTTTTCCCGTCAGGCACTGAGAAAGGGATTAAATATCACCTCCTCTTCCAGTAGCTAGGCTATAACAAAATCCCTTCCCCAAAGAAGTGCTCATTCTCTGGGAGGAGGGAAGGGGCTGGAAGAGGCTGCAGACTCAGCCTGCCCCCCGCTTCAAACCCACTTCTCTCACAGCTCTTCCTAACCCACTTCTCAACTGTATTTTAACTGTGGTTCATCATGTCCATCATGTTTATCACTTATCACACCTTTCCTCTGAGTAACTCCCCACACTCACAATTCTGCTGCACACATGGGTCCTTTCCTTTTAGGCTGGAACATTCAACCACTGTTGTTTTCCCTGGTCCCATGTGGTTTCTTTCTTTCTACTTTGTATGTCATCACCTCAGCACTCTCACACCTTCCACTTCCTTGGTCAGGCACTGTAAGGGCTGCCTCATCGTACTCTTTTTACTGTTGCTAGGATGGGGCAACTCATCTCTGTCTTACTATGTTGCTTGGAATGGATACCTATAACGAGTGATAAATGTAAATAGAAACATAACAGACAAACCTATTCTTGTGGCCCTAAGTCTCCCAGAAACATCCTGCCCAGATATTCCTTCCTGGAAAACATTATTCAACAGCAAGTATTTTCAACCATAAAGTGTATCTTTGACGCTGCATTAGAAATAAACACTTGCAGTATTTATATGGGAGGATTTTGTCCATCAAAGCATAAGCTGGCTCACTCCAGGTACCAGGAGGTGCAAGGTTCCCTCTGGTGACTCTGGATAAGTAGATACTGAGCCTGTGGGATCCCTGACCTGCCTTCTGTGCCCCTGGGAGAATTACCTCTCCCACAGCATAGTCACCTGCAGGGAACATTGCCCATGACTCAACCATTGCAACGCAAATCCTACCATCATCGATGACACTGCCACCAAAAATGGATTTGTGCAAAGACATGGAAATGTGCTCTGAAATGATTAATGTTTGGATGCCTATTCCCTTCCCCTATTTCTGCAGAGGAAAGGGGCAGGTAGCTTCAAACAGCAGTGACGCTTATCAGAGAATATAGAAGCCAGCCCAGCATCAATGGCATGCTGTCATCACACACTCCTGCCCACCCAGGTGCGTGTAGCTGCATTCACGTTGACACTATCCACAGCTCTGTACTGGACGGAGTGGGACAGTTCACTGTGGGTGCACAGAGGCTCTCTGCTGTTCATTGAGCTTGGGGCTGCAGTCCATCAGTACGAGGACACCACCTTGCACTGAAGCACCCAACAGTCGTCTCTGCTGCCTGGAGAACTGCAACCAGGGAAAGAAAGTATGGAAGTAAAAAGTTGAGCTTTTATATATATATATATAAATTATAATGATGATACATATAATTTATATATATATGAATTTATAATTTAAATTTTTATACAGATCTCTCTATACATGTATATAGATTTTTTATATGTATATATATAGGCCAACATCAGTGTAGGAGAAAGGTAAAAACAAAACAAAACAAAAACCAGAAAGAAAAAAAAAAGAAAATACAGCCCAAGTGCCCAGGAATAACTGTGAGATGGCTCAAGGAGGCCCAGAAGTGTCAAAACTAGTCAAGGCTGGTTCTCAGTGCAGAAAAAGCTGTTGGCCCACTTGGAAAGGGATGAAACCTGGGCTCAAGCCTATATTCTCAGCTGTATTTGTTTGATGGGGGCAAGAGCATCTTCTGCCTGCTTTAAAGCTATTTGTGTGTGCCTGGAAGAGGAATAGGGCAGAGCGTGCTTGGGCCAGGCAGAGGTTTACCACTAACTGCAAAGATAGTTGTTAAATCTAAGGTTACATGACGTGCTTCAAAGCCCTGCTTGATCCTGTGTCTCCTCACACCGTATTTGGAGAGATAGCCACAACCAGAAAGAGTTTGAATGGCATATTTTGGGAAAAGAAGAGGTGTTCATGCTGGCACGATGCCTCAGTATGGACTGTCTGGGTGGGAGCGTGGTTCCTGGCCCCAGTGGCACCAGGAATGTGATCACTAAGGCAGGTCACTTGGTCTTCCTAGAAGAGCTGTGGGGCAAGGTGGCATCTACAGTCAGAACTGTACACCCTCCAGCCTGGCAAAATGGTCAGTGGACTGAGTCTGAGCAAGTAATTTTTTGTGGGCCCTGAGATAAAATGTAGATGAGGCCAACTGAATAAGGGCAGAGATCACTTCACAGGAGCATTTCAAGTAGAAAACAGAGGCCGCAGAACCAGGGTGGCCTAGAAACAGGGCAGTGGGCTTGGACAGGGGTCTCTGCATTGGAAGGGGAGAGGCCCTACAAGGCACTGGAGAAGTGGAAGAGAGAGAAGGGCACCGTGGTGCAAGCTGGCTTCCTCCAGCTCTTGGAGACAGCTCAGGGCGCTGTGCTATTTCATGGAGGGATGTCCCAACCAAATGAACTTCCTCTACAGCCTGGTTTCCCCCTGGAGCATGGAATACATGTGCTAGTAGCCAAATTATGGCTGGGTGCCTTAGAGCTAGTCCTGGATATCCTCCCAGAATTTAATTAGAGGCAGCAATGAAAATAGCATGCTGTTCTCTGCTGCTGAAATGAGCAAGGAGCAGCTGAGTCAGAAGAGATCATGCCACCAGGTCTCCAGAACACTCATGACTCTGCAGCAAAACACCTGACACAGAGGAAGACGCTCTTGGGAAATCCTGTCTGTGTCTGAAAGGATTCCTTCTGCTGCATAGGAGAAAAAAGAAAAAAAGAAAAAAAAAGGGGGTGGGGAGAGAAAACAGTGTCATAAGACCTATTTTCCTTCAGGGATGTAAAAAGTGATGACTACAAGGCAGCTCTCCCTGCAGCCTGTGCCAGCTACCACCCTGATAAGCGAGTTTGCTGACCTAGATCAGAGTCCATGCATTAGGATGAGAATTGTGCAGCACAGGTCATTGAATAAGTTCTTTGAGGGCATGTGTGTGCTGTGAGCCATAGCTATGCCAGGGCAGCTGCTCCTCCCAGGGAGACGCACACTGTGATATCTGCCCTTCTGCGTTATGGGTGCAGCTGAACAGACTTGCAAGTAGGACACATGGCTTAGGGCCCCACCATTCCCGGGAACTGCCTCGTGCAGAGCCTCGCTGCTCTGTACCCAGCCCTGGCAGCAAGTACACCTCTCTAGGTACCGAATGCCTTGAGGAAAACTCATCTCAACAAGTGAGGGAAGCAGGCTGTGAACCTAGCAGTGGGGATCCCACACTGACAGCCAACCCCAGGTGGATTCAGCCTTGGCAAATCCCCCATCTCAGTTGTGTGATACGTAAAATACCATGAGTGAATATGCTACCTGAACCAGGGATGTGCAAAAGCACAGGCACACTGCCTGTGTGAGTCACCTGCTATTCCTGACTCTGATGCGTCCTCTGATATGCTGGTGACATGCTAATGCAAAACCATGTGAAGCAACAACTAATACCTCCCACCCTCTTTTCTCACCTCTGTCTTCTGGGTAGGTATATGTAGCTTGACAAGAAAGCTTGACAAGAAAAAGGGGATGAGGGGAGGCTTATGAAGTGACAAGTTTTGATAGAGAGGGAAATAAGGTAGTTCCTGTTTTTCCGCTTTCTTGCTGTAACACCTGATGATACGAATACCTGTGAATAGAAGCAGCAGTGGCAGAACAAGGCAAGCACAGGTAGCTTTGCTAGCCTGCACTGGCTCATGTTGGGCTCTCAGGTGAGTGTGTGCAATGCCCATTAAAGCAGTGGAAGCTGTGCCAGCCTGTCCAAGACAGAATACTACACCCCATTGCCCCATTTTTCTGCGGCATACTGTCATCAGCCTGACCATGGCAGAGCTAAACACTGGGTTGTTTATGTCCAGGACACTTGGTGCTGGCCTCAGCTCCCTCATGCTGTGGGGAAAAGTTTCTTTTGTTGGTGTTAGCCTTCTGGACTGACATCCATTGCCCAACTTCACAAATGCTTTTTCCACAGCAGCCTCAGACTGACTTCACATAGTGGTGTTGCATCTTGACCCAGGCTTTTAATTCAGCCACACAGAGGACATCCTGGTGTGAAAGCAAAAATTGTGCCAGGGACTGTTTTACTTACAACTTACTCTAATAGTAAACACTTGAAAGTTTTGGGGGGAGGGACAAGAGGCAAATGGATGTGCATAACACATAGCCATAAGTCCCTGCTCTCTGCATGGCTCAATGCTGTGAACAAGCATAAGTAAGCAGATGTTTTAGCTTCATGGCTTCGTTTTCCTCAGTACCCTGCAAAAGCTTGAGATCTGTAGCTTGGCCTGCCCCCTGCCCCCCGCTCAGCACATTTACAATGTCAGGAACAAAACAGGGAGCTGAAGCTGATGTCTTTAGCACATTCTCAAGGAGGCTATGGTCAGGACTGAATCTGTGCTGTGACCTGGCAGAACAGTTGTAAGCCACTATGTGTGAAATGACTTCACTTTGGATTGATATTAAAGATGGGTGTGGTTCTTCCCCAAAATCAATACAAACTACTAAGACATTCAAAACACTGCTTAAGAGTGGGGTGTTGGTAGAGCGCTGCTCTTCCTGGATCCCCCAGGCAGGTGCAAATTTCATCTAGCTGTTTTGTAACTGGAATCATATATGCACCTTGGAAATCCGGGCTCCTAAGGAAAGCAGGAATTATAGAATGAGTGTTATGGAGTTAGCTCATTGCCTCTGTTGAATCACCTCCAACACAACCAACATCTTGTTGCATTAAGGCATGGCAGTGGCACCTCATCCTAACCTAATTCCATCAATTTAAAGTAAAAATCTGGCTATGCAGAACTCAGGGTGTGTGTTTAGAAACAGTTATATACCTAAAAGATGGTTTTATTTCCACTTGAAGCTATGCAAGGCTCATTAGAAACATGGAGCCTTTTAAACGCCTGCCATGGAAAACTGATTAAGGCTTGCTTTCAGGAAGTCAAGGGCAGTAAATTCATTCATGAAACTTTTTTCTCTATGTACTGAAAACATGTGCTTTGAAATGTCACCATGAGAAAACAAGCTGAAAGCTTGAAATACTTGAAAGTATTTCACAGAACAGTGGAACAAAATTGCACGTTTGTGGGCATGTGATGGGTTGTAGCCCAGCAGGCAGCAGTGGGAAGCTGGGCAAGTTGCCCTGATATCTGACTTGTGTTTCCAGAGGTACTCGTTGAAGCTGTCATCCTGAAGGAAAATAAACTAGCCCTGAGCCATGGTCAGGTGTGCCCTCTGTGTTTAAAGCAGGCTCCACTGCTCCAGGAGCATGCAGCATTTTTGGACTGCTTGAGATTGATAGTGTCAGGGGAGATGATTCAGGGGTTTTTAGAGTGTTTCTTCATGCCCTTGTATTATGTCTTTAAAGTGTATTTTTTGGAGAGCATGGCTGAATGGTAGATGACTCACAAAAGCCTATTTTAAAGACAGGTTCTAGTTAGCTTGTCACATACGAATCAGATAATGTGTGAATCCACTGGTGAAAGGCAGTGACATGATCTGGTGGGGAAGAAACCGTCAGTCCTGGTGACGGAAATGCTACAGATACTGAAAGGGGAGGCAGGAATCCTTTGAGGTTTCAACTTCAGAGTCATTCAGCTAAGAAAAGCCAAAATCCCCAGCTCCTTCCTCATTTACTTATCCACACCAGACTCTGAGGGCTGCAGAGTGGTTAGATGGTGTAACCTGACCTTTTCAGCTTTTGGAACCACACATAGTTACTCAAAGCGGTGCTTGATTAAATAAAAAAACCTTTCAGTGTGATATTCAAGTAGCTGGAAAATTTTTCTTTTACCCTCTTATGCCAAAGTACTTTATTGTTCCTTTTGGAGAAGCTGCATCTTCTGAAGAGATTTCTTTCTCTAGAGGGCAATTTTTTGTTCAGAGGTGGACTGACAGGCTTCCTATCTGCATTATGATTAATTTTCTCACTAATCCTCATCTTCAACGGTGAAATTCACTTGTATGCACGAGTCCTGCCTGAGCTGGCAAGACAGAAAAGTCCCTGGTTGTCTGGGAAAGGGCACAAGGAACCTACTGAGGGGTAGGAAATCCCACCTGAAGTCTCTACATTGTGCGAATGTCCGGGTTTCCAAGCTGAGTGAGGAACTGGTCAGTATAGCTGTCATGGTGCAGCTCAGTAACTCCTGATTAGAGCAGGGGTTACTTGTAGGGAGGGTATATGAGTGTGGTCAACACTCTCCCTACATCTGAGTGGGCATTTCTGTGGGTAAAAGAGAGGCATCTTTGAGGATCCTAAGGTAAGTAACAGCACAGTGACAATGTGGGTTCCTAGAAAGCCTCATTGGAGCTCAGGAAGGACACAGCGAAGCATATACAGGTAATGCTTTGGTGCAAGTGGTCTTGGGGAAGGAAGTGGATGGTGCACGTACCTGATCCTATGCAATATGACAGGAGAACTGACACAACAAACTGGCCTTTGAAAAGTAATACCAATGTGGTTGCTTCTGGTTGACCAGAAAGACAATAACAGACTACCAATAGCTTCAGCCTTTTATGAAATTATGGTGCATGGACATTTGTCTGGACAGCTGCAGCCCTGAAACTTTGGCAAGGCAGGAACAGCTGAAGGCTCTGAATAGGCACAGGAGCGAGAAGTGCATGGATTCCTTCTTGCAGTGATTCCTGACTATGGCTTACATCCTCCTTCCTCTCCAAACCAAGTAAACCTGAATCTGATTACATCAGACCTGGCTGCATTGGTATCTCTCTGCTCTGCTTTGTTTTAGCACAGGCTTTGGCAATGCTTCTTCCTTGGAGCTCAGCTTTTGATCCTCTTTCCTCTCTCCTGTGCACACCTTTTTTCCTAAATCTTAAACTAAGATGCACCTGAGGCACACCCACAGATCTCAATGCATATAAATAGAGAGGTGAGAGTAATCATCAGCATTTAAATGAATAAGGATTTTGTGATTAACCATTATATCACTACCGTATCCTAAAGCACCTACTGGCCAGCACACTCCAGCCTTTATTCTGCTTGTAGCAGCACTAAAATGCCCTTTTTGGAAATAAAATTCTAACCTTGCAGTAGGTAATTTATTGAGGTATTGCTTATGAGCATGAAAGGTGAATCAGACTTCACACATTTAATATGCAGTCATTGGCTTGCTATGCTGTGTTAGACAATTACTGTTGTCTTGTGTTGAACACCGATATTTATGCACACTGCTTTTCTCTTCTTTTTGTGTAGATTCTGATCTTTTTGCAGAGGCAAGGCACATAACGTTAGTAGACTTCAATTTGTGTTGCTCTGCTGACTCAAAACTATTCTTACAAAAAAAAAAAAAAACGCTATCAACTGAACTAAAATGTCATGTAGCAGTGTAAAAATTTTGGAAAGCACTTGCCATTTAACAAATGTGTCAATGGATTATGTTAAAAATTTCTTATTCTGGAGACTTTCCACGACGGCCATATGAAAAGTGGTTGATGAGCCAGAGAGTCATGGCAGAGGAGACTGATTCTCTTGGGAGGTTCTTTTGCTTTGCTGAAAAGTGAGAATTTTGCACACCGTGAACTTGCTTCAGAGACAGTCATCACAATAATTGATAGCCAAAACACAGCTATTTTCACTGAAGAGTTCCTCCTGTTTTAAACCTGAAAAGTGACATTTACTGATGGCCACTAAGTGGCTATAACACAGATAAAAAAATTAACCTCCAAACCCCTAAAATATAAAAAAAAAACCCAGAGGCTTCAACCTAGGTACTGGAGAATTAAAGAGACTGTAGAATATTTGTAAGACTGTAAGCAGATATTTGAAATTATTGTTACTTGAAGGGTTATAGCCGAGTTGTCATGAGACATTGGTCACTTGAAACTATGAAAAGCCAGTACCTGCTGGAAGTGGTGTGTTGTGGGAGAATCTGTTTCAGCATCAAGAAATGGAACACTCCAGCATAGCAGTCAGCATTAACTTATGGCAAATCGAAGGCATTTCTTTTTCCTTCTGTATGACAGTATGAGATTTAGCTTTAAAGGAACTTGGGAGAGCTAACGGTAAAAACCCATGAATCCAAGGAAGGGAATTCCCACTAACATGACAGGTAATGTCTCTCTTCCTGCAAGGCTTGTCTCTGCTCAGGGTTTCCCTGGGAGGGACTGCTGCCTGAAGATTTCACACGACTTTATCTGGGCCCTCCAGCCATCGGCAGAGGCGTATCAGACGTATCAGCAGAGGCATTCCATCAAGAGCAGATTTTGCTTCCATTGCAGATGCAGATGCATCTCCAGCAGCTTTTCATGGACCTCCAACTCCTTGGGATCACCAGATCCTACAGCAGAGTTCTGTGCAAAGTCACTCTTGGGCCATTGCAGCTCCTGGGCCTGGATCAAAGTAATCTTCACCCAGCATCAGGGCAGGCAGCAGGGGAGTAACTGACCTCATGAGAGCGTTGTTGTCCCTGGGGGCTGTTCTGTTGTAGAGACTATCGAGCCAGCCACAAACCAGTAGGTTTCCAAAGTCCTTCATCAAATGCAGGTGCAGGACATGACTATGGATGACTCCAGGTCACACAATGTGCAACCTCTATCACCCTGCCCTCCCTGGCCTGCAAAACTCTGCATCCCTTTGCAGAAGGGCAGCAGAGCAGCGTCTTCTCTCACTCAAAAAGGAGCAAATACAGAGGTGCCTGGTATGAAGAACAAAATGCGTTTGGTTTTTAAACTTTTTGCTTTTGAAGGAGCTCCCATGTTCTCAGTTTCAGCTTTGCTTATTGTTTGCACTTTTCACTCAATATCTGCAAACTTTCACAACCTGCTCCATACCTGATACACTATAATTCTCATTTCCTTTACCCAGCCACTTCATGAATTACCTTGTTCACTGCCACGTCTCTGAGCGAGGTCTAAGTTTGCAAAGTCTGCCATGCTCTCCCTTACACTTGCAAGCATCTCTCCCTGTCTGACACCCAGGACCTTCCCTGCTCTGCTCTGTGGCGAGACCCCATGCTGCTTCCTCAGGCCGTGCAGGTCAGTCCTTGTTTAAACTGAGGAAGTGAGGGTGCATGGAAACTGCAGGGGAGGCAGAATGAGGATGGCCTGGGAGCAGGGATGAGCTCTCCCAGGTCACTCTTGGCCTGCCAGGAACAAAAGGCTTTTACAGCAAAGTTCTCTCTCCTGGAGACACTGTTCAGAGAGAAAGCCTTGACTGACAGTACACCTAACTGATAGGCAAGAAAATGCAGGGGCCCGACAGTGTGAAAGTGGCCATGGCAAATCCCTTGGCTGGTCACAGCAATCTGCCCCAGTAAAAGCCACTGCACAGCAGACTCATGCCTTAAGTAAGTTGCTATATCTTGTCGCCATTTCTGGATTTTGCTTTTCCTGTTTTTAAGGCTTCATGCTCTTGCAGGCAATGATCGTTGCCGTTGCTGTATTAATTGGAGCTGAACAATTTCTCCTAATCACTTGCTGCAGGCATATTCAGGCAGGATGCTGTGGTCTGGGAACACAGCCCTAGCAGAGCCAGACATTGACAGAGCTGTCTGTGGCTGTGGGCTGGGCCAGGCTGTCTCCCTTGGGGAGAAAAGGAGTATGAACGGAGTCACATCTTTAAATGAGAATTGATGGGGAAGACTGGGAGGGAGAAATCCATAGCTTTAGTTGATTCTACATGGAACATAAATGGAACATAAAACCTCCTCTCGCTCCTTGCTCTGTGAGCATATTTTTGGGTAGCAGCATCAGCAGTGCCCTTTCCCTCGGCTGTCCCTCCCAGCCACTTTGGCATACAAAGGGCAAGAGCACATGTTCCTCCCACAAAAGCCTTCAGAAATTAGGTCGGCATCCTTTCAGGAGTCATGAGGCAGCACTGGGATTCACAACCTGCATGTATCCTTGCTGAGAAATATTTCTGCATTGTCTGCAACAGACTTTAAGAGAGGAAAACAGCAGGCACTGCATGAAGGGAGCCTTTGTGCTCCTGCCCGCCCACCTCACCCGTGCCATGAGACTGAGGCCAGGGAAGTTGCACAGCTCCCTGGTGAGGGCAGGAGCATCAAGCTTCATCTGCCTGAGATGAACATCTTCTCAGCCTGCCTTCTGGCTGAATGGGGGCGGATCAGTAGGTTGCAATATTTTAAATGTCGGGGGTGCAAGGAGAGAAGCAGCCTCTTCTCCCACACAGAAATGGGGCAGGCTCTCCTGATATTTTAGGAGGATGTCAGATGAGCATTTACAGCCAGCTCTGCTCTCTTGTGCAAAGCTTTAAACCTCCGGTTAGTGTAAATGTCAGCCCAAAGCCTCCAAACCTGGTTTGGGGCAGATGGAAGGATGGAGTGGACTGAGCTATCCACAGCATCTCCTTGGTGCAGAGCGGGGCCAGTCTGTCCACATACTCTCCACATCCCCAGCCACTGTACTGCCTATATGGACAACCACAGGTCAGGAGTGGGCCCACTTCCTCTGGGCGACGAGTTAACAAGAAACATATTTGGTGTTCCTGCTATTTCACTGGTGGGTCTGGTGGCCTTTAAAATTCAGGTTTGCGAGCGTACCTCTATAATAAATACTTTGGAAAATGTAAAGATTTTTTTTAGCATTCTGATGAGTTAGTCTTAGGGCTAGAGTTTTGAGAGAAGACCTAGAAATTTTGTGAATTTCAGTAATATCATGTGAATTAGCAGTGGGATACACCATTTTTGCAGACCGGAGCCTCACGCACCACATGCGTGCCATGTGGCAAAGCAAAGGTAGCAAGGGATTGTTCATAGTGTGCTACAGAGCATCTGATCTACACTGCATAGATTTTCCTTGCTTTGCTGTCTTGGCAAAGCCACTTTCCATGGCGTGTCAGAATACTTTCTACCCTGGAGACTGGGATACATGAGGCTGCAAGGAAGAGGGGAAAGATGTTTATTGTCTCCCCACTGGAACTGGCTCTGCCCCACTCCTGTCCCTGGAGTCAGAGGAGGGACAAGAAATGGGGAGGACGGAGGACAGACATGAAACCTCTGCTCACACAAACAGTACACCATGCATCATGGGCCCAGATTAAAGCTGTGTTTTCCCTTTGTGCTTTCTCTTTGCAGCTGCTGCCAGTGGGAAGATATCTCTGCCTGCCAGCCCCCTGCCCAGGTCACTGCAGGCTGTGGGACCTGTGCAGCAGCTCCTCCTGATTCTGGCTGGGTTGCAGAACCTGAACAGGACAGCCTGTTTGGGTGGCCCTGTGAGCCCACCTGATAGCACCGGCAAATACACAAGTAACCTTGCTGTCTGCAAAAATGCAGAAGTTTGGGTAAGCCTCCAAGCTTGTCAATACTGAGGTGTTTCTGGCTATGGAACCATAATGTCTTGTCTTAAAGCTGATAGGAAATTTTTAAAGGGTCTCTTGGCACTAATTCTCCAGGGATTTTCTAGCCCTCGGTGCTCAGAGCAAGGCTGACAACCTGGATGGTGTCAGGGCTGGTGGAGCACAGGGGTGCTGAATTTGCATGGGGAGGCAGAAGCCAGGGTACCCATGAGGGATGGTGGGAGAGCATCCTGGATCACTTTTATTTACACATATCTGGGAAAGCTAATAGCACGGAGTATTTCTGTTTCTTGCTCTTCCTCCCCTTCACCTATGTAGCAACTCTTAACAAAATAAGCAGACATCTCAGAGGCACTTGGAGTATGGACAAAAACCCACTATGCACCAGACAATAGAGGGGATGAAGCCAATATAATATATAGCTTTTAGGCGCCTATTCAGACCCATGGTTCGGGAAATTAGAAGAATGACAATATTGAAATCTGTAATTAAAGACAGAGTGGAAAACCATTAGCAGCTGCTGTCAAAATGTGTGCTGCAGGCGAAGCAGGATGGGGTGTGTGTGGGAAAAGAGGGAAGGGCTGGAGTGGAGAAGAAATCTTTCCCACGCTTGGATCCGGACAGGTAAAAGGTAGCAGATACAGCTATCTGCAAGGGATTCAGCAGACGGCACCGAGCTAAAAAACAAAAGCCTTGTCGCCACATCGTGGCTAAGAGAGGTCACTCGTTTCTGTCGTGGAGAAAACAGCCCTTCTCCCTCTTCTGAAAAGAAAAAGAAAAGAAAAAAAAAAAGAAAAAATAAAAAGAGAGAAAGAGCTGTACACACACGTAAAGGCAAGCTGCCGGGAGCTATGTATGAAAACGTTAGCAAAGGATGGAAGGGGCACAGCACCCCCGGCTGCCGCCGAGGGGGGCGGCGGGGCTGCCCCCCAGCTGCACTGCGCCGCGGTGGCTCCGGCGCGCCCCCTGCTGGCCGCCTCGGCGGCGGCGCAGCCCCCCGCCTGCGCAGGGGGGGCGGCCCCGTCCCGCTGCACCCGCGACGGGAACCTCTGGGCACGGGTCAGGTCAGAATCAGGCTTCACAGAATCCTTTCTCGATTTAGAGCTGGGCTGTCCCCGGGGGGCAGTGACGCTCCGCTGTGCAGCCTGTTCTCCGGCGGGCCCTGGGGCACGCAGCTGCGGGGTGAGGCACGGCAAGGTGGGCAAAGCAGCCGCAGGTGGCCCTGGGCGCAGCGGTGTGTGCTGGAGCTCGGCGGGCCCCGCTCCACCGCTTGCCCTGGTCGGGAGGGCAGCTCCTGGCCACTGCCCCCCCGTGCCCAGGGGCTGCGCGGCGTGCCTGCCTGCCGGTGGCCCACGGCGGGCGCCGGGGCAGCGCCGCAGCCGGGACGCCAGCCTGGCTCGGTGCTCAGATCCTGGCACCCTGCTGCGGAGGTCAAAGCGATGGGAAAGTGAATCTCCCGTGTTGGGGCAGCCCCATCTGCCCAACCAGGCTGAGCAGCAGCCTGGTGTTGAGCGGGTGGGTTAACGGTGGAAGCTTCCTCGCGTGACAGTTGAAATAAGAAAACTGCTCCCAAGGCAAAATGCTTTGGGAAAAAAAATTGCTTATTTAAGAAAGGGATTTCTTCATTGAACAGAAGTTCAGACTGTTAATCCCCCAGACCTGGCCCTTTTTAAAGGTTTATCATATTCTGACTTGTTTTGTCCTCATTTTAAGTAAGTTAAACAAATAATTTTCAGTCTTGAAGTATTTAGTACACATTTGCTAAACCAAATTGGGCAGCCCTTCCAGACTCTATGAACATCTCAATGTGACATTCAACTTCAAAGCCCTTGTGGCTGCACAGGTGTCCTCAGCAGCTCTGCGGTGAGATTCCACTCTTGCTCCCCATTAGCAGGATGCTCTCCCAGCTCCTCCATCTCTTTCCTCCTTTTCGTATTCTCCTTTATCGGGTATTCCCTGAAGCCCACATTCTCCTGTCCTGGTGTTTACCAGCTCTCCACACAGCTCTGCATGCCCATGCCACACTGCCACCTCCCCGGCTGCTGCCTAGATCCAGCTGCATACACCAAAGCTGCCCCTTTTCATCCTGCCTCTTGGCTGTGCCCAGGGTCAGTTCTGGTGCCTACCGTGCCCTATGTATGCCTCAGCCTCTACCCTGTCTCCTGATTTCTCCCAGTACAGATCCCTGTGGTGTTCCTAAAAACCCCAGCTTTGATGGTTGAAGTCACCGCTGGATGGGATCAGTTTCTGAGCCAGCGCCTTTCTAAATGGCTTCCAATCAGGTAGGCGAAAGTAATATGGGGAGGTGGGCGAATGCCCTGGTGATCACAGTAAACCAATAACAAATGCAAAAGTAATGAATAACAACCACCTCTTTTGGCAAGCAGGTCTTCCAAGGGTGCAGGAAAAGGCCAGCAGTGATCCCTCAGCCTGCAGGCACAGTCAAGAAAGTCACTTCTGATCCAGATTCCTCTCAGCTGCTTTCTTTTATGCAATTTAATACAACAAGGTTAATTTTCCCCTCTTGTGTGCCTGTGTCTCCCCTTGCCATCTGGCAGGTGGCATGTCCAAGGACAATGCCCTGTCAGGTGGCTCTGAATGGCTGCAACGCGCAGTGAGGTGTGTTTGCGGCACGCACACATTAGAGGTCAATCTAATGCAATTGTAAACCACACAGCAGAAAGGCACCTGCCACTCTTTCCTAAGGGGAGTGAGGAAAAAAGGGGCTGGGAGGGAGGTGGGAGAGATTTGTAGTACCTGTATGGAGTGCTGCGTAACACAAGGGTTGGTTCTTGCTGTGAGACCAGAAGTGATGGTCAGTCAAAAGACATTTCTGGCATCTGTTTTTCAGTTGAAAGAAAAGTACTGAGGCAGAAGGGAGAAAGCAAGATGTTTAGATGAACTCAAAAGCATCAGGCAGTTAAATGTTATGCTGAAATAACCCAACTAATTTGATGTCTGGCCGTGCTGATCACAACAGTGTGGGGCTGCAGCAACAAGTCCTAGTGACCACCCTGTGTGATCTCTATACCCAGGTGTGCATAGCCCAGGGTGTAAGACCTATGGCAAGCTTTACCAACGGCACACATCAGAGCTCTGACTTGCCAGAAGCCTTGGGACCTCTAAAATAGAGGGACTAAGTTTTTCCTGATTTACTAACTTTATTCCTATTCCTGAAGAGTATTGCCTTTACACCAAGATTTGGTGCACCTCTTGTGGACCCACCCTCTCCTTTCCATTTCTCCGTCCCTTCTTTTAGCTGAGTTGTGTAACTCCCCACTTGTCAGGCTGGAGCAGTGCTTCCCAAGCAAATGCAGTGCTCAGAAACCACATTGATGGATTGTGAAGGGTGGATGAAGACAAACAGGCAACCAGGAAAGGGGCTGCCCACAAGATCATAGTTTCCATTGCTCATACTTGGAAGTGGCTTTGCGTGGTATTTGTGGTCATCAAAACTATCCAGGCCCATCTGCCTTCTTCTGCTGTGGCTTGTCTCTCATCATCATGATGTACATAACGCTGTGGTTTATTATTTGAGTGCAGCATTTATCCACACCTTTCCTGTTACAGTCAATGTTTCTTCTGGTTATGTGACTGCATTTTCCAAAAAATAAGACTCACTTCCCAGAATCCCAGCACTAAAACGTCGCAGTTTCTCTTTGGAATATAAGTGGTGAATGGGGGAGAAAGCATCTGTTTGCCTAGCATTGAGACACCAAGGCCACTGACCCAAGCTCATGAGGTTAGCCCACCAGTGAGCTCAATGCAGGGGGAAAGTCTGTTGCCAGCACATCTCCAAAATGTCATTCTATGATTTCTCCATTTTGCTTTGGTAGCAGCTGCCAGGCACCTACCACTCTGAGTTAGTGATTTCTGCATTAGGGCACTTGTGAAAGCATTGGATTACCTTTAGCCAAGACTGGTAATGCAAGAGAGAAGGCTTAGCAGGTTACTAAGTTGTCTTTCTGGCTCCCTCTGAAATGTTATAATGAAGATGTTATCTGCTAATGCAATAGGAAAAATCCCCACTCTAATATTTCAGTGATCTCTACTATTATATTTTAGGAAAGTAATTAGTGCAAGAAAACTGGGAATCACATGCAGAAGGGGAATTAGGCAATTTCCAGACCAAAATTCTCATTCCAGGGCCAGGTGCTTATGTCCCAATATACAATGGTATGGAAAGCACCCATATAATAAAAGTTGATAGCAGCCATTCTACTGACCAAAAGCATAGGAATCATGAAATGAAAGGCTATGTCTGAAATCCTGTGTGGGCCCTGGGTCAAGTGACCTCCTGTAGCCTTGAAATGGCCACCAGGTACCTCTGTCCTGGTAGATGGTCCCTATTCCCTGCAAGGTGAAAGGAGGCTGTTTAACCAGCTTGTCAATAATGCTAGTGCAGATGGTTTTATCCTGCATAGGCACAGAGTAACATTTGTTGTATGTTGGCTTTAGTTATACAGGGAAACCTTAGTGCCGGGTGGTATGTGGATGGTTATGTACCCTCATGCAGGGAAGGCATCCTAAAACTCCTCCTCCTATTCTCAGTTACTGAAAAGAGAAACTGCAATTTGAAATGGGCTTTATTTTCTACACAATTTCTGATGTTGTTTCCCAACAGAAATAAAAGAGATGGCTCAAAGGCAAGTTCCACCTGAGACATCCACCAGCTGTTGCCTGAGCTGACAGCCACCTCGCTGCTAAGGCTGGCAGGGCAGCATGCAGAGTAGCACAAGCTGCGTGCCGTGTGTTGCTGACCTGCAAAGGATCTGGCAGTATTTGGGTCAGGGGCTAAGCTTTTTTCTGCTTTGTTGAGTATTAAAAATAATGGTAAAAGTGAAAATGTGCCATGGCCAGCTTTGCTTATAGGGTACACCACCTTGAAAGAAAAGCAGGGCACGGTTTTAAAAAATGGTTGTCTGATGTTATATTCCTAAAACCTTATTTAAGCTTTAAAACTTTCAAGAGGCTGGTGAGAGACAGACGTCCTGCGTGGCATCCTTGGACGTTCTACAGCTATTCACAGATCTATTTTCTAACTACAGGCATTGGTTTGGAACAAATGCACATGTACTTCCTGGGGCCTCAGAGAGCCCAACAGAGGCCACAGAGCAAGGCTGCCCTGCTATGAGTGTACTTATGTCTCCACCTGGCCATGTTGTATTGGGCTAGATGCACTGTGCCATTAGAAGTGACAATTTGACTGCCCAAGGCATGCCCTTCGCACATGTTTGGATATCAGGAAAAACGCAGTATCTCCTCAGGAGATCATGTTCCTGCTCAGAGGAGGCCCCAGATAACCTCCCCTCATTCAGCTGTTGGGAAGTGAAGAGTGCAATACTAGAGTTTCTAATTCTCCAAGATGTTTTTTATCTTCTGAATGACAGGGGGTTCAGATCTTTGGCCTTTCAACACCTTTTTTCTGCAGTTGGAGTAGTCTCTGGTCTCATTTTCCATCCCACTGTGGTGGGTTGCAGAGCTGCCTGAGCCACCCTTAGGCTTGGCCATTCACTTGGCCAGGTTGTCTCCTAATCCTGCAACTCCTCCAGCACCTTCAGCTTCTTGAGGACCAGACCCTAGGCAGACCCCCTGGCTAGGACGTCACTGAGGATGGGACCTCACACTAGCTTCCCATCACCTGTGCCTGACACTGATAATATGAGTTCACCATGGCTTAAAGCATATATTTTCCTGATGTCAGACAGTTAAACTGTAAATCTTCTGACTTACAGTTTAGTTCTTGAGACAAACAGATATAGCAAGGCAGTTGGTAAGATTTTTGAAGGAACCTTAGATTTTTGCTTTACAGCTCAAGAGCTGCAAAGATCTGAACAAAAAAATAACTAACGCTCCTTGCACTAAACTGCCTCAGTTTTCTCATTAACTTGCAGAGTCTCTTCTGTCAGGTGTAAGCCCAAAGTTTGTCTTTCTTGATTTTGATGGATCACATTGCTAAGTCATCCACTCTCTCTTCACTGGGGCATTCTGCCTTTTGCCCTTTCTTACTCAAAGCTGGGAATCTATTCTGTGCCACTTTATATCTCCCCTTTACAGCATCTTTCCTGACGTCTTGTTCTTTGGTGGTTAGGAACTATCTTCCTCTGTCTCCAGGCTTCTCTGACTGGAAAGAAGATAAAAACGGGTACTCTTGAGCAAGAAACACCTGCTGTTGAGACAGGTTTTGTACTAGTACATCACAGTTCTCATCTACCCGTCTGTGATTTTCTCTACTCTAGTTCTATATGGTAAAAGTCCCAACATACTAAAAATAACAGCAATTTAAGAATCCTCTCATTCCCAAGGTACCTGTCAGAAGTCATCTGTTCCTTGCCCTGTTATCCTCCCCTTCTTGTCCTTCATCCTCTGGTCTTCCACTCACTCTAGTAGGCAAAGCAAGTACATCAGGGCAAATCTCACAGAGCAATGGCATGCAGAAAGTAGGTGGAGAAGACACTGCTTTTGTTGGTAGCTGGGAGGAATAAAGAAGTTTCATGCTCAGAGGTATGTCAATGGCAAGAGTCTGTCCCAGAAAGAGAAGCTCTATGAGTGAGGGCAATGAGCTGCATGGATAGATTCCTCAGCAGAAACCTGCCTAGAGATATGGGATCCCAAGCAAGGTAGGAAGCGCTCCGTGTTGAGTGAGAACTAGGCATTAATCAGACAATGTTTACTCTGTAGATAAGATGTAATATACTAGAAAAAATGGAACATGATTGAAACGCAGTGGAACGATGAGAGTGAACATGCTAAAGGAGTTTGTAGGTGGACTGCTGCGAGCAGGATCTGGGGAGCACAGGATGCGACCTGTTCAACAGATTGGTTGAAGATTAGGACTTAAGTGAAGGGAAAATAAATTAAAGAGTCACAGAAGGGCTGAAATTAGCACAGGGGCATGTGTATGTCTAGAAAAAAGCAACACCTGGACAGTGATATATCACAATTTGTGTGGAATACCACCCACAACAATTGAGATGGCTCACTTGGGCTAAGATTACACGACAGAGTAATAACAGCATCCAGAAGGCACAGATATTTAGCAGTTTATACAGTGAAATGTAAAAATAAAAAACTTTGCACCATTTTAAAGGGTCAGTGTGTGGGTTGAGACAACAGTGTGCTTTTAGTAGGGGAATGCCTAGTCTTTCTCCTGCCAACTCCTAGGACAAAGACTCCAGTGATTTCTGTGGTATTCAAACAGAACTGCAACTCACCAGTGCTACTGAGAGGATATTAAGGAAATTAGTTATTGCAGATGTGGTATCGTTGTCCATTATTTTGTCAAAAGTGGAGTAATCCTTTCCCGTTTTTAATATGTGAAATGAAATAAATAGAGGGAGGAAGGGAGTTAAGACCATGTCACCACAGCTGACATATTCATTAATATAGTCTCTTGAATATTTATTATAATTGCAAAAGGAGAAAAAAACCAACCTTCCAACAAAAAATTAAACAAACAAAATCCACTTGGAATACAGAAGTCACATACAAACAGAATATCCAATGGAATACATATGGTCTCTACGTCCACACAGAATTAAAACTCTGCACATGGATAAAACTTGTACTTTACTTTCAGACAAGAGCTCCCATGGATGTATGCAGAAGATTCACAAAATTTATCACCCAGCAGCATTTTAAACTAACATATTTTTTAGAACCACAGTAACTATATTGCAATAAAAGTTGGGGGAGGAGGGACAGATTGAATCTCACCCCCTCACAAATGTATCCTAAGCAAGTACTTCAACTTTTCTTCAAGAACAAGTAGACAAGCAAGTTAGCTTGAGGGAGCCAGAACAGCTACATATTTTCAAGGTAAGCATTTATCCCTGTACAGGTAATCACATGTTTATGAGGAATAATAAAAATGCTGGGTAAAATTATCTGCCAGTCCTTGAATAGTCAGGTCACTTAGCAATAAAAAGTTTAGCTAAAGCACCCTCAGTTCAGTAGCAGCCTGTATTTCTGTATTTAAGTGGCATCTCATATTATGACTTATTTTGTCAGCTGCTCAGCTACAAAGGTGTTGAGAATTTCATTTTTTTATTAAGCAAACCCAAATTTCTCTCAACGTACATTTTCATTTCACTCTGGTATGTATAATTTTGCAGAAGTTTTCATGGCAGAAGGTATAAAAACAGGGAGAATTTAAGGGCTGCTCACATAATTGCAAGTGACGCCCTGTGCTACTTAATGCATTCTGGCTACTTAGCTTTCTCAGAGAAACTATTTGATGACATAGCAAAGGAAAACCATGATACTGGTTTCCAGTATGTCTTAGAGTTTTGTTCTTTTCCTGATCAAGCTAATTTAAAATAACCCCCAAACCTAATTCAACCTTGTACATTGTCACAAAAATGCATCGGATCAAACTAGAAGTCTACTTATGTACCTTTTAACGTGGTACTAATGAAAATAATTTGTTGTGAATATTGTTCAGTAAAACCAGTTACTCCCCTTGGCTCAGAATCAGTGACCTATTTAGCAAATTCCTAAGGCAGATGACACATTCCTTTGAAACCAGAGATGCAGCAAGAATTAACAGAGTGAACTTCTCTCTGCCGAGTCTGTGGGCACAGCTGGGAACCCATGATGGCAGATCAGTGATTCAGGGTTTAAGGTCCCAAATGTACCCAAGGGTTTAGCTGAATAATGATGACCTCGCTTGTATGCTTAGAGAACTATTAGAAATATGCAAGGATAACAGGAAAGGAAAAAGAAATTAGTGGAGGTCTCCTTTTAATTTCATGGTTAAGTTCTGGGCTACATTTTGTTTCCATTTATAGCTCAGCTTTACTGCTAATGGTAGAGTTGTTGAACAGTGAAGACCATGTAACACTTGAGTGGATCAATATATTTAAGGATGTATCTTCCACTTTTAGGATCTAGAAAAGTTAAGAAAATTTGCAGAAGTGACGATTCAAAAAAATGTTAACTCAGGGCACCAACTGAAGTTTTGCATGTCATCTGCAAAAGTACTGGGTACTCCTATTTAGTATTTCATTTAAGTATTATGAGTTAACTATCAGATTAATGAAAACATGCTCACATGATATTTTGCAGTATGGGCAGACAAAGCATGTTACTGATTTTTAAGAATAAATAATGTAACTGCTGATCTCTAGGAGGTTCTTTTAATGCTTCTAGAGAACATGCTTTAAAAATACACACAGATAATTTAGAAATGGTTGCAAGTATCTTCTGACTGAAAGTACTGTCCCGTTTGTGTTGGTCTAACAAGATAATTTTCAAAAAGGACACTCACAACTGTAAAAGTAAAATTGACATGCACTTGCAGTAAACATACAAATATATTTTACCATTGTTTCATATATGAAAAATAGTTTAAATGACTTAAGAATGTTCTTGCACTACACTGGTAAAGTGTTTACTATATAAATTTTACTACAAGACACATACACCTACTGGAAATCTTAAGCCACGCAGGCATCATCAACAGCTTATCACACATACATGACACTTCTCCCTTTCACACAAGTTTATATACACTGAGTAAATAATTAAATATTGCACTTATTGGCCCATTATCCCTCAGTTTTGAGGTATTCAAAAATAGAAAACATATCTATTTTTATAACATATTTTCATGCAACATTTAAGACATTTGAATTCCACAAACACTAGTATATAGGTTACATATTCTGACACTCCAACTGAGCCACGACACATCTGACATTACTGACAAAATATTAAACAGGAGTTACAGCACAAACATTTCATTTAACACTACTTGCAGGTACATGTCAGAATTACTTGAGGAAATTTATCACAAGAAGTGGTAAGGAATCTGTAGCTTTCATTTCTGCATCTTATGCATGACCCTGAAGTTATCAGAAGATTAGGACTTTTGTTTCCCCCTAAATCAAATACCAGGTACCTTATTCTACACATGATAAGCCATCTACATCTGTTGGAACCATGTGTAATAAACTTATGGTCTGCAAATGTCACCAAGCTGATCTCTGGTGCTAATGAGAATTTATGGCTAAATTTCACTGTGGCATTTGGGGAAGGCTGCACTGACCATGAACAAGTAACAGCAGGAGCTGAATGAGTGTCAAAGATGTATATGCTATGTATAGTTAGAATTTCTGCTTCCATGAAAATCCAAGGATAAACAAAGTAAAAAAAAAAAAGAAGAAGAAGAAGAAAAAAAGAAAAATGAGAGCTGAAATTGCAAAGGCAAACTACATTTACCCCTTAATAAAGAAAACTGGTAGAAATCATTCAAATAATTGAAACAAGTTTCATCTGTAAAGGGAGACTTGACAAATGATGAACGAAGGAGAATCTGGAGCCAGAGTGTATGGATTAAATCATGTAAATCAATGCAACTCACTCCCCTGTTGGCATAAGTGCAGACATGTTGTTTTACACCCCCTGAGGCTTTATCTATGAGGATTTACATACTCATGGTCTCACATCCTAAAGAAGAACTAGGCTCACACATTGTGTGTCTGTTTATAGGACACAGGCCAAGGAGGAATCTGTTCATCAGCAGAACATTAATTTACTTGATGCCCTAACAAATGCAAGTAATAAAACTTGCCTCTTACAAACAAATACAGAAAAGGTTAGCTGGGGAGGGGTGGAATTTTGGAGGGGGGCTTCTTTTGGAATGCAAATGCATCATCATTCATCTGCTATTGAAGAAATGAAGGCATCACCATCAGACGTAGAGTAATGTACCACTATTTTTGTCCTAAAAATGATGAATTCCAAGCATTCTCAAAGTTGGGATCAGACTCCAGCAGATTTTGTGCACCCTGACATAGCAATTCATTCCTTAAATAAAGAAGGTGCAGGTGGTACAGCTGAATATACAGAGCTGAGCAGGCTGCGAAGAAAATCTTTCAGAGTGGTGCTCTGGAAAGGCCACATCAATGTAGTTGCTCAGGTAGTTTCTCTAGGCATTACATTAAGTATAAGCACAAAGGAACAAACAGTTCCAAGTAACAGTCACATACACAGCTGTTCAGAGCAAAAGAGTATTTTTTGACAGAAAATCAGGCTAACTCATATGTATTTTAAACACCAAACAAACAGGTCTAAATAAACAAACCACCACCAACAACAACTACAAAAAGGTACAGTATTAAGTTAGTTGTGTTATAAGGTTAGAACGCTTGTGAACATGAACTCTTAGAACTGAAAACACGCATCGGAAGGTTCAACCCAGCCGGGCTTGCTAGCTTTCATCAGGTCAGTACCAGGAGGCACCGCAGGAACCAGTCACATCCCATGCTCTTGTGTGCTCCCAAGGCATTTTCTGAGTACTAGTTTGAGCATGCAGCAAGCAAGACGCTGCCAGAGCATGATGAAGCTGGTGTGTTACCCATGCACAGGATTAGCCTGCTGCTAAAAGCTTTAGTCTAGATCATAACCTGGAAAATGGATTGTGTAGTATTAGTTCAGCTGGCACTATGGAGCTCAGGACCCTCTGCCCAAAGGCATCTAATCTCAGAAACTTAACGTGCTCTGTGTGGCAGCTGCTGTATCTCACCAAGTGGCCTAAGGCTCAGCTAAAGGGTTTATCCGTGGCTGGACCAAAAATGCTCCATGACATTCAGTCCTATCTCTGTGCTGGGAGTGACAACAAACTAGCGCAAAGTGTGTGAGTACTTTTTCACCAAGAATTGTGATGAGGCTTAAAGTAGTTTTGGATCTCTTACCCCAGGTTTCAATTTAATGATCCAGCCCTCTTCCATCATTAAAATATAACTCTGTTCAGTCTGGTACTTTCTCCTGACAGAACTGTCCTGTATCAGATAGACCAGGGATCTAACCAAATCCTGCTTGTTTCCTTCAACAATTTATAATCAGTGACTGTTGGATATGTGTGAAGAATGAGCCACTGATTGTTTAAATTTTGGCCTTTGATCAGGTTGGGATGGGATTTCCAAAATTGTTCAGCCTAACTCTACTTGCATTTAAGAAAATTTCAGTTTTACCACATAAGTCAATAGGAGCCAAACTAGGTTGAATGAGCTGAACTAGATTGTCACAGGCTGCCCTTGGATATCCTGCCCTATGAAAAGGCCAAAGCATAATTTTAAATAGAATGAAAATCCCAGTCTTGCTAGTTCCCTCAGAATTCAAGCTGCATTTTCAGAATGTTTGGGGAAGGGATGGTAAGCTGCTTTCCAAAAGCCTTTCTGTCCCTCATATTTCTCTACGATAGCCGGGTTCCAGCTGAAAGAGGTACTGAGATCATGATGCCTCTGATCTAAATGTGACCAAACTTTACAGCAGAAAATTCAATATCACTGTGAAGGCTGTGGCTTCAAAAGACAACCTGTGATGGAAAATCAAAGCCTACTTTCCAACAGTTGGTAACTCTGATTGTTAAGAAAAGGTGTACTTCTACGCATTTTCAATTTCAGAGGAAGGGATGATAGGATAATTTGGGTTTGATGAGATATCAACAGGTCATCTTTTTCAACCTCCTGCTCAAAACAGTTTCAACTAAGAGGTCTGAGCAGTCTGCCCAGGGCTTTAGCCAGTCTGATCTTGAAAACCTCCAAGGATTTGATGTGAACATCTTAAAAATTAAACTGACTAATTCTGAACTCTGTGACAATATCTGAGTGTCAGTACAAAGGTCCTAGGAGTTTTTCAGTACTGACTGGTTCTGCTGCTGTACTTCAGACGAGCCTTTTCACACACAGCTGACAGTGTGATGAGCAACCTTACTCAGGCAGCTGCTTTCCCCATCCTCCCCATCCCATGCAGAAGGTCAGACATGCTGGAGGCCTGGGAGGTTAGTGGCCTCAGAAACACAAAGGAGAGATTCTCCCTCTTTGTTTTTGCTGTTGCTCTTCTGCCCAGACTTTTGATGTAAAATGAAAAGCAATTAATTAATCCTATGTAAGTAAATAACTATTTATCTATCACTCAGTTTGTTTAAAAAGATATATGCTAATAAAGTATTGCTAACACTGATTAGAGTCTATATGGTCATAAAGAGGCAAGGAGGGTCTGCAATTCATTGCAATAGAGTGCAGGCAAGGTGTGGCTGTCGCAAGGGGCATCTTGGAATCTTTTCTCCTTGTTACACTGTGCACAGGAGGTGACCATCTTGCAGCAAGCATCCCAGAGCAAAGCTGGAAGAATACTTGCACTTCTAGCCATGCTGCATGATCCAGGATACGCCCAAGCTCATGTAAGATGTGACTACATCCTCCTCTCTCCTTGCCTTGCCTGAGAGGGCTCAGACTAATAACACAAAACAAAACCTTTCCTAAAGGACTTGAGGGTTGAAGCTGTGTGCTGTCTCAAGGCTTCCCTGATCCTTTTTCTACTGCAGGAATAACTGCACATAACAAGAAAAGGATGGAAAACTTCCTACCATCTCAAACAAAGCTTCCTCAGCTTCTTACAACTTCTTTTTCTGAAGCAGCTGGTACCTATCAGGTGAAGACGTATTAATGAAAGTCTCTCAGCACAGTTATCAGCATGCTGCCTTAGACAGGGGAGAGAAAAGCAGCATCTCCGGAGAGAGGCAGAGTTATGGTTGGGAGAGCACATGACTTTTCCACTTGGCTGCTCATGAGCCCCAAAATGGACAGTGCTTTCTTTCCATGGAAGTAAACAAACGCAGTCCAGTCTCCATGTCTTCTAGGAAAATAAGTGCTTAAGTAAACTAGTTAACAGGACAGACATGGTTTACAACCCCAGACTGAAGAAAGAACATTGATTCATTTAAGTTAGGCAGCCAATGTAACACCCTGTGGCATATCCATTGTACACGTCTAATACGCCTTGTTTGGAAGTAATTTTTACTATGTCAAAGTGTATGTAGATTATTTAATCAGAAAAAAAAAAAACCCCAAACCAAAAAAGTGACCATTTTCTCTTAGTGTGTTTCAGGAGTTACATAAATGACCTTCAAAAAAAGTTGCGTGTAGAGGGATTTCTTTGCAGTTGTGAGCAGTTGGCAGTACTTTGTGTTACTTCCCTTCTTTGTCTTCCAATTTTTCCCATTGCATACAGTTTAAGAAATGTCAGCCTTGTCCCAGATTCTGTCTAATTGTAAAAATAAAACAGTTAATACCTATTCAATGATGTTGCTTAGTTAAAAAATGTCACTGTGGTGCATGTAAAGCCGTTATATGAAGTACTCCAGGGCACAGATGTAAGAAACTGCAAACAATTACTAGAGGAATACTTTCAAAAACTGTGAAATAGGAAAAAATTTTAACACTATTAAAAAAGACTGTGTACTTTATTCTGCTATCTACACAGCCTTTTGGTGATCTTATGAATGTATTCAGCCTAACGCAAGAAATGATGACAATATTTTATTACTCCTAAAGTTTTTAAAAGTTCTGTGAAATTCTGGTTGTCTTTTCCAAATAGATGTTCTCATCAAAGCAAAAAAATGAGGCCAAACTCCTGTTCACTGACACTGGCACCACTTCTGCAATAGGCCAGTGTTCTGATGGTTGTCTCAGTGACTGAATGACAGGTGAAGTTCCTGAAAACTTATGGAGGTTTGACAGCAACATGACAAGAGAGTTTTTTGCTATGAACAAGTGAACATAATGGATTTGCTTCTGTCAGGAGTAATATAGACCTGTGTGTTTAATATCTCATGCAGGTAGAAATGTAACGAGCTAGTCCACCCTCCATTACTGGGGTAGGTACTACTGGGATCTCCTTAATGATAGAATAAGAAATTTAAGTTCAGTTTCAGAAAAGTATTAGATAGGTGTGCAACTCCCATGGAAATGTAAACACACTAGCTACCCAAACAGGATGAAGTACCTAATATCTCTGATGGTCTGCACTGAATACTCTTATCCAGTTGGAAACTCACAGGGAAATTTGGTTGCTTTGGGTCCAGGAACGAACTTCTAACTTCCACATTTTCCAATCAGCCAGGATACGTAACATAATGTGTAGATTTTCCAAGGCAATATGATCCAGGAAGTGGATTAGAAAAATGATCTGGGCAGAATGAGGGATGGGCTTACTAGAGGAATACTTTGAAATTTATTTTCAATCAGGAGAAAATATAAGGGGCATCTGAAAGTTATTCTAAAACACCTTGGCCATTACCCTAAGGATTCAACTATGTAATTTGAAACTGATGAAGCAAGCGTCAATTCTAGGCAAATGTGGTCTGAGGACATGGCACCAGCTGAAGTTAGTGTAATGTAAAACAGCAAAAAAGAAAAGAGAAACTAATAGCCATCCTGCATGCAAAAGCCAGATGCTAAAAAATGGATCGTCCTTTCAGACTAATAACCTCTCCATCTCCATATGCATACTCGACCAGCTGTAAAATAAAAGGCTTTTCTCCCAAATGAATTAATAAGACAGTATAAATAAAGGCATATAGACCATTCATAAATACTCTGTTGGCAACAGAACATGCTGGAGCTGCCGTCGCCGATAGCTGTATTAACAGCCACAGTTGGGCTGCTGTGGAGGAGGGGTGTCCTTTAGCCGTGTGTTCTGCTTGCTGGCAGCAATGGTGGGATCCGTCTCCAGACTTTCTGACATTTTGTCACAGATGATATCCACAAGTCGCTCAAACGTCTGCTTGACATTAATGTTGTCCTTGGCACTTGTTTCAAAAAACTCAAATCCTAAGAAAATAAACAACAGGTTTGATGCATATTCCAGTATCTCCAACAAATATACAAACATCTTTTGGGCCAGAAAGAGTGAAGAGACACTCAGAAAGCAAATGTGTGAGAGCACACATACAAAAGAGTGATATTGGAAGAGCAGTTGAAATTGTAACACAACCAGAGTAATTACACTACTGCTATTTGCTTTATATCAAGCCAGATAAAATCAAGACTTTTGATACATTCCCTTAGACAAATTCTACTTTAAAACAGTTTAATCTAAAGATTGAAAGGAATTTGAGAGTATTATTATTTTAGAAATGCCCTATGTACCCAGCCATTGGGAAGGAATAATCTACGGCTCCCTCTCTAACTATTGTGTTACTCTGAGCATTATTTAGCTGTAAACAGTCACTTCCATCGTGTCATTAACCTGGCTCCAAAAGAGACAATTGTGTTTGAAAATAACCAGGTAAAAAATCAAGCAAGACAAGGGAAGATTTCTGCAGTCTACTTCAGTTAGAGGTGAATCTGTGGGACCAAAGGGACTCCCAGTCCCACAAACCAAACTAATAAAAAAAATAATTACACAAATACACATAAGAAAGAAATCTTCCTTAATTAATTTACACAGAAGGACTTTTTATCTGTCCATTCCCAACAACTACTCCAAAGGCAAAAATTAGAGCTATCCTTAACCCAGAAGGGACACTGGAAGCAATCCAGCAGGCTTCTGCTAGGACTGACTGGGTCTTCCCATGTTTTTGCTTCTTTTGCAAAACATTTTTTTTTTTAGATTTGTTTTTTTTTCTAAGCCTTTTCCTCCATGCTACACCTTTTCCCACAGTTACTACATTCTTCATTTGAGTGTTGCCTGGTAACTGAAAACTTTCTTCTGCCTCTGTCTTTCCACTACCTAAGGGTTCAATATTAAACCAGTTTACAAAACATCTAATTCACTGGTAATTTTACAGAAGTGGCTTAGCCTCTGCAAAACTATTTTGATTCTTACTGATTAAATCTGAATAAAATGTGCAACTACCACCATGATTAATTATGAGAAAAATCCCAGTAATCAAATGTCAATCACTTGAAATTCTTGGCAGAATGGCAAAACCCAACTTTTTTTTTTTTTTTTTAATATTATTGTGGTTTTTTCCTAGTGAATGGGCTAATCTTCTGCTTTGAAAGGCCACTTGAAATTTAAATGCCACTACTTGGATCACATGAGTACTATGTATTCAATATGCCATCTAAACAGGATGTAATCTGCACATTCAGTCCTTTATCTGCTTACCATGTGGATGTTGCATGTTTGAATACTAGCCTAGAATTACAGCAGATAATTATGTTTAGTTTGGTGTGATATCCCAACGTGTACTAATAACCAATGCAAAAACTTAACTCTGTTCTGAACTTTCTTCATGGTTTTAATGTACTTTAACGTGCCTTGTGCTGAAATGTTACAAAGTGCTGAATTGTTTAAATGCATAGGATCTAAGCACTGGTCAAACTTAGTGTTCATAGGTAGTTTAGATAATAAAAGGTATAAATATTGCACAGGGTTTTGGTCATACGACTTCTATCAATGTCTTCAAGAAGTGTAAAGATAACCTCACAGGTATGAGTGAAACATATTTACATTTCACAGTTGCTGTGAAAACTTTTCCTTTCCACATTTCTCTGGAAAGCAGGAAAACTGTACATAATGAAAGACCGTCTACAGAAATTATATACTGAAAGGAGGTTTGAATCACATCTCCTTTGTTCTAAACTAGAAGGAAAATGGGGAAAGCCAGTGTAGCCTCACTTGTTGGTGGCTTCAGCCCTCTTTCAGAGCTCCACACAGGAGAAGACTGTTCAGATCCCTTGGGGACTGCTTGAAGGAAGGAAGATCCTTCACATTTTCAGTGCTCTGTGGTGAAACCCGGCTGCAGCTGTAGCACAGCATCGTGGTCTGCTAGTTTCCACTCCACAGAGTGCAGGAGGAAAGCAGCCATTCCAAAGAGGAACAGGCAGGACCAGAGGGCAGGAGGGTTGAGGGACAATGAGAGAATGCCTGAGAAACAGCACAACAAAGCCTTGGAGAAGACAACAGGAAGAAGACGAATCTTAAAGACATTTATGAGGGGAGTAGTTTTTACCAATAGGAAGGCAGAATAACTGGCACATGAGATGGTCATGAAGTGGCAGATATGACAAGTAGCTAAGACATCTGGACAGAGAAAAGCAGGAAGTGAAAGGGAAAATCACAAAGAAGTAAGGACAGCCACATCAGGAAATACTGTAACATGGACAGGATCAAGAAAACAGGCCCATCATCACGGTGAGTATGTTCTGCATAAGAACACTGTGAAAAACTGAGAAGCATCCATTCTCCAAATAAAATAGAGGCTTACAGACTGTTCAAGCACAAACATGCTTATTCAAATACAATAAAAAATAGACACTACTACTGTGATGAAATCTGTGGAATTTCAGTGATGATTTTGATAAAAGAAGGAAATTGCCATTACAGTACAGGTGTAGCTGGGTATCAGGCTATGCCTGTATACACAACCCATCAACTTAGTCATTAATTGCCTGGGTGATCCACGACCTCCCTAGCTAGATACCGCACAGATGAGAGAATGCACTGACCTGTAAGAAAGTGACTGAACTCCCAGCTGCCTCCACAACAAAGTATGAGCTTCATTCTTTAAAGGAACTGTACAGGTGGGAATTTGTTTGTACAGTTCTGGAGATTATCGCATACACAGCCCCTGTTGTGCACAGGCAACCTGATAGGAACTATTTATATTCTTAAATGCATTGGCAAACATGCCAAGTAGAGAACAGGGTATGCTGGTGGGCTCCTCCCAGGCAGTCGCTGCTGTAGTATGGATTCAGCTGCAGATGGTCTTTGGATACTCTTCTGGCATATGCAGAAATGGTCACACAGAATGGTCCTTTGAAGCCAGCTAAGACAGTCAAGAGATGCTTTGTGCACAGTTTAAAGTAATCAGTGCCACAGGATCATGGTATGTAGAGGGCACATAGGACCAGCTGGTTTACAAGAATTCAGCAGAACAGGAGTTCAGAGTCTCATTTGATGCAGCTGAAGACACCATTGCAAAGACCCTTGCAACAGTGCTGTTGCCATCTGGACAGCAACTAATTGTCCTACACAGGGGATTCAATTCCCTACATGAGTGCTACCTTATGCAAAAGATCCCAATAAATTATAGTGAAGGTTTTGGTTTTTTTGAGTTTTGTTTTGTTTAACAGTAACGCTGTCTGTGGAACAGTTTCAGAGATATGGGGCTTTTTTCCTAGCAGCGTGCCTGGAAAAAATACCTGAATTCTGGTTGTTTTCCATTTTGTTATGGAATATTTTGCAGACCTTTCCCCCTGTGGACCTCTCCTCTCCTCCTGACTCATCTTGCAATTATTTTACTAATAATGCTCAGACACCCTAAGCTTCTAAAATGCTTGTGTACAAGGGCCTGAGACCTATGCCTTTTAGTACTTTCTTCAGGTTTTTTTTCCACTGCTCATTATTAATGGAGAGAAGAGATTTTCCATGTGAGTGTAAGCCTGAAGTGAGGCAACTCTCTGGTGATGCTCAGGGCACAGAGCTCAAAGAATTTCACGTTACCACACCCATGAAGATCTGTACTGCTGGATGAGACAGGCAGAGCAGATTATTGCAAAGATATGACAAAGCCCAGGAGACAAGAACATAGGTGAGGCAGAACAGAACTGAGGCTGAGAAAATCCAAAATACCAGAGTGCTGCCTGAACATACGAACAATGTTTGTGGAACATGCATCAGGATGTTCTAATTTAAATGCCATTTTTGTGTTTAATTCAGTTTTTCCCTTTGCTGTCCTTACACTATGTCTCTTTCCCTTATCTATCTCCTTCCCAATAGTATTGACTCAAAGAAAGCTGGTAAGCTCTCGGCAGCCCTCACAGAGCACTCGAGCAGCAGGGGCCAACCAGAACACTGCCATGGTGCTGCTGTTCACCTGGGGAGCTATAATGCATGCAGAGCAGTTTGGATAGCTGCCTTCAAACACATAAACAGCCTGAATTACTGACTTGGTTCCCTCTGTGCCTCCCACTTGCCCTGGCTCCATAAAAGCTTTTTCATCAATACTTATTAACACTTGTTTATGCCTGCTTTCAAAAAATAAGGAAGAAAAAAACCCAGAAAGCAGACCCATATGCAAAGGGACAAACATTCTGCACCATCTCGTCTTCCAGAGAAAAATGTGACATCAAGAGGACACACTAGCTAGCAAATTTTAAGCACAATTCCACAGACAATACAGACAAGAGCTATGCTGATGTTTCACCAGGTGATCAAGAAGACCTTCTGGTTTCAGAGTGTTTGTCCACAACGAAGACAATTTTATTTACCACCCCTGATGTTATGTTTAACAGATGTCCTCAAGGGTGTGTTCCCACAATAACTATGCTTCCTTGAAGACAAGCTTGAACTGTTCCAGCCAACATTTCTATGATACAATAGCTATATTTACCAGAGTCTTAACTTGAGCAAAAAAGGTGGGATAGGACAAACAGAACCTTACAGAAAAGGTGGCCAGATATCTGGGGTAGATCTTGCAGTACTCCCCTAGTACCTGGTGCAGCAAGAGCACAATAGACATGGTTTGTACCTATGACAGGATTGTACTTTTGCAGCAACCTTAAGGCCCTTGGTCCTAAAGATATAACATACTCTGTAATGGCAGTATTTGCAATTAAAGACTAATGAGTGTTGAAATAATTTGTAGCACATACGTAGCAGATAGGACTTGTACAGAAGCATGTGAGCAACCAAAGAACACATAAAATTACATACTGAATTGGCATGCACAGCACTGTGTCATAAATAAATGGAGAAGCTGTATGTCAAACCACATATGTAACTGCCCATTTCATTTACACGTGCTGTTATTCAGTCTGTTCAAAGCTCTGTGTACACCTCTGCCTGTTAATCCTTTGGCAGAATGTAGATCACAATATACCATACAAATCACAAATAAAAGGAACCAAGACATTCATGCCATCTGTGAGTCATTCTTTTTATTTCTTTTCTGACAAGTGACACCGAACTTTTATGAATTTATGAAGCTTTGAACTCAGGTGAGATGTGTATATCAGAAAAGCTGTGTAATACAGCTGGCAAGTATGCATGCATTTTGCTTGCAAGAAGTTCCAAGCCTTTTTTACTAAAATGATTCAAAGCATGTAAATGCTGACTGTATTGGGGTTTCACTCAATAGCCAATGCATGTAGTGCTCAGATTAAACATTTATGAAGAGACAAAATATAACAAATATTATGTTCCAAACCTTTTTTTTTTTTTTTTTTTTTTTTTTTTTTTTTTTTGGTAGTGATTAGTGAATAAATTTGTTTAAATGTGTTTGGTGTGATTCCCATGTCAATATTAACATTACATTAATCAGTTCTGTCTACTGGCTGGTTTGTATGTTTCTGTATTTTCTTGGTATGATATCCCTGTGAAGTAGTTACATGACTCAACTGAATTTATTTGATCCTGCCTGTTTTCACCTTGTTCTAACATTACTCTTATAAGTATGCTATAATGTTAAACAGCCATGAACTAATTTCTGAAGAAAGACTGTACCACTTTCAAAAAGTACTGACTAGGGTGACAAGGAATGGCTAAGGTGGGAGACAATCTTTGTGTCCAGAATGATGAAATAGTCTGGTAATTTCAGCCTGGAGAAAAAGGAGGGGTATGTTAGAGGTCTCTGAAACCAACTGTGTTACAGAGCAGGGAACAGCAAACAGTTGTTCACTGTTTTTCAGAATACAACTGTAAAGAAACATCAGAAAAAACTAGCAAGTGGCTGTTTCAAAGCAGAAGCAGATAACTCAAACTGTACGCATTTAGAAGATGTTGTGGAGGCTAAAATTTTATATGGTTTCAAAGACATCGTTGGACAAGCCCATGAAAAAATCATCATGAAAGGGCAATTGAATACAAAGCTATTACCTTTGGTTCATGAGACACACAAATATAATTTGCTGCAGTCTAGGAAAGTATTGCTGTATGTTTGCCCTTGCATACCTTTCACAAGGCATCTGCTTCCAGCCACTACCGCTGCGTGCAGCTACGGTATTTTAAAAAATCTAAATGGAAATGAGACAAATTCTGTCTTTATAAACATTCTGTTCATTTCCCTTCAAGGTCAAATCCAGTTTTCTTAACAATTCCTTCTCTCGTTTGTGAACTTCCATTAGGGTTATGGGAGAGGTACTTGGAGCTACCACAGGGTACTTGGCTAGTTTAGCCAAACGTTCTCATATAACAAGGCCTATTGCTGGTTGATCTAAACCACTTGTTTGGGTTACACTTCAGAAATAAGCCAGCACTGAGATTGAAAGAAATGATTGATTATACCTTGTTAATAAAGTTGAAGGCCACACTTTTCAAAGAAATCGGCAGCCACAAAAGAGGTACAATTTGCTGATAACGCTGTCATCAACAGGACATCATGTTTCCAGGAGGGTTAAATGCCTGGTGCTCTTTTTGACCTTTTGAAAACGCAGCCCAAAATGTACATGTATTCATTTTCTCAGTGACTTAAATAAACCAGAGCTGAAGATAAAACCACACTTGAGAACAATGTTTCACAACATGCTCTTTGTACAATGCTTGTGCATTGTGCTTGCTTGTAGTTGTGGCTGCAATCAGTGTTGCAGACTGGTATTCAAAGGGCCAAAAGTCTTAAAATGCCTTGCTGGACACATAAATCTATAACATTATTTTTAAAACTTGCCCGCAAGAGATGTTACCAACTCACTGTCAGAGAAAGAAAAGACAGTCCCAAGTGTCTGGCACAACACATGCCTTTCAAACCGTCCAGCATGGCCAGAGCACTGACTACAGTTCAGGAAAACTCATATTCTTGCTTTTCCTGACAGCACCTCCCACAATCTCTGAGCAGATTTAAGAAATTATTGCAGCTGTACAGGAAACATATAAACGCTTGTGTATTCAGGCTGAGTACAGTAACCATCATACTGGATCAGAGCCACAATTTATCCAATACAATAATCTGCCCTTGAGGTAGCCACAGGACGTATATCTGAGAAAGGAAAACCCCAGAGTAGATAAAGATGGAAAGAGAGGATAATCTACTTCCATAAAAACTGAATTCTAAGTCCCAGGAGCTAGAGTTTGCTTTAAAGCCTGAAAGATGAGTTTTGATATCTATCTCATTACTCTTTTTTTTGCAAGCATTGGTTATTACAGCTGAGAATTCTTAACTGTACAACATGCAGAGTTTCTTCTCGTCTTGCTAAATTCATGACCTTGGGGATTTCTTGTCAACTTACTGCATTAATCATTCTAAAGAAAAACAGTTTGAGGAAGAGAAATTAAGATTAGTTATGGAATTTAAAAAATAAAATAATTTTCAAAATCTACATTTCAAATTTATGTTTATTGCCAGGCATTTTAGTGACTGGTCTAAATTTGGGGTACAGTTACATTTTTTGAATCTCATTCTTCATGGAATACACTTCCCTAGCTCCTAGTAAAATGAATAAATATTAGAAATGCTTACTGAGGGAAGAACAGATTATAGAAATATGGTAATATGACAGGTACTTCTGCAAAGAAAAATACCCTCTGTTAAAGCAGGTGCAATGGTAGCCAGTTTGGGTTTGTTGCAAACAGTTTTAGAAACTCTGGTCTTCACAGGTCTTGGTAATTTTTCCAGAAATAACCTACTGTTAAATATTTTTTGTCACCTTTCAAGGACTTATTTATGGTAATTTTTAATGTATACTTTTGAGATGTGCTTTTACACATACACAATGTTTATTTAGACAGATGTGATATGAAGATATTCTGATGAAATTATTTACCAGGACAAGCAATTGTACAACTAGAAAAATAATTTTTAAAAAATAAGGTCATCTATATATAATATAGAATATATTTAAATTAAGAACCAGCATGGGATTAGATCCAGCACTGGTGGTATACGGTGAAATGCCACCACCTCTCTCTGTTTCACGTGCAGTTACTCTTACAACAGCCTTTCCCCTAAACACCTATATAGGAATAGTGACAAGGTGATCTTAGTTACACACATGTTCCCAGACTGAACCTTTACCACAGTCAGTATTAAAAAGAGTAACAAACCCATGCCCAGTACAGCACAGAAATCAGCCTCCAGTGATGCTAGGGCTTGACTTGCACAGCTGCTGAGCATGGTCTCCAGAGATCAGCAAATTTTAAAGAGAAAAATGGGCCAGGTAGTAGCATTATGGTGATGCTCTGGAGATTTTCCATTACAGTTTGGCCAGTGTCATCTGAAAAACATTTCATAGTATGAAAGGATATCACTTCTGGGCAGAAACAGAAAGAACAGAGATGTTCACAGCTCTGTAATTTTCTGTATGGATAACAGTTGCCTCCTAGAGGGAGACTTTATCAAACAGAGGTTCATGTTATTTACACCTATGTAAACATGTAGTAGGTGAACTGTCAGCAGTTGGATATTGGTGTCTTTCTGTTTTGGATTATTGGTACTGGCAATCATAATCCCAATGTTCTCAACTTGCAGAATAGTCTAGTTCACATTTGGGACAAGCTGTTTCTTCAGTCTCTTCTCTCCTTTTTCTTGTTGGTTTGCTTGTGGGTTTCTTTTTTTCTTATTTTTCCCTGGCTAGGATGTATCTGCCTATAGCTGTAACTATCTAAACCTAATATATATGTGCAGACACACACCAAATCTTGCTACTTATCAAAAAGGCCTTAATGTAATTCCTATCTAAGAAGCAGCATAAGGAACATTTATTCAGCTATATCTTTAGTCTAAGCCAGCCTCTGAGCCAGGCCAGCCCTAGTCTTGTGGACACTTTTAGATGACAGACATATTACAGCTTTGCACAAGGTCATCCCTGGACACATATCCTAATGATGCTACAATATTAGTGATATCAACAAGGGCAGTTCATACCTCAGCCTTCAGAAAGAAATGGGAGGTGGTATATGACTATTCCTTTCCAGTGAATGTATAATGAACACTTCATTACAAGTACTGTAGGAATTAATGACATTACTTTGTGCATTCTCACAAGCAATCATATAGCTTTTGTAATTTCTTTTCTTACCAAGTTGCTCTGCTAAATGTTTGCCTCTCTCGGTGAAGATTACTCGTTCTTCCTCCATGTCACATTTGTTACCGACCAAAATAACCTGGGCATTATCCCAAGAGTATGTTTTAATTTGAGTTGACCTTAAAAGAGAGAGAGAGAGAGAGAGAGAGAGAGAGAGAGAAGTCAAAGCAAAGCAAATTCCCCTTATATCAATTTCAAACAGAATTGTAACAAGACAAAAAAGACAATAGTGATTATGACATCCAGAGTAACATGATTCTGTTGAATTTTGGATTTCAAATAAACTAAGGAGTATCTGTCAGGAATTGTTATTACAGAAATAATGTCAATGCAGATTTTACTTTTGCTTGTTAAGACAGTCTTTCAATATTTTCTCCTGCCATCAACATTTTTTCCTGTATTTTTAGAAAGAAGAGGTGACACTCTCCCACAATTAAAAAAAATATTTTCACATTTAAAAGCAAACCTTATCATCTAAACCCAGAGCTTTGAAATAAAATCAACAGCTTATTTGTTTCTTATTTTTCACTTTTAAAAATCAAGATCTAAATATATCAGCAAAACTTCAAAGCCACTCTTCTTTGCTTTTTTTTTCTCTTCAGCATGTTCCACTATAGGTCCTTTGACCTACCAAGACGACAGCAATGTTTGCATTGTCCATTAAGCCGTGGTCAGGGACTGAGTTTGAGCTTTGATTTGCATTCCATTTAAATTGTACAAGCCCTAAGCATGGCTATAGCTGGAGTATCTGAGGCCTTGAAACGCCATGAGACCTTGAATGCTGGTGGTGAAACAGCTTACTTTACAAAGCTGTCTTCTGCAATTTGAAAAGGATGCAGCTAATGGGCAACTTAGGAGCAGACTCATATCACCTCTCAGTTGCTGACTGCTGCCATTCTGCTGGTACTCAGACCTGCTCTGTAGGAAGGAAAGCTCCATGTCATGGGTCCAGACTCTGCCAGGAACGATCCTGCTGGCTACCACCTTCTAACTGAGAGCAGCATCTGCCCTTGAAGGTAATGCAGAGTGCAGCAAGCTTACTGTAAGCACTCACCCTTTGCCTTGGACTTGTGGCTATGTCTGGCTTTGGGCTCTGAGTCATGGGCTTGGTAGGATCTTAATATCTCACCTGTGCCCATATGATCAAGGGAGATAGAGCATATCTCTCTCTCTCTCTCTCCTTGGACAATACAAGCTGCCTAGGGAAAGTGCACTGAAATAGCAACTAACCTGCTTAACTACACATTTTGGAGAGGGCACCCTGGAAGAGAATCTTGATGTCTATCAGGGCCCTAGGTCTCTGTGAGAAGACGAAATATCTTCAAAAATCTGTCACCCAAGTGTTTTGGAAGCTGGTCTGTGTGGATGCCAGGGTCACTAGTGACCCCTTCCCATAAAACAGCTGTCTCCCTGTCTCTACGTATTCAGATCCCTATCTACAAAATATTGCATGCACAAAAAAGATCATTATGTGGTCTCTACAACCATTTCTACTGAAAGACAGAAAATGGATCAAATCTCCAAAGCTGTCTTGCAAGACCAGAGGGATGGGCATGGGGGGAAACTGCTGCAGTTATCTTTGTAACCCTAGATCCAATGCCATTGCCCACAGGCCCAGACCCCTGTGCTTGAGCCAAAGCACCTTTAAGCCATGTGTGATGGGTTTGCAGTGCTGGGCAGAGGAATTTAAGAGGAAGGACCACACTGCCTTTAGGGTTGTTTTACTTCATCAGAATGACCAAATAGAAGCTGAAGCAAGCCCCAGGCATTTTGTTCTACAGATTGTTCCCTTGGACCTGCCCTGATCTTTCCTTCAAGAAACAGACACTGCTATTTTAAATGTTTTACAGAAATTTGAGTAGGTGATCCTAAGGTATTGGGACCAAAGCAGAGGTTAGATTTCCCTGTACGCTTACGTTTTACTAAAGATACAATTGCTCAGAAAAAAGGGCTCCATGCATTCATTTTGGCAGAAATGTTCTTCTGGAACCATGCTGAGTTCTGGAATTTGTGGCTAAGCAAAATAGAGTATTTTTTTTTTTTTAACTAGAATTATATTTGTCACCATAGCAACTTTGCAAATATTAGTAGCTCAAATGTCAGAGGTTGTTAGTCCATTAAGGACTCGAACTCAGCTTTGAGCAGTTATGACTTGGGGAATCAATTTGTTCCCCTTATATCAGCAGGAAATTGAAGAAGTTTCAAAAGCAAAATATACAGTTAAAATTTTAAGCTTTATAGAAGGAATCACTTGCTTATTCTGCAAAGATGAAATATAAGAAATTGATGAATGAAGAAATACAACCTGGCGAAATATTGTCACATCAGTGTAAAGCGAATTCATTCAGTCTTGTTTTGCAAACTTTCGCTCCAGAGCTTTACATGAGTTTCTTTGCTTATGAACATAACTCCCTTCATTTTACTGCAGCCAGATGTGATTTGTCATTCTATGAACTACAGACTTGAGTATTCAAATGGTTCTCATTAGCAAAGTGACTTATTTTGTTCTTGGACTTTTTATCTGGTTTGCTTATGTCTTATATTCTAGTTATGAAGAATTTTTTAAGCAACAAGAGAAGAGATTTTGTCCTTGATAATGAATGCAAAGGCTTATGTTTTGCAAAAGACTCTGTAGTGCAAAACATACAACTGGCTCTGTGAAATTTAGTCAAATGTATCCCCCAAAATATCAATATTTTGATATCCAAATATTTTGATATCCAAATATTGATATCCAAAAATATCAGTCTCAACTCAGCAGGGGCTTGGATTCAAAGAATATAGTATGCTTATCACTATAATGTTTTCTTTTAGACATACATTTACACCAATGGCTTCTATAGATTTTGATTCCCAGAATTCACCTCAAAAACCAGCTCACAGGTCATTTAAAAAAGAGATTTTGCTGTTCCTTGCATACACAACCTTTCAAATGACTAAGGTTTCTGATTAATCCAAAACATGAATAATTGTCCTTGTAAAGAACTTTAGCCTCAGGAAGACTGAAGACATGAAAAGGCAGAGCTGATGTTTTCAGTAAGCTGAATGCAGCAATTCTTGTTCAGTCTCAGTGACATGGTATATGTCAATAGTAATTTACCCTGTAAATCTTTCACATTCTAGTTGTATGGTAGGCAGGCAATCTGCAACATGCTTGAATTTTTATAATATACAGACACTAGAAGGGCAGATTAATGCAGGAGTTCCACAATCCATCACTTTCAGTGATCAACAGAAGACTTGTTCTCCCTGTACTGCCATTCTGCCATACTCCTTGTCAGAAAAGATCACTTGCTGAACACTAACTAAAGCAATGCTTATCTTGAAACAGTGCTTTATTTTCCACTACTGGTTCAAAGTACAAAGTTACATCAGTAAATCTCCAAAAGTGTTTTGGACTATTATGACAGAAGACTGTTAAAGATAATACGAAGGCTTTTAACCTTTGTTACATGGAACAAAATACTATGTGAAAAATATGTTCCAAAGAGTTTTGTGTTTTCATTTCATTTTGAACAAAGTAGTTCATTTTGAACACAGTTGTGTTTTGAACACAAACCCCCTACTTTGTTTGAAACAAAAGGCAAAGTTAAACAGTTCACAGTGGCATATGTCTGTATGGACCCTGCTTCAGTGTTACTGAGCTATTTAGTTCTGCTCCTTGGAAATGCCTTGTAATAGTTGTTAGTCCACAAAATATTCTTCTGAAAACATTGGGGCTTTAGTTCAATAGAATGTAACAAGATTTTGTATTGCTGCCACTTCTAAAACCAGTGTTACCCAGGCAAAGCTGTCCACTGTTACCTCACCTCTCATGAGCACTTAAGTTCCAAAGCAAATACTACAATGCTTAAAATGGTGAACACACTGCTATAAAGACCAAAGACAGTAGTATCATGCACTACCCTGCTCCAAGTCTGCCAAGAAAATTAAATGTCAGTTCTGGTTATAACCAAGCATGGTGAAATGCACCTTCATGACAGAGAAGCAGCAGTAGGTAAAAGGTCTATGTTGCAGCACATTATCTTTTGGGAAAAAATCAGGTACAAACTTCAAGGGCTACCTCAGTTCTCAGATAAGATTCTGTTTGAGGTCTGTAAAAGAATCAGTTTAATAAAGAACTTGGTTCTAGCAATTGAAGGACTGTCTGGGACTGGAAACAACCATGAAAGAACAAAACTTTGAAAAAATCAGGAGTGTGCAGGTGTGACCCTTTGCCTCTGAAAATGCAAGAACTTCAAATAATTGTCCAGCAATTGTGAGGAATGGCGGGGTGTCTGTGTGTGCTTGTGTGGGCAGCTTACAGGGAGTATTGCACAACATGATGGAGTGGGGCGCAAAAACATGCAGCCCCGGCTGGCTGAGGTAGCTGAGATGCTGGTAGGCAAGGTAGCCAGCACAAAGCAATACGGGAGCACTGCTGTGATGTTACTGTTCTGGAAACCAGCTTGTTCACATTAAATTATGTGATAAAAGCTTATCTGCACATCCAGATGTGCAGGAGCAGAGATGATGGCAGGTGGCAGAACCCAAATAATATCCTGGCCCTGGCTGTTTCCAGGCATATTGCGGGAGCCATCAGACTGTCAAAGGCGCATGTCCATAAGTCCAGAGGAGCACAGTGGTGCAAAGGCAGGTGACAATCCAGATTAAGGACTCTAAAAAAGGGACATCAAATCCAGGCCCCTCCTAGGGCTGTCCCAGGAAAGCCTCAGCCCCACTGTCCAGGCATGAAATCCATCACCACGGGTCAACACTGGAGACTTGTACATCCAGATGCCAGCAACTGGGGACACTGGGATCCAAGGGCAGATACTGGGAAGACTAAATGTATAAGCCCAGTGGATGGAGGGATCCATGCTGTACACATATCTGCACAAATATATATTCTCAGTAGTGGACTTCCATGCTGCTCTGTCAGGCAGGGGAGCAGGATGTGTCTGTTGGTGCTTTCTCTGTTTGTGGGAGCGCTGTGTGTGTCTGTCTGTGATCTGTGTGGCTGGCCAAGTATATATGCATATATAGGTGTTGTACATGTGAATACTGTGTGCACGTGCCTGTGGGGGCTACATTTTTAGCCTCACTACTGGTTGGACCTGGGACATGAAGCCACAGCAGCCTTGCCTCTCTTGAGCCATCAGATCCAGCATGATGTGTTTTCCCCGAAGAGTTCAGACTTAGCTCAGCTATGCCTGGGTAACACTGCATTGTACCCTGGAGAAACTACTGCAGAAGCCAAACCTGCCACTTATTGTACTAGACACATCTCAGGTTGCACCCACTGACTGCTATACTTTAGGGTCACTCTGACTGCAACTCCAGAGAATCTGTTTTTACTAACTCATACATGTCCAGAACAAACATTAATCTAACCTGGAATAGTCTCTAGTGTATTGTCACCCACAGACAGAAAGGATAGCAAACAAATATATTCAATAAATATATAATTATACAGTAAATATGTCAGGAATATGAATTTTTAGAGACAGTTGCAATCTATGGACCACTGTTTGGATGTAGAGCTCTCCAAGTATGCCTGCCATGCCTAGAGGGGCTGGTTTCTATGGGCTTTTTAGATGAATTATGTAGTAAGCCACGTGCACTGACAGCAGAGAGGCACCCTAATGAGAATGCTCCAGAGGGGACCGTGTGTAATATTTGTTTCAGCAAGTTCGGGGAACATGCTGTACTTCTGATGTTCTGGTTTTAGAAAGGAGTATACAAATAACTGGAGTGCATCATCTTACAAGGAAAATAAATAAACCCCAGCCCTAAACCAAAGTAGCAAAACCTCTACCAAAACTGTTTCATTTTTTGAAGTTACTGTTATATTGAGTTCACTGATGGATCCTTAAAATTCTCCCATCTCTATCTAAAGCATGGTGCCTCCAAAGCCCGTTAGCTGAACTATCAGGGGTTGCAGTGGAGTGCTGGGATCTGAGATGGCATCTGAATTATCCATTCTAAAACTTTCTCAGTTTTTTTTTAAGTATTTGATGAGAGGGAGTGTCAGAGAAGCAGCTATGAGTTTGGAGGTGTGTTCAAAAGCTTTCAGTGTCCTCAGCTGAACTTCCTCCCTTTACTTGCAGGTGATAGCTCCAAATGCTTGGCTACGTCTGACCAGGAAGGCTTGCTTTCCAGCATTTTCAGAAGATATAATTTTCCTTCTGTAATTAAGGCCATGGAGGGTGTCTTTCCCTCTTCCTACAGTCCCCATCCTATGATGTCAGAAGGTATGGCACAGCCCTCTCCAACCCCTGACACAGACAGGGATGGTAAGGGGAAGCTCTGCCATTACCATCTTTTCAGAGGATAGGATCGTGTCAGGAGCACTTTCCCACCCTCCTTGTCTGTGAAGAGCTCTGGCACTCTCCCTGTTCAAGCCATCTTTTCCATGCGGTGGGTCTGAAGTCTCCCTCAAAATACCAAGTGTCTTTACTTCAGTGTATGCTATATGCTCCATTCCTTTCCCCATGCCCTCCTTTATGTCTCCTAAAACCTTATTATTCCCAGTAATCCTGATATGTTATGTGCCTTAGGAGTGCTCCTGCATCTTGGAGTTTTCCAATCTCCTCTTTCTATCCCACTCCTCTTGGGGATATGATGGAGATAGGGCCTACACCCACTTATTGTATACAGCACATTATATGATGACAATGCTCAGTTTTGATGGCCATTTGGAAGGTGGCTTTGTACCAGCTGCTCTGGGCTTGGCGCTCAGACCCTGCTGCAGGAAGGGCAGGGAGAGAGGCAGCCTCAGGCTTTCCATCTGTTCCCCAGTAAATAACCCACTGTTAGTGGGAGAGAAGCCATCCAAAATTTATAAATGTACGAACCAAAACCCCAACACAACTTTTTGATTGGGACTTCGAAAACAGTGCCAAGGTTAAAAACTCAAAGCACTCTGAGCAAAACCAAGGCAGAAGAGTCCTGGAGTACTTGAATTCTAGACTTCTTGTGGCCATGGTTACTGGCAGTTTAGGATTATACTAGAAATAATTAGTAATAAAATCAGTAAAAATGAAAAGAAGATCCTAACATTTGCCAGATTCCAGTTGAACTGATGAGCAGCTGGGAGCACACACAGCCCCAAGAAACAGAACTAGCTTTAAGAAACGGCTTGGGATCTTTCCTCCCTTACTGATGAGGAAGATCTGGATATCTGCAGCTTTTAAACTCTAACTATTGCTACTCATTTCATCATTCTGGCATGCTCCAGCTGAGGGCCATAAAAGCTCAATGATCATGGCTAATACAAATGCTTTTACGTTTTGCATTCATTAAGCCCTTTATAATTATTAAAGAATTAGTGAAAAACCAAGAAAAGTAACCAATAAAGGAAATAATTATCAAAATAGAAACTGACATAGATGAACCTGTGACAGGAGTGGGGAAATTGCACCTTGGTCCTTCTCATTGAGGATTTAAATCTAGTGGATCCCCTAGCATTTCCACTTCTATTTAGAACAGATGACATACACTGAATTTGCAGTGCTTATTTTCAGTGGCGGTACCTGCTGACTGCAAGTGCTTATTAACAGAATAGAGAATAGACTAAGATGTTCTAGCAACACAGGAGTAATGAACATGGGTGGAGGGAGGCAAAGAAAGGGAAACAATGAACTAAATAAACTTCAATCCTCAGTTTCACAAAGCAGCCACGGAAAAGGGTCTGGATGTAAAGAAGTGGATGTAATAGCGAAATTGGGATATACCAACCGCTTTACTCTTGCAGAAGACCAGAATATACAAATATCAGCCAGGACTGGCTATATTGCATGTGTCAAGTATTGTTTATACAAAATTATGTTTTTGGTTTGGATTGAAAGGCAAAGTAATTGAAAAATACTTTATGATTGTGAAATAAGCTGATATTGAAGAAAACGGAAGAATACCAGTGACTCACCTCTTCCTTCTGACAGGCTTTATCTTCCTTGTGCAGAGCCAAGGAATGCACCCATGCAATGAAAGGCTACACATTTAACCTTCCCTTAGAGGAAGATAAATTGATGATGCAGAAGCTGCATGACAGGTCTGACACTAACAAATTTCTGGTTCATTTTCAGCCAGAAGGCTAGTCAAAATGCACATTATCAAGAGCACCACAGGTTTCCATTGGTCTGCTAGGAATTGCATCTATTTTAAGGAAAATAAATCTAGCTTTTCCAGTGAACAAAACACAAAAGCTATCCTAACAGAGGACCCCACTACAAATTTCTGAGGCCATAGCTTCATTGTGGAAAACCATGTGCTCCATTTCAGTTTTGGTAGGTTATAAAGATAATCAAAGGGAATCCAGTTCTTTTGGAGGCAGAATTGAACTAATTTTTAATATATACATTTTTATAACATTATGCAAGGAAATATGACATATTGTTTTGCAAAAAGTTTAGTTAATAAAAAAAAGAAGGAAAAGCAGAGAACAGCTGAAGATGTAAGAGCTAATATTCTCTGTGTGTCGATGACATTTATTCTTATGTAAGTATTTCAGTGACAATCCATTACTATATTTGTTATATGGAAGTATAAGCTTGCTCAATAATGTCCACTCTGGGTCTGCATGTAACACAATGGAGTAAGAACTGACACGGCATTGATAACTACATAATTCTGTGTGGTACCTAAGATGGGAGGGAGGCATCAGAGAGATTCATCAATCAGACTTTTCTTTCTTTCTAATCAACCATTTCTATCTGTTCTTACCTTGTACACAGAAGAGCCTTCCTATCCAGAAACCTCTGCTGAGTACTTTATTGAATTACATTCCATTTTTAATGTAATACACAAATAATTTTCTTAATAGTCCATGAATTAGCTTTGAAAAAAACCAAACCCTTTTCTATACAGTGTTGTTTCAGCTAAGAGTACCAAGTGTCTGTTGTCAGAAGATTATTGTCTGACACTAAAATGTAAATCCGCTGGATAATGGTATATGGCCAAGTAAGTATATTGTGGGCAAGACATTCAGGTTCAAACTGTAATTCTTAGGTATGTCCCTTTACTTGGAGTTACAGTGGAGGTCTAGAAGGCTACAGGGCATATTTAATTTGTATTAATCATGTTGGATGTCCTTAATTTTTGCATCTTTGGCACAATCTCTGCATCCTGCTTTTCTCCCAGCTGTCAAATACACCTTGAAACTACTTTCCAATACCAGTGTAACAGGACCATAATTATGCGCTTACTACATTAAAAAAAAAAAAAAAAAGACTGTACTCTAAATTAGCACTATATTTGGTATACTTCCTCCCCAGCACCTCCTGTGCCTGAGCTCTGATGGCCATTCTTTAGAAGAAAGGCACACCAGGTGAGGTGTGTTCTTGTACCTGCACAGCCAGTATGCCACTGTTGGCACTTAAACAGCTGGCAGTAAGTCTAAGAACAGCCTCAGGCAGAGCAAGGTCCTGACACAGAGTATGTCACCCTGACATTGCACACCCTGGAAGCCTTTTTGTCATGGAGGTAGATGACAGAGTACTGATGTGGAAGCTCCTGACCTAGTCCTAGGCAAAACGTACTTTGGCTGAAAGTGTGCAGCATTAATGAAAGTAAGCAAATTCCCTGTCAAAGCCAACTGCATTTCTTTCCTTTTCTGATGTGTAGTACATACTTCTTTTCCAGGCTTTTTGTTTAGAAAAGTTGAACAGATGTTTACACAGACAGTGGAGAAGAGACAACAAATACTGTTTTAGGCTTTAAAGGCAGAGAGATCTTTCAACCTACTTCCTCATATTTTGTGTCATGATAAACTAATATAAAGTATATTTCAGTATTTAATTCTTATTCACATGACTACAAAATGTTCTCCTATAACAAGGTTTACTTATGAGCAGATCAACTAATGTAACACATTTTTCACAGTGGGACACAGTAACAGCACATGTTAATGAAAAGTTTTTATGTAATGTATAATGCTGCAAGCTGTGTCATAATGTGGGAAGTGATTTAGCAACTCGCTACACAGACAAAAGGCTGTAGATTTTAATTTTCTCCCCACTGAGCAACCCACCATTAATTTATATCATCCTTCAAAGCTACTACTACACATGCACAGTGCACACAATCATCAAAAATTAGGGTTTTAAAGGAGATGGAAAAAAGTATTTACAGGAAAATCATATTCATGGATAAAATAAATGGCAAAATAGAGTCTGCACTTGCTCATCTTTTGACTACCCCCATGGTTTCATGTTCCAGATGCTTCCAAATAAATGATCCTGTTTATCACCAATTTATGTTGATTGCACAGACTGTAGCTGGAACTCTGAGTAATGACCCTAATCACTACAGCTGATCTTACCTCTTGTATTCAAAAAAATGTAGCTGTGGAATAAGGGAGTACTGAAGTAATTTACTAAAGCAACTACAGCATCTGTTTGAGTATACTACCCTTTTAAGTAAATAAGCAATTTTTTGTCACTTAAAAATACTTTTTTTGCTTGCCAAATCATACATATACAGACACACACATATCTCGGGAAACAGATATAGACACATATGTATGTGTCCTCACATCTGCTGTTTTCCTTTTTCATAGTGATATGCTTCTGATATTATTTTTTAAAAAAAGATAGTTAAGTAAGCAATACTGATGCTGAGCAAATTGTTTTGGTACTATATGCTCGTATCTAATACCTCCCTCTTCTTTGCACCAGCAATGGTCCCATAACCCTGGATTGCACTACTCTGCCAAAGAGCCTGTCTTGCACTTCTGGGGTTATCTATAAGCCTCTCACCTTCAGCCCCAAAAACACCTGCCCAGCAATGGCATTTTGGAAGGAGTAAAGTTTTCACAAGCATAGTCAAATTCTTTTGTTTTTAACAACATTGATAGTTCTGTAGCTATAATTTAACTGGATGACAGAGTGAGTTACTTTTTCCTTTTTCTCTTTTAAATAGCAAACCCACGTTCATGTTCGCAATATACATAACAAATCTCTGGCAACAAGATGTCACTGTTTTAGGGAACTTCTCATTAAACAGTTCTCTGAAACTCTGGTTTGACCCTGACATTTTGCTGTCATATCTCATTATGAACTTAGTTGCGTATTTGTGGTTGTTAATAATCCCTTTCTGCCTGTTTCACCAGGAATGCCTTCCAAGTTTCTCTCACTTCACAAATTCACTGGTTTGGATTTTATTTCATCTATTGTTTTAGCTTTCATTTTTTCAAGTTTAGATGAATTCTGCTATTGCTATTGCAACTCTTACGTCTGATCTTGTTAGATCATTTTGGGTTGGTTTTTTGTTTTGTTTTGTTGTTTTTTTTTTCTCATTTGGTATTTTGCACAAATTCTTTCCTAAAGAACTCAGTCTTACATACACACAAATGGTGTTCTCTGTGTTCATGTTTTATTGAAGGGGTTAAAACAATCAGACCCAATTTTAATCACTGGAAAAGCTTAGTAGGTCATTGAAGGCACCTGTGATAAATTATCATGAACTATCCTTGTTACAGATTCATCCAGCTTACAAGCCATGTGTCAGGGCTATCATGTGAGTTATTTTACTTCTTAAGGCAGACAGCATTGTTATGCTGAAATGCCAAGGATATTTTACTTCTGTAATAGTACATTTTATACTAGAACTGGTTACAAATCCTACCAGCATTTTGTCTTTAAAGTTACTTATTTTCTTATCTTCTGGAAGCAGAGCAAAATAAATATTCAGAGCTATATTTGAACCTTAGGCACAAGAATGGGATTCCACTGTTGTGTCCTTAGACCAATGTCTCTTTGGAAGTACTTTCCCTATATGGCTGTACAGTTGCAAGCATGAGAGATTTGAGGTTTGAAATTTTGAGTCAAAACATGTGGGCTTAGTTTTCATCTTGAACATTTGAGCTTCTGCCTTTTTTCAAGGACAGCTGAATCTAGACTGGCAAAATGGCAACTGCGTTAATCTTGCTGTTAACTGATACTGGTTAATCAGACAAATATGAGTTGTATAACTGCACTTTTTTTCTTTCTCTTTGAGGTCCTGAAGGTAAATTTTGAATTAGTCTGGTGATGCTTTGCTTCTGGGATACTGCTGATCAAAATTCATTCTGTGAGGGCTGCCAGAAGCCAAAGACAATGGTAAAAACTACTTTACTGTCTACATCCTGGTTGGCCCAGGGTGGCAGAATTGTCTTGCTGACTCACCCTGCCAACAAGTAAAGTGCAGGTTTATTTCTGCTGACTCACAGAGGATGACAAGAGGCATTAGACTTTATAATTCTAGGATTAAAAATAAGGTAAGAAAAAAAGTTTTTAGAAAATGGAGAGTTGCATATTCATTGAGAGTGTCAGTAGTGCTCCTACCTGATTCACAAATTGAAAGACTGTGTATATATGTATGCATATATATGAATTTGCCCCTCTGCCCCTCAAACCCTAGCTATTATATATTTGAATTTTGTTCTCCATCACAATTCTTAAAACAAATGTATAGCGCTTGTCGCTGACCCCAGCAGCTAGATTTAAAAGGAAATCCTCAGTATGGCAGAAGCCATCAGCAATATATGCAGGCATAAATATAACTTTTTAATAAAAAATTTGGAGATTAGATTTAAAACCTCTTAATGCTTTTTAAAACTGAACACAATGCCATTTCAATATGATACAGCCTAACCTCTCCTAGAGATCATCTCACTCTGCCTGTAAGAACCTTATAAGCATACTGTTTAAACCATGTAAGCTAACACATTTTTGAGGTTACAGCTTCTCTCCGTCAATAAAAAAGAAGTGTTTATATTATCTTATTGACACTTCTTCGCTGACTTTGGTGGGTAGAGACCCCTCTCAGAGGACATAACTGTGTGCATTACACAGGTGCTTGGGTAGACAATAATTTCTGGATGGACAGCTATAAGGGCAAGCATCACAAAATTCAAAGTTCATCAGTGAAATTATTCTGTATCCCCAGAGCAGTAAAGTGATGTATAGGAAATATGAGAAGAATAAAGCACTTCCTATGTGCTGTTCCAGAAACGAAAACCTACAACTGCAAGCAAGTGTGAATGAATGTGTTGAACAGCAGGTCTTTCTAAGGCACAGAGTGGAGGAAATGACTGCACTTTACCAGAAAGTGTTTCCAGTGTGGACATAACTGCATCCACAAAATTGTGTTTTGCCCTGGAATGTAATAAACTATCATGCACTGCCAACTCTGGTCCTATAGCAAATCAAAATAAAGCAGTAAAACTTTTGCCCATATAACCACATCCCTCAGACATTTCTCTTGGCAGAGCTAGACAGGCTGAGTCACAGCTCCTCACAGCTCTGACACAGATGGGCTGGCAGAGGTCTTTTTGGGTGCAATTCTTCTGGTCTGTTCTAGATAACTGCTTTAGAATGAGATGAGTAACAGCGAAATGTCTTGTTTCTTGCCATTGACTAGAAGGGATCCTCATGCCTTTAGCTTGGATATGGATGTCTGCAATGTATAAGCTAAATTTATACTGAGGAGTCTCACCCATAGCTCTGGTTGCTGTCAAGGTCTCCCAGGGTTACAGAACTCACTGAAAGAATACAAGATTTGTCTGCAGAGTAACAGTGTCAGGTGAGGGTTTCCTATACACCTCTATTTCACAGCTATAACTAGCAAACATCCAAGCAGACTTATACCAGAGACAGATTTCTGCAGTTATAACACTCCGGAGATAGTTTAACTAATGAACTTACTTAAGCTTTCTTGTTATGAAACATTTCTAGCAAAGGCTGATCCCCTAAAGGCTTGTTCACTACACAGGACTTAGGTTGTGGCAGACTATGAGGACAGCTCTACACTACACTGTGAGTGTGTCGGGGAGATAACCGTGTGTGTTCCTACACTGAGCAGCAGAGCTGAGAAAGGCTGAAAGGGAGGAGTGATGTGTCTGAAACAACTGATGGTATTAACAACCGCGTACGACAACAAAGAGACGCCATGGTTACCTTCATCTAGGAAAATTCCAGGATTTCACTGAAGCTAAATTCCACATAGCAACATTTGAAAGTGAGGTCTCTGTTGTTCACAGCTGAACGGGAAGTTACAGCAAACCTGGCTTCACTCATACATTCCTTTGCCAGCATCTGATGGGACTAGAGCAAGAAATTGCTGGATATAAAACCTTTACACCTCAGAAACTTCATGTGTGCTGCTCCGAGCTCCTGTAACCCTATAGGCATGGGGGCTGCAGGTCAGAGTCACAAGAGGAATTCAAGTGGTTTATTCCTAACTCTGCCAAATTTTACTGTGGTCTGAGCCAAATTTTACTGCTGCCTGAGTATACATCCTTCTTCGCAAGATTTGCCTAGAACAGCTAAAAGGTCATCTCCAGACTGTTACCTAGCAGGACGACTTTATTGATAGCCCTGCTCACAGATACCAGCTGTCCTCTGTAAGTAGGCTTTTGTGCTGTGGATGGTGGACTTGCAGACTGGGGAACTGCCAGTGGGACCCACCAAGTGGTAAAGAGAAGGTCAGTGGTACTCTATTAACAGACAGAAAAGAAGGAATTTCAAGCAGGCAGTTCATTCTCCTCAGGGCTTGTATTCAAAGACACAAATGATGACTACCTCTCAGACAGACAGTCCATAAAAAGGAATGTATGCAATCCAAGGCTGACCTGAAGCACAGATGTGGGAGGACTGAGAGAGGAAGCAGGATGAACTGCAATGTGACTGAACTGATTTCCTTTCTCCAGGGCCACAGAGCCCCTGGGGAACATGCAGAAAGCTTCCAGAGAAACAGGGCTTGTCCCATGGACCTAGTGCTTCCCATGGCAATCCCATAGCCTGCAGGGGAGCATCGATAGTTTCAGACTTCCACACAGAAGAGAATTTGGACAAGGTTTAAATCTATATTCTCTTTTCCCATTTGTCACAGCAGGGCTGAATAGAGCATTTCATAAACACATTTTAACTTCCACCCTCTGGACATCTGGCAGAGGAAGGACTTAGAATGGAGGAGAGGATATGACTGAGAAAGAAATTATGAGTTATCTGAAACCCATCCAGTTAAGTAAAATGAGGTGTGCATAAACAGATGCTAAGGGATAATCAAGTACCTTTTCTAATATTTGTGGCAGATAATCCTGAGTCTGAAGTACCACACTGTCCTTAAACAATTTAGAATAAGAAGATAATCAGATAAAAAATAGATACCACTGAAAGTAACACAAAAGGTCCTATTGATTTTCTGTAAATTGCATGTTACATATTTATATCATGTGCGAGTGCACGAGTCTGAAAGAAAAAACACATAGTCCCAATCTTACTAAAGTCCAGAACAAATATGCTATGTTTTTGTTAATATAATGTAATTGCTAAATTAGAAAATCTTTCCTCCCTCCCCTCAATTTTGCCTTGAAGGTTTTTCTAAAATTTTTACATAGCATTAGAAAACCATTGGATTCTAAACAATGGCTGCTTAAAGAGAAATCTGATGAATAACCAGCATTAAACAAAAAGAAATGCCTAAAGGCAGAAGACATCTATAAATTATATAAATCCTTAGTATAGCCAAAACTCAGTTTGCTGATTCACTTCCCACTTAGTCACACAGAACAAAAATAAATATTTAAAAGCAAGATAAATTAAGAGCATGCTCTCAGTCAGTGTAAAAAAAAACAACCCTTGAATATAAACAACTCACCTGAAGAGAAGAGATACATGAGAAGGAGGTAGCTGCTACATTGCACACCGAAAGGGAGCTGGGCCTACAGCATATATAAGCAATATGCACAAAGCCATCTTTGGCTGCTTTCAGGAGAGAGGCAGGGGTGCTGCAGGAAGATACCACAGGATCCTTATATGGAAAGAAGACAGTGTGGCACAGCATGCAAAGCAGGATGAATTAAACGTGCTGATTAAATGAACAGCTTGCTTTTTGTACTTGAGTGAAGTTCAAAGCTTTCTGGCCAACCACTGTAAGCATACCTAGCAATCAAATAAATTAGTTATGTTATAAAACCCTCATGCAGGGAAACAGTAGGTAATGCAAAAATGATCTCTTTATGTGTCTCTGTCCCTCATCTTTGTTCGGGGCTTTAAAAAGAATACGTAATACTTTTACATGCAGGTACAAAGGCTAAGGGATCTGTGTGTGTATATGTATATATACACCACTGTAGAAGGAAATTGAGGACAATGCCCTCTACCCTGACCCTTGAAAGATGGCACAAGCAGGTTTCTCCAAAGTTACACTTCAGGCATGCTGTACGCTCATTCCTCGTGTGCAGGTCTTTAGCTAAGGAATTTGTGTGAAACAGCCAGTGTTATCTACCCTGCTGAGTGTGTGTCGCCAATCAGCAGGACACCTGCACTCTAATTGTGATCATAACAGAGTCTTACTGCTACAGGAAATACACATCAGTGGGTAAGGTGACACAGGTGTGTCCTGAGGACTCGCGGTAAATGGCAGGAGGTCTAATACCTTTGATTAAAGAGGTCAAAGGAAAAGCAAACACATCATGACTTTTAATTCTTAGACTGAGGACAAGAGGAAGAGAAGTAATTTTACTTGCAATCTGAAGTGTTTCTATATAAACCACTCACAATTACTACATGTAGCATCCTAGCAGATCTTGGTTTGGTTTGGTTTTTTAGCAATGTGTTTTATGCTGTAACACTTCAAAGTTGATGGCAATGATTTTCAGAGAAAGGACATCTAAAATTTGGCATCACACTGTCCTGAGCTTTGAATTCAAGTGCTGAGTTTTACTAAATTAGGTTGGTTGTTCAGGTGCCTCCATTTTTGGACTGGCAATTAGCATAGTCACAGAACGGTTAGAGCTATGCTCTGCTTGATCTCCCATAGATATACCAAATGGTGCAAACACTAAACCATCCCTTTCTCAGCTTGCCACAAGCCACGAGAACTGCAAGCCTCTCTTTTTCAGTGCTTCCTAAGGGTCTCCAGAACAGTCTGTGATATTTAGACATCAGATGCCCACATACTTGACCTTGATGTAGTCTTGACATGATCTGGCTCATTCTTTCAGTACCAAAGAAAACAAAAGTAAGAAAGCTGTTGTTCTTCCTCTGAAACCTCAGATTACTGCTTGTGGTTGTATTCCTTCTGTGCAAAGCCCCTCATGTTTCCCATATTTCATGATGCCACCAAGCCTCACCTCTGCCTTACTGGTAACTCCAGCCCAGATGGCCAGCATGTTTCATTATTCTAATAGTAACCTCCACACATCCTCCCAAGCTGTCCTTTGTAAAAAGCAGCATGATATTATCCCCCTTTAAATCTCTGCTGAAAAACAACCTGCGTAGTGATCTCTCTGTTTAATGAGTAGCCAGCTGACATGCTGTGAATGAAGTTACTTCACTAATTCACTGGTCCACTGGTATTCTGTGTTTCTTTGTGTCGCCTTTATCTTTTTTCCTTATGCTTCTGCTCGTTTTTTACTTATACTTTTTTGGTCAGGGATTTTAAATTATTTTTTCTGATATTCATGTATAGTGATTAACACAATAGTGTGCCACATACTCCCTCAGACTTGGCAGTAACAGAGAGAGCTACAAACATGGAAGGAAAAGCCCAAGGACTAAGCCAGACAACAGGTTAGAACAAAGCATATGGGGTTACAATATAGTATTGGTTTGTACCTGTCTCACTCATTTGAACTGGGGCCAAAATAGAGCCAAGTGATGAAACCAAAACCAAACCTCAATGCTGGAGGAAGACATGAGAATATTATGAACTGATACACATGAAGAACTCTGGCTCCTGTTGGCTTCTACTCTGCTCAGGGCAACAGGACACTGCATGCATATTTGTGAATGAAAATCATATGACACCTGAAAAATATAACAAATTTCTCCATCACGGAGAAACAGCTGTGCTAAAGGCTTAATGTCAGTTAACTGTGTGCACTAAGGAAAAAACAAGAATGATATTAAAAGAGCAAAATATCTATATTTAAAGTTACTCCTAATTATTGCTATAATGGCAGAATGATGTAGGGCACTTTACAAGCATCATGAAATACTCCCCCCAGGTCATAGCACTCTGAGGCTTTGGTAATAAAATAAAAACAGAATATAAACTCTTTATGTTTATTGTACTTTCAGGTATTTTATGTGTCATTCTACAAGGTCTAAAAAAATAGCATTTCTTTTGCACAAAAACTTTAAAAGAAAAATTTTACTCAGCTCAAGTACTCAGAAAAAATGTTTTCTATTAAGGTCAATAATTGTTTTCCTCTTAGTTGTGAACCGGTTGGTTGACATAATTTGGACTGTTAAAAATTTTTTTTAAGAAGCTTGAGGATTTGGGCACAGGAAATCCTGGTCATCTCTCTGTTTTTCCTGCTGGAGTTTTAGTGTAACAGATTAAACATGCTGTGCCTCAGATATTTACATTGACAGCTATGTATAAGCTTATCTGACGATGAACTGTGGTTCTGGGCTGTGAGCTGGTTGAGGTGCAAGTACATGTTTTGTTCTGCTGAGTTGTGGATAGCAGCAGTAACATGAAGGAAGAGTAGCTAGAGGTAGGTGAGGCAGGGAAGCAACATCACAGGCTATTGCAGCTGTTTGTGTAGTAAACACAAGTAGTTCAGTACAGTACAAGCACTAAAATATCATAGATAGGAGCTGGTTAAGAGACACAAGACAAAGAAGGAAAGAAACCTAACATTTAATTTGGTGAAAAAAAGAGCAGCAAAGCCTCCAATTTTTGTGAAACAGTAAAAATAGCATTCTGAAAAAGAAAGTAAAATGAGAACACATGGACAAATCCATGTTAGATAGTCAGGACGGAAGATGAACGAAAAATTTCTGCAGGAGTACAAGGGATCTAAATAAAAGGACAGTTAAGGCTGCTAAATTTTAGTGCTGATACATCTAAAACATGCACATTAGAAGGGATAATCTGTGCTACTCATCTTCTCTAATGAACTACTTCTGAATTAACTACAATCACTTAGGAAAAACCTCAAGTGTCATTGCAAGCTGCTTAATGAAAACCAGTGCTCAATATGCCATAACAGTTAAATAACCAAGCAAAATGTTGGCTGCATGCATAACACAATTAAGAAGAATACTAAAATCTCCTTCTTACCCAAGGTTATTAGCTAAATTTATGGTTTTGTAGGCAGGATTTTTTGTGTTGGTTGATTTATTTTTTAAATTTTTGTATGTGAATGTCACACATATCTTTGATGAAATTTTCTTATATACAAAAAATGTGCTCAAAGCTGAGGTCACAATAAAAATTAAGTAAGAAATCATAATTTTTCTCACAGTTCCCAAACCTCATAAAGCCATCCTATTACCCAAATAAATTTCTGTACAAAGAACCTGCATTTTCTCAGAGAAGCCCATTTCATGTTTTTTTTTCTTTTTCTTTTTTCTTTTTTAGCTTTTTCTCTGTCTTCTGTCTTTAAACACATGGAATAGGCTCCATCTTACCTAACCTCAGACATTTACAGTGTAAATATTCTTGTCTGCAGATCGGTCACTGCTGACTCCCTCAATGGAGAGAGAAAAACAATTTTAAAGCACAAATCACAAAACCAATTTTAGATGTCTGTCTTAGGATGAGACAAATTATGAGACAAAAATGCTCAATTCTCTGCACTCACTGTAAACTGAGCCTAAAGTAACTAACACAAGGCAGATGCTGAAAACTTGTCAGGTGAATGCCAGCTTTACAGATCATCAACATATCATGATCCCAGCTCAATCATAACTTCTTTTTTTGTTCCCCAAAATATTGCATGTAATATACAAGAAGGAGTAGAAAATGTCAACTTTTTAACTAGCTTTTTCCAAAACAGGAACTTTTACTGGTTCTTGCATTTGTTCGTAAAGACATACGGTCATCATATCAATAGCATAGTTTCACCTGACCTTCATCATAAAAAAACCCCAAATCCCAATACATAGATTGCAGAAGCTTGCTTGGAACAAGATGCTCAGTTCTAGTCACTCTGGCACATAAATTTATAAGCAAAACCAACTTTGAGATAGAAACAAGACTTGAGAAGATGCATGCTGCATGATATGGAAATTGGAATTTTTATGTCCTGTGAACTGTCAGTGTCCTATGTACCTGAATCATATGATGGCTTCATTTACTTTTTTTTTTTTTGGTTCAGACAAGTGAATTTATTAGTTTCACTGACAAAAGCAAACTGTTCAGTTATTTTTGAAATTTTCAAAAAGTAGTAAAAACTATTCTGTCATCTTATAGTGGACTGCACAACAGAGTAGACTCAGCTGCCTGGTACTTAGATGAAAGCCTGTCCTGACGTTTAAGGTGTCTTAGATGTAGGCTAAGTTTACATGACCAATTTAAGGCACGTGAACACAAGAAGCTGAAAGTGTTCATCCAGTTGGCTGTAACTGATGGATGGAAATAACAACAACAACAAAAAAAAAGTAGTTAATACATAGCGGATGGAAGCCAAACTTATCTGAGAAAAACATGTAAGACTTACAGAATTGTAGGTCTCAGGGAAGAGTATTTAAAAATAGTTTTCCCAGATGTCAGCCTTTTACATGAAATTAATTCTGTTCTTCATGCTCACCATCCAGTTTTTCCTGTTACATTCAATAATGATTGCCATACACAAAGTGGAGATGTCTGTTCCAGTGCAGCACTAAGTAAATCAAGGCCTTCTGATAAATGAAGATAAGAAGGATGCTTTTAACCCTCCCATAGCCAAATAGTTCTTACAAGAAACCAAAGCACTGAAGGGACAAATTTGCAAATAGTTGTAGAATGGGCTGTTTCAAAATCTTTGAATCCACTCACAAGAGGAACCTGATGTTCTCTGAAGATGCTAGGAAGGACAGCTTGAGAACTTGGTGATATAAGAGCTAAAGGGCATGAAGTTAGTCAGTGTTTTCTTCAGCTGTCTCACATAGATAGCTATGGGGTCAGAGAAACACAACAAAATCCATCCTGCAGGGACTTGTTGAGTGCCAGATTACTTTTAGAATATTTTACAACAAATAAATTAAATAGTTGGAGAAGGCCCTCCTGATTTAACGTTTGTGTAAATAGACAAAGTATGCTTACTTTTTTGAGATTGTCAGTCCTTCCCTTTATAAATATTTGTAACAATGTTGTACATTTTAAACATATCTATCTGTACCCTGCCTTACTGTGGCTTGAATTTAGAGTCATTCAAGGCAATCCAGAACTTTCTCTGCAATTTTCAAATATACCGAGCAGCTTAATAAAATTAACACCTTTGCATATTGATGACTCTCTACTTATGTCTTTACACCACTACATTTACAACAATATTTGTATTATTCCTTGTGAATGCTGGAAATTTTGGGTTTCGATTTGTGTATAAAAATGAAAAACTTGCTTGACTTCCCTGTTTTTCAGTTTTGACACTACTAGTGATTTTACTAATCATGCAAAGAATTAGGGAACAGACAAATGCATAAATAAAACAGATCTTCTGTAGGAGGACTAAGCTATTTTGAGATTAGTGTTTTGATATAACATATGTAGTCTTTTTTCCAAAATTATTTTTGTTTAGTTATGGCATTCTACACAGAGAAACTGAGGGAGGTAGAACTGTTAAGTAGTATGAAGAAAGATATGGGACCAACTTCCAAATCTGTCATAATGGGTATGTAAAAATCTTCCAGCATTTTGGATGAATTATCTTTGTTAATCAGAAATGGATGGAAAGTTATGCAGACCTACAGAGGACTGCTCAGAAGTGTAGGCAACACACACTAGTCAAGGCACTGTTGTCCTCCCCACACCCATCACACATCAGTACTTTGTGATACTCCTCAGCAAGAGGCTTTGAAGTCAGTCATCTCAAAGGTTTACCACTGTGCCAAGAATTTGTGTACAGAAGTATGACCATTTTTCCTAGTCCCAGTGAAAATTCAGTTTTATTACATGAATTTAACCCATTTATAGTTTTCTGTGCAGAATATCTGCTCATATAAAATATAAAATTCAGTGAATAGGGTCATTTTACAATAAAAAATGCATATTGATTCACATAATAGCAGAGGATGTGACTATCAGTCACTCAGTTAAACAGTTGTTAATTGACCGTTCAAATACAGTACAGAGTTCATCATTCACCCAATTGTATATGTGTCTCTGAAGACATAAATTCGTCCTAAATTTAGGTGGAGCATTAAGACAATTCTTTGAATAAGTTTGCAGTAACTATATTTTGGAAGGAAAGACTAAATCTGTCCGAATCTTCCAAAGGACTCTAAGAAGCTTAGTTATAAAAGCTAGCATTTTCCATCAGAAAATTATTTGGTTCCTGAGGAGTAAAGTCTGAGACACAGAATATTCCAGGTGAAAAAAATACTAACCGAATGCATAAGGAAAGCATCTACAGAATGTCAGCTGCACACAGGCAGACTGCCCAAGGAGGTAATATCTCTTATTAGGCTTAGCGATAGCTGGGAAAACAGAAAAGCTTTCAGCAACATATATCCTTCTTTAAGTCCCAAGGAAAAAAAGTCTAAAATCTTGTGTCTTTATTCCAGCTGTATTATTTCGTCCAATGAAAGCAGATTTCATTTGTGTTCAATTGTAACCTGACTTGACTAAGGAGTGATTTTGAAAGTTTCCTTGTCTAAGGTGGAGAGGAATCTAAAAATTGGGTTTCTGGTGCAGTGTAACAAAAGTGCTTAGCTCCCTTATATGTTTTCCAGAGTACCCCCAAAATAGGGGAATATATCTGCACAGAAACTGCATTTGTGGAAATGCTTTCAAGCAATTGGTGATAAGCAGAAAGGAGTTCCTACCTGAATCCTTCTGATTCTGTAGGAATCTGATTCTTGTGGGAAGTAAGATTTACATCTCATAACATTTGGGAGGGGGATATAAAAAGAAGAAAATTCAAATAAGAATTTCTATATATGCATTAGAATAAGCTGAAAATAAGGGGAAACATAGGTGGGCTGACTTAGTGGGGAAGATACGATGGCCTGACAAAGTCCAAGTGTTTGATATCCTGTACTTAATACCTCATTCAGTCTTTAAAATAAAGATTGGTTTTCATGCATAATTCAAGTTTAAGAACAGGAGAGAAATGCTTGCCAAAATAGCAAAGATATTAATGAATGTTCAGGCAGTGTAGACATATTTAAGTCAGCAAAGCCTGATGTTTCCTAAGGCATTAAGCAAACTGTTGAAGTAATCTCTAAACTAGTAGTGATTATCTTTGAGTACTTATGGAGTAGGTCCCAAGGAATTAAACATAGGAAAGCTTAGAATACATTAAAAAAAAAAAAAAAAAAAAAGAAGAGAGAGAAAGAAAATAATAACAAAACAAAACAAAACACAAACCAAACCAAAACAGAAAAAGAGTTAAAAGCAGAAGCTGAGGAATTATAGACCAATAAGTCTACTTAATGCCTGAAAATATTTAACACCAGAACAGTTTCCTAACTCCTTAGGTATAACAAGTTCATAAGACATAGCCACCCAGATGTTCATAAGACATAGCCACCATAGATGTGTTACTGACATTGCTATGCCAGTAACTAAGAATGTCAGACCAATTTGGCTGCCTTCATTGATAGGCTAACTAACCTGGCAGGTACAGGGGAGAATATGAATGAGATCGCTCTTGATTTTAGGAAGGTTAACATCAATTTTTTATGCAGTAGGAAAGGAAATATGCAGAAGATAAACTGGACAAAATTAAAATCTGCCCTCAGATTAGTTACGAATGATTCACTGTCAGTCTGGAAAGGCACTCTGAATATGGGCTGTTGATATGTCTCTATCTACTGCTGTATTAATGACTTGGATGACAGAATAAGGAAGCACTGATCAAATCTGAAGACACCAAGCTGGAGGGGAATATTTGCAAGCACTTCAGAGAATGGGATCAGAATTCTAAATGTATATGATAGACTGAGGGCGCAATCTGGAGTCTGGTATGAAATTTAGTACAGACAAGTGCAAAGGGCTACCTTCTGCAAGAAGAGAGGAAATGCAAAAATATGAGCTTCAAAATAACTGACTTGGTCGTGTTTCTAAAGAAAAGGAGTCTGGAGCTGCAGTGACCAAAAACTGAGTATGGGTAACACAGTGACCAGAGGAATCTGACTCTTGGCAGAGTTAAGAGGTGTTATAAAGGAGAAGGATTATTCACTCTACTCAGCATTTGCAGGGCTTTTGCTCTTTTTTGCGTGCTACACTTTAGGGCAAGTTAGGAGGATTACAGAGGACAGAAACAAGATCAGAGGTTTAGAAACTTGTGAACAAATATTAAAGGATTATAATGTAAATTTAGAAAGGGTGTTAGAAGAAGCAACATAATAACAGTACACTAATACTTAAAAAAACCAAACAGATACAGAGAAAAATAAATCATTAACCTCATCTGGAGACAAGTTGGATAACCCATGAGAAATTGTGAGCAGTGAGAGTGGCCCATGAGGAATATCTAGCACAGGGCTAGACACTCTTCTGGGGTTCCCACAGTGCCCGTTGGCAGAGAATATTTTGATGTCATGCTGTGTCTTTCTTAGTGATGTACTTGACAGGCTTGGCTGACTATGGTTCTGGATACCCTTTTCTATGGCAAATCAGTTTGCTGCACTTATTAGTCAGCCAGACATACATCAGCATTCCTCTTTGTGCTTTGCAGGTGTGCTATGTACACTCTATTCCAGAGAAAATTAATTTCTATGCATTTTGGTGCCACGTTTGAAAACATGATGAATCTCTAAACTTCCCAGACTGTCTAAGTCCCTTTATTATGAAATTCTAACAGAAGATGAAGCCAAGATATTTGACACAAAATGAGAATCCACACTCCAAGAATGGAATGATGTGTTAATGTGGGTGAAACCACTCAAATCCACCCAAAATGTCTTTATCCATGAAGAGTTATTAAATGAATAGCTATTTAGCTCACTAGATAAATACTGTGTCTTTTACATTTTGATCCTGAACTTCCACAGAATTTTTAGATGACTTCTTCATGGAACAGTGAGAAATCATAAGTCCAAAACAAAATAATAGCCAGCCTAGGATTCAGCACTTTTAACTTCAGCCTCTGAAGGCCTAGGCATCCATTCTCAGTCAGTTGCTTTAGCTCCTTCCACAGTCAAAGCAAAGGCACAGGACTTAGCAGAGGGCAGTTCATTCCACTGTATAATGACTGTGAAAGTTTGGTAGATTAATTTCCCCTCCCAGGTTCTTATTTCTCTTATTATAGAGCTTTGGTGACCACCTTAGACTAATACCTAAAGTTGGGAGAGGTTGACTCTATTATAATTAATTGAGCATATTGCTTAATCATCTATACTTACACAGATCTGAAGGGTCAAAGACATATGAACATTGATTAATATGCAATAGATATAGAAAGTAAACAGACTTTTAATAGGTTGAAGATTTTAAGAGGCTAGACATGAAGAGACAGAGAAAATTAACTTTGGACTAGAAATATAAAGAAACATCAAAGGTAAAAAACATCCAGCAGGGACCTGAGCAATTACCAAGACAAACGTTTACTGACAAGCCCCAAAACTCCCCAAAGTAGGAATTTACTAAACACGAAGTACATGCTCTGTAGCTTCTGTATGATGAAGACAATAAGCAGTTTTTAAAATAACACAACGAATAGGTCTTCTCTTGTGACCAAAGTGTTAAAGGCTATTAAACTAGTTCTAAACTGGACATGGCTATATCAACAACTTAAATTATGGAATATTGCAATATAAATAGTATAAAAATAAATATGCCAATGTACAAAGGATACATTTTGCTTTCTTGATGATGTAGGCAGAAGTTACCTATGATGTGTTCTATGCTGATTGTTAGAAGATATTTTCCAGAAGAAGCAGTTAGAGAAACATGATTTTCATAACAGAAAATTGGACCCGTTTCATTGTTTCTCCTTGAACTGTGCACCCTACACTAAGAATCTGCAGAACTTCCATTACAGATGGAAATGCTTCTGGAAGTCACCTTCATTAGAGTTGCCCAAAGCAATCACAAGTCTTGAAATGTACTCATGACAGTGGCTTACTTCTAATTCTGTCAATAGAAGACTAATTACAGCACCCTCTCAAACTGAACTTCAATATGACTGTTGGTGTTATAAATTAAATCTAAAGCATGAATTTCTGAACAACAGTATATTCATTCATATATAGTTGAAGAAGCCTTGGCAGAATTTTATTTGGTTAATCACCTCTTTCTTTATTTGAGACACTCTCTGTCACAGGTAGTATCTCTTATTAAACTGATTTATCTAAGTAATACAACTGGTCACTTCTCAGAAAACAAATTACATTTTCAAAAGGTAAACCAATAGGGTGTATCAGACTGCAGGGAAGTATATCATGAATGACTTAAGACAGACAATCTTTGAATAATACTATGAGTGATGTGATTAATAGATTAGTAAATTGAGAGCATTACTATTGGATTGTTATTCTGAAGATCATGTTTTGTACCATTGTTATGTCCTTTATTAAAACTGAGCTATAGATTTGATATATCTCCTATGGCATCAAAGCAGGAGCAGCTTCCATCTGGCAGCAATTGCTTTGTTTTATTTTACTCTGAGACCGATTCAGGGAATTCTAAATTGCCTGTATGGTCAATATTTAAATAAACCAAACCCAAAATAAATTATTATTGGACATGCTTTCTATAAAATGCTGGCAACATTCAGAATGTCCTTTATCAGTTATTATGCGCATGCTTTTTTCCAGATAAAAGAAGATACTTTTGCAAGGCTTTTTTCATTGCCTCCCTCCACTCTGTGCTTTTCTGTGCTCTCCTGCCATACATTTTGTGTTTCAACCCTCCCGAAGGCTTACTGTCTCAATAGCAAAAATTATTAAAAAAAAAAAAAAGACTTATCTTTCAGACCTTTTACAGAAAATGTTTTAATGTGTATAGAAGTGTGTGGAATGCGCAAAGAAATCTCTAAAGTTCTGCTTTTACATGCTATTATCAGATGTGTGAAGCAACTGTCTAATGCAATAGAAAAGATGGCAGTTTATGCATGAAGTGGTATGATTAAATATCATTTTACTCTATTGAAACATCCTCATTACTCTCTATAAAATACAGTATTCTCCTTAGCCTGTGTAGAGAGCAAAGGAGACTACAGTGACCTGATGTCCAGGTACCCAGGAATTCATGCAGAATTAATCTACCCTTCCTGTAAGAGCTATTTGTTCAAGTGCCGCTTGGCACCACTTACAATACCTCTAAAAATGTGCTACTGAGGCACTTGCATTAATAGTTTAAATATTAACCACCTCCTATTTACTTTTGTTATATCCTTCATCACAGTAGAAAAAAAGCAGCATGTAGTGAGTGTGTACATGTGTGTTAAAGTTCAAACTGTATCTCAGGAAATGAAAAATAATCCAGCTCCACAAAACAGGTGGAAAGACAGCAGAGATTTATAGAGGATGGGATTGGTTACCTTGGAAACAGGTTTGAATTCTTTCATCAAACAACAAGATGCTCAGCGTTGACCTATTTCCAATTGCTGTGTATGGATTTAAGGTGGAACTTTTTGTGAAGTTTATACAAAAAGGTCTTCCTATAAACACTTGAGTATTTGTGTACTGCTTAAATGCATTAGTTTCCTTTACACTTCTAAGCCTTTGAAGTGAGAAAGAGAGTTGAGAACAGAAAAACAAAAGTGTAGAAGGATGCGATTATCCCCTTGACAAGATTTTTTTTCCAATGCATTTGAACATTACTTGTGAATACTTAAAAACATTTTGGCCAACATATCATCTTCTTTACAATAATTATTTAATCAATATATGTAAACAATTATTTACGGAAACAAGCCACTCCCTGTCCCCTTACAGAATTTACAACTGAGATAAAGTTAGCATTACTGTGTCTTCCATGACCTCAGCTCAGTTTTCTTTTATTTTTTTAAGAAATGACATTTTGCATAGCATTTTTGAATGAAGCCTATTACAACTGGCAATCAGTTCTGATAAGACCTTTAATGCAGTGCACAAGTAATAGAAGGGTAACTTTGACTAAATCAATCTACCTTTCTCATCATATCCTACTAAACTTCAGAGTACAGGAAAGTGAAAACAGAAAGGATCAGTGATGTATGGATGATATACACATACAAATACAGATAGAGAGCATGTGTATACAGCACCATGTGTTACTAATTTAGGGATCCTCCTAGGTAGTCTGGATGTCAAATCATACAGTGTAAGGCAGTACCACACAGGGATGTGACATCAAATCCCAGAAGCAGTCAGTTTGCATGTCTGGTGCATATGGCAATTATAATTTGGTCTGAACTATTTTGGGTGAATTTATTCTCTGTTCTTTGGCATCATGGAAATCCCAAGCTAGGGAATGAGCAGAAAAAAAAAGGAAAGCCAAAATCTCACCAGCTGAAATTCAACTGAACCTGATGAAGGAAAAAAATAACTGCAAACTGCACAAAGCAATACTGTCAAAATAGGATTGGGCTGCATTCCCAATGTACAGTTAGTTCACATCCTCTTACTTAAGTGATAATGTGATTTTTAGAGCCACTTTTAAGGTTATTGTATATATCATGTTTTCTGAAGCCATCCATTTTTTAGTAACTTCCAGGGATAACCGATTGATTTGTTTGTGGTAGGGTTTTTTTCTTGCAAGGAAATACATTAAAGGTTATACATTTGTAACATACCAAATACCAAGTTTTTTTTTCTCTTAAAATTTCTCATAAAACACAGCATGTTCTTTGAAACACCAACTCTTTTGGTATTGCACATAATTTTTTTACAAGGGTTATTACTGGCCCTCATGGTCCTTACTAAGAGTCTGAAAACATTTAAAACACCAAAAAATGTGTGAAGATACCTCAGAACCTCAACCCATGGAAACAAACAAAAATGGAGTCCTTTGCAAGACACACAGTCCCTTTCACCACGAGGTCTTCCCAGTTTTAAGACAGAGCAAAGTATTTTCTTCACTCTTATATTTCCGCTCCCCCCCCCCCCCCCCGCCCCCCCCCCCCCCCGCCCCAGTTCTAGCTTTGGTAATAATATTCTTTTGGAGGCAAAAAGAGAAGATTCTTGGGCTGAGATAAATATTTTTAGTTTGGCCACAGAAACAAGACTTGCACAGCCTGATGATGTAGCCAGCAGCAGTTCAGATAGGATATGCTCCTTACCTGTATACAGGGACCTACTTATCTTCAAAATGCTGGAGATGTATCTGGCAAAGCATAGCTGAATGTTATTATCAGAACATTTATTTCTAAGTCCTTCCTCAGTGTATACTTGTTCAGATCAGACAATTTCTGATACTCTTACAACAGTTTAAAAATCCATCATTAAAATCATTCCTGTGAAAAAAGTGTCAACAATTTGGCTATAATGTCTTTACATTCATAACACCCCCAAAATCCAATAGTTAGCTTTTCCTGTTATGTATATGTTACAAGTATAAGTAATAAATTTATTTTACAGACCTCATTCTCATATACTTCTATTATTCTAATTAAATCTGTCTAGTTGAAGATTAACACTTTCCTTCCTAGGACACTAGGACATCTGTCAACAGCGTATCACCATAGATTGCATATTAACTAAAGCAGAAATCTTTTGTAACATAACACTTCCATGTTTGTGACTCCATTCTTCCCTATATTCCAGCCCTACCCCACTCCCTGGTCATAGCTCAGCGCAGACCAGCAACACCAAAAACTGGGTTGAAATGTAAAACTGGGTTGAAATGTACAGGTGAAAACTGAGATTGGACAGGCTGCTCATCATCAGCACAGCTGCTTAAGCTGAAGCGCTGAAACCCAACTATATCTTCAATTCTGGATATTGAAAAATGGTATTCTACCGGTAGATCTTCCAAGTACTCCTTTAACAGTCAGACATATTTGAAAAGGACAGTAAAGCATTCTAGATGTATAATTTGTGTGAAGTATAGAGAAAATAATTCCACACTATTAATGCTTGAGCTATAAACAATATACTTTAAGTCTTAACCTGCTCAAGGAATACAGTGGCAATGTCCTTTTAATCACCATGAGAAGCAACACACTAACTGAAGTTCTTCCAGATACTTTAAAAACCCAGTGTCTCTGTCTCCTTTCATGTGTGTAAGACACCAAATGTTGGATGTGCTTTGCTCAACAGACACTGGTGTTTGTTATGTTTCTAGTTTATACTGCATTTGCCACCTGTTCACTAAGTTACAGATACATGACTACACAGTATTGTGTTTAAATAAATGGATATTGTTAATTAGCAATGAATTAATATATCAAGCAAAGCAATAAGTGTCTGGAGAAAGAAATAAGCTCAGCTCCAGTGTATTTTATTTTCATTTTTCATCTCCACAGTTTTATAGATGTCAGAAGGAATATATTTTGACATGCTTTTACTGTGAACATGACATTTTGTCTTAGAACCTTTCTGGAATTTTTTTAAAACGTGACAGGCTTATATTCTTGAACCCCATCCCATGGAGGTCTAAAGCTCTACTGATGACGTCAAGGATACTGGTTCTCCAAGAAGTTTGGCCAGCCATGGCATATGCCCTGGCTGAGCAGGCAGATTCTTGCAGCTTCTAAATACAACTTGCTCTAGCTTTAAATTGCTGCTGGGCAACACTGCTCTTTCGTGTCACGGTGAACTAGCACAAAATGTGCATGCTGCTTGTCAGCCATCAGTGAAGAGGGAGTTTCCCAAAATGGAAAATGGCTGGAATAAGTACAGTCAAAGCTGCTGACATGATGCAAGCCCATCAGAACCACTTGATTTCTCAATTCTATTTCTTCAAATATTTCGTACCATTTTTCCTATCCTCCTTAAGCACAGTTCTCACTCTTAAACCTCCTCTTTCTTACAGCCATTTAATCTGGCCCTTTTATTTTCTCATGCTTTTTCTTCCTTATTGTATTGTCATCTCCCCAAAAGCCAGAGCCCAAATAAATAATCTACATACCCCAAATATCCTAATTTACACCTTTTTGTGTGCAGAGAACAATCAGAAAACCACAATAAAATAATTAGTCACCTGATTTAACAGAAAAGACATTCCATTTGTTCTTCATTCCTTTTGCTTCTTTAATCCTGTGTAAATCCTAAGCAAAACTGAAAGACATTCCCAGCAGAACTCATTGCTAAGGCTCTGAAGGAAACTGTGTACTCCACTGTAAGGTATATATACATTCTTTACAGAAATTCTCTTTCCACTCCCTAGTTTCCTTGTATTCTTTTATGAATGCAGAATTCAGTTAAAAAGAAAAAAAAAAAAAAAAAACAACCCAGGAAATGGTAATCAAAAGAAATGTTAAAAATGCTGATTAACTGCTGAATATTAAATAAGCAATACTCCAAGCATTTGTATTTTTCAGACACTTAATTAGGAAGGACTGGCTGATTTCATCCTTGATGGACTTAGCTGAAAATGAGAAAGCAAAAGACATTTAAAACCTGATTTTTAACAATGTGGAGAACCCTCTGCAGCAGGTTCTTATGTGTATAAAATTGGCCATGGCTGTAAAAAATAAAAAAAATCAAAAAGCAGAGCAACCAACATAATGAATCAATAGTTTTCAATTAAGTATACCTAGGAAAATGTGATAGTGCCTTCAGCATAAACAAAAAAACTTTGAAAAGCAATACAGTAAAAGTGAAGGTAATGAGATCTGTATTGACTGATTGACTTAATAACGCTTAAAAGTGTATCCAGACACTTGTGTTTACAAGCATTTTCCTCCATGGCTTTCTTAAGCAGAATGTATTGAGTTCAATTTTCTGTTCAAATCTTACTACATAAGAAAGAATCGGTGTATTTCCTGAAGGTTTTGATTCATATGACTATCAGTGATCCCTAATAAAACCAACTAAAATATATACAAATGTCAAACCAGTTACTTTATGATGTCTTTCCCCTCCTTGTGACTTCTACTGCTAGAAGATCTGTTTTTTAAAAACTGAAATGAGGCTCTTTAGTCCAAGTCTAAGAGAGATTTGTGTTGACTCCAATAAAATAAAGCAGTCTTAACAAGGTAAATAAGCACAGGAAACACAGAAAAAAAATTGGATGTGTACATACATCATGGAATAAGAAATCTAATGATTCAAGTATTCTACTAAATAAGAATGAGCCTACATTACAATTTGCCTTGACATGTTTTGCAGCTTGTAAAGCTTAATTTTTATTCAATTCCTCCAACATCTTTATTAAAGAGAATGAAATCTAGAAACTGGTTTCAACACACTGTATATTGGTAAGACTGCTGCACATCAGAAGACATTTGCCTTTAACTAAGGCAAAACCCATCTGCATGTAATAAAGCTGTAACAGGGACCCTTGCAGTCTGTGGGATTCTGCAATAACATCTGAATCCAACATGGACACACAGTGCAACTTTACACTTCAGAAAGCTCCCCCAGTTCTGCCTGACTGGCTAGGCACAGACCAAAGCAAGCAAGGTCTGTCCATGGCTGGGGAATAAGCTGTCTGCATGTGAAGCAACTTTAGTCTGGAAGCAACAAAATCAAACTTAAGAACTTGCTCTGTATAGGGTAACAGGACAGAGAAGCATGGGAGACGATGCCTAGCTGGCCTCACTTTGCACACCTCATGGAAATATGAACCACCCTAACCTACCAAGTAATTTAACCATAAGCCTTTACTTTCACCACCTTTCTGCAACTCATGGGATGAACTTGAATACTTGAAATTCTTCCTTGAGAAAGCAGTGTGGGTTACTAGCCGTGCTCAGGGAGATCTGAATGTGTTCTTACAGCAGGGTGCTGTCTATACAAATGGGGATAACTGTGATTTTCCATGTCACCCAGCACTTCCTGGATAGCACGGTTCTTTGCTGCTTCAAGCTGAGTGTGCTTCAAGTGAGTTCTGTCACCCTGTGGTGGTGCCTATACCCCACCGCTCTGGGCCCCTCCAAGATCTCAGGAATTCCCGCTAGGCCTTGGCCTTTGTGGAACAATTTGAGTGCTTAAGTGTCCCTTGACAGCACCAGGAACTCTTGCACGGCTGAGGTGGGGAACAGCACCGACCGTACCAGGAACTCCTGTTGCCCGGCCAAGGCAGGGAACAAGAATGGGAATAATTAGTCATTCCCTGACAGCCCTGGAACATTCCTTACCTGAATCGTAGCCCAAGTGGAACGGTACCATTGTTACTAGAATTTTGAAAGATTAATGACCCACATTGTGTCCAGAATAGAAATTTATGGATGACTAAAGCCAGTCATCTTGTGACCCTATGAACAGTGGTCCTAGGTGAGACCCTTTGAGCTTTCCTGGACCACAGCAGGCTGCGACCAGCATCTCCCTCTGAGTGGGACACCTCACAGAACTCATAAACCCTCAAGTCTGCAAAAACTGGAGAAGCGTCACTGAAAGCTGGCACTGGGGCCTGGGTTGAAATCTTCTACTCCCTGAGGCTCAACTCTCACCTGTTGAAAAATGCTGAGACATCTGAAAGCATTATTTCACTGAACTTGATGGGAACTTTTAATGGGTATACCTCTATTTGTGTCTGTGTGCATGTGTGCGTGAACTGATTTAGATACCTCATAGCAAGTCTAGAATGAATGTTACCATCTCAGATCTGTAATTAGATTTAATCTAGCTGCACTAAGCTCTATGAGGAGTTTAGAAAGCAGGGGGGTCTACTCTGAACCTCGTGACTCAATAGGAGGTCTCCCTTACCCTTTTACATCTTTGTTCTCTGTGTAAAACATTCTAGCTCGATTCTAACTCTTGTTTTTCTTTGCATGTTTCATCCATATAATAAGTTATAGAGTGAACTTTGCCATCAAACTTTGTGAGGTCACACTCCCACAAATTCATATTAAAACTATTCTAATACCTTTGATGGTGATTCTTTAAGTGACCTAAACCACCCATCTGTGACACACACCCCTGCACAGTTCCCTTCTGCCTCCTTGGATATTTCACACTAAGCTGGCAGGACAGCATTCGTAAGCTCTGACCGGATTTTCCTTATGTGACCTTACTGGGAAAGAGAGAAATATTTAAGTATAGAACTGGAATTAAAACAAACTAAGCTTTAGCTCAAGGCTTGCAGTTTACATAGATAATCTTATAAAAGAGATTGTAACACATCTCAGATTTCTTGAAAATATGAGCCCTGGAAGTTCTCTGCTTTGGAAGGGCAAAACTGAAGATACATAAACAGGTATTTAAATTTTAAAACCTTGACTTAACTGTGAGGAAACATCAGGCTTTGTTTTCTTAGCACACTGGATCTGGAAGACTGTTTTACTGTAGTAGACAGTATGAAAAGCCCTGTAACAACCTCAGATAAACCCAGACTTCCCCTCTAGCCATTGTACCCATGCTTTTGTTTATGTATCTAAGCTCTGACTGCAGTAATTAACCCAGTGAAGAGTCTCCATGGAGACTGAAAAGTCATTTTAAACGCCCATGACTTTCAGAATATAAATCTCTCTTAACAGATATTGCATGAATTTTCAGCTAGAGGCAACATTTCCTGGTCAATCTTGGTTACTTTCATATTTTCTGTAGTCTACTCACATAAATACACTCATACACAACAAAACACTGTGAAGATTATAAAAGACGAATAGGCCTTTGTATTAATGATGAGCTACCAATATTGATTTTCCTTGATCTATGAAGGAAATGTCTCTAAATCTGCTTAGAAATATAACTTTAACTGCTATAGGGTTGAGCATTTGTGGTTCAAAAGCTCAGAAAAATGTAGGTTATAAAGGCTGTCATAAATAAGGAAAGAGGCTAAGGTACTAATTTCAATTTGTGCATCTGAAAATATAATACAAAAGTGATATTAATTATTTCTCCCAACTTTTCCACAGCTTACACATATGCAATTTCAATCTTTGTCTCTCCCCCCACCCCCTTTTAGTTTCAGATGCAGGTTTCTGATGGGTGACTTGTCACTGGGTCTTAATGATCTATTTGCTGATTGTCTCCCAGCAATCAAAACTGCAAGGACGGATATTAAGTACATCAAAGGAAGGTTTGCATCCCCATCCCTTCTGGCTGGTTCATATTTGTACTTTCCTTTTCTCCCAGAGGTGGTAACATTCAGTTCTATTATCTCCTTGTTTGTAGCAAGCAAGCTGTAATATGCAGGCTCCTCTCACTGACTAGCAGCAGAAACTGCTGAAGTCCTTTCTTCAGAATTGTTTTGAAACAATTTATTTGTGTTTGTGTTTTGTTTTTTTCTCTATTTTTGCTTCCTTTAGGACACTTTGCCTCTGCTAATGCATAGACATAGCTAAGTGCGAATTTCATGTGTTCAATTAACATGGATTTCCTACAGAATTTTGCCTTCCAGGAATGACAGGAAAAACAAACACCTCACATGACAGATGCTGGTTCTGTCGTTTAGAATGTCTGAAAGGCACAGTTTAAAACACAGATATGGAAAAACTGGGGACGTCATGCAGATTTGTCCCTGTCAAACTGGGCCTGAAATCAGTTTTGTCAGTATTATGGTTTTCCAAGGGATCCATTCCCTCTCAATTGTTTTTTATTTGATATAACAATTTCTCTTCACTTGCTGTGAACAAAGCACTGTAAATAGGTATTTATAGTGCAAGTGGCAGGAGGCAATTTAAGATAAAATACATTGATTTATTCTTCCCCTTGGAGTATGTTCCTTTTAAGATATGAACTCATGGCAGAGCATGTTTGTTACAAGTAGAGGGAGCGGAGAGCTTATGAAAGCCTTCCCTACTGGGAACATAGAACAGCTACAACTCTTCCCATGAGCGTACATGTAAATCAAATTTTAGCTGATTTTTAAAAAATCCCAGGGGTAGCAAGAGAGAGGGAAAGGTAGGGTGAGGTCCCTGGTACTGTTAGAGCTGAGCTGATATGCAGCAGCATCTGCTTCCCCACACTGCTCAGTGTTTCCAGGAGTTATGCACAGACTCTGCACCTTCTAATTCCCTTTCCCCATCTCCACTGAAAACTTAGTTCACAATCTCCGGCTGAGGCACTAATGTATAGATGAAATATTTGTCACGTGGTCACTGCCTAACTGCTTACAATGAACATCCTTAAATTGCTGAGGCTATGTATGCTACATTTTGTTACAGGGAGAACTGCAATGACTTTGCAGAAATAATTTATATTTAAAGTTTATACTGTGTGAACAAAGCACTTCACAGTGATATCCAAGTTTGAGTGGAGCAAATTAGCTTAAGTGTTGTAAACAGTATTATCCTAGAATCTCACTGGGGTATCTCAGCTTGCATCTTTCTGTGCAGCGTTGCATTACACGGTGAAGGCAACAGCAACATATTCAGACACTTAGATGGTCCTCAGTTGTTTAGTGGCCAGCACAGAGGAGGATTAAAGCAGAAAGACAGTCCCTCCTCTGGTGCCTCTAGGGAGTTTTATAAGCAATTTGTGACCTCTAAGGCTCATTGTTTTCACTACCATTTCTGCAAGGGTATCACATGATGTCTGGAGAAAGTAAGTGCTGTTGAAGTATGTTTTCTGCTAAAGCCTATTTAATAAACACACAAAACCTTGGCCCAAAAAGAATATGGGCTTCTATTGCCTACTTATTCTCCAGAAAGAGAAGGACCCCAATGCCTCTTGTATGGTGGGAAACATGAGAGAGCACTGGGTAGAAGTAGAGCCTCCAAACTGGATTAACAAGATATTTTACCTGCTTTTTCCATATTTTATAATAACTCTATATTCAGAAACCTAGAAATTCGGAAACTATTATTTGTATTTAACATGCTGTCCCTGCAAAAGGGACAGACAGGTTCTTTTAAGGATCCTTGCAGAATGGTGATGGCACTGAATTGTGGTTACATTTAAAGCTTTATTTTCTTAACAGAATTTTATAATGAGTATAGCACAGAATTTATTATTAGAATGGCACAAAATTTCTACACGCAGAATCAATATAGTACAATCTATAAATAGTGTAATACAGAATTTATATTACAGCTTAGTTTACAGTTTCTAATCACTCAGTCCTTGGAGGACGCAGATAATGGCCAAAGCATCCCTGGCTACTGGGCATTCCTGGATTTCACTGTCCAGCAGCAGCTCCAGTCCAGGTTCCCCACTTAGGACTTGTAACTGCTTAATTTCATGGACAGTGCTCTGGATGCTGTTACACTTCCCTGTTCTGTGATGGGGTCATCACCACCTGGTTGGCCAGGTGCCAGGGACTTTCAAGGCTTGTGATGAAAGGAGTAATTGGCCTAGCACCCAGGAACCCCTTAAGGCTGGTAGGGAGAGGAAGAAGAAATCTGCTTGGTTTGCCTACTTGGTTCACAAGCCCTTTAGGGCATGATAATAAGGGCAAAGAGAACGAATATGTGACCAGCTCAGTCACAGAGAATAGTCGTTTACCTTATAAAATGGTGTTAGTCACACGACTAACTGTATTACCAGGGGTTGGGAGCAGTGGGTACCAGTCACACCTGCATATGATAATAATAGATTTCGTGATGTAAACTCCTTCTTGACTCTGTAGCCTTGGATTTTTTGTAACAATCAGACAGAGCTAGGTTGTAATGCTTTTACAGGTCTGTTGGATTTGTACCAGTCATAGTCTGTGTCCTGAGCTTCCTAAGAAGCTGAAATATACAGTTCTTCAAGTAACATATAATCTGCTCTGGTGCTCAGCTGGAATCTACCACCATAATAGTTTTAAGATCTGTTTTACATCACTGTTCATGACTTCCTTGAAACTAAAATTTCCAAAATTTAAATTGTTCATGCCCATCATTATTAAGCATTCACTACAAATGTCTTAGTTTAACGGCAAAGACCTTGCAATACTCTGAAGAAAACACTGCTTCATATGCAGACCAGACCTAAATAGCATTGTTATGCTTTGAAAAGAACAACTATTACTGGGTTACATTGCCATGTCACTTTGCAGCTTGGGTTTCAATGTAAGAAAACTGACAGCACTTCTCCTGCTTGATCAGAGGGATGGATTCCAATAAAACTTGTACTCACCCATGTACAGCCTGTATCTCACATAGCTATCATCCTTTTAAAACTGTCAGTGCTTGACACTAAACAAGCCATGTTGCAACCAGATGCAAAGGAGAGAAGGAATCAAAAGCAGCGGACCTAGCAGAAGAAAGGAAGCAGCCTGAGGGGAGCAGAGGTGGGAAAGCTAATGAGGGAGAGGGAACTCAGTTAAACTTCTTCAGACTGACCGCAAGGCTGTATGCTACTTTGCTGCTGACTTGCATGGTCTCAGTTTTGTTGGCTTTTTGAACGAATAACCTCCAGGCTGCATGAACAAAACTGCAGCCTTTAGAGCTACTGACATACACCCTGACCCACAGAACTGCAAATCTGAAATCCTCCAAAGGAACAGCTCCTTCAACGAATCTCAAGATTTGAATTTAGTGCTGGGGCTATGATATTCCTCTGAAGTCAAGAATAGCAGGTTTAGAGTATTAGAGTACAGAGAAAAGTAAATCTTCTGCAGCTTGAACTGAGATTGGGAATTGTTTAGGGACATTACTGAGTCACTGATAAGACTCACATGTAGTTGGCTGGCAGCAGAGCTTTCATTTGGGAATGCCAAGCAATGGTGTAACTTTGTCAACATGAATAGTTACAGGGAGATAAAAAGAATATTTTAGTTACTGTTCAGCCAATAAAAATTATCATTGTCACAAGATTTAACGACCTTTATCACTAACAAAAATAAATATTGTGAGTTGATGATAACATGCCATGTTGATAATTTGTTTCTTGTGCTAATGGCTGTGTCTATAAATTAAAGAGACAGACTAGAATAAATATAGGAATCAGTCTTCCATGTACCTCCTTTAGCATACAGTTATAGTACCATGCTTAAGTTTGTTTATCTTCCTAGAAAAATCCAGCAGCTCACCTCTGGAGGCCTCTCAGAGGCATTTTCTACTTTAACATTTTTAAAAGTACAAGCTTTATTAAAGGAAAAAAACAGACTAAATTGCAAATCTCATTAAGAGTATCTTACCATGGTCTAATTAAAGGAGAGCGGTTCAGCATGGCAGCATTTAGATGTTAATCTGATGATCTGGTTTGCTTTCATCTGCCTCAGTGTAACCTTTAGTGACCTATGTGAAGCATAGCAGGATCTGGTACAGAATAGAAGACACCTCCTCTGTTTAACAACAGTTCTCTAAATGGCTATCTATATTGCTTCATCAGCCACGCAACGAAACTCCACTGTGGAATTTCCAGTCCTGGAAAGCAAATTTATGTTCACACTGTCACATCTGCACTATTATTATTAATTATTTATATTCAGTTCACTTAGGTGAGAGATAACAGGCAACAAAATATGTATGTTTTGTTTCTTGCTGTGTGATTATAAAGACAGTGGGCAGAAACTCACAAGCTAGAGGGAAATCCTGCCAGATATGCTCCTGAAAATCGTAACTGAAGTATGGGCACAGTTAAGCCAGCTGAAGATAGTATCCAGTCATGACTGGCAGTTTGTCATGTTTTCCCAAAAAAAAGATTTTGTTGATTTCCTATCAGACGGGACTGCCACATCTTTATGAATGAGGAAAAAGGGCCTAGGAAAGGAGTGATGCAGCCTTCCTTACTACTGACCAGCTCTAACAAGAAAAGAATAAATTAATACCCAGAACTGCAGCCCTTATCTCTATGGGTTGGATCTGTAGAGGAGGTGCAGCCACATTTATGATGTAGTTACCAGTCTGCAGCTGGTGGTAACAGGGAGGCTGCAATCTGTGATGCTGCAGTAAGTCATGTCTAGTTATGGCCAACAACAGTCCTAATCAATTATCATGTGAACTGAAATAAATTAAAACAACAACAACAAAACAAGCAGTTATCTAAGCCACTCACTAGGCCAGTTAGGTCCAGTGAAAGTCAATGGTGAATCCCTTATTACTGAGCGTATTACTGAGATTAGCTCCACTGAGCCACTGGTGGCTGAGTAGGATCTGGGTGAGTGACTGCCATCAATGACTTCATGACTGCTGCTGAATCTCAGATTTGAGGGAAAAGAAAGACATGGAGCAGCCTAAGAGAATAATGTCCATGCAGTATTATTCTTATTTCAGCATCAATATGTTTGATGCAGCTGAGGACAGCTGGATGACCACCCTGATACTGGGTGGTTACCTAGTGTCCAAGAAAACGTAAAATCTGTAGTGAAGGAGGTTCAAGGGGGTGTAGGACCTTCTGCAGAAGTGCTCAGTACTACAGCAAAATGAATGAAAGGAGCAAGTGTGAGTAAGGGCCAATAGGACCAAGAACGACATATGGATAATTTCAGCTTCACAAATGTGTTTCTTTCTATGGTTTAAGAACATAAAAACAGGAAAGAAAAAATTGTCATGAAAACTTAACGATTGTCTTTCCTGATTAACTGCTACAATGTGTGAATCATTTTTTTGACAGTAAACCTACCGTCATGTTATGATGAGGTTTGAACTTTATATCAAAGGTTTACTATTTTCAAGACAAAAAACCCCTTTGATAAAGATTTGCATAAATTTCCATGTGTGCTATAAGTATTTAAATTCAGGGTTTACTAGAAAGAAAAAGGTAAGAAAATATCATATCTTCATCAAAGAAATGCTGTCCACGCTACTGTGTTGTTTAAACCTAACATTAGATATGTTATCAGAAGAACCTTTAAAAAAGCAGGCATGTTCTTTTTTATCACCGAGAGCTTTACAGGAAAACCTAAAGCCATGTATTTGGCAATGTCAGTGATAAGAGAAGGTACTTTCTGGCACATCCAAAACTTCAAGCAACAAATAAATCATTTGGATGACATTAAATATTTTTTGTTGGTATGTCATGAGTGATGTGCTGAAAATTACAGAAACCTGTAATTAAAAATATAAACTACTTGCAACATTTTCTTATCATCTTATCATTATAGAAGCCTTTTTTTTATTTATTTTTTCCCCTGGGAAGACTCAGTTGTAGCACATGTTGCTCCTCAACTCTCTAGGGATATGCTCTACCTTTGAGTTTGAAATGCAGAGATACTCCTATTTTTGTATGTGCTGGGAGAAATATTGTGGAATACTTTAGAGTAGGTCTGTGAAACTGGAAAGCATGTAGGTGGCTTGAGCTAGCACCAGTTTAGCATTTGTGAGCCAAAGTTTGATTTGAGGAAAAAGATGTCATCTCACAGAACTAAGTTTTCAATTTATTGTATCAGGAATTCCATACTAAAAAATGAGTGAAAAACAGCTAAGCAAACTGACCTGGAATACAGAGGTTTTTAAAAATATTTTAAATTATATTTGGTCCACCAAGAATAACTTTTTGATAGATGTCTTGATACTATTTGAGTGAGAGATTATTTTTATTTCTTTTTTAGAAAACATATCTAATTTGCCACTGGCCTTAGTTCTTCTTACAGGAAGAAAAAGTGAAAAGAATTTTAGGGTCATTTTATGTATAACAAAAGCCCCATTTCCAATAGTGAACTTTAAAAGGGAAAACTGTGACTTTCATGTAATTGCAACAACTAACAAAATTCCAAATTGTAAAATGTGGTTTTGTTCCCTATATTTAAGTCTGTAAAGAATACCACCCTCCCTTTCCCCTTATGTGCATCCATTTTGCAGATGAAAGACTTGGACACAAACAAAAAAGTATACCAAACTGTGATTCTTTTGACATATTAATCTCTGAATTTCACCTTCTTCTTTTCACTGAATATAATTTGTGGAATATTAGCATTTCATTCTTTTGTTTTAAATAGTAGAATGACACAAAACTATCCACCTGTGTGGAACTTCTTGCACCTGCTTGGCTGAAAACTATAACTATGTCAAAAAAACAGGGAGTCTGCTTAAATCTTTGTCCATATCAAGCCCAAGTGAATACATTTAATATCAGCATGCTCCAAGGGAATATTTTTCCAGCCAGCTTTAGCTGCATTGCCATGTGGAGGTTGCTGTCAACTGCATGGCAGACTCTCGCTTTATGTGTGGATTGCCAGTGGACACGATGCAACACATTTTTAGTCAGAGCCTCAAAGGATAAAGCTCCTGAGGACGTGCACAAGGAATGCCACACATGGCTTGTGTCTGTGCAGCAGAACTGCACAAATTGTGCTGCATTTCAGGTCATATGTTTTAGCAAATTTGCCTAGAAACAGTTTCCAGATTTCTTCCCTAATAGACATCAAATAATGGATTTTCCTCAAATGATAGAACTAAGCTCAATATTAAGAGGTAAAAGAAAAATAGCCTGTCTGTAGAACAAGTGTGTGCTGAGCATGAATATTAGGCTAAATGAGGTGAAAGCAAGAAAAAGGTATCTTTCAGGACATATGCCCTTTAGAAGTGCACATAGCAGTGCTGACATTAACTTAATGGGCTTAATTTGCTTGTGGACTTCTTACATTCACCCATTAACATGCTAATGTATTTTCCAATTTCATTTTTTCTCTTAATGACCATTCAAAAAATGCCATCATGTCTTTTATTAGAAGAGAGACACAATGGAACACAGAAAAAAGTATTTGTAGTGCACTGTAGCCATACCTACTAACTTCTAGTTCACTTCAGGTGCTAAAAGGAAAGAAAAAGCTAATAGTTTGAAGAAATAGAACCATTTTTTCCACAATGTCCTAGAATGATAACTAGCACTGCAATACCCAGTAAATCCAGCTGCCAAATGCCATGTTGTAGTGAATGCTCATATTTTTAAAGCCTTAATTCTGAATGTTATCTTGAATTCATAGTAGCGTAGTTACTTTTTAAGGTTCGGCTTTAAAACACCCTCAAAAGATACCTTGAAAAATTTAATTCAAGACATGTATATTATAGGAAAAAACCCTACATTTCTGGTAATGGCTGAACCCATATTGCACAGCTTAGGACCTGCTCTGGTCTTACCTGATGGCTACTGATTAATTTCTATTGTTTTTGCCCAGACCAGTTCCTAATAACCATCCTCCATGCATTATGAGCATGGATGAAGGATGTACAATCAGTATTTCATTCTGTTGGCTTTAATTTTAAATTAAACTAATTTTCGCGCTGTTCTTAGCATATTGATTTGTAGTAAATTCTGCAAATAGTTCCTATAGAAATACGGAAGTAAACACAGCACAATAGAGTTCTTAAAATCACAAATTTCTTGCTGTATTCTAAGCCTCTGTCTCCTACATAAAATAGGCAGTTTATGTACCTTCTGCCAGCTGATTCCTTCTCAAAAGTAATGTGCTTGAGCAGACTGTTGAGGAGGACATCTTTAAATGAAAGCAGAGGAAAAAAAGCAAGAGAAAAAGAGGAAAGAGAAGTATCTTTCATGGAATACTCTCTGATTTTCTCAAGAAAATGTGTAACCATAATCGTTTCCAATGGCGACATTAAAAAATATGCTTTATATAATTTTTGAGAAATTATTTTTTAAAAAGTGAGGGGTGATGAAGTTTTTCCTAGGATGCTGTTCTCCCTGCTCCCCTAGGCCTCAGCCCAAAAAGCAGGAAGAACTTATTCTGTAGATCTTGACAGGCTGACATAACAGACTGTCTGAAAACTTCAATAATTCAAAGCCTGATAAGTTCCTTCAGCTTTGTGTGACTCCGAAGGAAGCATCGCTGAAGGCAATAAATCACTGGGTGTACATACAGCAGAACTCTTAGCAGTACCAACTCAAGCTTTCTCTTCCCAAAAGTTTTTGAGTCTTAAGAAAATCTTATATTTGGATTACAATTTTTGTTGTTAATGTCATTTGCAATCTTTAATAGTTTTTTGTTGTTGTTTTGATTTGGGAAGGTAACATGAATGTTTCCTGAAGTGTATGCAGCATGGTTGAAATCTATTGGACCTTCAAGTCATTAGTCATTTAGTCAAAACTTTTAGTCAAAACCCTTTCTCAGCCTCATAGAGTGGTGCAAATGCCTGCCTACTATACTGTTGCATATATTGGTGCTAATAGGTTTATGTAAAATTACAGATGCTGATTTTTTTTTTTTAATGTAAAATGTTCATAGTCAAATCAAATACAGAATTTCTCACAGCTGAATAGATTCATACTTACCTAGACCTGTTATCTAGAAATACGACTAGCCATTGTCAGCCAGGCTTCAGACAGAAAGAAATGCCCATCAGTACGAGTACAATCACTTTGAACTAACTGCTTTTAAAAAATCATCCCAACAGACATTTTAATCCAAACTCCTTCATCTAAATCTAAAAGGTACCTGTAGATTCATTGTCCTGACTGCAGTGCAGTTTCTAGATCAAGACTCGAAGCTGATGTGACCTGAGCTTGGATTTGGCCCATTGCGCACGTACATGAAATGGCACCACTGCCTTCAGAGGCACATTTATCACAGGGGAAAGCATATTAAGCCTCAGAAAGGCTTAAAATCTCCCACTTCCTCCCCTCAGATCTTTCACAAATGCACAGATACATGCGCATAGCCATGCCTGCTTTTCTGCAGCACTGCTAATTGCGAGTTTTAACTTCTCTCACATTCAGAAGCAAGCTGTGGTTTTGTAATTACTATCAAAATTGAAGCATGGGCTCATCAAAATCAATTATCAGCTGTGAGATGGGAGGAATAAAACAGAGAAAGAACAGCAGGGCAGGAACTCGGCTCATGAAATTAAAAATAAAAATAACAAGTAAATCTATGTCTTATCCTGACAAGTGAGGCACTCTGTCATCCCTTTCATCATGCCAATGACTGCTCAGTAGCTCTTGGCACATAATAACGCAATCCCTTCTGTCCACCAAACTTCTATAGTAGCTGCCAACTCTTCATACAGCTTCTAGATAAAAATTATGGAAAAAATAATGTTTCACAATTTAAGATTCTATTTATTAAATACATATCTATATTAATAGGTATCTAAAGATATCTATAAAAATTCTATTTAAGAACTCCATAGCTTTTCAATATTTTCTTGTTTCATTTTACAGGGGCTTTATTTTTTTTCGCTAGCTAGTATGAAGCCTAGTTACTTTTCACCAGCAGAAAAAGAGTGCCAACCATACCAGATCTAGGAGGATGGAAAACAAACAGGTAGGAAAATTAACAATAAGTACTCATATTTACACTTGCTATAAAGAAATCTTTGTGTTGGGAGGAAGCTAGATAATACATGGCATGCTATCTGGTTTGCCCAGAGATGGGGCAATGAGATCTGCAGATTACAGCTGGTCCTAGTCAGCCATTATCACCCAGTTAACCCACTACTTCAACAGAATCATGCCACGGATGAGGAACAGCAGAGGCAAAGCAAGAAAGTGCTTCAGCTGGCAGGTCCAGGAAGCAGTGGTGCTGGCAGCCACAACTGCAGGTTCAGCTGGGAGGTTGGTTGTACTCCTTGATTCCCTGTTTTTGCTAATCTTTCACAGCAGCATCTCTGAATAACACTTTCAGCTACCTCCTATTAGGTAGGAGGTTATGTCTCATGCTGTTGAACAGAGCAGTACTCACAAATGTGTAACAGCAAGCACTCAGCATGATGCCTCCAGCTCGTACAAAATGGGCAGAACATCCCTTTGGCATAAGAAGCCACAATGAGCAAGTGTGTCTTCTTTGAGTATCAAGCAGAGACTCCTCTCAGATACATTCAATTGTCCAAAAGCTAGTTGTCTGGTCTATACTAGTTATGTAAGCTTACTGATTCTGTATAAATGGAAAGAGAAGCTCATAAGAGCAATTTGGTGTAGTCACATAGATAACTGATGGAGAGAAGGTTGGACAGACTCTGGAGTTGCCTCTTTCCCCTGGAGGAGTGTGAATGACTACATCCCTAGCACTCACACAGGAAATGTCAGGCAACCCAAGACCCCATTTCTTGTAGAGCAGAACCAAGCTAAGGTTCTCAGTTCATATTTTCAGAGTGGTGAATGACCAGGCTTAGCATATACAGACCAAGAAAAACTCCAGATGTGGAAAGCAAAGATGCCTCGTGGGTTCAGTGACACTTTCTACCACAATAAGTAGAAGAGGATGATAAAGAAAATGTTGGGTTTTTCTACAGAGTCTGAGGTTAGGCAACAATTCCTGTTAGAAACAGGCATCACAGCATCACTGCCTTTTACTTTACTTTCACTGTTCCTTAGTTTGCCTTTCCTGAAAGAAGTACACAGTAATGCTATCTTAAAATAAACTTAAAAAAAAAAAAAAAAAGTCAAAGAAACATACTGAACAAATCACACAAACTGAATAAAATCCTTTCTCAAACACAGTACTGCCTTGGGAACAGCATGCAAGAGAGCACATGAAGCACACATGAAAAATGCTATTCATATCACTCAGAGCACTGCTAGGAGGCTCTCGGATATTAAAATAACTTGTAAAGGAAGAGATCACTGAGATTAACCCTAGCTTTCTTTTTAGGTTAGCTTTATTTAAAAAAGCTTTAGACTGTTTGGTTCCTGACTGACCCATGCCTGATTAAAATGAGACACTTTCAAAGAGACATCCTGATATTCACATAACACAAGGTAATATAAATACCAGCCATTTTAGATTCTGTTATTCTGATACAGTTTGCTCATAATTTTTACACTTGAGGCACAAAGCTGACAGCATAATGTATAACCAACTATGGTTAAAAGCAACATGATGAAAAATTAAATTAAAAGACAACCCCCACACATGGCATCTCATTTTTCCCCATGAAATATGGAAACACTTTCCGGTATTTTAGCAATTGCTCTCCACACTAGCATGTTGCTGGTTTTAGTAGTATGAATAACACACATTAACAAAAAGCACAGAAAATACAATTATTACAATGAATTATATGCAACACATTTTAAAGTATTCATTTCTTTCCAGGAAAAAAAAACAACCCACACCATATATTAGGGTATAGGAATGCTTGTGCACTGTATTTGGAAATATGTTTTTCAAAATAATTTGCACTGTCCCAGCAGGTGAGTGATATCAAGTATTCTCTGTAGTATCTAATATGAATCTGTAGTATTTAATATGAATGTAGAATTAATATGAATAATAAGTTTTACTTACCAGTCCTGCACAGCATTGAAAGATTCTTCATTCGTGATGTCATACATTAAAATGAAGCCCATTGCACCCCGGTAGTAAGCCGTGGTAATCGTTCTGTATCTCTCCTGACCTGCTGTGTCCTGAAACAGTAACAAAATTTTTACATGTTAAAAAAAAATTGACAAATTATAATTGTTTTTAATAGAAAGAAAACTGACAAAAATTATTGTACAACCCTACAATCCTAATCACAAAACTAATCAAGGGGGAGAAAACTGAGAGCAACAGAAAAAAGGAGAATTCTGCATTGGATTGTAATAGGAGGGACACATCCATTCTGTCATGAGGTGAGAGTGGAGAGATGCAGAAAGGTATGGCCCTTTCCTCTGTGAGGTCATATACCCTGAGTCATTCACTGATTTGTGACATTCAACTGAGAGTCAGGCAGGAAACTTGCCTCCTGCTCCTGCCTTGTACTTTCCCAGTTTAAGGTCTTCGTTATAAGATCAGGATGGTTCCTGAAGTCCACAAACATCCTAACCAAAAAGTCAACATCTAATAATTTTGTTCTTGCAATTTTAAGCCACTGGTGATCATGTCAACTTTAGCACCAATACAAATCCATGCTGACAAAATAAAAGCTGAAGGGCAGTGCTTTCAAAATAAGGATATCTGACAAAAAAGACCCTAAAACTTTGCCGACAGTCCCTTATCTCAAGCCGGTTTTCTCCCTCATTCTCTGCATCTCATTCAGTTGCTTTTAAAACAAGAAATGTAGGTCTTCCTTTCTCCTTCTGCTTGCTTTACTTATTTCCATTGAAAAAATTTCAGGTCAGGGACTACCTGTTAGTACATTTATATGCAATGTCTAGCATAAACACCCATGCCTGGACTGAGATTGTGAGACAACAGCAATAACTGAAATACAGGAAATGCATAGCTATTTCCTGTTCCATCATTACTATTTAATATTTTAAAATCATAAACATTAAAAGATTTAGATGAGACATACATAACAATTCAGTGCAATCCTGTAACTAACAGATCACCTCTGCATATTCAATTTTAACATACTTTGAAAGGTAATTTCACTATTTCAGATTTTTTTCATGGACAAGAAATAGTTTACTTTACAATATAGATAAATATATTTGATTTGCCTTCCTACAGAGAAGGAAGAATAACCAGTGCCAAATAATGTTTTATTTGGTTTTCTGGAATGATTCCTGGGCTAGTAGTACCGCCTTATGAACAAGAGAAAAATAGATTAAGTGGGCCTCCTTCTTCACAGATACATCATTCATCTTGTAAACTGATAAAGTAAAAATAGGAGATTCTACACACATCAGAAACCACTTACAGAATAAGAAATGTAATCAAGTCAGTTACTGAAACCAAACAAAGTCTTAGGTAAGATATATGGATTCTGTTCATTCCGGATTACAGCCCCTACTGCTTTGATGCAGTTTCAGTGATCCAAGATGACAAGCTAATGTAGAAGTCAGACTTTACCAGGTCTCACAGGTTAGGTTATATCTTTGCAGGAAAAGCCAGACAGCCCTAAATTTTTTCTGCTTATACTCAGAGCTGGCTAAGGCTATAACAACTGTGGTCTGGAGGCTGGATAGCTGCTCCCAATTTTTTCCAGTAGTATTAACGTATGTTAAGATACTAAGACCCTTGCACTAAGCCTGCACTTATTCTAGTACTGGGAAGTCAGTTTTTTCTTCAGTAGGTCATAGTCTGCTAATAAGATGAAAATATCACTGAAATGTTGAGTAAAATAATTTATAGCAGCAGAAATATCACCTGTCATTATTTAAAACCATTTCTTTGTATTTCTTTTACAGAATAAGGTTTACTGTCACATGTTTTGCTGGCTTCATTTATTTGATTTGATACTAGAGAAGAAAGCTGGGAGGGACAGAAAGAAAATATGGCCTATAGCAAGCACGCGGACTCTGTACAGAAGATACGTGATTTTCAAACAAGTTTTGTCGGTGTCTGTCTGTTTGTTTGTCAGTCAGAGACAGGTAGGGTTGGAAATATGATGATATGACAAACAGGAGCCCACTGCTACCAAAGCAAATCTTATTTTGAGGCAAATGATTTCCACTGAAGCCTGTCTGCTGACAATATTGAACGGTCCTAGCAATAAAGCTATAAGTCAGTGAGGCTTCCTATCCAAGACACCAGCTATTTTCTGCACAGTGTTAAACGTAGCTAGTGCAGGCTTAGGCACTCTTGATTATGAGCATAAAGGAAGACAAGATAAAAGTTCTTAAATCATTTTACACAAAGGGAAATGGAAGCTGCAGATGAAAATGCAAACACTGACTGACTTTGGGATAGAACATGCTCCTCTGGACCTAGGCATTTAATTTGGGTCAGTCTCAGAAGAAACCAGATATTTGTGGTTGTTCTCAATACAGGCATCTAGCATGTGTCTGTAGCTAATGCTGTGTTAATGTGATGATAAAAAAGATGATTTTCTAAAGTGGCATTTCAGTATATGGCAGAGATGGATGACCACGAATAAAGTGCAGTTTGTTAGTTTCAAACATCAATGATCACATTCCTGTTGGTATTATTTTCTATTCACTTGCTATAAGGAAGCAAATAACATTTTAATTGGCCCAATGTACAAATCATGCAGTAGAGTGTTTATGATCATGTAATGAATGTTGTTGAAACCTTTGTGTTCTTCATAAGCATCTCCTTTCAATTCTGACTAGAATATATCATAAATGCCCTAATACTAGCTTATTTTGTACAACTGTTAAGGAACTGAAATACAATTTGTCAGGAGAAAGAGCACATTAGAAACATCAAATACTTTAAAATTAAATATATCTTATTACAATGAATTAATTTATTTGAAACAGATAATGCAACAATATAAGTGGCATTTCTCTCTGTTTATTAGCTTTATTTTTATGGAAGAACTGAGAGGAAAAGAATGGATTTCCATATTTCATCATCTTTTTTTTTTTCTGTAAACCACTACCATTTTACCCTCAGGTACTGTTTTGTGCTTGTAGAAAACATTTTCCAATTCAGGTATGGTTACTGGCTGCTGCTGTGTTCTATTAGTCTGTTTTGCAAGACCATGGAATTAATCTGATGACCATCTTTTTAGATTTAAATTCTGAAATTTAACACCTGTATTTTGCACTGACAGATGTTTATTTCTAAGCAAACACTAAATAAAATAAGCCTGAGGAATAATACAATTTGACCTATTATTAACTGGTATTTTAACCAAGGCAGTTTTTTCCCTCTTTGATGGGCAGAAAACAAGACATAGATTGTCTTGGGGGCCTCTTCATTCATGTAGGTAATGTCTGGTGAGGACAACTGACTGTTCAGTAAAGAAGTAGAGTGGAAAAGTAGAAGGGAATCAATGACAGTGAGGGAATACTTTATGAAAAGCTCCACACACAGAAGACGAAAAGAAGTATTTTACAAATCTTAGACAAAATAAAACAAATAGGGTCTCAGCAGCTTCAAGAAATATTTTCAAATATTTTATCTACTTTTATAAATTCTGTTTTTAATAAAGCTCCCACAATTTCATTAGCTTTTGGTTAGGTGATCCTCTTTTAGTGAATCTTTTTCATAGGCAACAGATTTTAGATATCAAATCACAGAATGATAAGGTGTAGTGGACATGGCACTTCAGAAATTATCCGGTTGTTGAGCATTGCATAGAGTACACTGGCTAACAGTCCATGATCGTAAGTACTTGGAAGTCTCAGACTTGCACAGTTTGGCCTTGAGTGCTCTGATATGTCTACTATGTTTTGTGTTTCTTTTTTTAGTTCATAAATTTTTTTCACCTATAATTGAATTTAGATATTTGCAAACAGTTTCATGCTCCAGATCCTGATACATATAATTTCTTATTACAAAAATTAATTGATCTTTGGCAGAAATTTGATAGCTAAAAGGACAAGTAAAGCTTTTCCATCAGTAAAGATCATGAATAGGGCATGTATATCTATAGGCAGTGAAAGAGGAATGGTAGAGCTATAGACTGAGCACAAAATGGTTGTTTCTGGCTGAGGGTGTAGATAGCAATCTGTTTGGCCAACTTTCCTTTATCATATATGTATCAAACTATATGGAGATAGATAATTCTAGATTACCTTGGCTGTTAGTCTGAGTTAAAGCTGTGAATTTGACAGTACAATAAAGCTTAAAGTAGAAGATACATTAGTTACTTTTACAGAAATCGCATGAACCATGTTTTGTCCCAGGCTTCTCCCTTGAAACAAGCCTTCTATCATGTTAATGGAAACTTCCTACAGTTTGTAATTATTACTGTGTAACTGCCATAGCATTGAAGGCCTTAGTGTATGGGGAATGCACCAGCTGCTGACAACTGTTCCCAGAGGAATGGAGAGATATAAAGTAATAGCCATCTGTGCAAGCAGAAACACTTAGGAATAGCAAGCTATCTGACTCAAGAAAAATCTGTATTCCGCATGAGATTAAGAGTTCATGGGGCTGGAAAGTCTCAAAACACAAAACAGAGAAACCAAGTTTCTGATAGTAAGCTTGAAAATACTAACTATTTAGGCTTGCAAAGTACAGTTAGCTGAGTTAACTTAGCAGACGTGAATCCCCCTTACTGTCAAGTACTGCTAAGCTAGACTTCATCCAAAATGTGCCATATCAGTTTAGATTATACCAATGTTTTTGAGCAATATGTTAAATCAGGCCCCTGAATTCATTTGCTGAGTGTGTGCTCCTGTCCCACCCTTGCCTAGCACTGCACCACTGTCAGGAACAATACTCTATGTAAGTAACTTCCAAATGCAGTTACTCATTATTAATGCAAGACAGTTTTGAAGGTGAAAGCAAACAGCACTTGGCAGAAAGAACTTTTAATGAGCCTGTCATGAAGGAATTCAGTCTGCAAAAAACAAACTTATTTTGTAGCACACTTGAGTGACTCTGTGACTCTGCATTTCTGTCCTGTATGCTAAACATACAAATATCTTTATAGATCCACTTCCCCACATTAAAAGTTTTACCCATATCACAATATAGTTTGTGCTGCATGCCAAAAAACTGTCAGCAGAGGAGAAGGATTTCTTGGATGGCATTTATATGTCTGCTGCACATCCAGAACATTTGAAGACAAGGCAAACAAAGATAAAATTAGAAATGTGAACTTGGTGAATTCTCACTGTAACAGGTCAAAATTTTCTGTTAAGGTAAACAAAATTGGCACAGCAATCAAGAACTGCTGCTCCTTTATGAGCTTCATGTTTCTTTCCTGTGTTTCTTCCCAAAGGTTATTTATATCAAAGATACTCCACATTTCTCCAGTTTCTCCTATTGATACAAAAAATTACTTGAGGGAGTGAGTGAATGAAAATCTAAACTGGCTGTTTTCAGAACAGCACAAAAGATGTCTCTGATCTTTCCTCAGGGATCTCTGGGGAAGAAAGAATAAAAAGGAAAGTATGACAAACAAACAGCAACATAAAATAACCCAGTCAGACAGCTGTTCAGGGAGGTGCAAGGGACAACCTCTGCAAAAATCCTCTAGAGGTGGAGTCCAGACAGGGATAAACCCACCTGAAGCCTGCTGCTAACTGCCCAGGAGGAACAGCTGTGGGCTTACAGCAGAAGCAACTGGGCAGGGCATAAAGAAAGAGGACAGGGGGAAAAGCTGCTGGAGCAGGAGGAGTTGACTAACCTGGGAGCACTTCCAACAGAGAGTGTTAGGCACACAGAAACACAGACATATGAACATCTTCAACTAGGAATAGAAAACACAGTTCAAAACAGTTCCTTTAGCTAATGTATGCACAAAAGATTTAACACTGCATATTGCCAACTGAGTCTTTTGTCAGCAGCCCTTTCCAGGCTTCTCATGGCTTTGATTCCCCTGGAATTCTGTCTTTATGTACATACATGTGTATAGATATGTGTGCATGCATGCATGCTTGTAGGAATACATATATATGCATATCAAAAAAGCATTTGGAGCATGAAAAGCTAGCTGCTGATCTTGCCAGTACACGTCTGCTAACTTATATGCTGGTGTTTAGAACCCATCCCAGAATCACAGCTGACAGTTCATTTCTTGTAGGGGTGGTGGTGGGGGGGGGGGATGCAGGAGCATGGCAGGGCCAGCTGGAAATAGTTGAGGCCAGAGCAGCCCAGAGAAGCTTTATTCCAAATATGGCTAGTAAAAAATAGCCCTGGGAGGGCTGTCCTGCCAGGCAGAATGTGGGGCAGAGCTTGCACCAGAGAGAGAGTCTGGGTCCTGGAAAACCCAAGCTGGGGTTGTAAAAGTACTTTGCTGCCAGATTTGTTTTCTCTTACTCCATCCATGCAGCTGTTAACTGTGCCTGAAGTTCATCTGCATTTAAATTTTCTGGTTTTCTCCTTTCCTGTTCTTACTCCTTGTTTATTTTTAAGACTCAGATTAAATGTTAATTCTCTGCAGTTCAGCTATCATGTCTTCCTAAAGCACAAAGTTTAGGAAAACCATGATATCCCTGTGTCCTTGTTTCAGCTGGGATGGAGCAGCTGGAGCAGGGGCTGCAGCAGCTGAAGCAGAGGCTGGAGCAGGGTCTGGAGCAGGGGCTGCAGGGTCTGGAGCAGCAGTTAAAGTTTGTGGCTTGGAATACCACCAGTTCCAGGACATGAAAACGCATTCAGTATTCCTATCACTAGGTTCAGGACTGACACTATGGGGCTTCCAGTGGACCAAAGACACTCAGAGTCTCCTAAAATCCTAAATGTTCATTAATTAGCCCTGAGGAGAAGGGGGAGGTGTGGAACCCACCCATAGGACGACTCTGGGAAAATCAAGCCAAAGGTGCAGCTGTTGGCATTCCCCCGTAAGGGCCACCAGACTCACAGAGGCAACATCGAGTGCACAGACCAGATTAGTTTCATAACCAAGTCTATCATATTATAAACTAGTACTATATAGTGCAACAGTGTAACTTTAGCCCAGTTCTCAATGTAAACAAACAACACAACAGGGAACACGTACTGTAAATAAACAAGACAATTCAGCCCTGGGACCATGGGCAGCAAGTTCAAAAGCAGAAAAGCCAGCATTGTAGCCATTATAATTAATCTAATACAATGAACACTTGAAAAAATTTAATCTAACACAGTCTGATTAGACCTGTCATCATCTCAACCCTTCTGGCCCCACGTTGGGTGCCAAAAAGGACTGTCATGGTTTAACCCCAGCTGGCAACCAAGCACCAGGCAGCTGCTTGCTCACTGCCTGCCACCCGGAGGGTGTATGTAAAACTTGAGGGTTGAGATAAGAAAAATTTAATAATTTGAACAGAATAAAAAGGTAAGATCTATAATAATAACAATAATAACTATAATAATAATAGATAACTATAGATGATATAGATATAATAATATAGATAACTATAATAAATGATAGATAATAATGATGAAGATGATGATGAAGTTATAATAGAAAGGTGGGGGAAAGGATTAAATCCAAAGGAAAAGGGAGAAAGGAAAACAAGTAATGCACAGTACAGCTGCTCACCACCCACTGACTGATGCCCAGCCAGTCCCTGAGCAGCGATCCCCAGGCCCCAGCTCACCTCCCCAGTTTATGTACCAAGCATGACATCCCATGGTATGGAACACCTATTTGGCTGGTTCAGGTCACCTGTCCTGGATGTGTCCCCTCCCAGTTTCCCATGCCCCTCCAGCCCTTTCATTGGCAGGGCCCAAGGAACCAAAAAGTCCTTGACTCAGGATAAACATCACCCAGCAACAACCAGAACCATCACTTTGTTATCCACATGTTCTCACACCAAATCCAAAACACAGCACTGCACCAGCTACTGACAAGAAAGATAACTCCATCCCAGCTGAAACCAGGATGGAGTTTCCTGCCTCCTTTCTAGTCCAGCATAATTTGACTGCAGCTGCTGTTGGTTCTGGATGGAAGTTTTGAGCCCCGCTGCCATTTCAGTGCATGTCTCCCTCTTTCTCCACCATGAGCTGCAGCTTTCTCCTGGTCCTGTCTTCACTTTTGCTGTGGCCTGTCCTGCTCTGCTGGAGGTGAGGATCAATTCCTCTTGTCCTTCTTCCCAGTCATTGGACATACTTTATAAAGCGTCTGTCAGATCAGTAGGACCTGGCATTCTTTTCAAAAGTAAAATGTTAATTGAAGCATCACTTTGTATTTTAACCAAGCTTCATGTTAGGTCTTAAGAAGAACTTCTATTTCTGGAAAGGCTTTAGATTTTGCTTTCAAGACATTTTTTTAAATTTTATTTTATGAAAAGTGTTACAAGATCAAACATTAAGTACAGCTGCAAAAAATGTATAGTGGAAATCATGAATTATGAAATCTAATTTGCAATTAATGTAATAATCCAACTATTTTTTAAATGAATAAAATTTAAATTGGAGCTTAGTTTGTAAATATAGCTAGGGAAAAAGAAGTTTAATAACTTCCTATTTGTAGTATGTTTAAATACTTGTAAATCAGACTGTAAATATTTCCTCATATTTTTCAGGAAAAGAGTGAAGCAACAGAGACCCATTCTGTTACATAACATAATAGTTACATACACACAAAACCAGCAAAACTGTGATAAGGATCCTTGTTCTAAAGGCAGCTTTCACCATATGGCAAGCAGCATTGGAATAATGTGATATTCTTAGGTTTGTCATATTTTGGTTTTAAAGCTATTGCTCCCAGAATTCTGTGATTGTATAAGAACAGCAACCTTTTTCCTCTCTTTTTTTAATCTTTGTAGTCACAGACCAAAATATGTCCCAGTGCATAACGAAAAAATGAAAAGCATTTGATATGGGCTGAAGTTACTGTATAAATAATAAAACTTTGAATGAAACCAAAATGATTTTGGAATGCTGATGTTTGGCACTGAATTCTGGCAAAGCTTGAGAGGATCAGAACAACCCGCTTTTGAGCGAAAGGGTCGCAAAGGAATGTTAGATCTATACTAACATTACAAGGAATGGTAGTCTTAGAAACCTGACACCCAGATACACAGTGGATGTAATGACCATCCTCAGACTTGACAGAAAGCCTCCTCAAGCTCCAGGAGTGTACTTGATAATTTAGACACTAAGCAAACAGTGCCCATCATACTTACTGTGGGATGAGGCTAGGTTGCAATAGTCAATCCTAATGCTGTAAGACTTATGCCTATTAGGAAAATACAAAGCAGAGCTGTTTCATCTGTAGACAGCAGGCACTAAACAGTCCTTCAGTCTCCATTTCACTTGGTTTGGTGCCCGCTACAGGTATTTGCAACTTGCCAGTTCTTCAAACTGGCTCTTCTGCCCACAGAGCACTCGGTAGCCTAAAAATAGGTATGATCTTGCCCTATCATAAATGTGGGGGATTTCTGGGTTTGCTGGTTGTTTTTTTTTTTTGGGGGGGTAGGATGCTGTTTGTTTTGCTTTTACTTTTTTTGTTGGTTTTTTTTTTTTTTTACAGCTGTAATAAGGCTTTTAAATCTTTGTCTGATCTTCCACCATTTTTTTGAAGGCATGTGCCTTTCATTTCACAGAGACAGGAAAAAACCCTGAGTTCAGAGACTTTAAGAGTCAAGCTGACTATAAACACATAAACAGAGAACAGCGTCAAGGTATATTGGAATGCCAGAGTACCTTCCTCATCGTATTTCTGTACTTTGATTGTATACTTACAAATCTTTTGAATTAACTACTTCTGTCTGAAACTTATTATTCATAAAATAAGAAAATAAGCGTTCATCTTTCTCTCTCCCTTGTCATTCTGTCCCATACTGCATCTCGAATACATCTTTCTCTATTTAATATTCATTGCTCATATTTAATTAACTTATTATTCAGGATGAGGTGGGATCCATGGGTAGAGAAAAGTTTGACCAACCATTTTGATAATAGCTTTACATTAGTGGCTCGTTGCACTGAACAAATTTGCATAATAGTGACATCATGTTAAATATTATGTAAATCCCTGCCCATGGATTAGCAGCTAACAGTACCTCTTAGCTGTTGAGAGCTATGAACATAATTCTTTCCTCATGACAACATCGAGCTTAGCACATTTTTGTTCTGGACCTTTTTTAGAAGTGCAGTTTTGTAACTCTCCAACTCTAAGAGAAAAAAGAATTAGTGGTACAAAGGACCTTTCAAAGCCATAAACCAAGCACTCTTGCAAGAAATGCTCTCCACCTCCACTTTTCCTTGTGATAAACCCTTGTGTTTAAATCTGCAGTGAAGTTTCTCTCATTTGCAACAAATTATAGGAATGTTGCTGTTAAATATTAATAACCTTGCAAACCTTCCCAGGAGTAAAAGAATGCATTTCTGTGCAGAATATTAAGTATACAAAACACATTTAAAGGCTCCTTAGAATTACTATCAACTTAAGCTTTTTATATAAAAATGTTTTAAATCTCAATTACCTATAAAAAGGAAAAGAGACAATCTGCAACACAGAACAAGCCACATTTACCTATTCTAAGCAAGAAACTATAAACGCAATATTTCTTGGAGAGTTCAGCCATGTCTGAAGTTCAATCCCATTCAGAACTTACATTAAAGCTGGTAAAAGGCACAGCCTAGTTCTTTAGAAAACTTGCAGTATAAATGTACTGGACTGCAGTGTGGTCTGTGCTAAAACAGTTCCCTCCTGCCTTGGCACCATAATGCTGCTTTATTGCTGTCTGGAAGATTCCTTGTAGGAAGATCTGAAGGTAACTTCCGTATCCTCTTTGTGGCAGACATTGTCTTCTGGGGCAGACATCAAAAATACCTGAAGAAATTCTGGTAGCTCTTTGTATATCATACCTTAGGCAGGTACTTTAAGATTCTTAAACTCAGCTGAAAAAGCACCAGTGATGTATCAAAGGTGCAGAATGCCACCATCTCTTCTCCATTAGCAACACAGCCCCTTCATGCCTTTCCAGGGAGCTGCTCCCTGCCCTGACACAGAACTAGCGAGAGCTGTTTGCAGGACACTCTCCACTAACCTCTCCTTTCTTCCACTTCTGACTCCTTTGCCCTCCAACTATCTGTCATCACCAAACACTCCCTTAATATGTGACTGTGTGTGAGATCTTTAAATTCCCCATAATCTTTTTCTTTTTCTTGGGTCTGATCATAGTGATTAGAAATTTAGGTTTGCAATGACGGGTGGTCAGCTGGCCAGAATCATTGAAGAACATGTTCCAAGTCAGTTCTGTTGTCTTCAAAACATTCAGATGAACTTCTCCAAAATGTTTCTGTGTTAAAGGGAAAGATGGAGAAAGGATAGGTGGCACAGGACAGATTCTATCAGCCATCAGGTGCTGGAAGGTTTTTTACAGCATGGGAGTTCACGGCTGAACCCAAATGGCTTGTGACACAAAGGTGATGCATAAAAGACCAGGAATCTGGCTTCAAGACTTTTAGACTTTGATTGACTTCTCTAGTTCTTTCAAAGCTGAATTTTAATTAACAGTTGTTACAAGGTGCTGGAAAAATCTATTTTTCTGGGGTTTGATTATTATTGTTTCCCTGCAGAAAAACTAAGAGGACACATCCTCTATAACAAAAAGATAACTTTGTCATCAATATGCTGCTAGAATTATCTACAGCCAGATAGGATTTGTCTATTAATTAAATAAAAATTCTATTGAAGTCACCAAGAAAAAATATCTTATCAAAACAAGATGCAATTCTTAGATACACCATAAGCACTGCTAAATTTTCTTCACACAGGAAAGAAATGTTAAAGATGACAAATATAAACAATATAATTACAATATGATTTGAGGTGAGTTTTCATCTGGAAAATATAGTATTTAAACTAAAGGCCTCTGTGTTCTCTTGCTTGTCAGTAAACACCTCTGCACTATGACTGCATATCAGAAGGTTATACCTAGAACACTTCTCAATGTCCTGCTATCTGTTGAGAAATATGTAATTTAAGAGAGCACAGGTTGTCCTGACAAGGAAATATTTATTTACCCTGAAAATGTCTCAGCAGCTGATGTAGCTTAATGCACATCAACCAATCATGACATTTACGTTGTTCTAGTTTAAGACTGAAAATTAGTAAAGAAAGAGTTGTAAAAAGAAGTTAAATATGTCACATGTGATTAACCTATGAATCCTAGATTATTTCAAGTCCAGTGCCCTTATCCTTGCATTCTCATCTTGGGAAGTTCTGGCATGAAGTGGCATAATTAAATTAGATTTCATCTAAATTGCTGTTTAATTTGGCCCCGGTCTCCTTTTTTAACTTAGACTCCTTAAGAGCTACGGGTTTAGCATATGTATAAACACATTTAGCAATTCTAATTACTTCCTTGTAACTTTAAACCCAAAGTTTTGAGAAAAACGCAGTCTCACGAGAAAGCATAATTGCCAGACCTATTAGAATAAAATAGAATCGTTCAGTTGTAAGGGGCCTACAACGATCACCTGTCCCAGCTGCCTGACCACTTCAGGGCTGACCAACAGCTGAAGCACGTTGTTACGGACATTCTCCAAATGCCTCTCAAACCCCGACAGGCGCGGGGCATCGGTCGCCTCTAGGAAGCCTGCTCCAAAGTCTGACCACCCTTCTCTTAAAGAAATGCTTCCTAATATCCAGTCTAAACCTCCACTAGTGCAACTTTAAACCAGTAGATACAGTATAAATATAAATATTAATATTTTTTGGTTTATTTTAGTAATGAGCAATTTGGTCCTTTTACATATAGCATCTATTTTTGAGTCCTGGCCACTGTGCAATAGACAAAGGTATAGTAGACAATATCAGTACCACCATTACAGGTATGTATGTTCATATAGGAAGCAGAATAAAACCCACATTATCTCATTCTGTTACTCTCTCAAAAACGGTCACATTTTATTCACTTAGTTTTTTGTCCAAAGAAATCCTGAAATATTTAACAAGTTTTATTTAGCTGGTAAGTTTCCAGTGTCATTGTAAGCAGAACACTGAACACGACCACCACTGACAATCTCTAAGCAAAGACAATTCACGATCCAGCAGTAGAGGAAATGAAATTATGTTATTTCCTTGATCACTGCAAAGATATTTTATTAGTTTGGACATATATTTATCTTCTTTTAAAGTATTATAACATTGCAGGAGGGGACCTGGGAAGCAAGACCACAAGTAACAAATCAGTTAGTTGAAAAGAATGTGCTCGAGCTTGTGGATCACAAGCCCTGGTGATAAGGGACATGAGAAATTACTGAAGGGTATAGAAACAGGGACTAAGTATCAAGTTGAGACTATACAAGGAATAAGGCGTTTGGTTTGTCAGCTTGCTCAAGGACGTGGTGCAAGAACTGCAGACATTGTCGTCTTTAACTATTGCTGAATTGCTAAATAGCTAACGTGAGATCTTTGTGCGAGTTGCCACATCGTTATAGAATAAGCAAGTTTTTGGACCAATCAGAATAAGAGCTAACAATTGCTTATGTGTATATAATCATGCTATTAGGCTAATTAAAGTGACAATTGCTTGCATCAAGCTGCCGTCTCTCAGTCGCGGCAAACTGGTGACCCTGATGTGATGGGGTTATGAACCGCCTAGCTGAGCAGCATGCTGCGACTCCCACAGAACTTTGAATGAGCCGCTGAAAGGAAGCGGGAGCTAGCCAGCAATACATCCCTCTGGAGTAGAGAGGTGAGCTGTGGGAAAGATGGGGAATCAAGCATCTTCCCCAGAAAGAGACGTATATGGACTAATAAAAGGTCTTCTGGCCAGATTCAGGAGTCCGTGCCTCAATCTCCTCAAATGGTGACCCCTATGGTGGTGTTCCGAAGCCTTGGAAGAATAAGAATGGAACTGGTCGATAAAAAAACGACAGTTCATGGAAGAGGGCTGCGTTCCGGAGGAGATATCTTGGCTGAACGATTGTCTTGCTGGCTGGACCAGGCGGACAACCTAAACGCCGGGGATAACACCTGTATGCATCTAGACAGGTGAGCAGCCAAGAAACTTTAGAGATTTTAAATATTTGAAGAAATTTTAAGAAGCTTTAGAAACCTGTACTCATTGAGACAAGCGAGCAGTCAAGAACCTTTAGAGACTTTGAAAGAAAGGAAAGTGGTCAGCAGACAATTGTATGATGCTGCTCCATGTCAGGAATGCATTTAGCACCTTGGTGGCAAATTCTGACTACTCTTCGCCAAGTGTGGACTAATTCTACTAACAGTGCTAAACCAGAGGAGGCTGTAAATTCCATTGACAGCGCGGCTCTTCTCAACACACCGTCAACAATGGCAATTCTGTCCACACCTCCTCTGCCCCCAAAGCTTCTGTCACTGGTTGCAGCGACCCTCACAACACAGGACCAAGTACAGGAACAGGACACCTTGGACAATGATTCCATTGACACTGATAAACCTTTTGATCCGGGTCCTATAAATCCAGAAAAGGAGCTAGACTTTTTTTCTCCCTCCCCCAATGCATTGACTGTATTTTTGGGGAGGGTGCAAGGGGATCTGAGGGATTGGTGGCAGGAATGCAAGCGGGAAGCGCTTATGCAAGGGGATTTGGGATGGCATGGTCAGTACTTTGTCAGACAAATCAACCTCAAGGGGGGCAGCCCGTGCAATACGAGGCTGTTAAAGAATTAAGCAAAGCAGTGAGGGAGGATTCATAGTACATTTGCTATGTCCCTTCTTGAAGTGATGGCAGAGCCTTATACACTCACAACACGTGATTGGAAGTCATTGCTTTGTATGGTACTAACTGATACAGTATATGATGTAGTTATCTGATTTTTGTGAGCTACGTGTAGTGGCCTTGATTGAAAACCTCAATCGGGGTATTGCTGTTAACTATGAGCAGTTGGCTGGAGAAAATAATTGTGCCAATTCTGTGACTCAGGGAAGGTATCCCAGCCACAACTATTTGCAAATGAAGGAGATGGCTGTTAAGGCAGTCAGGATGCGGGAGTCTGGCCACAGTCTTGCAGGGTCCTAGAGAGTCATATACTAACTTTATTGATTGGCTTCAGACTATTTTGCAACAACAAGTCGAACATCAGGAAGCTCAAGGGTTGCTTTTAAAACAACTAGCTATGATAATGCCAATGAAAATTGTAAACCGGCAACTTTCACAATAGCAACCCCAACATGTGTCAAATGATTATAACACAGAGCTCACAGCAGACTGTAACTCTCAGGCTGAGTTCTGGAATGCAGCATAACACATTTTTTTTGCTTCTTTAATCTTTTCTGTAAGAATAGTACATGCTCTTAACTTGCTTAGTGAATTAGGCTGCTAACTTGCTAAAGAAAGCAATACTACAAATACTATTTCTTGTTTTCTGGCTTATTAACAGATGTTGATTCTTTCCGTCATATCTTGCTACAGAACTGAGTTGCTATTGATTTTTATTATTAGCACAGGGACACAAGTGTGAAGACTTTTATAGGATGTGTTACATGAATCTGAGTGACCACTTAATTCACAATTAAGTCACAAAAGCATACAAAACTTAAAAGCCTTAAACAAAGACCTGCAGCAGAGCCAGGGGCAGGATGCCTTTGGTCTCTTCTCATGGCTGGGAAACTTTAGGCTGTGGATCAAAAGTATTACAGGATTTATTACAGTTATCTTAACCACCTTATTTATGTTTGCCTTTTATCTCCCATGCCTTTTTGTCCTGTATTCAGCATTTAGTTGATTATAACATAAATCAGGTCATGGTCACCCAGCTATACACAACCTTTGCCTTGTTGCAATTAACAAGCAAAAAAGAGGAGGATAGAGAATGTCTGAAGAGAGATATAGGAGAGGCAGCTGGAGAATATTTGACCTAACAAGAGATGAGAAAAGAGCTAGGTATTGTAAAGGAGAGTAGGAAAGATGAACATGGTTATCTAGCATTTAATAGGTGTCCGCATGCTTGTAGTGATATATAGCTATGTAACTGCATGAATGATTTCTGCCCTGAGCCTGGTGGTGTATACACCTGCGGTTTGTGTCTGGGCTCAGAGATGTAAATATGGGCTTCTCTGTTACACTGTAAAGTGTCTCTGGTTGCATATATGTATATATATATATATATATATATAAAAAAAAAAAAAAAAAAAGGAATGAAGGGAATGACCCCAGAGGCACGATTAGAGAAAGCATGTTATGTTTTGAACTTTTTGAAAATCTCTGCTGACCATGCGGTGCCTCCCACTGTGTGACATTTTGTGTCAACTGGTGACAAGCAGCAAAAGCACGAAGGCGTCTTAGTACGCGTGAAAGACCCTCGTATCGGGCATTGGTCGGGAACGCATGAATTGCTAACTTGGGGGAGAGGTTATGCTTGTGTTTCTACAGATGAAGGCCCGCGATGGATACCTGCTCACTGTGCGTGGCCTGAGCTTCGTGTGCCGGATTGTGGGAGCGCTGCTGCCACCAGTCAACCCAGCAACTAACGTGTGTCTCCCTACTGAACCAGTCCCTGTTTGGTGTGCCCTTCCTTGAAACTGACTTGCAGACATTGTTGCAAAAAAGTGAATGTATGTGGGGAATGAAGAATCTTACTGAAAGTCTTGGTATTTGGCATAATTGATTACCTCTGTATAATGTTAACCCAAAAGAAGTTGATATTGTTTGCACTTTGAATGCCGATAGTTGTCTTTATGTAGATGCTAATGTAGTGAAAAGCTATGATGGGACCATGACACCTGCATAAATCAACACGTGAACATGTTGATAAGCATAATGCGCTTAAACACAATGTAACTTTGGATGAAGCATGTAATGGATGTAGTTGATTTATGGAACTGATGGGAACTTATTGCATCCGGAGTAACAGCGGGGAAAGCATTAAAGAGTTAAATCACCTTGTTTGTTAGGCAGTTAAGAATGTGAGTCAAATTTGCCACCATTACATACAAAACAGAGCAACTCTTGGCTTTTTGTTGTTGGCTCAAGAACATGGCTGTGAGGATTTTGATGGTATGTGCTGCATTGATTTTAGGCGTCCCATTGCAGCAACATGTTACCAAAATCTGAGAAAATGTCAGCCTTTTTGGCAGCAATTCACTCAGTTGGCAGTATTGTTTGTTTGCTATTGCCTTGGTTGCTGTCATGTTTGCAAGGGCCCTGCAGAACATGACAAACCTGGTACTAGCTGTTCAAATAAAAAGGGGAAATTTACAGAACAGAGACAGTGGGCTGTTTTGACATTGATGATGTGCGGTTTGGGCCTTGCTTTGACAATGTGCAGCTGAGATCCTGCAGCAAAGAGTTAAATAACTTTGAGGGAGTATGAGAAGAAACTAGGATGAGACAGAAACAAAGGAGGAATGTGATCTCACCTCTAGAAGATGAGGAAACAGCATGAACAGTAGAAAGTAGCCTATAGTGAACAGCGCTAAGGAAAGTGTTACATGAATTTGTCTGATCACTCAAAAAGCATAGCTCAGCAATTAGCAGCACTGCTCAAGAATATGAAGCATGTTACTGAAGGACATGATCCTTTTTCTGACTGGCTTTAAAGTCTTGGGCTAGGGAGCTGGTTACAAACCATAATCAAAGGAGCACTGATGGTATTGACAGTATTGTTAGTCTTAGTATTATTTGTTTCTTGTTTGTTTCAATGTTTACAACGAGTGATGAGTAACTTGATTGAACACACGTTTAAAACAAATGGGATTTGGGATGCTCAAAAAGAAGAAGGGGTAAGCGCAGGAGGGGGCCTGTGAAGCAGGACCACAAGTAACAAATCAGTTAGTTGAAAAGAATGTGCTCGAGCTTGTGGATCACAAGCCCTGGTGATAAGGGACATGAGAAATTACTGAAGGGTATAGAAACAGGGACTAAGTATCAAGTTGAGACTATACAAGGAATAAGGCGTTTGGTTTGTCAGCTTGCTCAAGGACGTGGTGCAAGAACTGCAGACATTGTTGTCTTTAACTATTGCTGAATTGCTAAATAGCTAACGTGAGATCTTTGTGCGAGTTGCCACATCGTTATAGAATAAGCAAGTTTTTGGACCAATCAGAATAAGAGCTAACAATTGCTTATGTGTATATAATCATGCTATTAGGCTAATTAAAGTGACATTTGCTTGCATCAAGCTGCCTCCCGTCTCTCAATCGCAGCATAACATCACACTGGTACACAAATGTTCAACTTACTCATCAGTGACCCAGATGAAGGGACTGAGTGTCCCCTCGGCAGGTTTGCTGATGATACAGAGCTGGGAGCAGGGGCTGATACCCCAGCAGGCTGCGCTGCCATTCAGCGAGACCTGGACAGGCTGGAGAGTTGGGTGGGGAGGAACCTGATGAAGTTCAGCAGAGGCAAGTGTAGGGTCCTGCACCTGGGGAGGGACAACCCCACGCACCCGCACAGGCTGGGGCTGACCTGCTGGAAGGCAGCTCTGCGGAGAAGGGCCTGGGAGTGCTGGAGCACAGCAAGGTGCCCATGAGCCAGCAGTGTGCCCTGGTGGCCAAGGCGGCCAGTGGGATCCTGGGGGGCATTAGGGGAACGTGGCCAGCAGGTCGAGGGAGGTGATCCTCCCCTCTGCTCTGCCCTGGTGAGGCTGCAGCTGGAGTGCTGTGTCCAGTTCTGGGCTCCCCAGTTCAAGAGGGACAGGGAACTACTGGAGAGGGTTCAGCGAGGGCTACAGAGATGGTGAGGGGGCTGGAGCATCTCCCTTCTGAGGAAAGGCTGAGGGAGCTGGGCCTGCTTAGCCTGGAGAAGAGAAGACTGAGATGGGATCTTATTAATGTCTACAAATATCCTAAGGGCAAGTGTCAAGAGGCTGGGGCCAGGCTCTTTTCAGTGATGCCCAGTGACAGGCCAAGGGACAATGGGCACAAACTGCCTCACAAGAAATTCCTTCTGAATACGAGGAAGAACTTCTTTACCTTGAGGGTGACCGAGCACTGGAACACGCTGCTGAGAGAGGCTGTGGAGTCTCCTTCTCTGGAGATATTCAAAACCCGCCTGGATGTGACTCTGTGCAACCTGCTGTAGGTGAACCTGCTTTAGCAGGTGGTTGGACTAGATGACCTCCAGTGGTCCCTTCCAACCCCAACCAGTCTGTGATTCTGTGAAAGAATGCTATACAAGTTTTCATTGCACAAAAATTTGGGCCAAGGTGTAAAGAGCCCTGATAAAAGTCTCCAAAAAGAGTGCTCATTAAGTCAGATCCTGATTTTATTGAAGTACGAGCATAAAAAGCTACTAAATATATTATGGGCAATTTACTGGATGCAATGTGTTTTTAAATGCCTAAGCAGTTCACATATTAGGCTTTAAATACTTTGACAATTACTTTCCAACCTCCTGAAAACAATACAAGTTCAACACGCTTGTCACAATCCAACTAGGTTGCAACCAACTCCTGTTCAAACCTTTCTGAGAAAGGCAGAGTCACACAGGTAGGTGTGAGTATGCAGATTTATCTGCCTGCACAAACTAGAAGACAAGTAGCTTTTAAAGTCTATTTATGTAGAAATACACTCAAATGTTCTTTAGCCATTTTTCTTAAGCATCCATTACTGGCAATGACAGAAAGTACTGGACTAACTGGACCAACTGGACCTTTCATCTGATGGAATACAGTCATTCTTATGATCTTACAAAACATTCAGGAAGGCTCAAAACTACTATTTATTGTCAGGTGCTATCCAAATCTTGCTAGAAAACCTGTTTTGTTTTTTTTTTTTTTTTTTTTTTTTTTCTGCAAAGAGGGATGAGCAGCAGTAGTTTCAACAAAAATTCAAAGAAAGATATTAATTCAAAAGTTTCTTCAATAACTACAGCCATACATGAAGCAAAGAACAGGTGTTAAAAGAAGGATTTTAACTAGAAAATTTTCCTCTTATATTTCAAAAAGTATCAGGCAAACAAAGCAGTAGCAAGATTTCTACACTTCAAGGAACAGGCTTTGAAGTTCTACAAGTATCTATGGAACTTGTCAAGAGAATCTAGAACTAGTTCTTCATAAAAAGTATATAACTAACTTTATAGATGCATAGGTAGGCTGCTGCACTTTAAGAAAAAGAAATGTCCAGAAGTCCAATGCAGAGAAGTAACTTCTGAAAGGAATTCACGCTTTCAGGTTCTTTGCTGGATACGAACTACAGTGGTAATCACGTTCTGGGATCAAATTTTAGATGAACAGAAATTACTTCTTGGACTCATGATTTTAGTGCTAAATTAACCAAAGAAACACTACATTCACTTTGGATTTTTGGTGCAATATTTTTTTCTCTGGAAAATGCTGAATTATTCAAATGAACTGTTGCTAAAGTTTATGTTTATGTGAAAAATTCATTGCCACAGGTAAGTGTATCAAATTCAACTCATTACTGGCCCAAACAAGTCAAACACCAAATACTGGTCAAAAACTGGCCAAAATAACTCCCACCAGGAATAGGTACTGAGTCATAGGTCATCGAAATCCATTGAGTTAGAGAATCATAAAATCGTTGGCTGAACTAGACTAATAGATACGGTAAGCCTGACTATCCAGTTGTCTTTTAGTTCACATGTACAGGCTTATAGACCACAACATACATAAAGGTGCAAGAGATGCCTTTACTCTTTATCACTTTACACCTGAGAATATATGCAATTATTTTGAAGATCTGCTCTAATTACATCACCCAAACACAACAGAGCCTTTTAGACTCCAAGTAGATAGGTATCTCAGTTTTCTGTGAAACTCGCAGTCCTCAGTCCACAGTGCTGATTTTATTTTCCTTTAGCTTACTTTTTAGGGAAGTAAACCAGTAGATTATGGTATCCAATAGCATGAAATTTTCAAGCAGAATGCAGTTAAAGAAGAAAGTTTTCGTGTTTCTATAGCTGTAATAGTTACGGAATATCCATGCTTATTTTGCTTTTAAGTAAAAAATTATACCTTTAAAGACAGAAAACCTAGATGATATAATTAGTAAATTAATTCTTTTAGGAAGACACAAAACCATTTATGCTGGTCAAGTAAAAGGGGATAATTCTATCAGTCCTGAAAGTGCAACATCATCACAAGAAGTCAAATCAAGTACCGAAGAAAAATGGAATGAAGATTTTGACCTGTTACGGTAGAAGGCCTGATTGAAATGCGCCTTTCTTTCCCAAACCATTCTATAATTCCTATATGTATTACCAGGCAGAATGATATAGGTTATTTGAAAAGTTTTGAATGTAAATATTCCAATAAAATAAAATATGCTGTTATAAATAAATAAGTTTTAAAGATAGGATTTAGATCTCACATGATAGATCTCATAGTGTCATTCTTCAGCTCTGATTTTCAAATTACAGGTATTTTTTCAGTGACCAGTTACTCTGTCTTGATGCATTATAAAGGAATAGGAAATTACCGTCTAATGGAAGCAGAAAAATGACCAGCTGTGAAACCTGTAGTTAGTATAATTATAACCAGAGCTACACACAAAAAACAGTCTAAAAACAAATTAAGTGTAAATAACTTTCAAAGGGCTTTGCTGCCTGCAGTGCAGCACTGACTACATTGAAGCAGTAGATGTTTGATGACAACAATTCTGCTTTAAATTATACACTGTGCTATTTCTTCTCTGATTTAAAATCCACTGAAACTAAGACACAGCTTCCTGGAAGCCACCATATTCTACAACAGCTCTATCCCATTCCTTCCCAGTCTTCTAACTGTCACATAATAGTGGTTTTAAAGTAGCAGTAGTAGTAGTTGTAGTAGTCTTCATTAATTTGAAACAGTGTAGTCTCATAGTGCATGTTCCTGTGTATATACACAAATTTATGAATACATATATTTATAAAAATATATCTTCAATTTATGAATTATATGTTTATAATGTGACCGTATGTATATAACATAAATAAAACCTATATTCCACTATTCCTGTTGTGAGATAAATATTTTTCTGTAAACCTGTCCTGAGTATTATGTCTTTATGTCAGGGATGAAGAAAGCAAATTTTTCACCTTGAAAATTTGTGTCTATGGTCCCAGAACTCTGACTGACCTCATCAAAGCATGAAGAGGAGAAAATGTATGTATTCATAATTGTTCCTATATACATTTACATTTCATTAATTATAAAAGAGAATAGAATTACCTTACAGAAAAATTAAACTCAGAAGTATGAATCAGAAATGCAAGCACACTATGACATTGTAATTATTTCAGATTCATATTGTATTTACCAAAAAAATCAAATATAAAGTTAAATGTAAATTTTTGATAGAAAATCAAATTAATCTTTTTCAATTACAGATTAGACTAAATTAATTTTGAAAGTCAAGTTAAGAAATCCCTTGATAGAGCAGCTGTTAAGTACACAGCAGAGTTAACATAATTCAAATTCCTTAAACATGGCTCTCCAGGCCTCTTTCACTGCAAAGGGCATTTTTAGGGTGAATGTGTGTTTTCTGCATGCAATCTGCTTTTGGCTGCTGCGACTTGAATAGAAACATCAGTAATCTTTTCACTGAATAAAACACTGACCAGCATATTACATGCAAATTGCATTATTAGACACTCAACCATGTGTTCTTTGATCCTGATAAAAATTGAAGATTTCTACCCTGATTTGATTAAATTGTGCGACATGTTCTCTCATTGTGCAGACATAATGGAATTATCATCCATCAGCTCACAAAATACTACCGTGACTGGCAAGACAGACTGACAGCCAAAGAGAAGACTTGAATAATGAAAGATCAAAGTGAGAATTGACCCTGTAGAGGAGGTTTTTTTCTTATATAATTTCTGGTATACTGAGGGTGGTGGTGGTAGTGGTACATTAAAAAAAAAATATCTGAATTCTGGTCATTTCATATGTAAGCACACTCAAAGTCTGCTGCTTCAAGGAAGTAAGAAAAAGGAGGACAATCTGCCAGAATTGTTCATTAGTCAGCTCCACAATGGCTCCCAGGGGTTCGTGTTTCGGCACACAGCTCAGACCAAAGCTGTTGATTTTGCTACATCCAACTAATGCTAACTGGGTGGAGAGGTAGGGGAAACAGCCCTTTCCAAACATCTGCCATCACAAACAGCAATATCAGAAGATGGCAGAACTCACCAATTAAACCTGGAAATTATATTCAGTTCTAGAAGCACTGAACGGTGCTTTGGGTTTCAAAGTCACCTTCACTGATGAGAAAGGCAACAAATTAATGTGGGGAACATATAATTTTTCTCCCAGATTTTTTTCCTTTTTAATCTTCAGTATGATGAAAATTTGATCTGTATAACACACAGTTTTGGCTAAGATGAATGTACTACAAATTTGTTTTTTACTACATTTTCTTTGATGCCAAGTACCATCAAAGTTACTGGATGCTGCAGGAAGTTACATGTTCTCCAAACTTCTCTTCTGTACCTCTACAGGAGTTTTTGACTACTTCAGGTACCCAGCCTTCAAAACTGTGAATGAGGACAGCCCCACAGGACATCAAGAATGTAGAGGATGTATGTAACACTAAAGAAACAGCAATGATTTACAGGATTTGAAATCTAAAAGGAAGGAGGCCAAATTTTGTCCTTTGTTATACAAAATAATTAAACAAGCACATATAGCTCAATGAAATCCAGATTGATCCAAACCAATGTGAAGATCTAACTTCCCAAATAAAATAATTAAAATTTTGAGTAATTTATTCCTATGGACATTGGTTTCACTATAAATTTTACCTTTTTATATAATGCAGTGTTGTACTTATGTGTTTCTATGTTTTAATTATATTCATTTCAAGGTACTTCCTGAAGAAAAATTATGTGGGGTTTGTTTTTTTTTTAAGAGGCTATTCCAGTATTAGACCTTTCCCAAAGCAGATACACCAGGAGCAAAAATAACACAAGTATTTGCGGAAAAATTAGACAAACCATTGCCTCATCACCACATTCTGTATAGAAACAATTCAAGTGGTTTCAGTGTAAGTGTGACATGTATTTGACAATGTAATCTAGAGAAGTAGCAGACTCAATCAATAATTATTAAATACTTTTAAATCACAGATTTAAGCAAAATACACTCAGCTTAGTCACTTCATATACCCAAGCATGATCTTAATCTCACAGCACAATTTAACTAAACTTGGAGCAAAATTACTAACCACAGAAATGATTCTCTGCTGTCAAATCTTTCATTAGACTTACCATATGCTTATCTAAAATAGAAAAACTGGAATGTAAAGAGTCATGCTGTATTTTTTCAGAACTTGGTGTGAATCCATGAGTCTTTAGAAAGACTGCTGAAAATAACCTATTATCCATTCCAAAAATGTTTAGCCAAACAGTGTAGAGCAACAAATCTATTTTATATAAATATACACATTATCTATAAGCCTCTCCTGAAAAAAAAACCCAACAACAACAAAAAAAACAACCAAAACCCAAAAAACCCACCAAAACCAACATGCACAGGTTCAAACTTAAAATTGTCAATTCTATTTTTATATAGGATAATTTCAGCTGAATCCTACCAACACAGGGGATATGGGAGGAATACAATATTTAAGGTAGCTTGTATACTTTCTTGTATATACGTTGGACTCTGAGGTCCAATGATGTATAAATCTTCTCCTCTGACCACCAACCCAGGATCCATGTAGTATGATTAGGATGAGTGAAGTTTGAACTGACTGAAGCGTGGCATGAGGTGCTGGTAAGGATATTGGACACGAGGCACCAGTGACAATAAATGAAACAGGGGTCCTGACTGATGACCTAAGATCATTCATATTCCATGATGGTGGCTTCATAAAAATTCATTTAACTTAGGAACTTCAGAATTTTTTTTTTTTTTTTGGGGGGGGAGTGTTTATTTGTTTATTTTTTAATTCAGTAAATAGTATGACAGGATGCTGAAGACTAAAGCAAGAAAAATCTCTGCAGAGTGCACTTTTTCTTTCTTAGGGCTTAATGTAACAGCTATACTTTGCAGTTTAAACATGATGCATTGTCCTCTCTGTCTTCTCTCTGTCACTTAAAGTTCCTCTTTATCTCTATAGTACAATGAAATAGGTAAGCTGAATACCTCCCAGGTGGAGTATCTGCAACACAGAAAAAAAACTTCAGTGACTTGTCCATGTATAGTGGCACAGAATATTAAATCCAAGACCTCTTTTAACCATGACAACTTTCCTCTTCCCTTCCAGCTCTCTCTTGCTGAGAAGAGTGAATGAATCCTTAGTACAGAGTTCATTTGCTCTTAAAGCAGTAAAATCTGCTATACGCTATCATGACATTTCTATCTTTATTAGAAAAGAAATGTAATTGCAACACAATGCCTGCCTGCAGAACAAAGATGCCTCCCAGTATTATATTACCTGCATTTGTACTCAGAGATTTGCAATGGGTATTTCATTGGATTATATGACAACATTTGATAGCACTAATAAAAATTAATTGACATAAGGCCAAGGACTGAAATATAAGAAAGATACAGGTGAAAATGTTACTTCTTAAACATTGATAGCTTTTTCCCAATAGGTATCCTGTATTCCTCTGTATTTTGTAATTACTAACCATACAGAATAAACTTATAAATTAGATCTATGTCATTAGGAAACAAGAGCACAGATAATGTCCTCTGCTATTTAGTATATAAAAATTCATGCTATATTAATCCAATCTATAACCTAACCCAAAACTCAGATCAGATAAGTCAACTTCTAATTTTCAAAAACTTTTTAAGAATTAATCATGATGTCTTCTTTTAATGACAAACCCGTCACATCAATTTGCATTTTTCTTAAGCATGCACAGGGATCATAACAGCTGCATATTTTTAGGGGGAGTCACTACCATTTTATGGATTTTAATGAAAAGCAAAATTACAGTTTACCCATGTTGCTGAAAATTGAAAAACTCAACATGAAAATCTCTATCTTCAGAAGATAAATACCAACAACAATGATGAGGATGTCTTGCAGTGAGAATTTTAGTGCTATCAGCAGAAGAGGAATCTGTTACGCCTCTTGCTGCTGAGGCTTCCCTGTTCAGCTTCAGTGCAGCATCTCAGGCTTTCAGCTCTGCAGGAAGTTCCACTGTTCAACCTCAGCATAAATCATAGAATCATTTTGGTTGGAAAAGAACTTTGACATCATCAAGTCCAACTGTTAACCCAGGACTGCCAAGTCCAACACTAAACCAGGTTGCTAAGCACCACATCTACATGTTTTTTAAACACCTTCAGGGGTGGTGATTCTACCACCTCCCTGGGCAGCCTTTCCAATACTTGACACCTCTTCCAGTGAAAAAAGATTTCCTAATACCCAATCTAAACCTTCCCTGGTGCAATTTGATGGTGTTTCCTCCTGTCCTATTGCTTGCTGCTTTGGAGAAGAGACTGACAGCTGCCTCCCTACAACCTCCTTTCAAGTAGTTGTACAGACCAATAAGATCTGAGCCTACTTTTCTCCAGGCTAAACAACCCCAGTTCTCTCAACTGCTCTGCATTCTCTAGACCCTTTACCAGCTTTTCTGCCCTTCCCTGGATAGTCCAGCACTTCAGTGTCTTTCTTGTAGTGAGGGTCCAAAACGGAACACAGTATTCTAGGTGTGGCTTCACCAGTGCTGAGTACAGGGGACAATCGCTTCCCTTGTCCTGCTGGCCACACTCATTCAGATAGAAGCCAGAGTGCTATTGACCTTCTTGGCCATCTGGGCACACTGCTGATTCATGTTCAGATGGTCACCAATGAGCCCTCTCAGGTGCTTTCCCACCAGGCAGCTTTCCAGCTGCTCTTCCCCAAGCCTGTAGTGCTGTGTGGGGTTGTTTGATCCAAGTGGGTCAAACCTGGCACTTCTCCTTCTTGAATCTCATACAATTGGCCTCGGCCCATCAGTCCAGCCTGTTCAGATCCCTCTACAGAGCCTTCCTACCATCAAGCAGATCAACACTCCCACCCAACTTGGTGTTGTCTGCAGACTTACTGAGGGTGCACTCAATCCCCTTGTCTAGACTGTCAATAAAGACATTAAACAGGACTGGCCCCAGTACTGATGAGCAGCCAGTGTCTCCAGGAGAATGCTGTGGGAGAAGTCTTAAAGGCTTTGCTAAGGTCCAGGCAGACAACATCCACAGCCTTTCCCTCATCCACTAGGCAGGTCACCTTGTCATAGAAGGAGATGAGGTTCATCAAGCAGGACCTGCCTTTCACAAACCCATGCTGGCTGGGCCTGATCCCCTGGCTGTCCCACACATGCCACGTGATGGCACTCAGGATGATCTGCTCCATGACCTTCCCCAGCACCGAGGTCAGGCTGACAGGCCTGTAGTTCCCCAGATCCTCCTTCCTGCCCTTCTTGTAGGTGGGTGTCACACTGGTTAACTTTCAGTCTCCTGGTTATGAGCATTTAGCATCTCAGCCTTTTCCTCATCTTTTGTGGCAATGTTCCTTGCTGCTTCCAATGAAGGACAAAGGTTATCCTTGGCCGTTCTTTTGTTTCTAATGTATTTGTAAAACGATTTTTTTGTTATCTTTTACAGCAGTGGCCAGCCTGAGTTCTAGCTGGGCTTTCGTGTCTCTAATCTTTGCCCTACATAACCTCACAACATCCTTATAGTCCTCCAGAGTTGCCTGTCCTTTCTTTCAAAGGTGGCAGACCTGGCTTATTCCTCAGTTCAGTCAAAGCTCTCTGTTTAGCTAGGCTGGTCTTCTTTCTCCCCCACCAGCTCATCTTTTGGCACATGGGGATGGCCTGGTCCTGTCCCTTCTTTAAGCCTTCCTTCTTGAAGAACGCCCAGCCCTCCTGGACCCCTTGGCCCTTCAGAACTATCTCCCAAGGGACTCTGTCAACCAGGCTTTTAAACAGGCCAAAGTTGGTCTGCTGTCTCCCTCCTTACCTCTCTGAGAATCAAAAACCCTAACAACTCATGACTGCTATGCCCAAGATGTCCTTCAACCACCAAATCTCCAGCAGTCCTTCCCTGTTCGTAAAAAGCAGGTCCAGCAGGGCATCTCCCCTGCTTGGCTCACTGACCAGCTGTGTCAGGCAGTTGTCTTCCACACACTCCAGGAACCTCCTAGGCTGTTTGCTCTTTGCTGTGTTGTATTCCCAGTGGACATCCATTAGGTTGAAGTCCCCCACAAGAACAAGGGCTAGCAGTCTTAAGACTCCTCCCAGCTGCTTGTAGAATGTTTCATCTGCCTCTTCATCCTGGTTGTGTGGTCTATAACAGACTCCCACCGGGATATCCACCTTGTTGGCCCTCCTCCTGATTCTTACCCATAAACACTCAACCCTGCTGTCACCATCATTCAGCTCTAGGCAGTGGAAACACTCTATCCCAGTCGAAACAGAGCTACCTCACTGCCTCTCCTTCCTTGCCTATCCCATCTGAAGAGTCTGTAACCATCCATTGCAGCAGTCCAGTTGTGTGAGTTCTCCCACCATGTTTCTGTGATGGTGACTATGTCATAGTCTTCCTTCTGCATGATGGCTTCCAGCTTGTCCTGTTTGTTGCCCATGCTTTGGGCATTGGCTTAGATGGAGTTCAGCTGTGGTTCAGGCATCTGACCTCCAACCCTGACATGCTTCCCCCAGGCTCATCTCTAATGAGCTTGGGTTTATTCCCTTCAACCTTTGAATCTAATTTAAAGCTCTCTCAATGAGCCTTACTAACTCCTGACCTAAGACTCTCTTCCCACTTCGAGACAGGTGAATTCCATCTGTTGACAGCAGGCCTGGTGTTGTGTAAATCGATCAAAAATGATCAAAAAATCTAAAATTTAGCCATTGACACCAGGCCTGGAGCCAGGTATTGATCTGTATGATCTTCCAATTACACATCCCATCATTCCCTGCAACTGTCAGGAGAGATGGAAACACTGCTTGTGCTTCTGATCCCTCAGCCAGTCACCCTAAGATTCTGAGGTGTCTCTTGATTGCCCTCAGACTCCTTGTCATCTGGACTTCATTGCCCAGTTGGAAGACGAGTAACAGCTAGTAATCAGAGGATCATACCAGACAAGGGAGCTTTCTAGTGACATCCCTTACCTGGTCCCCAAGGAGGCATCAGGCTTTCCTATGGATTGGGTCTGGTTGGCATATTGGGCCCTCTGTTTCTCTCAGAGTGGAGTTGCTGATGACAGCCATCTTTCTTTTCTTCCTAGCAGAGCTGGTCATGATGCATGGGGTTGACAGACTCTCCCTGGGCAACCTGGACAGGTTTTTGTCCACATCATCATTTTCCTGGCCTTCAGGTTCCAGACCTGCATACCTATTGTATAGGGGCACCTGGGAAGGTGAAGTAGGCCAGGGGGTGATTCACATGCTGTCCTGAGCAGGGACCTGTTTCCATTCCTCCCCATCACTTAGGACCCCTCCATCTGCCTGGAGGCAAGTAGGCAGGGGAGCCTCCACTTCTTGTAATGTGTCCATACAGGGCATTTGTCAGTGATGGTAGAAAGTGGCTCCACCTCCAGAAATCTGTCTCCCTCTCACACTCCCTGATACTCCTTATTGCCCACCCAGTCACACCTCACAGAGATGTCATCTCTGCTGTTCTCCAGTAGCAGTGATGGGCTCAGGCACTCCTTGTGGTCTGTGAGCTGGACAGCTACACATTTAGGTAGAGCTCCATCTCGGTCGCCATGCCATCTGGTTCTGGTTTTTGGCTGAGTAGAAACTACAGATCAGTTTCTTCAGGGGCAGGGGAGCTATGACCACTACCAGAAGCTCCTTTTTGAGCCATTAGGGAACAGTGCCCTCCCCGTGCCAAGCACTGCGCCATGCCCAAGCGGGTGTACCACAGCCTGATTACCCACTGTGTTTGCCATGCTCCTGGTCACTCACACTCTCTGGGGGCTCCTTTGTATGTCTGGGGGTTTGGCCATCTTCACTCCTGTCCCTGTGCATGCTGTCAGAGCTGACACTCATCAGGGCCCCCAAGGCTTCCTTCTTGGGGCAGGGGGGACAGGGTTGGGGCATCTCCTCTCTCTCTCTCTCTCTCTTTCTCTCTCTGCTCTTGCTTCTTGGTTTTGCTGGTTCATAGAAAGCTCCCCATGGTCTCTACTGTCCAAGCTGGCAGACACCACTCACATATGAAAACCCAGCATTTGTCAGTTTGCATACCATCAGCTGGATACTGGAGCTTTGATTGTACACCACCACCACATGCCACTACACTAAGGGAGGAAAGCTGGGGATGGCACACCACCAGAGTGTGACCAGCTCCTGTGTACTAGGTATGGCAGTTCATCCACTCATTCACCCACACTGCTATATTTTCCTGATTCTCTCCTGTGCCTACTTTCAGAGCATGGGGCAGCTCTCTCAGCTCAGCCCCAAGACCTTTAGCTCTATTCCACTTAAGCCCTCTGTTATAACCTTCTGCTGTACTGCTTACAGTGAGGCATTGACCTCTTTTAATCACTTGTTGCGAGCTGCTCCCTGTTACGTCTCTGGTCAGTATTATCCTCAGCTGCTTAGAGCAAAATTGGACGAATCTCTGGGGAACAGGAAGCACATTGTGGGCACTGCTGCAAATAATGTAACTGTGATTCAGATGTTTTCTATGCAAAGGTGTGTGTCATGGGTAATATGAAGCGGTGCTCTGATAATAATCTAATTGTGAATTGCATACTGTTCTCAACCCCTGCCAAATGCTCTCAGAAGGCAATCTATAAATTACATTAACATAAATAAGGTCATTTGAACTGCACAGTCAATGTGTAGTTGAACACAGAAGAGTTCACCTTATTTGAGAAAGGTAATTCATTTCAGGCCAAATTTTCCATTCCCCACATATAATATGAGCTATTGGTATAGTTAATACTTATTTGGATTATCTGTAATTCATGGTAATTTACTTATTAATATTTAGGGTACTTGTTATTATTTGTTTTTTGTAGAAGCATCACACACATACATGATTGCAATTTCTCTCCTAAAACCCAGGTACTGCCAAGTATCTTTTGAGTTCTTCCAGTCATGTGTTGTGTGGAATGTTTGATACAGCAAAAAACTTACACACACTCTTAAACACAGTGTTAGAGAGACCTCTGTTAGTAGAATTAGTCAAGTGCTTAAAGGTAAAATAAGCCCGAACTTCATTACTATTGTCTAAAATTAATGGTGGTTGGTTTGGAGCCATCTCTTCTATAGGAAATTTTGACTCCTAGAATCATTTGGCAAACGAAAAAATGTCAGAAAAGACTGGTATGAAGCAATTTACTTTTCTCAGATCAGCATTAATAATTCTTATCCTGGATTGAAGGACTCATTCAAAAGCCCAGCGAATACGAAGAACAACTCTTTATCAACATTAAACTCTAAATATAAAAAAAAAAGTTATGGTGGGGAAAGTTTTTATTAACTGAGATTACAATCTTTCTGATCCGGAAATGAATTCCAGTGTAAGAACTACAAAGGAGTCAAACTCTAACCTCAGAATCAGTGCTTAAAGCACTATGAGGCTATACTCCCAGTGCTTGATGACTGATAGAAAATTCAAAAGTCAAGAATAAAATTCACAGCTTTCCTGCCTGGCTTAAGCTGTATGTGATCACCTTGCAGTTTGTAATAGTCTTGTTAATGATGTCATTGTACATGTGTAGTACTTGCACCTTCTGTCTAGGTCAAGGGTCTCTCTTGTTATATGTAAATATATTTGGAAACCACAAACTAGGAACCCATGTACCTAAAACCCCAAGGAGCTTCTGTTAAAGGCAGTTTTTGACACAGGCTGACGGTATGGAGTTCAGCACAAAACACTGCAGCTACCACCACTTCTTTTTTCTAATGAAAAACACAGTTCTGTGGCGTCTATGGTGTCAGTGACCATTTTTATATGGTAACCTCAAGTTATAGCTTTTATCCAGGAAAGAGAAAAAAAAAAAGTCTTAATGTCCTACTTAGTTCAAGGGCTGAAGACTGTTTCCCACTTCTTGGGAAAGTGTTCTTCTCTCTACTCCCCTCACCTAGGGAATGTCATCTCCAGTCTCTGGCATTAGGAATTCACATTGCTCCTTCAGTGAGGCAGACAGACATAGGAGAAGACATGCCTTCTACAGACAGAAGACTTATCTCCAAAGCCTGCAGGTTGGATTTTCTCCATGACGATGAGGACAGTGGCTCTGACTCCCAGTAGCAGTGTCCCAAGTGTAGTAACAAATGAATGCATTTCTATTGCTTTCTTCAATGACCCTAAGACTACAAAGGTAGTCTTTTGTGTATTATAGCTTGAAGTTTATATAAAGTCTGTTTTGTCATGACTTGTGGAATATACATGCAGTTATCACAGCAACTGGATTCTGCCAGAAATTCCGTATTTTTCAGCTATATTTTAAGAACATCTGCGTTATTGGTTACTGACATTTATGCTTCCACAAGTATATAGGAACACATTGTGGTAAATTTGATCCAGATCCAGAACAGGCAGCTTGGCACATTTTTACTGAATTACTCAGAATGCACCCTTACAGAAATTAATTTGACATCATGATTGTATATAATTTGCACAATTACAGATATTATTGATTTCATGTAACATTAGAGTGACTCAGGTATAAATGATACAAAGCTGTCTCATACAAAGGGATCACAAACATTTATCAAACAAATTTGATCCCACAAAGAGGTTATAAAAGATCAGTGCTTTCTATACTCAATGATTTGGTGGTAACTATGACTCAGTGCTTTATATCCAGCATTGTTTTCTCAGAAAACCAGTCTAGCCTGAAAAAAAGAGTGGAATTTGGTAATTTTATTATCTCTTAGGCTGGAGCATTTCCCCACTTCAGCAGAATTACATTTTGCACCTAATGTTGGTCTAAAATAAGCTCTGAAGTGGACAGAAAATGTCTGAGAGCTCATCCACATTAAAAGGCTTTCTTGTACAGGTCCTGCTGGACCCGAAAAATAAAGTTGTAGAAGAAATATTGAGAACACTTACGGGCTTGCTGCTATGAAAACAGAAAAAGCCTGAAGAAGATCTGGAGAATATCTAGTCAATTCATACATATATGCATATAAACAGTACTTTTCCACACAAATTTGCTCAACTTCCTTTTTGTTTTATCTTTTAAACACTGACACCCTCTGAGTTTCATCCTCAATTACTGCTGGAGTTGGCACTTGAAGGCTAACTGGCAGCACAAATTAAGCTAGCACTTGGGGATGGGAAACCTCAAGTGTGAGTGTGATTCAGTTTGAATACAGGACCTAGAGAAGAAACAGGAGTAAAAGTGCAGCCAAATCAGAAAAAAAAAAAAAAAGCTAAAAAGTCAAGCAGAAGAGTTATGAGAGGTCTGGCTAAGGTGCACAAGCAGAGGTGTACACATGCTGCAAGGCCAGATACAGTTTGAAGGCAGGTAAAAGGTGAGGAACTTCAACCACAGAGTAATTCAGGGTCCACAGCCAGAAGCAGGCATGATAGAAGAAAGCCTAAGAAAGTCAGTCATTAAGAGTTATCACCATCAGCATGACAGAAAACCAGATCAGGAACAAGGATGAAGGTAAGAACTAATTGAGTTGAGAGAATATGGTGCAGAAGCTGATATACAGATTAGGACAGAGCCAAAGAGCGTCAACAAAATAAAAGCTGAAGATAATATAATCCAGAAACTGGATAAACTGAATAGCAATGGAAAACAGCTGAGATTCCCTTAGACATTAGCAGGTAGATGAAGTCAGGTGCATAGGCCAGTTCCCAGCTGGCAGGGATTTGCTGGACTGTCAGCTGCTGAGGATGCTAACTGAAGCTAGCTGAAAGGCTGATAGTTGAATTACAGCATGATGGAGACACTCTTTAAATGCTACACAGCTTTCATGTTGCACAAAGCATTGCAGAGTTATTCTGAGAGCTTCTTCTTATTACTATAATACAACAATGATGCCTTAGAAACAGAACATCATATCCTATTATAAAATTCATTTCAAAGAATGAAGCTGTTTCATCTTAAGTCCCATACATTGGCTTGCTTATGGGAAATGAATGCCCCACATTAACTATTCATTCAAAAGAAGCATTAGATTACCATATGCAAAAGGTTAAGGGAAAGGAAGCTCCTGCTTCCTTGGGATAGCTGGCAGGAGGAACTCTGCAGTGAAGTTCTGGCTCCATAGAAATAAGGGCAAAGTCTCCACTGACTTTAAAGTGTAAGCACGTGCCTTGGTGATAAACTCATTTATGTGGCAAGAGTTGTATGTGCCATGATGCTATTGCAAAATGGGTGGACAGAAAATGTTGAGATAGTTTCAGCTTCTGCTGTTGGATCAAATGACAACTTTGTGCACTTCTGCTAATGTTACATATATAAGATGGTTCGGGCCCTAAAACATTGCAAGAGTATAATTTATTTTTCTGTATATATTTAGTCAGGTATAAATATTTAATGTGAATAACTTTGCTGCAGAAAGCCATGCTAGACCTTCCTAAATTCAAGCAGTAGTACAGATGGAAGTATGTGGTGGGTGCACAGCAGATTAAAAGCCGTGACAATCAGGCAGTAGCATAGGCAAAGCAGTACTTTAGTCCATAATATGGAAAACAGCCAAGTTACTAAGGAGTCTGTTAGAGAAAATCAGGAAGAGCTGCCACAACTCTCATGTGATTACTCCCAGCTAGAAAAGTCTGTTACTTGCATTCAAGCATCAGCTATTAAATAGAGTTGTGAGAAGTACACACTTGTATTTATGATCCTGTTGTTTTCTGTGCCACTTAGGAGCTGGAACATTAAAATTCTGAAATTACAGAAGTAGAGAGATAACAAGCGTTTCAGAAGAACAGTTTTCTCATTGTTCCTAACCTGTAGGAGTGTAAGAAACTGAACATCGTGGTGAATACAACCACTGGGTCAGGTGTTGCAACCGCATCATTGGTGTAATAATTTACAGTCAGTTTGATAAACTGAGTAGGTTACAGAAGACCTGCAGATAATATTTTATAAGATTTAAAAATAATTCTTTAGAAAAATATCTGCTCACTTCTCATGCTGCAGAAATGAATCAGTTACTCATACAAAAATGAATGTCAGACCCCAAATATTCTTGTATGAGTAATACTGTACTGCTAAAGTGTAGACTTTTTTAACTGATCTACGTCATATCTTTTTATATGCTTTATAGAAAAGAAACCTAAAATTAACAGAGATACTCAAGCAAAGATTCTGCTGGAGGATTCTTTAGTAAAACAAAGTATATACCTCACAGGTCTCAGGGGAACACAGAGAGCCACAACAGAATATGGAAATTCTGATAGGAATCTATGATTTATTAAATCCAATAGTTCCTCTGTGGTTTGAATCAGATTTTCTACCTCAGAAGAATGGTGTTATTTTCCCAAAAATATTTTCCTCCTTAATCTCCTAGGTTTAATCTAGCTCATTCTTCTCTTACTGTGTCCTTACTTCTTTTCTTAACTGCACCCTACAGGAAGCCATTATGGTGAGCAAGACCTTTTCCTTCCCTCTGCAACCCAGAAAGGAGATCCTGGCACTGACAGGACCAGAGCCAAACCCACTACTCACTTCAGTTGAAGTATGATTTCCAGCTCTCCTCCAACAGTTCTTTCTTCTACAACTTGCACAGAGCACAGCTTTCCCATCATGTGGCAAGGGAGAGTAGTAAGCAGAAAGCCCTCATCAAGAAAAGTCACGAGGATAAGAAACATTGGGGTCTACATCGAGTCAGATTTAGGAAATCCAAACCCCAGATCTCGGCAGTTTTGTGGGTTTGCAAACTAAGTCTAACAAAAGCCTCAACTGATCTCTGAGACCTCCATGCTCAGGTATCAGAAGTTGTTCCAGGATCTGTTGCTTCCCACTCACAGGACACAACTGATTAGTTTTGCCTTCCTTTCTGCCAGAACAGGCAACTATTTTCTGGAAGTTCATTGTCCACAGACATTTATATTCCGGTAGGGTTATTCCATGTTTTCTCATTGAAACTAAAGCATAACAATTCACAGTGGAGATGGCCATCTGTACATGCAGAGCTAGTAATTGACTCTGTAATATATCCACATATTAATTAAAATGTTAGGACTTTCCTCAGTTGTTAATTACTAAGGAGCAGATCTGGAACAATAATGAAATAATTATTCACAAACAAGTTGAACTGAATCTGATTGAAATGCAATTGCTTCTGTTTTCCTTTTACTGTCTTTTCCACAAATGTCCTTAAACTATTTCCTCTTGGGAAACAAATGTCATTGATATGAAAATTATGCAGTATCATATGAATATGTGTGAGGAAGGCATACTCATATATGAACTATGGCACTGCTTACTCAGATAACTTTGTGTCTTCACACATGTCCTCATTGCAATATAACCATTTGGGAAAGGCAGAACTTTTACCAACACCTCTGAAAAAACCCAAAACCAAAACTCAACCAACCAAAGAATGAAGGTCAAGGAGAGAAGATGCACAAAGATCTACTGATTTCAAGTATTGATCAGGACAGGCTGGACTGATGGGCCAAGGCCAATTGTATGAGGTTCAAGAAGGAGAAGTGCCAGGTCCTGCACTTGGGTCACAACCCCATGGAACACTACAGGCTTGGGCCTGGAAGGGCTGGTTGACAGCTGCCTGAACATGAGCCAGCAGTGTGCCCAGGTGGCTAGAGGTCAATAGCACCCTGGCTTCTATCTGAATGAGTGTGGCCAGCGGGACAAGGGAAGTGATTGTCACCCTGTACTCGGCGCTAGTGAGGCCACACCTTGAATAGTGTGTTCAGTTTTGGACCCTTATCACAAGAAAGACATTGAGGCGCCGGACCATGTCCAGAGAAGGGCAACAAAGCTGGTGAGGGGTCTAGAAAACAAGTCTTATGCGGAGTAGCTGAGGGAACTGGGGTTGTTTAGCCTGGGGAAAACGAGGCTCAGACCTTATTGGTCCGTACAACTACTTGAAAGGAGGTTGTAGGGAGGTGAGTGTCAGTCTCTTCTCTGAAGTAACCAGCGATAGGACAAGGGGGAAACAGCCTCAAGTTGCACCAGGGAAGGTTTAGATCAGGTATTAGGAAAAACTTCTTCACTAAAAGGGTGGTCAGGCATTGGAACAGGCTGCCCAGGGAGGTGGCTGAATCACCATCCCTGCAGATATTTAAAAGACGTGTAGGTTTGGCACTTAGGGACACAGTTTTGTGGTGGACTAGGTAGCGTTCGATTAGTGGTTGGACTTGATGATCTCAAAGGTCTTTTCCAACCTAAATAATTCTGTGATGCTGTGAGCAGGGGCCAGAACCACATGGACAGTTATTTAAAAATTCAAATCCATTTTGCAGCTGATCTTTCAGCAGTGATGCCTCATGGGATAATGTTTCCCAAACACAGATTGGAAGTCACTGAGAATATACGTGAGCTGTTTGAAAAGCAGACAGCACCATCAAGAAATGAGAGTTAATGTAGCCTACAGCATGTTTCTGCTCATAGCAAATTAAGAACATAAATTTTATTAAGTATCTAGACTGCTTTCCACTTATTTATGAATGAGGCTTGTACAGAATGTATTTCTGGGTCAGAAAACCAGATACAAAATGTACCTTTTGAAAGATATCACTGGTCTGCATTGTTAATGTTCTTGGGAACATTCAGTATCTGAAGCAATGGATTAGTACTGGGGCTTCATCTTTGGTCCCAAAAAACCCTTTTTTTTGCAGAGTTATCAGCAAGAAATGCCTCAGAATCAACACTGACTAGCATAAATGAACCAGGATGAACAATGTTGCCTTCTTTAAAAGCACTTTTTGCATTTACTAGCGAAGAGGAAAAAATTAAAGTTTCAAAAAAGGGAAAAATACCAGATCTCCACTTAAATAATGATAATACAAAACCCCCACCAAATCTAAAGTTAAAAAATGAGGTAAAGTAGCCGAAAATTTTTAATTTGATGAAACCCTGTACAGTGGGGAAAAAGGGAAGAGAAAATCCACTGTTAATTACTTTCAGATCCATTAAACATCATCCAAGTAGCACCAATACAAAACAGGCCTTTTAAATGTAATGATTTTTTTTTCAAGAATTAAAATGCTCTTCACTTCTGGGACACTGATGCAATCACAGATTTAGAACATGTTTGACTGCATTGATTACTGCTTGCTCTGCACATGCTGCCTCAGAACAGTTTTCTGATACATTGGGACTGTCTTGGAAAATACTTTATATGCAAGAATATTTTTAGTTGTACAGCTTAAATAATGGTATTTTCACCTACACAATCCAGTACTGCAGACAACATGAATGCCTTTAAATGTACCAAAATCTGAAGTCCTCAGATAACCCCTGTAAAATAAGGAGGGCAAGGCCTTCAGCAGTCAGCGACATTGGGCAGGTGGTATAATCTTTCCTTGTTACTGCCTACACACTTGTAACACTTGCACTGCTGCTGAATGCCAGACTTCTGGAGTGTTTGGGTCTTGTTTAGTTCCTTTCACCATCCCTTCCCCCCCCCCCCCCCCCCCCCCCCCTTTTTTTTTTCTTCTAAACACGTAACCAATGGACATACAGTACGCAGGAATTAGGTTTTAAAATAAAAATCATGATTGTTATTGCTACACAAGCACCTTCCCAAAAATGTTTCTGAAAGTGTGTAATACTTAACTTCTTAATTAAAATGAAGAAGATGAAACAAGAAAAATTATTCCAATTTCGATGCTTATGTCAGGTGATGGAAGAAACAACAGCACAATTGTTGTGGGGGATGCAGGGGAGAGTGTTCCTAGATTCTGTGAAACTGCCATTGCCTGCACTATATGTAATATAAATGCTATAGATAGCACATGATTAAATATGGAGGTATTTGTCAAACATGTTAGAAAGCTGGTTTGTCTCACATTACGGAAATGTTCAGTTCAGAAAAGAACCTACAAACAGAGACCAAGTGAAAAAAAAATAATTCACATTTTGATGAAACGAACCAAAATTACCCCAGCTGATTTTTTTCTTTATTCTTTATATTCTGCATAGAATAACATCAAGAAAATAATAAAATATCATTCATATTTCATTTCAACTAGAGAATGAATTGTTGCTCTCCCCCACTTAGATTTTCCCAAGAAATATTAAAACCTGAATCCAAATATGTTTCACTAAAATACAACATAAAACGTCATTCTAGAAAGAGGTCTTCTCTACTCTGTAAAGAGAAGTCAGCTCAAAAGTTCTGATTAAAAGACATTCCCACCGTATCAAGCAGAGGGCTTCAACATCCTTCCAAAAGAAGGTGTCCTTATACACCAGGGCAAAAGAGCAGGAGGGCAGCTGCTTCTGAAAAGGGAGTAAAAAGGTGGGTGCAGATCCAGGCTTCCTGACTTACAAGGTATCCAGCCCTATCTTACAGCTCCGTGTCTAACACAACAGTCTTTTCTATCACTTTATCCTGATACTGCTCACATTAGGTAGAATTAGCTAATATAATTATATCCAAGTGGTTCAGCACAAAGAAAATGGTAGTCTGAGAAGTAACCTAGATAAACTTTTAATTAAAGAAAATGTTACATAGAGTTGGCTGCTAAAAGGAGTTGACTGCCTCTCTGTGACATACAACATACAGGAACATATCTATGAATCCTACCAATTTGGGCAATAAACTTCAGCTCCCACAACTCTTTCCACTCTTCTGCTTTGTTTTCCTAGTGGGTGCTGCTTTTCGTTCCTTCTATCTGCTGGCAGCCTGACACGTTCTTTGTCACTCAAAGGTTGTTCTTCCACCCCATTCAAATACTGCAAATGCTTCGTGGGTGCTGTTTTCTTCTCATAGCGAAAAGGAAAGGACTCAGACAAGAACTGTTAGTGGAGTCCAGCTCTTCAGTACCGCAGCACATGGCGGATGCTTTCTCAGGACAACCTGTAATTGAGTAGACTGAATCCCTAGATGCTGTACTACCCATACGGGACATGTGCATCATGGTTCAATGGGCAGCTTGGCAACAAACCCATAAATCTAACACTTGGGAACTTCCACTGTTGGTGGGTATGTAGAAGGATTCCTACAGTACCGTTGGTCACAGTTCAAACAGTAGCTATTAATTCTACACTGTTATGGCCAAATATGAGTTCTTAATCTGCTAAACTTGCTATGTTCGGAACACATTCCCCACTCACACTTTTCTGAACACTTTTGCTTTTAATATGAAGTTGCATACAACTACAACTGTTTTTGCTGCTCCTTGCCCACATAACCACAACAGCTGCAAATAACAGAGATGTTTTTCTTCCTTTCTAATATGCACTTAAGTCATCCGGCCAGGAAACAGAAATGGTACTAATGTTTTACTATACTGTAAATCAACTGATGGAACTTACATTGATAATATTGATTTTACTTTATAGATTTTATTTTATTAACTTTATTTTCTTAGTTTTACCTGTTGAAAAACTAGTAGTTTACTGCAGCATAAATCAACTGATGAAGTTTGTGTTGATAATACCTGGTTTATTTTACTGTGACAGTTGGCTGAGGTGTAGTACTTCTCACTTATACATCCCAAAAGGATTCCTAAGGATCATTTCCAGCGTTCCCATTCCACAGATGTCAGGAGTACATGCTATATAGTCCCAGAGAGCAAAATTTCACCTTTTTTGTGTGCTGTGTCAGTGCAAACTTAACTAGACCCATCAGGCAGTAAAAGAAATAGGACTCACTCCTCTTCACATACCAATTTCAGTCTGATTTGCAGAGTATATCTACAGGGATGGACACAGGACTCAGATAGTTTTACAGTGCTAAACCTGAGCAATTACATCCTGTCTCTTAACCTGACCCTATAGGCATATCCTTTATCACTTTTCCCCACTACTCCATAGGAATATTAGTACTCTGCAGCAGGAAAATACCATAGCAGAGCTGCTTGACATGCACATTGAACCTAAGAAACCAAGGGGCTTCTCTGCTGGCACACATACTGTATGCTGGGGAGGTGGTGAGGGCAGGGGTAACTCACCACAGTATAATGGAAGCAGTTTATTGTGGAGGGGTGTGCTCCTGTTAATGGAGTCCCCAGTGTTGCAGAATTATTTTATAAATTTTCCAGCAGCACCAAGGGTGAATCTCTATTTAGTATGCATATTATTAAAGACCACGCAACATGTATGTGTATACATGTGCATTGTATACAGTAATTTGAGTTACGTAACAGGTAGAATTACACAGACTTAGTGTGCCCAGTAAAGGCAGAAACGAGTGCTAAACTGCCCCACGAAGTACAGTGATTTAAATATATACAAGAAGTATCATCTTTCAGTAGCTTATTAAAATTACATATTTACCTTGTCCTTGTTTTGTTAATATAAATCGAACTGGTGAGCAATTCATTCTTTTCATGACAATTGTATGTTTTTTTCTCAAGGTTAATAATTACGTCTATAATAAGTTGGCCCTTCAGAAAGTCTATCTGAATCTGAAGATACTACTTGCATAAATAATACACATTGCTCCATTGAAGAGAAGTATAAACTTTAACACTCACAGTTTTTGGAATTACTCAAAGGCAATGAGTAATAAGGAAGATAATTTTCAAGCATATTAGCTAATGGTAGGACTAGATCCTATACTCGTGTAGGTCAGGGTAACTCCACAAAACCTAAAGAAATAACAGACTTATCTCACCTGGTCATCTAGCATACTACACTAAAACTGTGTGTTGTGTAAAATAAATAAAAAAAAGTAGTTCTGACCTGCTTCACACTTGGACAACTGATGAAAGAATTTGGAAACACCAACAAAAATTTTCTATAATGAAGCTGTAGCTAAAATGCCTTGAAAAGGTCTAGAAAGAGCAAGACTGGACAGATTTTATAATTGGGTGGTAACCCCAAACCATTTACAGCTCTGTGTGGATAATGAATGCACAATGAATCCACTTGTCCAGACTGATTTGTTTTGGCAGTAATGTCACTAATACCATGGTTTCTTGCAAGAAACTTTTCCTCTGACAGAATAAGTTTAAATTCCTTTCACAGAATAAGCAGTGATACTAGGCATGCCACATTGTCTATCCCAAAAGTTTGTAAGGAATCTGGTGCCATATGGACTTCAGTATGTATCTTTTAGCTACCCCATACAAAAGGAATATTTGTTTAAATCAGACAATAAATATAACTCTTTTCCAGTCATGGGCAGCTTTGCACTAATCACTGCACATTGCTGTCCCAAGCTCAAGTACCATAAAGATGTCCTGAGGCACTGGTTCCACCTGCACACTAGGCTCATGCCAATTACCACCTCCTTGAAGACAAAACACACAAAAATGTACCTATGTCATTCACACAAACCACCACTCCATATCCCAATGACAGAGAGGCTCTAAAGTAAAACCAAAGAAAGCTGTGCTAAAAAATTGAGATAATTTTTAAATGAACAGTTGTGACCTTTCATCTGTGTCAGGTTCTCTACTTAAATCCAATCCTTGCAAACACAGAGATCCAATGAAGATTTGAACAATGACAGGAGGAACCTAATGAGCTAATTACTGAAAATGGAGCAGACTAAATCAACTACACCCAGCATCCATCCAAGAGGAACAATTAGTGCTGTTAGTTCCACTTAACTCTTACCATTGTGGAGTTTGACCCTTAAGGAGAAAAAATGTGAGGAGCAAACATCGTGTTTAGCTCACAATGAACACAGCAAGCTAAACTGGATTACTCACTATGAAGTCTTGAAAGGCAGCAAGGAAAGAAACGCACGAAAACAAAGCAAAACACATGAATGCATAGTATTATCTTCTGAAGTAAGAACAATATTTGACAGTTTCCTGGTTGCTGTTTTTCTCAAGTCTGGCAGATGTGAAAATTTGTTTTTTTATTTTAGCATGAAAAAAGTCCAGTGATTTTTGCTGTTCTAAGGGAAATCTTTGAGAATTTAGCTAGAAATTCTTCACTATTGAAACAATCCCATGTTCTGATACCAAGCTGTTATTTTAGGATTAAGACTGGTATTTATCCCTATACAAGGAGCTAGTACAAGATCTATGCACTGTTTAGATACACCTAACTTATATAGAATCCATTGTTTTACTGTTAGAATTGTCATCTAGTATGTTCACTACAGCAAAGGCCTAGGGAGAAACGTTGCTTTAAGCAAAAGTTAGCAAACTGCTCTGCCAAGCTAAGTACACTCTCCCCCCTGAATTCCCTATTTTCTAATAACATTAAACAATAACACTGCAAAGTTATTAAGCCACAGTATTTCATAAAAGTACCTGAAGGTAATTAAAAGCCCAGTATAAAGTCAGGCAAAAAGCACATGCAACTGTAATTTTGTGCTGTAGCTTTTAATAAGCTCATTAGCAATCATAGGAAGGCCATATGCTGATTACTTCACAGATGTTCTGAGAAAGGAATGGCAAAGGGTGGAAACAATGTCAAAGAGTAAGAGGAAAGCTGAGAAATAACAGCTTTGTTCTGTAATCCTGGCCAAAGTGTAACAATATTCTGTGCCTCTGTTGGTTTGTCAGCTTTGAGGGGAAGACACCACTATTCACCTTATCGCAAAAGCCCATTCCCAGTGATTACAAGGATGTTCCAAGAGGTTCAGTAATATTTGTCATAACAGTGGAGAAAATGCCATGCTGATCCCATGTTTCATACCTGCTAACTGCTGAAAGAAACCTCTCCTTATCCAGTGGAACATGAGGCACTCAGAAAGAAACAGTAATGAGAGAAGAGACACTCTAATATTTGAAAATATTTTAAGTGGGGGAAAAATGCCATACCATACTTCTGCTCCTAAATATGGTTTGTTCTCTCTTATTTCACCCTACCTACTGCTATTTGGACTTTGTCTACCTCTTTTTTCCCCCAAAAAAGGTCCCACTGTAGTCCTCCTCTCCATGAACAGGTGATGTGTAAAGACATTAACATGCCCTGAAGATGTGACAGTCTGCTGTGAAAAGAAGTAGGTTTCTTGAGTCTGTAAGTGCACCTTTCAGCTTGTGTTATTCCTCCTCCTTCCTTTCTCAAAAACTCAGTAGGGAACCCAAAAAGCATTAACATACCTCACAAAACATAGTAATTTTTTAAGCCAAGTAACAAGAAGAAAGGAACTTTACACATTCATCTAACATTAGTATTTCAAATATTCCATCACAAGTTAGACACTCCAGAAATATATCAGTATGAATTTTTCTCCTGTTTCTGAACATTCTTAGGCATGCTTCTCCTTCACAGAGTAAAAAGTAGATGCTTTCTTTCTCCATGTTGATTCTTATGATTTTTCTCTAGGCAGACTCAATAGTACACAGATCACATAATAAAGCGGACAATATAACCAATTACAGGTAGCCCTGTGTGTAATTAATGGGGGTCTCTAAGCAGTTGGACTGTAATAGCATTTCCAGGTCCTCTGTCAGAGTTAACTACATGTGTTGCAGGCACATGGGTACAGAATGTGATTTGGGAACAGGCAGCAGCCATCAGGAATTAGTTGTTATAGGTAGAAATATATTTAGCTATGACTCAAATGAGATAAATTGATGGTAAAATTTGGAGCTGAATGACTGGAAATGCAGACCTTTAAGGGGTAGATAATATGGACCTGGTCTTTCAGTCTTTATTTGCCTGAGTAACCTCTTTATTTGCAGTAGTCTAATTCATGTGACCAGGAATCACTCACATAAAAGCTGCAGAACTGAGATCTAAGACTGACAATTAGGATTTTCACTTGCAAGTCATTTCAGTTCTGGAAGCTCCTCACAGCAGGAGGGTGTACAAAGACAAAGGTACCTGTGGATGGTAGAGACTAGCATGTTATCTTCATGCAAGTGAGCAGCTTACTGGTGTGGAGGCCAAATCACAAAAAAAAAAACTCTCCCCTTTGAAAAGCCCCAAAAGTAATTTTGAAAAGACACCAGAAAGTACAGATTTGTGCCAAAGCTTATTACAGACTGAAAAAGAGAAATGCAAAATGATTAGTGTTGCATGCAGCTCATTTAAGACATATGCTGCAAAATCTTGGCTTGCATTCAAGGAAAGTGCCTAGCTTTTAGGAAAAAGTAATATTTAAGATTTCTGATGCAAAACAATACAAGGGACAATTAAATTACAGTCCAGATAATTAACAGTAAGAAGAATGGCAGCAGGCATTACACAGTGTTCTCTGACAAATAAATAAATAAATCATAAAATGGATTGGTGAGCAGAGCTCACCACTTATGAGAATTGATTACATATCTTTTTTCCTAAACTATGGTTATGAAGCACATATTGCTGCTCACTCTCACAGATAACAGGAGAAAACAAGGGAATTTATACCAAGGAGTTTTAAAGTTCTTTCTTGATCTCAGTTACTGTCCTAGGAATCCTTTGGCTGCCTGACCCATGTCTCATTGGAAAAATCTCTGTGAAATATACAAAAACATACCCATTTGTAGATTTTGAGGAAAGAAAACAACGCGTATAAGCTGTTTTAAAAACGAGCCATTTAAATATTTTAAAAGGCTTAAGAACTCAAAAAACCTCCTTAGCAAGCTCTTTATGAAGCACTGTGCCCCTGAATGTAACAAAAGTATTTTTCACTTATAAAAAATCATGCCCAGAAATGCTTGATAAAATGGCAAATTTAAGGAAGTTCAGCCTCTTTCTCCATGGGAAGCATCTCTCTCAAACAACAGTTTTGGAAAAGATTAGCAGCATACAGAGGATTTAAAATCTATCGGCCTGCAACAGGTATTAATGACCAATCTTCAAAGAACTGGAAGATATAATCCCAACCCAAAACACATTGTATGAGTTCTGTTCTTAGTTTTCCACCTTTCTGCAAAAATATAACATCAACAGTGTCTTCTGGACCAAGAAATATTAAGACTTTCTATAATATTCTGGATTCTGCCACAAAGGTTTTTCAAGGTAAACCCATGATTACAATAAAATTCAGACAATCATTTGGTCTCCATAGAGACATCAGACCAAATCATGAATATAACTTTTTTGCCATAGAATGGATGCAAGAATCTATCCATACACAATGGGATTAGAAAGCTTTATTGTTTTGCTTTAGAATTCTGCCTTAATGGCCACTCTCCCACTTCCCTTTCTCAACAAAGCTGGTATATTCATGTGGTTGATCTCTAAACTTCCCTGACTAATAATTAAGAGTATCCATCTTAATTTTCCTTCTGTAAAATCTTTTTCTTCACCAGACAGTGAAATTCAGAATAAGAACATAGGCACCTGGTTCTAATAAGCAAAAAATGCCTTCATGTTATTAACCACTGGCGTCATCTCGGCAATGGCATCCAGCTAAAGGAGGCTTCTGCATGCATAACACTGATTCATTGGTTAATGTCCATCTCCTTAATATCCTTCATTCTAGTCATAACCTGCCCAAAGTGCTCTAGTGGTCATTAATCTACAGCATACAGATTTTTGCAAAAATTATGAGAAGCCATGACTAAAGCACGAGTAATCTCTCAACCACTGGCTGTTCTTGTCAAAACTACCCCTTTGTTTTCTAGCTGCTAAGGGTGAGATTGAGCCATCTAAAATGTAAGCATATATTTGACTATACTTTAGGCCTACTTCTTTCTTATTTAATAGAACATACATATCCAAAAAGTAAATTTTAGGGGGAATTTTTCTTTCAGTGATGTATTTTAGCACAGAATAAATCACCATCTGAAGACAGGTATTTCTGACCACTAATTACAGAGCCATGGTAGATGGCTCTATAGAGAAAAGACAACTAAATTTTAGCTGACTAAAATCTTAAGTTTCTGATTCCACTACTATGTTACATCTTCCTCCCCCATTTTCCAATACAAAATCTGGATCTCCACCTTACCAAGCTTGTTAACTTGGTGCTTTTCACTTTGGTGAAACACTAATGTATTATCAACTGAAAATCTGTCCCTAAATTTAAGCTACTCACAATTCCAGAACAGATAAAACAAGAAGTTGCTATCGTACACTTTTCTGAAGGCTTTCTTCTTTGAACTACTTGGGAGCAAACATCATCAGCTTTGGAAGTTCTATCCACAAAATTTATCAGATTTAGAAATCTGAGTGGAAATTTCATAAGGAGAGGTCTAGAAAACAGCACTCAGCTGTGTAACAGAAAATTTTCTGGTGTAATAATTAGAGGTTGACTTTCCTACAACGTAACTACTGACTCAGTCACAGCAGTCACAGCACTTGATAAAACTGTTAGATCTTGAACTTAATATAATGCTGTCACATTCACCTGTTTCCTTGCTGTAATGAAGCTAAAATCTTCCCTAAATCTTTACTTCTTAAGGAGTTTGGCTATATTTGTGAGATGCAAATTACGGGGTAATTGCCGTTAGATTTACATTTGATTCAGTTCTGGATGAAGGACTGTCAATCAGTTAAATTAAGACCTTCAAGGACATTAAAAGTTGTTAAACTTATGTCTTTCCCTCCCTAGCCTATTCAAAGCCAGACTACAAAACTCCTTCCAGAAACTGAAATCAGACCCTATCTTCAAACTGCTAGTCTGGCAGCCCTGAAGATACAATTTGGGTTACCAAGAGGATGAATTACAGTCATTCAACATTGGTTCTTTCAGATTTGGAAGTGATTTGCCATAGAGGAGGATTTTTCTCTTTTTTAAAGTTATTTGTGATAAAAAGCTATGAAACAATCAACCACATTTGTTCATATACCACTGACACTATCCACAAGGCAGTCATAAAAAAATGCTGTATTACTTAATTTTAGAATTATATTTAATGAGACAAATCAGTGGAAGACATACTAATGAACATTTTATGTGGGTGACTCTACCCGTTTTTTTAAATTGCTAAAATAAACTTCCAGTGTTTAAAATTCATTATAAGTAGACCATGTTTATAAACACACTAAACAAGACATCCCTGTGTCATTGGACTGTAGCTGTGGATTTAACTGTATTCTTCCAAAAGAAACAGCCAAAGTAAAAGACGTGTACTACTCTTGAAAACTCAAGTTCTCACACAGGTATACACACATTTTGGTCGTTGAAAATTATATTTGGGTAAATCATTAACACAGCCTCTTCTGCATAATCAGAAACAAACAGCCGTAGGAAGTCAATCATCCTGGCCTGCAGAATGATCCTATTTCCTATGAACTTCTGTGCACACAGAAAAAAAAAACACAAAAAACCCAACCAAATTTACCTTTGCACTCAGCAATTTACCTTTGCACTCAGTTTATCTGGAGTTGGGCTGTGAATTAGGCAAATGCACTGCGTGCTTGTTATGTTCTCACTGTACTACCTGGAACTAAATCAGGAAAAAGGGAAGAGAAAAAAGCCCCTGAACTTAAAAATATTTAGAAAAACATCGCCTATTTCTACTATGTCAGGGCTGCTCCTGTGTCATTGCTTTGTGTTGAGACCCTTTGTGTGGCAGCACACGAGGTGCTGGAAACTTTGCACAGTGATTGCACTGAGACAAAAGATGTGTTAGATGAATGTGTGTCCATCACTGTCAACAGAAACAGCCCCTAGCATCTTACAACAATCTCCTTATCCAAACCTAAGCCAGTCTTCCCTGAAAATGTTCTCCATATGAAGAAGGTGTACATATTTACTTATTCTTTTATACACAAAGAGAAGTCATACAATTCTATTGCATTTCCTAGCTGGCAACACAAAATGCAAAATATCAAAGAATTAAGTCTCAAGGGCTGTGCTGTGTTTATACAAAGGAAGAAGAAAAAGAACCTATGAGCTCAAGAGAGAATGGTTTATTGCAAGTCAGGTGGAGGCATTCCTACATCTGAAAAAGAAAAATAGAGCTTTCTAAGTCAAGGTTATTCAATTTATTTTGCAGAGATGCCCCACAAGAGTTTTTATTTCTAGACAAATACAGGTTAGGCTAATAATGTAATCTACTATTTCCCCCTCATTTTTTTTTTTCACTTACATGTGTGAGAATGTATTTTATTTTTTAATTTGCAGTCATTTCACAGACCACATCTGGGAGTCCTACAGGACACCATGGGCCCAAATATGAATTTCTAAGAACCACTGCATTGGGGCCTAGTATTTCTAAAGGAATTCAGAAGGAAATAGACTGTGATATCTGAGGCATTTATAATTTAGCAAATTTTATAATTTAGCAGAAGAAAGTTGGTATGTGATCCATCAGGAACTACACAATAGTTTAGCCTCTTAACAATCCTTTAAAAACGGGAATCAAAGCACAAGTACTATCACAAGATTTCCTGGAATCTACCCAGTTCCTGACCCTGCATCCTTCACCATGACGAAACAAGACTGCAATCCTGCCATGGCTCACCTCCAATCTCTTCTGTGAGTACTTGTGCACTACTACATGACAGCTGTCAGAAAACTTTGTTGTAAGGGACAGACAGGTAAAATTTCTATTTCCCTGGATCCTGTTATTTTCAAATTATTAAGGCTCATTTGTTCATGACAGAGGCCTGAGTATTAAAATGGCTGTGACTGGATTTTCTTGCACTTTTCTAGCTAGAAGCTTCATAAAAAGCAGGGAAGCTTTTCCTGGAATAAGGCAAAGAACTGATCCGTTTTTCAAGTAAATAAACATTCATGCATGAGCAGTCTTGCTGGGTCAGATCAAAAGTATATCTAGTCAGTATCTCTGTAACAGTGTGGATGATTAAATGCCCAGGGAAAATGGTAACAGCAAGTTGGACATATATGATATTATTTTTAGCATCCCCCTAACCTCCAATCACATGGAGTTCTGTGATTTACTGAGCTAGAAGTGGTTTCTATATCTATAAATACTCAGTGAATATCTCTTACATGAATTTTCCCAGATTTCTCTTAACGCATGTAAAGTTTTAGAATGTGCAATGTCCTTTAGCAAGGACTTCCATTGAATGTATGAAGGGATTCCAGAGATTTCTTTTTTCCATCCCTTTAAAATCAAAAGCTCATTCCTCCTATACAGATCAGCCATTATAATGGCTGATTTTCATAAGCAGTCTTAGCCTTTCAAATAAAGCAACAAGTGCTCATGATTTTAGTTCTAACACATGCGTTTAATCCCCAGAGCTGGTGTCCAATTAAGGGTGTTGTATACAAATGTCACCTTCTAACATTGTTTCTTCCATTTAGCTTTTAAGACTCCTGTTCCTGTACGATCATAATGACACTCATTACCTTCACTGTACAGGCATTTCTCCTGGACTATTTGACTTTTCTATAAGGTCTTTATATCCTTCTGGCTCTTAATTACTCTCTTGTTTCGGGTCTGACATTCATCTTCTCAGGACTTCTCACATATGCTTCAATTACACCATTGTTTTCTCTCTTCCCCTCTAATTAGTGCAATACTGGTTTCCTCAGCCTTCGCATTTTCCAGCCAAAGCAGCTACAACCCCCCCTTGCCATAGATGACCTTTTTAATGCCTTTCTGCCTTGATAGATTCTATACTCCCTGCAACATGGCAGATGCGTTCACACTCAGCTGCTGTCAGTGAATTTCTTTGTCTACCACGCTCATCATATCCAACGACCAAATTGATTTCCTGTTGATTGCCCTTGAGTCACACTTCTGTTATGAGTCTTCCTACCTGCCATGAGCTGTATCTTATGGGATGCAGCCAGCTAATGACACTACTGTGACACACCCCACACCCCCCCACCCCACACCCCCCCATTTAATTAAATTGCCTGAAGCAGAGTGCTGTGAAAAAAACATTATTAGCACCTGCAAGGATGGACTTCCTAAAGGAATTTAGCCTGAGAAAGAGCAGGAAGAAGGATGGTGCCTCATGGACATGAAGGAAGACAATTATTTGAGTCCTTGAGGTACTGCAGGTGAGACCACTGCCATATTAAAAATACCATACAAGCATTAATTTCCACTGTATGTTTGGGGAGGAGCAACTGGGGGCATTCAGAACAGTGCACGTGCCATTTGTTGACCCAACTCCACACATGCTTTCTAAGGAAATTCATGAATGCCTCTGTCTGCTATACAGACCGTCAGTGCATGTCCTGTTCATTTGTCACAGATTTCTTCTAACAGCACATTGATGTCACATAAATAACAGGCCTGCCTACACATTTTTCCTGTCCAAACTGTTTCTTAATGGAGAATTGCGTGCTTGGGACAAAATGAAGTATATTTATTAATAAAAATTACTTCACCAAAACCCAAAACACTAGAGCCTTTGTTTTCTGGAATCAAAAAACCCACACTTTTTTTAATTCCATTTCCTTTAGTTCCTCTACTCATTACAATAGGGCTTTTCTGTACCTGTCTTCAGTTTGAGTTCCTTTCTCCATATGAAGAATCTCCAGTGCAGTAGATAATGGAATAGCGCAATTTCCTCTGGAAATATTTCACCAGGCACATGCAAGAGCCATTTTAACTGTTTTTCATTGGACGGATGGATCTTTCTTGCATACCCAGATTTTGCCTTTCTTCAGTGGTTGCTAACTGACTAACTTCTAGTTTATAAAATAACTTTTTATTGTTGTTCTCAAAGTGCCCAGTTTGTACTGATACATTAAATCCCATATCTATTACCTGACACTTGAAAGTCACTGTGTTTTTCTGTATGTTATACTGATCCTCTTCTATACTGGTAACACTTCCCAACTTGCCATCATTAACGAGTATTATTAGCATATACCTACTATGTATTAAGTTTACTATTTGAGTCCTAAAACCTTTTCACAGTGCATTCTAAGTCTGATGTCCTGTCCTTTCGAGACAGCTTGCCATTAGTTCCTTACCCACCCTTCTCTTCATTATGAAACTCTGCCCACTCCAGGAAATTTCCTTGATTCCTTTTATTCATACATTTAAAGAATCTTACATTTATTTCTAGCCAGCTGGGATGGTTCCACACTTCCTTCTTGCATTTCTATTTCCCAGCATAGGTGAAGCTGTCTCATGTGTGATCGTATCCACTAAAATCTAGGAACCCCCATCACAAACCAATTTCTCCAAAGAAATTACAGTTGAAGTAAATTTTATTTGTTGTTGTTAGGAAGTCTCATATGATGATTGGAATTTGAGAATCTTTTGGAGAAAAGGTCAGAAATAAGCAATCCCAGAAGATTTCAGGACACTGCAGAAAGTATGAGTCCCAATTATAGGTGAATATAGAATTATAAAGTATTACACTTCCAGGTTTGTTTTAGCTCAGCTCATCCTAGAATGATTCTTTAAGCTGAACAAGTATAGGCCTTGCTAGCCAGTGTGACAGACCAAACCATCTAGAAAGAAAACCCAGAAATGCTTAAGAGATGTTACTTCGTATCCGTTTCTGCAGAGTTAGCTTAATTTCCAAGTAAAATAAACCAAAGTCAATAGTATCCAATCTACACAGGGCAAAAACGTCCATCAACTATCATTCTTGCTGTCAGAACACACAACTGATTTCCTCTGTATCCTAAAACTGCGGTTAATGAATAAAGTCATAACAGCTAAAAACTCTGCAAAGAACTTGTTTATAAGTAATGAGTAATAAAACAATCTGGGTTAAACTAGAAAATACCTAGATGATTACAGAAGAACAACATATTTATTCAGAAAAGATTGAAGGAGATTAGCTTTCAACTACACTGCAAAGAAAGAAAAGTGGAAGAAACAGCTTCTCTACTAGAAAAAAATGCAGCCAGTATCCTAACGGATTTTTCTTAGTTGACCAAGAAATAATAATGTAAATACAAAGCCAAATCCTCCTATTTTGCTTGATGTCATCATTTCACATATAAAAGCTGTTTGCATCATCCATGTGTTAGCTACTACAAACATTATCCTGATGTGACAGTAAGAAGCCCCTTAAGGCTCTGGCTTCTTACAAAATGCATTTACGCTTACTTCCAGAACATAATGCAAATTGGGTAGTGTTAAATAAAAATGAGTTGCTTTTGTGTGACCCCCAGCCTTCCTCAGTCACTTATGCCCCTCTCAGCCCAGTATAATTTCAGAATGACTTCCAGCTGTTCTAATGCAGCACTGAAATAGCTTGCACTGAGCAGCAGAAGAAAGCAAAAGTGAGCTTTAAATACTGCTTCTACACTCCCCTTTTCGTAGTATTTACATTATGGCTCCCATCCAAGGCTCTGGTCCTCCAATTTCAAAGCAACATCTGTACAGCAAAAGTGCAAGATTTTGCTCTAATCTACAACACGAATCTTGCTAAAACACAGCAGAGACCCTGTACAGGCTTTTTTTTTTTTTTTCTTTGTAGATTCACTGCAGCTGTATGGATGTTTAAATGTGCTGCTAAAATGGTTCACAGGACCTGGTAGCATAGATAATTTCACTTTAAGAAATGCTGTCAATATCAATTTCATTTTAGCAATAGACTTAATCTTGCTTCTTAAAGTGATAGCTTAATAAGTATAAGTTACATCTCACAGTTTAAAATATACTGTCAGCTTTCTCTGGATTGTATTGAGCCTGAGCAATTAAAATAACTTTTTTTTTTCAACATCAGGACAAGGCTATTGTTCTTGCTTCAGATCCCTATCACAGTAAAATTGTTCCATTCCCTTTTTCCTTCCCATCCTGAGTCCTTGTTTTAATCAAGATCAAAGATCTTGCTGTTCAGGTAAACATTTTAAAAGACTTTTCTATTTTCCCTTTCCCATCATCACTTTTTAAGGAGCCTGTGTACAATCCATATAATGCTTGCACACATGTTAGTGCTGGTCCATGACAGTTCTTCCACAGGTATATGCTTCCCTATATAGGAAAAGCTGGCGTCTCACAGATTGTGATATGGAAAGCAAAGGCAGCTGAAAAATATTATACCAGACTGCCTGGTCACAGGTTAGGGGGAGCTGCAATGACTTTAGGTCTGGCAAGATGATGATTTGTTGGCCTAAACAATGGCAGGATGCATTTCCCAGGAGTATGGTGAAGGAAGCTGCCTAAGCTATAAAGTGCCTTAAACTAGCTCAGTTTCTCTTAGAGAATCCCCGTGGAAATATCCACTTAAACAGCGAGATAAGGCTTATTTAGAATTTTAATTATCCTAAATGCCACCTTCTCTTTCCAATTAATCTTTGCCTTTGAATACAGATGTATGATTTTACTGATAACAGGAGTCTTTGTCAGAGGATATTTAAAGTCCAGCGATGACATATATAGCGCTAAGCTGGTCACAGGGACCTGATCTCTATGCTGCAAGCAAAGCTATATAGCAAAATTGTTGAAGCAGGCAATGGAGCATTTTGTAAATCACAGAAATTTGTAAAATAGTAAAATCTTTGACCTTCTGTTATAGAAAGCTTAAAAAAACCCCATTGGAATATTGGGAAAAATAGTGGAATTTAATGCTAGTTGCAGTTGCAGGACTGGTATTCACCTCAGGTTTCCTCTCCAAACTGTCTGAGGCCAGGAGTTTGCAACCGCTTTGGTGCATATGAGTGTAAGTGCAAGCACAGAGAATCAGGCCACAGGGCTCTCTAGACAGAGTGCTGAAGTGATAGGCACCATCTTTTTTTTTTGAGCTGGATTTAGAGCCACTGTTTGAAACCCTGAAGACATTGCTTTTCATAGCAATAAAACTGTAATGTCACATCAATATTTGAATAGCCAGTGCTATTTTTAAAATAAAAGTATATAAATTTTTAAAGTGCTGTCATTGGCCATTATGGCCAGTCTCACAAAGCATACACATGTGCTCTTTGCACTGAAGGTCATCTGAACTGAGTATGCCCTTCACGTTGCTAAGATCTTCTTTGACACTGAAGACTGCAGCCTGATTCTATACAATAAATACATCAAGCAGTTTTACAAGATGTGTATCGTTTGTAATCGATGCATCTATATTTTGCACCCAGAATAGGTCCCAAGGTAGCATTTCTTACAAAAAGTTTTGCAGAGTTCCGTTTTGTGTCTTCCACTAAATGACTGCAATATCACATCTGCTACCACTTCTGCAGTGAGATTTGCAAGGAAATAATAGAAGTCATCACATGTAGTACCTGTAACTGTTTCTGAGTTTTCACACCATTTACAGTGCCCTGTCTCACAGACTCCTGGTCCTACTCTCACTCAGACTCATTGGTGCTTTCTCTCATGTCATACCTCATTATGTGAGCAATTAGTCAAACTTCAAACAGCAGCACACATATTATCTTTCCAGTTTCTGCTTATACTTCCTTTTGCTCTGATGCCTTTGAACTTTAAGCCATATATATAAACATAATATAAACTATAATACAAACTATTTATATTATGTATACATTATATTGATGATATAAACTACTAGCACCTACTAAAGTTTAGGGAAAAGGCAAGCTGTCTTGTCTACTTTTTAAGCAAGTAGTTTTCTTTTCCATCACAAATACCTACATTAGCCATCTCCCCTTCCCACCTGTTTATTCCCACTTGACTGACTAAAAGTGAGCTATGCAACCATTTTTTTCATGGCTATTTACCTAAAATAATGGAAACCTGAGCTGAACTGGACCCATGGGTGCAACTTTAATGTAAACAGAAGAGCATCTACAAGAAACAGAATACAGAATAAAAAGGGCAAGGTAAAAAGACTACTAAGAATCCCTGAATCAAGGAACATATACAGCTTCTGGAATTAACAAAGATCCTTAAGCTATACAAAGATTGAAAACTCCTGGAAGTTCTCTGACTGAGATCTGAACACAGTAGTACTGTCTGTACTATAATGGGCTTTCCCTTGGATGCGCGATTCTTTAGTATTTGTTGTTGAAAACTCCAGGTGCCACAAAAATTCGGGTGAAAAAAAACCCAGTTATGGAAAAATAATGATTAATGAATGCCAGTATTTCTGAGAAATTAAGTACACCAAACATGGCTTGTACATAAGTGGAAGAGTTCTCAATGAAGACGTAGAAGAAGCACTACGTGAAATCATACAGCAGTATGAAAATAGGATCCTACACTAAAACTTTCAAGTAAATATTATCTATGGCTCTGCAAAGATATGTGTTGTGTAGAAATAAGCAAAGGAGAAGAAAGGGAATATTTTGGGCTAACAATGCCCAGCCACAACTGGGGTAATGTTCACTTGCTGGAGAGCAGCTTAAATCAAAACAAAAGCTGCTCAGAATTTCATTTTTTTTCAGCTAACAGAGAAAGTCCAGAAAGAGTTTGCATTCTGGCCATCAGAACTACATTCCTCATCAACCATCTTTTCTGAGTAATGGTTCCTTTATGGCCTTCTGACAGAACAACATTTGTGAACATGTTGCATTGCTTATCACCACACACAGGTCAGCCTAACCCAAGGCTGGCAAGAGCTGCTGCCTTTTCAGACCAGGCCTGTAACAGCAAATTAAGTTGTGCCAAGGAGCATTTTGAAGCTATTGAATTTGTCTATACCATGAAACTGCCAGCATGTTTTCTGGCATGTTTTTGACCTAGGTTTGCCAGCACTCTGCCAAACAGTTCCTGGACAAGGTTCAGGATGTAGCACAGGACAGAGAACTTTCCAAATACAGAATCTGGATGTGTCCATTCTCTTCCAGACACTGAAAGAGTTTAAATGTATGGACAAAAGCTATTCTGTGCCAAGGGACAATCTTGGTATGTTTAAATTACTAGTACAAATGGATCCAGAGAAATCCCAGATGTCTGCAGTTGCTCTCTTCAGACACTTTTTGCCTGACATATTACCGTACACACATTTGATTTTCATGCTGAGACGGGGAATTTTAATTTTTAATATTGGATTTCCTATCCTCACCTAAAAAGGCTGTGTATTCAAAGCAGCAGCTACACACTGTCACAGCACCTGAGAAAGGAATCAAGAAATAAAACTTGATGTGGCTAACATACCAAAAAAAAATATGCAATTGAGTCAGATGTGACAAAATCAGGTCCTGAACTTTGTGATGAAACGTTTGCTATGTTTGCTATCCACTATCTCCACATGCTACTCAACTCCCCTTTTATTGATTCAGCTTTCACTAACTTTCTTCTGAACCAGTGTATTTAGTGATTCTTGCACTGATGCTATAGCCTTAGTCACTGTTACAGGATATGTCTGCAATGTTGCACTGCCTCCACACATGCATATTACTGTAGGATACCCCTTGAAGACTCCAATGTCAAGGCAATTTTCATTCAAACTTCCAAATTAACACCTTTTTACTGCTAAAGCACTGTTAGGGAGCTTGTAAAGCAAAAAATCAGGTACCTATTACTGATTTTTTTTTTAAACAACTAGTATAGTTTCAACTATTGACTGGATGACATTGCATTTCCTTAATTAGTTTATAAACCCTAGTCCTCACTTAGTCCCTAAGCCCTACGATAATTTATAGAGAACAGCTGATGTGAAGACAGCAACATTTTAGGTATCAAATGAAACTGTCATACACAGTTCTAGGAAGGATATGCTGACATAAGTTCTTACACTGACTTCTGTAGGACATCCTTTATTTGTGTGTGATACTGCACCTACTTCATGAAGTCTATGGCTAGTCCCAGGGAAAAGCCATCTAAGCAGCAAAAGGCAGTGCAGTGTTCTTATTTGATTTTTGCACCAAAGTGCTGTGATCAAATAGAAACTATGCAAATATTTCTGTATGAATGCAGTTAGAACATTTTTGTGTAATAAACAGGTCAGAGTGGAAAAACTTGAGGCTTTATTCCTCAAACAAGATTTGTACTGAAATAAGTTAGAAATCACTGAGAGTTGTAATCGAATAAATTTTAAACATAAGCTAAAGATGTGGTATGGATATATTGTCAGTTAAATAAATATGTTGACCTGTCTTTCTAATTCTTAATTTGTTCTCTAGGAATCAATATCTGAACTTTATTTTTTTCTTTTTCCCCTATAATAATGATTTATTTTGTCAAATGTTAGCTAACGAATTCTACTGTCCAAATTAGCCCACATTTTCTCCATGAACTCTTTCAGGTTGTTATTTCTATAAAACCATTGCCAGAGTTTAGAAAAGTAGTGTAAACCTTTATGGCATCACAGTTACAGGGTGTATACTGAATATAGTATGATAGTGGTATCTGAATGTAGTGATTTATACAGTGAATACAGTGACAGATTTATAAGGTTAAACTTAATTGTCTGATTTGCACTTCTTTGAACTTTTAATAATTTTCTTTTGTCAGAATTTTGTATTTTTGTGAGAATTAGTACTGACAAACCATTTTATTTTAATTCAACATAATTTGAAATCTATCAGTTTGAATTTGAAAGACTCTTCGAGCCTTCCAGTTCCATCCCTTTATTATTACTAGCTTAAACCAAATGAAGGAAAATTATATTGCTGTTTATTATTTGACACTGTAAAACACCCTAAAGCACTCTGACAGACTTTTATACTATGCATGAATGTGCTGCATACAGACACAATTCCTTTCCAGAATTTCTTGTTTCTGTTGAGAGATCAATGCCCTTTTAGGTAAAACAGATTTTTTACAAATTTCTCTTCTTTAAAAGGCAAAAAAACCTGTTAATATGCTATTTTGTAATGTCCAAACCAGTGCTGTCACATTTATAACTGCCTGTGAAACAAAATTTCAGAGCCAGCTGGTAGTCCTGTGGAAAGGTAAGGTGCTATCACTTATGAATATCACACTTGAACTCTACACATCTCTTGGTTCCACCAAGAAATTCTGTGGAAAAAAAGGTGTTTGACTCAGAAGGAAAAACCCCAAACATTACAGTGTTCCCTTCAGGCTCTTTATGACCATATGAAAAAGATATAAAGGTAAGTACTAGAAAGAGCCTTGTCCTCCCTGACTTGAACAACAAAAGAAGACAATTCAATTCAGGTCCTTTCAATCCAAGAATAAGACACTGTTGCCTCAAAGTAAGAAAAAAGTTCAAACAAATAAAAGACCTGCAGAGCCTCCCAGTAAGACAGCACCTAGTTCAACCTGTTAACCCTTGCTAATTCATCTGTGATAATCACACCATGAATTTTATCAAGAAATAATAATTCTGCATCCTTACCCATGCTGATTGTCAGCCTTCACTGATAAGCATTTGACAATCTTATTCTGAGGAAATCAGTGTTTCAAGCTCTAGCATGCTTCCAGTTGAACACAAAGTATTATGCTCAAAGGGCTATTAAACAACAGGTTTAAATGTCTACCCAAGAAAAATACGTACAAAATTGTAACAGGACACATGTTGAATTAACTGTGTCTCTAGCTAGGGAATTTTAGAGACTGAACAGCATTACTCTTTACGCATTCCTGCATCTTACTGCCAGGCAAAGACAGCAGAAAAGCAGCATTCCATGTATTCTTTCACTGCAGTATATGGCAAAGTAATTAAGTTCTGATCTTGTAATTCAGTATGCATTTCAAAGTTGCATTTTTGGTTTCTTCTGACTATTCAAACCTGTGAGGTTTCTCAGAAAGTTTATTTCACATATGCTGAACATCAGTTATCACATGATGTCGTCAAGTACTTTGCCAGTGATTTGAAGGAAATGTTAGAACCTCATGCATGTTTCTACTCAGAATTAACATAAAATCACACTCACTACGATTCATTCAATTTTATATTTTATCTAATGTAAACGGTCTTTCATAAATATAGTTTGAAATGGAAATGGATATTGCAGGAGTACTATTCATTTTAGAAAGATTTGCATACTCAAAGAAAAGTAATGAGGTATAATGTAATATAGACAGATATTACATATACAAATACTGTGTATTAAGAACAATATGGCTGTTGGTATAGCTTATGAGATGGGGTAACATAGCTGTATTTCAGGTTTAGTGATCTAGAATAGCTTTCTGAGATACTTAACTGATTTTATTTAAGGTTCTAAAGGTGCAAGTCAGCTCATTTACTAGCAAGCATAACTGCAACACAATGCTCCAATGCAGAATACTCCATCTAAAAAGTGCAAACAGCAATAGTTGCAATTTGAGTTAATTTGGCAATATCAAGGCCTTTTAAGAAACGGCATTAAAATTTTAATGAAAAAAAAAAAAAACACAAAAAAACCCCAGGATACTGGCTGCTATAAAAAGCTTTAGCATGAAAATAATATCTGAAATCCTGTCTCTAACCCTGCATCCTGGTAGTTGACTTTAGAAAGGTCTCTTCCATGCTCTGAGCCTCTGTTCCCTCTTCCCTAAAAGACATGGGAGCCCTTGTGTTTGTTTCACTCATTCCAATTGCAAGTTTTTTCAGGCAAGGACTGTCAGAGTCCGTTTGGACTCTGCATGTTACTGCCACGCAAAGAACAACAAAATGTCCGTTTTGCTAGAACTGGAAGTTTATCCTAGAACACAGCTGCTACATCCTCTCTGTGCCGTGGATAGCCTTAGAATAATGGACCGCTTTGAGCCAAGCACATATTTGTATTCTGCCATGGAGAGGCATTATGAGAAATATAGTGGTGGCAAACTAATCACGTTAATGCAACATTGTAAACTAACACTGCTTTTGCTAGAAGAGACATAAACAATAAAATCTATTTATTGTAGGGAATACTTGGTGATTAGGAAAACTGTATAAAGACTCTAATGTGAACAAAATTTTATTGCTCCATTACAAAAAAATAGTAAGGTAATGTCCATGGGAATTGCCACGTGATCTCCAGCCTTGAATTACTATGACAAAACTAGAGAGTTATTGTAGTGAAGGCATGTACATGACATAGTTATCTAGTATGTAGCATGGTTACAGTCATAATAATAGCAAGAATCTAAGCTAAAAAAAGGTTCAGAGGCAAAGAGACTGTGTTCCAGCTCCTAGAGGGCACAGAACAAATGATCTGAGATATCAAGGGCTCAAGCCTACCTAAAAAGACATGAGTTAGATATAGCCTAGGCAACTCTGGGAAATTCACCTTTGTGCCATATTAAAAAAATACTCAATTTACTTGCTGTTCAAAATAAGTTAGATGAACTGGTTGTATTTTATCTGATGTGTCCTGAGATTTAATGGCTGCCCATCATTAATTTTTTTTTTAAATGTATTCATGCACAAAAAAAAGAAAATCTTGGTTAATGAATCTGTTCTGAATATCCGACAATGAAAACACTGCTCAAAATCTTCAAGCACCCAAGGAAGATGGCAAAGATCTGAAGCTTTAACTCTAGGTCCCACATTGTTAAATGTTCTGCTATTCCCTCCTTTCCTTTAAGTAAGTATCATGCTACCACCCAAGAATTAGATGTGAGCATTTGCAGCTCCTGCACAAACCAGGCTAGATGTGAGCATTTGCAGCTCCTGCACAAACCAGGCTATCCTTTCTTTCTGAGGAAAGATTATAGAAATGAACACCTATTCCCTTGGCATCACACTTTCCTACATGTGGCATCTTTCCACCGTCTCTAAGGTGAAGGCAAGGGATAACGGGTCTCGTACACTTGGACAACACAGCTGTCACACTCTGTCTTTCCACACATTTTCTTCCTCAGCAGCAGAAGAAAGATGTTTCAGGTGATTTGGATGACAAACATGAGCAAGAAATTACGCCTTGTGTTATGCACCCACTATCATAGCTCCTAAATTAATTTATAATTTTTGTGGAAAGAAACCAGATCCTAATTGGTATTTCAAGGCCTTTTTTAATAACGTATCACTTTCAATAGCCTATATATTGCACAGTTGTTTATACCTCACTGCACAGATATCAATATGTGTCAACCTGTGTTATTTCTTAACAGAATTTAATTCAGAATATATGCTTTGCTGTACTTCAGTGCCTTGCAAATACTGCCTACACTCCATTATTCAAGACAGAAAAATGATGCAGGAAATAACTGCTTTTTCATTACTATGCCATATACATATATATGTAGTTATATAGAAAAAGGTTACGACATTCAGTTGCAAACCTACAGTAGTTTAAATGCTATCAAACTGCTACAGCCTGCTTAGTTCATAGAATTATTATTTTTGGCTTACCCATATCTGTAGCTTAATTCTTTTTTCATTTTTGAAAACTGTTTTTACTTTGAAATCAATCCCAACCGTGCTTACAAATGCAGATGTAAAGGAATCATCAGCGTATCGGAATAAAAAGGAGGTTTTCCCAACACTGCTGTTGCCGATAATGAGAAGTTTGAACATGTAATCAAAGTTCTGGTCAGATGTATCTTTCTGGCCATATCTGGAATCTTGAGCAGATGCCATCTGTAATTCAAAATAAAAATAAATAGTTTATTGTCTCTTATATCATATAAAAGTGGAAACAGACTTTAATGGAATTTTTGATACCAGCTATAAATGAACTAAAGAAATTCACACAGCTTTAATTCTTTTTTATGATTCTTGTATCTATGGTAATAGTTCCAGTTGCAAAAGAGGAAATAAACATCACTGGTGACTGGTACCAAAAAAAAATATCAATTTTGAAAATCCATGACCGTTCTTGAATATATAATTAAAAAGATCTACCTTCAGAAAATGTGATGAATGAAGTAGTGAAAACACAAATATATTTCACTTGTGCAGAAGGAAGAGATCAATGTTGCATTATTAAGTAGAAGGTATGTTTCCAAGCAAAAGCTTACTATGTTTTACATCTGATAAAATTCTTGAACCATTCATTTTACTTTAAATATGCTGCTGTCTTTTATAATACCTAAAACCTTATTCAAAGCATTATGCCTTTAGCAGGTTTCAGTTACCATACCATTAAACAGTGTGTTTGGTATATACCTCTACTATTTCTTCTAGTTCTAGTCTGTTCTATAGTTTCAGAATTTGCAATGTTAATGCAACATCATCATAAGTGGCAGTTGTCAACGTTTTCAAATCTGAGTCCATAAATACAGTTTCTAATCCATATAAAACACCTGAATATGCACAGATTACTGAATGCAGCTAAACAGCAAGCTTATTTTACTCTAGAGACTACAAAGATTATGGGTTCCATTTATAAAAAGTACACTTTTGGCTTTCAGGAAGGTTGCAGAGATTAACTTGAAAACCTTGCAAAAATTCTACCTGGGATGCTCAAAAAACAGATGGCAAAAATAAAATACTTAGAACTAGGTAGTGTTTCACCTCATATGCTTTTTAAGAAAAAATGTCAAGTATTTTGGGACGGTGGCAGGATTTTAAATTCTTGGAGTCTGGCAATACTAAATGCAACAGTTTTGCACACTGACCTCAGACGGAAAGACACACATCATATCCTAACATAAAGGCTCATGGAAAAGCAGCTCATGTCAAAGCTTCCCAAGTTAGACATTCCAGAGTGCACTTGTGCAATGAGAGAGGACAGATGGAACCAGGGTAAGGGCTGTACACTAACCCACCTTCTCAGCAGATTTCCAATTACTACAAAAATTTTCTGAACTAATTCTGCTGTCTCATAGCACAAATAACAGAATGCCATCTTCTATGGGCTGCTGAAGAGGCATATAGAAGCACGGACAAAAAGTCGTGAAGGAATCAACGGAAGTAGCAAACTTTTGAGAGAAAATTCAGTGTAAGATTTATGTTTCATAAATAATGCACTAGGGAGTGCTTGATTTCAGAATTACCCTTTCATTTGGTAGTGACTAAAGTTCTTGTTTAAAAGGTACCTACATGCTTGCAACCTGAGTGCTTGTATTGGCCGTAATATTTATTAACTTCCTTCACAGGCATGAAACAAAGAAGTATTAGAACAAAACCCTAAATATTACCAAGCATACACATTACTAATCTTTCATCTTTCTGATTTCTATAGCAAAAGACAGAAACATATGCTGCTCACCTTCACTGCTCTCCTTTACTGTGAAAATATTTGGGGATATTTCACTTAGAACGTGAGAAAAAGAAAATCAAATGCTGTTTATACCAGTCTAATCACAACTGGCTATGAAGTAGTAAAGAGTATGCTAGTGTTGTGTACAGTTTGCAACTAGAAGTCAACAAAGTCCAGCAGACAAAAGACTGTGCACTGGCTGGGGATGCCAGTGTCTAACCTGTACACCTTCCCCAGCAGCCTTTTCTGCTGCCCTTGTGGCTCCTCCCTGCGATGCAGCAGCTGAAACCAGTAGTTACTGCTTCTAGCAAGACGAATAGTTTTCTTTCTTGATTTTATCTCCTAGGAAGCCATCCATGTAGCTTCTTCAACTCACTTAAGGTTTAAAAAAAAGGGGGGTTAGCTTTCATTTAATTTGCTGTCCTCAGTCCTATGTGCCTTACCATTCATCGCCATGTACTTTAATGCCTAACACTTCAGAAACAGTCTGATTCAGTGAGCAGAGGAATCAGGAGACCTGGATTCTAATAATAGGCTTGCTAAATCTTGTGCAGTATGTAGCCTTCCTGAGTAAGAACAGGTTTCCTGTGGATGGCTTTAAACACAGACTTGCCCCAGAAAGAATTTCAGTGTTCCACTAAATTAATGCGTTTATGTGCATTACCTATGCAATAGTTTCCTTAAAAGTTCTTAAAAAATAATAAAACAATAAAACCCAACCTTCACTGTCCCTTGAACTCATGGATTCATTACTTGCAGTACCACAGACAGAATTATGGGCAAGCTGAACACAGAATTGCAGCTAACTTTTATTTCAGGGACAGGAGTATGTCTGCCTATTACAGGATGCAGAAGGTATAGGAAAGGATTAATTTTGTCATCTCCCACCAGGGGAATCGTGACATGATTTGGGAGGTACTGGCTATAATTTATACTGTTTGGAAAGACTAATTTTAGCCTATAGAGCCAGCCAGGTATCTTTTAAACAAAGATCCAAAGAACTTTGGATCCTCTCTCACATCCAAAACCGAATGAGTATTAGGAAAGTACTAGTGCCTGCATTAGACTGAAGAAACATCAAACTGAGTATGGATGCTAAGACTTTGCCATTACTTCCCACATTCACTCATTCTGTAGTAAGCTCAGACACAGATTCTTCAGAATACCATTCACATCACCTATATCAGGGTCCTGCACTAAATGATAATCTAGAGAAGTCTCTATTTTTCTGCTGACTGTAAGGGAAATCTAGATGTTTGGTCCTCTTGAACTTTGCGAATATGTCTGCAAGACTTCCTTAAAAGCAAGCTGCTGACTTCAAGTAAGTATGGGATGCACTGTAGCCCACTTCCCCATATATTAGTATGTCAGTTCACTCCTAACTGGACTTGTCCCTGCTATGGAGGCATTTGGCAAAGAAATGTGAAGAAGCTAGTGCTGTTGTTATGCTCTTCCTTTGGAAACAGTGCTGGAAAATATCACAAGGAATGCAATGTTTGGACCTGTAATTAAATAATGCATACATGGAGGAGAAACAAATAAACATGCCAGACTCACTAATGTTATGTTACTCTGTTTCAAAGAAAGCAAAACTCTTACCTTTATTTTGACAAAGTTCTCTTTTCAAGTGATTAAATGGGTATATTAAACAAGCATCACTTCCAGTAAAACTCACTGAGCTTTCTTTTCAGTATTTTTTTCTCCTTATTTAGTGAAACTGAAGATAGAACACACAAGGCTATTTTCATTAGTATATTGCATACTTTATTTTTTTGTTGAATGAGTCCCTATTCAGATCCCTGTACCCATCAGGTTGTTAGCACCAAAGGCAATCTCAGGTTACCTCCTAAAGGACCCAGGACAGACTTGAAAGTCCACTAGGAAATCTAAACTCAAGACAATGATCAGAAGACTTACAGTCAGGAGGTCTCACATACCTTCTCCCAGTTTTGATACAGAGTAGGGTTGTCCCCAGACTGAATACGGACCAAGGGCAAAAAAGAATGGCTTTATATTCTTCCTTGCTTACAGCATATTCTTTTATATATCCACACTCCTTAAATAAGGATTATTTATGGGCAAAGGCAAGTTTAATCATTGAGTTTCCTATATCAGACTCAGGTACTTTTCAAGTCTTATATTCAGCTGTTTCCTTGATCCCAAAATAATAGGCTAAAACAAGGCAGGGTGGAGAACAGATGTCTGAAGAAGTATGTGTTTACCTGCCACCTTCATGATAATAACAAAACACTTGACTATGTTATGCTTTATGGCCTTACAGGACCTCTTTCTTTGATAGAATTAAGTTGAACAGCTTTCTCATTTAAGCAGAGCAGCATGCCATGAATCCCCCTGGCCTGTACCTCTATATGCATTCCACTCTGAATGTCTAATGCAGGATAAATTGCCCCTGGAAAATATGACACAAAAAGCAAGAAAAGCTGGGACTTAAAATACTGAGGCTCGTTCTTTATGCCTTTTACAAATACATTGGTTTTCTTTAAAAACTATATAACCAGGCATGTCTTAAAGGAAAAGATCAATAGTAAGTGCAAAAAAAATGCCTTGTTTCTATCTACAGTAAGGATAGACAGACACTGATTTGTAATTTACATTTGTTTCAAAGAGCAACACTCCTTTACATAAAGCGTAGAAATATATACATTTCCATTGCTTTCTAAAAAGAAACTGACTTTAGTCATTTTTTTAGTAAAAAGACAGAGTTCCGTGCACACACAGCTTTTTGTGAAGTGATCTGTGAGGTGATCTTTTTGCTTTTTGTAAAATATAATCAGTCAATGGATATTAAAACAATGGAATACAATGGGAAAACTCAATGTTTGTAACTCACTGGACTGTATGTAGGATGCACCACAAGCGAGTGTCTAATGTGCAAATCAAATGCCATCATCAGAGTAGTAAAAATGTTACCTAGATCCTTATACATAAGAACACCATGACAACATAACCCAATCATTAAGAAATCAATGATATTCTAGGTAAAATACCAGGCCAATAATCTAGAGATTGGGTTTTATTCCTAATCTTTCAGAGGTATCCCACGACTTGTTTTCCTTTTTTCTGTATCTTGGACAAGCAGCTTATCCTCCCTTACATTTGGTGCACTCTCAGAGAACACATCAGTATCCACAGATGCAGAACAGAGCCAATTCTCACAAATCCTTATCATCTAATTTTTAACTGTCCAATTAATAAGACTTAGAGTTCAGTGGACAATGCACCAGCCACTTACTTTGAATTTACGGATTGCTAGCCATCTGCAGAGCACAGCTTGTGAACCAATGTACTTGGCAGCATGAGGAGAAGCTTATCTGCTTCAAGGTATTATAAGGTTAGATTCATGAATATGTGTAAGCATATCATAACCCAATTGGAAATGTGTAGTTAGAAATGCAAAGTTTTATTATAAGTGGCATACTGAAATGACAAGTTGGGGAATATTGGAAAGATACAGAGAGGTGAGGTCTATTACATTCTAAAGAAGCTCTACTTGCTTCCTATCAGCAGAAGTAGCACAAACGTGGCCACAGTGCTGGCAGCTGTCCAGGACAGCAGAATGCAAGGTGCAATAAAGAACAGTTCTGGCAAGGCTCTAGCACATGGATTCTGGTGAATCCACTTGTGGTGAGCTAGGGCATTATCTCTTCTTTGTCTTTCTTTAACCTAAGTTTACCTTCTCCATGAAAAGGGTAGCTTAAGAAATGTATTTCCAATTCCCACTCTAGGTAGTACAGCAAAATCCCCTTCTCCAAATAGCGGCAAAATCAGAGATGAAGTCCTAAGTAGGTTAGCCTAACACAGGATGTCAAGAAACCACCAAAAAAGTGCAGCTCTGAAAAAAAAAAAAATACAAGCTGTGTCAGGCCAAGTACTCCAGTAGAAATTAATTTGAATTTACCAGGGGGTAAGAAAGAGAATGAAGACAAGGTGGCTACAGCCCTCTGTCATTTGCCCTATTTAGTGCAGCATTCAGGGTTATGAGACTAGCAAAGACTGTGCAGCTTCTCTAGTCTCCACAGCAGCTGCATCAGGCCAAAAGACACAGTGAAATACTAATGCCACTGTCTAAGGCAGTGGTGAGATACCATTTGTAACAATCTGGTCATGAATGTTTACAAAAGCTGAGTTCAGACTGGAAAGTACAGAAAAAGTTTATTAGGAAGACCAGAAGAATGAAGAGCTTATTTTATGAAAGAAACCTTTTTTTAAAAAAAAATAAAAAAATAAAAAAGGAGTAAGCAAAACGTGAGCTTGTTTCCTTAGATAATAATCTGGAGTGAACATTAGGGAATGAGAACTATTTAGACAAATGTAAACTGGAGCAGGCACTGGACATTAAGAAGTTAATATAAACTAGCCCTGAGTGCCTTCGAGCTGGAGATTAGAAAGATCTAACCAGCAAGGGAATGAGCTTCCACAGTACACTTCCAAAAAGGGGTAGTGACAGAAAGAGGACTACTGACTCCAAATGCAGCTTGATCAATTAACAAAAAGGTGTATATGACTTGCTCTGTGGACTCTAATGGCTTGGCAGGCTCTTCCACTCCAGTGCTTCTAATTTGAACCAAGATTAATGTATCTAATAATTTTGCTGAGTGATAGGAGATTAATTGCCCTGCTGACTCCTATGTCTCAGAGCTTTGATTTGGCTTTTTTCATCACAACTTAAATAAATTCTCAAATATCTGGAAGCAGTCTTTTTACTTGCTATTGCCCTTCTCCATTGTGTTTGGATGTGTACTGTTGCAAACCTGTTTTGTGTGGGCATAACCATTGCCAGTGACAACAAGATACAAAAAAGCCAAGAAGAAAATGTTCTCCTTGGCAAAGCTGATTATTTACAGATTATTTCCCACTTCCTAGCTTTCCCTCACCTCTGTGGCCTCCATCACCTTTGAAATGATCTCATGCCCTGGCAAGTGAAAGAGAGGGTTTCCAGAGATCTAGCATTTTCTTCAAAATGCCATCATCATAATGCCCACATGCTCTGATAAACACTAGGAAAAGGTTATCCAAACTACATTTCCACTTTCTTATTCTGGCAAAGTGTAGCTTTGTGGGAAGTCTGCATGCTACAATCAGATAGGGACTGAAACTTGGAGTGAATCAGTGTATGAATCACTGAGAATGTTCCATTGAATCTTCACTTTTGAAAGTACCATGGAAGCCTTAGGGGAAACCACTGAGAGACACAGATGTTTCAACTACTTCACACCAATTCTTAAAAGAATATGCAGAAACCATACAAACTTCTATATTTCACAGAAAACGCAGCTGACTGCTTTTGACTTCTAAACTAAAGCCCTCTCCATGGACATAAGCCCTACTAAGACTTATATCCATTCTTTGAAAACATGGCTAGAAAAATGAGAAGTAGTCAGAAACTGACCCAGAATCAATTGTACCCGGCAGATGACAACAGCAAACTTTTACACTAGGTAACTCCTTCTCTGGAAGGACTGTTCGGGCTGCTTTTCTGGTCACTGTTGGCCCTTCTTGCCTACAGAGAAATTGCATGAACTTGAGATTGAAACAATTTGTAAATACAGAAAGATAATGCCGCTGCACAGGCCCTTTTCCTCCTCCTGCTAAAATAGTTCTACTTTTTAGTTTTCTTTTTAATTATTGCTGGATAGAAATGAAAAAAAAAAATGCTTACGCTTTCCTCTGAGGGTGTTTTTTTTTGTCATGATCAAAAGACATAGACTTGATCACTCTTTCTGCAATTCGGAATAGTAGCTCTGTAACAGACTGTTCCATAACTTCGTTGTGTGCAATGAAGGAACTACATTTTTTTCACGTAATAGGAAATCAGATAGCTAAAAGAGATAAATCAAGCAATTAGTTCAGCCAAACTAAACCACATTTGGACAAGGATCAACCATACTAGCCTGATGCTGGAAAACTAGGCACGCTTAAGAAGAAGAATATACAACAGAATAGTGTTTTACTGGAATTCTTAATAATAATAATAATAATAATAATAGAGTATGCTGGTAAGAGTGTCAAGTAGAAAAAAGAAAAATAACACGCAAACACCAAATGTGGGGGAAAAAATATCAAACCTCATCTGCCAGACTGCATTTTCACATCTTGGAAAAATCCAGATGCTTCTGATTATGATTTTGAATGAGATAAGCTTAAAAATAGACACTGTTTGACCATCTCACCAGCCTTGAAAATGTGGAAATTTTAGGGTTTTTTCTAGATCTCTGTCTTTTTTTTTATACTAAGGGTGTGATTTCTCCTGACTTTTAATCAATTATATTTAACATAAATTTGTACTGACAAACATAAAAAAATTAAAAGTTTTTCTCCAATGTGTCAAAATACACACACACACACACACATATATATATATGTATGTATGTGTGTATGTGGACCTTCCTTTCTTTAGAAGATTTTAATGTTACCACTTTTTTGTTTCCGTAAGCCTGTAACAACATCGGTGAATTCAACACTGCCAAAAAGGTCAAATGCAATAGTGACCAACTTGTAGTTGTGATGCTTTACTAGTGAAATTTGCTTTTAATGAAATGCTCACCAAAGCCAATACATACTAAACATGACTTCAGTATCTCAATAAGCATGTGTAAATAAATGTGAAATACCACATAAACATTTCCAACACACACATGTAGCATTCAGGACCAGGCATTTTCAACAGCATTCTGATTATTGCTGCTCTCCAACCAGAAAGCTGAAAGACATTCTTAATGAAGAACAGCTTATTTCTAGTGCACCTCTTTGGCTGAAAGGTTTCAGCATGTGACATCTGAGCAATTGCTCTGCAAAATATACATGAAATGGTCAGTCTCTGCCCAAAGTCAAGCAGCCCAAAGTCAAGCAAACCCAACTCCATTTCAACATAACTTAAGATTTCAGACTTCACTTTGAACACACATATTGAAAAGGATGCAGAACTTCCCTTCAGGTTGAAATTCTGTTACTGTCAGAGTAGATATCCAGCATAAAAAATATTAGCTAGCAGAGCTGCAGTTCGCAACTTAAATCACAACGGACAGCAGAAGTGCTCTTTGCATTGTATAAAACCATTGATTGTTCCCAACCCACTGGTAATATGACCGACTTTCTATTAAAAAACAGTCATGTGTTCAAATATAGCTACAGTCTGGTGCCCCCAGAACTGCTTCCCGCATGAGATTATAAAACAGGTCCTAATTAATAACTGAAGTACAGTTCACCAGCATAAACTGTTTGGAACCAACAACCCAGGAACTGCTAAAAACTCTGTGTAATGTAACTTGTATCTGCACAGCACCTGTTTCTCCAGTGCTATAAGGAGCATTACATTCTTCCATACATAACAACTGCTGAAAAGGGGCCACCCCTTCGCTACCCCCAGTCCTAGCCCCGAGCCACCTCTCCTGTTGCAGACGGGTAACTGCTTCTTGAATAAACGGGTGGAAGATACCGCGCCGATCCCTGCGCATCCAGGTGGGACCTCCTTACATCCCATCGCCCAACCACTTCCACCCGCCCGCTCCGGGGGAGCTGCCGCCGCGCTGCGAGGGCAGGGTCTGCACAAGACCGTGCGGTGTGCCCAGGGCGACCCGGAACCCACCCGCGGCCGCGGCGGCGGGGCGGCGGCCGCGGGAGGGCCCCGCCGCTCAGCCCCCCGCCCCGGCTGCCCCGCTCCCCGGGCCGGGGCCCCGCACCCCTGCCCTGCCACGGGCCGCGGCCAGCGCCCGCCCGCCGGGGACACCTCTCGCAGGGACACGACCCCCGCCCGGGCCCCACCGCACACACCCCCGGCGCCCTCAGCCCTGTCCTCCTCACACCCGCCGGCCGCCAGCGGGAGAGCCCGCCCCGGCGGCCCCGCCACGCCGCCGCAGGCGCCCGGCTCTCGGCCGCGCTGCGCCGGCCGCCCCCCTGGCGGCTCGCTCGGCTCCGGCCCGGGGACCCACCTGCACGGGCGCTTCGTGCCTCATGGCCGGGCGCGGCCCGCCGCTCGCTCCGCTGCCGCCCGCCGCCCGCCCGCGCACGCCAACAGCCGCGGCCGCCGCCCGCCCGGGCTCTGCTGACAAACCCGCGTCGCGATCAGCACCGGAGCTGTCCCCGCTCCGCCCCCGGCGCCGCCCCCCCTCCCGCGCGCGCCCGGGAGCCGTAGTCCCCCCGCCCCGCCCCGCCGCCGCCCGGCCGCGCAGGCCGCACTACAGCTCCCGCGGCGCTCTGCGCACGGCGGCCCGCCGCCGCGGGGGACGGCGCGGGCGGAGGCGGCGGGGCCAGCGCGGCGCTTTGCAAACTCGTCGCGGGGCCGCGGGGAGCGGCGGGGCCGGGGAGCGGCTGGGCGGCACGGGGCGCTTTGCCCACGCTGCGGCGCGGAGCGGGGACGGAGGGAGCGGGGACGGAGGGAGCGGGGCCGGCCCCGCCGGCTCGGCGGATGCGCTGCCGGCCCAGCCCCAGCGCCGGCAGCCGCGGCGGAGCGGGGCCGGGCCGGGGCAGCGAGAGCGCTGCGGACGCGGCAGGCAGCGGCCCTCGGCGGGCTGCGGGGAGTCGCGGGGCGGAGCGGGCGGAAGCCGCGCTCCCGCGGGGCCTGGAGGGCGCGCCGCGAGGCACCGGCAGCGCTTCCATGTCGCGTCCCTTTACCCGCCGCACCGGCAGCTGCGCTGGTCCCGCTCCGCCCCGCCGGCCCCATCACTCTGCAGCCCGGGCGCCGGGCCGGGGGCGCCCGCCGGGCAACGCCCCGCAGCCAGCGGCCCGTGGGCGCCGCAGGGCAGAGCTGGGGGCGGCCTGCCGCGCCCACCGCGGCTCGGTCCCGCCGGCCGCCCGGCGCGCCTGGCTCCCGCGGCCGGCCCTGGGGCCGAGCAAGGCCGAGCGTCCTCGGCATGGCAGCGCATGATTAACGTCTGCGCTGTTGTAAAGTCACAGTCCCTTCTCCTCCTCCTCTTTGTCACATCCCATTGTCCCCGCTGTCCCCGCTAGGATCCTCGCTGGCCTTTGACAAAGAGCAGCAGGTCGGCGCCGGGCCGTGCTGCTGTGCGGTGGTGGCAGCCCCGCACGGGCACAGCTTCGGGCTGGTGGCACTCGGTTTTGATGGCGGTATTGAGGTCATCGTGAGGGAATGACACCAAAAAAGCATCACACCTTCTGCATGTGTTCCCAAAACTGGGTTTTATTGTCCAATAGGTTTTGAATATCTTTCTTAGCACTTTTTCTGTAACCATAGCCTTTAATTCAGAGTCCATACTTGGGCCCCAATATACAGGACCATGCGGAATCACAGAATGGGTGGTGTTGGAAGGATCCTCTGGAGATCATCTGGTCCAACCCCCTGCTAAAGCAGGTTCTGCTAGAGCAGGTTGCACAGGATCCACCCAGGTGGGTTTTAAATGTCTCCAGAGGAGACTCCACAGCCTCTCTGGGCAGCGTGTTCCAGTGCTTGGTCACCCTCTAAAGTAAAGAAGTTCTGCCTCATAGTCAGAGGAATATACAGGTCCAGAGGGTAGGAAAATGTACAACTAATGGTATTTCAGATTTAAGATATGGCATGTTCTCTTCTGCTGAAAGGGTGAAAGCGAGCCATGGGTGTGAGCAGCCAAGGTGGCTCACCCTGGGGCAGTCTGCCCGAGGTTTGAGAGCTGGACGTTTTCTGGGCAGAGAGGGAAGGGCAGGAGAAAGCAGCTGTGGTGGCTGAGGCAGCATGAAAATGGCAGTCTGCCCTGTGGACTAGTCACTTGTATCTGTGTGGTAGGCATTGCGTAAAGCAAATCACCTACAGGAGCTATGACATAGTCAAATTGTATAACAGGGACATGAATATAGATTAAACTGTATATCAGAAGTAATTACATTCTAGATCTGCAGGTTTTTGATTTCTTGTACAACTATTTAAATCTACCTCACTATAACATGAAAATAGGAATTAAGTGAAATTTGTTTCAAACACATGACTTTTGCAGCTGATTCCTCTTTCCTGCATGAAACATTGAATGTTAATCTTTGTACCAATGTCGGCATGTAGACGTGAATTTGCTCAACATTTTAGACAATGTGTATGTGTGCATGTGTCATGAGCATGCCAACAGTCCATTTTTTCTTAATGCATGTGATCTATTCTTGCTATTTTTAGGTGAATACATACCAAACAATCATGAGTAACAATCAATTTCCTTCTGAAAACAGGGCACATTGTATTTGCTATCAGTTGCAATTGGGAAAAAAACAGAGATATTCTTCCTCCTATTAAAGCGTTGTTTTATGGAGTTACTTTTTAAGGAAGTATTATCAATATATTACACAGTCCTGAATATATTAAACTGTAGTTTTCCATAAAACAAATCTCATTTTGGAATGTCATTTTAAATCTTAGTTGAATAGGTATTTGAAACAGAACATTAAAGTATTCAGATAAGCTTTTGGTTATAGAATTTAGAAAATAGATACTCTGGATTTATTATTCTATTAAAAAATTTAATAGATGCAGATACTGTATTACAAATTATGAAGCTTAAATGATGCTGGGTTCCCAAATTTATCCCAAGACAAAGATCCTCCACATCTTTTTATTACACTGAAATTTATCTTAGCATTGAAGTCTCTAAGCAATCTCTCACCTAAAACCTCCATACAGGGAACTATTAGTAGAACATATAGCAGGATTACTTTTCGGATTGTCTTATGTCCTTCTTTAAAGCACAGGATCACCTGGTTTTGGTGTGTTGTTTTTTTTTCAATAAATGTTAAAGTAAACAGCATCTCTGCATAAAAGATACTGTTTCTTTGTTCAGTTTTTAAAAGGCATAAAACTACAAGAAGTAATGCTGAGTTTTTTCTTTCTGTTGTTGGTTGAAGCAGCAATACTGGTGGTTGTTGGGTTGGGTTTGGTTTTTTTTGATTCCTCAGGTTTTGTTTATTGTTTGTCTTCCAGCAGTAACTTTGTCCTTTTCCCTCTCTCTTCTTCAGAAGCTTTTGAAGATGGCATGGAAAAGAAATGGGCCAGAATTAAATAGAATAATGCTAGACACAGATGTGGTTTTGTACCCGAAGCACCTTAGTCCAGTGACATGCTGTGATGATATTCTGGAATGCTGTTGACCACAGAGCACTGCTTGCATGTGGCAGAAATTTCTGTTGATTACTAATCACCGGGTTAAAATATGTTAACATTTTTGGAACATGGTGTTCTTGAAGCTCTTTTGTACATCATTACTGTGAACTAGCTATTTTGACAAGGTGCCAACATAGAAGGGACCCAGTTTAAAATAAAATTTCTAATTTTTTTAACCATGAATAGTAAAAATACTGCAGAAGTAGTCATGAACATCAGTTCAGGTTTTTAATTATGTTGATTATACTACCTCCTTTTCATTTGCTAACACTCACAGGAGTGATATCTTTTTTTTTTTTTTTTTCATACCAAGTGCTAGATCAAGGAATGCACAGAAAAGTTAGTTATCATTTGCTAATTTGGGCTAAAGACAAAAGGAGAAATTTTTATTTTCATTAGGTGATGGCAAATAGTCATCCAATTAACATACATCATCACGAAAGCTAACCCAGAATGAGCATGCTGCTCATGAGATATCTAGTACAGTCACTCTGGCTTACCTAGATGTAGAACAGCATCGTTTTAGGACATTTTTCGATCTTTGTAATACAGTTTGGGTTTTGCCCAAAACACTGATTTTACAGAGCAAAGAAGATAAAACAGTAACTTTGAGGGCTGCATACTAAATATAAGTAAACATATTTACAAAGGCACCAGGAGACAGCTGGTTTGTATAGAGTTGAGTTGTTTTAGGTGAGTGAATTCTGGAATGATGGACACATTAACAAAGCTGTTTCTTGATTTTTCACTAAAGGTCTATATAAGTAAAAGTGATATAAATGCAATGTAACTTATTTCACAAGTTCAATGAATGTATTTGGAATAAATATTTTCTGGCTTTCAAATCTTTCAAGGTGTCATAATAGAAAATTAACAAGTAAGTAAGATTCGGAAGTAGAAGAAGCCTAAGTTAAGAGGGAGAAAATAAGTCAAAGAGAGTTAACTAATGATCATTGTTCCTCTCTTGTAATTTTTAGGTTGAAATACAAATTGTTTCAGGTTTTGATTTAAGAAAATAAAGGTTCTCGCTAAGTACAAAGTGCCAGCCATTTTGAAATAACTATACATCTTGTCAATGTTCTCTCTCATGTTCTGTTCCTTACTGTCAAATAGCTTGCTTTTTCCTCCTGACCTTTAGGAACACAGTATTTCTTTTACTCCTGCATGCCATTTGACTTATCCTGGGATTGGACTTTGGATGCAAATAACGGAAAGAAGAGTCATGAGTCTTTCACTAAGCAATAAAGGTCATTCACCCTGGTTCAGTCTGTCGTGTTTGCAAGTCTGGCTGTGCTTGAGGTAAGCCTTCTCTCCAATGACAGTTTTAAACAGTATTTCATCAAGAAAGCAAGCATAAATTAACAAAGTACATTTCTAAAATGAAATTAGAAATTCTGTTGAGAGCAGATGTGGCACTGAAACAACACAAGATCTGTCTCAAGTACAGATCTCAGATACACACCCTTCAAAAAAAATCTGTGGGGACTTCTTGTCAGGCTAGAAGACAGATAAACTACATAGTATCTTGTCATGAGGTAAACCATGGAAGTTGTTATATTTGCAACAGATTAAGATGCTTTACTGCTGTATAGATGCTTGGTTTTGTGACCTTGCTAGATTCTGCAAGTCCTTTAAAATCCCAACAGACAAGACTCACATGTCAGGCTGCGTGACAGCACGTTGCTGATGCATGAACTGGAGATGCCACAGTGGGGAATGAGAATGCAGTGGCTAAAAGAGCAAGTCTGATGCTCATCACATGAGTCTTGACAGGTCTGCATTTCAATGAAAGACAAGTAAATGGTTTCTGTCAGTGATTTTTGTTTTCTTCTTCTCATTCTCGGGATAGAGGATACTGTCAGTCTCTTCCCTGTTAAACTTTGCAACCATTAAAACTGTAACACAGAACTGAAATGCAGCTTTCCATTTAGTGGATAAGGGACCAGTGTATAAATTACTACAGTTCTGTTGATGGAAATGAGCACTGGGGTAATCTGTCTTTGCACTGTTGTTGCCATGGCTACTGGGTCACAGCACCAGATACGCCATCATGTTTCCTGCATCCTCATATTCTACGTGCAAACGTTTTGTTGGCATAAGGGAAAACTTGCATTCTGTTTCTCATTTCTTATTGCATAACACACTGGCTTGTCTTCTATAAGATCACCTGGGTCTGTGGAGATCAAACAGGTATTTCATACATCTCCCTTTGAAGGCATCTCCCTTTGGTATGTGTCCTGACGCTGAAGAAAAATCCTCTTAGTCTTGACTCCAGTCACCACCTAATCTGAGCACCCACACTACTATGAATCTGCATGGCCAGTGACCTCTGCAGGCAAGGGACAAACTGGCAGTTAATGCATTAAGCCTTCTAGCACAGTTTTTGGTACAAAGTGTAACTTTTAAAATCTTAAGAATGTCTGCCTAGCTGTTTCCTGAACAAGGGCTTTATGGAGTCTGCCTACCATTCAAGAGGAAGACCACAGTGTATATTCATCATGATGGGCAGGTTAAAAAGGTTATAGAAATTCTGAAATTAAAACCCATGCTTGGAATTGTGCATATATCTGCTGAGATACTTAGTAGCAGTGCGTGCATCGTCAAATTAAAAAAAAAATGCAATTAAATTAAAGTTTAAACGTATTGCTTATCTAATGCTTTTGCAACAAGCTTTGTGTTCACAGTGAAATGTCATCATCCTAAGCTTTCTATAGATCAGAAGAATGGTTCCTTTACTGTCCATGCATTTCTATACCATTAATCACACGATCTGTCCTAGACAAGAGGAAGCTCTGATGAGAGAAAAGAGCATGCATTAGTTTCTGTCAAGCATGGAAATTCTTAAACATGGCAAACAAAGCATATCCATGATATACTACATCACGATTCTGCATGGTCACTGGATGACATTGATGGCTCAGTGCTGACAACAGCTGAGATCAATCGGATGACCTAGAGAGAGGTGTTCTGTGGCTACTGCTTCGGCAGGAATTTTCACACAGCTCCTCCTGTCAAAACATTTGTGCACTGCCAAAATAGTTGTTAAAACAGCATAGCAGCAAACAGCGTATAATGAATTCAGCTGTATTAAGTTCTGCTGAACAGCCAAGGGTAGAAGCTAATATTTTTTTTTGTTCCTACTCTTAGGGAAAGGCTGGTTGATTAAAGAAATAATCTTACCATTTTTATCAAATATACACACAGTCAATGAGACTTCTAGGGGTGGTGTTTTCATTCATTTTGCATCTGACTTCTCCATCTTTCTTCAGTATGATGTTAGCATAAAGCTTCCAATAATTAATATCAATGACAGCGACAGATATTGCTACAGTTCACTAGTTCTATTTTGAAAGTTTCTGCTACAGTAACTATAGACAGAAGTAAAAAAAGGTGAAAAGAAGAAACATTTACTTACAGGAACTGCATGTAGTCAGATTGCATATTTTTCAGCCCAAAATGTAAAAATGAAGGAGGAAATAAATATATTCACATCTAGCTCTAATAAAATTTGATTTTGCTTACTTTTCTTATCTAACAAGCATTTCAAGATAGAAACACAGTTGTTGCTAATGATATCATGATGATCAAGTACTTCCCATGAATACTCTGCAGCTGTTTTAGAAGAGGCTGTTGCGGCAGGAAGCAACCTAATAGCTAGTTTTGGGTCCCTTAGCTATGCATGACTCGGGAAGAAAAAGGATCATTACTTGATTTTCTATTTTGCCTCGGTACTTAAAACACCAATCACCAGGCCTACTCAGACATCAGTCCTTTTTCATCAGGGAGATGAAGAATAAACCTCTGGAGCTCAAATGTGAGGATATAATTCTGTGAGATGCTCATCCCCTGTAGATGTCATTAGCTTTCCGTTAGAGGCATTCACCTTCTCTCAGGTCTGAGATCTTAGGCTGAAATTCAAAACCAATGAAGGAGCCCCAGCCTGGCCTTAAATGTCACATCAACTTCATAAGCATCATTTGGAGTCTCTAAATGCAGCCAGTGATTTTTTCACCAGAATAGTGATGTTGAGTGGTCAGCAAATTCCATACATGACATATTGTCTCCCTCCATTTTACTCCTTATTTCCAAGTTAAATTCTTGCACACTTGACCATCTTCCTTGTTATACACACAGCACATTATCATGCCAGGGAGCTGGAAGGAACCCCTACCATTATTTTCCATTAAAGGAGAGCTAATTAACTATTTCTGAGAAATCATCACATCCTGTCTCTATTATCTGCAGCTGTCTTAATTGGTTTGGAAAAAGCAATGGGGGGTTGTGTCCCATGTGAGTATGTCCATATTCTGAATATCTGTTTCCTTCTCTTGCTTTTGCTCGTTGCAGAATTGTACATCTCACCAAAATAATAACTGAACATCTGAACTTAAAGGCAGGCTCAGCCACAGTAACATGGTTTAGCTCATTTTGCCTGGCAATCCTAGAGGTGTGCTATTTGACATGCAGGACTGAGCGTGCAGAGGAATTAATCAGGAACGGAATCAGGCCATTTGCCAGTGCTCTGGAGCCTGCAAAATATGTGGCGAGCAAGACCATAAAGGCAGCTAGATAAAGATGGTATATGGTAGATTAATGTTTTGCTAACAAGCCCAGTCCTACCATCAGTCATGACTTCTGCATAAGGTACCAAGCAAAATGTTGGCAGCTGGCCAGAGAGCCCACAGTTAGCTATTCATTACAGAACTGTTGTGTCATTTTCAGATATTGTACAGAGCTGACCAATTTCCAACCAGAGTTGACGATGGGCACTCACACAAGTCATTCCATTAGCTCTTCCCCTGCAACAGCAACCTCCAGCAAGAAGGAGTAACAAGTCCTCAGGGAAGGATCCCTTACACTGCCATGCTGCAGTGAAACTCTCAGCGCAGTCAGCATCCATGTTCCTCATTTCTAGGGTGCCTAAGCGCAGTCTAATCTGTATACGTGTTTAGTTCTCACAAGTGCAATCAAAATGCCAAACTGTATGTTCTGGAAAAATGAATGTGGTCAGAAATTTGTGTGAAAGTAGGTTTGAGTTCTGCCTTTGCCACCGATTCATTGCATGCCTTTAAGGAAGTCTCTTTGTCTCCATTTCCTTTTCTGTAAAATAAGATATCATTATCTCATCTTATTGGTGCTGGGTTTGGGAGTGTTAGGGAGGGAAAAAACAAGAGCTGGGAGGAATAAAAAAAAGCCAACAGAAAAGATCTTGAGGAAATTAATACGATACTACTTGAAAGTGGTGTTTAATATGATTCAGGAAAAGAGAGATACTTACAAATAAGGATAAAAACAGTAATTAAAAAAGGATGATTATTCCTGAAGCAACATTTATCTATACACTTTCTGAAGAAAAGAATTCACTGCAGTTGGAACTCTGTACTATGAGAAGCTTGTTCCTATATTTCTGCAGTTGGTACTCTATATTATGAGAAGCTTGTTCCTATGTTTCTCGTAGATGTATTGAAATGCAGAGGAATGAGAATTAATGCTGTGCTGGCAACACATTTTAATCTTCCTTTGGACTTGCTGACATTCTCTGGGATAGTTTTTCAGGCATTATTTTGCCAATTCAAATAAATTCAAGTAAAAATATTCCATCAAGAAAATGTAAGTTTGTAGAACATGTTATTTTTTTTAATATTTCTCAAAATCTCACTACTAGGTTTGCATAGACGAAGGAAAACAAAAGTCTCCATGGCATACACTGTTCCAGAATTACCCACTGAGATATTCCAGTTAGTTTTCAGCAGGGCCTGATGGTTTGTGTTTACAATTTCTTCTAGTTTATGAATCACTCTATATTCTTAGAATAGGTACATTCATACACTTCAAGCTGTATCTGCTTCCTCAGATTTAGTACATTATTATTCTCATCTGGTTAGAAACACAAAGCAAGGTCATATGGCTCTAGTCTCAAGAATATGAAGTGTATATTTGTGGTTGGTAATCTCATTTGTCACTAGGATTGCCTTCATAATTACTCACCCTTCAACCTTATAAAGTAAAAACATACATACCGCAGTAATGTCAACCTCTTTGTATTCATCCAGTGTCCCAGATCATTCCAGCCCTATGACAGCTACTGAATTATATGACAAGTTCAGTCAAACAACAATGGCAATGAACACTCTGGTTAAGAACATGTAGGCAGAGCATTAGTTCAAGAGCTCTGCTGTTCAAATGTGTATTTTTAGGGTGGCCAGAGCTGCAGTGTCAGACATCAGTAAAAAGGGACAAAAATGCATTCAGTGGAGAAATACATACTGTATCTTTCACACATGGATCTTTGGCATCACAATAGTTCTAATAGCTTCCAAGAAGCCAGGACAAATACTTCCTTTGAACTGAGATGAAGAAAGAAGTCATCTGTTTGACCGAGATGGCCTTTTTTTTTTTTTTTTTTTTTTTAGCTAAAAGAACATGAGGATGAAGCCAAATATTTTCTGTTTTATTTGAAAGGTCTGGTATCAAAAAACTTGGAGTATAATAAGTAAAAAACTTGTTTTCCATGTATTTTTAAACCTTTTGATTTCATGTCTTCTGGGAATAATAAGAAAGCTGAACCCATTTTTCTGTCTGAGACCTGCATCCATGTGTATTTCATCATGGGTGCTTAATGAGTTTTGCAGTATTTCTCTCTCAAATGGAAATAGTTTCACTGCCTGAACAATTGGTTTTACAAAGGTAACAAACATAATGTTGCTTTCTAAAACCAATGCATCAGGAAGAAAAGACAAAAGCCGGCAGGATCTTCATTTATACCGAGGAAAATCAGATGTATCAATCAAAATGCTGTATGCATGTAGCAGCTCTTGAGCCAGCCATGCCAACCAGCATTCAAGAGGTCAATTTCCCTCTTCAGAGCCAAGATTTATCACAGAGATGGCACCTGCTCCTATTCTTCAGTAGAAAAGTGCTACATATTCTATTTGATTTGCAGCGACAGTACTTACCAAAAGAGATGGGGTTATAGGGAAGAACTTCAAGAAGCCTACCTGAGATGCCTCCACAGCTGAGGGAAGTACACTTGGTGCAGTGCCCAGGCCCTGAGTGGGAAGGAGAATGGAAACACACACATTGCAACAACGTGAGCGACCGAGGCACTGCAAATTCGTATGATCGTGGACACTCAGGGGAAACTGATTTGCTGCAATGACTTTATACAGAAGTTGATTGTGTTTGCCTTTGTGTATGGGAGTGGGAGGCAGGGGGATAATACAGGAAAGGAAGGAAACATTACAGCCCAGAGGCTGGTAAGCATTTTGAACATTGCCAGAAAAGGAAAAGAGATCTCACAAACTTTTCATGATGTCAGGATTCTTCTTTTAAAGGAGAATATTTGATGCTTTCTGGGAAAAAAAAAAAAAAAAAGACCAGCTGATGCTAAGAACAAACAGTTTGTAAGTGCCATACACCATAAGCAAAACCCTCCTAGACTGAAACCAAAAATATATTACTGCCCTCTACTTCACAACAGTTGTCCATAAAAGAACAAATCTGGCTACCCACCATGCACTTTTTTTTTTTCCCCTCCTTCTGGTTTTAGCTATCTGAAGTCTGCTTTTCCCAAAGTCCCTAGCTCTGCACTCCAGGGTTTGAGTATTATGTGGTCTATGGCAATATTTCAGGCTCTGGGCAGTGTAGGCAATATTGTTGAGTGGATCAAGTAATAAAGGACACTTACTAGTGCAAACATAGTTGGAAAAGGAAGAATGAGTGATTACTGTCCTCCAGTAGCTTTGACCTATAATGGTGTTTGACTCCAGCTATGGTCTCTAAGCTTTCCTCATGATTTTATCTAGGTTGTCTCTCCCTAATAACCCCCTCAGTTGTGTCTTTGTAAAAGCATTGAGAACAGACAGAATTAAGCTCTGAAAGGCATCTTCGATGTGGGAGGTTTTGCTTTGTGCTAACCAGAATTGCATGTAGATCACACATGGGTTATTTTGAACAGACACAGTGGAGGTTTTAATTTACATTCATATTGTGTATCTGTGCATTACGGATACCAGTTTAAGTAACAGAGGTCAGTTGGCAGCTCTCTATTATACTAGTAGCTGTGCTGTATTTATTCTGCAGTAGGATGTAGCACCCACTCTAAAATCAGAAGTTAAAGCAATTCATAAAATTTAACTGTTCATAGCTAATTTTTCCTATATGAGAATAATATTGGTATCTTGTATATCCATTACAATATCAACTGCTTTAAGACAAGAATATCAAACTGTTAAGAGAACCAAAATTCTCTTTTGCACACACAGGAAACAAGCATAAAAGAAGTCTGTGTGTCAAGGTAATGAATTAATATTTGTACTAGTTTAGTAAAACGTTGATTACGATTAGCTTTAAGTCAGCAATACCTTTCAAAATAAATATACAGGTATCATAGGATATTTCCTATTTATTGGCTGGCAGTTTTGATAAATTGAACAAGGACAATATAATTAACTACATGCGATTTACATTGACTTCAGTTTAAGGCAGGCCAGTGTTTAATTACTGGGTACATAAATAAAGTGTATGTTTCCTTTCTTTTAGAATTATATTGGCTAAGATTATAATTATAGATGATTAAAGAAAGGGGTATTAATTGTGGGTCAGAGCCAAGTCATTACACTGTGATAAACATGCAAGTGCTATCAGTGTATTTTCCTGTATAAAACATAATTGTTTTGAAAAAGGGAGATAGAAGATTATTTAAGCCCCATGGAGGGATTGCTGGAAGACTGAGTTTCTTTAGGGTACTTTAAAATACAGTCTTTATCCTGCACACTCCCTTCCTGCCAGCTCTTTTCCAGAACCCTGGTGAAGGCTGATGTCACATCTGGGCTGGCTAATGTCATGATACAGCTCTTTCAGGCTTTTGTTACTCTATTTCCTCTACCATCTCTTTCTGCATTTGCTAATGGAAAAAAAAAAAATGTTTACTTTCAAATGTATGCTGGAGAAGCTGGCAAGTCCCTTTTCAAAGACTTTCTCTAGAGAAACTGTCAACAGCATAGAGTTCCTCACATACAAAAAACCTGGAAGTGGGAAGTGCTGGATCACGTGTGCTGCCTCTCTTTAAATGCTCTCACTCTGAAGGAAATGAGAAAGTATCTTAATATTACCATTTTCGAACATGATGAGTTATTTGTCTGAATCTGCATTACCTTAACTGTCAGAAAAACTGCCAATCAAGGTCATGACTACATCCACCCATAATTCACCCCTGAGAAATCAGAATTGACCTCTCACATATAATTACTGTCCAGGAAATGTATTTAAGTTATCTGTAGTGTGCCTTCAATGACTGCAACTCAGCCTCACATGCTCTATCTCTTTTAACAGACCCTCTGGTAACTGACAGAAGGAAATTGGTTGGAACAGTGAACAAGAAAATAATAGCAGCTAAACTAAGCTCTTGGCTTGTGTTAACAGATATAATTTATGCCATTACAAAATGTCCCCTGCTGAACATTTCTGCTCCAGAAACAGATAAATGGAGAAAAAAAGTCTGGGGAGTATTTTAATCTTACTGTCCTTCAGTGATGACCTCCTCCGGTTTCTTCTTCCTAGGATCCTGAATTTAATGTTCAGGTTCTGTGTGACACCGATTTTTCAGACATGACTTTGACACCTTGCTGTGTTTGCACCTTTCCACCCAAAGAATCTTAACCGTATAAGCTGAGGGAATGCTTAGTTTATACAGTCTAAGCTCTGTTGGTTTGGCTATGTAGTGGTGAAACACTGGAACAGATTTCTCAGAGTTGGCAGATGCCCCATCCCTGGAAATCTTCAGGGTCAGGTTGGATGGGGCTCTCAGCAACCTTATCTAGTTGAAGATGGCCCTGTTCATGGCAGGAAGGTTGGAGCAGCTGTCCTTTAAAGGTCCTTTCCAACCCAAACTATTTTATGATTGATTAATTGGCTTATATAAACTCATATAGGCCTTTCCTCAGCTTCAGACTGTGCAGGTAAACATGGTATCCAGAGGTTTGCAATCTGCAAGCTGACTGCATCAATCTGGGGGCTGGACTCATATTTATATGGACCAACGACTTTTGCCTTTTCAAACTAAGCTAACTGGGACTTTAAAAGTAATTCGCACTGTTTCCTCACACTATTTGTTTACTCTTTGGTCAGCAGAGGCTCTTCCAGGTAAGGCAGGCTAGAAACATCTGTTGGACAACGTTTGTCAGGATCTTAATGATCTGTGTTAGTGGCTGTGAAGATGCCTTTAGTGTAATTTGTCCCTTGACTTTTCATATGCACCAGTTCCCTTGGAATGATTTTGTGTTGCAGAGATCATTCCCTTAAAAAGGTGCATTAAAAAGCATACAGAATTCTGCTTTTGGACTAGTGCCAGAATTACTTCAGATGGGCAGCTAAGTGTTGGAGACCTCTAATGAATTTCAGGTCTGTAAAAGTCAAAAGTCTTTCCACTAATTTCCATGAGATCAGCATATCTTTGCTACTAAACAGAACCTTCAAAATGGCCTTGGGACTTACTTTCTTTTACTTCTAATCACCACTGCAGAACAATTTTACAGAAGTAACTAATCTGTGCTCATGTTGTTTGCCCTTTGAAGCCATAGGGGTCTGTTTCACAAGGGATTCATTCTTCGTATCTAACCCCTTCTGCGACTTCACAGGAATTAACTACTGGATACAAATCCCTGAGTGCACAGAAAGGAAAATAACCAGTCCCCATGGCCTCTGATTATATTTGACTCAATCTCATGATCCAACTTGTTTACATTGTTTCAAATTAAACACAAAGCCAAGGCCTAATATGTCCAGAATAATTTTAATGTATTTGGTACTGTTCACTGCATTTTAGCTGCTCAGCGAAATGTTCTTCCATTGAAAATATACCCACAAAGTGCTCAGGTCTGATGACAAATAAGATCAGCAGCAGCTTTGTACCATTTACACCCTCCTCTTGTCATATAGTACTTTCAAGTACTCATGTTACCTTCTTCTTCAGAGTATTCCCCGTATATTACTTCAGAATGTTTCCTAATATTGTTATTCAGAGTTCTTAATTATGAGATAATGAAAAGATTAGTATTAGTACTGTGGCACCATATCAAATTTTAAATATACATCCAGACAGCTTTTTAACTTTCCTGCATACAACAGTTGTTCTGAAGTTTGGTGATGGAAAGCCCTAAGCAGAATCTCCCCCCTCCATCCCACACTGTGCAGCCAAGTGAAAATCAGAGGGGTGGACATCTGTGTAACTTGCATCTTCAGGTCTCTTTGGCATGTTAACGTCTCACCCAGTGTTCTTATTCATAGATGTTTCTATGATCAACATCATAACAATTTTTCATCAGATCATTAAATTCAGTCCTCGTACCCTACGCAATTTTAAGAGTTAAGAGTTCTCATCTTTGTATGCATTTCCATGTCCTGTGACTAAACTGAAAAGCACTGCTTCTCAGCTACCCTTTATCATAGCTATGTTGCTGTAGCTAAAAGTGACCAAGCAATGAATCTCAATATAGAAATTTCATGTGTATGGAAAAATGACCACATTAAACCCGAAACTGGGCAAATGTTTTAACATATTAGCCAAGTCTACATTGGCAGGATTTTTGCATTTCTTCATTTGTATTTAACTATCTAGTTTTGCAGCAACCTGATACCCAAGTAGCTTTCTGCTATCTCTCCTCTGGCAGGCGGTCTGGTGTCTCATTTCTTGTTTGTGATTAATTACTCTTCCACTGAATCCTTAGTTAGGAGATTGATTTTTCACAAATCTATTAGCAAATGTTTTCTGGCTTTATTCGTTTCTTACTGGAAGTTAAATTTGCGCAGGGAGTATTGCCAGTACAATACTTGCTAAAAACTTACTCCATCTTCTAGATCAGTTATTAATAAAGAACTGAAATTCAGTTTGGCACAAGACTCCTTGAGCAGAGTGCTTTTCACACACCCATGTATACATATACACCCTCATTCAAGCAGTCCTCCCTGCAGTGACACCATTTGTTAACAGACATGCAGCCAGTTTCTTTTAATTTAACACTTTTTTTTTTTTTCTGAGGTGTTTTTAATTAAGTTTTCGGTTAAGTTTTTGTAAGGCATTGAATCAAGTAACTGTTTAATTCCAGATTGCACTGACTGGAAGCACTCCTTCCATTTCTGAGGGCTGACCACATTCACCCAGTATCTCTTCTTCGTACACTGATGCACTTTGTTATTTTTAATTCAGTTAACTTTGACAGACCTGGTCTTCCTATGGTCATGTGGGCCAGATATTCAAGGGAGGTAATGGATATTTTCCGAGTTTGGAATAACTTTAGAATGAAACTTAAATACACCTTTTATTAAACTATTTTTAACCTTAATTTTCTCCTTACAATTAACTTAATAGCTTTAAAAATGTTAATCTTGCCTAGTCTATGCTATCTTTATTCTTTTTCATTCTTGATTTTATCTTATTCTCTTAATTAAAACACTTATTCTGGCCCTTGCAGCTTGACCTCCCATGCAGACACATCTCTGCTCTCCATATTTATTACTTTCTTCCCTCGACTTTCCTGTGACCGCAAGCCCTGACGTAATCTCATTTCCCTCTTGGCTGAGCTTCAGATCTGAAAGCCTTTGATTCTGCTCCCCTTTGTGCCTTCATAACCCTCCCAGGCTTGGCCTGTAGCTGAATTAGACACAGTATCCAAAGGTGTGAAACACACAAAAACTTCTGAATCATTTCTAACAAGAAAATCGAGGAAATTCATGATAGAAGGACAGACAAAATGTATATACTCATTTGTGCAAATTATTCAAAGAGTAGCATACACATATCAATGTATTCATCACACAGTGTGTCCCACAGAACCAATAGATCTTGCATCTTCTGAAGAAAGGTTTTCTTTCAGAACATCATACTATTTAGAAAAGCCATTCCTTTTTCATGTGCCAGTTACTTATTTGATAACATTTGCAATTAACACGTTCTAAAGTGGAGTATTCCCCTTAAACAAGTCATTCCAGGGCTTCACTTGTGTTTCAAATCTGTTCTTAAAACATGTGGGAATAGTGGCAGTCTAGAAGTACCTGCCTGTTTTAAAAATGCTGTTACTAATCCTTAATCTCATAGCCCTCTAAATTAGATAAGCAAGAAATCCAAACCATGGCACAAAATAAACCAGAAAGCTGCCCTTGCATGTTACTATGGACACCCAATTTTGCAGTATTGAGGTTGTGAAAGGTATTTCTTACCACCAAAAGTCCTAAAAGTGCACCTTGAAAGTGGCCAAGCACCAGTTTCTGGTGTGATCTCATTCCGCAGTCAAGGCTGCCATTTCTTTGCAGCTTTGCACACTATGTACTCATTTGCACCAGTACCTGCAAGTGTAACCCACTCCAGGTGGTTTGCCCAAGTGCAGCCAGTCACACAGACTTCTAAGGAGCAAAGAATCAGAATCAGCAGCAGTGACTGCTACCCCAAATGCCTCTCTTAATTTCCATAGCTGATCTTCATTACAACAAGGACTGTATGTAAACCATTTTCTCAGAAATACTCAGCAGGTAATAGTTCAATACAACCATTATGTGAAAGGATATAAATCACATTCTAGTTCAGAATTTACTGAGCAGGAAAACACCTAGTCTCATGATTTCCAACCTGAAGGATTTCTCAACCACTTCATTTGGAAAAGAATGTCTTTTAAAAAGCCTAATTAACACAGCAGGCTTAAACTCCTTTAAGGCACCCTGCCCATCCACTAAACAATGCTGAGGTGGTCTTCAAACACACACACACAAATTTGAAAGGTAGTGATGATCAGCTCTCTTCCATGTGCATAATCCCATTTTTTCCTTCCACTGATCAAGAATTTTTCATTTAAGACAAGGAATTTGCGCACAAAACAAGAACATGAACAATCCAGATTTAATTTTAACAAGCCAAAATACTTAGATAATTAAAATATAAACTAAAAATGTTCTTCTGTTCACTTGAGCTAAAAGAATTGGAAACCAAGTCCTCATATAATTTTTCAAAGCACTAGCTGTTCTTTTTTCCAGCTTGCATCCTGGCAACAGCAAACACTTCATTTACTTAACAGATATTGTTGATCATTAGGGACTTTGCCCTATCTTTTTTTTTTTTTTTCCTGTTCATTTAATGTCTTTCTTAAAAGTCTGTTCAATTAAAATAATAGTTTTGTCAGCAAAGGTTAGGCATAATGTTATTGTTACTGAACATAGGAATACAGTTGCATATCAAGCTATTTTTGGTAATTGTTAACTTGTACACATTTAAGCACTGGGGGAAAGCATACTAAAGTAATGAAAATTGCTTTTAAAAGAAACGCCTTAAAGATCAGACACCAACATAAGTTGAGGGGCTTGGACATGGGTTACCGAATCTCAATTCTAGCACCTGTAGCAATTTCAAGAAATTTCAAGAGAGGAAGACTGGGAGCTTGTAAGTAAAAGGCCTTTCCCTTCCTTGCTTCCAAACAGCCATGGATTTTAAAAAAAATGCATTAAGGTTAAAGCATGAGTTACCCAGAAAGGGTCTGTCAAGGTTATGAAAAAAGATTAATTAACTTGTTATGATCACATTCTTAAGATTATTTTTTTTTCCCCATTGGTTTTCTTTTTCTTTTACATTGGCAAAAAAATGAATGAAAGAAGTGAAAAAGCTATGCTCATTCTGCTTCACAGCAAGTCCTGCACTTGTAGTAAACGTGACTGACAGCTTGCCTCAGCATCATTGTAAGACAGTTGTCACCAGCTTCTAATTTTTGTGAAATTGTGCTAAAATTTTCCATTTCTGTAGGCAGAAAATATCTCAAAGTAATGTTACACTTTTCTGTTGAAAATGTAATTAAAAATCCAGTGTGCTTTAGTGATACTTTGATTTTGTCCAAACTGAATGCTATCTAACAACAGGGCTATCCATTAAGTTCATCAATGTATAGGATCCACTTAGCAACAGCACTGAATCTGGAGGAAACTGTCTAGGCCACAAAAGCAGGACTCTCAGCATGCTGAATAGTGCTACTTTCCTTAAAGTTACATCTAGGAGATCTGGGATTGGGCACACAAAACCAACCAAACCAAAAAATGAGGTGAGTGTTCTGTTATCTAAATCCTTCTGTTACCAGCTACAAAATGAGAATGTCTAAACTCTATCAGCAGTTAAAAAAAAAAAAAAGTTTCTTACACACATATAATATATTAACAAGCACTATTGCAAACCAAGGAGGAAATTAATAATATTGTCTTCAGAGCAGACTCTGACTTGTGGGCAATTAATGTTAAATGGAGGTTCATTAACTGAGTGCTGCCTATGCCTATTCTGTGCAGTGTGGATAAAACACATGCAATCTGAAATTGAGAAGATTATCATAAACACAGCCACACAAAGAAATTGAATTGTATTGGACAGACAATGTTAATTTTGTCATTTTGGGGGTGCTTGACACATATTAATAATGCTTTCTGGTACTCATGCCATGCAGTTTGATATTGTAAACATTCTTTTGTATATATTTATATTTATATTTACATATATATTTCTTATGTATACATGGACTTGTGCAAAGTTTCCAACACTGTTCTGCACAACAGTCCTTGTCTCTAAACTGGAGAGACATGTATTTGATGGATGGGCCACTTGGGTGGATAAGGAATTGGCTGGATGGCCACACTCAAAGAGTTGTGGTCATCAACAGCTCAGTGTCCAAGTGGAGACAAGTGGCAGTCCTTAGGCGTCCGTACTGGGACCAGTGCTGCTCAACACCTTTGCTAGTACATGGCCAGTGGGATTGAGTGCACCCTCAGCAAGTCTGCTGACAACACCAGGCTGTGTGGTGCGGTCAACACGCTGAAGGGAAGGGATGCCATCCACAGGGACCCCAACAGGCTTGAGAGGTGGGCCTGTGCAAACCTCATGAAGTTCAACAAGGTCAATTGCAAGGTCCTGCACTTGGGTTGGGGCAAACCCAAGCACAAATACAGGCTGGGCAGAGAATGGACTGAGAGCAGCCCTGAGGAGAAGGACTTGGGGGTGCTGGTAGAAAAAAAGCTCAACATGGCCCAGCAATGTATCTATGCAGCCCAGGAAAAAAAAATGTGCCCTGGGCTTTATCAAAAGAAGTGTTGCCAGCAGGTCAAGGGAGTGATACTCTCCCTCTGCTCTTGTGCAGAGTAATAGAAGAGCATTAGACATTCTTCATATGAGAGTGATGAGACAGTGGAACAGGCTGCCCAGAGAAGCTGTGGATGTCCCATCCCTGGAAGTGTTCGAGGCCAGGCTGGATGGGGCTTGGAGCAACCTGGTCTAGTGGAAGGTGCTCCTGCCTGTAGCACAGGGGTTGGAACTAGATGATCTTTAAGGTCCCTTCCAACCCAAACCATTCTATGATTCTACGATTTGTACAAACTGTCTGGAAGAATGAGAGTCCATGAAAGAGCTGGATCTCCATAAAGATTTATTTTCCCAGAGTGTGAATCTTGGCCCTCTTGTCCATGTTGATGGCCATGTAATAACTATTTTGCACTCAAGTGTTACAAGGTCACCCCTGTTCCAGGAGGTCTTGTCAGGGCAAGACCTTCAGTTTTCCCAGTTCTTCTACCAAACACTGACATACCTCTTTGCTGTTGTCTTTGAAAACCAGGTGCTATTTCTGCATTTGGTTGGCTGAGCACACCTCAACTTGTGTTGAAAAAGCAGAGTCTAAAGGAAAGAGGAGGTTTGCCCAAGACCTCAAACACCCTTAAGCTGTGCACATTCTTCCCTATATCCCTGACTTGTACAGACACGCTCAGGACAGGGTCATAAGGACCTAGGTGGAAAGGGCTGAAGAAAATTCTCTCAGGCTTTCTTTCATAGCACAGTGTCTGCCTGCAGTGGAAAATCCCAGCAGAGACAAGGCACAGGCAGGTCTTATAATGACATGGGAAGAATGAAATAGTCTAGTCCATAGCCTTGGGGCCTGAATTTTTGTCATGCTACATCAACTTGATTTTCTAGGAAAATGTTCCTCAGAAGGTCACAGCTATATAAAGCAAACAATAAAGGCCAGAGTTGCCCCTGACTTCATAGTGGTACAAACCCCAGGACCTCCCTAGGGATCTGCAGGCTCCCATCCAGGCACCAACACTTCTCAGCTCACAATATTTCACACGCAGTCATGCTGTGTGTGATCGTTGAAGCTGATGCGCTGCCATGTCTGCAGTGAGCGCCCATAGTCTTTGTGCCATCTGACAACGCTAAGGCAGGTTGTGCTTGTAGTCTTTCAAGTCTTTCACACCTTCCCTCCAGCTATGCCCTGCCATACTCATCTGGGAGAAAAATCGGAGAGCAGCTTAAACATTTTACAAGTATTTTCCCTCCCTCTTCACAATTTCATGTATGTAAAGGGAAGGATAATAAAGGAAAGGGATAAGAAATATTAAGGAAGATCTGCACTGCATAAATGTATTGCAGTGAAATCAAAATGCTGATAGATCTCCTCTGCCATGCATTTTTTCGTTTCTTGTATCTTTATGAAGTTTAAAAAAGCACAAGTCTCTTTTCAGCATTTCCCCCCCCCCACAGTTATGCCTCACCACTTGCAATCTGCTTTCTACTCAGCCATTTAATATTTCTGGGAACGTTATAGTGTATTCTGCTGCTTCTAATTTTTTCCTGCCACTCTGTCCTGCAAAAGTAGAAAATACTTTACCTTTCTTACTAATCAGCCAGTACCTGGTGTCACATTAATAGCCAAGTACAGGAAAAGGCTCTTATTAAAACATACTCTCTTCAAAAGTGTAAAGAGCGAATATAGTCCAAGTAAAAACACAAAGCTGGGCACATCTCCTTCACAGAACAGTATGTTTGTTACAAAACTCTACAGCTGGTAATCTTTAACAGGTCATTCATATTAATCATGTTGTTTACAGCTCATAGTCTGTCCACCCCAAACAGGATTGTTGACTTGGTACAACTTTTTAGAGTGTTACTGAGTAATGTGTTTCTTGTCCAGCTGAAGGTTAGTGTCCCTCCTTTGCACAGATCTGCTTTCTTTTATGTTGGCATTAGCACAGTGAGAAATTATTCCATCCTTCAGATGTTACAACATTCCCAATAACACGTAGCTGTTCTGCTTCTTATGGTCAGTCTGAGTAGCTCAAGGACTGTCCTGATCTTACCAACCTTTCAAAGTTTTGCTGGGCCATTTCACAGGGTTATTTTGATCCTAAGCAAGGTGTGAGTAATTTGGAAGAATTCCTCTTTTACTGTGGCAGTGTGCTCCCACTGAACCCATCCTGACCTTTATTTCTGTAACCCTGCTCAAGTGATGATCATCAGTGGAGGTCATGGCTAAGTCTGGTCCTGCTGGATGTCATCCGATTAAGTGGATTCAGGGGAGACAGATGACACAATAGCCAAGGGGTAATTTGAACAATGTGCCCACCTAACCACAGTGCTGATCAAGGTCTGACTCAAGCCAAGTTTGAAAGAAACTAATTTCTGTAGCTGGTATGCAAATATGACTATGAGTTAGTTATCTTAGGCCATAAGGAGTGGACGGCCCAGGGCCCAGTCAGCTCTCCTGCATGGCAGCGGGCTGCACGACAGGGTCTCTCCTTGATGTAGGGATGACTCTCAAGGTTACTCCTCAGGGCTGATTAAAAGCATGCTAAACTTTGAAATCTTAGCTAAGTGATATAAAAGGATTGATTGTTCAAATATAATCCTTTAGACACAAACCACTGACCAAGTCTGAGACCAAGTCTGGATCTGGCCGCACCTAAAATTCCCCCCTGAGGAGCAGTTTAGAACACAAGGGGGTCCTCTCTGAACCTCATCACTCAGCGGGAGGGTCTCCCTGATGGTTTTGTCTGACCCTGTCCTCTGTGCAGTAAATACTCAAGCGTACCTTGCCATCGAGTCTTGTTAAACCACTGTTGCATTTACTATCGAACTTTGTTAAACTGCTGTTTTATACCAATAAACATATTGCTGCTTCCCTCTTGTGTGTCACTCCATCCACAAAACCCACTCAACTACAATCTTGAAATGCCATTTAGTCTGCAACTGAGATCCTATTTTAATTTCTGTATGAATATCATAACGACACTGAAGACCACAACAGTGATAATTAGTTGTCATAAAGGCAATACACAGAAAGGGAAGGGAAGGGAAGGGCAGGGAAGGGCAGGGAAGGGCAGGGAAGGGAAGGGAAGGGAAGGGAAGGGAAGGGAAGGGAAGGGAAGGGAAGGGAAGGGAAGGGAAGGGAAGGGAAGGGAAGGGAAGGGAAGGGAAGGGAAGGAAAAAGAAAAGATAATACCTGAGAAACACAGGTTTTCCTCACCTTCACTTGTGTGTGTTGTGAAAAAGGTGTTGGGCCATGATGGCACAGGTGGTTAGGTGTTACTCCTGGTATTCAGGAGGCAGATTTGCAGAATAGACTAGTTTTTTTACAAGGCGAAGAATATTTTTTCTTCTGTCAGCCACTTTTCTCAGTAAATCAGCGTCCCAAGCCCTGCCCTCTAGAGTCGCAAGCTGGACCAGCATCCTATGCTGACAATACATTATTATTTGAAAAGCATTCAGCACAACAAAAGCCCAATTCAGATTGAAGCTCTGGCATAGTATTAACATTAAAAAAAATTAATTCACTGTGAAGCCCCTTTCCCAAGACTATATTGGGAAGAGTCATCAAATGACTCTTTATGCTTCCATCTAAGCACTTAAAATAAATATTTGCAGGTCTGAGTCCCCATTTTGTGGGAGATCCAACCTAATTTACTTTGTATGAACTGGGAAGGGACATACAGCAGTGCTGCCCATGTGTCCTGCTGTTTCTTCTCCCACCTGGGTCCCACGGTCCCTTTCTGCTTTTCACATAAAGGGCCTTAAGTAGTAACAGCAGAAACAGTATAAAAAATCAGCATCCATACTTCCATTTAAGCAACTGAAAAAATAAGATGAAAAGGAGGGTATGGAAAGAAAAGATGTGCCTGAGCAAAGAGACTTTAATATTAAGGGTGTTTTTTGAATAACACAGAAGCTGAGAAGAGACCGAATCCTGTCAGAGGTACCTAACACAGACACTCTGGATGTTGCTTCTCAGTAAGGTTGTTTATCATTTTAATACTTCCCCTCTGGGTGCACTAAATTAAACCAGGGGGATATTCTATGGCATCTTGGCTCAGCCAGTCTTCTAGCCATGAAGGGCCTCTAGTGGCTGATGGTCTTATTATATTAAAAATAACTCCTAACTCAGGCTTTCAAAGTATTAACATCAGGCATTTTAAGGTGATGCTTTCTCTCTGACTGTTGTCTTTTATACAGTCTTAACTAACAAAGAAGCCTCTGGCAGAAGGATACTAAAATGTGGGGTGCTGATGCTATTCCACATGTGGTAGAGTGGTATGGAAGATCAGAGACTGAGCCACACCGTTTCAGGCCACCAAAGTGTTTTATGTGTGTGGGTCTCCATTATACAGTCTTCCTGCGTCCTTAACATCCCTCACCAGCACCAGAGTTAGAAGACCTTATTTTTCAGAAATGTAAAAAAAAATGCATATGTTTTTGTTGCTTGTTGTTTTTGGTTTTTTTGGTGGTTGTTTATTGGTTTTTTTTGTGTTTCTTTTAACGGTTGACAGATGCCTAATTGATTTAGCTTGTGAGAGAGAGGGGAAGAGATGATTTCATTGCATTCTGCAGATGTGGCTAACAGCTGATAGTAGCACATATATATATGTGTGCTTTCAGTATCTTTCAGTATAGCATAGAAAGGCAAGTTGTAAAAAATTTGAAGCTGAAGTCAGCCAAGCTCCAACAGGAAATAATGCAGGATTAACAGAAACAACAATTAAGCATTTAAAGACATAACAAGATACAAAAAAAATCCAAGTGGTTGAAAACAAGCATCCATGCTGGCTGACTTTTTAAAATAACTTAAACCCAGCAGGTCAAGCAAAAGCTAGGTGGGGTCTAAATGAAACATCACTAGACAAAATTCTCTAATCTATATTTTTAGGACAGGAAAGACTAAAAGACTTTTTCCAGGCTAAAAAAAGATTAAAATGTTTACTGTTATCTGAGATATGAGATCAGTGGTAGGAAGGGAAGATGCAAATAGGAAAAACTGAAAACATAGGGGACACGAAGTACTAGGAAACTAACAAAATACATCAAGCAGATAAACCACAGGTTTATTTTTCCGAGAAAAGCTTCAACAGGTGAACTGTTACTGGAGGGTAGATAGTGTTATGTTTGTTATATGAAGGGACAATGACATCTACATCAATCCAAGACAGCCCATAGGATTCATCACCCCAAGAAATAAAAGTCAACAAGTCTGATGTAAATATCTTTTAGGTTAAATTTTAGTGTAGAATTAGAGCTCATCTCTAACCATTATTATGGGAAACAAGCACAGACCCTCACACATGATGATGATCTTACTTGGCAGCTATTATGGGGCAGCAGTTGGACAAGGCACCCAAAAAGTGTGCAAAGAAACTATACACAACAAGAAAACAGTAGCCATCTCTGAGCCACCAAGCTCTTTCAGGCTAACCTAGTTTTAAATGTTCCCCCTGTGGCAAAAGGGTTTTAGTTGAAAGGTCAAGATAATTTTAACTGTTATTTCCTCTTTCTGATCAAATGTTTTGGTCAGGCTCATTCAGGCCTGCTCTTTTCTTTTTAACAAAAGAAGGAATCCTGCTGAATACAGTAACTGTTAATGAAAACCAGCTTACGCTTCACAGATTAATAAGGTGTTATAATAACCTACGTGTGAAATCCTGAAGGTTTAAGTAGAATTGTCTTATTTGCAAATACAAATACTTTTCAGAAACCACAAGCAAAACATTCCAAAATGTGTTTGATAAGACTAAATCCATGACCTCAGACATTTAGACTCACCTTGCTGTCTGTGCTCAGTGTAAAAACATGAAGCATATATATGTATATACATATTTAAATAAATGCTGGTGTTCCATTCTGGAAGCCCTGTTTGTCCTGACACTTCTGTTTCAGCTTAGATTCTTTTGTACTTTCCTTTGCATGTCTGATGAATTAACAATGTCCTTTATGGAACCTAAATTACTATCATAGATCTTAGTGGGAGTGACAGTTATTGGCAGAGGATGGGGGATATAATAACCCTCTACCTATTTCTGGGATTTCAAATGGCTGATGGCTGCTAAGTGCACTGTTACAGCAAGTAACTCTGGGCTATTTTAATCACCTGCAAAGGCAAGGAAAAGCATGTCCTGTAATAGTCTGCTTTCAGGGGAATTGACGTTGAAACTTTAAATTGATTTAAGAACAAAACAGGGAGCTATCTGGTGCCATCATGGCTGATGTAACCATAGGTTACTGTCAGTCCTGGCTAGCAGAGGGTAGCAAGCATAAAACGCATCTTTACCTACAAGAGGTTGTGCAGTGGATGAATATTATCCTTCCAGAACCAAAGTTCAGGTTACAGCTGTTCAGCTCCTCAGTCATGATTATCAGAGATGTTGAATGGTAAGTCAGTAGTGCAGCAGCAAGAAAGATAACAAACACCAAAGGAATCTGCAATGACATCTTTGTGACAGACCTAACTAGTCTAGGGCATGGGCTTCAGCACAGGAATGGGATCTGGCCACCCCAAGTGTCTAAGCATTACATGCCTCCCAGCACCCTAAGACAGTGACCAGGCACAGCCCTACCAAAGGCATAGGACAGGGACCCTTCAACAAATATAAAGAAGGCCATGTGGTTTCGAAAGTAGGATGGGATTTTTGCGGTATAAATATCCCATCTTAAAACCCAGATGTGATCTCCATGTTTGCCTGTGGAATGTCACACAGCAGACCATGTGTGCGTCTCTTCCTTGTCCTCAGTACCACTGAGGATTACCCCAAGCGATGAGTACTATAGCATTTGCCACTTATTGCCCTAACAAGAGAAACGAAGTTATGAAAGACAATTTTTTTCCCAGTGAAGTTGTTGAAAATATCAGCTGTGAAAATTGTGCAAGGTGTTTACTTCCCTCTGCCCTGCTGCTCAGACCAACAACTCCCCCCCCCAAAAAAAAAAAAAAAAACAACAAAAAACCAAAACACCCAAAACAAGTTGGATTGAATCATCTGAAAAAATAGGACGGAATGAGTGAAGGGAAATCAGTAACTTCCACATATGGAAATAGGAGCAATCAAGAGTGTGGGCTTATGAAATGGAACAACTGATTGTGCTGCACTTTTACAAAAGAGTATCCAGAGCATAAAACCCATCAAATTACTAACACCACCATACAAAAAAGAGCAATACTTTGAAAAATGGGATCAGCTAAAACATGAAACCTAGAGCACAGCTGGGGAGACACCACACAGTCCCACCATTGCATGCCACACTTGAAAAGCTTTGGCTGCGGTCCTGACACAATGATTCTGCTTCTGGGCAAATTGGAAAGTATCCAGAGGAGTCCAGGCAGCAAATACACGCAGAGATCTAGAAACTGTGTGAGGAAAGGGAAAAAAAAAAAAAAAAAAAAAGGGTTTATTTAACCAAAAAGGGTTTATTTAACCAAGAAGAGACTAGAAGGCAACACAACATTCTTCAAATATCGGAAAAGGAGGGAAGTTAAATTCTTCTCTGTATTCACCAGAAATGGGGTTGGGAATGATGGGCTTATAGCGCAGCAAAGTTATGACCACGAGGAAAACTCTTAAGTGAAAGGGTAGTGAAGTTATGTTTGTTCAGCCTGGAGAAGAGAAGGCTCAGGGGGAGCTTATAGCAGCCCTTCAGTACTTAAAGGGTGTTTATAAAAGAGATGGGGATGGACTTTTTAATAGGGCCTGTAGCAACAGGACAAGGTGCAATGCTTTTAAACTAAAAATATCAAGAAGACATTTGTTACTGTGAGGGTGGTGAGACACTGGAACAGGTTTCCCAGAGAAGCTGTGGGTGCCCCTTCCCTGGCAGTGTTCAAGGCCAGGCTGGATGGGGCTTGGAGCAACCTGGTCTAGTGGAAATTATCCCTGCCCATGGCAGGGCAGCTGGAAGTTGACAATCTTTAAGGTCCCTTCCAACCCAAACCATCCTATGGTTCTGTGAATAGGATGGACAGTAAGTCGTGGTGGTGTTGATACACTTCCTAATTGCAGCTGGTTCCAGTTCAATGTTACCAACTACAGCTCTGCCATAAAGCACAAGTTTGAAATGGGCCCTACAGATGATACTATGAATGCGTATACCCTAAATATGGCACTATGGGCCTCCTTTAACCTTAATTTCACCCTTAGGAGCTATATACAGCTTTCTGTAACCTAGACTAGGGAAAAAGATGTCTCTGTTTCTCAGGAGGGTGGCTCACCAGCTGAGGCTGGAAGGGAAGAGTTGCTAAGGCACAGTGTCAGCTGGGATTGCTCTTGTCATGGAGTGGAGGGTGCTTTACACGATGAGAAGTAACTGGCTATCCTTTAGTCCCTGGTCTTCAGGCTAAAATGCCAGTTTCAGTGATTTTCATGCTATGCATACATTTGCTGGAACTGGAAAACGAAGCTATGGATGTTTATCTGATATTAGGATATGAGGAGGAAATAATGTAATTTCATACTTGCTTTTGGTTAGTCAGCCACCTTTTTTTAATTTTATTTCCCCCTGCCCCCCCCCCCCTTTTTCCTCTATTACTTTATTCTTTAGCATTACAGTCTATTGAAGAAACAAGGTGTTTCCTCAGTGCTGTTTGCCTAAGATCTTAGAGCTTGAATAAATGCTTATTGAAATGTGTCTTTATCACTGTCAAGGTTTTTGAAGCTTGAAGAAACTCACTTCATTTTTCCCTTACCCTGAAGGAAGGCACACACAAAAAGGAACAATTGGAGCCATACAGCTGAAGTACATTCTCCAAGATGAAGGAAGGTCAGATTATGTATCACAATTTGATATAGAATATAAGTAGACCTGTCCTCATCATAATTTTACGTCAGAGCCACTTTGTCATCTTATTAAAAGCTGAGAATAACAAAACACTCTCAGGGCAGTCTTCAAATGCTTTATTGAAATCTCTGTCCAGCAAAAGTAAATATCACCCTTTTGTCCAATATTTCTTTGCACATTTCCACAAGATGAGGAGATGAAAATATTATATCTTTCAGCAGCACAACAAATATGTACCATCTGTAGATGTAAATGTAGGGAAGCCTGGGGAATATGCAAATTTCAATTCAGGGTGAATTAATGGAAGCTCATTTTAATGTCACCAGCTCTTCTCTCTATTTATAGAGCAAAACCAAAGAACTTAACTGGCATACTTATCCTGCCCACTATTTGAAAAAGTGCTCCTGCAAGGTGTCAGGATTTATTTAGACATCTGGGATCAGTGCAAAGGGCTCATGATCTGTACTAGACAGTTACAATTGTTATTCTAGCTCCCAGGCAACGGAAACAAACGTAAATCTGATGAGGAATCTGGGTCACTGCTGGGTTTAGTTAAAAAAAAAAAAAAAAAACAACCAAAACAACAACAAACAAAACCAACCCAAAGGAAATAAAGAACCTGAATATTTCATGTTCTCTAATTGTGTTTCATCATATTTGCCAATGACTTCAAAGTAATCACTGACTTGGAAGCTGCCTCTGAATAAACAACTGAGCCACTGCAAGCCACAGGGCTCTGCATCTGGAGTCCATCTTGTATCAGCAAAGCCACCAATTCCTCTGGGCTCAGAGTTCCCACTGTAGGAAGCTTGCCCTTGCGAATAAAGCTCAGACATAAATATTTACAACAATTAGCAAAGTTCGTTGAGGAAAGAAAAAGAAACTTTTGTCATGAGAGCTGCAGATCAACCTGCTAAGCTGTAGGCTGATTGGTATAATGATGGAAAGGAGGTCTGGGATTTGCACCCTGAGTGTTTTAGCAGGAAGGGCATGGGCAGCCAATTTTCACCATTAGAAAAGGGACAAACAGTAAAGACAGAACTGATGACTGCACTTGGATGATCCAGGGAGACAACTGGATCACCAGGCACTGCAAAAGAAGATTTGGCTTTCCTTTAAAAGCTCGTTGGCATTGTGAAAGTGCCTGTGGAAGGCTGGTATTTGGCAAGACCAGGGTGCTGAGGAATGTTAAAGAAAGGAATTGGGAGGGAGTCGAGGCGCAGGGAAGGTTACTGTGCTCTTGAGCCTGTTGCCATTGAAGTGCCTCAGGAGAAGCATCAAGTGTTGCAAGTCCAAAAAAGGGGTCACTGGGGAGAATTACAGCATTTGGGAAGGGTTACAGCAGCACATGTATTCGACCTTTTAATTTTTCAGTTAGCCCCATTTAATAACCAGACTGTATTTTGAAATAGATCAGGCTTCAGAACCTTCTACCAAGTCTTTCCCTAATGATTTATCTATTTTTTTTAATTACATAATACAGGTTTAACTAAGGAGCTTACTAATTCTGCTAAATGAAACATAATGCACAACTAAAGTATGCTACATCTTGTGCTTTGAGCAGATAGTGAAGCCTTCATGACCTAACCAGTTAAGACTATTGGTAGCCTGGCTTTCTCAATGAAAGGTTTTTGTTTTGGGAGGCTTTCTATTCCATACAGGGAGGGCAGTATGGACATAAACCTTTGACATCTCTTGATTTGGGACCTAAATTATTATGCACAGTAAAAGACTGGCATAATACTGAAACACCTTCAACAGAATATGTCATCATCGTGAAAGCTGAGTTTCCAGTTTCACTTGCTGGTTTCTCATTCTCTCCCTGATTTGTTTATTGTATGCAGACAGCACACTTTACTATGTAAAAATTTAGGTGAGAAAGCTCCTTTTTCTTCCCTTCAGCCTCAGTCTTCCCTGTCTGAAGTTAACATCAGTCTCCCTTATCCAATTTGACCCTGAAAAACCTGAAGTGATGTTAAAGTAACATTTAATTTTTTAACTTTAAATGAATTTCACCTACATGGAAAGGGCCAAAACACCAAATCCTGATGTAGGTATGGATCTGATTTGAAGCTGGAGATTTATAGTTGGCTTTTTATGAGGTGAAGTGAAAGTAACATACCAGGCAAATGCTGCCAGGCATGCAAGCTGCTACTGAAACTGCTGCTATCCTGAAGACAAAGTTACTGCCTGGAATGGCACCAAGACCTTTTTGATGACTTGTTCCCATAGAAGAACTACAAAACGCGGGTGTGAGAAAGCTGGCCAGGTGGTCAGACAGAGCCTGGCATGCCCAAGTGGGAAGGAGTCCCGAGGATCAGTACATGAAAGGCTGATGCTTTCCCCACCTGCTGTCACTGGGTCCTTAGATGGTCTCTGCACATGTCCAATCTCTCCTCTTGGGGAAATCTGCATTAGAAACCTACAAACTTCCATTTCACCCTTGGGCCTGTCAAAGTGGTCCTCAATAACACAATTGCCATTTTTGTGAGGAAGTGCTGAGAACAGCAAAAATCAATGTCAAGCACTGCCCTGTAATATTGAGGGAGTGTAAACTCCCATCCACAGGACCTCAGATGTTCACAAGTTATAAAATCCTGTTTGAAGCATGCACTGTATCTGGCAACAGAACTCCCCATGCAACTGCTTTAAAGTAACACTCTTCTGTGAGACGCTGACCTTCTTCCGTTATGTACTTCTGATCTACATGCAACTTCAAAATCTCTCTTCTCCTTGTGCTCTCCTGCTAACTACTGCCTCAGATGTTTGCCACCTTCAACAAGTGACCTGAAGGGTAGATGCTCCTCTCCAATTTATGCTTCTTCCATCTGGCAGCCTCTATATTAACAGAGTATTTTCCTACAACTCTCCAAAACACTGCTGCACCTTCCTGCACCTTGTGGAATATAAAAATGACACAATAGCCCACCTGAATGTCAGATTTAGTACTCCAGCCTGTGGCTGCTTAACTCTGCAAAGGAGAGTTTGGAGCAGTTTTGCACAAGATTTCCAGCTAATGGTGGCACTTGAAAGCTCTATGCAATGGGTCCTCTCCCAGCTTGTGATCAAAACGCTTAAATCATTTTAGGCTTGCTGAAAAAAAAAATAAAATTAGCTGTAGGTTACAAGTCAACAGAAGCATAATGATGTAAGATTATAATAACAACAATGAAACTTGACATTCCAGTTATGTCTGAACAATTGTATGGTATATGACAAATATTAGTAGGAGAAATAGCTTGGTTTGGAGACGGTTTTAGTAAGTATACTTACAGTAAGAGACAATTCCTAAAAGAGTCTTTGTATCAGAAAGGTCAGGGAAAGATTTTGAATGTATCCACAACTCTTCCTTGTCTAGCTTCAACTACAATATACATGAATGGAATTTTTTTCTGTTATATTAATGATTCAAAATGTAAGTTGTCTAATGCACAGGAAAAGCAATATAAAGACAAAGTACTAGTCTGGCATTTGGGAGATAATGATTCATGCTCATGGTTCGCTACATTCTTCCTTTCTACAGTTATGTAATTCACATTCAGTGTTGCCTTTGCAAGCAAAAAGAGAAAAGAGTGAATGAAATGTCACTATCTTTCATGCTGGTTGGTGTTGTTTGTTTGGGTTTTTTTAATTTTAAAATACACTAAATGGCATGAATTGCTTAGGACATAGTAGCACATTTATTCAAAACATGTTTAGTGTTTGCAGCCTAGAAGTATCAGCATTCACGCTTTAATTCATTGTCCATGTAGAAGTATAAGGTCCCTCTCAGTTACCATGTAATGAGAGCACTGGAAATTGACAGCACAGCTAACATCTTAAAAATGTGTTTTGGTTTTTTTTAGCACAACCCTCATCTGTTGTCGCAACAGAGAAAGAAAAATGCGTGTTCTTAAGCAGTTTCTCCTGCAATACCAGGAAATGCTGCCAGCTTACTGTATTTGTATCTTTCTGCTGCCTTGAAAAAAAATTTTAGGACGAATGGGGACATTGAAGTAGAGAGGAAGCAGATTCCCAGTGAAAAGGAAAGCTGCTCTTGTTTGGCCAGTTTCTTCCATTACAGGTGAAACAAAGTGTAGTGTGTTAGCACTCTTCCTCTGAGAAGTCCAATCTGTGACTTAGGATTTGGGTTTTGTCTTTCTTAGACACACTCATCTTCTCATTGTACCTTTCACTTTCTGTCTCTGTAACAGCCTCAAGTGGCTGTGAACAGCTGGTCATTAGCAAAGAGATGCAGAATTGAGTAATCTGTATATTTGGCTGTCTTATAGGAGGACTAAAATAAAAACCTTTCAGTTAAATATCCTCTATTGACTATCAAATAAACCCTAAACCTCTCATCTGAACTTTAAAAAGCAATTCTTAATGCTAGGGTCATTCTAGGAAGCATGATTTCATATAAGGATTACTTAGTCTAAGTCACCTATACCTGGATAAAGTATGAAGTATACTTCAGTATAACTTCAGGTAGTTTTAAGATTAATACCCCAGGGACTAGATTAGTTTTCATAGAGATGAAAGTGATTTTTTAGTAGATAATTTTCTATGTGATAACTCTCTGATATTCAGCTGTGATATTCAGCTGTGATTATCATGTAAAGGGCAATATGTATTTTATGGGAACTTTTTAATGTTAGCTACTCAGAAAGAGGAAGGAATTAATTTTGGTGATGCCTGCTGGTAAGCAGGAAAAATGAACTGTTGAAACCTATCTGAGAAGTCCAAACAAATGCATATAGAACTCAGACTGGGAGACAACCTTCTCTTGGCAGCTTCTAGCAAGCAGAATACAAATGAGGTCTGGTCCTAAAGTCAGTTACTTTAAATCCTATGCAGGACAATAACAAAACCTTTGTTTTCTTTTTTAAATTTCGAACACTTGATATCGCCAAAGGATTAAAAAACAAGCCAGGATTTGAATTATATTATTTGAATAATAACATAATTTGATAAAATTACCACAACGGCCAAACTTCAAATCTAAGAAATACAAACCATTTTCCCTGCTTTTTAATAGTTAACAAGAAAGTTGCAGTAAGAACACCTGAGGGCTCTCATCACAACCTGGAGCAACAGAGTGAAGGAGCCCTAAACAAGGAAGCGGCAGGAAGGGAAACACTCCAGTTTTGCCTTTGTGGGAGAAATCTCAGTGTGCTGCAGTTTTCTCCCTGAAAAGATGAGCTGTTGCAAAGGCAGTGAATCAAGGTAACAAGGAGATGTTTTCTAAAGCAGCAAGTAAACCAATAAGCTTTCACTCCTAACCTGAGTGAAAGCTGCCCTAAACAAAGTCACAGGTGTTCATGCCACCCAAAGGGACCTGGATGAGCTCGGCAATGGGCCCCATGTGAACCTGATGAGGTTCAACAAGGCCAAGTGCAAGGTCCTGCATCTGGGTTGGGGCAACATCTGATGTTGATATGGGCTGGGGGATGAAGGGATGGAGAGCAGCCCTAGGGAGGACTTGGGGGTACTGGTGGATGAAAAGCTGGATGTGAGCCAGCAATGCGGACTTGCAGCCCAGAAAGTCAACGTGTCCTGGGCTGCATCAAAAGCAGGTTGGGGGATGTGATTCTGCCCCTCTACTTCACTCTGGTGAGACCCCACCTGGAGCACTGCATCCAGCTCTGGAGTCCTCAGCACAGGGAAGACATGGACCTGTTGGAGCAGGTCCAGAGGAGGACCACAAAAATGATGAGTGGGGTGGAACGCCTCCCCTGTAGGGAAAGGCTGAGAGAGTTGGCATTGTTCAGCATGAGGAAAAGAAGGCTCAGGGGAGACCATAATGAAAGGCAGCAATACTTAAAAGGGGTTTATAAGGAAGATGGGGACAGACTTTTTAGTAGGGCCTGTAGAAATAGAACAGGGGGTACTGCTTTAGAATTCAAAGAGGGTAGATTCAGACTAGGTTTACAGAAGAAATCTGTTTTACGATTAGCATGGTGAAACACTGGAACATGTTGCCCAGAGAGGTGGTAGATCTCCATCCCTGGATACATTCCAGGTCAGATTAGACCGGGCTCTGAGCAACCTGATCTAGCTGAAGACGTCCCTGCTCATTGCAGGAGGCACTGGACTAGATGACCTTTAATAATCCCTTCCAACCCAAAACATTCTATGATTCTGTGCCCAGTATTACCCTGCCACAACACACCATCAAAAAATTGTCCTTAGATTAGACATCATCAATGAATAATAAATCGTAATGCTGCAGTGCATACAGGGGCAGCTCTGCCTCTGTATCTCTCAGCCATTCTGGGGAAACCCTCAATGCTGTTGCCAACACGGCAAAATTGAGGACAGAATTAAACCAGTACTGTAAGCTCAAAGCCAGATTTGTGTTTCCCTCAGTAAGATTCAAGTATCTAGGCTCATCCTTGAGAATGTAGACTGCGACTTGTAATGAGTACTGTCCTGCTGCCTAGACTAGTAGCTAGGTTTCTGGCTGATGGCAGGCAACTAAACTTTTGGAAGAAGGCAGCAGATAATCCAGTGTTGAGACATATAAACTTCCTGATAGGTGCTGCTGATAGTTAAGAAGTCTGCTTCCTTCTCTCTACTATCTTGTTTGAATGCTAGAAAGTTTTATACCTAGTCCCTGTGAAATCTGTTAAGTACAATCTCATCATATCTTTAATTTTTCTTAATATTATCATCAAAATATTCAACCCGTATTTGATTACATTATTATACTTCGACTATAACAGTCAAAACAATCAAGTTATTTTGGAACAATCACTAATACAACATGTATCTTTCTCTCTGTGCTTTCCTCATCATACCTAGTCTATTCAGAAGAACAAAAGGCTTTTTTTACCTTGTTTATTATCATGCAGGGTACACAGAAACACTGAACACAAACATCATCTCTTGCTAGTGGTTATGAGTCACTCCTGCTTCAAAAGGGGAAAAAATCCAGGTGTCAGCAGCCACACATATTGTGAGAAACAAAGCACTTCAGAAGTTGTTAGGCTAGGATTTGGATAACTATATTTTACCTGCTCAGACACCTTCCCCCCACCTACACCAAGCTTCACTTGCTTGAGGAAAATAATACAATCCTTCCTTCCTCAAAGTTTTCATCTTGGATGTAACTCAATCTGCCTGAGACTGCACACCACACGCTGCTGAAGAGGTGACCCAAAAAAAGCTGTTTCTATGGTTGACCCTTCCCTACAGCTTTCCCCACCCCAGACAGAAACACAGCCACCGCTATGCAACTTATCTGCTTTATGGCTCTCCTTAAACACATCCTACTACCCATGCATGTATTACTAAGGTGCTCACTGAAAAACATTATTGTGCTAATTGACAAACATAAATTGCCCTTAACAGTACTGTATCAGAGGCACTCTAGGAGGTAAGTTTTTGTTATTGGTAAACGTTATAGCTGTTCTGTAGTTAAACAAGACTATCTATCCATTAATGAATAAGCATATTTTATTAAAAGCGAAAGTTGTAGTTCCGAAAGGCAAGTTTAAATGATTCAGCAGGTAATCTTCCAAGATACATAGGTGAGCCTGGCAAATCCAGGAACAGTACCTGGCTGAGCAGCCTCCTAAGGATAGTGTTCTGTGGCAATTGTCTGGGTGTGTTTGTTTGCATTTTAAGTCTTTAACTTCAATACTTGCACAGAAAATTCCTTGAATTTAATTTGGTTGCTGTAATTAGAATTGACTACTGTACAGAAAGAAGACAGATTAGCTATGTTGTACATACTGTGATTCTGCAACTTCATCTAAACTGCCTTTTCTTGCTGCAAATTGTACCAGAAATGGATTTCTGTTCCTTCTTTCTTAACAAGGCAAACTAGTCTTTAGTGGTAAGACACTGATTCTGCTTTAGCCTGTTTTATTCCTTATTTCCGTGGCACAGAAAGCTGCTGGACATCCACAGCAGCCATACAATGTAGGCTGAATGCTGTTAACAGGGAGACGTCTGGCTGCTGCAAAGTGGTCTTGGTGCTAGTGGGTTTTTATCGCTTCCAATTGTAATTAATAATAGATAAAACTGGGAAGGAAAGAGCTGAGTAAACAAGCTCAAAAATGTTATTTTTAAATGCAGATATTAAACAATGTGAAGTCTGATAATGAATAAACTGTACTATTCATATTACTACATATCTTGCAATAACAGGTTCTCATGTCAGTGTCCAAATGATTGCCTGCTAAGAATAATCTTTCTTCTGCCTTAGCTTTCATGTAACACAAAGGATGTTTGCTGTTCCTCTTCTCGCACTGATACAGCTGTGGCAGGTTGACCTTGGCTAGGTTCCAGGTGACCACCAAGCTCCTCTGTCACTCCACCTCTTCAGTGGAATGTGGGGCTGGGGGGAGAAAACAAGATGGAAAAAAACCTTTGTGGGTCAAGATAAAGGCAGTTTAATGAAGCAATAGCAAAAGCTGCACACATGGAAGCACAGGAAAACAAAAGGTGTTATTCTGTACTTCCCATCAGCAGGTGATGTTTGGCCACTTCCTGAGAAGCAGGGCTTTGGTACGTGTAGTGGTTGCTCTGGAACATAAACATTGTAAATAATGAATGCCCCCTATTCCTCCTCCTTTCTCTTAGCTTTTCCGAGCAGATGTCATATGTGTGGTGTGGAATATCCCTTTGATCACTTTGGGTCAGCTGTCCTGGCCATGTCCCCTCCCAGGATGGTGCCCACCCCCAGCCTACTGGTGAGGGGGGGAAGGCTGGCGGGACAGCCTTGATGCTGTGCGAGCGCTGCTCAGCAGTAGCCAAAACACCGGTGTGTTTTTGGTAGCCTTTCTGGCTACCAATGTGGAGCACAGTGCCGCGGGGGCTGCTATGGGGCTCAGCCAGGCCTGATACAGCAGCAGTTGCCTTCACAGGGGTGTCATCTGGAGCAGCTCTGTGCTGGCTCCATCAGGTGCATAGGGAGGGAAAGAAGGGGGTGGCAGTTCCCAGAGGGGCCTGACAACTGAGGGCTGCTCTGCTTAGAGAAAATATGCTTCCCAACGGGTCTGTCATGCTGGGATCCACAGAATTCTTTTAAAATGGCAACACTTTTGCTGCTACAGTTTTGATCAAAACACAAAAAAATCAGGGTACTGGAACTTTGATTAATGCTTCTATGAGGGAAAACACTGAATTCAATAGCTCACCAAAACTGGGCATGCAAAAGCAAATGTTTATGCTCCAGACTGTGGTGATGCAAGTTGAGGCGGACTGAAAAAAACACTATGTCTGCGTCGCCGGGTTTGGACAAAAATGGCCTTTATTGTTTATACAAACTATTTATATATATATATATATATATATAAATATATATAGTATATAAAAATATAATATATATATATATATAGTACAGGTGTGACCCTGACAGGTTTTTGTGTCCTTCTTGCTTGCTATTTGCTGTTGCTGTAGGTGCCCATATGCTGCGGTTCTAAGTTCCAAGATTCTTCACACCCTATTTACATACCTGATGATTTGTGGCTGTCTTAAAGGTACACGGCTAAGTCTTTGAAGTCAACTAACTTGTCTGCAGACCTGCTGCAGACACCAACAATTCCCCCTTTTTGTTTTTTGAACAGCTAGTACCAGGTTTGTCATGTTCTGCAGGGCCCTTGCAAACATGACAGCAACCAAGGCAATAGCAAACAAACAATACTGCCAATTGAGTGAATTGATGCCAAAAAGGCTGACATTTTCTCAGATTTTGGTAACATGTTGCTGCAATGGGACGCCTAAAATCAATACGGCACATACCATCAAAATCCTCACAGCCATGATCTTGAGCCAACAACAAAAAGCCAAGAGTTGCTCTGTTTTGTATGTAATGGTGGCAAATTTGACTAACAAACAAGGTGGCTTAATTCTTTAATGCTTTCCCTGCTGTTACTTCGGATAAGAGAACTGCTGCAATACATTCCCATCAGTTCCATAAATCAACTACATCCATTACATGCTTCATCCAAAGTTACATTGTGTTTAAGCGCATTATGCTTATCAACATGTTCACGTGTTGATTTATGCAGGTGTCATGGTCCCATCATAGCTTTCCACAACATTAGCATCTACATGAAGACAACTATCAGTATTCAAAGTGCAAACAATATCAACTTCTTTTGGGTTAACATTATACAGAGGTAATCAATTATGCCAAATACCAAGACTTTCAGTAAGATTCTTCATTCCCCACATACATTCACTTTTTTGCAACAATGTCTGCAAGTCAGTTTCAAGGAAGGACACACCAAACAAGGACTGGTTCGGTAGGGAGACACACGTTAGTTGCTGGGTTGACTGGTGGCAGCAGCGCTCCCACGATCCGGCACACGAAGCTCAGGCCACGCACAGTGAGCAGGTATCCATCGCGGGCCTTCATCTGTAGAAACACAAGCATAACCTCTCCCCCAGGTTAGCAATTCATGCGTTCCCGACCAATGCCCGATACGAGGGTCTTTCACGCGTACTAAGACGCCTTCATGCTTTTGCTGCTTGTCACCAGTTGACACAAAATGTCGCACAATGGGAGGCACCGCATGGTCGGCAGAGATTTTCAAAAAGTTCAAAACATAGCATGCTTTCTCTAAACGTGCCTCTGGGGTCATTCCCTTCATTCCCCTTTGGGTTTTGGGGGGTTTTTATTGTTTTGGTTTTTTTTAAGTGAGTGCCACTTTATTAACAGACTCACACCAATTTATACCCCCAGCTAAAAATACACACGCTACGCAGGCTTTGTTATGTAAAAGGTGACAGGTTAAAACTACGCGTTCACACGCTTCCACCTCCCCTGTGATTGGTCCCGGTGCCCACATGCTGCTCCCCCCTTTTTGTTTTTGAGCAATCCAGACCCCTTTTATTATTCTGTTCATAATTCTCGTAAAGCAACTCCACACACAGCCCAATATCATTAAAAAGATTACAATGGCAATTAATACCGTTATCCCATGCAGAAACAAATCTTTTAACCATCCAGTAATTCCTAAACTCTGTAGCCAGTCCGTTAACCCATTCTCAATCTTTATGGCCTGTACATTTTTTCTTAACTCAGCAAGCTGCTCATGAATAGTTTGAGTGATCAGGCAAATTCCTACAACACTTTCCTTAGTGCTGTTCACTATAGGCTACTCTCTACTGTTCATGCTGTTTCCTTATCTTCTAGGGGTGAGATCACATTCCTCCTTTGCTTCTGTCTCATCCTAGTTCTTTCTCATACTCCCTTAAAGTCATTTAACTCTTTGCTGCAGGATCTCAGCTGCACATCATCAAAGCAAGGCCAAAACTGCACATTATCAATGTCAACACAACCCACTGTCTCTGTTCCGTACAATACTATTATTCCTTTTTTTTTTTTTTAAAGAGCGAAATACATTTCAACCACTATAATACAGTAGATTATAGACAGCTTTTCCGCATGACAGAACACAGTCACTCCGCATCGCAAAACAGTTTTTTGCAAGTCCTGTACTACTTTCCAAGCAAATGGTGTATGAACGTGAGGATTACCGCCAGCTGCATCTCCCAGTACGATAGGATGTGCGTGCGGTGCGAAGGAGTAGGCAGATAAGGAGCGGTCCGCCTATCAATTTTACTAAACCACAGTTCCAGTCTCTTAACGCCCCATCTCTTATAGCCTGCCAAAATCGGCGAGGGTCACACGTCATTACTGTACCACTGGAAACTGGATTTTTACCACCTCCACCTTCTTCATTGCCTGTGAGTGATAACGTTGTCGTAGCGGGACCCGAATCCGGGTTTTCGGCATTTCCATCCTGCGCGGGCAGGGCCGGAGCCAAGGGAGGAAGGAGTGTGGGCTGGCACAAATGTGGGGGGGAGTCAGGGGGGCTGGGACCGGTCCGCTGAGGTTTCTGCTTGTCGTCCTCAGAATCGGAATCGGTATCGAGTATAAGTCGATGCAGTTGGAGAGATTTAGGGGATTCGGGGCATTGAGGAGTGGCGTCTGGTAAAGGACACAGACTCTCCCCCTCCCCCACCCCCTCATCCTCTTGCCTGCATTCTGGACGGGGATACAGGGGAGGTTTGAACGATGTACCCTCATTCTCATTTGGCTGACTTTTTAAGCCCCCTCTTGCGTCTTGAGGACTTTGCAAGCCCCCGCTCGCATTTTGCTGACTTTTTAAGCTCCCACTCGTGTCTTGCAGACTCTGCAAGCCCCCAGTCGCATTTTGCTGATTTTGCAAGCCCCCATTTGCGTCTTGCGGATTTTTTAAGCCCCCTACAACATATCTAAGCAGTCCCCATGTAAGCAAAAGCCCCGGTGCCTTTTTGTCCCCTTTCTCCAGAGCTTCTAACAGTGTTAATCCTAAATTGTCCCAGGTCGACACACTAAAAGCAGTCGCGGGGGACACTTCCACTCCATGTGTTTTGGCCCACAATAACATCTCTTTTAACCGAAGCCCATCTAAAGTATTTCCACGCTTCTCTAATACTAATTTCCACATTGATAGCACCATGGTATCTTCTTTAGATAAGTTACTCCCCATGCTGTCGCTGGTGGCTCACCTTACCCGTGTCACGTTCTCCCGGGATCTCGCAGCCGCTCGCTGTGCTACTCCGCTTCACCAGGCTCTGCCTCCTCAGCAACCCACTGGTCAGAGCCTCAGGATCGGCTCCTGGCACCCCTCACCGGGGTCACATCAGCACAGTCTCAGGGTCTCTTTTTGATACCCTTTACTGGGATCACATCGGCATGTCAGGGTCACCAAATGTGGTGACGCAAGTCAAAGCAGACTGAAAAAAACACTATGTGTCTGCGTGGCTGGGTTCAGACCAAAATGGCCTTTATTGTTTATACAAACTATTTATATATCTTAGACAGTACAAGTGTTAAACCCTGATAGGTTTTTGTGTCCTTCTTCTTGCTTGCTGTTTGCTGTATGCTGCGGTTCTAAGTTCCGAGATTCTTCACACCCTGTTTACATACCTGACGATTTGTGGCTGTCTTAAAGGTACACGGCTAAGTCTTTGAAGTCAACTAACTTGTCTGCAGACCCGCTGCAGACCCCAACACCAGACCTCATTCTCATTTATAATCCACTGCAATAAACAGGATTGCACGTGTCAAACAGTGATTATTTCTCAGATTCTCAGCACCTGTTTAATAATGTGTATTAAAGTTGTTCTGTGTTTTGATGACCGAGGGATATTGCATGAACATTGCAAGTGTATGTTAATCAGTGTTTTCCAAAGTGCTGGGGACAGGTGGAAAATCAGTTAAAGTGATTAAATGTAGGGCTAGTTGTTGTGACTGCTGTGATCATATTGGGCCCACATTGAAAAGGAACCCCTTAGCAATGCCACCAGTTTCACTTGGAGAGTCATGTCTCTAAATCCACTGTCTCTTTCCAGAGGAGATGTCCAGAAAACTACTTCTGCTGGTTTACCCAAGCTCATCCTTGCCCAGACTCTGGGGAGCCCCAGCCAGCATGCTGAGCCCATATACAGAGCAGCAGCTGTACAGCAACAGCTAGATGCTGTTCTACCCTCTTGCTCAAAGCCAACTAATTATTTTTTTTTCCCCACAGTAATATCCTACTGTAACTCTGGATTAGTATTGCTGAATATTTCCAAAGTGTTTTAACACTTCTGTCACAGTAGTCCAGCAGGCTTAGGGATGTATGAAAACACAGAACTCAACACTGAGTCTTTAATGCTCTGCTTTGAAGTGTGGGTGGTGTAAGGGAGCAGGCGCCTGATGCTAGCAGGTGGGCTGCCTCTCCGTGCCAGTGAAAGTTAGAAATACCTCTTCCTGCTTTTACCGAGAATTTGTGATTCATCAAAAATGGCACATCTTAAAGGGACTTGAACAGTACAATTTTGACTTGGAAATACTGAAAAGGGAAAAGAGGAAAATAAATGCCTTTATATAAAGAAAGTGTAAACAGTTATATACCACAGGACAAAACCACCTCTGTGTCTTGAATGACTGAAGAAGCTGAAATCAGAAACTGAGGTAATGTATACAACTTGAAAATGGTTAATAAATGCATACAACAGCATTGTATTTTTAAAGCAAATACATGATATTAAAACTGTACAACCAGCTGCTCCTCTATTAATTTTTTCCACCTCACTTGTGGAATCTAAGTGTATGATCTAAATGTAGATATTTGTTTTTCAATAAGTTCCTCTTTCAAAAATATGAAAAATTCAAACACTTAGACTGTTACCCACAATGATGCGACAATTCAGACACAGTATGAGTTTAATAGAGCTGTTATTAAGGAAAACAACCTTGAACAGGCATAAAAATGTAGTGGCTTCTTATCTGAATGGAAAATAATCTATTAGCTGCCATATAAATAGCTGCTCTGCTTTCTTTCCTTTTGATTTTAGAAGATACTAGGAGAATGTGATACAAACCTTTTAGTTAAAAATTAACATTTGTCTGTGACAATGTTTTAATGTTTTATTTCTTAAAACTTATGAAGAGGTGCTATTACCTGTTTCAGCTGCAGTTTACCTTTACAAAAATACTTGTCTGAGTGATGAGCATGAAAGTCTGGAAGACACTGCTCTAAGAAGTTTAGGAGGCTGAAAAAAATGAAACTTTTACAGCAATTCTTTGTAGTACCTTGTTTTTCTGTATATTTTCTTCTAAATGTGAGAAAAGCTTAGGGCATTGGTGTAGGAGGGAGCAGGGGTAACTGACCTTGGGGGAGAGGACTGGAATCTCCCTCCTAACTGTGGGTGGCTGTGCCTTCAAAAAACACATTCAATGTTTGTGAAAGCTACCTGCTAAGGAGATAATTACATTGGAAGCTAAGAATTGCTTGGGAACTGCTTCATTTTCAAAGGCTTTCTGACTCAAAGATTCTCTGCAATAGAAAATTTTGAAATTAAAGCTGATTACCCTTGAAAGCTCATGTGTCTCCAAAATAATATCTATTTATAAGAGTTGGAAATTCCCCTTGTAACAGCAACATGTAGACTGTAGCTGTAGCCATATTCCATAATAAGGCAGCCTCTAAATAAATGATCACTAATCCAGGAGTGAGTGCACATTCTAACACAAAATCATTATCCTTAATGTGGCATTACTGCTGAGACATGTCCCAGAAAATATGGGCTTACTTTTGATTTTGAGTGTTACTTGCAGAGAAATCCCTAGTGATTCTTGCAGTGGGTGAATGCTTTGCCTGGGGCCATTCTTGCCAAACACTATCTGCTCTGAGTATGACTTTTTCCAGGATTAGGTGGAGGTGATAGCCTGCAGATGTACAGTTTAAAATAGAACTGCAAGTTGCTTTGCTGGTAGTAAAGTATGAGCACTTCTTGCTATCTTTCTAGTCAGCCTCATAGGAACATTTCTCTGTTAATTTTGTAAGCACTACCTCATGAAGTAAACCCTATAGGAAAAGTAGTTTATTTCTCATAAAAGGTATTCTGTAACATCTGTGAAAGGTGGAACCTGGAAATATTTAGTAGATGTCACTGCTTTGTTTTTAATCTCCTGTTGTGTCTCCTTTTCCCTTCTTTGAATTCTATGTACTTCTGTCTGTACAGTGTCTTCTTGATAGCAATATTTGTCATGAAAATATTGTGTCAGGCCCTCTAAATCTTGCTTGTTTTTTCTCCTGGTATAGTTTAAGCCATATGAGATCCATTTGAGCACCAAATGCATTCGGACAGACAGATAATCAAAACAGAAGTAGGGCTTATATCCCTGATACTACCTTTTGTGTATTGGAAAGAAAGGTAAGTATAGTCAATTGTAAGCTAAAATTGCACCTGTAACACCAAGCTACAATTTTTAACACTTCTGATTGAAAAAACTTCCTTTAATCTTCCCTCAGGATCTGTATAAACATTGCTGGCTAAGAAAAGACAGTAAATCATTAAATTGCTTTGGCTTCTATCAGTCACAGTTCACATAATTCATGTAAGGAGATGGAAAACAGTTGAGTTGTTTGGCGGCATTAAAATTAAAGAAATATCTGACCCATGGGCACTGGGATGATTAATTACATGAGCATGAGCCATTTGTGAGGACAGAAGTATACTCTCCTCTCTGACCTGCCAGTCAAGGAGGAAACAATGCACATGCCATGTTCTGCATCTCAGTGCAACGTTCCACTTGAACGTAGAGAGGCAGAGATGTGCTGTGCTTCACAGTAAGGAGAAGCACGAGAAGCACTGTGCCCTATTTGCAAAACAGGCAGCTGAAAATACTCAGGCTTTGCTTAAGCTGCCTGCCTGCCTTTGCTATTTCCAGGCACCAGAGCAGGAGAATGGACACTGGCTTTCTTGCTCGGAGGAAAGTGTTCAGAAAGAGAAACCTCTGGTGTTTTCACCCTGGAAGTGCTTGCACTTCCTGATAAGCTGCAGAAGGGGAGGGTGGGCTGACACAGGTGTGCTCAACATTTGGAATGATTTATGGGAAGACAGAAAAATTACTAGTGGTTCTGTCCTGTACACTTATTGTCAGAAAAAAAAGTAATACAGCCCTCCCATGGATGGGAGAAGAATGGTTTACTCACATTTACAGTTATAGCTTTCACAAAAAGGTGTATTTTCTTTAGAAACTGAGCACAGATGAATTCCTTGTGCCTGAGGGAGGTTCTACAAATGTGGGAGTTTTGTGGTGTGATCTAATGGATTTTTAATTACATGTTAATTGTTCACGAGGGTAACAATGATCAGTTTTTAAATGGTAGCTGGATGTATTTATCGGACTTGCTTGGAAGCAGCTTTGCCAAGCATCGTACACCTAGACCTGGAGATGAACTGTCATTCACTCCTCTGGGGAAACACTTAAATGGCATGGCAATTCAGCTCGTTTTGAAGCCATTATGTCTGCCTAAAGCAATCACTGTTAGGAAGAAATCTGAAGAGAGAGATATCCAGGGGAATCACTGTCTTGGGGAGCAGGGAGTCACTCTTTTGGGGATTGCCGTAACCCAAAAAGTCTGGGGGTAAAAATTACACCTATTTGCCTTTAGATAAAAACCACTTGCAGAGTCTCTTAATATTCTTTTCTTTTCCTTTGCATTATGTGGGTTTTTTTCTGCTAAAGAATTTTCAATGTTCTTTTTAGCAGGCGCTTGGGAGTTGCTGGCTGTAGCCAATTGAACTGCAGCCCTGGGTGCATGGGGGATGGCTCCATCAGGAATCTGCCAAATGGTGCCAGCGTACACCAGTTTGGTTGCAGGGAGGTGATGGGAGGTCATAGTTGTGGACCTGGAAGAAGCAGTGCCAGAAGAAAGGACCAGAAGTTTACCTGATCTAGAACTCAGCAGAGTTATGGAAAGAGTATATATCATTACTTATTCCGTTCTCATACTGTCTGAAATAAGGTCCTCTTTAATGGTTAAAAAAAAAGTATTTTGCATTCAGAAAGAAGATCCTTCCTATCCCTCCCCTGCACAACAAATGAACTCAGCCTGTGGTTAACTCCAGACAGACAGATGAGTTTCATGATTAATTGCTTTGCATCCTCCATGGCTAGAGAGCTGTGCTCCAGTTGCCTGTGCACACACTGTCTCCGGCTCTGGTATAATGTAATTTGGATGTCCAGAGCAGATCAGTCAGCACATCTCTGTGGGTGTAAAGCTTTCTCTCCGGTTTGGGAGAAAAATGCTGGTCTTAGCCACAAGGCATACAAGAAAGTGTAACTACGGATAAACACCTTAAAACTTTCATTTCTGAATCAGTCTTTTGCAGTCCATGAGAAAGGAGTCGATCATAATTTCTATCTGATTACAAAGCAGGTGACAGATTTTTATTATCACTTCTCCCCTGTAACTAACTGGAACATTAATGAATCAAATCTGTTGAGATAACATGCAGTGGATGAGTATCTTCGTAACTGTTACTTGGAGAGTATCTCAACTCCCTCACAGGTCCTGCTTTGTTCCCTTGATCAAACGGCTGGTTCATGAGGCACAGGATGATGATGCCCACAGAACAAGCTGCTGTATAATTAGTGTTCACGGAACAACATGAGTGCCAGTTCCTGAGCCTGTTGCTATTTATTGAGGTGTGCACTTTCTCCACCCATAATATTCTCTTTCTAAACCTGTTGTAATTCAGTAAATGCTGCTTGATGCAGTATCTCAGGAGCCTGTTGTTCCTTCTCAGAGAGCGGGGAGGGAGAGCGCACCTAGGAATTACTGGAATTACTTCAAGCAAGATGACTTGCATCCATTTGTTCCTAAACCTGTTAACCTTAGATTGCATCTAGCTTAATGTTTGCATCAACTTCTTGCTTCTAATATAGTATTTCCCCTGGTTTTATTGCATAGTTTTATTCTTTCTACTGGCTATACAACATGATTACTCTCCCTTCCTCTCGCCATAAGCTTAATTTTCTGTATGCTTCCACATTTTCTGTTTCCTGATGGTCGCAATGCTGGTTTTAAGCTTTTACCCAGGACTGCTGCTGGGTGTGACTTTCTCTCCACTTGAAGATGCTTCTTTTTTAACTTGGTTACAGAGCAAAGTGAACAGGTTGAATTAATGCAAGTGGGAGAGAGCCCCAGGTAGCTGCTGGAAAGGGTTTAGGCTGCAGAGGAGCATCTGAGAGCTGCCTGAGAGACTGATTCATGGAGGCCAGTTGTTGCAAGTGAGTGGTTTAGGTCACTTAAAAAATCACCATCAAAGGTATTAGCAAAATAGTTTTAACATGAATTTCGGGGAGTGAGACTTCAAAAAGTTTGATGGCAAGGTTCACTCCATTACTTATTGTGTAAATCACACAAAGAAGAATCAAATTAAAATTAAGCTGGAGTGCTTTACACAGAGACTAAAGACATAAAAGGGTAAGGGAAACCCTCCTGTTGAGTCATAAGGTACAGAGTGGACCCCTTGCTTTCTAAACTCTTGATGGAGTTTAGGTGTGGCCAGGTCCAGTCCTAGTCTCAGACTAGGATAACAGTTTGTATCTAAATGATGTCTAAGGTTTATTCCCATTTTAAATTTGACCACAAGATTTTAGTAGCACTTAATCATTGACTAATTTACAAAGTGGATCAATGGGATTTACTACAATCAGAGAAGTGACTTAATTACAAATCCAAGACTATACTTGTTACAGGATATCTAAATCAATTCACACACACATGCACACAGACACAAAAGAATAGATGTGTGTGTGTATATAGAAATAGATATATCAAAATACACAAAGGCATATCAGTTAAAAGTTCCCCTCAAGTTCAGTGGAATATTCATCCTGAATGCCTTTGTAATTCTCAATGAGCAAAGGGTTGAGCCTCAAGGACTGGGGGTATCAGCTTAGGCTCCATCACCAGCTTTCCATGATAGTCCTCCTAACTTCACAGACTTGGGAGTTTATGAGCTCTGAGAGGCATCCCACTCCGAAGGAGGTGCTGTTCAGAGCCCACTGCAGTCCAGGGGCCCTCACTTAGGAACACTGTTCATAGGGTCAAAGATTATTTGCTTTAGTGAACAGCAAATTTCCATCATGGCCACAATCTCAGTCTGTAATTACTGAAAATTTCAAAATTTCAGTGATGGTGGTACTGTACCACTCAGATTCACATAAGGAGTGTTTCAAGGATGTCAGAGGATATTACTATGCAGATAAAGAATGTTTCTGGTACTGCCAGCACCATTCCCCACCTCAGCCATGCAAGATTTTCTGGTATGGTCAAGGGCTGCTTAACCACCCAACTCATTATGCAGAGGCTAAGCCTGTGGGGGATTCCTGAGATCACAGAGCAGCCCAGGGGAAGGGGCAAGATGCACCACCACACCAGCTTAGCTTAAGAAATTAGTGAAGCCCAGGGTATCACCCAACCAGAAATTATAAGAAGGATGCAGTGACTAAGAGAAGGTAAAATAGATTAATATCAGGATTTTAAAACAAAACCAAAACAACCAAATCCAAGAAAACCCAACAAAAGAACAGTCACAGATGGAGGAAGCAGGAAAAGATTAGGGGACAGAATCATTATTCCCAAAGTTTTCTCCCATCAGTTCTAGCAAAGAATTCCCAATAGCTGAGTCTCTTTCTCAATGAGGAATGAATGTCAGTCCAATGCAAATTCCAGGTGTCTTTGCCTTTTTTCTTCAGTACAGGATACAATGCAGTCTGTTTTATTTTTCCCTTTGAACAGTTTTTTGTTCTCATCAGTGATAAGACTATGCATTGAGTTCGTCACTATGAAAAGTCTCGGTAAGTAATCTATGGGCAACAGTGATAGAAGAAAATAAGAAATTTCTCTGAGTCTGAATTAGAGCTGTTTTGGTAAAGATGAAGGAGATCCTCCAGTACGTAGCAAATACTGTCAGGCATGGCAAGGTCTGTGAGGAGAAGGAGCTCTGCTGGCAGACTCGTGACAAATATTTCTGTGCATTGAGTTGACAGGGGAAAATAACCTGGTAAGCCTGGGTCTGAATCCAACAAAGTCTGCAGTTCTTAAACTGTATAAACTTGGACAACTGCATTTCTTGGCCAGAGACCTTGTTAAGCAGTTTGTCTGTTTTGCTTCTTTCCATACAAAGAAACGCTTAGGAACCAGTCTAACTGAACTTGGGATAGCTTTAAAGTAGGTTTTTGATGCAGTGCTCTGTGTGGGACTGAAGTATGTTTGAAAACACCTGTTCCAACCGCAAATGGTCATGTATATTTATTGTCTTGGTATCTCTTTTTAAAGCAGTCCAAGGCAGCTGCAAAATAACACTCACCACATTGTTTTCTACTTAGGTGACCTTTTCCTGTTTTTTGCAAAGCACATACTAGTGTGAACAACCCTGAAACTGACTGCTGGAAGGGCAGTTTCTCATCACTCGACTTTTTAAAGCTGCTCACTTCCTTTCTGCCCCTCTCAAGCAGTATTGTTCTTCTAGAAGCAACTGTGTTTCTTTAAGCACTGTATGTCTAACCAGAAATGGCATCAACAAGGAGCCAAAGGGCAGTAAAACAAAGCTCTAATTTTTAAAAACCGCTATGTTTCATGCAAGTGAGTATTGGAGGATTTCCTTCATATATTTCATTTATCAATTGGGTATTACTTGGACTGTGAGTCCCTGTCACCATTTGACAGATGACAGAAAGCTGTCCAAGTCTGTTAGTCAGAAATTTGCTGATTCCATGGTTCTCAAATCTGTCGTTTAAGGTTAAGAGCAACGAGCTACTTAACTAAGAAAAAAATCAGCATGCTTGTGGGGATAGTGTCTCTGCCATAAGAATCTGAAGACATAAACTAGACCAGGGAAAGGTAATATTTTTTATTTACTCAGATTGATGTATCTAAAAAAAATAGACAGGTTTTTCAGCACTCCAGCCCTCCTGGGAGTCTAAAATAGAAGCAGGTTCTTCTAAAGCTAAATGCAGACTTCGATAGAAGAAACCTCACAGTTTGCTGTGAAGGTCACTGCTATTCTTTCACTGGAGGAAGTGCCCTGCTCTGCTTGAAATGAGAGCTAAAATTAACTCAGCCCCATCTCAGAAGTTCAATAATCCATGTTGTGGGCTGAGCTATCACATCCTGTTGCTAAACTTGTATTTGCAATATTTTATTTACTTCCTTTCTGAAGGCTTGCTCTTTGCCAGGTACCACAGCTTCTCTTGGCATCACAGAGCACAATAACTACTTGTGTTCATATTTTTACCCTGTCATAAGTTCAGCTAAGCATTATCTTTCTGCATTATTTTGCATTTGCTGTGAAATATGACTACGGACTTCAGACAAGAAAGTGTAATGTATTTGTTACACCATAAATTCGCTGTGGTTGATCTGAGCCAATAGTAACTGCTCTCTAAACTTAAAAAATAACCTGCTCCATGTTAAGTAATACAGAACATCAAAGGTCAACTGAGACTCCACATCCCAAACCTGTTAAAATGTCAATTTGAAACAGAGCTAAAGATTAGATAAAACTAACCTCTCCCAAAACATCCCCTGTTCTGGGCAAAATACCTGGGTCAGTTTGTAGCTGTAGAACTCATCTCTCATTTTCCCTTTCAGGGACTTCTCCTTTCCCTTTCCTGACTTCCTCTTCTTAATGCAGGTGTGCAGGAAAGCATCTGCGATGGTGCTGGGAGGCACATTTATATTGTATATGTATATATATTTATTTATATGTATAAATATATATTTTTTTACTCCCCAGTGTGTGTCCCATCTGTGGAGTCAGTGACTGCACCCAGACACATTCTCCTTGTTTAGAGGGCAGTATTTTCAGTCATAGTTCTGGCTTTTTTTGCACTTGTCAAGTATCTTCCCTGGCTTTTTTTTCTTCGTACTGATGAGGAGCTTTATTCAAGGTACTGGCTTTCCTAGTCAAAGAAGCAGAGGTACAATAACTGCCCAAGGTCTTTGGCCACTGGTGGACTGTGCAGCTAAGCTCAGGAGGAGGAAGGTACTGCACTGGCCTACCTACCTTCCTTGGGTGGCTGATGCTAATAATAGCTTAAATCAGAAAAGGATGCTAGAACAAAAAGATCAAAGTGAATTGCTGGGAAAAAAATCTAGTAGGGATTTTCACTTTCACACCTAGCTATTTAGGGCATGCTTTTTGTTCATCTTTTCTTTTATCCATCTAAAAAACCACCTGCTTTCATGTCTGTTCTTAAAGATGCCAGCAGACTGGATTTGGTATGTCTCAATTTCCTAGATAACTTTCATTACAAGTCATTTTTTGTGTGTGATTTTGGGGGGGGGGGGGGTGTTGGTACACTGACTTTGCTAATGACGTGCTTCAACTCTTCATATTAGCAGTCAAGACAAGTGTAACTCAAATAACCTAAATGTAGTGCCAGTCACTTTTAAATATTTACATAAATACAGAAAGCACTGTTACCTGGAAAAGCTGTAGTGATTTACATATAATACAAAATGGAGGTAAGAAACACTTAGAAAAACTTCTAATATATGCCAGACAGAAAACAGCTTATCGGCAAACATAGTTCTCAGAAGCTTTCCCCAGAATGTCTCTGTCATGTTGTGTGTGATGAACAAAGATTTTGATAGTAGCATATGATGCTTACTCTTCTTTCTATGTTGCTTTTGTTAAAGCCTGTTGATTTGATGTCAGTGGTGGATAGAAGAAATCTAGGAAAGGCAATAAATGTTAAATGGTTTTAATCTAATCCCAACAGCCAAAAGAGCACAGGATACCCTTCTTTCACAAATGATGTGGTTGCTTCACTTGGCTCTGACAAAAGCAGCTTTCAGCTCACTTTTGCTTCCTGAGCAAGCTATCTCTTCTGCTCTATTCAGGATTTCTTCTGGCATGTCTTGCTTTGGTAGCAAAGAGCCTCTGTAGTACCTGCAGTGCTGAAAAGAAGCACTGGATTGCATGAAATTACCTAGTAACTAATTTTTCTGTAGACCATCAACTCCTCTACCTTCAACTCTAACTTCCCAGAGTAGTTCTATATCTAGGCATGCGTAAGATCGGCATCACTGTCTTGCTGAGCTTGAACATTATACACAACTGTTGAGGGTTAGGAATAATGACTTGTACTCCTGTCTGCCAGAACACTTAGTTCTTTGTAGCTGTTTTGTTCTACAGGCACAGTTAATTGTGGAAAACAAGGCAACAAATGCTTTCAACCTCCTAAATACTTGTTCTCCTCTTTTGCGCTTCATGTTTGTAATATATGGTCAGAAGTGGCATGTACATATCTAGTTACTGGCAACATGTGCATGAAAAACAGATATGGTTGTTCTTGACAGGAAGGAGTGTCATGGAGACAACCTGTGACATGGGCTCTTACCTCATGTATCTTATAATTCTGTTCCTGTGTTGTCTGTGTTATTTAAGCACCAGTAACACTGACTTCTGCTCTGTGAATTCAGGAAAATGCTTTCCTACCCATAGAAAGAGAATAAGTGCCTAGCCCAACTGGTAGGAGATTGTCTCCTGTCCTGTGTCCTGCAGGAGCTGAAGACTGAAATTGGAAAAGGAAAGGGACAGCAAGAAGGGGAACTAACTGAAGTAGTGAACTCTGTCCCATTTAGAGGATTTTGACTACCCTTTGGCATTACTTCCTTTAACAAGGAGGTTTAAAGGTATTAGGGTGCTGACAAGGGCTATAAAAAAAATATAATATTCTAGGCAGTTCTTTTTGAGGCACAAAACACTACTCCAATTGTTCCTCAGGTACGAAGCCAAGTGTCCCTAATACTGGACATGACGCTTTACCATCACACAGACCTTTGTTCCTTCTGCATGATTGATGCAGCTGCATAATGGGTCTGGTGGTATTTTACATGGGAGGCAGGCTAATTCTGGGCATAACCATTATAACACTATGGTGTGGTATCTTAAGCCCTGGTCTCATGAAGTCCCAAACACCTTCAACGGCATACTGAAAATCACCAGTGCTTCAGCAGAAGCAACATCTAGAAAAAGCTGCTGCTGGCAGGATGGATGGCCAGAATGCCAGGATATGTCACTAAACATCTTGTGGACAGATACTCTTTGACTAAGGGAGCACTCAGGAGCTTCACTCTGTAGGCAGAGGCAGAGTGGGTGTCATTCCTACAGGACACTACATGAAGTATTCACATGTATTTGTGGTCATTATGTTAATGTATGGGTGGTACAGTTGACACTCTTTGTTCTCCCCAGTGCATTTCAAGGGGGGCAAATAGAGGCCTTAGAGAATCTCATTGAATGAAACAATGTATCTGACAGTATTGTCTGTGCAAACACATTCTCAGTTATTAACTTTGCAAAGTTTAGAGTAAAAATTTTGATCAATCTTTAGAGGTAAAGGCAAAGGCTTTAGAGCCTTTAATTTTGCAGTACTTTAACTTTGAGGTTAGTATATTTGTTTTGGTCTGGGACATGCAAGAAAAACAAGTCAAGCCGTGAAAAAACTAAATGAGAAAAATACCACAGTGTGCAAACCTGTGGCCTGACTTCACTTTTAGAAGTAGGCGCTGTATGAAGATGTTACTGCACTTCCTGAGTGCAAGGGCTAGTGCCTAACATTAAGCTGAAATCAGCCCAAACAGGACAGTGAAGGAGTGTGAGAGCAGTGAGGGATAAGAGAAAGCTGAGTTTCCCTGGCACTGTCTTCACTTGACACACTGACACTTGATTTGCGCTGTATTATTTCCCATACCTGATCTTTGTACTTGGGGAACAACTTTGAGAGCCATCCATCCACCCTGACCATGTACGTACTCATTAAACCCTAGGAAACAGGAGGAGTTTTGTGCCTTTGGGGACCTAATACAGGATCTTATAACCCCCACAACTGCAGCCCTGCCTTCCTGCTGGTTCCAGGGAACCCACACTGAACCAGCAGGATGGGAACAGACCTTGGTACCACCCCAGAAAGAACCAAAAACTAGCACAGCCTATGTGACCACTAAGCTAAACACACTTTTTTCTGGAGATTTTTCTGGGAAAGCATATGATTGCCTTAAGCTCTTGGTAGTATGCCTGCTTTTTAATTAGTAGATCACTTCAAATGAAACTCCGAAGGAATTCAGGTCTTTGGAAACTTTGCCAAACTTCAAGCAAAGGAAACAAATACATGAATTATAGCAGAAACAAGTGCTTTGCACTAGCTCTGCAGTGAGTTAGGGAGGACAAATGGTATCACACCTGTGGGTGAGGATGATCTGTGACAATAAAATCCTGCAAGGGAAGTGAGACACTGAAACTGCATGGCAGCATCAGAGCAAATGTTTAGTTCTGTATCTAGTTTGGCTTTTATGTTTTATACTTTATTTGGTGAGGCTTCCTATGCTAGATACCCTGCAGGCTGTGAAATGAATACTTCACTGGAAGCACAACAGCAAGTGCCCTGGAGAACCTGGAAAACGTGAAACACAAAAGCAGAGTACATACAGACCTGTATGGGGTGGTGGGAAATGGCTTGTGTGGAGCTGGTGGGGTATGAAAGTTTAAACCAGAAGAACAAAAGGAGCGGGATGAGCTAAGGAGAAAGTCAAGAGGTGAAATGCGACGTAGTCAATCACTAAAATACAGTAAGATTAGCAATAGTTTCTCCAGTCAATAACTATTCTCTCTGACAGGTCACAAAGAATCATGAAGCACTTTGTGTAAAACCCACGGTTTTAATAACACAGTTTCTATAGGGCGATGTTCTAGAAAGAAGCTGCTTAATTTTTATCACCCACATATTTTGGTATGTATTCCAGTGACAACGCTGTTTGTGGAGCTCAATCGTTTGTCCTAGCTTTAAGTCGAATGTGCTTTTTTGGACAAACTGTCATAACTTCCTATCAGCAGCTGAGGGCACTCCATGACCGGCTAAGTGGAAAACGTGGTCCCGCCGACAGCTCGCTTGAGGCAGGAACGCAGAGGCGCTGGCCGCAGAAATCAAGGCAAGAGGCTAAAAGGCCATCTCTGCCTGCCAAAGCAGTGTGGGCTGCCACCTGAGGGACTGCAGGGCTGTCGGTGCGTGTGACTGTAGGAGCTTAGTGAGGGGCTCCGACTGGCACACTGCTGATGGAGAAGTGTGTTGGTGGCACCGCGGGAAGTTAGCTGCGGGGCAGCCTGGAGGTCAGGTAGATGGCGCTGATACTGATTTCACTTAAAGACTTGGTTGCCCTGGCAAATTCATGGCCATAAACACAGTGCAAGACTCTGTAATACGCAGGGAGCTGTACATCCAGGAATTAATGCACTTCTTTCTGGAAATTTATGTCTTCAGATACCTCTTTTCCCCAATGATAGAGTAAGAATGAGCGGTTCCTGCCAAGACCTTCCCATGAGCCTGTAATTGGGCCACTTTACGACTTTGTTAAATTCCCGTTCTTCATATGACCCAGGGATTTATGCACACCTAGCCTTTCTCGGCCCCTGATAATCAGGCTTTTATGAAAAAGCTGTGCATTTGTGTCAAAATGAAGCTGTAGGGATAAGGGATTACTTTTTTTCTAGAGCCAAAGACAGAATGCATGTCTGAAGCCTGAGTTCAGGCTATGTTTGCCCTGTTTCTTGGCAGGATAACTGCAGCGCTGCATACTGATCTAGCTACAGAGCTGCTGCTATCTTAGCTAGCTTGCAAATGAGCTTCTCATGCAGACTGCAGGTATACTTGAGCACTGCTGATGAAAGAAAAAGTGGGACATTACAGAGCACTGGCTAGGACGGCTTTCCTCTTGCAAGGTATGACAGAGTCAGTTTCAAGCCTTTGCATTAATGTTGTTTTATCCAAGAGAACACCTTCAGAAGGAAAAAGTGAAATACATCAATTACAAAATATAAGGTAGCTCTCCACAGAAGCTAAGGAATATAAGTGTAAGAAATGTAAGTGCCAGCACATAAGCTTTTAGAGGCCTCTGGAGCACTTACATGTTGAACTTGGTACCTACGTCTAACGTTACTTGATGAGTTGTGCAAATTTGGACTTAGAAGGCAGGGAAGGACTTGCAAGCCAGTGGAATGACTGGAGAAGAGGAAATAGGAAGGAGCAAATTCAGAGGCAGAAAGGGCAGAAACACAATTCATCATTGGGGCTAAGAATGCTGTCAAAAATCCTTATCCTTGCAACAGCTTTTCCTTTGTAAAACCTTGCAATGAATAGTATGGTAAACCTGGCACCTTGAGATAGGGTTAGGTAAATGCTCTGTAAATGCTAGCTGTGCCAAAGTTGGAGAAGCAGTCTTCAAGTAACAGAACAGGCTGCACTGGGCAGCCAGGCAGCCTCATGGCCTTTTGTAATGCAGAGGAAGCACAGCTTAAAGACTTTGCTTCAGCAAAGTAGGTGAGAAAAAATAGTTCTAGTCTTGCTTAGCAGAACGCTTTGTGTATTCAGCTTTAACCATGTGCTTGTGTCCTCTTAAAGTCAAATTTAACAATCTCCTCTAAACCTGTACCAGACAAATCCTGTTTTTCTTAAATTCGCTTTTTACCATGTGTAGTACCATTTCTTCCCAGTGGAGGGGAAACGTGTACGTCTGTTCTGCCTGTTGTCCCCTTTCCCCGTATGCCTTTCAGCACAGCAGACCGAAGCAATTTACGGACAGAAAATAAAGCACCGAGAAATCTTGTTTATGTTAAGTAACTTACTTTGCAATAACGGATACTAATTTGGAGAAAGTGAAATTGAATGAGGGAAACAATATTCACCTGGGAAGCCAGAACTTGCAAGGCTAAGGTTTGAGCGGGCACAGGTCTGACTCCTGTTTGTGTATCCCAGTTTTATCTCTTGTTTTTATCTCTATCCCTATAGTTAATCACTAGTAATACTAATATGACTTGAGTAGACTTTCCACAGTGAGGTAGGAATTAAGACACCTGCATGTAGAAGCACATATGTAGTAGAAAATTGCAGGTGGGTAGAAGTAGAGTGTACACAATCCAACATACTTGACACCTGAGCACTGCTACCTTCATAAATGCAATACTTATGTAGGGGAACTGAAGCTGCTCTGCACCTTTGCTGGTTTGTTTTGTCTTGTTTTGTGTTTTTTTTTTTTTTGGGGGGGGCAGGTCTGATAAAGCATGCATCCTGATGTTGACAACGTACTGTAAAATAAGTATATTTTGCTGTTATTTTAAGATCTGAAATGAGGGATGTTCAGCATCTGACACTGAAATAATTTATACAGTTATACGCTCTGAGAGTTGTTTGTATCAAATCAACTAGACTTTGATTTTTACCAGAAATGCAAGTGAGTAGAAGTATTCTTACTGTGTGCCAACAAGCAAATAATGCTTCAGAAATGTGTAACAAACCAAGGAAGTAACAAACTTCAGTGGTTTTGCATCTTCAGAATGGGAGAAATGCAAAACTATTCCACATTTCAAAACTTTTCTGCCGTATACATGCTTCACTCTCCACAATTGCCTGTACACAAACATCTAGACCAGAGGTCCTGAAGTACAATTGCCTTCAGGGGTCATCAAAATTAATGTATGTGCATTCGCAATGTTTCTGCTTGTGTGAAAGTTCTCAGAGCTGGCTGTTTTCAGGCAGCTCTGGGGGGTGTCATGGGTTCTCCATGCAAAAGCAAGGACAGGGTAGCTCCAGGGTAGCTCCTTTGCACTGGGGCCTGCACCCCAGGGACTGGCACCCTCTAAGCCAGGCCACGGGCCCCAGCTCCGCGCCGAGGTAAAGCACAGGCCCTGGCTCCCCGCTGCGGTGGGGCTGCTTTAAGTGTGTGTGGGGAAAACTCCTTCCTTTCCTCATGTGCTGCGACGGACACACAGGCCACAGCACCGATCGTCTACCGGGAACCGCCGCCGCCCCGCGAGCAGCCACGGCCCAAACCGGAGGGCTCACGGCGGGATGAGGCCCCCCTCGCCGGGCGCCCACCCAGGGGGGCTGCGGTGCGCAGAGCGGCCGCCGCAGCTGCAGCGCGTTACAGGCCGACCTGAAAGCCACCCAGCCCGGCCCCTCGAGGCCTCCAGCGGGGGTTACCCCCGCTCCGGGATGCTGCTCCCGCCCCGCCGCTCCCGCACGGCCGCGCAGGGCAGGACGCAACGGCCTGCACCGGCCCAGCTCGCCTCGGCCGGCCGGCGGGGCGGGGCGGGGAGGGGCGGGGCGGGGAGGGGCGGGGCGGGGCCGGCCCGGGCCGGCCCTCAGCGCCGGGGCGGAGCCTGCGCCCTTATATAAAGGGCGGGCCGGGGCGCTGCCGTCGGCAGCGGGCGGGTAGGGGTGGCGGAGCTGGGCGAGTGCAGCCGGCGGGGCGCGGGGATGGAGCTACTGCGGACGATCGCCTCCCCGCCGGGCGGCGGCGGCGGTGCCGCCAAGTGCTGCGAGGCTGCGCTGGGCAGAGGGGCCGGCGGCGAGTCGCGGAGGAAGAAGGCGGAGGAGCCCCCGCCGCACCAGCACGCCCACCCCGCCGCCGAGGTCTCCCGGATTATAACCGACCCCACGACGGGGAAGCGCTACTGCCGCGGCAAGGTGCTCGGAAAGGTAACGACTGCGGCGGGCCCCGTGCCCTCCCGGGCGGCGGCCGGGCCGGCCTCTCTCCTCGGTGGAGCGCGGTGCGGAGCGGCCGCTGTGCTCGGCGGGAGCGCCCCGCGCTGCCGGCCGGGGGCTGCCCCGCTGCCGGCGCGGTGGGTCCGGGCACCGCTCCTGTCCCCGATTCGTCTCCGCCGCGGAACGCGAGCGGGGCCGTGCCATCGGCTCGGGCCAGCCTGCAGAAATGGCTTCGGTGTTGCGTGCGGGGCGGGGGGCAGTCGTAGCGCGACCGCTCAGAGAGGCGACGAGCCGCAGAGCTGTCCCCGCATTGTCCTGTGCGAAGGAAGTCGCGCTCCTTGACTAATGCCTGAGCTGGTGAATGACTAAGTGTGGGACTTCTTTCATACCTGCTGTAATTGCTTTTTTCTTGTGTGTCTCTCTAGGGTGGATTCGCCAAGTGTTATGAGATGACAGATTTGACAACAAATAAAGTTTATGCTGCGAAAATCATTCCTCACAGCAGAGTAGCGAAACCTCATCAAAGGGAAAAGGTGTGTGTCCGTGAATGACTCTATTTTTCTCTCGTCAAACTCTCTTTGTGTGCTGGATTGCCTGGCCCTTTGCCTGAAATGGTTCTGATAGAGCTGCCTTCTTAACCGTGTGGACGCAAGGCTAATAATGCTTTCCCCTCCCCCCACTTGTCTCTTCAGATTGATAAAGAGATTGAGCTGCACAGAATGCTTAATCATAGACACGTTGTGCAGTTTTACCACTACTTTGAAGACAGAGAGAATATTTATATTCTTCTGGAGTACTGCAGTAGAAGGGTGAGCATCAGCTGGGAGAAATCCAGTATTTACTTACCTGGAATCTGCACCTAATTTAAATGTGTGATGTGTAAAAGGTATTTTTTGTGGCCTCTTTAGTTGTTGTTTCTCCATACATTTATTTACTTTTGCTTAAGGTGAATCTTGTGTGTGAATAATCAGTAACATTTTTCTGCCTTTGTTTTTCCTCTGCAGTCAATGGCTCACATCTTAAAAGCAAGGAAGGTATTGACAGAACCAGAAGTACGATACTACCTCAGGCAAATTGTGTCAGGGCTAAAGTATCTTCATGAACAGGAAATCTTGCACCGGGATCTTAAACTAGGTAAGTTCTGCACCTCACCAGCTTCAAAACACTCTTCCAGCCCTGTCACCATTGTACCACTTTCTGTTTGTATGGTGATAGCTTAATAAAATTAGCTCAGCCTGACTTACTTTTCAGTGGAAACTTGGGAGTGCTTAAGGGATGACATTAAGCATTCCTACTTTAAAAAAAAAAATCTTGGCTAGCTTCTGGCTTTGAACAAAGTATGACTCAGCACCTGTGGCAAATGCATTCCAACCTTGCAAGAAAAGGACTAACTAGAATTTCTCTGTCTGCTAGGTAACTTCTTCATTAATGAGAACATGGAACTAAAACTGGGTGACTTTGGCTTGGCAGCTAGGCTGGAACCCCTGGAGCACAGGAGGAGGTAGGAGCATCAAGAAATGTAAAGTCTGGTAGTAAATGAAGTCAAATTCATCTAGAAATGAGAAATCCTGTTCCACAGAAAAAGCTAATTGCTTCTAGGATCAAGCTTTCCCCTTCTAGAAAATGGGCTGCTGAGCTTTGACTTATTTAAATACTCAGAGAAAAGCATAACAGCAAATGCCAGAGGCATTTGACTGACTACTAGCACAGATACAAGTCTGCTATTCCTGTATCATGAAGGCACCATGAAACACATCTACTATTAACATTCATCCAGCTCCTCTTTAGGAGTCTTAAGTTCTTGTCCAAACTTGAGAAGAAAACCTGCGCTATGAAAAATAGTTTCTCTGCTCTTTCTATCTAAAATACTAACAGGCTCTGTGGTCTCTTTGATTTGCAGAACAATATGTGGCACACCAAATTACCTCTCTCCAGAAGTCCTCAACAAACAAGGACACGGCTGTGAATCTGACATCTGGGCCTTAGGCTGTGTAATGTAAGTACTTCACTGCCTTTGAAATGAAATATTTCTGTCACTGGCTTAAGCTTTTAAGAGTTCAAAGGGGATGCAGTACTACATCAGTTTGGAGCCTTTTATACATGTGTAGCCCAAGTGCAGAAACTCACCTTTTTGTTGGGAGACAAACAATGCCTTTTCAATAGTTGTAGACAAGCATTGTGGGTGGGTGTAAAAAAAAAAAAAAAAAAAAAAAAAAAACCACCAAAACCCAACAAACTCCCCTGCACACACCCCCAAAACAAAAAACAAACTGAAAAACAACCCCCCCACCCCACCTCCTCCCCCTGCCCCAAACCAACCAACAAAAAAAAACCCCAAACCATAAAACCAATTCTTTTCCTTTGCCTTTTAAACAGGTATACAATGCTATTGGGAAGACCCCCGTTTGAGACCACAAATCTTAAAGAAACATACAGATGTATAAGGGAGGCAAGATACAGCCTGCCTTCATCTCTCTTGGCACCTGCGAAACACTTAATAGCTAGCATGTTGTCAAAAAATCCTGAAGATCGGCCCAGTTTAGATGAAATAATTCAACACGAATTTTTCTTACAGGTTTGTACTGTTTTCTGGCTGAAAAAAAATATTCCCCCTAAAAATGCACTCTGGTCTAAAAATTATTTTTTGTTTCTCACTTCCACAGGGCTTTACACCTGATAGGCTGTCTGCTAGCTGTTGTCACACTGTTCCTGATTTCCATTTATCAAGTCCTGCTAAAAACTTCTTCAAAAAAGCCGCTGCTGCTCTCTTTGGTGGTAAAAAGGATAAAGCCAGATACTTTGACACACACAGTAAGTGGATTTGTAGCTACACTTGAAACTTATCTCCATGCCATCACTGTCATGCTAGTAATATATAACTATGAGATAGCAATCGAGCACTTGTATTTATGTCTCGGAGCTTCCCTGGGTTAGTTTTGACCTCTCTGTCAGTAACTATAGACAGTAGCCTACAACCTACACCAACTTACATAAGTGCGTGCTTCTTATGGCATACTAACAATCTATACTGGCCATCTGTTGTTCTGTAATGTCTATTAAAATTTAGTCTCTTCATGATCTGTGTATAATGGCACTGCTGTTCTGGGAGACTGGCAGGTTCAGAAGGAACTACTGGAGGGAGACAGTGCACATTCTGCAGCCAGCTTCTTAGGCTTTCTGTAATGGAACAGCACTTTCATATGCAACTAAGTATTTTTTCCTGTATTACAGACAGATTAGCTAAAGAAGATGAAGAAATCTACAAGCTCCGGCATGATTTGAAGAAGACATCAATAACCCAGCAGCACCACAAACACAGAACAGAAGAGGTAAATGCAAGTGCAGTTCAATTCAAATACAATAACAGTTGGGTGGAGTAGCTGTAATTAAATTATATTTGACTTGGATATCAGAGCTGGGGCTGTACACAGCATAATCAAGCTTAAATGATTTGCAGAGTTGCTTTAAGAGGGCTTAACCAAGCTTCACCAAGGTATAGTAGCCTTTGTAGGGAGACTATCAATTTTGGCTTTTGAGTGTAATTATAGTATCTGCCTAGACTCCATTGTCATCTGTGTGGTAACTTGTCTGCCAGGTGCTCTTTCCCAATATTCCAAATACAGGACTTCAGTTTGTGATTAACTAGGACTTCTTAAAGAATAAATTGCTGAGATCTCATTCCTACCATTTGGTGTTTAGAGCTGCACACAGCTGTTCTAGGGCAGGAGAACACAGAACTGATTAGTAGTGTGTAAGATGCAAATTGGAGATCTAAAGAATGGAAAGACCTGGCTTGCTTCTTTAAGCTTAGTCTAACAGCAACTCTTTATACTTGCTGGAAACACTAATACCAGTTTCCCTAGAATTTATCATTTGAGAAACAGGAGAGCCATGCAAAACCTGTATATAGGCCTTGGCTTGTGTTATGTTTGATGTTTACATGTCTGGCATCTCTTCCAGGAGATTCAGCCTCTTATCACAACTGTAGTGAAGCCTGGAGTGTTGCCAGAAACTAGGCAGATTGGAGACTCTATTCGGATGATAGTCAGAGGAACTTTGGGAAGCTGCAGCAGTAGCAGTGAATGTAAGTGCAGCAAAATGTAATCTCTAATTCTAAATCCCACCTTTACTTTCTTCATGTCTCTCTCAGGCTTAAAAACTTGAAACAAACAGCTGCTTTCCCCCCACCCCCTATTTTTGATGCTCTAAATTTTACAGCCAATACTTTGGAAGAATTAAAACTGGAAAGCCATAAAGGCTAAACTTGTTAAAATTACAGTCTAGATAACTGAAAAGTTTAGAATGAAGGCTGGTTCTCTGTGCACTTCTGTCAGTCTAATAATCCTTCTCTTTAAGGCCTGGAAGACAGTACCATGGGAAGTGTTGCTGATACAGTTGCAAGGGTGTTGAGACGGTGTCTGGAGAACATGCCAGAAGCAGACAGCATTCCCAAAGAACAGCTGACAGCATCCTTCCAGTGGGTTACAAAATGGGTGGACTACTCTAACAAGTATGGCTTTGGCTACCAGCTGTCAGATCACACAGTTGGTGTCCTTTTCAACAATGGGGCACATATGAGTCTTCTGCCAGACAAAAAGTAAGTACAATTACAAAACCAACAACTCACTAAGGTGGTTTAAACATGAAATGCTTTTTTTCACCTCTAATCTCCTTACTTTTTCTCCTTTTACAGGACAGTTCACTACTATGCTGAGCTAGGGCAGTGCTCTGTCTTCACAGCCACAGAGGCTCCTCAACAATTCATTAGCCAAGTAACTGTACTGAAGTATTTCTCTCATTACATGGAAGAGAACCTCATGGATGTAAGTTCAGCATATTCTGGGCCTTGAGCTGTAAAAATACATTAAATGTGAACTGAATGTTTAACATGATGTCTGCTCCCTTTTTCAGGGAGGAGACTTGCCCAGCCTAACAGATGTACGCAGGCCCAGGCTTTACCTCTTACAATGGCTTAAATCCGATAAAGCATTAATGATGCTCTTCAATGATGGCACGTTTCAAGTAAGTTTGGTAGCATCCCTGGAGAAAACGTTTCTGAAATACTTTATTGCAAGAAACCTAGATAAATGCCAGGGATGTTAGAGGAGAAAGTATACAAGCAGGAACTTGCTTCTCTTTTACAGGTGAACTTCTATCATGATCACACAAAAATCATCATTTGCAATCAGAGTGAGGAGTATCTTCTTACCTACATCAATGAAGAGAGGATATCCACAACGTTTCATCTGACAACTCTTCTGGTTTCTGGATGCTCACTGGAACTAAAACACAGAATAGAATATGCTCTGAACATGCTGCTGCAGCGATGTAACTGAAGGGACTGACTGTTAAACCAAACAGACCCTCTTGTTCACTGTGAAATCTACAGTGGAGATGGTGGAGCATATGTTGATGATGGATGTGTTGTGGTACGAAAACTTGACTGTCCTAGTGTGCTGGGCACACATCTATTAGAAGCCTAAACCTACTGTTGGACTAAAAGAGTTTTACAAGGGGATATTTGGACCATAGCTTTCCTTGCTTCGTGTTTGTGTGTTAAAGATATTTCTGACTTGAACTCTGCTCAGAGTGTGACTGCTTCCTCTGTAAGAAAGCATTTCTGATGGAGTTAAGCTGTGAATACACGTCTGGAAAGGGAGGGAAGGGAGAGCTCCGTTGTTGTGGAATAGCTGTAATAAGCAGCTTCTGGCTGCTTAACTGTGAACTATGGCCATACTTTTTCTGTTATTTTTAAAAAATACCCACACTTGGGGCTGGCAAAGTGCATTCCTTGTTAATAATTTTTTTATTTATTACAGCCTAAAGTGAAGTATTTATTACCAACATTTTTTTTGGACCTTGGCATTTAAAATATCAATCTGTTGGCAATAAAGGGAATGGAAATCTGAAGCATCGTTCTCTACTCTTTTTACAGTACAACTTGACATGCTTTGCGTTACCAAAAATCTTGCCAGGTCTACTTTCCTTACACTGTTTTTGAGAAATCTGCTACAGGTCAGGATATAAATTACAGGCTTTAACACTGAACAATTTCTTGGTGTCTATGCTCACTTGTAGTCACAAGCATCAATAAGGGGCTGCTAGTGATAGCAGCAACCCTGAAGCAACTGCTGATGGAGCTTGCAGAGCAATAATGTAGGCCTTGACAGCTGTCTAAAAACAGAAGTATGGATCTTTTCAAGATGCTACATCCCAGAATTAATACTGATCTTTTACACTGACTGAAAGGAACTTCTTACATCTGGATGGTATTTGCTGGACAGTAGCTATGATAACAAGCTGTATAAGCTTCCTCCTTTTACTTGTGGAAGCCTGGCTCTTACTCACCAAGGGACTGAAGTGTCCTAACACTTCAATGCTGGAATGAATTGTCTGTATCTGTCACTCCCCCCCACCCCCCCACCCCCTTGTGCTTTGTGTGTGACTTTCTACCCTTGGTTAAATGGTAACCTCAGTAACATCAAAATAGCGAGAAGATTAAAGGCTGACTTAGTATCCTAACTTTGGGTTTATTCTACCAAGTTGATAACATTGGACAAGCACAAGTACTTAAGACCAATTACCTTTTGTGGTATGCCGTAAATTCTCTGTAAAACAGGTCAAACAGATGAGAACAGCATGGGGGTGGCCTGCTATTTAGTGAAATCCCACTGCTAGTGAGTGTAAACTTATTAAAACTGGAGGTAATGCCATTTGTCAGTTAAACTATGCAAATAGATGGGATTATTGAGGGCTCATGGCTCAGTGCAGAGGGGCAATGTCTGCTTGTGGGCTGGGCTTATTTATCTCTAGGTGTTGCATAGCACCTGGCCCTATATAAACACATAGCAGTCTTCAAGCAACCATTCTGATGCAGCAGCAAGCAGTAGTTCAATTGCTTATTTGGAGTAATCTTCAGATTATTCTTGGATTAATCTTCAGATATAATTCAGATAAAATAAACAGACCTCAATTGCCATCACAGTTTCAATCAAAGCAGCTGAATGCAAGGAACAGGCAGTCAATTAATAAAATGCAGACTAAACAAAGTACAGATGTGAACCCAAAACAGTGAGCAGAGGAGGTATCACTGGCTTGCTTCATCTTGCAGTGTGTATAAATGTGATTGTTTTCCTTGTATTGAATACCATGCATTAGGTAATATTTATTTACTTCTCAAGTCTAGACAGAAAGACCTAATTGAGTTCTTCACATGGATTCATTAATGTAACTAGGCAGTTCAGTGAAGTATGTACTTGCTATAGTGAGCAGAATTCAGCTTTCCAGCTGTCAACTTTCTTCAGGGGATAATGATTGATTTTATTATTGGGAGGCCAGACTGACCTAACTGCTGAACATCCACATTCACTGTTGAGCCCTTTTCTCTTACAAAGTAAAATCTTATGTTTTGTTTATGACACCATAAACATACAGTTTTATGACAACATAAGCATACACTTTGTGTGCATTTGAAACACAAAAATTACTTGAGCTATAGAACTGAACTTCTCAGATGGAAAAATAGTTCTTTGACTGTCTATGTGCTGGAGAAAGTATGAACCTTTACTTCAGCTGCTATAATTTGAATATCAAAATCATTTTTCTATGCCTGAAACTCAGGCTAGTGTATGCAAATAAACTACTTCAAGTGAAGGATATTAAAAGTGGATGTAAGGGCCCCAGATTCTATTGTAGGATGCTAAGTTGGTTGTGGACAGCTGTAATGCACCTCACTCAAATAGTTAAGTGGGTCAGTTATTCGTACATAATGTGTATGTGTGGTACCAGGATGCTTGATGCTTTCTAAATCCTTTTGTATCTTTCTGATTGGTGCTCTGTATCCTTGTCTCACATTTCGTTTTCATGTTGCAGAGTGAGAGGTGTTTAGATCAGGTTAAGGAGAAATACCCATTTCAAAGTACACTACTTTTGCCCTAGTCTGTCAGCCCAAGGAGAGAAAGCTGCTTTAAAATTTGTAATATAAGAACTTGCATCAGGAGCAAAGGTTCTGAAATTCTTTCCCAGGGGAGATCCTGTCTTAAATAAGACACTGCAGTACACTAATGGACCTTCTTTAACCAATCACATAACATCCCTGTTGTAATTCTGCATATGGAAAGATTAGTATTAGAGAAGTACGTGTCCAGTCCTCTATATTACAAATGCCTTACTTTCTCTTGAAAGAAAGTTGTAAGATCTGGATTTTATGCTTGTCAATCAGTGATCCTAACCCTTTATATTGAAAACAAGAGCAAACACAGCATAAGGGTTTAGCTTGAAGAGCATAGGTACTTGAATGAAAATGTGGGGATTAAAGGGTTAGGTGAAAATTGGCACATAGGTTTCGCGGGTATGAGCGGTGGACACAAGAAATAATATTGCCAAGAATAAAAAGTCTCCTGTACTCTTATCAAAGCATTTTTATCAATCTTAAAATACATTTTTGCAAATATACATACATACATGTATAACCCAGTGTGATAGCCTGCCAGTGGCACACAACTCAAGGAAATTATTCAAATAGGTCATGCTTCAACATTAACGTAATGTATTACCCAGTGATGCCATTAGTCATTCAAGTGTTTTAGGGCATTCTGTAATCCATTCAAAATGTTCTGAAATTAGTCCATTTCATTAAATCACTTAATATACTGTGTATAAGAAAAAATAAATCAGGGTTTGGGTTATATGCTACACTGCAATACTGAACACTTTCTGACATGGTCCAGGTTACTTAGGAAACTAGAAAAAGATTCAGTCACTTTAAAGCTATTTCATTACTTTTTAAAATAGTCAGTGGAGAATGATCTTTCTGCTGCCCATCAATAGCTATGAATTTCCTGCCTGATTAGATGGATTCTAAATGTACATGTCAATTAAGAAAATTATAGATTCTTAGACGTAATTATGAACTCCCAGCTAGATGCATACCTAAGGAATCAACCAGAATCATGCATGGCATAGAACATAGCTTTTTCTTTTAATATGTTTTTATACTCTTCATGCCTTATTATCATCAAAGCAGCAGACGTCTTCAATTGAATTGCCACACTGTTAGACCAATACATAAAAATTAAAAGGTTAAACCCCATTTAAATCTACAGTATTGGAAATAAATATCATGGTTCATCAGCATTTGGAAATTAGTATAATAGAACATAAAGATTTAGCCTCTGGGATTGATCTGTGTAAATTAGCTTCGTCATGGAAACAAAATTGATGTGAAAGATTCTGTTATACTGACACAGAGTTAGGCTAAATTTGAAATGGTTGCTAGTTTGTTTTTTTTCTCTAGTGTGAAATCATGGTGAAAAAAATGTTTTACATCGTCCATATCATGTAGGTGGGATCTGATGTGCTTTTTGCTAGTTACTGTTTGAAGAAACACCTTAAACTGTCATGGAAGGAATATAAAAGAGTCAATGAAATCAACAGTACCTTACACAGAGGCATTATTGGTAACAAACAGGCCCAGGTAAGTTACTAAACATTCAGAGGTTAAAAAGCAGTAAGGTACTTTACGGTTGCCTTCACAAAGGATTCTGAGTGGAAGAACTGAATGAACGCCTCTGCACTTTGCCAGATTGTAGTGCTGCCTTCTTTTGTGGCAGGCCAGAGATGAAGATTACTCCATGCTCTGCCTCCCTTACTTATCTTGAATGATCATGGAAATGACTGCTTATTTTCCATCGACAATTTCACAATTCAAACAAAGGAGATGGTGGAACAAGTAGGCTCTGAGTGGGTGAGTGGGTGTGTGAGTGGGTGAGTGGGTGGGTGGGTGGATGGATGTCTCTTCATACACTGAGAATCTTAGGCAAAGGTGGACACAAGAAAGTGGAGGGAACTGGTAGTTAGCCCAGAGCCCCAGACATGTGCAGTGCATCGTTTCTCCTCACCAGCTTTTCCCAAAGACTTCAGCAAAACCTCTGTAGTCTTCCCACCAGAGAAAAACCTTGATCTCTTTACAGACCTGTTAGATTTTGTCTAGAGAAATACTCATATTCTGACTGTGGATATTGAGTGGATAAATAGATTAAAATTATTTTAAATTCAACCACTTTCTTTAAAAACAAAAAGTTAGATACTTGCTTCACAACGTATTTAATGCTTTACTGTGGTTATTAATACAGATTTCAGCTAACCCTTTTTCGCTTCCTGGAGATCTGTTTTCTACCTTCCCTCTAATCTTCTGTTCTTTTTTCCTCAAGATCCCACCCTGGGGAATAAGCACCAGCTCATTTAAATGATTTACCTGGATTTAAGATCTTTGGGGCCAATAACCTATCATACAGCTAGGTCTTCCTAGACAAAGATGACTCCAAAGTGCTATAATGATGCAAATAATCCATTTAGAACCTAGTCATCTTGGACATCATTCCTCTTTTCATCATTCCTGTATGGACACCATTCTTCTGAAGGACTCAATTAACAGTATTTCACATGAAATGACCACTGTATCAACACTGTTAACAAGATGAATAAAATAAGTTTTGAGGTCACCTTTTCAATCTTGCTGCAGAGTCAGGAAGATCTCACCTGCTCCCAGTCATGTTTCAAACACTGATTTCACAGCATTAGAATCAAATTAATAGGTAAAGTCTGAAAATTCATGAAAATTCTACATGTACAAATTTTCTGCTTTTAAAGGTAACTTCTGTAATTTATAACTTACAGTGATACGGCTTTTTTCCTTATTTATTATAAATAAAGGCACTGAAAAGTTCAAAGAATGTTTATGGATTTTGATTGGAATTCAGTGGAGGAGAGAAAGAGACAGGGCTTTTGTAGTGGGATTCTGGCTCCAGTGGATGGAGACTACTGGTTCTGATGGCAGGGAAAGTATAGTGCCTTATAAAGTAGGCTGTGGCACAGGAGGACAGTCAGTGAGAGCAGAAGAAAGGATGCAAGGTTATGCCATTAAAGCAAGTTTAATCTCCTATGGAAAAAAATTTGCTTATCATCCTCAAGGCTAGCTTCTCATGCCTGCCATCACATTAGGTCATGGATAGCTGCAGTAAAAAGTGCATGAGAGTTACAATAAAATGGGTGGAACAGGAAAGGCTGGACTTTTTACTATAGGGAATCCAAGGCAGCTGATACAAGCTGATGGTAATATAAATGCCTTTTATTATGTGTTAACGTAGGGTGCAACAGTTGTGTATGATGTTTTACATAGAAATGAAAAAAGCTAGCCTGATTTTCAGATGCCCCAACCTCTGTTAGGCTGAACACCTGCAGAAATGGAAGTGGATGGTCTCTGCTTAAAATTGAGGTTAAATACCTTGTAACAGAACACAGGGTGTGATAGTGTCAGGCAGGGGTTACGGAAAGGGGAATGTACACACAGTGATTATGGGATTATTCAGTAGTATATGATGCTGTTTCTGTCTCTCTAAGCACTTACACTGAGCTTCTCATACTCGCATCGGATCATCTCCACATCATGTCAGTTCCTTCTTGTTATTGTTAATTATAAATAATTAGAAGGTTAGCTTGGGAGGGTGAGTCATGGCAAAAAGAGGGTATGTGGGAACACGTGGGTTTACAGAGGGGTTCTGGAAGAAGTGAGGGAGCTCACAGCACCGGGAGGAAGGGAAGGTGACACAGGGGAGGGAGCCCTGGCAAGGAAACATGGGGGAGGGCTGGCATGGGTAGCCAGCAGAGGCAACAGAGGCACCGGTTTTAAACCCTCCCCCAGAGCAAACTAGCGAAGGGAGGCAGGAGGCAGCCGGAGGAGGCCGGGGGGGCAGCAGCAGCAGGTCTCAAGGCTCAAGGCAGGCCCGGCGGGGCTGTGGTGTCCTGCTGCAGGCGCAGGCCCGGAGGAGGCCTGGGGCAGGTGGCGGGGAGGCCCCGCAGTGGGCCCAGGGCTGGGGCGGCTCCACTCAGCCACCTCTGCCACACGGATGAGGGTCCCTGTGGGGGGAGAAGAGTGGGCTTTGGAGGACGAAATAATAGCCAATAAATGCCGTAGAGGAATTGACCCATGATCAGTCATTGAAATGGAAGGAGGAGTAAGTGGGAGCTGCTCCTGTGTTTGCATCAGGGGACAGATCTCAAGTGTCATCTCATGAGTTTGTGTCAAAGAAAGCTGCTAGAGACAGTACTCTGAGGGGACAGGCAATGACATAGAAGACAGGCAGCATGGACTAGGGCTGAAATAGAGGGAAGAAACTGTTGTGGTGAGAGAAAAGGCAGCGACATGAATCAAGAAACAAGAAGGAAACAAGTCAAGCGGGGAAGTTCAAAATCCCAGAAGAATTAGAGCCTTTCCATATTAAATGTACCTAAGAACCGAAAAGAGATATTTCAATTTACTTATTAGTAGCTTTTTTCCACACCTGCTGCCAGGAGCACTGAGAACGCAGTGCTGAAGTGGGTTAAGCAGAGGATTAGCTGTGTGAAAGTGGAGGCTGCAGGTGCAGGCATTGTGCTGGCAGGAGGAGACGGGAGCGGAGCAGGACAGGCGAACGCAGGAGGCACAAAAGGGAGTGAATTTGTCTCCACACGTAATGGAGAAGGCACCACGTCAGGAGGCAGCGCACTTACTACACACAACATGCACCTCTGAGGAAATCGAATGCGAAGTGTTTAGAAAATGTTCACATTCTCAGTAAAACAGAGGATTAACAATGATCCAGTTAGATTAGAGGTGCTAGCACTGGGGACCAGTATTGCAAGACAATGCATTGCTCTGAGTCACTGGTTTCATTCTCGCATGGGCCTTTATTAACTGCAAATCTTTACCTCCTGATGGTTGCCTCATGTGAAATGAGTTGGTGGCTCATTTCTGTTCATACTGAGAAGGTATCCACATTACAAAAATCATCACAGCTAATTACAAGCCATTTGCTCTAATTGGTATCCTTGCTGGAAGTCTTCAGAGGCAAAAAGGCTAATGACTAAACAACCGGCATGGCAACTAAACACCCTGTTTCCATGAAGCTGGGGTCCTGACTGGTCAGGGACTATGTGGGGTGGCTGACCAAGGATATGGCAGTTGTTGTCTGGCATGTGTGAGGTGGCCTTTTTAGAACCAACCAATCACCTGAGCCTAAGCTTTCAGCAGTGCTGAGAATTTATGACTTTTTTATGCTGTACCTGTTCTGTACTGCTACTTGCAATAGAAACAGCTTTCTGTCTCCAAGTATTCTTACCTTTATCTTCTGACTTTCTGGTTGTTGCTGCTTTCATGTGATTGCCTATCATCTGCATAAATGACAAAGTAAATAACTTATATTTTTAAATTTATCCATAATAAGGGAAATTAATGTCTTAATAGATTGCTTCCCTCCCCCCCTCAGATTTCCCTTTTCAGATATTTTCAGCTGTAGAAGCACAGTAGGAAGTCATTGTAACCATCCATCCTTCAATTAGAAAAGGAACATGAAGAAGAAAATAGTAAGCCTCCTGTCTTCTGGTTTTGCTAGTTACTGGCTAATTTTGCATCATGCAGCATCTGTGTAACTGGAGAAGTAGGGGGAAACCCCAACTTATTAGCTAACCTAAGTAATAGCAACAGCAAATACACCACACAGCAGGAGCCTTAACATTTCCTGAGTATCCAAATATCACAACCTTGGCGTACAGAGCTCAGATAACCTGAAACATTTGGAACAGACAAGCAGAAGGACAGTTTCTGGGATAACCAGATTTCAGGGAGACGTGTGGACATTGGGAATACAATTACCTGAAAAGAGTAACAACTCAGCAAGGTGAAACAGAAGCCTTGCCCAAAATGAGAGTCTGTAGCATCATTGTCTCTGTGATTCATAGTCTGATTCCCCTTCTTGAATGTTACACCCAGCTCATACCTGGAGTGCTGAAGGTCCCCTTGGGAATCTGTTTAATATTTAGGGGCTCTTCTGCAGGGCTTCTGACTTCACAGATTCTTCCTGGATACTAACTCACTGCTATGTGGAACAAGCTTGTTGGATAAGGAGCACTAGTACATCTGTTTTGCAAAAGTAAGAGGACTCAGAGGGAATTTGCTTATCAGTTTGAGATCTCATTCCCCAGTGCTTCTCAAATGTTCAGAGCTCTTATTGTTATCAGTTTCTCCTCCTTTTACTCAACATTTCTTCTAATCAGGTCCTGTGGTCTCAAAGTAGGGACTTGGAGGATGAGGAACTTGCAACTAGTGATTACCTTGCTTTTCAGGGAGGAAAAGAAAAAAGTAACCAAACCCACTAAATGATCCTATGGGTAGACATGGTGTTTTCTACTTAACCTCAAATCTTTCCACAAGCAGTAGATTTATGCTGTGGACTTATTGAAACCAGGGTCTTGGAAAAACAAAGGATGATCCTGTAATTATGTGACCAGTTTACGTTGCACAAATAACTTTTGTTCTACTGTTTCCTATGGTCAAGTATTGGACATTGCAATTGTAATTATATTCAATAGCAGAGGTTTATAAATGTGGGTTTTTTAACCAATTTGGACTCTGCTCAACTAGAAAATGGAGGAAAATGTAATCAGTGGATTATGTGCCATCTAAAAGACCTTTAGACATTTCATTAAATTTATTCTCTCTTTGATAGCCTAAACAAAGAGCATTTTCATATTTGTAATTTCAATAATGCTTATAAAAGGCTTTCTGAATTTGCTAGATAGAAGGGATCTGTTATCCCATGTTTTCTACAAGTAAACAGATATAAAACAACCATGAAACTCCAAATCTCATGCTTTCAAGAATGCTTACGAAGTAAGATTACAGCAGGTACAGAGAACAAGTAGAATGACTCTACCTAATATTATCTAGGGATGAATAAATCCGTAACACCATTTTAAGTTAAATGTAGAAGAAAACTTGTAGTACTTCAGGTACTGCAGAGCAAATTGCAGCACAGTTTTTACTTCTTTTCTGAATAAAGGAATAAAGAAATGTAAAGAAGTTTTATGATTTTGGCTGAATTTGACTTACTGGTCTCATTTGAAGAAGGAATCTCTTTTTTTGTCTGATGAATGCTTCTCCAAAATGAAGGAATGCAAAATTATTACTTTTTAAGTGGAATAGACATTCCTTATTGCCTTAGGTGCTTATTATGGGTAAATTGTGCTTGCCTGGGTCATCGATACCTCTGATACCACTGAAACCAGGAGAACTGCACTGAGAAAAGGAAGCTGTATTTGTTGCCAGTGATCTCATTAGGTAAGAGCTTGGGGTGGCAGAACTTTTGGAATGTCATTAGTGCTCATGATTTCTAGGGGTGGCTACGTGTCTTTCTGAAGAGAAAGGACACAAGATCCCTTCTCCTGAGGGACCTGCCAAGCAGTTGCCACCAGTGGCTGCTGTCCTCTGCAAAAAAATTCTGATTTCAGGAAATGTTCAGACAGGCCCAAGGAGCTGAGTTAGTATCTCCTGTTGCAGCAGTGTGAACTAATTATAGACACAGAGTAATTGTTGAGTAATAACGTGGTGAGGAATGACAGGAGGAACAACAATAAGATTATGTGGTCACTTGGCAAGGGATGGTGCTTGGTATAACGCAGTTAAGGGGGGGTTGTTTGTTGTTTTATTCTAATTAGGGTGTATGTCCTGTTTGCTAATGTCATTAAGGTATTGTGAAAGGAGTGTGTCTGGGGAATGGACCTAAGAGAATTCGGGACAATGAACTTGCAGAACAACTTGGAACAGGCACTCTGTGCAGAGGGCATAATATGGAAAAAACACAGAGATAGCTGTTGGACCAAGACACAGAGACTGCTGGCATTGACAAAGTAAGGGACATAGGCCGTTGGGTCACACACCTGGGTAATAGGACAGAGCAAAGTAGCGATATGACCTGATCTGACACTGCTAAGATCAGTGAACCATTAACCTACCTAAAAAGCATGATCAAGTACAGAGACATGACTTTTGAGAAAATTTCCCCACAGGCAGAAGCAGATGGGCCTGAGCTCATACTCCTTTTGCTCTGATCAGAAGCAACCATCTCTGGTCCTCATAGCTCTCATCCAAAATACACCCTGAAAAAGGACGGCTTGGGTATGGTATAGCTATATGGCTTGTGAACAGAGCTGGCTTACACTTGAGCTGCTTGGAATGGACAGTGGGATCACACCTACTGTGCCCATCTGTGTGAACACACTGACTGCCACTAACTTCAGTTCTAGATCTAGAGTGTTTTCATGCAGTATTTAGGTTTGCCACAAATAGGTAGTTCTAAACATGTCCTCTGAAGTGTGAATTTCCATTCACAGATACCACCTGGGAGCACACTTCAAAGAAGGTGCTCCCCTCTGCAACTCCCTTGCCAGTAGCATGGCTTGAATAAACAGTGGGTGAGCTCTGCAGCAAAGATTCAAAGGCTGACTTTTGAAAAGCTGGTTTCTGAGCATACTTGTGGTTAGAAGTGCCTCCCTTGGGTGAGCTACTGCAAAACTTGCTGTCTCCTGTGAGGCATGAGACTTTCCTGTGAGGAATGAGCTCTTTCCAATCCTAAAGCACAAGTTAGATGGAAGTTAGTCTATCTGGACATGGTTCCATCTCCTTTTTCTGCTGAAGATATGTTATCTTAAGACAATTTAAGACAGCTGATTTAAAGATAACAAGAAATTGTCTTTTCATTTCAGAACTGCTAAACAGTGACAGGTGTTCAAGTGTGAGTCAATATGAACAAATATATGCTACTAACAAAATTTCTTTGTATTTATTATAAGGGAAATACAGTTAACTCTGGATCAGTCTGCCCTGCATCATTTAGGGAAAGTTGGGATACTAACTGCTGGGAAAAGTAGCCAGTTACTACAAAAATATGAGAAAATCCCTCTCTCTTGTGCTGGTTTTGTTTGGTAGGTTTTTTTGTTGTTGTTGTTGTTTTTGTTTGTTTTGTTTTGGGGTTTTTTTTGTTTTTTTTTTTTTTATATATATATATATATATATATATATATATATATAATTTAAGTAAGACCTAGTAATTTAATACAGGACATCCTGCTACTGTATAGGATAACCTTGAGAAGCATGGCTGATATCCCACCTTTTCTGTGCTTCTTTACCAGGTGCTTTCTTTGCCATCTTAACTGATTCTTTCTTTGGTGTTTTGTTCCTTAGTCTTTGTAGTTTGCCTACAAAGAGATCACACACCTCTGTTGTGAATGCACATCCCTTTGGCTTCCCATTCTTCTGACCCTGCTGAAAACACTGGATGTTTGCCTACCACACAGTCTTATTCTTTCCTGTGGTTTGCTAGTATTGAAAGTAGTACAGGATCAGTGCCAGTGGAAATCACAAGTTAATCTTCTCCTGCTAAATGTGGCATATATTTATTATGTACAGCAAAATTTAAAATTCTAATCAGACAACTAAAATCTCTTTAATTACAGAAAAAGTGATGCCACTCAACTCTGAGTTTTAGAACTTTTGAATTTAAACACTTCATCTTTACCCAGGTTAAAAGGAAGTTACGTTTTTTCAGGGAGTAGATCAACATTTCTCGTTCCTGTAAGAAACCTCATTAAACAAACAAAACTGAGACACTCAAATCCATTATTCTCTTCTGAAAATCTAAGAATGTTGTCATTATGCTACCAGATAATTGAACACTTCTTCTAACATACTGTTCTGCTTATCTGCAGCTACTCAGCTAGACGACTCATTAGCTTTTACAAGTTAAATAGTTCCCATTTTCTTTTTGTGGTTTACAGTTCTACTCTATTTTCCAAATTAATTTCATATTGAAATTGATGACACTAAAAACCACTCAGCCACTTCCTTTATTTCAGTTTTTATTCTCTCTCACAAAATACAGTGTAATTTATTTTTTGTTTATCCCATGAAAGACAAAGGATTAATGCTACTCTCAAAAATAAAATGTCCTATCCATCTTCTGTTTGTGTGAATCTACAGAAGTAGGTTATATCTGGAAAGGGAAGGGTGTAAGCAGGAAAAAGTCTCCTGATACTCTATGGCCAAGTAAAACTGAAGAGTTAAATTCTGACACCTTTCTCTCCTTGAGGTTTGTCAGTTTTGATTGGGATTGCATGACCATTTCTTGCATGATGGAGATTGGAATGGTTTCTGGGACTTTTTTATATCCTTTATAGGTAATTTAGGGAAGTTCATCTGGAGGAACAGTGAAGAACTCTTACAGAATAAGTGAGGTACCTTGAACAAAAGGGTGTCTACTATGGGAGCACAATGCTTCCTACTGTTTAAATGCTTGTTTGCTTGTTGTTCCTTTATTTTATTTTATTTTATTTTATTTTATTTTATTTTATTTTATTTTATATGACATCATCCAAATAAAACTTGGGTAAGTACTTGCAGGCCAGTGCAAACTTCCTAAGTATGGGTAGTCAAGTGGTTAATTCACAGACTAAATGGAAATTTAGAGAGTGCTCCTCAGCAATGGAGGAAATTTGCACGAGGAACGAAGCTGTGCTAGTATAATAGTGAAGAAGAAAGTTGAGGCATTTTAAAATGAGTTAATAAGATGGTGGTGTCTATTGAGCAGATTTCAGGAATAGGCTGAAAAGGAACAGCCCTCGCCGATCCCCTGCTGTGAGGCGAGGGAGGCCTGCCGTGGGTACCATGCCTTACAGTCTCACTTCCCAGCCCCCTTGTGGCAACTCTGAGGTCTCTGACCTGCTGTGCAGGTACTCTGAAGACATGGGAAGAATTTCTTGCTGAACACTTGTGCATACATCCTATGAACTCACAGCTGGCTGATTGGAAACGATTTCTCCCACTGGCAATAGATCCTTAAATATTCTCGTTGGTCATAAAGACAACCACAGAGTAATTTTTTTCTATTTTTTTCCAGATTGGAAGGTAATCATAAGAGTTCTCCAAATTCTTTCCCAGCTGTGCTAGTTTTGACAGGGATAGACTTTTGGCTGGGAAAGAGTTAATTTTCTTCATACTAGCTAGTCTGAGGCTGTTTTTTGGATTTGTGCTGAAAACAGGGTTGATAACAGATATTATGACAGATAACAGAGATATTTTCATCATTGCCTAGCCATGCTTACACAGAGTTAAGGCTTTTTCTGCTTCTCACCCCATCCCACCAGCGAGAAGACTGCGGGTGCACAAGAAGTTGGGAAGGACACGGCCAGAAAAGCTGACCCCAACTGATCAAAGGGGTATTCCATACCATATGATGTCATGCTCAACATATAAAGCTGGAAAAAGAAGGAAAGGGGGAATGTTCAGAGTGATGGGATTTGTCTTCCCAAGTAGCTGTTACACATGATGGAGCCCTGCTTTCTGGGACATGGCTGAACACTTGCTTGCTGATGGCAAGTAGTGAATGAATTTCTTGTTTTGCTTTGCTTGTACATATGGTTTTGCTTTACCCATTAAACTGTCTTTATCTCAACCCACACTTTTTCTCACTTTTACTCTTCCGATACTCTCCCCCATCCCATGGTGGGGGAGTGAGAGAGTGGCTGCATGGTGCTTAGCTGCTGGCTGGGGTTAAACCATGACACCAGCATAGGCAATATATATGATATTAGTAATGTAAAGAAGTGGTTGTAGAACTGAGGTCTGATAAAGTCTTTTATCTGGAAAAGAAAGTTGTAACACAAGATTGATTCTCATACAGGTTTGAAAGTACCAAGGGACTTTCAGTAGGAATTTGGTAAACATCACTGGCTCACTTCTCAACAGTTTTATAAACTTCACCTTTAGATCACTCATAAGCTGTTGTTTATTTGATATTTTCCTACATTCAGGCTCTTCAAAAATTTCCTTTAACTTCACGTACAAACACAGTGACTGCATCAAACCTGTTAAAGTTGCTAACTGTTCTGCAGTGTCCTAGAACGCTGGCCTAGTATAAGAACTATAAGTCATGGTTCACATGGCACTGTCAAGTAACCTTTCTTTGAGTGATACTGGTAAGCAAGTTTCTTAACATGAGCTTTTGCAGGGCTTGAAGTACTTTCAAAGTAATACTAGATATTAGTGTTATTTTTTTGGTGTTTAAATGCAAATCTGTCTTAAATTCATGGGTGGGAAAGTAAAACATTTCTGCACTGTGCTAGATTCCATTAACAAAACAATGTTATGAATGGTCAGGTGCTTTTCTAGTCTATATAAATACTGACATCTAAGGTGTCAGAACATTGTACTAGTTCTCATGTACTTAGTTTTATACAAATAGGGCAGGGCTCAAGATATCTTTCTCCTGTTGCCTGCCCAAAATTGATGATTCCACATATGTGAATTTCAAGTAAGTGGACTCATTTTCTAGTGACAAAATAATCTTCATTATTGTAGAGGCCTCTCAGATTCTTTCAACAAGGTGCAAATACTTATTTTTTAGTGTAAACTTTTGTAAAGGAAACTTTATTCTAGGAAATATCCTGGTTCAGGGAAAAGATCTGGCTGTGCTTACCCATAAGCCTCTGTCACACATGCAGATCTGAAGAATATATGAAACTTAGAAAAATTTAGGATGGAATAGACTTCTGTAGACCATCTAGTCCAACCTCCTGCTCCAAGCAAGTCAAACTTAACAGGTGGACCAGTTTGCTTAGGACCTAGTCCATTCCAGTTTTGAAACTCTCCAAAGATGAAGATCTCACAGCCTCCCTGAGCAACCTGTTTCAGTGCTTAACCATCCTCATTGTGAAGAATTTCCTCCCTCACATACAACTCCGGTTTCACTTGTAGGTCTTGCAATGTATTTGGGTTTTTTTGTATATCCAGAAAGGTCTGACCCTGTCTTCTCAATAAAGATCCTTCAGATAGTGGAAGACTGAAGCTAAATTCCACCTTAGTCACTTCCCCTTGAGTACTGAGTGCTCCCCTTGTTTAGTGTCATCCATTAACTGGCTGATGGTGCAGTTCATCCCATGGTTCCTGTCCTTAACGAAGATGTTAAACAATATTGGCCACCCTAGCAGCTCCTGAAGAATGCTGCTTCTAACTATTGATTATACTTTTAAAGGTAAAGTACCGCAATGGTAAACCCCTGCTTACTAGCCAGTTCTTCGGCCACCCTGCAGCCTACTTATCCAAACCTCATCTTCAATCTTGCTATAACTGTGCTGTGAAAGGCCACACCAAAGCCTTGCCAAAGTGAAGGTAAACAACATCCACTGCTTTACCCTCATGCCCAGAGCCAGTCATTTCTACAGAGGTGATGGTCAGGTTGTTCAAGCATGATTTGCCTTTGGCAAATCCATACTGACCATTCCAAGTATGTTGAACCAGGATATTATCCTATGCTGAATTGTAAAAGCACCTACAGGAGATTGGCATAAAGGTTCCTGGACACTGGTCAGCAAGGTTTCTTTCCCTTCCTACCAGTCAGATAATGTTACATACATGTTATCCCTCTAATGGACACAGAATAGTCTTCTCTATTCTTTGGTGTGCCTTCACTAATTGTAGACTGCTCAAGGATTTTTAGGTGTGGAGGATTATACACAGACCATGCTGGCTGACCACGTTCCACCAAGCTACATGAGAAAGTTTTGCCAGTTTATCAAAGTAAGAGCTTACCCAATCCATGCTATAACCTGACAGTCCTTTCTGCTAGTGAAGGATAAAATAGTTCTTAGAAGGAGAAGGAAAGTTCTCCCTCATTAGGTACAGTGGCAACAGATGAAGTCAGAAGAGAGACTTGTGATAGATATAACTTTGGTGCATATCTGGTGGTGGACTGATGGCTGACAGCCTGGTCTTTCTTGGTTCATGGAGTTACTGGCACAGGGAGGGAAGCTGCTGGCAGGGTTTGGGGAGAAAGGCAGCTGTAAGCAACTGTTTGAAGTGAGGTTTCAGACCTCTTAACCTTTAAAAAAACATGATCACTTCTTTACAGAGTGGGGGAAGTTGCCCAGGTCCTTCAGAACTACAAAATGTAATACTTATCCTTCTTGATGTTTTTTGTTGGTGAGTTTGGCAACCTTCTGTGCCTGATTTGGCAGAGCTTTTTAGTAGTGCTTTGTCCTCATGCTTACCCTGGGACTGTGGATCCCACTTGAGGTAAACAACTAAGGGTTGAACACTTCAGTACTCAGTATTTTAACACTTTAATCTGTTGCAGTATTGTCACCTCCAGACTTCTTTGGACCTTTTTTGCTTATTGGACTTTTTGAAGCAATTGAAAAAAATTACACATTAGAGTTTTGAACTTGAAATAAACATTCACTGTAAGATAAGAATATTAATTTTGTTAGTCTGCTTGCTACTTTTAAGCCTCTTGTTATAGAGAAAGGCTTGATATTTATTTTACTTGGCACTTAGAAATAATAAAATCAGAAATTTCAAAACTTTATAATAAACATTGTCATGAGTTTGATAAAAAACACTGTACTCACAAACCAAGGATGTTAAGTGCTGTATTTCCAAGGTCAAATCTACTGTATGATCATATTGTCTGTGAAGAGACAGATAGTTTTGATGTTTTGTCCAGTATATGCGTCTGTTATTTAACAACCTGTATCTTTTGGAATTACCCTGCTGTATAAGTTTACATTCTCCAACAGTAATGTTGCAAATATATTGATTATTTTCCTCCTAAAAAACTTGATATTTTTGTTTTTCTACTGAAGTACAGTTATTCATTACGTAAATGTAAGTCTTATGTTTTATCTCAGCTTTTCAGAGCAGATTTACACATTTGACGGTTGCCTTGTGCCAAACTGACATCAGCATGAATAATGAAAAGTGTCATAGTAAGGTAATTTACAGCAACAATACCAATATGGTGCTTTTCCAACTTCCTTGACACATTTACTTCTATCTTCTGCACCTTTCTGTATCTGTAGTTGCAATCTAAATAAATATGTTATCAAATGGGAGGCCATTTATAATTTTGTACTTTATAGAAGATAAGCCAACCCCTCTTCTGGCATAAGTGGTGCAAATTGAGTGAAAGGAAATACCATCTTCTATCTATCATACTGATACTGTGGTTATTTCTATACTTAGGCCATAGAAATACGGAAAACATTTATAGAACAGGGAGGGCTAGGATCACTCCTTCAAAATTCTTTACTGACATTAGCTCAAATGGAGAAATATTTCTCAGATTTTAGTCAGTCTTTCTCCAGCCAAACTCCTAGTGAATAACACAGAAGATACTGAGTATGCTACTCTTGCTAGGTATGACCTGTAGACTTTCAATAGAGTTTACTATGTAGCATAGTAAGGGAGACTTAGTAAGAAAGGTTCCTACTTTTGGGAAAGCTGTGGGGTTAAACCTGTGCCTGGTGCACTTGTTATGCAAGACTGTAAGGCTGCTGTGATGGCTCAAATCAAAAGACAACTGAACTCATCTGTATCTGTTTTCTAAGCATCCTATCTATCAATGAAGCTATATACGTAATAAATAATAACAACATAAATTAGAAAAATAAAAAAGAGCCTGTTTTATTTTGTTGAAACATCATGTTTGTTTCAGAACAGATTTAGCTTCTAAAAATAATAATTTTAAACTTCACAATTAATTTTTTCCCCTTAACATAGGCACTCATAGGTGACATAGAAGTAACATGATTCTCTAGGTGAACACGTGCTATTCTGAATAGATTATACATCACAAAAGGGAAAAAGTATTGGTTTTGTTAAATACTAAATGATTTCAGGAATTGGTACTGGAAAGAAGCTGTTAGCAAAGGCTATAGAGAGCACGACTAGAAAAAGAATGTAGCTTACTTATATCATTTGTTTTGTAGGGATGAAAAGGTGGTAAGGGGCAAAAGGAGAAGTAAATACTAACTACTCTGAAAATGTAATTGCTTTTTTGCAGAGGCAGTGGGAAAACATCGATTTACATGTACATTTAATCTCAACAGCGCACCATAGCAAAAGGTTTTGGTTGAAGTGGCAAAGTCCTGTGTTTGAAAATTGCCTGTGAGGATTTAATTTCATTTACATTCCTTCATGCATATTTAATGAGGATTCAATCTTATTTTAAAGTATAATGATAAATATGCTAATATACTTTTTGTTCTCCCCAAAAGTAATTGAACATCTTACTGCTGTGCTCTGGGCTAACACAATGTGAATATCTAATGCAGGGGTTCATGCACTCTTTTATTTAAACAACACAGTCTGGACAGTGCTTATTTGGAATGAAACGAGGCCTGGCATCTATCAGATCCTTGATCTTCCTAGTGCTGCACTGGGCACAGTTCCTGGCTGGCTACAGTGGGGTGTCAGTCCCTTTGAGACAAAAACCAGTAGGCAAAGCCTCAGTGGAAAAAACCCAGTAAAGTTACGGTAGAGAAGCCATAGAACAGCTGGGGCAAGTCTAAGCCAACTCATCTACCAGCTGCTAGCAAAGGAATCATTTTGCAGGTCCACAAGATGCTGTGACCTAGGCTGGGAGCTGTTACGCTCCAGTTCGGCGCTGCCACTTCCAGTCTGTTGAACACTGTGGGAACAGACCACAAATAGCAGCCTGAGAGCTGCTTTGCTTGACATTGTTGGTTGAGCTGACTTCTGATTGCTTCCCAGAATGGGACAAACACACACACACACGCACACACACACACATACAAGGGGTTAATCCCTCTATTTTTAAATGGGGAAGTTCATAGTCCTCTAATTTCAGCTAATTTTGGAATGGTACTAAAGGAAGAGGAAAAAACTAACTGTCTTGTCTGTGGCCAAGACTGACAGATTGTTTCACCTGGCTGCTTTACTCTTTCCTCAGTCTTCCTCAGGATTAGCGGTCCCTTGTCTATTCTTCAAATTTCTTCTTTCTGTTGCTACAGCAGTACCACAAATCTAAGTCGTAACAAATGTCTTTGTCACATATGCCTAAACTATAAATTAGCTGCTTTAGATGCAGAGCTGGGCAATTAAACTGTTTATTTGATCTTGTATGTTGTATTTTTAAAATGACATTTGACAATTAATTTCAAAAAATTCCTTTTGTAAGAAACACTTCATATGTGATTTACTCATAATACATATATGGTGTCTCTGCTACTTATTTCAAACACTCTGTGGAAATGGACATATTTTCTTTAACTTCTGTTAAACAGTTCACCGTTACTTTTTTTATCATAGAACTGTCTAAAAATATCTTTCAGTATTTTTTCCCCAGATTGCATTGTTCTCTTACACTCTTACCTCTGCATTTCTCAGCTGATTGATTTGACAGTTCATGAAAAGGGTAGAAATTATCAACTGAAACTAAGAAGCACATGTTTCATGTTAGTTCACCAGATTTTACTCTTTACAGAACAATGTGAAAAGGTTGACCCATTTTATCCTCTTCCCAGGACTAAAGGCCAATACATCAAAAATCCTGAAACTACCATTAATTTGCAGTGATTTCTGTAAGCCAGAGGTACTTCTGTTTATATATTCCACCCTTTACAGTTTGTTACCTCTTTGATAAAGGCTTCCCAGTCTCACTATAGAATGAATTATTGACAAAGACACGGGAGCGTGATTGAAAGCAAACACAAATACAGTCATTGGTCAATTTCTTTTCAGTGATCCAGATGCAGATATACCCTTTAGCTGACAAGGTTAAAGCTCCTTCAGTAGTACTTGGTGCAGTTTACCATCTTCTGCATCTGTGCAGTTCTTCTTGCCCTCCCATTCACCCATAACATCAATAAAGTCAAAGACTGCATTTCCATCAGTGCTTCCTGTGCCTCTCAGGAGTTTTGTAGGCCATGCTAAGTGGTTTGTAGTGCTATAATTGTTTTCTACACAAATTTTGGTGGTAATGGTACCTGGTAGCCTGCAGAAAATGCTGATGGTTAGTAGTATTAACCATCTGGGAATTAGTATGTAAAGCTGATATTATTATTGTAGTCTCTCCTGTAGATGTACCCAAAGTAGTGTAAACTGCCTGATGTGGGTATCAGTAGCACAGAGTCCAGCATGGCCTGGAAGACCCAGTTGAGTTCTCAGTAAATTCCAGTGACTAGTCTGTTTGAACTCTGTGCTGCTGGCACCTGGTAGCAGTGGTACTGCTGCTACCTATTCAGTATATGTGAATATATAGTAGTGAATAGAGTATATGTGAAGTCTGTAAGGAAAATGACACTGTCTTTGTGCTTTTCCTGATGTAGTGATGTAACACACAACCTGAAGAAGGAGAGAAGGTATTGGGATTTTTGTATTACTATGAGGTCCAGAGAACTTTTGTGAAATACCTCATAATCTGGAACGAAAGCACACTGATCCCTATGCATATATAGTATATTGATTCTGTTTGACCTCAGAGCCATTTATATACTGCATGCCAAAACACTGCACGGTGAAACAGGTAAAACAGTGGAAAATCCTTAGCCAACAATCTGACTATGCAACTATCTATTTTAAAACAACCGTGCTGGTGTGAGGAATCATATAATCTCCAGACATTCTTTAACTTTGTATCATTAAGCCTCCCACTACTTCAGATTTCAAATCAACACCTCGTCTCTGCTTACACAATAAAAACTACCTAAACCCTTTTAAGTATAGCAAATCAAAATTTTCCTCTGTGAAATTGTCTTGCCCTTTCAACATTCATGTACTTGTCACCATCAAATTTTCACCAGTGGTCTGGAGTTTTCTATACTTTCTGCCTGGAAAAACATAAACAAAACATGACAGAAAGTTTTATGTCTCAAAAAAAAAAAAAAAAAAAAAAAAAAAAGGCTGGGGAGACTCCTTGTAAGGAGAGCACTAGATATTTTAAATGTGGATTTGTTGTGACCATGGAATATAAACCATTATATATATATATACTAAATAATTCTCTATATGGCTATGTGCACTTCACACTGATATGAGCTTTTGCATGTCTCTTTTTTTTGTCAGAATTTAAAGGGCTGTTTGTTCCTTATCAGCAGTGTTAGGGCACTGTGTTTGTCTTTGCCATCCCCTCTCCTGCTTTGGTCTAAATACATAGGAATTTTCTCCTGGAAGATATCATTCTTCATTGTTTGAGGCATAAATGTTTTCAGTATAATGTCTGCCTTTTCAGACAGTTATAGGGGCATAGATTAATACCTATACTCATAGGGCCTAAATAGGAGTGTTTACTACAAGATGTTCTTGAGAAGCCATACCTGCCAGAGGCCTCCTTTTTTTTTCCTCTGTGCCCAGGAGCCATGGACATTTTTCCAGGTCTTTGTAAATATTATTCACTGAAGACCAAATTCTGAACCTCATAAATGACTTATTTTAAAAACTGGTCTGCTAATGTCTCTTTGTAGAGAAAGAAGCTGTGCTATGCTATGCTGTGCTGTGCTATGAAATGGATCTAAATGGACCAGGTTTAGATACATAAGATAGACTTTAGAATATCATGCTAAATTCCCTGGCAATATACTCTCTGGACAGCAGATATTTGTGACTGCATTTCACGGATTCTCATGCTGGTTTACTCTTAAGATCAATAGATGAAAGGAAATAAATTGCCATTTAGAAGCTTCCCTACCTGGAGAAATAGTCCAAACCAGCCATTCAAAGAGGCACTTTTAAAAACAGAACAGTGCGAAATACCTCTTGTGGAGAAGCTGTTTGAGGTTATTTCTCTGTGTCAGCAAATCCTTCAAGGCTTATATCCAAGCAGTGCTTACAGCCTTCTCTCTCTCTGTCACCAAGCCTGCAGACAAGAAAAGGAAAAGAGCAGGGCTAGCATCCTCTTGTGTTTTTTTTTGTTGTTCTCCAGCAGACCGTGTAATTGTAAGTTGTTTGAAAAGGATTGTTTCCTTTTCATTTCAGATTGACATTCAAAGCATGAAGATACAGATTGCATCAAGTATGCATATGGACAGGGGTAACATGTTCTGTTGTCTCATGACTGGACATTGCTAATTTCTCTTTTAATTATTGTTGACTGTTAATTACTGTTATTTCTTCCAGTTATTGTTGGACAGACAACATCAATAAGAGTCTTCCCAACAAGAGATCTTTTTTAACTCTAATGAAAGTTTTATCACTATGTATGTATATATAAAAAAACCCAAAACCAACAAACACCAAAACCCAGATCAAAATCCCAAGCACTTTCTCAATTGTTACAAATCTAGAGATATTCACACAGATGATGATTATTTTCAAGTCTTGAATCAGAGCTGCAGGGAGTATGTGACATATCCTATCAAGTATGTATTATTGAATGATTTCCTTCTAGAGTGTGGGAAATATCAGCAATGCTTAGGCAAGAAAACAATAAGAGAGAGATGGTAGAGATAGGAATAGCTGAGTGAAAGTAAACTGTGTGGTCCCTATTTCCTAATGGTGGGAGGATCCAATGATGCTGAAATTGTAGCATACATTTAAAAGGGAAAAGACATTCAGCCTGGGAAACTATTTACCAAAAGATGCAGCGAAGCCAAGACTTGGAAAAGCCACTTGGCATTTGTACAAACATAATCACCCACAATAACGTAAAAAGATGGTAAGTTTTTCAGGGAGATATAAAGATTATTGCTTTAGAATGTGAGTCAATCAATAATTGCCTGGGAGAGGAATGAAACATCCCATTGGAGAAGTTATTCCTTCACTGTCTGTAACGATGTTTTCAGACCTCTCTCTTGCAGTGCTTAGTGCTGGCCACTGTTAGTTAAAAGGCTAATAACAGGATGCATAACTTAATAATTCATCTTTCTTATTCACATTTAGTTCAAAAAGAGCTCTGGGATGATCACTGAAGTATTTATACAAACATTGTTGGATGGCACTCTTGCAAAAAGACCTCTTAAATAGTTCAGCTAGATGCTCATGTTGTTAACCAAATATTACTGTGTAATAAAGTACAGCTATCTGAAGGATTTAATAATCTCCACAGGACTGCTCTGTCACTGTGCCATTCCTGTATGATTGCGGAATACATAAATGGCTAAGCTTCTGCAGAGAGCCTGATCTCATCTGAAATCAAGGACACGCAACGTAATCTACCACAGAAGGACTTTTAAGGTCTTTCACGTCAGGTAAAACAGAGTATAGCTGTTGGCACTATACATTTAGAGAGGGCTGTGGGCAGAGATTGTGAGATGTCATGGGGCCACTCATGCCACAGTGCCTTTGCATTTTCCTTTTGAATAGTGTGCAGTGCTTGAAGCAAGACAGGGCGTATCTTACCTATACAACTGAAGTTTACAGCACTTTCAAAGAGCAATTTGATTAGCAGTTCTGTGGCTGCACCACAGAGCTCAGTTCAGACTACTCACCCTTGTTAGATAGTCAAGGTAAGTACACCTGTCCAGAAGTCTGTGTTCTTACTGGTAGATTACCAGACTGCTCTGTACAGTTAAATTAAGAAGTGCTAGATAGCATTCCTGGGCACCAAAACTCAATTGTTTAGACTGTTAGATAATTAGACTTGGGCATATCTTTAAACTGAGCCAGCTAATTCTGGGCCAAACATTTCCTGAACAAAGGAATTAGCATGGTTTGAGAAGCATTCCCAAAAGGGAGCTGGGATGTCATCATCGTGTCTGGGGCAGTAAGGGAGTTCAAATTCTAGAAATGGGCTAATTTCAGCTAATTTAGAGTCTTAGTGCTGGAAATGACCCAAGGTATACAAAAGTTAACAGTGAAGAGGCAGCCTTATTTGCTTTTGAGTTGTTTAATGCTGTCTCGAGTATACATATCTGTGCAGCGGAGACATACCTAGTATCTCAGTAAAAATCTGATAAAAATTCATATGTTAAGAAAGACCAGGAGGAAAGAAAATAATTGCCTTGGAGGTATGACTATGTAAAGATATTCCACAGAGGAGCAGTTAACTTCAGACTGACCATTCTTAGGAGAAATTCTTTTGTATGTGACACGCAGGGTGCAAGCATGTTTCACAAAACCCACAGCAAAGACAACCCAAAATAATTTTGACACAAACCATCAATCTGCTAGAGATTTTGCCACTGGTATTGGAGTTATATTGGTGGTTTTTGGTTTGTTTTGGTGGGTTTGTTTTATTTATTTTTTTTTGCTTGGTGCCAGTTATGCTGCCTGGAATATTGACAGTGTGTTGATTAGAGACAGTGTAAACATTCACTGGGTGTCCTTTGGAAGGGCAACATGTAAAGATGCTAAAAGAGGTACCCTATACATTCCAAGAAGAGGTGAAATGGCATCTTTTTCCACTTTTTTTTACTTTTGTTATTAGAAAAGTATTGCTGACTGTTCAAGCCATTTGTGCTAGCAACATGTAGGAAGATGTAAATCTGTTTCATCTCCCTATGTCTTTTCCACATCTCTGTATTTGAGGGTTGAAAGGTTCTGATTTGGGGGTGGGGGGTAGTTCATCTCATATCACAATTTAAACATATGCTAAGAGCTTTCGTGAATTAGTACTTAAGCACAGGATAGTGAGAACACTATTACATTCTCTAGAAATGATTTTGCAGGGAGTACACTCTGCAACTTAGTGACAGGTAGAGCTATCTAAACTAACTCCAGATCTGCATGTGGAATTGCTATGCCAGCACAGTGCTACACCCTGATTAATTGGCTTAGAGGAGTCAGGTGAATTAGCTCAGGTAGCACTGTGCTAATGCAGCTCTGTGTCTTAGCCACATGGTATCTAAGCTGTTGGTATCAGGTAAATGTTCCAAGTGGTCCAGAATACGTAAGTTGGTCTTAGACTGCATCATGTACTATGTCTGCTGGGTCCCTCACTTTGAATGTCCCTTGCCTTTGGACAAATAACATAATTTTTACTTAAAAAAAAAATATGACACTTCAGAAGAATAATCTTTTAGAATTGAAGCAGAAAATATATTGATTTTCTGAAATCAAATTCAGAAAATGTGTTTGCATCACAGACTGCATTTATGTGTGAATGCGCTTAAGTGTTTTTTTCCAGTAGAAACATTGCCCCATTCTATTAACTCAAAGTCTGCAGCAGAACAACAGCTCTTCATCTGGCCAAACTGCACTGAATGTGGCCAGAAGAAAGCTTCTTTTGTCTATTGTGAATAAATAGACCCTGCTGCCATAGAACAAAGAAGACATTAAGGAAATCCAAAACCTGGCTGGATGATAGCATCTTCTGAATATCTAGTGGGGCAAAACCACTTTGAAATGACCATGGCAATTTTAAACACTTCTCAATCTTGTGAGACATAAACCCCACCAGACAGAGTTTCAAATTTTCCATTCTTCACAATGAGATATGTTGACACATACTCTAGGCCAAACCATATCCTTGATTTTTGATCAAATTAAGCACTGGCACACTTGGGACTCCCATATGTAGACATACTGTACATTAATTTAGATCACAGGGGCTTTGTGTCTTTGGTGCTTATTGCAACACAGTAGGTGGTGAGGAGATGTTCTGTATTATTCTTAGTCTCTTAAGCTGTTATTTAAATATTTCTTGGAAGCCCCTTCATCATGTTCCACATCTTGAATGCAGGTACAAAATAATCTGGCTATATAGAAAAATCACAGAGCTTTTAATGTATGGTTTTCTAGCCTGCATTCCAAAAGAAGTGAAGCTTATGTACTCAGAGCCTGTATGCTTCTACCAACAATTTTGAATATTTTGGCAAATATCTTCTGTGTTTAATAATGATGTAGAGTGCTTAGAGAGATTAAAGTCCCCTTTTCTCATGAGGTAGTGGCTCAAGTATATGTTCAAAGATGCTCCTGTTCTCCCACTGGCGGAAGTGCTGCAGTGCTATCATTTCCCATTCTTGGTATCTGGGAATCTACATGAGAGACAGGCATTTTGAAAGCAGGAAAAGCATCAGTCAGAGCTTGTTCTTGGGAAGAATCTAACCACATTAGAGGAAGCCATGGGCAATCACTTTTTATGCATTCCATTGCTTATAGAACTTGCTTTATAAAACCCTCTATCTTTGGTGCAGAATTATGACCACAATAAAGTTATCATATGATTCTCAATCGTTTACAGTATGACACCTGGCAATCCCTTGTGGATTTACCTATATTTTTGTGATGGACACCTCTGGAGTGAAGTTTTGATTTCTAACTGTTGATGAATTGTTCACAGAACTGAAAACTGGAGGTAAGGCACTTGATAATACATTATGATGATAGAATCTCCTCAGGCACCCACAATCTAGTGAAACAGAGTTATATATGAGGCTCAACCACTTGCTAAAATTATCAGCATTTGCATTATGTTGTCCAGTTTCTATTAGACAAATTAATTTTACTCGTATTTCTAAAAAATGTATTCTTTGCTCTTATTAAATTACTCTCATTAAATTACAACAGCAAGCTGATCTTTACAGTCCTCAGTGCTATGCTTGTAGCCCACCCTCTCTCCAATTTCTAGTGACATTTCAATATTTTCTTACAAGTTCTGCTTCTCATTTTGTCTGCCAGGGTTTACTAGATTGTGATTAAATGAGAATTATTCTGCCCTGCAATGTTTAAGATGATGAGAACAATACTGAACTTTCCGTTGACACAAAAAGGATAGATGTCAGCGTGGTGTATCCAGTAAGCACAACCTATGCCAAGCAGTAATATATCGTTTCACAGGAAAGAAACAACCCTGCAGAACTTCAGGAAAAGCATTATTTTGTGGACTGGTATGAGTGAAACTGAATCAGGTGGCCAGGTAGCACGTTTTGTCTTTTCTGGCACATGAGACAGTGTGGTCATATTTCCCTGGCTGGGATATGTGTATGCCTGCTCCATTTTGCATGTGATACCTCTTGTCTACACATCATAGGAGCTAGTCCTGTGACAGGTTACGTGTTGTTTTGACACTAAACTGTAGCTAGGGAAAATGCCTCACATCAGAGCTCCTCTGAGTGCTGAACACACCTCAGCACTGTGACTTCTCTCCTGCTCTTTGTCCCAACAATTAGAGAATAACCCTAATCTGTGGACCGCCTGTGTCTGGCCCAGGTGATCATGGACAGAGGTCATAGCATTGTGCTGCATAAGTGCAGGAGGTACATGCTTCACTATGTGCATGTCAATTCTCAGGGATGCCAAACACTCCACTCAATGTGTCTCTGTCCTGCCAACATGGACAGGTGAGCAAAGCCATCACACTTCCAAAGGTAAACCCCAAGTCAATGCTAATAGAAAGGCACTGGTAAAAAGTTCTTCAAAACAAATATTTGTACAATGATGAGCTTCCTTGTGTTTTCCTTTGAGCCTGATAGTGATTCTGGCATCTCCAGAAACAAATGCAGTGTAAAAGGGAGATGCAGCAGTCGTTAGGGAAGTCTTGCCCAGTACAGGGTTAACACAGCCTGTTCCTGATGCCCTCAGTTATACAGCTCTCCTCACATATTGCCACTTAGCTCCCTTCTCCATGACATTGTCACAACAAATTAAAGCCTCCATCCTGCAAGCTCTTCATGCATGTGGGTAGTCAGAGTTAATCACATGCATGACTGTTTGCAGGACTGCAGCCTGAGAGATTAAAATCTAGAAAAGCAACTACATTAAATGACCTATTTTGAGCACAATGAGAAAGACCCTCAACAGAAGTTCTCTATAGCTTGCTTGGATATAACATCAACAAATCCATTCTCTTTTACTTTTTTTGCAAGATGTCTTTCTCTCCTGTACCACCAATATCTAAAAGCATAACAGCAAAGTCTGAAATGTGTTCTCTGCCAGCACTTCAAAACTGTTGATGTGTCCATGACATTAAAACCCAGACACAGGAACAGCTGGCTGACACAGGAGTGTACTAGACTTGTTCATTTATTAAATTCTCAAGCAACATTTGTCAATTTTGAGGATTAGGTGTTGTGATTATGCAATAGTAACAATGAAAAATAAAACAAAGGTATTAAAAAAAAAGGGAGATGCTGTTACTTGCTGATTGTCGTGTAGTCAGCAGCTTCAACAGCCTAGTTAGCACCTGCCTTTTTAATACTTTTTAGCAGGAGGGCTGGGATTGCCCTTTGTTGCAGCAGCTAGTTTGCAAATCAGTGCCACTGGACTAAAGAATTGTGTTGTTTATCCTGCTTTCTTTCAAGGGGTAATGGTAAATAAGTGGTTTTTTTTAAATTATATCTCACTTTATAGATATCTCTCTCTCCCTCTCTATGTATGTATATTTAAGTAAATATGCATAACTGAAAGAATAGCACAGTACTTTATGGCCTGCCATTGAATTGCCTACATAGAATCATAGAATAGTTTGGGTTGGAAGGGATCTTAAAGATCATCTAGTTCCAACCCCCTGCCATGGGCAGGGACACCTTCCACCAGACCAGGTTGCTCCAAGCCCCATCCAGCCTGGCCTTGAACACTCCCAGGGATGGGGCATCCACAGCTTCTCTGGGCAACCTGTTCCAGTGTCTCACCACCCTCACATGTTGCTAAATATGTTACATTATATTGCCAGACAGAACATAATGTGGCAGGAAAGAAATCTGGATTTTTTTCAAGCAATTGCCAAACTACTTTTCATTTTTCCCCCTATATCATGCCTTCTGGAATAAGGCTTCATTTTCAATACCTCTTTTAGACTAATTTGATCTGACATCCTTAAATCCCATCACTTGACACTGATGTGGAGATGAAAATTCAACACTTAAGAGCAGTTAATTATAATGCTGATATAAATTCTCCTTCCCGCCACTCTCTCTCCTCTTTTCACAACAAAAGCACAAAACGGTAATTCTCTATCTGATGAGGGACTGTGGGGAGATAGAATTCCTATCCTTGTCTAAATTTATGCACATTAAAACTAATCACAAACGCTTTGTTCAGGCTCTGCAAGTGATTGAGGTCTGTGTGTGCATATGAGTACTACCAGTTGTGTTTTTGCTTAGAGGTGTTCTTCTTTGTTCAGGGGAAAAGACAAATTTAACCACTTTAGATAACCCTTCCTTACCACCATGCTGAGTTCCAGCAAGGCACATAAGTGAGCTTTGCATAAGGTAAACTCTACTTGCCTTTCACCCTAAGGGGTAGAAGCACTAATGATGGATGGGCTTCAGATAATGACTAAGCTCTCAAATGTTCAGGCTGCTGGAAATGTCCTTAAAAACTGTTACTTGTGAGTTGATTTAGTTCTTTGGAACACAATCTGAAGATATTTTTGTATGACTTACATCTAAATCAGAAATATGGCAAGAGCAACATTTTTGTCTCCGTCTGACATTTCATCATCTAGTTGCAAATGGGGAAAAGAGAACAAAAATATGAAATATGCTTAGCAAACAAGGATAACCAACAGTTTAAATCTTCAGCAAAATTATTTTTATAGTATCAATTTCACTTCTTGGTTAAGTGCTATGAATGCAATTGCCATTGCAGGAATTCCACTGTGGTTAGCTTGCATGGGAGTCACTGCTTGTAATTTGGATGTAGAATCTGGGTTATCTGTTGAAACTTGCCTTTAAAAGAAAAAGCTTTTGAGAAAAATTCCTTTTCCATCCATTGTGGCTCTCAATGCCTCCATGATGGCATGCAAAGACTCTGTAATGAAACCTCAAGCATTTCTCATTGTGTAAACTGCAGTCTGGACTTGACAATCATTTTATGTTGTCCCTGCTCATAGCAGCCATAATTAGAGGGATGTGGCTGAAACATTGTAGACTGGGGTAATTTTTGATTGAAAAGCAGCCTATAAGGTCTCTAGGGAATCACTAGTGAGATGCAGTGGGCAGTTATCATGCCTTAATGGTGAGCAGATGGGTACAGCTGCTTAACAGTAGATTTTTTTCTCAAGCCCTCTTGGGCTAAGCTTTCTGTCCTGTGTTTCCTAAGTAATGCAGTTAGAAGTATACATCTCAATCATTCAGCCATAGAGGCATACTGGCAGAAGTATGTGAACAGGGGAGAAATTATGGTACAAGCAGAAAATTAGATGCAAGCAGACAGACGTATTTTCTGTGTAAATGAGATCTGAAAAAAGACAGGGAAACCATACTTCCTGAAAACTGTATAAATAAGCCAAATACAATGGTTTCATTGTGGCAATAATCTCCCTTTAAATGTTGTGATTATTTGTTTTATTATTAAACAATAATATAGTGGGGTAGTTTCCTAGACAAGTTGGTTTTCACACCACAAGAATAATTCTAATTAATGCAAATTTGAGTTGCATTTACACATCAAAAGGTAAGTGTGCTCTTAAATGGTCATTGAGATTTATTTTTCCCAGGTACCTCTTTTGCATCAGTAAGCAGCGCTACATTTTCTGGAAGCATCTATCATTTCCTTACTTGGATGACGTAATAGTACTTCCAGACATTGAAAACACAGCTATGCTTTCATTCTTTAGAATATGGTCATGATGCAAGAAGACCTCTGATGCCTTTCATTAAGTATGATGTACTGAAGATAACCTTACTAACAAAAAATTCTAACAGTGGCCACTGCCGTCACTGCTGACACGGAGGCATGTATGTATTATCTATTTAAATGTAAAGTTTTGTGACATAATCACTCTGTATTTGCAGCAAAAGTAGCTGCTCCTCCAAGAAATTCCTGTGTCAGTAACATCTTATTTTACTGCAGGTAGAGGTACAGATTTTCAGCCATTACGGGAAAGATTGTTTGGATAGATCTAGGGATATTTCTTTAAAATCTTGCTGAACTACACACATTAATTACAGTTAATGAGGTCTTCACAAAAGATTTAGTTTATTTAAAAACCCATCATGTAAATCAAGTAACAAATCCTCCAAATGTTCACTGAAGTACCGACTGGGGTCCTAATTTCTGCAGGCTCAGTTCCACCCTGCGTATCACACCGCGCAAGTATGGAGGCCTTGCCTGAAAAGCCCTGGATGTGATGGAGTGGAACATATTGCAAATATCCTGCAGGTAATCTGAGGTGCAAAGCCTGAGGTGTTGCAACCTAAGGTTTATAGTTTAAGAAATTCTGCTCAGTCTATGTCCAGTAAACCACTGATCCCCAAAGACTCAGTTCTCAGCCCTTCAATTTTCCTTACAATGACAATATATCCAGCCTGATTGTTATGTTGTCATTTATTCATGGGTTTTGACCATATCTCTGTTTAATTAGTGATGTGTCATTAGGAAGTGCCTGAGGATATTGAGGTGGAGGATTATTTTAGAGATTAAAGGAAACCGAAGAGTGTTTTTCCCATCTGTATTGTATAGCATGCAGGAGCCCTGGAGTGTGTGTGTTGGCAGTAGAAGTTCGAATACATAAGATGAGGGAAGTCTGTCCTCTTCCATTGCTTTGCAGCAGCTAGGTACTGCAAAAGAAATAGACTCTACCCAGCTGGGAATGCTTGTGTGGTGGGGTCTGTGGTGAATATGGTGTTGGCAAAACCACCACCGCTTCCTTTCCCTGCAGGTTCCAGCACAGACAGGGACAAGAGAAGTACACAGAAATGACGCTTCGTGGCATATTATTCTTGGGGAATATCCCTGGTCAATACAAGTTATAGCCATTTCTCTGATACATTTTCCAAGTTGGGGAAAAATTTAACATACCAGTGAACTTGATAGTAGATATGTCTATCACTAAGATCTGGTGGTACCAGATCTGCTTTACTATTAGCTCTAGTAAAATGAGCAGTCCAGTATCTTTCTGCATTTAGCAAGCAGTGAGGAGACTGAGCTGAAAAGATCAGCCAGATTCTCACAGGCACAGAGAGGCAGAGCCCAACCCTGTCTTAGTGCATGTGTACACAATGAGACAGTGTTTGCACAGGAAGATGGTCTGCTGTAAGAAATTGTTTCAATACCTGAGTGCTAGATGTGGCATTCAACATCTAGGTCAGCCTTCTGCGTGAATCCTGTGTTTCCTTTCTGAATTCAGTACAGCACTTCAATATATTTGTTGTCTTTCTTTTGATTCTCTTTTTTTTAAGTTTTTTTTATTATTATTTTTGGTTTAAATGTGAAGGTGAGACCTGCGCTGAAGCTAAGTCTTTTTGCCAAATGTTACGTTGCACTGAATTTTTACAGCTGAACTATGAGGCATGAAAATGGAGATTTATGGAAGAAGCCTGACAGACTGTTAATGAAAGCAGAGCTGGAAAGTAGTTACAGATTAGAAATACATCCCTATCGATATGTATTTCTGTAAAGCACCAGAACAGCTTTGCACTGCATGTTCCCTCCCACCTGCAGGAAGAGCCAAGGCTCGTCAATGTGAAAAAAGAATTCTCACTATTTTAAAAAGTGTTCAGACATGTCCTGCACCTTCTGTTAGGAAATTGTACAGTCAAGTACTTACTAATACAGAATGAGTAACCTTCCATTGAGCTAACAGTGACACAAGCTTTGTGTCAAAGATTTCACTGTGTAAGCATGACCTATCATTGCCATGAATTCCTGCTGTGAACTTTTCCCTATCACTGACTTTACTTAATGATTTCTGACTGTATTTGAATAAGGCAGTTTCCCTTTCTGATATGAATGTTCCTTTTCAGAGTGCAATTATTCCATGCACTGACTGAGTGTGTACCAAGTGGATAATGCTTAAATAAAGAACCAAGAGAGTTACAGAAGAGGTCCTGTTGTCCTGTGACTGTCCTCTCTTAGCAAATGCACTCATATTCCAAAATGTTCTTTGGGTTAGAGAGCTGTAGTGGCTAATATGGTGTCAGATGTTCATTGAAGCATTGCAGTTTCCAAGTTTTGCTGTCTCATTTCTTCTTCCTAGTTGCAGCTTTGGATTTGTCCTGGTTTAAACTGAATCTAACATATTCTTCAAGCCTGCAGGTGTGTTATTGTGAGAAGAACTGACCCTTTTGCAGATTCAGGTACTACAATTCTTCACAAACTTTCTATTCCTAGCAGACGTACTTTTTGTCTATCCAGCCACTATCATCTCTGTATGAACCTACTGCTTTGTAGTGATAGAGGCATTCATTAAAAAAGAGGCTGAGGCTGCCACATTTCAGCACTGCAATATTTATCTTTTCATGCCTGATGCTATGGGGGAATGCAAACCCTTACCTGCAGTCTCAAAGCAGTGCACGTGGAGGGATAAACTCCTTCAGATGAGATTCTGCTCAAGCGAGAGATGTAACTTTGGAGTACTCCCATGTGAACCGTGACCATAAAAGTGTGTCTTAAATCCCATGCATCACCAAGGCTTTTTCACCTTTGTCAGTGATCTCTGGCATCCATCCACCCATGAAGTCAGAATCTGACAACCTGGAGCAAGGTACTTAGCCTGCTCCTCCAACCTATTGCTTCAGGAATGCAGTATCATGTTCCAATCTGTACATAAGGCAGGGAGGGAAAATCATGGGTCCCAAACGTGTTCTAGGGACAGTCCTCGTTTCATGTTGGACAGTCACTGGCTAAAATGCAGAAATGCTTTTTACCACCCAAGGAAGGCACAGTTCACATCTGCTGGGGAACAGAGAAAGTGTCTTCCTACATAAGAGAGTTGGCTTACTTTCTTGCCTAATGAATCTTTAATCTCTGTGCAGTAGCAGGGAGTCAGCTAGAGTGGGAACTAGCCTTTCCTCCCAGAGTAGCTTGCAGTTTGTTGTAGTGAGACATTCATTTTTTAAATGAATTGCATATACTTAGCAGTGAGCAGTTTAACTGCTTCTTCTGTTAATACTTCAGCAATTAATTTCTCCTCCCCACCAAAAACTTCTGTCCTCCTAATGTTGATAGTGCAGTGTGAACTCAGTATGGACTCAAACACCATTCATGTGACAATTCTGCAATTATGGATTCACATTTTCAGTATCATTTTTTAAAACTTTTTTTTATGTAACAGTACCTCTGGAGCGATCCCATATCAGATGGCATGTTATTAAAAAATCTGGGATCAATAAAAAATAAAAGAATTAGAAAGAAACCACTGGTCTGTTTTTGTTGTCCATTTCCCCATTTACTTCCATAAAATCTTAACATTTTATAGCTCTTCTAGAGCTGCCCTGTGATTGCCAGTCTGAGTGACTGCAGTGTCAAGGAAATAAATGCTGTTGTGTAGAACATACAGGAAGATTTCTGAGGGAATTGAAGGACCTTGGACACAGGTCAGGGGGACATCATATTTCAAGCTTTCTGAGAAAATATGAACTTGACACTTTTAAGATGTCATAATTGTTTCCTCTTTTCATTTGAAATAATTTTTGAGGGACGGAACAATTGTTTGTCATCATTGTTGGAAACTCCAGTTCTCCGTGTGATTTGCTGTTTGGATCTGCTGACAAATTTAGGTGCCTTTTGCTGGTAAAATAATTAGGTTGGTTAACAATCTCACTCAGTACTGTTGTATTCTAACCAATTATAAAATGTCATGCTATCATTTAAAAATCATATCACTGTATCAAAGAGATTGCTTTAATAAATGGTTTTATCTTGCACCCCAAACTTTGTTTTCCACCAAAGTAAAATTGGAGGGAATATTTTTTGAGGAAAAAGGCAGATATTGCATGAGTATCAGCTCAGCATTCAGATTTTTAAGATGCCTCTGAGTGTTATGAATAGGAGTCTATGTATGCTTGTGGTTAAAATGAGTAATTACTTAGGAATAAACTGTTGCTGAAGAGCTGTTGGAAGAGTGCTGACATGCCCTGAACTTGGACAGACTCTTCACTTCCAAGGGCCTTTGAAACGGGTGGGTGCCTGAGAGTTCTGCGAAACCAAGTGTTCAGTGAGCTGCAATGGCACCGGGAGCCACTGTGGCCTTGTCATAAACCCAGGGAAATTATTAGGCCCTTAACTTCACCCCTAAGGGTGAATTTTACCGGAATAGGTTATAGCTATCAGAATATGACACATTTCTTTTCTGTGTCTCTCCTCCATTTCCTTTAAAGTGAATCTCTGGCTCCATCAGCATATATACTGTTTTGCAAAGACTTCATGCACTCCACCTTTGTGCAATTGTTTGCCTTTTCTTTTTTGTTTGTTTGTGGGTTTCTTATGCTATGCACACTGCTAATACTGGTATGGGAGTTTTATTGAGAATTTCAAACCAGACTGAGTTAATTCTGTTGTGGAAAAAATCCCAAAGAACACAAATCCTTCATGACAAAAATTCAGCATGTCCGAAATTCTAAAAGTGGCGGTTTCACTGTCTTGCTGCTGTGTTTGAAATGGTAAAGTGTCTTCTGAAAACTTTTCCTTTCATAAACCTGTAAATATGAGAGTCTAAACTTAGTGCTCAACACACTTTGCAGACAGCATAAATGACACTGGGTGCACAAATGTAGCACCACATCATGCTCAGACACAGGTACATCTCACAGCTCCGGTCCTGTCCTGTCCGAGCACACTGACTTCATGGAAATGACTGGAAGTCCTGCTGTTGGTACCACACACTTTCTCTGATATCATGGAGGTCAAAAGTGTGGTGGCAGGACACACCAATCTTATGGCACGTACAAGTAATCCCATGGCTAAAGCTTGGAGTAACAGACTTTCTGCTGCTTAAGAACATGTTTTGAAGAACAAGTTTGTTAACAAAATGGTAATACTTTAACCAAGAAGGCTGTTAACTATGCATCCTTCCTGTACAGCAACAGCTTTTGGGAATTGTTCTGTACAGAGAAGGGTGCTGTATGAGACTCTGGTAGAAGCCAGCTGGATCGAGGTGATGTGCTGTGAAGGTGCCCAGGCTGAGCAGGGCTCAGGGACTTGGCGTGTACCTGGCCTCTGCCAGAGGCTCGTCTCTGACTGCTGAGTGACCCTGCGATACAACTCTCCTTGTCAAGGATGCTGACGAAGGAGGAGGGAGGAAAGAGTAGGGGGAAAGACAATGAGTAACCATATCCATTCAGAGAGCCATGTGCAGCCATGCCCTGCATGGAGACCCAACCTAGGCTGAGGCCCTCTGTTAAATTCATCTCTGCCAAGGCCAGCTCACTGCTAATGAAGTAACTTGCAGGGTGCAGGCTTTAGGGACTGTTTGGGGTTATTTGATGGTCTGTGTGAAAGGTAACTGATCCATTTACCTAGTGAACTTGGTCAGAGGTGTGAGGAAGGCTTCTCTTTCGTGGAGATTTCTCTCCCAGTTGGCTTTGTTAGCTTGCTTTCTGTCCCAGCTGTGCTGTGGGAAAGCATGTGTTCAAACTGTTAGCCTGTCGCTCTTCTGCCCATCCATTCATTCCTGAAGTCCATCTGTCTTAATCATGTGGGAGGCAGGAAGCACAGCCAGGACTGTTTTGCTGGCTGATGTTCAGTTCCCTACTGTGTTTCATCAACGAATGAAGCAAAATGATGGATTACTGATGTGTTGCACTGATACCTTGCCAGCAGATCAATTGCTCTCATGCCGTGTTGCCATTTGGTAGAGACTTAATTGCAAACTTTAACAAAGACTGGGCTGGGGAATGCAGCATCTGAAGTTACACAACAAGTGAGGACAGGTTCTGGTTTAGCAGATGATTTAGAATGATTAACACTGAATAGATGCAGGTCTCCATTTAACAATCTGAGAGCCAAACCTTCACCCCAGACCTGATTCTTACATTTGTATTTGAACACTTTAATTGTTGGGAAACTTTGGCTTTCAAAACCACATGGCTGGGACTGTTTCTCTCATTTCATCAGCTGTAATTTGGAAAATTCATGGAGGTTAGCCTGACAGTAATCACAGTCATGATTTTCTGCTCATGTTGGGATGAAATACAGATCACAAATATTTATGAGGTTTAAAGTTTCACATTTTCCTATAAAATGCTAAGTAACTTGTTTGTTGGGTAAGATCTCATGTGCATGCAAAAATAGCTTTTTCTGGCAGGTGTTACACCCTAACCATGAGTTATCAATAGAACTTCTTCCCCTGTAAGTGCTGAATGAGCTTTCTTTTCTTATTCTGCAAGGAGTGTTTTGTATAATTGTACAATCAAACCTGAAGTCCCATAGCTATTAAATTGCTTTTTGTTACATCGGTCTTTCTGAGAAAAAAAACGTTTTCTAGTTACATAATTCGAACCATCAAAATGAGCATTCAGCATAACAGATAAATGATTTGTTACTTTCAATGACAGCCTGGCCTCCTCAAGATACATCCTCAAAGATGACCCAGAAAAGGGCTTAAATGTTTAATGATTGTTTCTGTCCTTTTTCGATCAATCAATCACTGAGGCACATCTTACATTCAATAGTACATGAAAGACAAATGGACTGAAAAGTAATGCATCTGTACCAAAGAAAAGGATGCAATCTCACAGGTATCAGGTTGTCAGCAGCAATTCAGGGTCATTTTTGTGCTTACACACACTGTCAGCTGAGTTATTTATTTATGTATTTATTTACAGATTTGCAGGATTTCTGACATCCACATGCATCCATATTGTTTCCCCATTTTTTCAGGCTATGGGCCTAGGAGTTCAGGGGAGGAAAAAACATAATTTTCAACCATGCTGAAGAAACTGTAACTTCATATGTCCCATATGAAAGAAAGTGTCCCTCACAGACAGAAATTTGGAAAGGGAGAGGTTAGTTGCTTTCAGTGTTTGGCAAGGCATATATACCCAAACCACTTTCTAACTTGTTCCCAAGACATCAAACAGTACTGAATACCTAGCTCCCCTTGTGTCTCTGTTCAGTAAGTGATATCTTCCTTTGTGAGGAGATGGTGTCTTTTCTAGTCTTCACATGATTCTTCTGACTCTCCTCTGTACTTTTTCCAACATTTCAAAGTCTTATAAAACACAGCCAACAGCACTGATGTGCTCTATAACGTTTTACAAATGGTCTATGGTAAGGTAAAATTTTGTAGCTCCTATTTTAATCTAGCTCCTACTTAGGAGCTCCTGCTTTCTCTCTTAGCTCCTGCTTTCTCACTTTTTTTGTTAAAGGGTAGTAATAGCTAATTTGCCAATGTCTTTGGCCTTCAAACTGACATTTTATTGCTTTTTTGCCAGGATTCCTACATTCTTTTCATGAGTATCTTTCCAATATGCAGTCACTCATTCTATGTATGTGGTCTACATCCTTTGTTCTTAAGAACTGTAAGGGATTTTACTTTCAGCTATATATAATATATTTTAATGAATCAGCTTAATTAGCATTCAAGATTACACTGAGGGACTGTCTCAAATAAAGGGATGGTTGAAGAGGCTCTAAAATAAATCAATATAATGAACACTAATTGCTTAAGGCAGATGGTATTCTCTCTAGAGTTCTAAAAGAACTCAGATATAAAATTGCTGAACTGCTAACTGTGATATTTAAATAAGCCTTACAACAAACGGTCTGGTACCAGAGGGTTGGAAGATGGCTAACACGTCACCAATGTTAAAATAATTTCAGGGGTAATCCGAGAAGCTACAGACTATATTGATGAAACTGATAAAAATAATACTAAAGAATGAAATTAATTAATACATTTACAACTGTGATATGATGGCAATAACACTTCTTTTGTACAGAAAATCATATCTCATAATTCTATCAGAACTCTTTGAAGAAATCATTGATGATATGGCTTGGTTGGCAAAAAATAAAAGATTTATTTGGATTTTTCAAAACACTTTTGGCATAGTTCCTCTCCAAAAGCTTTTAAGGAAACCATAGTTATTACGGAATGAAATGATCTTGTGGGCCTCTGATATATTAAAGTCAGATTAAAAGATAGAAATAAACTGTGAGTTTTCAGAGTGGAAGGTGCTTCTCAGTGTAGTCCATAAAAAGCTATGACGAATTCTGTGCTATTAAAAATAGTCAAGAATAATTTGGGAACAGCACGAACATGATAATGTGTGGTGACCCAGAGGGTTGCAGGAAAGTTCCTTAATCAGTGACTGCACTATAAAATGGTAAATGAAACTGAAAGCTGATGACTGGAATGTAATGTGTTGAGGGAAACAGTATTGAGAAGTTATATATAACAAAAAACCTTTGCATTAACTAATATAACTTAGAAAAAAATATTTTCAGGCCATTGTGGACAGTTCACTGAGAACTTCAGCTCAGTGTTCAATAGCAAGCAAAAGCAAACAAAAAAAGCTACATAGGACATCTGTGTTCAGAAAACAAATAATCAACAGAACAGAAAAAAGCCCTGCAGAAATCCATGGTACACACACTCCTTGAAAACTCCAAATAGTTCCAGTTTCCCTCCACTTCCTTGAAAATTGTAGGGGAGAACAAAAAGAATACAGAGAACACCATGAGAGATAAGTAAAGAATGACATACACATGTCACCCAGCAGTATTCAACATGGGAACAAAACATTAAAGGAATATGTATATATGTATATATATATATGTGTATACATGTTTATAAAATCGTGATTGCCAAGGAGAAGGCAAAGAGCAAATTGTCAGATGGCACTTCCAAAACAAGAAAAGAGGATACTTGTCCAGGTAACATGTAGTTAATTTGTGGAGTTTGGTGCTGCAAGATGCTGACAATGTTGAAAGGATATATGCTTCTGGAAGCCAATTAGAGAAAACATAGAAAAAATTCCATCAGGAGCTATTGATCATGAGGACAAACACCTCTAAATCGGCAGTTCCTTAAACTGGAATTGGGGAGTGCATTGTGTGAACTTTCATAGTACATTTACTATGTTCTTACTGTCCTTACCTTACACTCTGGGTCACTGTATGAAACAATATGTGAGGCTAGACAGACTTTTGTCTTACTCAAGGCGGTTGTTATTATGTTAAATTTTTAATTAAAGTTGTCTGTACAATTCTGTATATTGAATGCTCTGTTCAAGTGCGTATCATTAGCATAGTGCTTTCTGGGTGTTGCAGTTACACGTAGAGATCCCTCCCCAAGAAGTGTCTCTCTGGTGTTAGGAGGCATATGTGCACGTAATAATGCCGTGTGCCCCAAGGAGTTCAGTTGTCCTTGTCCTTCAGACAGCACTGGACGAGCTGCTGCTCCGGTGCTGCGCTCCAGTGCGAGCCAATGAACAGCCAGTGCACCTGGGTGAGCAGGGAGAGCTGGCCCTCCTCTTACAGCCTGCTTTAGCTGCTCCCTGCCTAGGGCAGCGGCATGGCTTAGGCTGTCATCAGTGGGCCAGCATAAGAGGGGAAAAAAGCCAGGATAATGATGTACCTGTCAGAGAAAATCGTGGTTGGTAATGCCCCTCAAATACTAGTTTGACCAACTAATTTTTATACATAAAATGCACACACACACACATATATATATATATACATTTAAAATACTGGTTTCATCAGCAGTAGGATCCCAGCTGAGAAGTTAACACTGAAAAGACACAGTTCTTGATCTACCCTTTCAATTTAGTTGAAAGGAGTTGGATATATTTTAAGCTCTTACAGACACATAATTTATTTAGAAAAGTACTGCGTTGCATTTGTAGCTGTTCCATACATTTTGATAGAGTTGGAAATGATCCCTGAGAAATTGGTCGGAACTCTCTTAGAGTGCCTAGGGAATTTAATTATCTTTATTTCCATTTGTAAATTCTACTGCAGCTGTTTTCCAGACAGAAAATTAGCCATTGTCAGCTATGTACATGAACACTTTATTTTGTATATTCCATCTCCTCCAACTCCAAAAGGGCCTCAAGAAACTGTCTGAGCTTTTCTTTTGCATTCACCTACATTATGATGTTGCTTTCTAGACTGGGGATGGCTGAAACTGCAAAGAAAAGTTTGATAGTGCTTGGTGTTATACTTGGTATTATACCATCTTAGTTAAAAAAAAAAAAAAAAAAAAAAAAAAAAAAGATGTAGACAGGTCTAGTGCTTAATTACAGCAATAAACCAGACCAGGGTGTGCAAGCCTTAGGCATCTGTGTATGCTTTGGGTGTTTTATGAGATGAAGGATTAATCTGGCCAAATTCTCTTTGTAATTCAGATTCTATGGAACAAGCCTAACATTTTTCAATTAGTACTGAAACAGGAAGACAGATCCCTCCACTTACAAGGAGTTTCTTAGCATGGAATTTCTGCGTGTGTATTTGAAGTGATCCCAAATGGGAGCCAGATGAACTACTTCTAACATATTGGGTGTATTAGAAGCAAAGAAATTAAAAATCTCTTTAGCAAACTTGCAGAACTGGTTTTATGTGGGAATCTATAAATACCTTCATATGCTAGCTCAGTGTGCTTCATAGTTAGGACTGCGGTGACTGAAGCTAGGGTGAGGTAATTTTAAAAATGCATCTTCACACATGAAGAATCTCTAAGCAGACCTCACACTGATCTCTGAAAACATTCACAGCCTGATCAGGTGTCAGTTATTCTATGGTGTACCTCTGCTTGTCAAGCTTGAAGATTGAAACTGGGATACTAAACAGATGGGTCGTTACTGTCATTTTTCATTTGGGAGGGTTCTGGCATTAGTCTCCACATATTTTCTGCCAAATCCTTTATCTACACCCTGAATTTCGTGAGTCTAATTCCAGACGCAAATTGTACGCTCTGTGATTGCATTTCTATTAGATCCTATGACTCCTCTTGAAAGGAACAGTGACCCCATTGTACAGGAGTTAATAAGGAGTGACCAAATAAAAAAAACAAAACCAAAATTATACGTGAGGCCATAACCTCTATGTGAGATAAGGATACACCCACATTGCGATGCACATGTCAAGATCACACGCTGTGTTTAAATAACTCCCACAAGGAGACTGTCTTCTGTTTTCTCTTTGAGCTCTGGTAATGGGAACACTTCCAGGATTTTGGGTTATGACATGGGGACAGAAAAACGTGCTGGCCTCCAGAAAGGAAGACAGGTGGAGGAACTGGCTTTAACTGAGGGAGTAGGGACAGAAGGATATTTGGTTAGAAGTTTAATTACCAGGTCTGTGTCTGGTATCCCAAGACACATAATCACCTGTCCCTGCTCAGAAGGATTTTCCCATGGAACATAAATATATGCAGGGCTAGAGGCAGGTTTATGCAGGTTGAAGCCATAGGATCTTGTTTTCTGACTTTATTCCTTTGAGCACAATAAGATTTGCACTGTTATTATAGCTTCAAGATAGCATTCCAGCCCTTGGAGGCTTATTCTATTTCAAGATATTTAATTGGGGGGTTGGGGGTGTTAAGCTTCTCATACCATTTATTGTTTCTTTTGAAGCTTTTATGAAACCCTGGTCTGCGGTGAAGAACAGCGAACAAGTGACATTTTCAGTAGGAGGTAAACTGCAGAAACATTTGAAGCAGGAAGCTGTATACATGTCATACAGTTCTGACTTATATTCCCTGACTTAAATATTTGTTCCCCTTCAAACTATACTGAGATATTTTTTTTTTTTTTGTAACAGTTATTGAGTAGATTTTCAAATAGGAAGCTCATGAATTCACCAAGGATGCAGATGTGTTGCATAAGTGCTTCTGAATAGAAAGTTATGTGTTTTATATGTTAAGAACTACCTTGTTATAATGTGCAGTATAGCGTCTTGCAAAACATAAAGGGTCATTAAAACATGTTCATGAGAATTACACCATAATTTCACCCTCTGCTGATTTACAGCCTTCAGAATAAAAGTTAATGTGATTCCCACCCTGAATACTTTTCAAAAGCAAAGAATATGGGCAGCAAACATTGACTTTTTTCTTCCGAATTATTATTCCATTTAATGCATTCCTTGGAGATATTCCCATCAGCTAATTTAACTGCACATGCACTACAGTCCTACTTGGGTAAGAAAGTGATGAAACCAAAATGAATACCAGAATACAATTTTGAACTCTGCATAATTCAGTCACATCACCATCATCTTTTCAAAAACCATTTTCCAAGGTATTTTTCCTCATTGAGGACTATGTTTCTTTTCCCAGAACACTTGTCTTTCTCTAGGTTCCTTGACCAGTAATGAAAAAGTATTATTGTATAGAAAGTGTTTTTTTCTTCAGGTTTCTCAGATTTAAAGCACATTTAAATAGTCTCTTTGCTGAAATCCTGAAGCAGAATGACAGCTCTGGGCAAAAACCAGCCCAGGGCAATTATAATCAAACAATTTCAGAAAGCAATGAGTAATTTGAGATAATTCTTTTAATGGAAAAGCTGGCACAATCTTTGGCTTGGTCTGTGTTTAAATCTGATATCCTAACTGACACAGCAAAAACTCTCGTACAGGCATAGATACTGTCATTAAAGAAAATTGTCCTTTTGCCATCAAAGCTGTCATTCAAGAAATGAGAAAAATTTATGCCAAGGAGTGGACTGTCCTGCCAGTAGACTTATGTAGACCAGGAGAAACCACCAGCATAATTGCATGGTGGGGCAAATTTGCATAAAAAAACTGGAAGAGAGGATGATACAAGAAGCACATGTTTATGATACCTCATACCTAAAACTGCTTCACATTTGTACTTTGTTTTCCTGTATATGTGAAGTTTAGTCAGTGAACAGAAGGGGGACACTACAAAAGTGGGTAGTTCCTGAAGCTACTTATTTGAATGACATATTCTTTAAAGTTTATCTTTTTCCATTACTAGAAGGTATTGAGATCGGAGGCCACAGCCTGTCATGTAGACAGCATGTTAAAACAGAAGGTACTGTGACTTCCTTCAGGTTTCAAGAAAATTTACTGGCAGAATAAGTAATAAAATGTGTCTCCTTTGACTTTAGGTCAGTAAGCTAATGCACTGAACCACAGTGATTCTTAGACAAAAAAATATTTTAAAATAGAGATCTAAACACATGCATTTTCCTTTAACTGTGATCTCTTTTCAGTTCTGCCTTAAAAAAAACAACCAAAGCAAATAAAACCTGAGCAAATAAGCATAACAAGAAATCTCATGGAAATCTTGCTCCAGCTTTTATTGTAATAATTAAAACCATTGCCTTTGATTTTGGTGGGGAATAGCATTTGCTCCTTTCTGACATAATCCGTAGAGTGATATAGTAGACTTGCCAAAATGATGTAACTTGGTTCATGTCTTAAAAGCTTCTGGTTAAGCCACAAAACAGCCTGGTAATATCTTGCTGTAACTGTTTTAGGCTAAGCTATTAAGCATAACTTCCTTTTATCATGACATAATTTGTGATAACTGCTATCAAAACAACAGCTCTTTAGAACTGGTTGGATGGGTCCTATTTTAACCCTCTCAAAACAAGGACATTTAGGAATAAGAGCACATTTGAACAGAAAACACATATTGGACATTGAGTCCTTTCCTTCTTTACCAGTTAAGAAATAGGTCTCTGTTTTGACATTAATTAAGGTTCTAGAATATATCCTTTATCGGAAAATTGCTCCAAATTTTGTAGTAAGAAAATGGCTTCTGCTTTCCAGCAGGAATAAAGAATAAAAAACATTTATCAGCAAGATAAAAGTAGTTCTCTGGAGCTTTTATGGAATTTGGAGCATAGATAGAATTACTATTATAAAGGAAATTAACTGATACTTGTGTGATGTTTGACAGCTTTAGAGTTTTCTTTCAAGATTCTGTATAATGATATGGCCTAAAGGTTGGAAGTCTGACTCCCATTGGGGTAGACATCCTATACAGTACAAGAACTTTGTGTATCAGAAACTTAACGTCTGTGTGAAGAGTTTACAGTAATATCAGTAACAGCTTTGCAAAAAAGATTAAATAGCAAGTTCTGCTGCACTAAGCTATATTTAATATTTTATTTCTATTCCAAGTTGATATTAAGGCAGATATACTCCAGAGTTACTAAGTATACTACTAAGTGAGCAGAATTTGACCAGCTGACTTGTTTTCTGTAATGAATTCTCACAGCTACCAAAATTTTCAGCTGCCTTTGTTAGCCAGTGAGCATGGAGGAATTACCAAGCTCAGGAGCACTAGCAAAACTAGAGAGTGCAGACGGCTCTACTTTATTTCAGTTTCCTGAATAAGTGCACAGTTATGTATTTTCAAATGTTTGATCTTATACCTCAACAAATATAATTTCTACATATGTTCATAGCCTTAGTCATCACATTTGAAAACTTACCTATTGGAGATGCTAGCACTTGTGCCAGCAGAGATGGGCATATATAGTGGGGCTATTTGCCAGGAATACACAGGTCTGCAACCAGCTGTTAAAGTAAAAAATCAGGCACAGGCATGGGACAGAGTCTCCTCTGTGGAGAGCCCACCACCGCTCAAGATGTGAGAAATGGTACCAAGAAGACTGACAGATTTTATGCTTTGTAAGTATAGGTGACAATCAATATATGTTTGTGCAGGTTTTCTCAGATTGCAATTAGAAAACCAACTAGATGTTTACCACACAGAACATTTCCATTCTCTCTTAGAAATGTCAGCAATAGAAGAACTAATTATAGGTGTTTGGTTAGTCACAGACATAATGTCATTTTTGAAAGAAGCTCACTTAAAATCTGATAATGGATTTCTTCATGCTTCATAAAAGGCATTTATGACTGCCATAAACTAAAAGCTTGTCACAGGGTATATTCTCCATGTTGTAAAAGATTCTAAGTGCAGTGAACACACCGGCATACAGTAACTTTCATCTTTGGTGGGGTAGAGACTAGCTATTGGACTGGACCGGAACCGGTTGTCCAGCCTGTGGCCAGATGCCACAGTGACCGTGTTGTCTAAGTACCCAAAGTGAGAGTTCTCTAGCCTCAAAGCTGCAGGGCAAAGCATGGCTCATGTCCACAGGCCTAAAATCTTTTCTGTTTCAAAATAATGTGACTGCATTCAAACTGCCTTTTGAGAATGGTCCTTGGTCCTCCTCTCTTTGGGAGACTGCTGTTTGACATGAGCCGAAATTGTGCCGGCAGCTGTGCTCCTCAAATAATGATACGGGTATGCCTGAGCGCGTACTTCCACTGCAGTCCTGTTTCATCAACAACAAGAAAGTCAGAAAGAGAAAGACTGTGGAAAACAGTGAGTTGCGATTCTTTTGTTGAAAAGCAGACATATATGAGAGAGAAATGTAAATCTGTGTTAGTCTTTGGGACACTACAGTCAACGAAAAGAAACAGGCATTTCTAAAGCATGATTCAGCTCTTCTTAAAGTACGTGTGTAAAATAGGTCAGATGGATTGTGCCCTTAAAATGCCAAAAGGCATCACACTCCATTGACTGTAAAGAGATTCTGCTGGCTTGGATATGGGTATCTACATTGTTGACACCAAAAATTATGGAAGATGACTGCACTGCCCATGTCTGCAGATTCAGCACAAAAAGCAGCATGCTTAGGACAAGCTCAGAGGTATGAAATGTTCAAGGGCACTGTTAGAATGTGTTTCTTCTAATAAACATGAAGCAACACCAGAATTTGGTGCTTTAATGTACATAGTTATATTAGTAAAGTCCATAGGGTGACTACAGTTTTCCTTGTATAAAAATGCTGTATTTCAATATAAGATTATTGTTTCCCTTCTTGGTCTAGAATAAAAGACATGAGCTCTTTATACTGAGATAATTGCATATAACGTGAGCTGGGCATATTGCTTCAGCTACACTTACCTAGCTGAAGAATTACAGTTCTTTAAAGCAGAGAAGGGAACAATGGTTTCCTCACACACAACTTTTCAGTATGTTAACTTCATTTAAACACATGGTCAAAAACCATTTACAAATTAATAAACTTCAGAAGCACTTAAAAACATCACACCAGTATGAAATAACAAAGATGACAGCACAACATTCTGTTTATAAAGGACTGTCATAATAATGGATGGATGAGATTCAAGTCATCTTCAGAAATCTACAGTGTAGTTTTCTTTGAGCTCTCTGAGCTCTTCTAGCAAATGAGGAAAAATAAATGCATGCAGCGAGTGATTCATCTCATTCTAAAAGAGATGTCTAAAATAAGCAAGATTTATTGCATTTTGCAAGTGCCTGTTTCTTTCCTCCCACTGCACAGGGAGTCCAGATGAGTAGCTCTGATGTAGGTGGCTACAGTGTAGACATTTATAGTTGGGGAAATTAATCCTGTTCCACATTTCTCAAAGGGGTAGCCAAAAATGGGTGACCAAATAAGGGATAGGATGCTGCCAGAGCTGTTCCATGTAGTTCTTTAAAAGTAACATAAACCTTTCCCCCTTGGCTTAGCAAACAAGAAACTAAGTTTTGAAAAAAGGTCAGGCCAGGTTTGTCATACGTTAGTCCCTAGCGCTAAACAGAGGACAAGTCTCAGTGTGTTTTAAATTAAACAGAAGTATATTGGGGGTGGGGATGGGGGTGGGTGGTGCGGAGTGGAGGTGGATATGTGATTATGTGTCGGAGGGAATGGTTAACTAAAAAACTGGCTTTGCCACACTGATGTGTGAGAAATGAACTGTGGAGTGGCTTTTCTGCTTTGCTTTGTGGGCATATAAGAAAACTGTCTTCAGGAACCTAAAGTAAAGGTTATGTCTAGAGCTGCCAGAACTGCTCTTTGCTGCTAAAACTTCAGCTGTGGGTAGAGAGCATGTAGTGAGAATAGGTCTGGTGGCTCTCCTCTCTCTCTTCTTCACTATCCATGAGAAATTGTGTGTAGCTCAGAGCAGGTTCCAAACTATTGCAGCAGATATTAAGCAAGCCCTGAATACCACTTAAACCAAAAGTTGCTAAGAGGGAGGATGTTTACAAGAGGGCAGACTTGAAGACATTTTTAGAAAGATCTATTAATAATCATACTTTCTTCACTAGCAACATCAAGGAAGAGAAATAGCACCACACTTCAACACTTATGTTATCTTTCACTTCTGTATGCATTGGCACCCTTCTTAAATAATCACAATTTCCATCTAATTCCTACAGAACTTGATTTAGAAACCAAAATTCCAAAACATACACACAAGAATTAAACTGGTTAATATCTACATCTTCTAACACCCTTGAACTGATTACATGTCTCTGTGTAGAGATTTTCTATTTGGAATAATTCAAGGAGCTTGAAGAAGCACAGTGTTAATATGGAAACATCTGTGCTGGGAGTAAGGTGGTACTTCAAGGTACTGCTGCCTCTCCCCTGTTGTGTGAACCACAGAGCACATCAGGCAGTGCTGCAGCCCTGCGCAGCAGACCTCCTCCAACATAAATCCTCCAGTTCAGCAAAATATAACACACAAATAACGATTGCCTAGAACAATATTAAGCAGTGTTTGATCACTCTAATTTGTGTCAATAATATACACATCCACTAAATTCTTTCTTCCCCTTTCCCCTCTCCCCTCCCCTCTCCTTTCTTCCTTCCTTCCTTCCTTCCTTTCTTCCCTCCTGTCCATTCCTCTTTATCTCCCTTTCTCTTTTGGTACCTTGACTTATTTGCATCACCTTAAGCCTCCTGGAGCAGGTAAGCTAATAACTGACCAGGAGCTTGAGGCCTGTGCCATGTCTGACAAATACGGGTTTTTTTAGTAGGATTATCTCCTACCCTTGGTCTGGGTAATCTGACTGTGGAAAGCTTTAGGCTTACATGCCTTACATGTCCTAATTTTCTTTCATGGTATTGCTAACTTATCATTTTGAGTCATTGCCCTTCTAAAGGGGAAGAAATGGATATTTATTTATTAAGTTCTGTGCAGACAGCTCATTACCAGAATGATCTGAAAGCTGTTCCTGTGAGAGGCTTCTCTTCTTGGCTATATACTGCACTACATACAAAGCTCATGTAATAATACAGAAGAGTTATGTTCTGGGTAGCATACATGACTAAAAATTAATTTTATAATTTATACAGCTATTTTGCATCTCTTAAGCCTGCAGGAATTTCTTTCACATAGGGCTGTGTGTACTAAATCTTACGGATATCTGTAAAGGCTCAGAAGAATGATCCCCACCTTTTATATGCATTTGTTACCTTGTATAGGAATTCTAATGATTTTTAATATTTTCTTTTCAGGGAAAGCTGAATCAGCTGAGTGGTGAGCCTTGGATAAGTAGCTGCAGCTTTTGGTAGCTCAATTTCCTTGAAAAAAAACTAGACCTTTCAATGTTAGGGCAAAGAGAGTGAACTGTGCTTTCTACTCCTAGTTGTCTGGTGTGTTAGGGCTACAGAAGTGGACCACCCTGTCAGATCCAAGAAGGTGAAGGGCTGCAGGGACTATCAGGAAACCAGAAGCATAATCGTCGCTAGGTCACTCACACCAGCTGAAATGTGAAATCCAAAGGAATTTCTGTAGGGTGGCTTCACTGATCCTATTCAACCCCAAACTGTCCTCTAGTCCTGTAGTACTGCTAGGATCTGAAGGGAGCATTTTGTGTGGAAAGACCTGAGACTTTCTTATAAGCAAGAAAACACAGAGTCTCAGGCTGTAGTGGGTGTACCAGTGTATGTGTCCTCAGAGCCTGGTCACCCCAGCTTGTCTAGGAATTGATTTGCGAGGACACCACGAAGAATGAAGAAACTAATAAAACTGCTAAATAAACTAATAAACTGCTGTCAGATGCCAAAGTTCATTTCAACATAGAAGACTATATATTCTACTAAATTAGAGTTATTTTATTGCCTTAAAAAAAGCTGCCTGTTGCTGCTACATTTTACAGAAGGTAGATTGCCTTTCCTCAAGCATAGCCAGACAGGTTGATGGGATCTGAATCATGGCGCTGTCTTTTCCTTCTCCTGTTCTTCCCAGTCTCCTTTCTTACTCCAAAATATCCAGACTGGTTTTTGTGCTTAGCCCTCCAGGCAGTTGTGTAATGCACGAAGGATGCTCCAGATATACTCACGTAAGAAGTGGACGGAGTCAGCGGTCATGAAGACTGTCCTTTTTGCTGAGTCACTAACAAAACCAAAAAATGGGACTGTTGACATCATAATAAAAATTTAAATGAGCCACAGGACAGAATCACAGATGTTGGTTTTGGTGATAAAACATCTCAATTTATCCTTTCCACTAGATCTGCTTTCTCAAAACTTCATTGATAATTGAGGCCCCTGCATCACTCTAGTTCTTACCTGCCAAAAGAGCTTCCCTAAATATAGTAATAAAGTGATGGATTGTTATAAGCTTGAACCTTAGTTTCACAAGTCATTATCACTGGGAGAAAATGTTAGCTGGTTTTCTGGTCTAGTTAGATACTAAAATTGTTTTTATTTTAAATTGTTTTTATTCTTATTTTTACCCTTCTGTCTCATTTTTTTGTAGTGGATTAATTTTAAATTTTAGAAAACTGCAAAAACTATTCTGCAGTTTAAATCATAAGGATTCAGTCCAGTAGAGGAGAATTAAATTTTTGATTCTGGTAATGGCAAACATAAATTCCTGATTCAAGTGTTACAATGTCACAGCAAGAACATCAATAGGTTATGTTGCCCCAGAATATCATTCATATACCCCAGGAAAGGGTTTTAATGTAGAACAGGACTTCTTTCATGGAATTATGGACCAAACCTCTTGAGGAACACCAGCCTCACATTTGCTGTAAACTGCTTGTGATAAATTAGGGAGGGTGAGGTTTGTGTTGTTACCATGTGTGTCATAAATGGAGATACGTAATGATACAATGTTATTTCAATTGTAATTACAATAATTTACAATTATTCCTTTAGAAATGTTTATTTTTAATCTCTAAACTGTTCCTTATGTTCCATTTTCTCCTTGCAACACATGTAGGTGGAACTGGCCATTTGTATTATGAAAATTTCTTACATCTGGGCTGAAACTTCTGTTAATCTTTGTCCCTATGAGCACTTCCAGGATATCAGTTTCTTGCACTAACAATCATGTGTTGTCCAAATGTTCTTTGTCAGTTTATGTCCGTGAGATTTCTTGGAGATCCAGGTTTTCTCAACTTTCCACTGTGTGCAAATTTGCATATAATATTACTTGCCCCTGGCACGAAACTTAAAAAGGGTAGTAGTATTGAACTTTTGCAAAAGGTCTTTAACTCCCTTCTCTGCATCTGCTTATGAGAGACTTAAATGTGAAAAAGCAAAAGAATCAGTCGTCAAGAAAAAGCTGTTAAGACTTGGTTTCATTTTATGACAACTAATCAAGTTCACAGTATAGAATAACGACTTTTCTTTCCCACCCTCCTTTTTATGGCTAAATGATTCCTTGCAAAAGCCAAGGAAGCTGTGCAGATTGAGGTTATGTATAATCAGAACTAACAAGGGTCTTGGAAATTCTGAAAGTTCATGTCCTGTCAGTACATTACACTACTCATATTTTTAACAACAGCTCTCAAAACAGATGTAAGCCATGGCGAACTGAATCAAAACTTTTAACCATATATATTTACTTGATGTTCATGCTGTTCCTACACATAAGTCCTTGTAATAAAATTTTCTCTGCTTACGTAATGCTGAAGAATGCCTCTCTGCCTTGTTTTGGAAGAAAATACAGCTTCTGACATCTCCTGTATGAGGATAGGCTGAGAGAATTGGGGGTTTTATCCTAGAGAGGAGGCTCTGGGGAGACCTTATAGCAGACTTCCAGTACTTAACGAGGGCCTCCAGGAAAGGTAGGGAGTGAATTTTTATCAGGGAGTGTACCAATAGGATGAAGGGTAATGGTTTTAAATGGAAAGAAGGTAGATTTAGATTTGATTATGAGGAAGAAATTCTTTGAGGGTGGTGGAACTGTTTGCTCAGAGAAGCTGTGGGTGCCCCCTCCCTGGAAGTGGGCATGGCAGAGTGCTGGAAGTAGATAATCTTTAAGGTCCTTTCCAATCCAAACCACTCTATGATTCTACATGAAAACTTTTCAACCCCATCAGTACTTCAGAAAGCATTATTTCAGCTTTAGTCTAGTTTTCAGTGCAATGCCTTCAGTTTAGCATGACTAGGTAATATTAGTGTAATTCATTCCTCCTGTGTTGGATAACAGAGCTTGACTCCCTCCGACAACAACCACTCAAATCAATGAATGGGACCTGCTGTGGTCAGGTGATGGAGGTTTTTTATAGATCTAATAAAATGTGGGAACTAAAACTAAAAAGCCTTGAAGGAATAGGAACACTAATAGAAAAAAAGATGCACAACAGATAAGAAGGCTTTGGGAAGTGATGAAAATAAAACTAAATTCAGCAAGAATAAGGTTCCAGTACTATGAAGCATAATTATTTTCCCCATTCTGTTCTTTCTAACTGGAAGCCAGTTACAAGTGATGTTCCTCAGAAAGCAGTGTTAGAACCAATGCTATTTAACATCTTCATCAGCAAGAGATAATGGATCTGGATAATGCATAAATGATAAAAATAGGGGAAGCAATTGATACAAAGGAGGGCAGGGCTGCTATTTGAGGGAACACAGGCTGAAGAAATGGGATGAAAGGAATTTCAGAAAGTTCAACAGAAACAAATGCAAAGTCCTGCACCTGGGTGGAAAACTGCATGTGACCATACTGGCCAGGGACTGACTGGGTATCAGCTCTGTCAAAGAGAGCTGGGGGTTCTGGTACACAAGCTGAGTGTGGGTCAGCAATGAAAACAAACCCTGTGCTGGGCTGCACAAGTGAGCAGCAAGCAGGTTGGTGGAAAATAGTATTTCCTTCTAATTTGCATGCATAGGTCTGTTTTTGAAATCCTGGGCCCCTGGTACAGCACATGCAGGCAAACCCAAGAGGTTCTATCAGAGGAACAGCAGGATGGTTAGGAGGCTGTCACATATGACACAGGAGGAGGCTGGAGGAATTGGGGTCTTTCAGCCTGGAGAAAAGAAAGGGTATCTAGCAGCAATCTTCCATGACCTAAAAGGAAAGTAGAAGGAAGGCAGAGCCAGGCTCTTCGCAGAGCTGCACAGCAAAGGAGCAGGAGGCAATAGTCACAATTTACATCAGGGGAAATACCTGCTGTATATAAAGGGAAAATAAGTCTTCGTGATGAGGGCAGTAAGACACTAGAGCATCATCTGACCCTGCAATTAGTTGTTCTTGAAGCAGGCATTTGGACTAGCTGATCTCTAGAGATCCCTGCCAGCCTAAATTTGTCACTCAATCTGTGATTTCTGTGGCCACATGAAAGTACTATTCTAGAACTTCCTCATGCCATAGAGGAGTAGGTTCATCATTAGGTTATTCTCCTGGAGTAGAAGTTAGCAGTGCTCCTTACAGAGTTCTGTCCTGGGGTGTCCACTTCCCCTCACTGCTTGGCTGCCCCTTCCACTCCCCTCAGCCTTGTCCTCGCTGAGATTCCCCTTGCTGGCTGACCACGCTTCATTCACCCATTGCCTTCTACTTTTGCCCTGTTACCTCTCTCGTCTTTTGCCCCTTCCACGTCTTTCTGGTTAGCTCACCCATTGTTAGCTGGATGATTCCATGTGCAAGTAAATAAGAGGAAAGCAATCCATGGCAGTAGCATATTGATTGGCAAACAGGGATAGTTTGTGTTGGCTACTGATCCAGGCCTTTCGACTTGCAGTTTTTACCTCATGTTATTAGCTTGTTGCTCTGATGGAGGCTGATATGTAGCAATGTCTGCTACCTCAAGAAATACACTAAATCATGTGCGAGCTGGGCTCAAGAAACAGAGCTGTCAGAAGAAAGGCTCCTCTGTGTGGCACTTTGTTAAATAGCCAGGAGTTATCTGTAGCCTGCCTCTGATTTATGGCTGAACTTTAATGCATGCTTTCTTTTCTTGCCTTCCCTGGCTTGTTTCAATAGCATATTAAATAGGTTCCTGTGTACTATATTTCCTTCAATAACAAAAGATAATTTATATGCATAGATTCATTTTTACTAAGTTAATAATTAAACTCCTCTAACAAGTGTTAAAGAACTAAATGCCAAATTCCTTGTTGTCTTTAATATTTAGATTTCTGTATTAAAATGCATGATTGAGATATTCTATTATATCAACCTTTAAATGCTGGGTTTAAAACAAAACAACAAAAAAAATTGCTTCTTACAACTGAGCATAAGAGTTGCAGGTTAGGGTGAGAGTGAACTGAAATACAGAAGACCTCGCAACAACACAGTATTCAGAGCTGCAGAAGTAATTCGGCACCCACATGCCTTAACTAATTGCTGCATAACTTAGAAATTATTCCTTCTAAGGCATGTTCAGACAAAAAATAGAAATGTTTAGTCTGTGCCAGCTTTGCAAAGTACTTGTTCCACGAAAGGACTTTACTGTGCTATGTTGTATAGTCCTTGTAAGGACTGCACTCTGGAGAATTCTTATACTGTGTTGCAAGAATTCTGTGCAGTAAATACTGTTGGCGCTAACATACAAGAAGCATCTCCAGCACTGGGCCTTGTGTGGTAAAGACGTTTACGTCAGGAAATATATTGTTCAGTATGTAGGGAAGGGAGTTCCTTTAAAACTTGGTCATGTTCACTGCGAGAGAGTTCCTGAAGGTAATGGTAGAAGCCCCAGTTCTGGAATTCTCTAACGTTAGATTATTCAGAATTCTACAGTGGTAGACTATGCATAGGGTCTAGTGGCATCTTTAATGGCAGGGGTATTTTAGGACAGTGCACAGGCCTGGCAGATTTGACACAGAGCTGTTGTGAGACCAGCACCATCCCTGGCTAGTCTGCGTTTCGTATAGGGCATCTAACATGCACAGTGCCCCCTTTCACATATGTGGTGCAGCCCTAGAGATTGCACAGAAAGCAGTAACAGCTTTAGAACCACGGGAAAGATGATTTCTAACACCTGTGTTTACTGGAATAAAGAAAAAGGAGATAGAATTGCTTATAAAGAAGACTGCATAGTATTCCATAGCAGACAGTACCTTGAAAATTCTAAGATTTCTTTAAAATTTGGTCTGGAGACAAATTATATATTTAACCTATTTTCTTTGTGACTCATCATGGCTATGAGTGTGTTTGACATTTTACTCTATAGAAGGTCTAAAACTTCTTTCAGTGTTGTTTTTGAATATTCCAAATTTCAGGCTGCTGTGACTGATTGTTCGGCATTATCTCCATTGTGTTCTGTAGTTGAATATGATAAATAGCAATATGAAATATATATTGCCACTTAATTTTACTGTTCTAGTGAATAATTATGACAAGTAACTAATTTCATCCATGAAAACTGGAAAGTAAGCACAACAGGGTTGCAAAAATAATGTCAGTGATTTCATTTAATAGCTCATATGAGTATTTGCACAGTTTTGGGTTTTTTTTTTCTCGTGTGCATTAGTGTCTTGTCTCCTCAGGAAGCTATATGAATAAGTGGGGCCACTGTGTATCTGCTTTTAAACTATTCTTCTTAGAATACTGGTAAAATAAGGAAAATTAATGTTTTTGAATGTCATGAGAGTAAGCCCAACAGCAGTAGGAAAACAGCAGCTCATTTTTATATGAAAAACAACATGTGCATTTCCAGAAGTAAGCAGATATAGGAAGGAACATAATGGTGCCTTAAATTCTAACCTCTGAGTATATTGGAAGCAAAGCCTTCATGTATTACTAGCTTCTCTTGTATTTTTATTCATTGCTTTACTCTTACTGATGACCCAAATTTACTGCCGGTTCTCCAACACTGAAATTATTCCAGTGGGTTGGCCTAACTCTGTTGTGATATTCTAGAGCTCAAGCAGTTAGTTTGGTTCCTCATAAAGAAAGGAGATAATTTGCACTTCCATGTGATAAGACAGAAATTAGTCTTTTATGTCTTAACTTCTTGTGTGCAGCCTGCAGCTGCCAACAACAATCTCCATTTCAGAACCAATAATGCAGGCTAAATCTGGTTTGAAAGCCATTGTGCTTTTATTTTAATTAACAGTTTAGAGGAATAAATGGTTGTCTTCTCCTAGAAGTTGAACAGTTCTTCTCCTCAGAATGTAGCCTGTAGTGTTAAGCAGTAGCAGACTTAATTGAGAAAGGAAGTAGCATTTCCACTAGCTGAATAGTTGGTCTGCTACATCACAGCAATTACAGTCTACATTCCGTCATGTTACATGTCATTCAGAAATGCCAGACCACATCACAGCCTTTGATATCTGGAAATATGTATATATATTTACAGGAAGAATATAGCCTTTATTGCATTAAGTAAAGGAAAAGATTAAACACATGAAAAAATAAGAAGATTAGAATCTTTCTGATGTCTCTTTACACTGAAAGAAAGGATAAGCCAGCACATGATGCAGTCTTTTGTGAGTAAAATGAGATGAAAAATAAGGTCCCTTTAGAAAAAAAAAAATGAATAGTATCATCCCATCAGAAAATAGGTCACTGCAAATGAAATAACCTTTACGTTGAAATATTAAGGGAGAACATTGCTGTTATAGCAAGATTTCCAAAGAAGTCGCTAGATACCAAAAGGAGTTCTCTTTCCTGCAATAATAACAGTTGAGTCCTCAGTGGACATACGGGCACTGTGCTGATCTTATTCCCTGAAGCTGGCCAGCTGCGGCAGGAAATGGTGTCAGCTACTCCTGCTCCATCAGTAAGATTGAGATCTGCCATGGAAGAGCAAATCAAAGGTGCTTCTCTTGGTGTGGCTTATGTTGTGTCCCTGTCACCACTAAATGGAGACCTTTCATATTCTAGCTCATCCTCAAGAGCTACAAGAAAACAGCTGAAGAAAAGGAGGGGAAGCCACGTAATCTGATGGAGTGAATAGGTGACAAACATCTGTAAACTGTCAGTCTCAGTATCTAGAATGACAGGCACTATCTCAGTGAACATAGTTCTGCCACTTTTTCTGTCTCTGCCTTTCAAGTCTGCATATTTCAGTCCTGGATCTCCAGCAAGAAAAGTGTAATTCAGCTGCACTGATTTATAACTTTGAAGTGTATAAGTGTCATTGATGAGTTACATGATAGCAACAAATTTCAGGTTTTGTGCTACTGGCTGCTAGACAGAATTTAGGTGCAGGTCTCCTAGGATAAAAGGCTTCTAATTACTCCTTACATTTCTGTACCTAGAATATCCATTTTAGGCTTACTATAGCCTCCTAAACAGCTGAAAAAGTATTTCTATGAAAGTATATGTAATACTCCAAAGGAAAGTGGATTTTACTTAAAAATGCTTCATCCACCAGAGCATTTCTTTTGCTAGTTCTGGAAAGTAAACAGAAAACAATATTCAAACTAATCAATTTACCAAGACATGGTAATGGAAAAGAGTAGAAGTAGAATTACATCACTGCTGAAAGTGGAAGTGGAAACTCAATTGAAAAAAGATAATCTAGCTGATTCATAGAAGGCAGAAAGTTGGATAATGAGATTGCTCAAACAAAATGGGATTCTTGGCATAATGCCTTGTGATACCATAATTAAGACTTCACTTGAAACATAAGAAAATAGTCAACAATGGCTTGTGATAATATTCTGTGGGGCCATTAAACATGCCTTTCAGCCTTCAGACCAGATTTAGAATTCTAATTTGTTGGAAGTAATGATCCCAGAAAGCAGTGACTGATGGGAGTGTCATGGTTTGGGCCAGCTTGCTCACTGAAGACACAACTGTCTTTGCATCTCCTGGTTTTCTGTACTAAGTGAATTGGGAAATAATGTAGTAAGAAAGGCAGAAAAGAAGAACGTGATAGCTGTGAGAAGTTTAGATTTCAAAATGTCTTAGTATCTCATTCTTCAAGATGCAATGTGTTCTAGGAACATTTCAGGAAAATAGTACAGACTGCACAAGTTGCTTCTTTCTCCAGCACTGGAGAATTACTGCAGGTGAGCTTTCCCTCCAGAGTGAGGGATACCTGGCCTGATATCTTAATTTTTTTATTTTTCTGAATGAGAAAGCCTTAAGTCATTTGGTGGTATGGCAATCAATCTTTTTATCCCATCCAATAGTTATTTCAGCCATGTATTGAAGAAGATTGACTCAGATACCCTTTGGCATTTGGGATCACTGAGGCAATAAAGGTCTGAATTCCTACACCTGGGGTTGGTAAGACCAGGCATTTCAAATGCTAAAAAAAAAAAAAAAAAAAAGTAGGAAAGCCTGAGAAGTGTGGGTGCAACGACTAGAGCTGCAACAGGTCAAACAGAATGCCTCAAAATACGTTGCTTTTGAAATCGCAGAGGAATAGCGTATGTGGCTCTAAGAAATATTGATTACAAGAGTTTACATGGTATGTCATGTCCCATACATTGGTATTTAGAATGATTTGCCTGTTTCAGACAGAGAGACTGACTGGACTGATAGGAGTTTCATGAGTGTGCAAGATTTGCTCCTCAATCGCATTTGCTAGCAGCTGGTAATCATTTAATTTGAAAGTAAACATAAAAATAACATAGCTCTTGTTTTAACATGAACTGGAAAAGTGCATGGTTTTCCATCCTAATGATGGTGTTCCTCAAAAGGAAAAACTCTCAGTTTTCTCCTGAGATCTTATAACAATTGAGATATTTTTTGGATTGTTACACAGAACAGCAAAAAGGCTCACTAATCAGTGTCTTTCCTAGGGATGTCATAACCTCAAAGACTACACTTAAGATTTTTCCTTTAGGGACTTCAGTTAAAGTCAGCATAAACTTGGTGATTATAGATCACCATGAACTACGCTTTAGCCATAGGACATACTGATGATGTCTCTTCCCCTTCTTGAGTGTTGCTCGTATTTCACTGCTGTGTTGATGAATTTTCTTTCACCTCAGAATGACCTTCTATTTTAAAATAAAATAATTTCAAGCTTTCTTTGTGGTCTTCTTTTTCAAGAATAAACATTATTCCTTAGTATCTCTTTTTTAGTACTACTTTTTATAACTTTCTACTTTTTAAAAAGCATCAAAGATGCACTTACACCTGCTATTTCAAAAAACTGTCCTAAGAGTTTTGCTGTGCCACGTAATACCAAAAAGAGGATACTAGCCTCTGTGTTCATTACACTTTGAAGTAATGGCATATTACCTTTTGTTGTCTTCTTTTTCCCCTCTGTTCCTTTGATCATTTGAAGTTAGTCACTTGTTCCTTACAGTGGTGCCTTTTGTGCCAACAGCAGATAAAGTAATCAGGTTTGATCACACTGAAACTCAGGTAAAATCCGCCAGTGAAAATGGATGAAACTTCCACAGAAATTGGATGTGTTGTGAAATGGTAGGGAGGAAAAAGTTAAAAGTTTGCTGACCAAATAGTAAGATAAGACCAGTGGGAAAAGAAGGTCCTTCAAAATACCTACATTCTTTAGTTCCTAAATTGTTTAGTTCCTAAAGAGGCTGAAAGGAATTTGACAGACTGCATGATGCTGAGCCAGACGTGTTTTTGACAGGAACACACGACAGTGTTGCAGCAGTCACAGTAAAGAGATGAGTTAAAAGAAAATACAGTTTGTTCTTCTGTTGCTCTTCTTGGAACATCCACTTTATATAAAATATTGAATATTCATTGAACCAGAGAAAAGTAGTGAGAGGAGGAGGAGGAGGAACTGTACCACCCAGCGGTTAAGAGTACTCATTTGGGAAGAATGAGGTTCAAATCTCTGCTCAAAAAAACATTCAATTATTTATACAATCAGAACTCTGCAGGATAACTTCAGTCACAACTTGTCAGATCAGCTTAGAGGTTAGAACAGTCACTGGGGAGACAGGGGACCAAAGAGTAGTGTCACTAAATAATGCATACCGACGGCTTAAAACTGAGTCTTTTGCATCACAAATCAGATCCCTGATCATTAGGCTTCTTTGAATTATTTTGTACCTCTTATTCCTTTTTTTAAGTAAAGATTTTCATATGCATCTTTCATCTTATTTTCAAATATCTTGGTTTTATCCTGATTTTGAAGGGGAAAATTATAGTGTCTAGAACATTTTTACAGCAAAGAAATGAAGAAATGAACTTTGCTAAGCTAGCTATTTGCTATTTAAGTGTGTTTTAGAGCGTGTTTCTTTCTGCACCGCCCCCCACCCCCTTTTGTCATGAAATTCACTGGCCATGAGAAACTTTTCCAATGCATCATGAATCAGAATGATGTGTAGGCATCTTGAGACAAAACAGATCTATATATTCCTAAGTCACTTTACAGTGAAGGCTGATGAAACATGAACATATTCTTAGGTAAGCTGTTACTTTTCAACATAACGGTAGTATGTGGGGATTGATCACCTGAAGGAAAAAAAAAAAGTTAAAAAACCAGAACAGCCTTCTGTAACCAGTGAAGTACTATAAACCAAACCCTAGCTTCATTTCAGTTAAAATAACCTTGTCTTTTGCTGTTTAATGTAGAGAAGATTACAGTTTTTAATGCCAAAGATAAGTCAAGGGATCACCCTTTGTCTTTGGTATGCTAACTTGATTTGTTAATACTGCGAAGACAGTAAACAAATGAGACATGCTCTAACCAGAGATAAGCAAAGGGGTGCTCTTCACAATATGTGGCGGCTGCTGTGTAGGATTATGGCTGGAGCATGGAGCAAGGGAGCATGGCTTTGGAATAACAGATTAAATAGAACACATACCAATAAGGAGTGGGTTTTTTTCATTTACTAGATGCATTTTCAATCGATCCATCCTGATGGTTGCTAGTGCATTGAATACGAAATGACTTTGTAAGTTTTTAGGCTTCTTATGCCACATCCTTCCTTACTATTCTTCCACTCAGAAGTTCCATCTTGTCGTGGCAGCAGCAATGATTGAACAACATGTATTAGATTGCAAATACATTAAATAGTTTTAAGCTTCTGTACTTCAAATACGACAGTGAAAAAATTACCTGGTTTCAGGTAAATTTTGCCATTTGTTGTAAAGCATTATGGTCATCGTTAGTTGTAATCCTTTCCTCCAAAGTCTCCAAAGTGTGTCTGAATTCCATCCATATTCTCTTGCTGAATCTGATCATACACACTGCAACCCAAGTTTTATAGCATGGAGCATGTTGGTAAAACCAATCCTAACATTTTTATAGAGGAGTATCTATTTTAAAACTAAGGAAAACCACTGGAAAAATTAAGGTTTGAGAAAAAGCAGTAAAAACAGTGTAAACTGAAAGGTTTGCATTATATATCTGAAGCCAGTGTTTGGACAATCTGCTTTACTGTACCAATTGCCACACAGGATATTGAATGCCACCCAAAATCTTTAATGTGACACTGGTTATAATTTTTGTAGTTTCATAATACAAAAAAGTTTGTTCATAAACAAATAATTCCAAAGAGGCTTTCACTAACATCAGCTACCTTTTGGGGATAGGGAACATTCCATAGCTACCTTTTATCAAACTGAATAAATGTACCCTGAGTGCCTATATGTGTGAGGACCCAAGCAGAAATTATACCATGTCTCATTATTTGTCTCCAGCCTCTTTTAATTCCCTTTGCATATTCTCATTTCTCATATATTTGTGGAACTTTTTGTTTTTATTTTTTTATGTATCCTTCCAGTTGAAAGTTGGATTACCTGTAGATTTTTATTTTTACATCATATGGTTGTGCTCTGACTGTTACCTTCAGCTGTATGCCTTCCAATGTTAAGTTCTTTCTTATGCTTAAATAAATAATTAAAAAGCCCCTGATAGGTCTTATGGGTCTATTACCATAAGGCATTCTCAATACATACCTTGTTTTTCCCTTTTTTGGGGGGTCACACTTTGCTGCTGTGCTTCCAATGCCTTTGCTTAAATTACAGCTAGTGCTCCTTGAATCCTTGGGTTATTTGTCAAGAGATACTATCTACCAACTTCCAGAGTTTACTGAAGTCTGCTTTTCAGTAGGACACTACCCCTCTTTTGATGTTTCCATTTATTAGAATAATGCCTATTTTCTAATTAAACTCATGCAAATTATATTCCACCTTCAGATACTTATTCAATTTTTCTTTAATACTTTTTCTTCATTTTGTACAATTATCTCCTAGCAAGTTTGTCTGAGAGGCTGGGACTTAGATTGGTGTAACATTAGACTTACTATGGCTTTCCCACAGCCAACTAGAGATAGAACCCTACCATAACATTACTCTTCTTCACACTTGTCTTTACCCTTTGACCTGTTCTTGATGTTCAGGATAAGTACATATACTGAAAAAATACATTGTTGAATTCTCACTTCTGTTCTTTGCAAATAATGTGTACACTTAAACCAGTACTTACCTCAGTTTGGTCTACCACGTTTCTTTGATACCAGTGCTGTCATGGCTTTGGCTACTTTTTCAGTTCCTCATTGCTGCTCTTTATTTCCTATACTCCTGATATATGTAGAGACATCAGAATATGATCCAGCAACTCTTATCCCTATCTCCCATATGGTCTTCTTACTGCTTTCTCTTTTCCTCTAGAATCTCTGACTAGCTATATTTCGTTTTCTTGCAGTCTTTTATCATCTGCCCCTTTCAAATTTTAAAGCCTTCCTTTCTAGGACTGGGAATCTGTAACTGGCTGTTTCTCTCCCTGTCCTTTGCAAGCTTGACCCAGCTTTTTGCTACAGCTCTTCCTTCCTTCCTGGGATGTTCTTTGCCAAAGAGGCTAAAGCTTTACAGTTGATGCTGGTGCAAAAGATTGCTTGTTTCCAAAATGTGTTTGGACCTGACTGACCTTTACTCATGTGTTTATTTCTACCTTTACTACTCCAACTGAGCCTCCTTCCAGTTAGAAGCCACTTTTGACCTGCTATGGGTCACCCCTAGCCTATATTTAGCACTCACATAGCAAGCACAGGTAGCGCTAAGAGAGCTGGATTGACTGGGAGTAACAAGTCTCTCTAAGAGACAAAACCTCTTCCTGAATTATAGGTCTGATCAGCAGGCAGGTTGCTTTATGATCAACAGGGAACTTCTAGCTTGCACCACCCTTTGTTTCTCCTTTCAGAACTGTGGCTGCAGCTTCCCAGCTGCCGTTACATCTCATTCCTTCACCTCAGTTGTAATGGTTTGCTGCTGTTTCTTACAATAATACTAAATGGGTCTTGAACCCAATGGCAGAAGGACTTGGCTAAGAAGTGAATGCTGGCTGACTGGGACAGAGAGTATCTGTCCTCTGCTAAGAATCAAGTGTTTTTCTCCTGAGGTTAATGTAGATGAATACCAGAACATGAGTTCCCAAATCTGTCTTCCTATACATTTGTGCTGCGGGAGAAAAAGGGGAAAAAAGAATATTCTAATGAGATCTTCTAAATTTCTGTACTATATTGGCTGATTTGCTTCCTTTTTCTCAGATAGGGACACAAAGTTTAAAAAGCTTCCCGAAAGGCTTATAGCTTCAAGAGTCTATCATTAACCTTTCCATGTTGGTTCCATTTTCCAGCTGCTGACATTTGTAGTTTACCAAGGACAGAGTTATTAAGACAGTCTGTAGACAGCAAGAATGCATATATTGCAGAGGAACTATATGGTAGATGACCAGGAGATGCTATCTTTCTTCAGAAAGTCTCCAAAAATAGTAAAGGAGCAAAACATATATAAATGACATATATACAAAACATATAAACATGGAGGTCAGAAAGGTTTGTAAAGACACACCGTCTCTGACTCAGGCAGGAGTACTACTCCCAGGTCATCCACCTGGATGGAGGAGCCTTGAGCAAACTGAACAAGCAGCAGGACCTTCCTGTAAGGAAATCGAGCCACTGGCAGAACAGGGATTTGGGATGTAGAGATGAGAGGGGAAATTCCTCGCTCTGGACCTGTGTTGTGGAGAATAGGCAGGGCTCCACCTGTAGCTAACATTTTTGCCTTGAAATGGTCACTGTTAGAAGGTGTTTCATGAGTTGTTGCTTCATGTCAAGTATATTTTTAAAACTGTGTGAAGCTACTTCACAATTGGAAATGTACATGCACATGCTACTGTATTCCCAGATTAAAAAAAAAAACCACAAAACCAACCAAACAAGACTGATCATATGATGCCCTTAATCTGCAAGTGAAAAATTTCACAGACTTGATTAAACCTATGTTTATAAGGTTTTTATTTTAGTATGTATTTCAATATTGTTGTGGAGTCATCAGATCAGTATTTCTTTGGAGTCATGCCTTTTGACTGTCTCTAAAGTAGTTATGCAACAGAATGCTAATATACTTAACTTGCTTACAATATCAATTAATAAACTAACCATTTAAATGCCTTATATACTAAAACCATAACACAATGAATTTCATCCCTGTTGCGGTTCAGGTAGTAGATTCTGACCTACATTCAGAAAGAAGCAGGTGACATGTGTTTAAGTATGCTGTGTTATGCTGTAAATCTACACATCACTTGACCTAAACCTAGCTAAAGTTGACATAGCACCTTGGCAGCAATACTCTACACTTATTTATTTATTCTGTGACTTAACTATGCATAATAGATAATAACTTTATTCCAGCTAGAAATAGTTCAGCATTGTATTAATTCATAGTTAGTTTTCAATTAGTTTAATATAGGCCTTTAGGTAAAATAAGAGTAGACATAAATCTGTTTTCACAAAGTCTCATTGTCTGACAGAATAACAAAAGATTTTAAGGTATCTTGTAGATTTTTACTGCATATAACTGTCTGTATTCTGAAAAATATGCAGTGCTTTAGCAGTTTGTAACTTCTTACACTTTTTCCAACATGCCTCTCCCAGACTTTCATTTTCTTCAGTGAATCAAGATCCATGTTTCCAGTATACATGGCAAAGAAACCGAATGTCACCTTAATGTACTGTGCTGACATTACACATAACATGAAGTGGTATTTTTTATAGATTGGTCAAATGCCTGAAATAGAACTTGGTCATTCTTTAAATATTCATTTTCTGGAGAGACTGTTGTGCCTGAAGAAACTAAACAAGTATACAAGTGTGTTTTATTTCTCACCACAGGTTTCAATGTGAGACCTTCAAATCATTTTACATAGGCTAATGACTTGAGCTTCACACCACTCCATGGGGAAAAGACTGCATTATCCCCACTTAGCAGGGCAGGAAATGAAGGAACACATGTGAGTTATTTAAAGATATTAGGTGTCAACCTACGTGATGAAATGCCAAAATAAGAAAAAAAGTCGGCTCAATGAACCTTGATGATTTAGTCAAGCACATGTAGGAAATCTGTGGCCTCACCAGGAAGCCAGAACCCCCGATGCCTAGGGCTGTAGCCATAATCCTACTCCTAGCACGACCAGTACAGCGTGCAGCTGCTGTGGGTGAGGAACTCCTGTTTCTTCAGTGTCTATGTCCAATGAAGTAAGAGTTGAAAAGAAAGTTCAGATCAAATCACAGGTTCTTGCTGTACCCATGCCATAGGTATTGGCATTGGTGGGAATAAGATTTTTTATTTTTTTTCCAGCTGACAGGATGAGAATAATTTTTCTCTCTGTGGTGCTTTCAAAGAAAATGGGTAAGACCTGTCTTCTATAAGAGAAGGAGGAAAAAAGACAGACAAATTATCTTTGCATTTTTAACTCCCTTTTATGAAATGCTGTGACTTCACTTTTTGTGGGCCTGCAAAGTCTAGCAGATTCAAGTCCTATAGCTGATTTTTCTAAACCTATCCAGAACAGAAAAATCAAATGCTTTAATCTTTTCATACGTTTTGTGGGGAGGGATAAGAAGACAAAGTAGTTAGATAAAAACAACCACTTTAAACAATTACAGTTCAGTTTCTATAGATATATGTAAAATAATAATGACAAAGTAAACTCATTTAAATGCTTATCAGACCAACCTGGAAGCCACACTACAAAAGATTAAAGTCTTATGCAAGTGTTTACTTAAAAATTGAAACAAATCCTTGCATTTACCAGGAAATATTAATAATAACAATAATAGAATAATAACAAAAGAAAAAATTATATCAAAATTCAATTTTTTCTTATGCCATTATGCTCTGCACCTCACTGACTCAGCATGGTGAAGGGCTCTCCACACTTGGTTCTGGTAAGCGTTCAGCCCCTAACTTTCTGTTGAGAAGTGGACTTCTAACCACACGGTTTGCTAGCTGGAACTACTAGCACACACCAAAACCCTCATGAAATGCTAAGGCTTTCACTGCCTTTTGCAGCTGCAAATTACTCTAGCTAAGTACTCCTGAATCATGGACACCTCCCATGAGGTGTCATGTGTAAGAAAGCTGAAATTTTAGGGACCTGCTGATTAGTTCTACTCAGCTGCCCAGTGTTTGGAGTACTCTGATGGATATAGAAAGCTGAGCTTTGAACCCTTACCCTGTCTCACAAGAGGTAGGGACTTCAATCTAGCTTTCCACATGTGATAATCTGCAGGTTGTTGTATATGCTTGAGAGGGTCTCTCTTAATGTTGTCTTTGGAGCTGTTCTGCTTTATAAATAATTAAATATTCAGTGAAGCAGAGACTGGAATCTCTTGTTCCCACCTCAGTGCCCTAACCACTGAGCCTGAAAGTCCTTGTCTCCTTCTTTTCGGCTCAATGAATATTTAATTATTATCCCAAGTGGAGTAATGCCAATAGATCAGGATGGCTTTTCTATGATACCCAATAGTCTGGTGGGTGGGACACACTCCTGGGATATTTCTTGTGCCTGTTCCACTCAGTGGCTTGGAAAACAAACTTCTGACCTGCCAGAGGATTACCTAGTGGTGAGGCATGTCCTATCATGTCTGTATTTTGCTTAAGCTTGAATATTTGACTCATGGGAGGAGTCTCACTGGAGTCAAAATGAAGCATGTCTCTTAATTATTTCATGTTGAGGTCCCTACTGATATTTTAATTAGTAATGTAGAAATTGAAGTTGATATTATTCAATTTCAGATTACAGTATATTTGGCTCATAAACAAGAACATCTACAACACAGAACATCTACAACATAAAACATTTTTATAAGCATGATAAAAAATTCCAAACTAGACAAGAAATAAAGGTGAAGCCAAAGGCTGGTAATGCAGGAAGGTGGTGGGAACTACAGCTGGGAAATTAACGCAACCCATAGCCGTTTACAAGAAAAGATGATGTTAAAATCAATAGCTTTGAAAAGCATAGGCAAATAATGAGGGACAACAAGTTAAATGGAAATATTCAAGATTACAGCAAATAGGGTTGCATTTAATCCTTGTGGATTTTTTCAGTCATGTGTCTTTTTCCACAGTGGTTTGTTGTTGTTTTTTTTCTAGATAATGTATTATATTTCTACCTTCTAATGTGGAATGAAGTGGATAGCTGACACTGTCCTGGGTCAGTGATGTCTAGGGTACTTTCTAACATTATCAGACTATGTGTGTATACCAGCAGTTTAATGTGACAGCAAAATGGAACAGAAACCTATCATTAAGTGTCATTATGCAGATAGAAATGGAAGCTGTTGCTGAATTAGATCTCCTGTTAATGTCATCTAAATTCAAGACCAGGCAAGAAAAATGCTTCTTGAATGGATCAAAAATACCTAGGGAAAACTAAAAGAATAAAAAAATATTAATCGGCTGATAATATTTTTCAATCAATATGTCTGGCTTTTATAACCTGTCAAACTGTTGGCATGCTTAATTCAGATTAGCCAACATATATAAATTATCAGTCTTTTCAAATCTGGACTTGTTCAAATGTTTTTATCATGCCTAGTCTTGCCTTTATCATCGAAATATCCTTTGTTGCTTTTTTATTTCAGTTCTTATTTATTTTTAGCTACTTTTAGCTAACTATATTTAGCTTTTGCTTATTTCTAGTTACCAAGGCTATAATGTACATTGGCTACATCTGTGCCTGTACCTGAGATCTGATGTTACCAGAAAGCTATTTAATCGAGAACACTAGCACTGAAGAAGAAAACCACATGAAAAATACCTGGATTGACATTTAGGCATCCACCCAAGCCCATTATTTTCTGTTCTCCCTCAGGTGTGTGAGCTCAGTGGAGGAGGTGGTGAGCATAATAGCAGCAACCTTGATGGATTTGCAGGCAAAGCAATCTTAACAATACATTGCTGGGCACAAAAGGTCTCAGTACTTCTCAAAAATTTACGTTTGGAAGGAATGTGCCAGCTGTATTATGGGGAGTTACATGAGTCTCAGAAGCAGCAGAATCTGCTTGGGTTGTACTAGTTTAGGCTGCTAAAACACCGGCAAACCAGAACTGCCCTTAGGTTTTCCTACCTTCTCACCACAGGTCAGGAGACTGCGCAAAGCCCAGTGTGCCTGATTTGTGGTTCTGTCCTGTAACTTCCTTTCCCAAGGGATTCTGCACAAGTGATGCAGAGTCCAGCTGACTCCTGTCAGCACAGAAATGAATACCGAAAGGAACTTGTCTTTCTTCTCTACAACATGTCCTTGAAGGAATGAGAAAAACAATAAAAGTAAGTATTAACATTAATTGCAACTGAAAACTAGTAAAGCAAGATATACTGCATATGGAGATGACAAGATGAAAGCCTTGTTTGCACATGATAAATGTATTTTCCTGGTGCCTGTGGTTCCTCGTAGCCTGCGTTACCTCTCTCAAAGGTAATGGAGGAGCTAAGAACTCCAAACACAGGGAAATTATGTGGAAAAAAGTGTCCATCTTGTTTTCTACTTACTTTTAAGGTTTCTGTTCCCAGACAGAAAATCTAAGAAACATACAGTATCGCAAAAACAATAGGTGTAAACTGTTGTATTACTGCACAGGAAAAATAAATTAATAGGGAACAAATAATTCAAGAGAAAAGTGTTATTTGTCTTGCATTATGGAGTTTGATAATCAAAACATGGTTTGCAAGAGTTTGTCTCTGTGTATTAAATCTTCTACTGTGTATCCTCTAGGATATTGTCAACAGCTGAAGAAGTAAAGCAGTCAACTGTTGTTTAGTGCAAGTGTAGACACACTCCACTGATGCTCATGTCTGCAGTCATTGTTTAGAAACTGTAATGGAGGTGCAGGTACAGAACTACACAGTGCATGTGGTAAACGTTTTAGTCTTATCTTCCTTTACAATTATGTTCACAACCAGTTCAACTGCACTTATAAATATGCAATGTTAAATTTTCTAAGGTAGGCAAGCCCTGCTGCTTCCTGGCATCTGTGAGCTACAGAGTGAAAAATAACTTTCTTTTTACCATACATCTCATGTGACTGATCACTCCATTTAGAACCAGTTAAACTCCTCTGTATGGAGGGCTTTCACAGTTGAGTCTGCTTATCAACGACCAGCTATAGGTTTTAACTCTAGAAAAACTCTTTATGTAAGCTTCTTTAGCGTTACTAACTACATTTAGTTTTTTACTGTGTTCTACTTTTTATGAAGTAGGATACAGGATATGAACCTAAACACATAAAAATGCTTTGCTTCCTTTTTGCTGTTTTTTTTTTTGGCATAGGCTCCAATTATTGGATTAGTTAGTTAGAATTTAGCAACAGATTGTAACAGAAAATGTTTTCTTTTGACACCTTCAATTAGAGACCTGCTCACACTGAAGCATAAACTTGTCTATGGTGGAAAATATCAGCTTGGATGACTCACATTTTTCCCTTCCTATAGCAAATGAAATGCATACCATTTAAGTACTTGAATTGCCTTAGGGTTTAAGTCTTCTGCTTACTGAAGTTTTCCAAATTAAAGTGTAGTGTAATATATCATATTTTATGGCATTATAATAAGCTGGATTTCTGGTTATTTTAGGGAGTACACAAGTCTTGACAATTAGAAATAATGATGTTTCACATTAGGGCTTTTAATTTATCTACACTTAAATGTCACAGGGCTTGTGAACTTACTTATATAGGTAATTCCTATTAGTAGAGTCAAAGCAGAAAAGGCTGGATATCCTGAGCCTGAGACTTTGAAATCTTTCTCCTTTATTTTACTACCTCTGTCTAATCTACCTTGCAGGGTAGATTAATGCTAGAGTAAGATAATGAATTTTAATGTTGTTATGATAAAGTGAACATGCGTTTCAGGATTTCTATGAAGATCTGCCTTTGTCTACTTCCCAGACAGTCCTACTGACTGCTAAATGTGAATGTGATAGTGCAGCAGTTGGCTCTTTGGCCATAAGAGATAGGCCTGGAAGGATATTCCTGGAATTGCAGTTAACCATGAAAAGGACCCTTTGTCCAGAAAGACAAACTTCACACTTGAATTGCTGACAGATCACAACCTACCTCCCTCCCAAACACGTCATAACAAATTGAAGATATTGTACAAGCCCACTGTGAAAAATTGCTGGCATGTGCTTGTGTATCCAGTGCACATCTGCTGCCCTGACCTCAAAACTGCAGATCTCAAAAAAAACAACCATTAACTTTAAGATGTGTGCTTTACATGCCAGGGTGGGAGCACTGTCTGTGGATCTGGGCACTCTTTAATGCAATTCCTCTGTGAAAGCAGAGGTAAGGGGATTTCCTTCCTCCTAAAGAAGCTGGTGCTTTGATGAATACTGCTATACCATCCGTGTCAACAGCAGCTCATCCTGAAGGATCAGGGGAAGAGGAATTGTTTTGCTTTAATTTTCACTTTACATCTAATGCCAGGGTCTTTTAAACACCTGGAATGAAACTACCTGCAGCCTCCCAGCAAACGTATCCTTCCCTTTTCTTTTGTTTATTTGGAATGGTAGATCAAATGCTGATAGGGAATGTGCTCCTTCATTTCAACACACCTCTTTTAAAAGGAGAATCTGCAGTTGCTGAGGACCTATTTCCCATTACGATTCTCTGTGTCCTAACTCTTTTCTGTTTCTTATCAAAGGTGATGGGAGGTCTAACCAAAAAGCATAGGATTTGGCTCTAGACTGGTAATGTAACTGCCATCAGGCTGCCTGTTTGGTCCTATTTATTGATAGACCTGTCTTACCTGAATAATGTGACAATTTAACATTATGATCCTTCCGCCAAACCCAGTGAGTTGGGCAGGGGGCTTTTGCAAAGCACATTCATGTGCAGAAGCCCAGTACTACAGGTCCTGCTGATTCAGCATTGCTCAAAGCTTTAGTTGCACATGAAGCTTAGAGGGGAATGAATGGAGCAGCTCAAAAGACTCTGTGGGGAAGCTTCTGGGAGCTTCCTAGTCAATCTGAAATCAAACCACTGTTTGTAAGTAACATGAGACTTAAACTGATCTAAGCAGTAACAAAACACTTAAATGTATTTTCCTTACATGGATTAGTGTTTTTGAGTTTTTATGCAAACCTTTTAAACCTTCAAAACCTTCAAAACACTGAACATTCAGCCCCTGCCTCTACCTCTGTCAGTCAGGCATTAAATTCCTAGATCGGTCCCTTAGTTTATCATATTCCTTTGCCATTCTTCCTCATGTGTTGTTTCTGCAGTGTGCCTTGAAGTCTGTTGCCTTTTGTAAGGGTTAAGTTCCAGTGCCAGCATCTGATTTGTAGTTTCTTGGAAAAAAATATTGTTCCATCAAACTGCACTTTACTCTTTTCATCTTCCCCTGCCTCATCAGAAAAGTTAGAGAAAATGGGCCTCACAGAAGATTGCACTATTTTTCCCTTGTTTTACACAGGGATAACTGGTGTTTAACTGCTACTATTTGTGGGTGAATACTTATTACACCCCCTCCTTATTTTATGCAACCTGCATGATACAGAAAACAATAAAAATGCAGTAATATATATACAGGTTTCTAATTGAAACATATACACGTTCTTTTATGGCATAAAATACCAAAGAAATTACATTTTGTTTTCAATACTTTGGTGGTGTTTTCCTAGCCTTGTATGCAAACCTTAGCTGCCCATGCCATTTGTAGTTGAGCTGACCTAATAGTATTCATTTTAACACCTTCATTTCTGGTATAGCTATAGAACATAGCCAATTCTTTCATCCTCTTCACTGCTTCTGTGAGGAAACTAGGTATGGTACATTGATTATATCACATTATCATATGATTATACTTATGACTACATGCACATGTAGTACAGACTAGAGCCACAGGTTCAGAACTGTGATATTTTCATATGATTTGCTATGCGAATATCAGCAGTTTTAAAGAAAGGTGCAGAAAGATGTGTGCATATTTATGCATTCATACATATATGTATAATTAAGATAACAAATACAAAAGAAAAACCAAAGATAAAAAAATCCAAACAAACAAACAAAAACGTGTACGTGGAAGTGCCCCACAGATTCTATGTAATAGGATCATTTCCAGAACATGAATTTACTTAATATTATTGGATAAAAATGGTTTATGTATGTCAATCATGTTTTGCTATGAGTTTAGAGTATGAAATCAGACTAGTCTTTCCTACATAATAACTCCTATAAATAAGCTTCATCCTGGACTTACATTGGTTGTTGGGCAGCCTATCTGGGGTACACCTAATTTTTAAGTCCTCTTCAAAAATTGTGGTATCTACTAAAGATCACTGGTTTTATTGTCATACAGTGGAAACATTCATTCATAGATCAAAATATATGTGAAGACTACTGAGATGTTTGAAGGTATTACACTATGTTAAATACTAAATGGTGTTTCAAATCCTAGTGGCTGACTGGATTTAAGACTTTTTTTCTTGAAGGTCATACATGATGTGATGTAAATAAAGACGCTACAACCACAGTAAAGGCTTTTCTTTACACTTTTTATCTTTGTTTAAATAAAAGTAGTTTCAGAATAGATTCAGACAAGCTGGTGCTGATTTATCCTTGGGTGTTTTTTTTCACAGATTGTATGTATTCTACCTGAAATGTGGTGAAATAACAAAAACTAACTGGAAATAGCTATAAATCCACACAAGGAAAACTCTGAAATTCATATAGTTAAACCGTTTTCCATATATAAAACTGTAAATGAAACGGAGCATACTGATCTTTTGTATCCAATTTATACAAGGCTGAAGGTAAAGTACTGCGAACCAAGCTGACTATGCACAGCGTTGTTTTCCTGCTCCTGTGAAATGATTGTTGCTTGTCTATGTATGTATGTATATGTATGTTATACACGCATGGAATACATACTACTGTATTCCTGTGTGAGAGAGCTAGATCACTCCAGCAGGAGGGAAGCATTTATCTTATTAAAAACTAATTTAAATAAAGCACCTACAGGTTTTGAAAATATCATTATAAAATGAAAAATAAGTAGCATACTTTGGAAAGAGGCACAGATGCTTTAAGTCTTGTCTTAAGAATATTCAGTATTCTGAAACTTCACAGAAATATTTTGCAGTTCTGTTGATGAGAAGTCCAGGCAAGCTCTGAATTGTTTCTTCCTATAGTAAATACAGAATAGTGAGGAAACATTGCAACACAAAGTTTCAGATCTGTACTGCTTGGATATATCAGGCTATTTAGCATAGTGGGATTTAGTTTTAAGCAGAAGCTGGTAAGAAGATTGTTTTATCAGTAGTGCTGTCATAGATGCATAATGAAAACTTCTGCTGGAAAAAGGGAGCAAAACATGCATTTGACCAGCTACTGCAGCTTTAGTGGGGTAACACTCCAGCACTTGCTTTCAGATGTTTAGGCATTAAAACTGTATGGCTGAAGGTGGGTGAACAGAACCTTTAGATTTTATTGGACTGATGAAGGTGCACTACTGCTTTTGTCATATGGCTTAGATTTTCTGTATATGCTTACTTAATCTTTTCCTGGGCCTACACTGAGTTGGAGAGGTAGGATCCAGACCGAAAAAAGTGTTTTTATTGCCTTAATTTAAGGCAGTGAAGGCCTGGTGCCAAAAGAATAAGGTGAAATGAACCTTTGTGGATGGTATCATAGCATCAGATACTTGTAGAAGGAAATGGAAAACTGAAGTGAAACTTTGCAGTTAATATTTTCATGCTCTTGCTAATTAAATAAGAAAGTGACCCTTACAATTCTCTTTACATAACAGCTATTTGTGACAGTGTTTTCTACTGTAAACCCAATAGTTTATCCTCTTCCAATAGCAATGGGTTATTTTCTAATATGATTTCTAACCTATTTTCTGAGGAAAATGTGATCACAGCTTTTGTCTATGCAAATAAAATTTGATCATATTAACAAACTTCAGTCAGAGGCTAAGGTCACTAAGACACTAAATGCATGGAAGTTGCATTAACAGGTAGTTAGATGAAGCTGAAGACTCTCCCCTCCATCTCCTATACACCTTTTTTTTGAAAAAGAGAGGCTTCAGGCATTGCTGGATATTGGAGGACTTTCCTGTGATAAAAGACATCAATCCCCCCTAAAGCCTTCTTATTTTCTTATTTTCTCTGATCCTGTTTTGAAGGGACAAAAACTACTTTAGTACAGATGTGGATGAATATGAACTCGTATAGGTAGCTTACTTGCTATATTTATTCAGAGGTTTGTATCATGGATTTATTGCTTACTGTTTGAATTATCAATAAAGAAATACATCAGTGATAAATCATCTTTTGAAAAAAACGAGCATCAGATCAGTCCTATAAGACATTCTTAAATGTCATGGGTTTTACATAATTACTCCAAATATTAAGCTGTATGTTTTGAAGTTAATGTGCATTGGTGTATATAGTTAAAACTGGCATCTGTTTTATTATGACTTTAAAACTTGCTTTACTGTAACACTGAGGGAAGTCATGACGTGTACTGCTTCTACTGATGATTCAAAAGCAAATCAAATTTTGGTTTTGTGACATACTTTGTTGATAATGTTCATTGTGTATGCTGCTTTGATTTGGTTTTTTTTTTTTGATTATTTCATTTGTTAGCTGAGATTTTCACTTTGTAAGAATACATATGTTAAAGTTTTTTGTTAACACAAACACATTTTTTATGAGTTGTGTGTTTCTAGTTCACAAAACTATTGGCCTGAAGAGAAATCAAATTATTATAAATATCACTGAAGCTGTTCATACGCTCGAAGTGAAAGTTAACGATGCCTGATCACTGTTTTCTGAAAATCTTGTTCAGGATATTAAGTGGGGAAAATCTGCTCAAGAAACATGCATGTTGCTGTTGAATCAGAAGCTAGTTCTAATCTTTTGGGGATATAATTTTTGTCTGTTGTATGACTGTTAATTCCAAAAATACCTTCGTGAAGTTCTCCTGGCTTTAGAACTATGATCACCTTTGGGTTAAGGCATCCTCTTTTTCCATCCCCAGTAGCTTCATGTTTATGGTACTTAGGGGCACATTGGGGTAACACCTTAGGCAATCACTGGCCTTAGCTGTCCAAGCTGTATTTCTTTTGGATGTTTCTGTCTTCATAAGTACATTGACAAAACTGATTTTGTGTGATCTTCTCAGTCTTATTTAATTCTGGTGTATTAGTGAAAGATGAGGTCAATGACCATACAAATTCAGTGTGAGATTGTAATGTGCCGTTTGAGGGTTTTGTACATCTTGCCCTGCATGGGACTTCTGCAGGACTGAACTAGGTGGCTGAAGTCGGTAACATCTTAGGTTGCAGAAGCAACATCTGCTACAAAAAGTGTTGGAGGTCTCTAAGCTGTGGCCACCACTTTGTCTCACACAGGTGACCAAACTAGGAACTTCTACACTACAAAACAAATTACTCTTAAAGATTAAAGACGGGTTCTTAAACACAGATTTGAGACATAGCCAGCACAGAAGAGGTCCTGCACTCACTGACACATGGGTTATATCTGTTTCCATATTTACTTTTACAAAAGTCATCACAGACTGTATTATTCCATTCTGAGCTATGTTCAACACTAGAGGCTATATACACGTGCTTGATTGGCATGTGCCCTAATGGGGAATTAATGCAGTCTTATGTAGTTCCAGTTATGAAAATGAAATACCCATGGCAGTCCTACCTGTGCGAAGCCCCATGGGCTCAATCTTCCACCTGAGTTCATCTCTTTGTAAGAGGAATCCCGTAAAGGTGCATGAAGCTATCTTTCATGCCACAGAGACAGCTAGTGCAGTTACTGAAAACAGTTTACCAAGATCAGTGCTGTGCTGCACCAAGGGTGATGCCAGACACACTTCTTCATAGCAACTCAAACTTCTTTAATCTTTCCCAGGAAAATCATGACCACTGGGTCAGCAATTGCTGGCCACCAAATCTTTTTGCAGTTCATGCTCTGAGATCATGTCTGCAATGTACTGCATCAAAACTTTTCATCCTGACACCTGCATATAATGGAGGAATACTTCCTGTATGGTTTTACTCTTGCTAAGGAACAGCATATACTGTTTTTCTTCTCTGAACTATTTCAGGTTCTTTAGTTCCCCTTTCAGTTTTCTGCTTTTGTGTTGTTTTTCATTATTGTTTTTTTTTTCTTTTTTTCAGCCAAGAATGTAGGCTGTGAAGATAAAGCTGAGAGGCTTGTTCCAGTTCAAGGATTCCCCTAGAGGAGTCAGATGCTCTCTATTTATAAAACTCTCTATTTTCAAGTTTGGTCTGCAGACCTACTTCCTTGCGCCATGGAATACCAACAACCAAAGCAAGGCCTGGGCACAAAATGACAGGAAAGCTCCTGTGGTCTAAACCTGCAGTTTGGCACACAATCATTATTGATGGCAATTGCAATAACAATATTCAACTCTTTGGAGTTAATGTTTTGAAAAGAATGTGCAGATATACGGCTGAGGAAAGATGTGACTGTGAGTTGAAATTTCCATTACAGAGTCCTCTCTAAAAGTGGATGCGGCTGTGCGGGAGCAGAGTGTTTGATTCTAACCCTTCTGCACAGGAGCCAGCATCTGTAGCTAGGCTTGAGGGTAAGGGAACTGATGGGGGGTGCAGCTGACCCACAGAGAGCTACATGCATGGGAGGAACATAGTGCAACTTCGAATTAATGTTCATTATCTTTGCACTAGTTCCTCTCCTAATCACTGCTAGCTGTAAAATAGTCTTGTTTACCAGTGACTCCTGTTCCTTCTTTATTTAATTTTCCACAAGAACCTCACCTTACCTCAATTTTTCTGCATCTTTAACACAAGCCTGGAAAGAAAACAAGTGCTATTTACTCAGGTTCTGGCTTCTGCATTCAACAGACATGAGGCTGAACACAGTTTTACAAGTTTTCCAGGTTTTAGTTGTTTTCTGTCTTCAGGCTCACTTTTTTTTTTTTTTTTTTTTTTTACCCTTGAGAAAATGGATTCACCAAAAAATGCTCAAAATAGAAATAAAATAACTGTGTGGTATCTGGAGACTGCTTACAGCGTGAGCTCATTCTTCTACCTGTTTCTTCTTGTTCTTTATACATTTTTCTTCTTTAGTCTCCCACCTTTCCTTGCTGAGGATGGAGGACTGCTGGGTGAATGTACCAAGGAAATGGCAGGGAAATGTCACTTAGCTTTTTCAGTGAGTGCCACTGAGATCCTCATGGCAGCTATACTCAGCTATGGCCTTAACCGCTTCTTGCAGCCCCACTGAATGCATACCATTTGACTATGACTACTAAATGAATGTGAGATGCGCATCTTGCATGCAAACATTATCACTAAGGTGTGGACATGTCTTTATTCTCTGAGCAGATGTGCTCCTGGTATAGGAAGCTGCTCTAATGATAATGGGGGATGGAAGCCCCATCCCATGTCCTTCCTTAAATAGCCAGTCTTGGCTGAAATGTTGCACCACTCTTTTAGGCAATGAAAAAACATGTGATGGGAGTTCCCCACATGGTGTTTGTATTTCCTGTATCCAGGACTGTTTCCAAAATATTGAAAGACTGGAATGCTTGTTATAGATATTTACATGCTTAAAGATATTTTGCAGTCTGGTCCTGTTCGAGGTTAATAGTCAGGGGTAGCTAGTAGTGTTCTTCTGCATGCCTGGAAGTGAGATCACTGGCCTTTTTTTTTCTCCTTTTTTTTTTTTTTGCTACAACTGTGCTGAGCAGCAAAGAGTTATAATTAAAGCTGTGTGGTGCGGCTGACATGGTAGAGGGAAGGGACGCCATCCAGAGGAACATTGAGAGCTTGAGAGGTGGGCCCATGTGAACCTCATGGAGTTCAACAAGGCCAACTGCAAGGTCCTGCACCTGGGACAGGGCAACCCCAAGAAAAATCATAGGCTGGGTGGAGAATGGATTGAGAGCAGCCCTGAGGAGAAAGACTTGGGGGTGCTGGTGGACAAGAAGCTCAACATGGCCTGGCAATGTGTGCTTACAGCCCAGAAAGCTAAATGAATCTTGGGCAGCATCAAAATAGTGTGGCCAGCCAGTCAAGGGAGGCGATACTCCCCGTCTACTCCGCTCTTGTGAGACCCCACCTGGAGCACTGTGTTCAGCTCTGGGACCCCCAACATAAGAAGGACATGGACCTGTTGGAGTGAGTCCAGAGGAAGGCCACAAGGATGATCAGAGGGTTGGAGCACCTCTCCTGTGAAGATAGGCTGAGAGAGTTGGGATTGTTCAGCCTGGAGAAGAGAAGGCTCCAGGGAGACCTTATAGCAGCCTTCCAGTGCCTAAAGGGGCTTATAAGAAAAATTAGGACAGAATTTTAAGTAGGGCCTGTAGCAATAGGATGAGGGGCAATGGCTTTAAACCAAAAGAGGGTGGATTTAGATTAGATATTAGGAAGTCTCTACTGTGAGGGTGGTGAGGCACTGAAACAGGCTGCCCAGAGAAGCTGTGGATGCCCCATCCCTGGAAGTGTTCAAGGCCAGGCTGGATGGAGCTTTGAGGAACTTGGTCTAGTGGAACGTGTCCCTGCCAATAGCAGGGGGTTTGGAACGAGATGATCTTTAAGGTCCCTTACAACCCAAACCATTCCATGATTCTAAGTAAAAACATGTTATGCAAATATATCAGAAGCAAACACCGTGCAAGTTAAAATGAGCAAAATATGTGGGTCTTGAATGCAAAACTAATTTCTCTGAAAGTTATTTTCAACCCTGTTTAAGCAAGACGAATGACACATTGCTGGAATAATCACCACATCTTGCCCGCTCTGTGATTAGTTATGTAAATTCTGTACTATGGAAACGCAGTAAGGTGTTTGTTTACTTGGACAAACACATGCTACCCAGTACCGCGGGCCCAACTCCCGCTGACTCTAATTCGGACAACGTTTGAGATGCACAGTGTTTGGTCTCAGGTAAATATGCAATTTATCCCCCTCCATCCCTCCTCAGATTCTGGGTTCATTAACTACTTACACAAGCCTTCAAATCTGCATGTAAATTCAATAGTCACTGTGGAAAATCACAGCTGAGTCACTCTGAATATATTTGTGCTTGGGGACAAATGTTTTCGAAATCCCCAGCAAACCAATAGGCTAAAACTGTGTACTGGTACCATAGCTACCATGCTTTTGGCGGTGCAAAGGAGCAGGAATGTCTGTCTGAGAAAATGAGCATAAATTCTTTTCCCGGTATTATTTATAGCTGGAAAAATACAGGGGGAAAAATAATAAATAATTTTTTAAACACTTCTAATCAAATTTTTAAGCAGAGTCCTGCAGAAATTGATACTTTCCTTATTTCTTGTGGCCAAGTTGTAAGCAAACTAATTTGCTGATATCTCTATCCCAGAGGCAGCTGTGGCCAAGTGATACTACACTCTGATTTCTAATGGGCTCATAAAATTTTACTTGCATTCTGTGACTCTGGAATGAGCGCTTCTTCAGGTATTTAAGGTATGCAAACACAATCCTTAGGTAGGGATCTGATCTCCTTTGTAAAGCGAAGAGACATGCTCTGAAAGACTGAGTTAACTCAGCTGAATTGTCACTCTTGAACAGGAGCAGAGGGAAATTTTCTAATCCCATTATCTGCATGTAAAGAAGAGACTATGGCGCTATTTGCACCTACACAGCTTTCACAGGGCCAACTGAAAGTGACTTAATATGTTTGGATTATATTTAAAAATCCTGAAAATCTAGACCGAGGGAAGGCACTAGACAAACATCCAAGTGTACTGCTTGCACTGAAAAATCTAGTTCTAACAGTAAAGTTCAAATGCACATTTCTTTCTCCATCTAATTCTCTTGAAGTTTTGATTTGGTAAAACAAGTAATTGCAGCCTCAGATTTCTGATCTGAAAACTTTCTTTGAGGTTAATCATTTGTATGTCATATTTCAGCCTAATGCACTTGCAACACCTGAAATTATATATGGGAAATCTCCGCCTCTGTCACGGTTTACAAATACTGGTCAGAGATTTTATGTGTTTCATATCATTAGTGTGATACTGAGTGGAGTCTCAAAGGGCCCTTGGGCAATGGGCTATGTTCAGGGAGCATCAAATGGTTCAACACCAAGTAAAACTGTGATCCAAGAGAAAGCAAGGAGCAGGTTGAGTAAAGATAGACAAAGGAGAGGTGATGGGAAAGATTCATTAATTTACAGTAACAGATACCTTGGTAAACTTACACAGAGGTTAGAAATGAACAAAGAAGGAATGATGAACCAGGGAACTGAATTTTTTTGTGTCTGTAAGGGATAATACTGCTGGAGATGAGTGAGGGAACCACAGATGGGATGGCAAACCAGGCATTTAGGCAGTGTGCTGTGAAAAAGCAGACAAAATCCTAAAGCCTCTCTGGTCTCTAATAAGCATTCATACAAAGCAACTGCAGAAAACAGTCATGGGCCTTGCAGTGGAACATGAGTTCCTCCACAATAAGAACAGAATTCTATTAAACTGATCATAACTGACTTGGGATACATATTACCAAGGCCAGAACAAGAATGTGCTGTGAGTGGGTGCAGGGGAAGCCTGAGTAAACATGGCATGGAAGGGTCTAAGGAAACAAGTTGCACTGTAATTAAGAGAATAAAAATGTTGTATTTTAAAGAACAGAAATTAAATTTAAGTGGAAACAAGTACACCTTCAACAGCGGTAGCACAAGCATCTGGAGATGAGTTTAAAGGCCATTACATTTGAAGCATTACATTAACAAATGCCTGAAGAATAGCTGCTGTAGTTCTTGCAAGGATGTGTGATGATTCCTGAGTGGAATGGAGGTGAAGGAACAAAAGGCTCGACTGAGGAGGGCTTGGAGAAATACCCAGAAGGCAGCCTGTGTGGTGTATTGTTAACCTGGGTGATGCAGGCCCTGGAAGAGACACCAGCAGGAACAGTGAGCCAAACTTGCTGGGGGCACTCTTCAGGTAAAAAGTCTTTCAGGGATTAGAAATTAACCAAATACAGGGAATGGTGGATAAAGCTTTGCTTCCTGCAAGACATAGTATGTTGCAGTCTAATCAAGAAGGCTACTCCAGATGAACTGTGTCTACCATAGATTTGCCTCAGGTCACTAAACAGCATGATGTACACAAAGGAAAGCTATAGGAATTAATTAATGTATGCTTATATAGTGTTTTAGACATACTGTAAATATTTTATAGAGAGGAGTACTGTGAAAAAAATGCAATACAGGAATCTAGAGCAGGAGCTGACAGATTCAAATCCTTGATCTAAATTTAGATGTAGCAGAAGAAACTGAAAGCAAGAATATTCAGTGATTGTCTGAAGCAGTGACAAAACTAAGAAATTATAGAAAAGAGATTCAGTAACTACAAACACTGTGCAGGAAAAACATTTGGTGCCTTTTAGCTCTTTCTCTTTTAATTTCTTTTAGATTTGGGAAGACTGAAATAAGTGACCTAAGTAAGTCTGTGACTTAACCAATTAAACCCCTAGAAACCAATAAAGGGTAGAATGTAAGGTCCAAATTTGTGGGTGTGCTTCCTCTTCCTTGGACTCCTGGGTGAGATGAGCTTGTGTGGTTGTTCACCCACCACTCTTTGCTTGTTTTGTCCATGTTTTTTCTGCTGCAAACACTGAGACAGAATTTGTCTTTCCCTAGTAGAAGAGGAGTTTCCCTTTGCATCTAAAGATCTGCTTGGCATATAAGCAGGCTCAAATGGGTATTAATGATGCCATCACTATGAAAGTCACTGCTTTATGGTTTCCAGCTTGTCTGCTGGGTTGCTTGTTAGTTTACCCAAGAAAAATCTCTTCTTCTGTAGCATTTTGCAGATAAGGTTTTCTGTGTAATGAAGCTAACTGGAATTCTTAACCCTGCATGAGGCAGTCTAACATGTGGTTTAGATTTTGGGGCAGTCTTCTTACACTGGAGCAGAACAAGGAGTCTAAGAATATGGTTATTTGAATATCAGTCAAAAATTACATGGAGGAAACCAACTGTTGGTAAAAACAAGCCTGTGGATCCTGGAATCTTTAAAACAGTCCACGTGAGTTACTATTTATAGTTATGCTGAATTTTACTTGGATTCACATGACCCACTCTGAAATATCCTAACCTAAACTAATCATAATTAGAATCTAATGAATCTGGAACCTTTTTTATTTTATTTTTTTTTATGTTCTACATATCCTTACCCATCTTCTGCTGTTTCTCTGTCTCTATACAGTGTGTAGAGAATCATCGTACACTGAAAGGTGTGTGCTCGGACATGCACACAGTCACCAGTGTTGCAGGACACAAGGTCTGCCTGTGCAGACTGCAACTGAGTGTGGATTTTAAATGTGTTGGACTGACAAGCACGCACAGTGTCTTTCATTCAAAGGGTGCTTGGCAGACGATCTAGGAACAAAGCAGGCTTTGGAGCTGGGTTTGGTTTTCTAAGGATGAAAGAGACACAGACCTGGTGTGAGAAGACAGCACAGCTGACTTCACAGGACCAGGCTATGCCTGACTAGGGGAGGCAGTGGTAAATCCTCTGCTGACAGTCGCCTGTCTCCCCTTCCCAGTGGAGCATGCACTCTGCCATACACTCCAATTTGATAGCAGATTTACTGGCTTCAAGGTTCATTTTGTAAAGGAATATAAACCAGTTCTGATGCTTTGAAACATAAATGTTTATGGACTGACAGTCTGCCCTTAGTTGATTGCAACACAGTTTAGTGCAGAGGTGATGCTTTGAAAGGGGTGCAAAAGAGCTCAAAGCAGCCCTGCTGAAAGCCAAATATATTCTCAGAGACAGATGGCAGACAATATATATTAGCAGAAAACTTAATGAATACTTCAATCTGTACAAACACATAAGAGAAATGGGGAAGAGATGGAATAATAGACTCATTTTCTGGTGAAGAAAATGTAGCACAGCTGAAACAACTCAATTAGGGTGGTTCTGGCATCCTTTGCTGTGTTTTGCCCCACTAAAAGATCTTGGGTAGTAAAGCTGTCTCTAGGCTTACAGTGTTTTGACAACCAGTGTTGAGATTTTGTTGAATCTCTTTGTTTAAGATTCATGTGAGGCATGACAGGGGAAGAAGTAGGAAAGTAGCCAGCCTTGAGGATGGGGCAGAAGCTGTCCCAGAGTTCCTAAGCTGTGGCACACTCAGGCTTGACTTTGGTGCTGGACAGTGTAACCAGGAGCTGGGGTTTATGAGGGGGATAGGGCAGGAAATGAGAGATAAATTTTAGCCACAGTTAACTCAGGTCAGGGAAATTCTCAGGACAGCTAAATAATCTGTAACCTGACCAAGCACTAAGGGATGTCTTGCAACAACAAATGTTATGTGGCATGTTTAGCTTCCTAAAATGGTGTTATCCCTGAGCTGCTCTGGTGCCCATTCCATGTAGCTGGGGTAAGCAGACAAGCAGTAAGGAAGTATGAGCAACAGTTAAAAACTATTAGCTAAATTACCTGTATCATTGTGGAAGAAAATGTCTTTGCAATCAAAACCACTGAGATTTTTGCTTTTATTTCTGATGCTTAGACTGCTGATCTATGCTAATCTTTTACTGCAATGATTAAAAAAACCCATTTGCTTCTGTCATGGACTGCCATCCAGATTCAAATAAGCACTGTGCAGATGTAGAGCAGAAAGACGGATACAGCCCCGAAACAGGAATGGTATGTATTTGTGTCTCATCCAGTGAAATACCTGTAATTCATGCCAAAAGGGATAGTTTTTTGGGACAAAAGAACACACAAGATACCACCAGCATGGCTGAGTTAAGTAGGATTCTTTTAATGACTATGTTATTTACTACAGCCAGAAATACTCAGTGTTTTCATTTGTATGCAAGTAAGCATGAGGAGGAAAATTGCTTTCCTCTATCAACTATGTAATGAAAAGTATTATTGTAAAAAACAAAATATCCAGAAGGCTTTATGGGCTCCACTGTTCTTTTTCTCAGAGGGGTAGGTATAAGTTTCTTAGCAATTCACTTGTGAAAGGAAAAAAGTAAGTTATGTTGAAGTGACCTGTTTATCTCAGAGGCTTAGTATCTAACTTGTAAGCACCTGTAGATGAGCTGGTTAATCAGAAATGGTCAGCAGCACAGAAAACCTTCAGCTGAAAGGTGAATAAGGTTTTATTTCCAACTTTGCTGGAAAGTGAGGTGTGTTGATAGCAAAAGCTGTCATTGGTGCTCTCTGAAGTTATGTGCAGTCTCTTGCAAAATCAATACGCAGTCAGCCTTTGTGATCCTACCGCTTGCTTTGGCTGCAGGTGGGAAAGCTCCAATGTGATAGTACAGAACAAAGTTCACTTTCTGGATTGTTTGTTGTTAAGTAATGTGCTGGAAACATTGCAGGGTGAAAGATGGTACGGGACTTTCCCTTCTGGAGACAGCTTCCATTTTGTTCTGTTCATGGTTGTACCTAGAGGAACAGCTGGACTTTAGGAGGCTGCAGGCCTGAGATCTCAGTGTCAACAGAAATGTATCTGATAAGTACTTACTTACATGGTTCTTGTGAGTGTGATGGCACAAATCAGCGAAACAGAGGATCGCTGTGGAAGATTCAGAATGCATGTCAGTGTATTTTACAGGTGTCTAATCAGGCTGCAGCCATACTACCAGTTACAAAAAATTAGAGGTAAGGTACCTGTGTACCAGAATAGTTCTTTCCTGTTGCTCTTCATGACCAGCTATTCTTTTGTACCAGTCTAGAAGAAAAATCAATGTTGAACATATGAATAGTTTAATAGGACATATATGAAGGTCCACCTATTCTCCTAATTTGTCTCTGCAAATGGCTGCTAGCTGGTTCCAAGCAATATATAACAACAGGGAAACTGCATGATAATTCTTATCCAGGCCAGTCTTCTACACTCTAGCAATTTGTGGCCAAGGATTCCCTTAGCCAACAGGAGCATCATTCATATAAGTGAAAGCTTGCCCGCACCATTTTTCTTCTTGAACTTACCCAAATGCTTTCTAAACACATTTAAGTGTCTGGTACCTATGAGGTCCTATATCTAGGGGCTCTCCATTGCTTTTCTGTGTCTACCACCTCACATTTTCATTTGATACAGATGTGTTTTGTACAGAAGAATGCAAGGAACAGTCATACTCTTTTCAAGTTCTCCCTTCTACTCCTACGTTTACAGTATTCATACATTTTATATATATATATATATATATAATATAATACATCATGTCTTCCTGTTGACATCCCTTCCCATACCTACCATCTCTTTTCTGGGCTATGGAATCTAGTTTCCATAATCATTGCCCATCTGAATCTGTAAGAGCTTTTCTAGTCAACTTTGTCGCTTTTCTCTGTTTTTTCCCCCAAAAATTTATAGGACCAGAACTGCTTTTCTGTCAAGTTTTTGGCACATAATGGGTTTATAATGTGGCACATTATTCTATCTCTTTCCTAGTAAATCTTCAACCTCAGTTTTCTCTTTTGACAGAACACTGATTAGATGTTTTTGAGAACATCTTATCATCACCAAAATCTTGTTCTTGAATGGAAACAAATGAAGTATCTGGGTGTTGAGTTGGGAAGCCTGATTTGCTAATGGTTCAAAGCTGGACCAGGGGAGGTTCAGACTGGACATGAAGGAGCATTTCTTTGCCAAAAGGGTGGTCTAACCCTGGAATGGGCTTCCTAGAGAGGTGATCAATGCCCCGGCCCTGTCAGTGTTTAAGAGGCATTTGGACAATGCCCTTAATAGCATGTGTTAACTTTTGGAGAGCCCTGAAGTGGACAGGCAGTTGGACTAGGTGATTCTTGTAGGGCTCCTATTCTATTCTATTCTGTTCTATTTTCTTTTCTATTCTTTTCTATTCTATTCTATTCTATTCTATTCTATTCTATTCTATTCTATTCTATCCTATCCTATTCTATTCTATTCTATTCTATTCCATTCTATTTCATTCTTTCATTCTTTTCTATTTCTATTTCTATTTCTATTTCTATTTCTATTTCTATTTCTATTTCTATTTCTATTTCTATTTGTTAATTCTATTTCTATTTCTATTTCTATTTCTATTTCTATTTCTATTTGTTAATTCTATTTCTATTTCTATTTCTATTTCTATCCTGTACTGTCCTATCCTATGCTGTTCTGAGCTAGTCACCCTGTGTCTTTTGTTTCACTTTTCTCTAAACATGTTTTTAAGTATTCAGGCACCAACCTGTGTCTGGAAATCTGTCCTTGATTGTAATAAGAGTTTTACAAAGAGGGTTTACATAACATAATCTGGTGAAAAAAAACACATTCAGGTGCATTTAGGACTCTGACACTAAGCCAACACTTAAATTTGAGTATGTGGATCTAAATACTGTGCATGTTCTGAGTCTTAGCATTTTTACATTAAATCCTCTCCTGTGGGATGGGATTGCATTGTACTTTCCAATGTTGCAGAAACTGTTAAAGAAAAACATATAGTAGGCCATGAAGCTACCACATACTGTGATACTTTTCTCTCTTTTTTGGTGGTCCTTTTTTTTTTTTGATAATTTGGAGTGGTGGAATGATTTTGTTTTTTAATTGTTTGAGGACTAATTTGAATCTTGATTCTGTTTTGTCTAAGTGCATTTCTCTTGGGAAGATGAAATTTATTTGGCTTTATCTTGAAGAGTCCCAACATATAAATGTCATGTTGATGTCAATAATAAAAGCAGCAATGTCTCACTGAAAGGCAGCAGGCAGCCTGAATTTAGGCAGAAAGCTTTGAACTGCCTGAATGGCTGGTGAAGGGAGAAAGGTCAAACCAACTCCTCCCATGAGTGACTCACTGATGCCTTTCATTATCTATGTAGACAGCTCTGAATACCAGCTGAAGCACTTAAGTCTGATATCTAATATAAGATGGTGAAAATATCCTTCACTGAAGCATACAGTCATACATTGAAGGATTAAGAAACCAGGCTTGTTTATGAACAAATTTCTCAAGGAATGGGACAGAGAAGGTCTGTGGGTTGGAGAGGACCTCATCAGTCCTGGAGCATTCTGAGCATGGAGCATTGCAGCTTAGTGCATATGTGCTGCTTCACCCTTTCACCTTGCTCTCCTGATGCTTCTGGAGCTACAAACAATTTTATTTCTGTGGTAGTAGAAATTACTTTGCAGCTACCACAAAGAAAAGATGATCAAGGTTAAATAAATGTCTAAATAAAGAAGCCCTGTTCTTTTAGCACTGACGTTGTTCTCCGTAGTCATCAAAACCAGGTGTACTGCTGTAGAGGAGCGCATAATAATCCCACATTGCTTGTCTGTTAAAGAAGATATGAGAGAAAGGGAAATAATAGTAACAACATTACAGAACTGAGGGACCTCAGCTACCTTGTTCTTGAATGGTAGAGGGAGAGCCCACTTCAGTTGCAGCTCTGTGTGGTGGAAAACTATTCGTCTTCAGTGTTAAAAGACTGCTGCCTTCCAATACAAGATTGTAAGTGTGGGGATAGGAGAAGTTTCCTCATTAACAAATACAACACAAATAGAAGAGTGTTTAAGGTGTGTTATTTGTTTTTCATAATGGTTGCCATTTTTCCTCCTTGTCTTCCAGATTGCAGTAAGAAATATATATACATCTCTGTGTGTGTGTGTATATATGTGTATATATATACAGCTATTAATCTTTTGTAAGTGATGCTTCTGCAGATCCAGGAACACCTTTGGAAGTCCTGAATGGAAGGTTTTTGATGCTGTTCCCATGTCAGAGGCATGTTATTGTTATTTTAGTGGGCAGATCCTTTCTATGCTTCTTTTTTGGTTAATGTTTTATTACATGTAGCAAAGCAATATGCCATTCTGGGCATTGCATTAGAAAAGCCACAGTGGAAACAATAACTCTCATGAGGCGTAACTATAGGCAGCCTCTGGAAAAAGAATGAAAAAAAAATTGTAATAGCATAGTCAAACAGGATAGAAATTTGACTAGTGAATGCAAAAGCTCCACCAGCAGCAGAACGCATGGGATTTTCGTTTCTATTTTAATTCAGCTGTATTGTTCTTTAGTTGCTGCTCAAATCTAGGAAAAACATTTGGAAGTGAAAAAGTATTTGCTTAAGTGGAAAGCCTGCTGGAATAATCTGGGTGGTGCAGGTTTGACAGTCAGAGTTTAACCCTTCTGTGCTGCAACCAAGCTGCACTTAGGTAAAATGATAGCAGCAATCCAATTTCATACTCTCCACTCCTTGGTCTAACCTGTGCAAGTCAAAAACTTTAACACTCCTTAGAGCAGCCTGAAGAGAGTTGCAAGAAACAGGTATATCTAAGAGCAGGAGATGTTTAACTATGTCCCGTTTGCCTCAGATGCTCCCCTTCCATCAATGCAAAATGTTCAAACAGCATTGCTTTCATGTCTGTAGATTACCTGAGTTTTGCCTGACATAAGGAAAATTCTTAAGCTAAATAAACCAGATGAAGGCTGCTTTGTTTTGCAAAGCAGTTACAGTTACACTGAAGAATTTGGACCTTTGAGACAGTGAGCTCTTAAAGGTAAAGGGGGTGAGTGCTGTGCAGAGGTAAGTGGGGCCAAGCTGGACCTGTTCTTGGACCTTTTCTGTCCTCTGAAATACCATTTGGGGGAACATTGCCTCCCTTTTCTTTGTTCAGTAATCATAAAGCAAGGAGAGGAGTTACCTTGTGTGCACTGTTGGATGTGGCAGTATGCACTGTCAATGCTTGGAGAGCCTCTAGGTTGCCTGCCTGTGTCCTCAGCAGTAAAACTGATCTTGGTAGCAGGTAGGGAATATTTTCTATTGTATGATAGCATTATCTTGTATCAGAGCATGCAATCAATCCATAAATATGCTTCTCCTCCACCTTTAAAAAGCTGCTTGGTTATTCATTTACACTTGGGATCATTGTAGTTCATATTGTCATGGGTTTTGTTATAATTGTGCAACAGTTAAAAGGTCTTAGCTGTGTCAATGACAGAAAACAATGCTTCTGTTTTTATTAATCTTCCAGGTAACAGGTACACTTAACTAATTTTTACTCGTTGAAACTTGGAAACAAAGAGTGGAGTTTTCCCAGTAAGTCGCTATAGGACAGGGTTGCTGCTGTTGTTTCCTGGGAATATCGTTGTGCTCTGTGGAAGTTCTGACTGCCTGCTGACATCTTCTTCCCCAGTAGGGGCTGGTAATTCAAGTAAAAAAGCCTCCAGACAGCATGAAGTATGCACTGCCTTAAACTGGGTGTCATATAAAAGCTAATTGCAAAGGCATATAATTTCTGAAAAATCATGTAAAAAGTCTGTCAATGTTAATTTCCCAGAGGGGAGAGCATCAGATGGCATATTAATTGCCATAATTTTTCTTCTTTCTTTTTATCTTTTGTGCTAGTCCCCACTGTTTCCAGCACAGCATCAATCTTTTGGTCAATTTACCATGCTGTTTATTGCCAATATTAACTAGCTTTAGACTGTCTAGTGGAGCATAAATTTGCAACTGACTTAAGCTATAAATCCTGGTATTATATTTCTACTTTGACAAGGACATAAGTATCCCTTTATTTTAACCATATTTACACATAGGTATGATACCTTTAATCCTTATTCCTCTGCCATTCTTTATCTGCCTCAGGAGATTTCTTCCTGAGATATTCATCAGCTTTGTACGGATGGATTTTCTTTTGAACAGATATCTACACAGCGGATGCAAAAACCAGCCAGCCAATATGGTCATATTTCAGAGAATGTTATTTCATTTAAACCAAAGCCACACCACAGACTGTTTTAAGAATGTGCGTGGTGCTCAGAAATGTTCTTCAGTGCAGTTTAGTTTATTAACACAAATGCAGCCTAAGATGATGCATTTCATTCAGTTCATGAGTTTGGATTTGCTTTTCTGCTTTGATCCTTTAGTGGAAGTAAGTTTCTCCTCCCTCCTCCTCCCACTCCCTTCCATGGGAAGATTTAGCTCGCACAATTTACTAGTCTTTCAGTCCCTGACAACCTTCCATATGGACGTCTGCATCTCTGCCTTGATTCCAGATCCCTTGAGTGGAAAAGGCACAGCAGACATATTCATCTCCACATGCAAGTGCTCCTGGAGAGCTACCAGGTGGTACCATGTACTGGCCAGTGTCTGGGCTGACGTACTCATGTTTAGATGTCTAATACTGCACACTTTTATGAAAATCCCATCATGTTGCTGGGCATTAGAGGCCTTTTTTGATGCATTTTGTACCTCTGAAGCACTTTCCTCTTAAGAAATACTGGAAAGTATTGAAAGCTCGTCAGAGGGTTACATAATGTGAATTAGAGGGTGGGATCTGGATGTTGTGAAAGGGATTTTCAGAAGTTTCTCTTTTTTTTTTTTTTTTTTTTTCCTCAAGCAGTGTAAACAGTCTTTTAATTGTTTACTCCCCTATTCTTCAGGCAGCGTAACATCCTCTGCATTAATGCATTAGTCACCAGACATGGGCTGTCCTAAATCAGCCATCTGGATTTCTTATAGAAGATAAGAAAGAGTAGTGTGGGAGCTAAAGAAAACAGGAAGATCCCATGTAGAGAATAGAAAGAGCAACTGGATCATACTGCCTCTTACATAGCAAGCAAAAATGTTTTATAACTAATCCTTGACTATGTCATCTTTGAAAGCTTCAAAGAATAGCTGTTGTTTTTTCTTTTTTTGAATGTTGTCACTCTGTAAGAAGAAGGTTGGTTTGTTAGCTGAGGGGATGAATAAATGTTGACGAAAAATGCTTTTAATTCTAAAAGCTTTAATGCAACAAATCTTGAAATATGTCATTTTTCTCAATAATTAACCTTGAAATTCTTAGAGACAGGCAAAGAAATTTAACTGTATGGATATATCTTAACAGAAATTAAGATTCAGTTAGCTAATATTTTATACAAATGGATTTCTTTGATAAATTCCAAAGTACGTATGGCACAATTCTCCTTTCAGCCCGCTTTACTTGCTGAGCTAATCTGTTTTGGTTTTTGTCAGCCACTGTTTATCAAGCACTCTGCTTTTTCAATAAATCTCAAATGAGATAAAAACATGTTTAGTGGTGTTGACATCAGACCCCTGAAAGCAGCTGCAGAGTTCCTATTGTTTGGTTTCAATGCTCACTAAAATGAATTTCCTTTCTGTTGAATCCGAGGGATATGATGAGTGACAGGCTATCTTTTTTTTCTTAATCACACAGATCTGTGTGTTCCTCTAGATGCCCTGATAAGCAGTGCATATGTGTGTGAAAGGAAGGGAAACAGGAATTCCTTTCGGAAGGGTGACAACCTCAGTAAGACTAAAATGAGTTCAAGGAAGATGTCCCTGGCAGAAATCAACAGAAAACCTGCATCTAAAAACTTGCACAGCTGCCAACAAAGAGACTTACATTTATTTTGGCTCTTTTTCTGAACATTGAACTTGTTTAAGAAAAAAAAATCAAACAAAAACTCTATAAAGAGCTAATTTTGTGCCAAGTATATAGCACACTGACATGCCGCACCATGAAAAACAGGACTTTGCCACATCGTTCCAACAAAATGTCATCCCAGCAACCATGCTGCTGTTCTTTGGTTTAATATGTGAATGTTTCCATCACAGAGAGCTGGGGACAAACTTGCATATAATGAAGCATTTGTTTGTATCGTAATCAAAGTGGTAGAAGTGAGAGAGTGAGCCTTCCTCCCAGGAAAAAAAAAAAAAAAAGTGTTTGATGGTACATCTACATTTTGAGTACAGAGCCTTTTCTCTTGCAGACACCCCAGAAACATATCACAGAATCAACTGATGCCCTTGGCCTCTTAACAAGCACATTGTTCTTAGCGCACCTTCCTCCTATGATTCTGTTCAGCACTAGGCTTTCCCCCTTTCCTTCCCCATTCCTTTCCTTGTCCTGTGCTCCTGTCACACAGACCACTACTGCTTCCTTACTTTAAGATCTCAGGGGATAATAATTTAGAACACTTCTAACCCCCCAAAGCTAAGAGGCAGTAACAGTGGATAAATGAGTTTGACAGGACAAGAAGTGATAGATGTGGTTTGGTTTTTGCTGCCAGATGAGATGGGCTGCTGCAAGTCTAGAGAAACACCACTGAAGTTAATAGGGCTACTCCAGAAATCCAGGAATTCAGCTGACTGAAGGGTTTAAAGTGAACTTCTGAGATAAATTGGATTTGGGGAATGTTAGATCAGATGATCCAACAGTTAGAAGGAGCAAAACTTTACAATAGTGGGCTTGAATAAATGCTTTCATGGAAAAGAAGTGTCTAATTTTTCACGGTCTAACTGTTCTTGAAAGATGAGGGGCAGGGCAGGGGGAGGGAGTAAAGTCTTGTAGCCCACTAAGATGGTCAAAAAATATGAGCTCTGGTATATACAAGTGGAAAGCAAGGCTGGAGTCCAAGGAGATATCGTGTCTGCTGCCTCTGCTTGAAACAAGAACTCTTACCCTGAGAGTTTGGGATAATAACACGCTGAACAAAGTAACTGAAGTAACTGAAACTTAACTTCGGATGTGGCTTTTCGAACTCTAAAAAATACCGCCAAGAAGCAAATGGTGATAAAAAATAATGTTAAATCTATGACTGTTTGAAAAGTGAAAGGGCTGAAGTGGTTTGAATAGGATTAAATCCACTTACTCCATGGTGTCAAATGGCAGGAGAAGCCAGCCATTTTATTATTTTCCTTGATTCTTAGCTTTATCTATCTTCTTCCTGCTCCTTGTCCCAGTGGATAACTTCTTTCAAGCCTATCATATGGTCTTAGCATGCTTCCCTAAAAGTGACAACAAGCACAATTTCTCTAAATGGTTGAATCACTAATCACTGCCTTGCCCTTTCACTGCCTGGAGCCTTAACAACAGGGCAATAATGATTAGTCTACTGTGAGACGCGTTGCTCCTATGGCTCCCCGCCGCGCGCCCCCCCCCCCCCCCCCCCCCCCCCGATCCCTTCTACTTGCTGAAATAGCCAAGAGCACGAAGACATATGTAGCAGGAGGCTGGATATTTTGGATATTTTAAGAACTGAAGCAAGCAAGGGTAAGTGGCTTATCCCCTGGAGACTCTCCATGATGTTCTGCTCACTAGGCACCTCTGTGCTGGGAATCCTGGACTGCTGTGAAGGTAGCCCTGAGCAGGCAGATTTAGGCTAACATCTGCAGTGCTCAACTGCTAAGAAGTCTGGTAGGGTAATATTTCCTTCTCAGTTCCAGAGGTCACTATTGTGTGTTTTCTGGAAGAGGAAATTCCCACCTGTTCCCCTCTCTTCCCCAAGGAAACTGCTTAATCAGATTCAACCGGATCATTGCAGGGCAGAAGTGTTCAATACACACAAAGTATGTTCTATACTCTCTGGCTTGAAATATGCTTGAAACTATGTATATTTGAACAATTTGTCATTTGAGTTTGAACAGTCATTGTTAGCAAATTATATCACTAGGGTTAATATACTTGTTTGTCATCCTAACAGTTTCTCTGCTTTAGTGACAAGACTAATTTAGTTTAGTTCTTGATTAATGTATGAATATTTTTGACCCCTTCCATCTCTAATTCTTGTTTTCCCCCTTTTCCACTGTGCTTCTTGCTCTTCTGAGTCTTCTGCCTTCACTCACCCGTTACCCCAGAACTTCCTTTCCCTCACTCAACCTGCTACTTTATATTGTAACCCAGGGAACAAAATATTTTATGCAGAATGTATTCAATACTGGGATTGCTTTACACAAATTATAAATTATTTGTTGATCGATTAATGAATCTCCTGCCTGGTTTTTTCATTGCATTTTGAGTCTTCTGTGTAGAACATTTTATTAATCAGATTGTTCCCAGATGTTTAAATAATTCTCACTGCTTTATCTTCAGGTCTGAAAAAGACTAGTTGCAGGACTATTTGAGGACCTATTTTCCATAGCTTCATTCTTTGAGCCACAAGACTGTTTCTAGGAGGAGTGTGATAGTTCATCATTCAGAACCACTTTGGACAGTAGTCAGTTAAGATCGTGATATTTAGATCTTGATTCTTTATCTTAATTTCTATTTTTCAAGTACAGTTCATAAAGTAGCAAGTACAGTTTCAGATTATAAAGTAACTTCAGTACCAGATTTAGACATATGAATTAAAAATATACTTATTTATATAAAAATACAGACAACAAAGAAGCAGGTTTTGCAAAATGACAGACATCACAGTTGCATGATCACAACTTCCAACATGCAGAGCTATGCTGAAATTGCAGTCTTTGGAATACAGCAAAAAGGATAGCCTGTTCATGACCTTTCTTCATGGTGGCAACAGATCTGCAAGGTCTGTCTAACACAGGCAAGCACTGCATTAATCTATATGGGGTTTGATCAACTTCTCAGTAACTGAATCATCTTCCTGAAAAGCTTTGTTTAATAGGGGAGATCAGCCGCTCTTCCCTGGCAGTGGGTGAACTGTTGTATCATTATTAAGACACCATTCCAGTGCCTACCATCAGCTTCAAGAGTTGAATCAAGAGTGTCATACATTGAACTGGTGTATCCTGGCTCTTTGTTTAACCATTTGTATTTGTTATTTATGTGAAGATCATTAGATGCTTACTTGCTTGCACTGCAGATACCTATACCAGGGCAGGTTATCCAGACTTTATTTATAGCCAATGGAGATAATAAAATACTGTAATAATACAGTTTAGATTAAATAATATAAATATGTAAATATTATATATATAGAAATTATCTTGAAAACATAAACAAATAATATAATTTCATATTTCAATTGGGTGTAAGGAAGAAATTCTTCCCTATAAGAGTGATAAGACACTAGAACAGGCTGCCCAGAGAAGCTGTGGTTGTCCCATCCCTGGCAGTGTTCAAGGCCAGGCTGGATGGGGCTTGGAGCAACCCGATCTAGTGGAAGGTGTCCCCGCCCATGGCAGGGGCGTTGGAGCAAGATGACCTTTAATATCCCTTCCAACCCAAACCATTCTATGATTCTATGTTAATATCTTTTGTTACTAATCTGGGATGAGATCACTGATTTATTAGGATTGCCTGCTTTCTCCACTGATTATCAACATCCATTAGCAGAACAACTAACTGGGATATGGACAACTGAAGACAGTCAGATGGATCTCATGTTAAGCAGCCTCTTTTCTGCATAAAGATGAATGCTTAAATCTTAAACCACTTCTTAAGCTAAATATCCATTGAAATCAAGGCATTATTACTTTAGGATGTGGACTCTGGCACCTGGGGAAGAAATATGAAGGAAGGAAAATTTACCTGTCTCTTCCCTTCCCAGTTTATAAACTGGGATGGTTTTTAAAGATTGGAGGGAAAGAGAGACTGTATCAGCTGTTTGGGACTCCCTTGCATTGGTGTGGTAATAGCAGTTCTATCCATATATTCAAGACCCATGTGGTCAAGAGAAAATGACCGGGGAAAATTATATTTGGGCAATGGCCAGTAACTGGGCAAGATAATATTTGTGAGTTATTGTTATGCTGGACAGCCAGCAGTGTGTGTGAGAGGGCTGTCACATTGTCATTGTAGGCGAAAGTGTGTAAGTCACTGAAATGTGGAGACTGCTGCCGGATTCAACTAATTTGATGTTCATTCTCTGTGGAGGAAATCCTAGGTCACTTCTGCACGTTTATTAAATGGGTGGGTGGCCGGATGGATGGGAGGGGACAATTTATTATGACACATAAGCATCCACATGGAGAAGAAGTTTGCCAAGTTCCTGTAGAGGCCAAAGTGACCAGGAAACAGGCTGCATGAGTGACGTAGGGGAAACGTGGTGGGGTTGCACAAGCAGAACACTTGGTGAGGAACAGTGAAATGTCAGAGTTAGCAGGCAGGAGGCTCTTTTGTGTGCCAGGGTGGAGCTTTTTTTCCCTTCAGCAAATCCACAGTGATAATGGCAGTAGACAATATGATTTACCTCTGCATGTCCTAAAGACAACAAAAGCACATTTGCTAATTTACAGTTGGTTATCCTGTTTTAAGAAGTACAGCCTGTTTCCTTTTTCTCATCCAAAGCCTGTAAGCCAGATGCTGCAGATGAAAATTACTTTGCTACCACTGACTGCAATCTGTTAGGATTTTATGTTAAAATGCTTTAAATTGAGAGAAGACAGTAACGAGATCACACCAACCTTGTGTCAACAGTCAACATCCTAACAGGGCAGATGTGGCAGGGGGCCATGGCCCTGGACCAGGATGGTGGGACTTGGCAATGTTCGTGACGAAGGTTTTGGGTAGTGTGGAGCTGCAGGGAACACCAGCAGGACACTGCATGCCACCAGCTTAGGAAGAACATGGCACCTCCTCCCCCCTGCTGCGCTGTTTGGTGCGGAATAGGGCCTGCAGCCAGAGAGGGAGCAAAGCTGGAGTTTCATGAACGCTCCATTTGTATAAAAATTGTCATCTATTAAGTAACACTGGAGCTAATCCAAAATCTTTAAGATTTTTTCAAAGCTTTTGTCTTACTGTAAAGTCTTTTATCAAAATTTGCAATGTGTTGGCTCTGAGCAGAACTTCTTTTACTGTGCTCCTTTAGCTTTGAAAAAGCGTAAGATCTTCCAGCTAGCTACCACTCATGGAATCCAACAGAGGACTATGTTCTCAATGCACTGGTACACAGTGTTATTACCTGCTTCAGAGGGTGGCGCACAAGATATGGCAGAGAGAATTAGCAGGATCCACTTAAATAGGTCTTTCATCCAGGCCTCCATTGCAGTGCTGAAATCTGCCTTGCTGAAGTTCCTTTCTATTCTTTGGCAAAAGGATGAGGAGTCCCAGAGCTTTCACACTGTTCAAAGCAACTCTGGGATATGAGAGGTGGAAAAGCAATTTAATGTGCCTTTAGAAATTCTCATAAAAGTTTGGTGCAGGGGAGAATAATGCACTTCTAAATTTCCAAGAGGTGCAGCTCTTAATCTGGGAATTTAAAAAAAAAAAAAACAAATAGGTTTTCTGTCTCTACCCATATTATTCTTTTCTCTTAAACTGGAATTTCTCCAGCCAGGAATGAGTCCACTGAGGAAGGAGTTTCTTTTTTTAAAAAAAAAAAGTATTCCTTTTCCAAACGTGACACACATGCTTATATTAACTAAATAAATAAATACATAAATATATCTTTTTAGTGCTTTTCTTTTGCCATTACTATAGTTTCTTTCTTTCCAGATCTTTGAAGTCTAACATGTGCAACCATGTGTAAAATAAGGAAATAATCTGTCACCATGGAAACCAATGTTTCAAAAATCCAGATATCAGAAGTTGTCGCAGACTGGCTCATGCCTGGTTCACTCTTTTATTTGAAGTATATAGGAAAACCAGCCAGGTCTGACTGTAGCTACGACCTACAATATTGTACTACAGTATCTTCAGCTTTGCTGGCACTGAAAGCGATGACCTAAGTCCTGTACACAACAAACATACTTCTGTGATGCTGATGTTCAGGTTGGAGGGAAAAACAAACTGGTTAGATTTCTGCATTGTTTTGTTGGTTAAGCAAGTAAGATTATGTCTATACATTTTTGTATATTCCTCATGCTCTACCCTTCTGTCACACATACTGTATTTATTTTGCATGCCATAGGTTATGCTGAAGTGATACTTTCATTTGGCTCATATGTAACACTTCTAGAACTGCTTACACTCTTGATATTAAGATAGGAAAGGCTGTGAAACCACCACAGCATTATGGAATAGCTTAAGTTGGAATGGACCTTTAGAGGTCATCTGGTCCAGCTTGCTTCTCAAAGCAGGAGTAACTTCAAAGTCAGGCCAGGTTACAGTCTTATTTTTTTGAGTTTTAAAAATTGCCAGGAATGGAGATCAGAGCTGCCTGCTCTAGTATTTGACCACCCTCCATGGGGAGAAGCTTTTCCATATGTCTAATGATCATTTACCTTGCCACATCTTGTCTGTCTCCTGTTTTTGATTAATCTTTATTAAGGGATAGTCACCCTTGCTGTAAACTTGTGCTGTATTTCTTATTTTTTTTTCCCTATCTTTAGCTTGTGTTCATTGGTGCTAATTATACCACTTAGATGAATCCTAGCTACATTAATAGAATAAAAAGGTTCTTTTAGAGCCACAGTTCTTCACTGTCAGCTGAGGTCACTGTGTGGGGAAGGGAATGGACTGAGCTCTTCAGAGGTTTATCTGCCTGAAGAGGTCTTCAAGGATGGCTTCCTCATGCGTAACTCTCACACAGAGACAGCCTTATTCTTGAACATGGGTATCATACTGTTGCTTAGCTTGACTTTTTTGCTACATGGACAAAAGTCCTAGGGCTCCCACAACAAAATAATTTCCCTTCTCTCCGCCACCCCCCAAACTCCCCCACCTGCCCCCCCAAGTATTTGCAAAAATTGGAAATGGGATCCCTGGACCTGAATGTGACATGCCCATCTGAGCGTAGGAGCTGTTCTGTTCTCTACCCATCACCACTTCATCTCCTGTTTTCCCTGCCTCTTCGGCATGCCTCTTCCAACTCCTACAACTCTTGCATTTGAGAGAGAATTATTTAAGGCAGAAAAAGGTGAACTCATTTTTTTTTTTTTTTGGTCAAAGACTACCTCATGATATTAAGGCATGTTCTGGGTACTTTGGCAACACAATTATTTATTATTTTTTTTTAATTTGGGATATTTCAGCTTCTGAAAAAAAAACCCAAAATCCCCAAAATATTTCTTTGTGAATTGCCTTGTAACAATGTATTTGAACATCTCCATAGGAAATTCTTGGAAGTTTTTTTCCCCACCTTTATCAAGGATCTCTCTCCTTCAGTGTTTAATGCAATAATTTTTGTGAAATCTGGCAGACTAGTGTGCAAAATGGGAAGCAAGTTGTGCAAGTGAAGTAGTGTTTCAGAAGTGTTAGAGCTCATTTAAACTTGTTCCTTACAAAGGTACCATGTGAAGATGATGGCTTTGGCAATGCAGTCTTGAGCCAGCCATTCCAATGAAGAGAGTGTTTAGCTCCACCAGATTTCTTTGCTACCATGAAATTGTTACATGGAGCATCTTAATTGCCTTCTCACAGTTGTCTGCAACAAATGAGAGCATATGACAATGGCCACAGGGTGAAAGATTCTGAGAAGTGTACTGCACATTTCTGTAGGGTGCAATTAAAACCGTTACTGGAAAGTCACTTGAAGGATACAGGATATTTTAGCCAAGTTTCATAAGGGTCTTTGTTTTAGTCTCTTCAGAATACATCTACATGACATCTATAAAAATTGCTAAGGGGCTTAAATTTTAATGGTGGTTCATTTAAAATGTTTGTTTCCTTTTTTATGTACGTACAGTTTCCTTAGCAACATACAAATTAAAGCCCCTGGGTAGCACCTTGCTAGAATTTCTGCACTGGAATTTTCTGAAGCAAAACGTCATGGGTTTGATAAATTAAGAGCAAGCCTGTCCAAGGGATAAGGAATAGTAATAGTTTTAATGTGAGAAACTACAGCTGGCAAATCCTCATTACCATAGATATGAGCCAAATATCAGTTCTGAAAGACAGTTAAGTATTCTGCCTTTGCTCTAGCAACATGTTTAGTTTAGGAAAAACAAGAAGAAAGAATTCCTAACAAAGTCAAGAGAATGCTGATCACCTTTTTGAAGAAGTAGTAATAACAGTATGTGACTGATAAAAATGCAAAACCCACAAATAAATAATCTCAGAATGGCACATGGGGATATTGTAAGCCTTATTTATTAGCAAAGAATGGATAGACATGTAAAGATAGTACACCAAGTAATGCAGAATGCATTTATTTGGAGTCCATTTCAGTTTGGCTTTATTTCTCAGTTGTAGATGGTGTGCACAGTTTACATGCCTTTAACTTCACACCTCCTTTGCAGAGTTTTTTCATGCTGGATAACCACTTTGGAATGATTATTTCCTTTCTATTTTTGTGGGAGAGGGGAGGAAGCAAGCAAGAAAGGTTTAGCGTTCTACAGCAATGAAGAAGCTAAGGGGAAAAAACCTATACTGGGTTGTTATTACATTTCAGGAAACTTAAAATAAAAGCTCTAGAACAGTCACGTGTCAGAGAGTAGGATTTGAAATCAGGCAAGTACGGGCTGCAGATGTAGTACTGTCCTTCTCTTGGTTTACCTACCCAAGTCTGGACAACTTAAATTTGTATGTGTACACTACAGATTTAGGTAGACCTGTACCATGCAGTGTAATATGCACCACAGCTGGTGTAAAATGAGCTGTTGAGATACTAAAACCTACCTAACTGTAATGGTGCAAAGTTCTTACCTTTCACTCAAAGCAACATGACTTGGCTGTCATTTGACATGGTGAAAATGTTGAATTATCCTCTGTCACAGCCAGTAGGACTGCAAAATATGTATTTTGGACAAACCATGCCTAATCCTGTTTGTATTGCAGAAAAGTCTGGGTAAAAGTGCCACCTGTCAAGGCACTGTGTGCTTTTCAATAGTATGGTCTCTGCAGCTTTGCAGGTTATTGTAGGCTGAACAAAACCTTTGGCAATGCAATTACTGAACAAATATTTGATATTATGGATTTGAAGATCAGTCTTCTGCAGCTTAATATCATAACTCACAAAACTTTGGGAAGTAACTTAATACACAGAGTAAATAGTGTTTTGCATTCAGCAAAATAGGCAAAAAACCACTTTTGTCTACATAAAAGATCATGGCTATGGCTATATAAGGACTAAAAAACCAAACATTACATTCAGTGTAAATGGAGTATCATTTCAGCTAAATAAGTATACAAAAGGAACATTAAAGACCACAGGTTTCTTTGGAACAGCTGGCAGATTTGCTTTTCCTTCCCTTGTGAGATACCGTGAAGATGCTGTTTTCTACCTGTTTGCCTGCACTCCTTAATTCCTATTGTTTCCTTAAAGCTTTGCTTTTTTTGTTCTAACCTGCTAATTAAAGGAAAATTTAGAACAACAGCTGTCACTGCCGACATGTCCCCTTTGCAACAGCTCTACCAAGTCAGAAGATGTGGATGATGGGGCAAGTTTTTAAAAGCACAAAGGGGCTTTGCACTGAGCTACATAATTAATTCTCACTCCTACCTCTGATAGTCTCTCTCTATTCAACAAAACCCATACATGCATATATATATATGTGTGTGTGTGTGTGTGTGTGTGTGTGTATTTATGCATTTATATAATCCTGGAACACTTGGATCTGCGTTTTTATTTAAACAAAATTTCTACTAACTTCAGCGGTAGCATCACCCAAGTAAAGACTTCAGGATCAAGCCCACATTTTGAACAACATATTGGATCTTTTGTAATCGTGTGGCCAGAATAGTGGGTTCAGTTCTTACCACTGGGCATTTGAAAATGCATTTTATTCCCTTGCAGTACCCTGGACTCCTGGAAAGGAGTGGCATGAAGTACAACAGAGCCGCAGAAGCCAGCAGAGGAGCTGTTTCTTCTGAGAAGGAGCATAGCAGTGTTGACAAGCAGGCACCTAAATCAAATAAGATCAGAGACAATGAGTAAAAGCAAACTGAATTCTGCTCAGGGCAGGACTGAAACAGTTCCGCATGAGGTCGTTTTTTATTAATCCGTTACTGATGTTCAAGATTCAAGTTTAAAGATAAGAGGACATTTTATCCCTAAATACATGGTTAATTTGTGCAATAAGGGTACACATATGTAAGAACTACTGGCACACAAATATCACGTGGGAATGTAGTATTTAAGCAGTAAGTTTTAGTTTCAGCTCCTGACAAATGAGACTCATTGTCCTCTACTGTACGTGTTTGCTTTAAATTGGTCATCAAGGCACTGTCTGTATTTGTATTTAGTGGGGAGATGGAGACAAGGCTTGTGAAGAGAATCAGAGCACTCCAATATTTTACATCTCTCTTTGCGTAGGATGTAACACCCTTTGCAAGTACTTGTTTCTTTTGTGTGTGTGTCTGTAGAAAAAGCCTAGGCAATCAGCTCCAGCAAGAAGCCTTCTGAAAGTAGCTATCTGTGATGAAACCCACCCAGATAAAGCAAACATCCCCAACCTGCCTTTTCAGAGCAGGTAACTTGAGACACCAAGAGATTACAGAGTTGCTTATGGTCATGCAATGAGTTAATGGCAGAGAAGGAGGAATAAAACAAAACTTTACCTATTTGTGTTTGCTCAGTTACTTTCAGATGTGTGAGACCTTTCTCTTAAAGACAGGGCCTTTGTCCAAGCTATGTTTTTCCTCCATCCACAGTGAGATATTTCTCTTGCCAGCCTCTGCACACCAGCTGACCCATGCAAATGACATCACCCTGATATTTTTCCACTCTTTCACTATGTTAACAGCAAAATGTCACCAGTTTTCTTGTGAAGTCCTGTTTTCATCTCACATGTCTTTCTGAACAGACAAGCCTACATTCCTTCCTTTGATGAAAGCCTTTCACCTCCCTTTAATGGGACTTTCCCACTTCTCCCTTCCCATATTTGAGGATGGCAAGACGTCTCCAGCACAGACCTTAAATAGAAGAAATGCGTAGTTTGGTACAGATGTAAAGGAATAGCAGAAGGGACGTTTGCACAATATATCAGTGTATTAAAACAATAAAACAAGAAAGGAAAACAACTTGAATTGTAATATGCAGAAAACAATTTTTAGGAAGTACTCTAACCTTTTAAAGTACAAAAAAACATTTTGGAGTCTTTGGAGTTGTTGATTATATTTTGCTTTTTCCAGTTTTAGTCTAATCCTAATCCTAATCCTGATTTTGAGAGTTTCATTCAGGTGTTGATATTCTACCATAATGTACTGCATTACATGTATAAATTGTCATTTAGACTGTCACAAGAACCCTAGTGATGTAATGCATTCATAGTATGAGATGTGAAGGCCAAGAAGAAAAAATTCATGGAGGTTGCCTGTCTGTAGACTGTAAGGTATGACAGAAAACCAGTCAATGTTCATGTATGTTATGATGTTGATTAAGCATGAGAAATAAACATGACTTCAACATGTATGAAATTAAGATTAAGTAATGCAAAAGTGTGGTGCAGGTACATTTCCATTTTGGAATGTGGTCAGTTGCTGTGAAACATGCAATATCAACATGTACTGTTTTATATTACAGATATCTCCACAGCTCCAAGCCTAACAGAAAGCTGGAGCAGAGAATATTTCTTCCCTTGTGGCATGGAAAACATTTCTGGAGGTGTTCTGGGAATTCCAGGGTACCTGGGTCTGCTCCCTGCATTTATTTGCAATTTGATCATATGAAAGCCATCTCATTATATCAGAAAACTAATTAGTTATGTTGTTTTAACATACACAAGACTACACAACCCAGTGGTGAAATACGAAGTGGGAGGGAGATTTTGTTCCCTTGTGCTTTCTTCTTGGAGATTTCAACTGTAGTGTTACTGTTGATGTGACTGCAATGAAAGAAGAGTGCAAAGTTCTTTAGTTTTTTCCACACTTTTCATATTGTTGATTTAGGAAGAAGTAGGCTTTCTGTATATGATTCTAAGTGGTTACTTATCTTTCTTTTGAATTATTCAGCTCTATATGCCTCCTTTATACTGCTACGTATAAGTTAGAAATTATTTTAATCCCAGGTTGTGTCATGTCAACTTTTCCCCTTGTTGAACAATGCATTTTGATAATTATAGACCTTGAGCAGCAGAACAAGCTAACAGTCAGGCTGCAGGTGTTCTTCAGTGACTAAATATTAGCAGAAAAACCAAATGCTGGTTGGGCTATATACTTCCTCTCCAAACAGAAAATGGGAAATCATCCAACACGTCACATTTTCCTTAGAGGAAACTAGTCATAGGAACAGGAAGGCTGTGTCAATAAGAAAGGTACAGCTAAGCATTTCATGATTGTTTTTAACCTCTAAATATTGTGCAAAGGCTAAAACATATATATCTGTATTTGATATGTATATGTATCTTAAATGGTTGGCAGTCTAGTGAAAACACCAACAAGAAACCTAAAAAAATTGTTCTGAACCCACAGCAAAAATTTACTGATTTTTATGACAAAGCCAACTACAAAAAAGAGAGAGATTGCTGTAAAACTGTAAAACTCAAGACTGATTTGCATCTAGTCAGGCTCCAGCTCTGGCTGTGTAAAATACATCATTTTTCTGTATCATAGAATCATAGAATAGTTTGGTTTGGAAAGGACTCATCTAGTTCTGCCCCCCCTGCTATTGTCAGGGAAACCTTCCACCAGACCAGGTTGCTCCAAGCCTCATCCAGCCTGGCCTTGAACACTTCCAGGGATAGGGCAACCACAGCTTCTCTGGGCAGCCTGTGCCAGTGTCTCACCATCCTCACAGTAAAGAATTTCTTTGTAATAACCTAATATAAATCTGCCCTCTTTCTCTAGTGGGGGCTTTTGTATGAAAATCACATTAATCATGCAGATATGAAAGGGCTACATAACTCCTCATCTTCTGGCTGACTGGCTGTCTGGAAAGGTCAGTTGCTCTGGGAGAGCCCTTATATCTAGTTTGCCAAAGTTTTGTCAGTATTCATTCTTTATTAGAACATCTTAGGAAGAAGATTCAAGACAGTTACCTACAATGAAAAAAATGGACAGGGTTTGTTTACAAATATTTTTACTTTAGCCTGTCAGCTCAGTTTTGAAAAGACGCCTGCTGGTTTTGTCTGAAATTTTTGGACTAAAAATGTGCTGAGGTAGACATGATGTCATTTAAACATTTAATTCCCCTGCTGCCTTGGCAAATCAGATTGTGACTACGTAAAAGACATAATTTTCATCCATAAATCCTTGAGAAGGATAAGCTGATTTTCAGACACTGTTTAAGAGTATCTCCTTTCTGCACAGAGCATAGAACTACCTTCCCAAGCTTTGTAACCCTTTCCCTATAGCTTCCTGCCAAGAGTCTGGAAAGTTCTTTGTCACAGTAATTATGTTGTGGGTGCTATATATGCCTTACCTTTATACATGGGTGTGAAAGAGACAATGTTAGACAATGAATTATATGTATCGAAGCCAGCATACTAAGATGTTTTGTCTAGGCCAACAAAGACACAATTATCAAATGAGAAAGTAGAAAAAAATTACTTTTATAAATACTAATGCAGTGTCTGATTACTGTTAAGTGGAAAAAACCCTTTATGTCCTAAGATAATGTACTTCCTTCCAGTTGTCTCTTACTCCCTCCATGAGGTATGGGAAGAGCAGAATGCATGGCTAGAAATAATAATGCTTCTCTATGCATGTTACCCAAGTACTCACAGGAATGGGAAGGAAGCATTTTAGAAACCTCTGGTAGAAGCAGCTGTAGAACTTTACAGAACTATGGCATTTTTCTTTTCTGTTACAGTGGGGTGGGGAAATATGATCAGGAGTGGATGCAATTGCAGTATGGGTTGGGGAACGGTGGGTAGGGAAAAGACTCCTTAGCTAACCTGCAAGTTATTACATTGCATGATCCCCATTGTGTGTCTTGTACTGCTCTAGTTAGCAGCCTGGGGTGGGCTGTAGTGTTCCTCAGACTTTTTGAATCCCCCTTCACTCACCCTCATCCTTATCTGTAGATATGCTATTGTTGCCACCACTGCATAAAAATGGCACAAAAGCCATTCAGTAAGCTGCTGTACTTGATCTTGTGAGTATGTGTACGTCATGATATTTGGCCTGGATAAGTTTGGAAGAGGCACTCTCAGTCATCACTGCAGAGCTCTGCCTTCCACAGTCAAAAGTAAAATGAAAAAGGTTTTAAAAATGTCATGCTGCTGCTGCAATCACACTGTTTTCATGATTTAGTTAGATGGCCACATCTTTTCTGTGGCATCCGTAACCTGTAACTTTTAAAATACACTCAGATGGACTTTGCCATTTATAGCGTCTGAATAACTGGCACATAATGTCCTAACATCACAAACATCTTTTATCTCCTCACAGCCATGCTAAGGAAAACGCAACACTGTTCCCTAGCTAAACAGAATCAGGGAAACAGTGCATGTAGAACAGTATTTCATCTCTTGACACATTACCAGGTGTCCTTCAGCTTCCATGACAGGAAGGAAGAAGAGTCCCTTTGTTTTACAGTGCTGTTATTTTAAGATCATAAAAGATAAAGATGTCTGTGTAAAACAGTTCATAGAATTATCCTGCATGATGCAGGCTTATATCTTTACAGCTGTCTTATATAGCCAGGAATGTACCCATTTTTTCTTGAATACACAGCTGGTGGGGTGTTCAGCACGAAGAGCCATGCCTCTGATCATTAATAGCACTACAGTGGGACCTGTTTCCCTTTCTTACCTCATGTGAATTTCCTACAAGAAAAAAAGGATAAAAGACCCCAGCACCATTCATTGCCTCTGCCAACAAGCAACATGGTGAATTTGCTTCTATTCTTTTGGTTAGGATAACACCAAATAGTTTAGTTTTTATCCTCTCTACAAGCTTTTCTTTTGTGGACCTAAACAAGGTATCTTACCTTCACGTTTACTGACGGTGAGTTATCTTGCCCCACCTCAGAGTACATGGGAAGCTGTGACCAAGTAGCTGTGTACTTTCACAGTGATCCAGTAAACGTCCTGTGGCTGCGTTGCCTGGGACATGATTCCTGTCAAAGATGAGATTACAGCTGGGCTGAGATCCTGATGGGTTGACAGCCAGATAATTATAGCAATGGCATAGATTAGTTGTAGTGGGGTTTTTTTGGGTTTTTTTGTTTTTTTCTGTAGGGGTGACTGGCAATTAATATCCTTAGATTCGTTGAAATCTGGTGAGAGTTTTGCAAATTATGTTATTAGGCCCATGACACTACTCAAAGTGTCAAGAGACAAAATCAGAAACTGATTTAAAAGGATAAAACCAGAAGAATCAAAGTTCATGTCTGAGATAATGAAAAGTTAAAAGTTATTTTATATTTTGGACTAAATCAATCTATAGCTTAGTCAGAATTTTTAAGGCACATCTAGGTAAATAAGAGTAATCTGAAATGTCCACTGCTGAAGCCGTTACCAAAATTCTATGTATTCCTTCTGCAAAAGAGGAATGTGTTATTCAATGGTTTTGATGGGGAAGTAGTAACTTCCTAGTATTATGAGGTAAGCCTTTTTAATATTAGCTTCACATATGTAGAATTGCCACTGCTTTACAAGGAAATTACTGTTCATGATCAGGGTTTTAAATATCATTCATTTAGTTCCTTTCCATGACAGAAAATACAGTTTAAATGCTCTCCTCTCCTGATAAACATTTGACAATATTTTGAGAAATAATTGTTGACAATTGTAGCTATTGAGAAAAAAGGGAAATTTTAATAAAAAATAATAATAGATTGTAAATATGTGGTAAGAAATTTAAACTGTATTTTGAAACTTAATAGTGTTACAATGATATATATTCCCTTGTTTTCTACCCTTCAAATATAGCAAGTGAAGAGCAAATGTAAATGAAGAGTCAAGAATAAAGCTGCTTTTCAGCTTTTGTGAATATTGTATTTCTGGTGGAATCAAGGAGAGCACAAGAAGGTTCCATCAGACAATTTTCTTGCTGACAATCCAAATTCAAGGCTATAACTTGTTCTGTCTAGAACAAAATAAACCTTTCTGCAAAACCAGAAACTGTAAAAACTTATAGAATAAGTATTGTTCAGGAAGTGTTCCCTGAGGAGGAAAAGATTTTGGACAACTTAACTTACAGACTCCAGAATTTTGATATCAGATCTTCAGGTATTTAAGTCTAATCTTAGCTACAGAAGGTGAGTAAAAAGGTAGCACCAGTAAGCTAAGAGTGCTAGAACTGTCCAGGTGACCTAAATTTCACAGGTCAGTAATGACAGTACTTACTAACAATTAAGACATCCTGTCCCCCTGTGTCCATGCAATGTCAGCCACTCTTTCTATTAGCCATTTGATAGAAAAACTTCTATTTCAGTTTTGCTTTCCCAGAACCTGGAGAATGGCTGAAGAAGACCCTCCATGTCTCTCCTCTAAGTGGCAGAATGTACACTGGGGCACTGAAGTTGCCTGTTTGCAGACATAAGTGCTTTCTTCAAAAGCAACACCACCTTCTTGGGTTGTACAGCAGCCTATTACTTCCAAAAGGCTGCGTATGCCAGGCTAAGATCCCCTAGATATCCATTTTCTTGGTAAGTGATGCAATGAAGATTTGTGTGTCATTACAGCTGCCCAATGCATTGATGGTGTAACTAACTTTCCTGTTTTGTAGGCTTTCTGCATTTTCTTATCTGTGTTTCTGGAATCTGATAAACTCAGGACAGGTGGGAGCTGAAGCATTGCATGGAAAACTGATAGTCCACAGAGAGGCCATCACCTTGTTCCTCTAGCTACTTGCCACTCTGCTGCTTTTGAAATGTGCTTAAGAGATGTTTAGAAAAGGCTGTAACTGGCAGCTTGCATTCACCTTGCTACCTGATATTTGCTTGTGTACCAGCTGGTACTTGCCCAAGCTGGCTAGTGGCCATCTCACTGGGCTGTGAAAGTGGGATATCTACAGAGCAGTTGTTTCCACATGCTTGCCCAATGGAAAGCAGAACATCTTTTGGTATGTGCATGCGCTGAGTGTGCCCAGACACATCCATATGTGAATGTGCTGTGCACTGAATCTCTTCAGGCAAAATCAAATGCCTGAAAGCTTCTGAAAATTAATTCTTCAGGCTTGAGTTCCCTTACAAGTAATGCAAGTATAATAATGACCAATCTTCATTAATTTTTTTGAATTCTGGGGATGACTTAAAGTGTCCTTATGATGAGAGGGAATCCCACTAAGGTATTTATTAGAAAGCATACAAAGATTTTTCCCTTATAGACCTTACCAACTCAGCGTGCACATAGCAAGATAACTACCAACTGATTACATATGCCACAATTGAAAATACCAGGGTGAGAAGCTCTATCAAAATGCAAAATATGATTATTGCTTTGAGGCCATGTAATTTACAGCATTAAAAGCAAAGCATATTGGTTTTCTATGAGTTAAAATTAATTTGTGTTTCAAATGAATCACTGCCCTCATGATGATGAAAGACATGAGTATTACGTTCTGTTTACAGGTTTTATTTGGTTTATTCTCTTTCCTTTGCATTGAGGACAACAAGATTTTTACATCAGGAGTAACAGAAAATTATGTGAACAGAATAAAAGTTTTTAAAATAATTATCATTAGTGTTAGTTGACCCTTTGATTTTCTTCTAGATAGTAATTCATATAAAAAGAGTCTACATGAATTAATCGTAAAATCTTAGATGCTTACTGTATCTCTGTGTCACAAAAAGAGTATCTGCTTGCCTGTAGATATTTATACAAATATTCTTACACAGATAATTCTTTGAGATTTGACAAATTTTTATATAAATTTGGAATTTAATCTTGTGCTTAGGAACTTACGCATGTTTTTATCTTTAGTCTCTCTGCATTTTTTTAATTCATGTGTATGTGTCCTGTGCTATGGAAGGCCAACATGATATGAGAAGTGGGGATATTATGCTATCAGATCAAAGCAGATGTGAAAGTGAAACATTGCTTAATTTGATAAAATGGGTGTTCAGTCTTATTTTGGACGTGGCATCACTTTGTGTACATGCTTTCTTAATAGTACTTGCCAATGGAAAGACTCCAGAAGTGAATATTGTGAGACTTAGGAATGTTAATTTTATGGGAGCATGGTTAGACCTAAATAAATTTTCAAAAATTTTAAAACTGTTTTCAGTACTATCAAACTGCCAAGCAGGGTTTCTTCTTGATTTAGCTTTTACCTGAAACACTATGCCCATTTCAGGAGTACTTTCCATTAAAAAAAAAAAAAAAAAAAAAAAGAGATACTTCTGCTTAAAAGGAGGGGGGGAATAATCCTGTTCAATGCTATTAAGAAATTAGATCTTTACCTGTTCCAGGGCTTCATGTACTTTTGCAAAAAAGAATGAGAGAAGAACAAAGCTGGAAAACTCTTGTTTTGTGAAAAACACTGAGGCTTCACTCTTTTCATCACATTTCCATCACCTAGATTCAGAAGTCTACCCCTGAATGAATCAGTTCCTGGCAGAAATTACAATAGCCCGGGGGATGCATTTATTTAAATTGGCTAAAATTTTTCTTCTAGACAAAGTTCTCAGATTGCTCACCTCTCTTCTGTCATGAACAGGTGTTGACCCAAAACATTTAGTCCTGTCCTAGAATGTCCATTGTCTTTCTTGATTCACGTTTCTGTGCAGTGAAGTCTGCAACAGGTGGCATGTGTATACACTGGAGCATGTAGATGGGTACAATAGGTCACCCCCTATTGCTAGAAACTCTCTTCTGAGTGAAATAGTTTGCCAGAGACATGTCTGTCTTGAATTGAGGAGGTATTTTCCTCTTACACCTCAAAAATTTTAATTGAAGGTATCCTAAACTTTACCTGTTTGAAAGGAAATAGAAAGCAGAGGTCATTAAAAAAAAAAACCAAACAAACTTACATATTGCCCTTCTGAGCAGTCTAAAAATAAACTGCTGTTACAGGGGTGTTGTGCTCTCTAAGCCTAGGTGTGTTACTGTCATGCAGGTAAATCCAGGAAAGTTCCTGTAATAGTCTGAGCATCGTGTGAGTGTTGCATGTTACTGAGATCCCTCAATACGGGGGAAACATTGTGAGGAACCCGTAGTTCTGGTCCATACACATGCCATGAGGTGTTCAGATCTGGACTGGGTAGCCATGGTACTTCCTAAGGCACTGTGACATACTTCCCTGGGGGCCACACCCCAGGGTGGTGGCTGGGCATGTCTCTTTGCTTCCCTGTTTTTTTCAGTTTCCTCCTGTGTAAAATAGGAATATTAAGCCTCATTTCCATTGTGGAATGTATTGACAGAGTGAGAAAAAAATGCTATGATATTGCTGTGTCTGCTTGCCAAGGAGGCTGTAACTGTGTACTGGAAATGGAAACCTCCTCGTAATTGCAAGTCATGAAAATTAATTCCATTGCATAACCACAAAGCAGGTAAATCCTAAAGCTACAGAAAAGTATTCTGGAAATCTGTATATTGTCTTGCAAATGTGTCATGATTATTCATGATTAAAAAAATTGTTAAAACTTTGCAAATATTAGTGTGGCATCTTTGCAAATATTAGTGTGGCAATTCAAAAATTGTTTTGTTGAACCTATTTAGGGAAGTCAAATTGATCACAAAGTCATGAGAAAAAAATAAACCACCTTCTAAGAATTTTCAGAAGCCTACCCTGAAAAGCACACAAAATCAAAATAAGTGAAACTAGACCTTAATGCAGAGATATATTACATTCAGTCTTGTGGTGTGAGGTACTGATAATGCACACTCCTGTTTCTTGTAGAGGTTGACTATTGTTCCTGCCATTAATATAAATGTGTGAATAGAGAGTATTTTGATCCAGTTACTGTAATCTGCTGGACAATCTAAATTCAGTGATTTTTTATTTTCTCTTGTTTTATTTGTTTGTTTTGAAGCAGAGTTATATAGCTGATTTTGAAAACATTTTTATAGTTCAAATCAATTTATTAACCAAATTTCATCTGATTAATCTTAACAGTTTCAATACCTCCACAACTATGTGATTCACTGAACTTGCTGCCCATGAGAAAAATAAAATAAAACAAAACTAAAAATACTATCAAGCTTTGTTTATACAGAATTGCTATATATCAGCTTGTGCTGAGGTCTGGGATTTGCAGAGTCCCAGCTGCAGAATATTTACAGCTACTGCACCAGAACTGTAGTTTTATGGTGGGTGTGTAACAGAAGGAAGAGGTAAAGGACCTTTGTGAGACATGGGCAGAAGTATGTCTGCAGACACTTATGTATTAATGCAATAATGAGGTTTTTTTTAAAACAGCATTTGCCAGTACATAAATATAGTTACCCCTGTTCATCATTGCTGTGTGCTCCTAAAAATGTCTTACAGTTTCTATGCAACAGCTATATCGTTCAAATACGGCTAAAAAATTGGAGGAATACAATAAAATAATGTCTCTAAGAGCACTACTCTATGACACAGCTTCTGGCAAGCCTTTCTTCTCATCATGCTGAGATAAGAGACTTATCATCACAATTCTCAATATGGCATGTATTTTCCTTACTGCTGATGGAAACTTTTGCACTGCTAAGAATGGGGACAGCTTGGGCCTTAAATGGAGCCTTTTGAGGAAAGGAACAAGGGTTTGTCAGCACCGCAATGTTTACCCTCCAATATGGAAGGAACAGCAACTAAGAGACTTTAATTTCAGTCCTGCCACGTTTGATTTTATTCATGCAGAAAACTGAGCAGACTCATCAGACCAAATGCTCAGTAGTGATGCAGCTGCTTTCTGCCAGTGGGACATCTGAATATCACAGAGCTGTCGCAGGGACGAGTGCCACGGATCTTCCTTTGTTGGAGAGGAAAACGACTGTAATAGGAACTGGCAGATCTGTGCCAGGACTGCCGTTTAGCTTCACACATCCATACAAGGCTGGTGTAAAAATACAAAGTGCTCACACAACACAGTGGCAGTGTTTGTGCACAGGGCAGGAGAATGCACAAGCACGTTTATTCTCTGCTTTGTAATTCTTAAGCATCTCCAAGATCCTCAGTTGGACATGCTTGAAAAAAGTAATAGAATGACTTATTCTTTTGGCAAAGGAGTTTTTTCTGGATGCTTATTTCCTTTGTGGATAAATCAAAGAAGGTTTTGTCTTATCTCTATTTCCAAAGACAGTTTAAGCAAGAACAGGAAGAGAAAAAACAGCCTGATTCCTCCAGGGAAAAAAAAGTAAAAAATTTTTAGCTTGCCACTTTCTTATCTCTCTATGTTGTGATGTTTGTAATTGTGTTAGCGTCATGTCAGGACATGTCAGAACAGTTCTTTCTGCGAGTCTGTGTTTTATGAGCTCAGAGCCAAAACTACCAAGCTATTCCTGTACTATTCCCATGCTATTATGAGTCTTTGTTCAGCTTTAATGAGAGTACAACTGATATAAAATGTATTTCAAAGAATCTTAGCTGCACAAGTTGTTCTTCAGTCTAAGTATGTTATAGTACTGTAGGCTATGTGATAGACTTTACTGCAGATGTTTATGCTCTGTAAGCGTGTAGTAACAGTAAAGAGAGGTATTCTGTTGAAATGTTAGTCACATAGTGTAGGACATTTAAACAACTGCAAAACCATGCAGCCTTATCCTGCTCTCACATTGTAAAATATTTGCGATTTGCAAAAGTCAAGATAAGCAAGAAAATAGTCTGAGTTAAAGCTAACTACCTGTTTGAGGATTCTGAATTACAAATAGTACAGAAATAATTTATAAGTACGTAGGTATATTTGGGCTAATTAAGAACTGCTTTTCAGCTGTTCATGGTCATTTACAGTTTTCTGAAAACAGTTCTGTGAGCTGTCATCGTTACTGAAAAGGTGATTTTTTCCTCCCAGACAAATATGAAGTGTTTTTAATTAATGAAGCAGAATGAAAAGCCCATGATAAGGCATATGAAGAAAGATTAACAATTGGCTTGTATAATTGCTTTAGAATTACTCCAAAAAGTATTTCTCAGTCTAGGATGTTTTGAAAGGCAAATCTTCCAAACTTATTACATAATTATCACCAAAGCTACTAAACAGAGCTGCTGAAATTTGTGCTGCCTTCCTCTAACAAACAGTGGTTGCACAGCTGAGATGTGTTCTGCATATGTACCTTCTTATTTGCACTCTGTAATTGTTAGTCTAGCCACAGAGATGCTGATTAAACTTTATTTCACAGAAGGTATAATATGAGATGGTCAGTTTGCTTCAAATAATAACATTTTTACTTTTTTCCACTGTATTGTGTGTCAGAAAATGACATCTGTATATACAACACCACAATGTTCAGTGTGATTACGAATTATTTGTTTTACCAGTTGCAATCTGAATTCCACTGGGGTTGTGTAAGCCTTTTGGCAGTGTTTATTGCCTTATCGTCTGTAAGCACACCAACAACATAGTAATTAGGAAAAAAAAATGCGGAAATTCCTTCCAGATAAAACCTATGTCTTATCAAACCTTTGAGGTTTTACTCATCATTCTGCTTTTCAGCTCTCCAACTCTTGAGAATCTCAGTTCAACAATGAAAAGACATTTGTTAGCTCAGTTAATATCTATGGGCTGGACTTACCAGGACAAAGTAGGCACTGACTATGGGAAATACTGGTTTTCATGTAGCAGCCAGTTACATGGGATAGCTGAATAGTTACACCACTCCATGGCCACTACCTGTCCCTGAGGCAAATGCCTTCCTACTGGACATGGACATATAAGTGTGCAAACAAGCACAGTTAAAAATTTGGCAAACTTAGAATTTCAGTTCACATTAAAGACCACAGTTACGGTGTTTATGTAAACACAGAGAACTGCAGCACTGCATGTAGGTGTCCTGTTGTCCCTGTCAGGAGTGAGGCATACTAGGTGCTGGGGGGAGGGACATAATCCTTCCAGGCATTTGACTTTCATCTGTTGCTGCATGTCAATCAGTATTTAGTTTCTTACAACACCTTCCTGCCAAGTATTTAATGGAATTTACAAAGTCCAAGTGGGTTCTTAGGCGTATTATGAAATATCTAGTGCAAGTTAGGACATGTCTACCTGGGGTGCAGTGAAACACAATGCAGCAATTTCCTGACCTGGTAAGTGACATGGCCTTGCTGCCTAGGGTCTAGAAGCAATATCACAGGATTTGTGATGCTGTGCCGAAGTTAACCAGTCCTGCGTGCACCCTTGTGGTCTCTGTAAGGTAATCCTCAATAGTACTAAGCTAGCAGAGCTCATGATAACATGGGTGCACCTAGCTGAAAGCTACTGATATGGCCTTAGGTGCTCAGTAACAGGAACTGTGAAAAGCAGACCAACAGGAAAGCTACCCTGTTTAACTGTGTGTAAAAGGCTGAGGAGAGGGATGGATGAGTGTCATTGACAATGTGCTGGGATTTTGGCATCCCAGCTGGCATGCAAGGAACCATTTTTAACTGTTCAGTAGTCACAACTGCAAGCATGTTCCTGAAGTATGACCACCAACTCCCTTTCAAGATTAAGCAATGGTAAAGGAATCATGATTGCTTTTCAAACCATCATGGTCAATGATGGTATCTTCTGGTTCCAGTTCTACTGCATATTTAGTGTAAAAGAGGAAGTTCTTCAGTGAAAAAGATTCTGGGCACCAGCCTTTTCTGTTACTAAGCTTCAAGCGTCACGCTCACACTTACACTTTTTCTGCCTCTGCTGTCATTCTTCCACACAAAATTGACAGCTACTCCAGGAAGAAACGTGAAGTACTCATTCCAGAATACCTTACTGCCTAGCAGCTGGAGCAGTCACTTTAAAGAGGTTATGAAGGAATTGAATCCTACTTGCCTTAGGTGAGGGCTCTAGCCATTCAGATATTAGACAGTAGAGAAACAAGACCATCATTTGTGTATAGCTCTGTCTCTTGCACAGGCTAAGGAGACACCTAACAGATGAAGCTGGGAGTCAAGACAAGAACAGCTAGCTTGTGAATCCTGGTAAAGCTTAAGTTTGGATTAGTTGCTGAACTGCCCCAAAACATCAAGGCTGAAACATTCCTAAGCAGAGCCAGAACCACAGCTTTAGGCAGATAAAGAGCTTTACAGTGAAAAAGTACAGTGATTGAGGACTTTCTGTATCTCCAGGGCTAGGTGACAGCTTAGATAAGTGTAGTCTTTCTTGCAGGAAGAGCTATGTCCACAGAGGTGAAAACTGGGGTTAAAGGCAATCAGAGTGACTGGCTAAGGAGTGCAGGGGACTTCTTGGACCTGGCAAAAGAGAACCTTGAGCAATTCAGATCTGGCAAAGAAAAGACAGAGGTTAAAGCATATTAATTCTTAAACAAGCTTAATCACATTTCTGATCAAAAGGTTTCTAGGTCAGCTGAATGTCTTGGAAGGCTCTAGAGAGAAATTAACGTGTTATGAATAACTGGGCAGAAATGAGGGTTAGGTATGACATTTTGGGTTACCTTTCAATTTAATAGCAGACATTTTTCTTCCTCTCCTGTCCTATCTTCCATATTTCCCAAAAGTATCTAATGCCTTGACAATGAGCAGTAGTACAGGAAACCTAATTTTCTCTTCTGATAACACGATCCTGTTTAGGATTCATGATTAAAATTTAGCCATTCAGAGAGGTGTAGAGCATGAATCATTTAGAGATGCCACAACAATGCTGATTTTATTGAAATATTTCAATTATATCATTCAGTGTGTTGTTTTCTAGTGAAGGTCCCATTTATGTTCACTTGTGAATTCAAACAAAAGATTTATGTGCTACAGGGATCAGGCATTTACAGGACTGGTAGTGTAATCTTGTCCCACTTACTTGGAGTTAACACCGTGTTGGGTACCTCACTGCCCACTGCTGCAGCTAAAATGCAGTGAGCGCTTCTAGTTGCTCAGATGGAACTGGCTTCTGACTCACCAGTGAAAGCTGGTGGTAAAATCTGACTTGCATTCCTCAGTGGCTTGGGGTAGCAACTTGCTGACATTCAATGTGATTTTTGAGTAATGTTGTCTTCATACCTTCTGTTTCAGGTTTATACAAAGTTATTTCTGGATGTATATTTATGTAGTCTTTGGTTTGTGTTGGATTTTTTTTTTTTTAAAACTGAAGGAATATGTGTTATCTGTGTGCCATAACTAGCCACACCAGGTTACTTAATCTCAGTTGTAGTCCTTCAGGAAAACTGGGGCTCATCAGAAGGTGAGGGATAGCACATGTATGGGCTAAAGCCCATGGATACTGCCTGCTGCTACGAAAAGGAAACCAAGATGTTCGGGACATGGTTCTTCTGCTGACTCCCTCTACACAATGGACCTGGACACTGCTCAGTGAGAACAGACACCTGACAGACACACTGTTCTTGGACATAGTCCCTGGGATAGAAAAAAACCCTCAGTCAAACCAAGGCCATTTCCATCCCATCACCTGCAGGTATCAAAAGCTATTGAAGTATCAAAGCAAAATTGTATTTTAAAATCAACTCCTCCTCCTAAGTCTTACATTCAGTATCTTCTGTAATTTGCCTTTTATACAACTCTGTTGATTTCAGTGAAACCCTGACAGATAATCACCTTGAGTCAACAAAGCAAGTTCTGCCTTGGAGCAGAATTATTTTGTCAGTGTTTGTAATATCTTTCTAAAATTGTGAGGGTGGATGTAGCTCAGTGAGTTCTTAGCAAGACCTGTAGCTAGAATGTCCCACATGTAGAAGAGAAGAATTACACAGTATTTTTCCAGGAAAGAGTGTTTTCTTTGGTTAGCCTAATCCTCCATAATCTCACTAACAGGGACAAAATACTGTTTTTTCTTTCGCAGAGCTGTCAGCAGTTGTTGACAAGTTGCAATTTTCTATTAGGCCTCTGTGTATATGTGGTTTTTCATCCTGAAGAGTAGAATTTATACACAAGATGTCCTCAGATCTAGTCTGTGCATTTTGTCCATTTCTACCCCTGCCCCCCCCCGTGTGTGATGTCAGCCCCACTTTACTGCTGTAATGTGCCATTTTAAGCATTCTTCCAGCTCTTTGCAATTCTTTGTTCAAGTGATCACAGTCTCTTTCATATAGTCTTATTGTCATGCTTCATTTAATGTATTCAGCTGTTAAAATTCTGATTATTACATTATCCATGTTGTTCTGTGAAGGTAGTCCAGCTTTGTCTGTCACAGCTTGGGGCTGATGTAGACGTCAGCTGAATGACCATGTGTTGGCTGGAACAGCCCTTTCATGTTATGTAAAAGACTAACTTGTCGTGGGTAATTGCATTATCTTAATTTTTCTTTCATTGTTAATATTCCAATTAATGTTTTTGATTTTGAATAGACTATATCCTTCTTATACGTACATGACAAAACATTATATTTCGAAAGACCTACTAAAATGTCAAATGTATAAAATGTTTGTGCTAAAAGAATGCTGAATAATTGTTCAGCTCAGTTCTTCCAAATTCTTAAATACAGCTCTGTCTTCAAGAATATGTGTAGTCTTGCTCAGTTTTTGACATTGCTTTTATTCACTGTGTTTTTCTGAGTCTGTGCTTTAGAAAGTAAACCGTGACTGTCCTTAAGGCGGAGGGGGGTGGGGGGGTGGGGGGGTGGGCAGGGTAGAGGGGGAGTGTAAAAAGAGAGAGAGTAAAGAGAAAAGAGAAGGTAAGAACAAATACTTTTAATTTAGATTTTTGAATGTTTATAATTTCTTGAGAATTCTGGTGCCATGAACAGAACACTTGCAGCAACAAAAAAAATCCTCTTCTACGCTGCCTGCACTTTTCTAATCACCACTGCCCCCTCTGTGCTCTCTGTAGGTGAATCACAAAAGCTTTTTCTATTAACGCCTGCCTAATCATTTTTGTTCACATTAGAGAGATCCAGGCTGCAAAGACACTGTGATAAGAAACTATACTTTTCTGATATCTGAAGTCATCCAGAAACAGAATAGTTGTTCTTCATTTTGATATACTTTGCGTAAAGCTTTAGACCTGGCATGCAGTTCCCATTTCTGCATTAGTGCTATGAAGATTCATTGAGATGTACTGAAGCACAGGAAAAGGTGGCCCAGCTGAAAATTATTGTCTGAAAACTGAGGCGGGGGTACTGTATTTTGTATGAAAAATTGCTTTGCTTCTTGTTGTTTCTTAAAAATAAAATATCAATAGAAGGAATTCATTAAGGAAGCCTGAGACATGCTGGTGATGTCTTTGTGCTTCTGTGCTGGATTATAAAAGTATTACTCTAGTAGCAAAACTTGGTTGAAGCATACAGTGCAGTGAAGATGATGCATTTGTGTCCATTTCTGGAAATGCCTGTGTCTAGTCATATGAAATTACTCATTGAAGTATTGGTACCTATACTGCTGTAGATCTGGAAGACAGTCAATCTAGATCAGCAACCAGCTACTAGCTCTTTTCTGGAGGCACTGAAAACAAGTATCTGTAAATTTGCCTAGGATATCCATCTGATCCTTCTGAACACCTTTTTCTTCTGATATTTTTGCTCTAGCTTTTTTCAGGTTTCTGTGTTGGATGTACTAATTAAACTCTGCTATTGTAAGAATCATCTATAAAGCAAAGCTGTTCAAACTTTTTTTCCTTCCCATCCATTCTTACACTTTCTCATAAAAGCATTTCCCTCAAAGTTGAAGGGAATAGCCACCATGGTTGAGTAGTTTAGAAGAAAAGCCTAAGCTATGCAGCTGGCATAATTGTTGTCCTGGTTTTGGCTGGGATAGAGTTAATTTTCTTCCTAGTAGCTGATACAGTGCTGTATTTGGGATTTAGGATGAGAATAATATTGCTAACACACTGATGTTTCAGTTTGCTGAGCAGTGCTTACACTAAGTCAAGGACATTTCAGCTTATGCTGTCCTGCCAGTGAGGAGGCTGGGAGTGCACAAGAAGTGGGGAGGGGGCACAACCAGGACAGCTGACCAAGGGGATATTCTGTACCATACAACGTCATGCTGAACAATAAAACTGAGGGGAGTTGGCCAGGCATGGCACCCCGCTGCTTGGGGACTGGCAGTCAAATGGTGGGGTGCATCACTTGTTTTGTATATTCTTTTATCTTTACTATTAATATCATTATCATTCCCTTCCTTTTCTGTCCTATTAATCTGCCTTTATCTCAGCCCATGAGTTTTACACTGAGGAGGAGTGAGCGAGTGGCTATGTGGTGATTAGCTGCCTGCTGGGTTAAACCACAAGTCATTTAGCTTGTGTAATCTTTTAGCTTATATTGAAGACATAGTTAAAATTTCAGAGATTAATGTTTGGAGGAAGAAGATCAGTCACATTACTGGTTAACATTTGTGTTTGTAATGTAATTTATGAAGCCCAGAAGTGGATTTAGCAGCACCCATTTGAGGATATGGAGTGTTTCTCAGCTTCTTCCTCAGCTCATTCTGGTATTCCTATAGCACTTTGCTTTTAAAACCATTCCTTCATTCGGGAGTGTGGGGTGTGGGGGGATTTGCTCCTCTCCAGACTATTGCCTCTTTTGGTTATGGTTATCTGCCAGCTTGCACTGTGGGCGCAACCTGCTTGCAACTGTGTCTATGCTTATGCAGACACCCCGAAAGGTAGACAGGCATTGCTAGTAGCATGCAAGGCACAGTGGCCTGAGGATAGCTAGCCTTCCCTATTCAGGGGCAGCAGAACATTTCCTATAAATTGCTTTTTTTGCTGTTCTCTCTCCTTCCCCCACTTCTGAGGTCCTTCAAGTGTGCTGCACCTTCAGTCTTCCTACTGGAGTTCAGAGACAGATGGGTCTGAGAGTGAAATGTTTGAACAGAAGTGGCACTTGATTTCTGAACAGTGGTAGGTTGCAGGAAATGCTCAGTTTCTCTAGCACTGTCTCTGTTCTCTTCATTTCTGTTTTCACTGTCTCTGTCTTCGTTATCTCACCTTTATTCATAAGGTATGATAAGGCAGCAAAATGGGAGGTTTCATATGAAACTGAGCTCTGTCATAACTACCTGTGGAAGTGGAGCTGACTGCTTACAGTACATGAACCTTTCTCTTTGGTCTCTAATAGTTAGCCTTGCACCATCAGCCTCCTAATTTTTAATGGCTATTCAACTGCTAGAATGTCTGTCAATAGTAACTTGGCTTTTGTTTTTGCACAAGGAAGCTGAAAATCCATGTTACAAGACGGGATTCAGAGAAAAGAATTTCCATATGTAAAGAAAGGGAAATGAAAATTGACAAAAAGCACAAACATGATAATGTGGTTTTGCTCTTGTTTTGATTTCGTGTCCATTTGCCCCATCCCCATCTCCCCCCTTCTCATGAGGCTGAATGCAGCTCCACCTGTTTTTCATACATTTCCTATAGCATCTCCAACTTCAGTCTAACAGGAAACACTCTCCCCACGCCTAAAATAGCTTTACATTATTATTTTACAGTTGTATTTTTTGTCTTAGTCACTCAGCCACTGTGGGAAATGTAACTTACCCTTCAGAGAGGACCTCTGAGCATTACAGACTAATGAGAACAGCTGATAGGCATTCATGCTTCAGTCTGCAGTGTAATGAGTTCAGCAGCTGTAAGTTTTAAAGCACCATGACACAGAGGTCAGGGGATGATATCCAGGACAGAGCAGAGTTACAGAAGAGGATTAGGATCAGCTAGGTTTTAAAATGCTGATCACATTTGGGGGACTAAATGTAATGTTTCTAGCTCTGATGAAATTATAAAACAAAATGTGACCCTATTTCACTTGAGATAAAACATCCAATTTAAAAGTATTTAGAATCTGAAAGAGTTTGTGTTGCCATGTTGCAGTCCTCTTACCACATGCGGGATGCCATGTAGCTCCCCTGCATATGAAATGTACTTTATGTAGTCCCATGGATTTTTTTTTAATGTCATGTTCTAGTCTTATAGCTAGGCATTTATTTCCTTATTTTGCTAAGTCCAGGATTTGCCACCTGGGGCAGGTCTCAGAGGTTTTTTTTCTGGGTCAGACCCCATTCTCTCTCATGGCTTATGTAGAAAATATCTTGATCCTCCAGCCAGGACTTCACGCACTTGAGTGGCTAACCCCAACCATGGGCAGCTGTTCTGCCTCTGGGCACAAAGGTCTGGCAGGGCTACTGCTATGTGCTAGAGAATTTAGCCTGGCTGGTGACAGTCTGTAGAGGGATTTGCAGAGTGCCAGCGATGACAGCAAACTGTTGCACTTCTTCTTGTACAGATTAGATGGAATTACGAGAATAATTCTCCAATTATTTTACTGAGAACTGTCAGAAGTTTTTCCATATTTTGTGCAAACCTGTAATTCTGTTGAGTTTGAAATGATGTGTTGGACAAGGGAAGAGGATGCAGGTGAGACATGCCACTACATCAGATTCAACCGCTAAACCCAGGCAGCTGGAGCAGCCTGCTGGGTGCTCTGCAGGAGGGAGAGACAACGCAGCTTTCCAAGCTGGGTACATAAGGGAAGTGGCCTCTGCTGCAGGGCAACTTGTCAAGCTTAGGTAAGAGCTAGGTTTCAGATGCACTTGATAACATCTGTGTCCTATCATGGATGTCCTATTATTCCACCTGGGTTTCATGCCTTGTGGCCCAGGGTGTATCTACCTGGATGGATGCTGAGTGTTGCCTGAGCCAAAGCCATCTGCTGAGCTCATAAACCCAACTGAGAGGCAATCTGTAATTGCTCAGGCCCAGTGCCCTGCCAAGACAGGTACACAGGACAGGCAGAAAGACATGTCTTCTGTTGTGTGAGGCTTGCTTAGTCCTGCTGTAACACTTGGAGCTGGACTGATGAGGTGGCTGAGGAGAAAGCTATCTGATTTAAAAAACATACACAGCCACTGAAGACTTCTGCTTTACTGATGTGAATCATGTGTAGGGAGGAGAGGGCTCTGAGGCGTATCCCACATTGCTGTACCATAAAGGGATGCCTGCACATCTCTGCTTAATTCATACAGGTTTATGTGCAACATGGTGGGGTTGGCAGGTGACTGTTGAAAGGAATACTGCATCCCTCATGATTTCTGTTTTTGAAGGAACAAGTAAAACATATTTATTGGGTATTACATTCTTTCAATTCACAGTGTCCCTACCAAACATCTTAGAAAGGTTTGGGGTGACAACAAACTGGTCATAAACAGTGTGAACTAAAACTAGTAGAGGCTCAAGTTTTCCTGTGGAGTGAAAATTTTGCCTCAAACATTTGTTCCCAACCATCCCATGAAATGGACTTACCCATTACTCTTCTAAAAATGCTCTGCCAGTCCAGGGGTGTTTTAATCCTATCTGGTTCCTTTATTCTAAGCCAACAAAATATGAGAGGGGTGTATAAAGATGCATAAGGTGTATACACAGATAAACTGAGAATAATTAAGCCACTTAAATTAATTGTTGATATTAAAAAAGATTGGCTAGAGTCTGTTCTGACAAGGGAATATTTGTACAGCTCTGGAGATACGTGTCACACCTGCTTGCATCTTCTTTGTCAACAGCGGCTCCTGCTACTCTGAACTGTCTGAACACCTCATCTTTCCTCTCAGAGGGTTAAAACTGTGTCATCCTGAAAAGGAAATTCATCATTAAGCTAGGAAAAATGGCTACATATTGTTTTGTTTTGTTTTGTTTGTGTAGTCCTGTGTAGTTCTGTGCAACAATACATTTTGTTCATTATAATCTATTAAAATCTATTAAAATATGGCATTTTTCAACTGGCAAAGGTGATTAAGTTGTCATTTATCTTCAGTGCAAGTTTTCTGGGGACATGGCTGCTTCATTACTTGTGTCTATCTTAGTGAGGTGTCCAAGTACATAATCAGGGCTCCAAGATTGCTGCAATGCAAATAGTACCATAACATTTATTTCAAAATCTCATATTTATGCTGAAACCTCTCACAGGAGATGGACTGTCTTTACATCACACCTGTTGAGATAGGAACGACTGCAGGCCCTGTATTTTGAGAAATTAATCTCAGAATTTTATTTGATAAATTAATCTTAAATTCAACTGATTTAGCTTCTGCTCAGTTCTTGTAGGAACATACTCCCCATCAGCCATGAAGAACCCTACAGGGGTTATATGTGTATTCATTTCCTAGGAAAAAAATAGCTTTCCTTAAAAGATGCTGATAAAGATTTTTCAGTTTGCCATGTATACAAATGATAAACCTTAGGGAAATTTTATTCTAATTCCTCCTGATCCTGGAGACTCTACTTTCATTTATTAAAAAGTATAATAACATTTACATTTGCTGGAGATTTGCAGAACAAAATGCCTCTCCTATGAGGTGGATGTCGTACAGGCCTGTACTGGAAACGCTTGTACAGTTTACCACCTGTAGCTGAAGTAGCACTAACATTTACTCTTACATAAATGCATAACCCTTTCTGGAAGTTGTGACTGAGACCGGGTGGAAAGCAGTGATAAAATGCTTTGGAAATACACTTTCACCTTTTCTGTGCTTAGAGCTGTTTCTGGGACTAGTGCAGCCTTACCTAAAGTTAACACTCTGTGCAAACCTGAGTCTCTTAGAAGCAATGTTCAAATTATTGATTAAAATGCCACTTTAGTCCTTTGTAAGGTACCAGGAATCTGGGACCGTGGCACTAACGTTATTCATTTGGAAAAACCAAGCAAAGGGCAGCATCTTGTGTTGGTGCTCTTTGAAACAGAGGACGAGAGTAACTGAACGCTGTAGCCTCCTGAGGACTGAATGAGCAGATACTATTCGTTATGTGCCACAAGGAGAAAGTTTATTTCATGATGCTGACTAATCTTCCTGACATATCACATAGTGCGCATAGACTTTTAATGTCCTCTGCTCTGGAACACAGAGAAGTGAGCCCTGCTTTCCAAAGTAAAACCGAATATCCCTGCCCCCCCCCCTCAAAAAAAAAAAAAAACAAACCACAAACCAACCAACCACAACAACAAAAACAAACAAACAAACAAACCAATAAAACCCCCAGCTCCCCAAACCTGGAAGAAACAAGAAGAAATGAAACTTTTTTCCAACAGACAGCAGAAGTAACTCCATTATGAAACTCACGCTGTTAACCAGATGCTTCCTAAGCTGTTGTTGGAAAAATCTGACCCTGCTGCCACTGTGCATCTCACCGCACCAGTGCAGGCAGCTGCGGGCATGATGCTGCCCATCTCCGGTGGTGCTGCAGGGCAACAGGTCCACATGGAAGATCTGGTCGTACCCCCGCTCTGTGTTTAACAGGGGTTTCTCGGGGGTGAGACGGGCAGTTGAAGGGGACATGACCTGCCTCCGTGCTGTTGTGCCGGCAAGAGGGAGCTGCACATTGCTTCTCTCCAGGGCAGCGATTCAGTACGAGGAGCCCAAAAAATGCTGGTAGGTGCCTTGCATCTGCTGAAATTGCCTGGCATGGCACAGTTTGTATAAATGAAACCACTTGTTTCATCACAGAGAAATTGTCACAGAGAATTAACATCTTCTGATAATGATAAAAGGATTTAAAATTTCCTGCCAAAATTTCCATCCCTTTCACCCAAGACAGCCTTATAAAAGGCATATTTCAAGCACATTGTCTTTCTTAAACAGACACCCAAGCTGCACATAGCTCTAGGAGGAACACACCATCACCCCATAAAATCCAATGTATAGCTACAGCTGCGTGTTGCGCCTTGAGCCCATGCGGTGGCGAGGCCTGGGCACAGCGCAGCCCTTTTCCATCCCGCTTTCTCTCTAATCCCATGCTTCCACAGAAGAAGAATCAATCCCATGACTTTATGGGAGCTGAGGCGTATTCCCACAAGGGCATCACTTGGGTGGCAGTGGAAAAGCAGCACTTCAGTATGTTAAAGCACTGTACTCCAGATAACATAGGCTGCTGCACTGGAGTCATAAAGCAGGTATAAATTCCTTTTCCATAAAATATCTCTGGTTTTGCAGAAACATGTCTTAGCTGTGGATTGCTCCTATACGTGTTCCATTACCTTGAGATATTTTGGAAGACAGATTGGGATGGAGTGTGGATCAGGCTGAAAGACAGCAAGGGACAGCGATAGGGAGGTTTTACAGTCTCATAAACTGTTTGTCTTGTTAGGGACTCTAAAGGAAGGGAGCTGAATTACCACTGGAAACTGATTTCCTTTTCCAGGCAGCCCCTAAATGTGGATCAGGCTTTGGCTTCTAAGTGCAAGCTGGAGGTCTTTCTTTCTGAATCTTCTACCCCATCTTTATTGCACCTCTTTATTTAGAAGCTCTAGATACGGCACATAGCTCATGAATATGATGTCTTTCATTTAAAAGTAATTTTTAATTTTAAAAAATTGAAATATGGCTAACCAACTGAATCTTCTTATTTTCTCTGTACAGGTAATATTATTTTAGGAGCCACCTTCATAATTTGGGATACTGTGAAAACTGAAATATCAGTCTCAGATCATATCAGGACTGCCAGATTTTGCTGTCACTGATATCATAACTGTTGCACTAGCAAAAAAAAAAAATATTAATAATTATGCAATATAACCTGATTGCAAAATAATTCTTTTGAAGAGGATTATACTAAAAGGGATTTAATAGTATGTGATCAAGAACTATATGAAATAGCCATAGTGAAATCACATGAAAGTGTTACGTTGCCCAAAATATTTCTGTAAAGTCAAAGCATAGGCTGAATTTATGTGCCATGGGAAAAGTATCAAATGAATTTTGAGATGTTAAATTTATTTGAACTCTGAACAGTGAAACTAAGGAAAGAGGAGCTGCTCACACCCTTTTCTACTTACATGACAGGATACAAAATGATCTGGATTTTCCTCCTGTCTGAGGAAAAAAAAATAAAAATTTGTAATCACATATCATAGGACTAACCCCAAGTGCTGTAAACCTATAAAATCAATATGCATACAAAACAGAAAACTCAAGCCGATTACGTGAAGATAAATCTATTTAAGGTGACTTCTTTTCTTTCGTGTTCATTTTATATAAAATCTGTTTATTTTATATTCATTATAAGCACAGGGATGTCATCTGAATGGCATATTACTTTATTAAGGAATTTAGGTGGGGGTTTTTGCTCATTTTAGTGTGCAGGCTTGTCCGTCAGGTGTATTTTTATTGGGCAAGATACAGAATATTTGACTTACAGGCATTTAAATATGTGTGATATTTAATTTTAGTTTCATTATGGAATGTAATAACCACTGTCAGTGTAAGAACTTGACACTCATGCTGGATATTCTATTGCTCCTAAATGAAGATTTGTTACAACATGTAATTAAGCTGGCAAACAAAAACATACAGTCTTTCATTTTCTAGGTGAAAGTTTTAAGTTTCTCAAAGACAAACGTTGGTACAAAAGATCAAAAACACCACTGCTAAATACAGGTTTTATGATGTCATTGATAAATGAAGTGTACACCGAAAGAATTAGGAAACATAATTAAAAAAGAAATCCCCTTCCCTGAACTTGTAAGTGGAAAGAAGAGGGAATGGCTTCAAAAGAAAGCTACTGTGTACCATTAAGGATTGTAATTGCTACATCAAATTACAAAGGTAAGTACCTCATTAAGAATTCTTTTAAAAATTCATTTCTATACTATTTAAAACCCCCCACATGTATAGGAATGATATAGGAAGTTATGATTCTGGTAGTCTTTTGGTGGATCACTTAGACTTAATCTGGCTGCTAATGTAACATAAAATGTAATAATAACAAATAACACAGGTCCTTTTTCAAGCATAAACACTCAAGTTGTTGTAAATCCAGTTGTATTATTTACTGGATTTTTTTTTCTCACTAACATTCACTCTGCAGTGATTATAAGTGCCTTGGTATCTTACAGACAATCCAGTACAATAGGTTTACGGAACCAAAAAAGATTGATGGCAGCATGAGTCTTCTACATGTACATAAATCAATAATTTAATAACTTGGTAAATCTTGTAAGGCCAGGGTTTTTCATGCTAAGCTCCCATTTTGCAGGTGAATGATGGTGGGCAATATAGTATGACAGATCAATTCATGTTAAAGGAGACCTCTGGAGGCCATCAGGTGCAATCCTCTGCTCAAGGCAGGGTCAGGTAGCAGGTTGCTCAAGGTGCTGTGGAGCCAGGTTTTCATTGTCTTCAAGCACAGGAACTTCACAGACTCTCTCCTCTTCAGTATACTGTCAGAGTACATGTTTTTTTCGCCACATCAAGTTGGAATTTCCCTCATTCCATCTCGTATTTGTTGCCTCTCATCCTATCCTGTTGCATGTCTGAAAAAAGTCTGACTCCACCTTCTCTGCACCCTACCTTTCAGTAGCTACAGATAGCAATGATGTGTCCCCTTACCCTTCTCTTTTCAATGCTGAATAAAACCTGTTCCCTTAGCCTTTTTGCACATCTCATGTTTCCCAGTCTCCTATCTTGGCTTTTACCTGGATTTGCTTCCATATGTTGTCTTTTTCTTACAGAGGAGCCCAAAACTTGATATCCATCAAAAGTCCACAAGTGCAGGTATCTAGTGCAGAGAGAGTTAAAAAACAATCTGAAATTCAAATAAGAATTTAAAAATCTGTTTTCATACGTGATAATAATTATTACATTTGTATTTAGTCACGTAAATGTGCCATACAGGATCCTTTTCTACCTAATGTGTGGTAGATCCCACAGTGCCACCTGGTCATTGGTGTCCTCAGAAGAACATGCCTGTCCCTGTGGAATTTGTAAGGCCAGGGGCATTGCAACAGATGGAGGAAGGAAGCAATTCCCTAGCTCACTATGACAGCACTTCAAAGATGAAGATTTGTACAATTGCATTGACACTGATGGAACTATTACTAAGCAATAACGTAAAAACTGCTGTAGTAGTTGGACAAAGCTCATCCTGACAAAAGTCCTGTCTCTAAAAGTTGCTAATAGTGTCTACACAGGGAAAGAGCACACAGAAAACCCAGGGTATATCTCCTACCAAAATGTCTTCCTAATACACAAAAAGGGGGAAATATACCATTAACTCCTTGTCGATCTGTTGAAATAAATTTTTTACGATAAAAGGTTTCTATATAGTTAGAGAGCGTTGGAACTCTACTGAAGACATTTCAGTCAATTTATCTGGCAATTTATCTTCTTAATTCTTCATCAGGAAATGCCAGTTTACCTAGAATGAAAACTGTTATGAAAACACAGATTTTCAACATATTTTTTTAAATCAGGCTGGACCTTTGGAGAAAACTAGAATGAGATAAATCCTCTCCAGTTTACGCACAGAAGGTATTTTTAACTATGGATGCAATTCATCTACCCTAACTTTCAATATCTGAAAGCTAAATGACAAAGCCAGGGCTACTTACCCTAGAAACTGCTTCTACAAGGAGGTTAATTTTATACTAAAATTGATATAGAGCATCAGTAACATGAGTCAGCTTGTCTCTACTTTTCTCCATTTATTACAGGAACAGCCTAAGATCACTAGATCAGACTCACAAGTTCAAACTTAGATTCCTAAAATTAAGCAAGAGGAATAACAATATGTGTCCCAAATTCTAGCTACTACTGCAACGTCCATGTTTCTTTCCACCAAAAAGCCTTTGGAAGATCTCTCTTTCTAATGGAAAAAAAAAAAAAAAAAAAAAAAAAAAAAACAAACCATATTGGACATGGTTTTGTCTAGCACTGAAAAAAAAAATTTGGAATCTCAGAGTGTGTAGGATGAAAAAGTTATTTTCATTAATCTGTTACACACTTTGGCTTTTTGGCCAGTAAATTTAGCAGAACTTCTTTTAAATTTAAAAAATACAAAAGTATTGAGACACTCAGATCACCTGGTTCCTATACTAATAACACGATGTTATGAAAATAATGTTCCTTTCCTTCCACATTATTGTATAAGCTTACTGACTATAAATCAGTGCCAGTAAAACAAGGTTTTATCATTTACTATTTTACTATATGAATATGATATAGTGCTAGTAAAATGTAATAGAAATTTTTGAGGATGATACATTTCTCAATTCTAATGTCAGGATAAAATCTCTGCAATGTGTTTTTTTGAACTGGAGCTCTTAAAAGGGATGGGAAGAATATTTTATTATACCTTTAACTGCTGCGTTGTCTGCAGGAGTAAAGTGATACTGCTAAAGCAGGTGTTCAGCATTGGCAGGTGAAGCATCAGTCTGATGGTGGATTGTTTCTTTTGCATGCAGCCACCACAGCTTGTTAGGAAGATATTTTAGCTAACCCTGAGTGCCGCAGCTGTTGTTGCCAAAGATCAGCAGATATACTAAAGTAATGCCAAATGTCTACCTTGTGGCATATCATTCAATTTATTTAAACTACTGACAAAAATAAGTATGCATTTTTCTGTGATAATTTTAAATCCTCAGTTTCTCATTAACTATTTACTGTGGTTTAAAAACAAAAAACAGCGATGGAAACCGGTATCAAAGAAACTCAGGTTTGCCCAAGTTACATTCCCTGACAGTGCTGTCCAGCAATAGGCTTAGAGACATGCAACAGGAGTAAGAATTACTCTGTGTACGTGCAGAGTAATTCCAGCAATAAAGGCCTTTGGATTCTAGCCTGTGCTGGAATTTGGACCCACAGAGTGAGGTAGGTGAGGGGTTACTGACATTTAAGTACAGAAAGTTTAAGTGGCTTTGCAGAAACCCAAAAGCAAACCAGGAACAGAGCCTTTGTTTTCTGACACCCAAACCCATGCTTTAAGTGGAAAATGTTCCATCCAGTGACATCTTCAGTCTGAGCAGAAAACAGCCCAAAGATTTTCTAAGCCTGAACTGGGTGTCTTGTTTGCAAAATGTGTCCCTGGAGGGCGGCAGCCAGTTGTGACTCTTTTAATGAGTTCATTTGCCTCTCAGGAACAAACTGGCAAGTCATTCGTGTGACTGAATTGGGTTTAGGCTAAGAAAGCAGTTCAAACTAACCACAAAGCTCCCAATGTGCACAACTGCTGTATCTGCATTTGCTCTTACTCATTCAACTTCCCATTTAACTTCCAGTACAGAAGAGGCCAATCTGTGTCAGGACTTTTTGATGGCATCTGCAACCCAAGGCAAACAACTACTGTTCAGATCAAAGTTTTCCTCCAGTTTCAGGTTGAGTAGCCTTGATCGCTGACTGTGTGCACTGTCAAATTTAGTGCTCAGCATATCTGATCACTTGGTGTGATTATCTAATTCCAGAAATGCCGTTAACCTGTTAACCCATAGAAGGAATCTCTTACATTAGAGAAAAAAGGGTGATTATTAGTTTCAGGTTTTGGGATCTTTTGTATTATTTACTAACCCAAGCTAGTATTTTATTGGTACGCCAGAGAAATTATGATGTGGGGCCTTGCACATCATATTTATGTGTGTAGATATGTTCTTCAGATTGCATCCATTTTGCCAATTGTAGCAATTTAAGATTTTCAGAAATTTTCATTTGAAATTTACTAATGAGATCAGGCTTTATTTAGGTAAAAATAAATCCATCTTTCATTGTTGTTCTTTTTATAACTTTATCAGTTTCTGGTTGAATACTAGATACACTTTCGGTAATCCAGAACATGCAAAATGCATGCAGCAGCAATTTTTTTTCAGTTTCAGTGCTCATGCTTACAAACATTGAATAGTCATGGTATTCTTATATGAATGTGGCCCATGGCATTCAAATAATTTGTGAACTGTGAGCAGGCATCTTCCAAATATTATAATAGGTTGTGAAAGTACTTTTCATGGTGAATTCTATTTTGTAAATTAGATAAAGGTTTTATTTTCTTTTTTCCCCATACTTCTAGTGGTATCTTCAGCATCATGCCTTTTCTCCTACAATGCAAGCCACATATGTTATTTAAAAGATATTTCAACTGTTTATTTTGATCTGTTTTAGAAATACTAATGCTGGGAAGCAATATGGAAAGCCACAGCATCTTGAAATGATCCTGACTATAGCCAGCCTAATTCACACATCTACTACCTTAACCTTGTACGTTTTTCTGACTAACTTTCCAAAGGTTCCTTTGGGAAGCTGTGACCTCACAGCTAAAATTCATGTTTCCATTACTATCTCACATAAGCTAAGTTAAACCAGATGGAAATTTGTATGCTATCCTAAAGTAAAATTTTCTTTTTCCACTTAGTGAGCAGAAAGGCAATTAATCCTAAATGAACTGCAAGCAAGCCACTTCCACTTCGTAGCACAAAACAGTCTGGAATTTAAAATAAATTAAGAAAGGGAAAATAGCAATGTGTCCCTTTTTTTTTTTCATTTGATGCTAGTAAGTACACATTCAGAAATGTATTCTGATTGACTCATTTTCCTTGTACTTTTCCTCACTTACCATTTCGGTATCATTGTTTAGTGGCTAACCCACTACTTCTAATCATTTCAACATGAGTTATGGTAACAAAGTCCTTAAAAACTAAAGTTGCCATAAAATTTTGCATTAACAATTATCCTGTTTCCCACAAAATATATGAACTGAGATGTGGAAAGGGGATGCAATGAGACTTAGTGAAAGAGATGCCCCATGCTACCAAACAACCCTGTACCAAAAATATGTGGGATCAGACTTGCCCAGGAAAGCCTCTGCTATCACTTACAAACCAGAAAAATACCAAGGTGAATATGTTTATGTCCTCTGTGTGCCTGCACTGGGGTATAGTGAAGCTTAGAAAAACCACAGTAAACTTGAGACTTAAAAAAAAATTAAAAAAAAAATCTTCAAAGCTCAGAATAACTGTTTGTTGACTGTTGTTTGTATGAACAGATTCAATATCCCCACAGTGATGCTAGAGACCTTTTTTCCCAAGAGGCAGATACCTATTGCCAGCTATTTGAGGAAAGAAAACTGAATGTTTCCAGAGTTTTCTACTGAACATTTTAAACATGTAGGGCACCACTAATGCAGAAGTGATTTGGCTTTTTCTTAAAACATTTGAGAAGATCAGAAAAAACTGTCATTTTTCTTTCCATGAGCCCCTGCAACTCACTACTCCAAAGCTGCATGATCAGTAGGAAAAGAAGAAAATCCTCCTCTAGTTAAACTTTATTAAAAAAAAAAAAGTTTTTGTTTCCTTTCTGGAAAGGAAATCAGAAAAAAAAACTCTGTTGAGCTTTGTACAACTTGATGGATAGATTAGCTTCAAAGGGAAGATAAAAGATTAGTGATAGCAGACAGCAAACAGCTGCATCTGTACATTGCTGGGATTTTAGCTGTAACCCTAAGGCAGGGGTCCTCAAACTTTTTAACCAGGGGGCCGGCGCGGATGCAGTGGCAGGCAGTCATCTGCGGCTGCTTGGTTCCCCCCCAGCCCCCGGCAGGGGCGGGGGGTTCTGTAAACACCGGGGGCGGATTGAGGACCCTGGGGGGTCGTATCTGGCCCGCGGGCCGTAGTTTGAGGACCTCTGCCCTAAAGTTTAAGTCCACCCAGGTTTGCTGCAGTTGTTCAAGGAATAAACTCAGTAACATCTTAGCAACTATATCTCTTTTAATGGCAATAATAGAAGATATATAACTTATCTACCATTCTTACTCCATTTTTCATGTAACAATACAACAAGTATTCCTTATTTTATGAATTGCATTTCCTAAAACAGTGATTTAGATCCAAATGGATTTAAATAGGAATCCAACACATGACTTTTGTAGGTTTATTTAGAAACTGCTGGTGGTCTGCACTTAATCTCTAGATACATCAGTAAAATACTTATGTGATTTATATAGGTTCTTTCTGGTCTACAAGAGGAGAGGTAATTGTACTACTTTGAATGGAAACATGGGCAAGTAGTTCTCCAGAGCAACGTTGTCCAGTTCCAGCTCTGCAAGAAAGACAAGAGAAACATCCCTTCTTTTTTTTTTTTAATTTTTTTTTTTTATTATTTTTGAGCTAAGGCAACAAATATAATTAGGTATAGAAACATCATGAAAAATTGCACCTATTCTCATTTCCCATTTATTTCAATTTCTATTAAATTTCTATTTAATTATTTTTCAGCTTGTTATCTTTCAGTCCTTCCCTTTATTCCTGCTTTGTAGTGCAATGCTCTCATCTTCTGTCTTTAAATTCTCCTTCCTCCCATTTGCATGTTTTCTTACATTTCTACACAAAGCAATCATATTTCCTCAGAGCCTCCTTTTCTGTTACCCCTTAGGGTACATAGGAAGGCTCCAAGCACATCACAGAAAGGATGGGCTTTCACATGAGCTCATGTGATCTCAAGCCTATAAATCTGGCAGCAGTCCTGAACTATTTTTTTTCTGGGGATCAAGCTGGCTTTTAGCATTATGGGCTTCAAGCCACTTCGAGGTCAGTTCTATCTATTGCACAGGGCTTAGTTATTTTTTTCAGCTGATACAGCCACCGGTGTGAGTAAAAGGAGGCAATCAGTTGTAAAGATTGACAACCTACTAAACCTACTATGAAGAAAACTACTGCCAAGAATAAAACTTTAAATGCATTATCTGCAGTAGACATCAAGATCATAGAAAAGCAATAATAACTCTTCAGGAGAAATTTGGACAAGTCACGGCAATGTCTACTTGTCCAGCACAGCTGCATTTGAAAACTCAGACAGAGGATTCATAGTTTCCTATACAATGAGGAACACTTTGTATAGCTGCAAGTAGACTCGAATCTGCAAATATCAGAGGTGTCTGGGTGGGGGTTCCCTGACCATTCAGATTGCAGGAAAGTGGTCCAAGTGACATCAGATTTGGGAAGAGTAATAAGTAGCCCAAAGTGGCTGTACCAAAGTCCTTGGTAATTTTCAAAAGTGACACAACCCTGTGCAGAGGGCACATATAAGTCTTGTGTATCTCTAACACCCCTTGTAAATCTTGGGGTGGTTAACTGGTTCTTCTGCTTTCTGCACTGTTCTGGATTTTGTTCAGCATGAATATGGTTCAAAAAGATACCAAGAGAGTCTTTGTAACAAGATCCCCAAGCCCTCCATGTATTGCTCTTCAAACAGCCTATATTATCACAGCACTGATCTTTGACTGCCCCAGTTAGGAGAGCAATGTGAAATGCCACATAAGCCAGGGCCAAAGGTAAATGTAAATGAGAGAGGTTGCTCTGCATGTTGAATATAATTTGCATTTGACAAGTTTGCTGTTATTTCCTGTTGTGTGTATTATATTTTATAATGAAGCTGCTGTGGTATAGTGCCCTGTTTACACAGTGTGCTTCAGAGCATGGGCACCTGCCTTCAGCACTGTGATTTCAGTGCTGCATTCAGCCTTACTGCGTGAGAAGGCAGCCTGATTCAGACTATCGTGGCTCTCCTTGGACAGTGAATATATGATTTCGAATTTGGTTTAGAAGTTTTATTCAAATGTAATTGTTACTCCAGTTCTTCTTTTCCTTTTTATATATTTCTTATCAGTTCAATGGAAAAATATTTAAACCTGTTAAGTTTTCTACTATTTTTTTAATTGACCTTGATTTCTCCAGTTACTATTCTCTCTGGCACTCTTTTACTAGCTGATTTTGTTGCTATGGACTTTGGATAAATTGAATTTTACCTGGTCATATGGTCTATTTCATGTTGTTGATAAAACATTTGATAAGCTTACAGAGACAAGGGAAAGATGTGGAAGCCTGCAGGTCAGGCAATATGGTATACAGCTTTTAGCTATCTGATACCCAGACTGGAACTCTAAAATCAAAGTTGGACAGGTTCCTGAATAAAACTGTGAGAAGAGGTAGGCAATTAAGATTTGCCTTGGCAATTCAAACTGAAAGAGGACATGGTAAATAGGAGATACTGAACACAGATGTGCTCCTGACCCCCCACCAGCCCTGTGGAGCTGAGGCACTTAGCTCAGATCTGTTCAGTGCCTTTGCTTTCCTTCTCTGTGTGGTGAGGAGGCATACCAGTGAGGTTCCCTTTAGGGCCCTACAACAAAACCAGGTTATGCTGACCCCTGGGGTAACACTCCTCATCTTGTTACAGCATATGAGACTCCTGCCCACCTTTATAGTCAGACCTAAGCCTTCTGAAAAAAAGAATGCAAGGTTCATGGAGCCAAGGCAAAAGAGTTAAAGGAGCGTCAGTCAGCAGCAGAGTCATTGGTGCACTCATTTAAAAGTTTGAGTCCTGGACTTTAGTCTTGGCTTCTCTTTCTGCTTATACATTTAATGTCAAAGTGAACCTTGGAAATGAAAAGGTACCATATCCCTTTTGGGCCCTGATTCTGCAAATGGTGTGCTAGGTAAATCTCTCCCCCACTTCTATGTCTGTCTGTCTGTATTGTAAAGAAGTCCTTCTCTGGATCAATGGAAGAGATGTATCTGAATCCCCTCAGGTCAAGGAACCTTTTCTTGGATGAGTGCATTAAGTGACTATTCTGTTATTTAAAGCTGTAGGTTCCTTTTCCTGGTATTCTGGTGCATTTTATAGAGAAAGCAGCTAGCACTATCTTTTACAAAGAGTCTGAAAGGCTAGAATTCATCTGGCTTAATATGGACAGTACATATCAAACTCTGAACTGTCTAAGATCTGTTTACGTTCAATGGAGAGAGCTGGTAATTTACAACGTTTTGTGGGCACTGAGGCAGATAATAAGGCCGATGAACTATATCCTGCAAGTGTTTTGTTGGCCACAAGTGGAGCTGAGGGTGAATATCTCAGCCGCAGACATCTAAATTATAGAGCTTATGGCTAGGTGAGATAAATCCCATCCAGAGGATCAAGCATGCCTACTGGATTACACTCCTGGAGAAGCAAAATTACAGGCCTTTCTAGATTGCCATAGACTGAGAGTGAAGAACCTAAAAAACTCTAGGTGGTTGCTGAAGTCAGGAAAACAACCAGCAGTCAAATCTCATTTTTTGACTGAAACATCTGAAGTCTGGTTGTTCAAGTGTCTAAATCCATTTTGGATCTGGCCTTTGATTATAGTGATAAACCTGGCTATTGCTTAAAAAAAGATTTAAAGATGGGTTAGTCCTTTGTTTTTTCCACTGAAGAACTTTGCCCTGATCCTTACTCTCCCAATTCTTTTGTTGTTACTGTGTTATTGTTACAGTAATTCAACCATCCTCATACACCTTTCAGTTCATATAATTCTTTTTAACTTTGTTGTGTGGAAATTAAATGGAGAAAAAGGAAAGAAAAGCATCTGAACAAATAAATGCACTGCTATGCTTTGGAAATGGTTTTCCTGCACATTACAGATATTCAGAGTTATGATCCTCCAACAGGCAAAGAACACAGCTAGAGGTGTTTCTGTAACTAATAGGTCATTTTATATCTTCAATAAGATAATAAATAGCTTAATGGATAAAGGATGAATTCCATTCAAAATGAATTGTATAAAGATATTTTTACAAATATGAACAAAAGTTGATATGAAAGAACAGTATTACACTAAGATTAACACAATTTATTATGCTTGGAGGACCATACATGATTTCTCAGAAGCTTATTTTACTGTACTTTAAATTAAAAGCATAAAAAAGGTGTAATCCCATCTATCTTAGGTAGCTGACCTCCGGCATGTGGAAACTGTTTCTCCTTTTAGGATAGTCTAATGCATGTCAATTTTTTTAGGATTCTTTAAAACAAAACAAAACAAGCAAACAAAAATAAAACCAACAACCAACCAACCAACCAAAAACAACAAACAAACAACAAAAAAACAAACTTTGACATTATCCTTACAAAATTAATAAAGACTAACATTTCCAAGAAGCACAAGGGACTAGGGACTTCAATCTTTCAGAAACTGGACAAGCAGCTCTTAGATTCTTTTGATAATCCAACTCAAACAGCTAAATCAACACGCACTTACCAGTGGTTGTACTGTTTTTCACCTGGAGTCATCCACAGTAATTAAACACAGGTTTATTTGCTGAAATTATGATTGCTGGCCTAACCATTTAAAATTTTTTAAACTAAATATAAAGATGAGATAAAACTCAGTTTAAAAGGAATGAATTAGCTTCTCTGGTCTTCTCCCCAATGTTATTAATTAATCCTTGTATTTGATCAGAATCAATGCAATGTATATATATATTTTTGGAAGAGAAAGACAAATATGAATCCAGTAGTTCAGTCTGTAACTAAGAGTAATCAGTCATTCTTCTGTTCACTGAAGTGTTCCTTACATCATGATACTATTTGAGGACTGGAGCTGCATGTTGGGAAAGAAAGAAAATAAAGGTCAAATGAATTTTTTCAATCTGTATAAATTCTCAGGAAACCACTATCTGCATGCAGCTGGATGTGAAAACACAGAAGTCTTCCCCAGTTTTGCTATCAAGTCAAACCCTGAGCTCAGGTCATTAACTATTGGTCACTTCTGGGAGTGCATTCTGGGCCCATGCTAGAGGCAAGCTGCTAACAGTCTCATGTGGGATTTGACTGCATGTGGCTCTGCATGCTCCCTGATCTGTGTGCCTCCTGAGGTGTGTGCTGATACTCTGGTGTAGGGGATTATAAAGAAATAATTTCCCTCTCTTTCTCTGAACTCCAGCAGATTATATACACAGGGCTCAGTAGTCTGTTTGCACATGGTCCCCTGTGTACTTTGAAGTATTATTCCGGTGATAATAACAAAGGAAAACTGATATTGTGTTCCCATTTCAGAATGGTGGATTTTCACTAGTGCTGATGCAGAAAAAAATGCAGAATCCTTTCGAGTCAAAAGGAAACTAAATATAAGCCTTTACATTTTTATTTTTTTTTTTTTTTTTTTTGTAACGGGATGATTTGTTTTGTTATGGGTAGTTTGAAGAGAGTATCTTTGGACAGGGTGTGGAAACTTGACAGTATTAAATATGTCAGATACTCACAGAAATTCACTAGAATATTTTTTTCTTTTGCTTTATTGTCTGATACCTGGCATCCATCTTTCAAGGTTAGTGAGTAGCCAAGTGAGGTTCATACACATACTCCACTGTTTGTAAGGAATGTTAACTTTCAACAAGAACATCTTATCCAAGTCCAGTTAAATTTCTTTTAGCCACAAAATAAATGCAAATGTATTATACAAGCTAAATAAGAAATGATGTGGCCAAGAAAACTTCCCATAAATACTTATTTTTAAGTTTTACATATCTGGTTTCTAGGAGTGTGAACTGGACTAAAACCAGTAAAAAAAAATTTTACAAAAAAAAATTTGCATTTTACAGTAGTAAAGATAACAGACATGAGGTATCATTTAAATTTATCTTTTCCCCTTTTAACTAAAAACATCCTGCTATTGGAGATAAGTGACATCCATCAGAAGCAATTTATGGATAGAAGTGAGACTGTTCCCTGTAACTCTGAGTCAGAAGTGATAAAGGATTTACTGTAAAGTATTATACATATCTGTGATGATAATGCTCTTAGTTTCATTGCTTTGAGTGCAAACTTTATATCCTTTGAAGATACCTCTGATCTAAAAATAATTTGATTTACATGTGAAATATATTTTCATACTTCTGATACCAATATTGCTTTAGAACTTTATTTTCTAAAGAAGGGATAAGAAACTTTTCACTGCACTTGCTAGTTGTTTCCTTTTTGCATTTTGTTGAATTGGGAGCATGTAGACTGTCTCTGGAACTGCTTGTGCAGCTCAGTGAAAAAATGGTTGCAACAGCTGAGTCTGAGCCACTTTTATGTTCCCATAATCTGTTCCCCATTGGCTATTATAGTATTGAGAACTTTGACATGCATCAGTGTTCTTAGTAATTTCAGCTGTCTGCCCAAAGCCCTGAGATATTCTCCTCATCCTTCCACCTCCAGAAGATCTTCTAGATGCTTCATATTCCATGGTCAAGTTTACTCTGCATGGGGGCCTCTATAAGACCTGTAGAGATTCTGCCACGGCTAAGCGATCCACATTGCTAGATGATTCCCCTATACAAGAAATCCTTGAATGATGGCTATACGATCAGGTTCTCTGTCTTTGGTGAGAGTAACTAGACTTCAGATAAGCCACAGAGCAAATTTCAAATCCAAAAGTGCCCTGCACCCCAGATGGGACATGTGGGCTTCTCTTCCATTGTCATAGTCACCTAATGTCCTTCTGCAGACTTGCTGCTTGCAGGGCAGAATAACATCAAGCAGATATTCAGGTATTTGTTCATTGCCTCTAGTGGAGTGTAGCAGCTGCCAACAAGAGGTTCTAAGTCTGTGCCATCCACCACTGAATACAAGGGGATGAAACAGATGATTATGTGGTTAGTTTGTATCTGTGTCATGCTTATAAATTAATTCAATATCAACAAGATTGAAATTATTGGAAGATAGCACCGCTATGCTACCTGGGCCTGTACTTCCCTGTGCAGTGCAGGCCAGCCCTGCCGTGTGCACCAGGGCAGCTTGCCTCTGCCTTTGCCCTTTCCCTGAGGTGTGATAAGAGAAGGTAGGGCACAGCTTGCCAACCTCAGCAGTGATGGGCAAAAGGGTGAAGGCTCACTCTTCTCTTTGGAAGGGAACTGCAACGTGCCTCCCTCATGCCAGGACAGAGGCGGTGCTATGAGTATGGTCCTGTGCTCTTCAGGTACCTAATTAAAAAGCAGCCAAGAGTTGGACAGATGAATCTCTCTGATGTAAACTAAGCTGTGCACTACAGTTTTCCCTCCATATCTGGACTCACAGAGGATGCAGGCTCTGTACAGCCCTGACATGCAGAACAGGGGCTTTTCAGCTCATATTGTAGCAACACTGTTTTGAAGTCCCAGTGTCTTCAAAAAAGTTTTTGTAAGATGTGTACAATGTTTGTGTTTACATTCATAAACATGACAAAGTGTATTAAAATACAACTATTTTAAGAATATATTTCTGAACATATCACTGTCAAGGTCAGGAGTTAAAACCAAATATAAATTTGAATCCTACACTGTCTGAGTGATTCCTTTCATTTATCTTAATGAACTGTGTAAGTATCAGAAACTTTTCTATCAGTTTAGCTAAAACCCAGAAAAGGTCACAAGTAATTTTAGGTCACAGTTGTATCTAAGTGAGAAACAATTTTTATATGAGGCTTTTCTACACCCTCCTTGACAGATGAATTCCTGTAACTCTGACCAGCAACAGCTATTCCCTGCTGCACAAGCGCTGGGGTGCAGCCCAGCCTTTCTTAGGACACAGCAGGGAGTTCAGACTTGAAGCAAAGTATGTAGTAAATTTTCAGGCAGTTTCCATTTCTATTGCACAGCTACCATAGCTTGAGAGGCTCAGCAACTAGCAGGATACTAGCTTGGCTCAAGTAAACTACAAGGAAAGATCCAAATTTTGCCCAATGAATTTACTTACAGTAGAAACCAGGGCAAAATTTATCTCAGTGTTTGCCTCTGTGCTAGTAAATGAAATATAATCATGCTGTAGGCCTGACAGACATGTAATCCTCTATACTGTGACCATAGTCCCTGGTATGCTTTTGATTTGGGTCAGCTAGCATATTTGCAGGCAAAGCTTAATCTGGTATTCAGGATGGACCAGGACCCATTCCCAATATGTCTGGATGATCTTCCAAAGAAAGAGGAAATTTGGGGAGGTTAACTGCATGAATGTGATATTTTGCTGTTGCAGCTGAGACTCAAGGAACAAAGATGGTCTCTGGATTTCTTTTGTTTTAGAAGTAATTTGTCTAGCAGTTTTACTGCTCCCGGCAGGAGAAAGAGAGGAACAGGGGTTCCCTTTGTGTCTTGAATGGCAGTGTCTTCAGAGGGAAATCCTCCAGACTCCACCCTGACTCCATAACAGCCAAGTTTCTCCTAGGCAAATGGAGGGTTTCCAGCTTTGAATGAAAAATCATCACCCCTGAGTCATGGTGCATGTTCTGGTGCTCGATGGGCAATGGGCAAGGGTGCCATCTGTTTGTAGCCAGGTGTGACAAATCCCAGCCTAGGAGCAGGGACCTCTGTAAGCCAGCTAACTCTGACCCATGTCTCCAGCCTGAGTGACAGAAGAGTTCCTGTTCCTGCAGTCTGCATGGAACTGAAGATGTTTTGGAAGCATTTGCCAATGCTGTTGTGAGACAGGGACCATTGGCCTCAAACCCAGTACTCAGCTGTAGGAATACATGATGTTTTCTTTTCTCCCTTCTGTATTGATAGCTGACATTTTTTTCGAGCATGTAATGATCTCATTTGTATTTCATGCTTATTGGATTTCTTCCATATGTTGGTCACAAACTGAAATTAACAAACTGGTGCATTCCAAATAGGATATGAAAACATATCTACCCCAAGATAAATATCTCAGGAACAGCAGCATTACAACACTGGGTGCAGCAGCAATCCCACTTTTACCTGTCATGCTGTTACACTCAAAATCTTGTTTATGGCCAAAGAGGAAGCACACCCTACCTGTGTGCATATAGTCATGAATTTATTATTAGTATAACTGAAATCTTAAGAATCTAATCATTACTATTTCATGTCCAATTCTTACAGAAAAAGAAAGCATAGTAATGAAGTTAGAATATTTCTATATGGAAAAGGTCTCAATAATATAGTTGAAATTGTTATAGACACACTTAGTTTCTGGCCCTTTTCCTGATGGTATGTTCATCCTTCCACTGCTCTTCTGATCCTAAGGTAGGTAGGTTCATCCTGGTTGTGGTGGTGCTCATGTTACAGTGAGCTATCAGCATCTGGAGTCTTTTGCCAAGTGGGTTATGATGTTCATGTTGCTGGTTTCTTCTTACGCGAGGATCTGACTGGGGTCACTTTTCTGTGTTTGCTGACATTGTTTTACATCTTGTCATCCTTTATTGGTCTGTAGCTCTATATTACACATATACTGTACATTATATATTGTGGCTTTTATGTATGTTAGATATTATTTCATTGTTGTCTTTTTTACTCTTAAAACTAGTATTTCCAACTCCAAGTCTGTGTTTCTTTAACTGACTGTGGGGTAATTGTTTGTAGCTGAGGGGTCTCCGATGTCAAGCTTGTGCCCCATTTCTCCTGTGCCAGTAATGCTCTATGCTGCATGCAGCCTCTCTGCTTCTCAAGGCCTCTGCTGTTGTACTGGATTTGTATTTCTTTACACTACATCATTTTGTTAGTTATAAACATCTGATTCTCTACAGAATAATTGTTACTGCTAGCTATATAAAACTATGGTTGTACCACACAAAGATAACAAGAGGAAAACAAATTAGCTGTAGACACCTGGTCAATTAAAGAAATTACTGTCACAGCTAAAGGAAGTAAAACAAAGCTGCAGGCAGGTCAAGAAAAGTTCTGACTGAGCAAGCCTGACAAGCCTTACTCCTGAGGCTTTACAAATTCAGTATGAAGTTTATGGCCTGTTGCTCGTAGTGGCAAGTCTGTATTACAGGGGTACATGACTATGATCCTGTGTTTGCATTGTTTGCAAGGGTGCTGATAGTCTGTATTTCAAAGCACTTAAGGTGTGCTAATCTTTGCTCTGGCATATTCTGATGCCTATATATATCTGTAAAAATCAGAAATGTTATCTGAAATACACTGGCAACTGAAGCGTGATGACCTGCAGAATGTGCAGGTGTGGAAGCACATTTTGCTACCATGCCAATGGAGTGACACATTATATCACATTATATAGGTGATATCACATTATAACTACTTTTTTGGGGGAAAGGGTAGAATTGGCATTACTTGAACAATTAAAATGTTTTCTAATATTTTGTGCTACAGTTGCTGTTACTGATTTTATGGTCAAATAAATGCTAGGAAAACATAAAAAAATATTAATCTGTTCAAAAAAATACGTCAATCTTGGAAGTCATGGCAAAAAGTGGTGTCTGGATATTGCTTTCTCTTTGATTTCTGTCTGTTCATCTCTTTATAACTATGGATATCAACTGGAAGCTAGATAAGGGTCTAACACCCATGATGCCTGACAGATTGTACATGTTACAAGACATGGATAAAAGCAGACAGTACTTCTCAGCCTCAGGCATTCTGGGACATTTTAGAAGGGAGAATACAGTAAAATTGTATTGTAATGCAACAGGAAACATTTTTTGATTGTTGAGATTAAGAAAGGATTTCTGTTCTGTAGAGTTCGATCCTTCCTCACCTGGAGGATGTATGAAGAGCAAGACTGTTCCTGTGTGCAGCAGACAGGAAGGTCAGGAAAACAATTTTTAGTTGCTTGTGATTTTTGCAAGAGACAAAACAATTGGATTCACCTGAGTCAGTCTTGGTTTTAGTAAGAGTTGAATTCCCTATGTTTACCTGTCCATACTCTAGATATAAAGTGAAATCCCTCCATGTGGGTGTCCTCATCCTCCAGGACTCTTCCACTGATTGTAGTCCAGTTGGTCAGGACAAGAAGACCAGTGGTGGTACCCAAATAATCTGGGTCCAAGAGAGAATGGTTGTGAATCCCCTTTACACAGCTAAAGCATTCATCCTGACAGAAAGATATAAAAAGCCTAGAGAGGCTCCTGTCTCTCCTGCTTCATTGTCTGACCAAAGAAACAGCTGCAATGAATGGCTGACTAACGCAGAAGGTGAAGGCACCCCTGGAGACTGAAAACCTAATAACACCTGGGACAAATGTCCAGAGTATGATCTCATCTTTGGCTGTTGGGCATGCAATCTGATTGCAAAATACAGTGCAATTTGAAGCCTCTGTTGAAGAGACAATTGGGACTGGAATAACAAAGGTGTGGTAGAATAGGAATTAGCTGCATTGTTTGAGTAATGTTGAGTAATTTTCACAGTACCTTCCTAAGCTGTGCCTCACTCAGCCAAGTTCTTGGTACAGCATTTCTCCCACGATCTGCAGCTTCGTTAACTAAGAAAAAGTTATGAATGTAAATAAGGGAGTGTGGCACCAGAACCATAACTGTTTGGTTGCGTTAGTATGACCTCAAAATTAAAAAGGCATTCAAGAATGTTTCTAAACTGTGCTTGGGTGGGTTTTTTTTGGTTTTGGGTGTTGTTTTTTTTTTTTTTTTTAATCTTTAAGTTACTCTTTGCAAAAATAGCTGCCTGAGAACAATTAGGTGGAAAATACAAAACATATCTCTTAGATGAATTCATTGTTCTACTTGTAAACATCCGTTGGGTTATCACATCCTGGAAAAGCCACTCAGTTTCACTACATATGAAGGTTAAGGTTTGCTAGTTCCCATGCACTGGCAGTCTGTAGTTTCTTTGCTTGCACATACAAGAAACACACCTTCCTCTGTATTCAAGTATGTAAATAATAAACATACAGCAAAACCCAGGAAATTATTTTTCTTATGTTATTATTTAGAGCCACTAACCCTGAATTTTCTGCAACACAATCAGAAATGAAAACAATTAGTAAGCAGATGACCATAATTTGTATCTGAATATGCAGGTGTTCCAAAACTACTGAATTAAGTCTTGCTTCTCTCAGAACAATGTTCCTTTAAAATATTTGCAGAAAAACAGCTTTAAGGGAAGAAAAAATATTTATATCATGTAGGTTTGTCCTCTCCTTTTCTGTTGTCTTCTTCTCCACTCCTCAACATGTCTCTTTCTCCAAATCAGAGCAGTAAACTCTCATTTAGAAAAATGCACACCTCTAAGACTTCTATTTCCTACTTCTGTCCCATTATTCTAAAGAGGCTGACTCTGCTGAATAGCTAATAACACTCTCTACTCCCACCACAGGTGTTGGTTTATTTAGATCCTTCAAATTAAATGCTCTGACATAACACATTTAAGCATTAATTCAACCCACCTAGACAATTAGACAGTTTTACAATTTTCAGAGTCAAGAGAACCATGCCAGCAGGGCCTGGCATATGACAAAAGAGAGAGAAAGGAAAGCTTCTGTAAAAAAAATGTAATTCTATAGATACATGTATCTATCTACATTATTTTTTATGTATCTACAATCTTTTATTTTATATAATGCTACAAAAGGCTGCTTTTAGAAAAGGAAAGTAATTGTGACATGCAAATTCACAAACTAACAAAGGCTGTGCATTCAGATGGAGAGACTTACCTTGTCTCAAATTCTATCCTGATGTTTGCAGACTGATTCTTAGACTGATTTTCCTGGCTTTGGTCAGTTTGTATTGCATCAGAAGTCATTTTGTTTCCTTTGTTGACAAATCCTCACAGAGTATTAGGTGAAATATGTAACAGGCATATATAGCTCAGTGAAATATTTATTATTATCTGCATGTTTATTTGACTGATAGATGCAGTGGCTTGTGTTCAGTGCAGAACCAAATTTTACCCAGAGCATTTTCACACACACTGAATCATGCACTTCTGGTACTTTAATTAATTTTACTTCTGTAGAGCGGAATAAATTTAATTCCGTAGGTAGAAATGCTTGAAATACTATTAAAAAGATTCTTTTCTATTTTCTTAACAAGTTGATGCAAATTTAGAGAGAATCTGCACAGAATTAAGATATAAATCTCTAAAAGCTGAAGAATGATCAGACTACCTAAAATGTCTCACTTAAGCCATCATTTGATGCTTGAACCTAGAAAAAACTTATTGTTCTTTTTGTAGGGCCTGTTCTTAAATAATTCCTCATTAGCTAGTAAACTCCAAGCTCTCCTTTTGAGCTACAACAACCAAGAAACACTCCTCCATCCTTTACATCCTTTACATCACTCCCATCTCTAACACACTTGTACAACATCTTCAGACAACTTCAGATGATATTTTAATTGTAATTTCCAGCTAAGTGAAAGCATTCTTAAAAAGGAAGTTCAAAGGGAATTTCATGCACATTTGTTTGACAGTTTCATGGATCATCATCAGAGTTGCTGATCAACAGGGAAAAAAGCCTACATTTTTCATAAACAGCATCTCCATTGTAATGAGTGTTATACCTACTGTTGCATATATAGAACAAAAGCTGTTGAACGATGAAGATCAAAAATTATAATTCTGAGTCTGCGGCATACATAACGCATTTACTGCATCCCAGTGCTCAGGCAGTGGAGGTGTCTTTTAAAGACTCACAGCTTTGCAGCCTCCAGTCCCTGGTAGATGTCAAATTTACCTTGACGTCCAATTTGGACACCTTTATAGAACTTTCCAATTTCTACAAGAAATAATAACTTTAAACTTTGTCCTGTAATCCAGCAGTGTGTTTATAGCCTCAGTCTCACTGCAGTGTTTCCTGATGGGCTTGTCCACTGTGTGCTTTTAACATCTGTTCATAATTTCTTAACCTTTTATACTCTGTTGTGGAATAGACCATTTATAGCAATTTTAGACTGATTTCAAAGTTACAATTACTTTAACTAATATTTAAAAAGCCTGTGCCAGTTTAAGATCAATCAGTGCCTTGGAAAAAAAAGACTTCCTTTCCTCTTAATTAAAGACTAGAATGTGTTGGCACTCTGGTGTAGAAGCTGAGGGATTTATCTAACAAATCACTGTCCCAGTACACGTTTCAGCATTTTCAAAATGTCTTAAGGTTTTGTTCACAAACTGCAGACAGAGCACACATTCATGCAGATACCAAGTGAGAGCTATTTCACTAAGACATACTTTAGTTTTGGTTCCAGGCTCCATTAAAATCTTACATATACCATTAGTAAGAAGGAAAAGAAGATTGTAAGGCTTGTAGTGCAAGTCTTACTATTGAAAACCCATTTTTTGTATTTTAATTATTATTATTACACAAAAGTAGAAGTACTCTGGTATTTGATACAGAGGTGTGGCTCCAGAAGTTAGCAATGAAGTTTCTGCAGAGGTATGGATAAAGACAGGGACATCATTAAGGATATTTTGAAACATCACCCCACTCCTTTGAAAATACCTTTGGGATTATTTCAGTAGCACTTGGCTGATGTTGCAACAGTGAAAAATAGTTAGGTCAGAGACATTAACATTCCTTTGGCTACCCTGTTTCTGTTGCATGACTAGGCAGACGAGCCCATTAAAGTAATCCAGGGCTGGTGTTTTCCCTAATTTTGCAGATCATGTGGCACATCCTTATAAATCTGTGAATAAAGCACAGCACAACAAAGCTACTTTTTTTTTTTTTTTTTTTTGCAACTTCATTACCGCATATAACATAAAACTTCAGTTCTGAAAAGTGACTTAAGCTTGCTCAACTTTGAGCACCTGTGTGGTGCCACTGGATTCAACAGGGATTGTTTGTGTGCTGAAAGTAAGGCTTTAGGAGTTTGCTGACCTGAAACCTCACTTGGCATTTTAATGTGCTGGATTGAACCTCAATATGGTTTGTTTCAGCCAGATTAGAACCTGACATCTAGCAGCAGGTCAGGAGAAAAGTGAGGTTGAAATTAAACTTGCTTTTATGACACCAATCCTAACCATTAATGTTTTGGAAAAGTAAAGTCATCTTCAGTCTTAACTGCCTGTATTAAATCCAGTTTCACTGAATGTCAGTAACTGCTGCTTGCCTGGGACAATAATTATACACAGCTGTGATTATGCTTTAAGTGCTTCAATGCATATTACTGCATCATCCCTTTCTAGTCTTCCCTCACCGTAAGAAAATTTTACTTAAGCTTATGAAGTATCTGCTATTGCTAGGTCTGGCTGCACACTGGCAGATAGAAACTGTACCCATAAGTCATTCATGTCTTAGAATGGATGTTCTGATACCTCCTTCCTGCTCATATAAATGCAATAGGTCAGTTCAGTAGATGTACTTTCTTGTTACTACATGCTTGGGTTATTTCTTGATTTGTCAGAGTTACTTGAGAACCAACAAGATTACACTTTCAAATGGTCTCTTTTCAAGAGTGGTGTCCAGTGTTTAGATCAGTACAGCCTCTTTCCTTTGATTTAATTTCTCTTAATACAGACTATATAATAATACCACATAAATGTGTTTTGAATCTTCATTGACTTATGAAAGCAATTGAATAGTCTGGGTGATTATGCTGTGTAAATACCACCATCCATAATAATGACAGATTATTGCACTGTGTCAGAGTCCTGGCTCATCTGAGGCCTACTGACCTGCTTTGACCAGAATTAGAGAATGTGATGTGTTTCAGTCAATGTTCAATGCTGTGCTAAGAATTAGTTGATATGCTTTTTTCCTTTGTTGCCCCTTCACCAGCAGCTCTGCTGTTACGCTTAAATTCATCGCACAGGGAGCTTCCCCCAAACCTTTCACAAATTTGCCACACCAGAAGCTGTTTTCTTCCATCCTAGTCTATCTGCAGTCTATCTGTGAATGAGTACAGCATTAGGTACCTGTTTTCTGGGCACAGCAATCTGTTTTCAGAAAACATACTTTGGCCCAGGTGAAGAAAGACTGGCCCAAATGCCATTGTGAAGCTGTCCTTATCCTATTTCCACCTCTGTCTTCTCAGCTGCACTCACACAACACACTGACATCAGCAGCATCCTCCAGCAAAGCATCACAGCCCCCAGTGTGCTGCTGGTCCTGGCAGCTGGCAAATTTCCAGACCTTAAAGCTGGAATATTTTGCTTATTAACCTCTCATATTTTTTCCTAAACTTCAGTCGTGATCTTATTTAAACAGTCTTCCGAGCTGCTAAAGCCAGGGGTTAATATGCTATAGCATTAGGGGTGGGAACTGAAGTAATTTTCGGATATGACAACACTGGTTTCTTTTTCAGGATTTTCTAGAGAAAGCAGCTGCAAGTTTCAAGTCTGAGACAAAAAGGTGAAGTGGGTAAATCAGAATCTAGTAGCTGCTGGGAGCTCAGATGTAGCATGCAACTAAATGACATTTTTCTACGTGCCTGCTAGGCAATACCTTTCTAATGCATCATCCAGATGACACAAGGTTTCCAAATCCATTTTTAGGCAACAGTATAAAGAATCCTAGTTCAGCTTGGTGAAAACCAGAAAAAATAACAAGGGCAAACTGGGCATGGAAACACAGCCTTTCAGTTACAGAGATATTCAACCTTTGCTACAAATCAAAGAAACTGATAATGAACTTCAATAAAGCCTTACTGAATAATAAAACATTATGTATAAAAAAAAAATTTACACGTTTCCCTTTCTCAGCTGCATTGTTCTTAAGGGAATTTCTGGCTTTTCTGTGCCACGTCAGTGAATGGATAGTATGTTAAGCATGGAAATTTTGGACACATTTCTTGTCCTGTTCATACAAGGGGTAATTTTTTTAGCAAGTTACTTATTAGGCTGAATAGCAGGCAGAGGCTTCAAATGTATGTACAAGAAGCAGGAAGTCAGCACCATGCACGTAAATTTTGTGTGCTTGTTTGTAGTCTGACTCATACCTCTTTCTGTCAACCTGTGTCTCTGAGGTCCAGCTGCAGAGTACGGCACTGAGAAAGAGAGAACAAACATGAGCCAAATAGTACTTAGAGGGTATCCTGAGAGAACTGCAAGATACATGTCAGTAGTCAGAGTGCTGCTCACACAGGATACAAAGAAATGTCTGCTGGGTCTTTTTCCAGTGTTTTGGGATAGTGGTTAGGCTGGATCGTGGAGTCACTCAACTCCTGCTTAGCCAGTATGAATAACAGATGCCTTCCGCTGCCTGGAGCTGTCATGGATTCAGATTGTTTATAATCCCAGTTTAGTTTCGTAGTTGTCTCCCCTTGGTAAACTCATTTTTGCATGGCTATGCTAGTCTGACAGTGACTGCCTTTAATATCTTTACAAACAGGCAACTCATGGCTCACAACCTGTAAACAAAGGGGCTGAAAATAACGAAATGCTTTAAAAAAATGTAGGGAAGAGTTTCTCCAAAGCAACAAAACAATACACAGTGACTAACTCTCACTTGAAATAACTGACAGCTGGGGATATAACCTTGATTTGTGCCCTTGAAAGTCTTTCCTCACCTGCACTAAAATATGGTAAAAATTGCTTTACACATAACCATCTTGCCATAACCTGTAACTGAAAACTGTAACGTTAATACACATACCATTCAACAGGACTGAATTATGGAAATATCAGAATTTCAGACCTATAGGGACAACATTGCTTTTCATTTCCTGGAACAGCCCTTCAAGAAATTTTTAAATATTTTCACATGGGTTTTTCTTTCTTCTTTCATTCTCTTTTGCAAAATTCCTTGCTTTCTTTGATAAAAAGTTTGTAAGAAATCAGTGCTTTTTTCTTTAAAAAAACCCTGTACTATCATAGATCATCAAGTACATTATGAGAAAACATCATATTTGGCCCAAAATAGCTTGATTCTCACAGTTATAAAATTTAAAGGTTTGCACCATCTCATTGTTTCTGATACCTCACACATATGCCCTCCCTTTCTTTTACTGTATAGATAGATTGTAGGTGCTCTGGGGCAACAATTTTTTTTTTTTTTTTTAATTGGTTTTTACAGAACTTAGCACAGTGTGCTGTGACTATGGCTCTTGGGAGAACAACAATTTTTAAAATTGTGATTTCTTTTAAACTACTTCATTCAAAACCAGCATTCAGAATTACAAACTCAAGGGAGAAGACTGATAGAGTATGTCTAAAATATTAATGCAAATACTTGGAGTGTGGTTGTAAAACAGGCACTTGTACATGCGTCATGACATAAACATCTCTAGGTGTGCATGATGATGTTTGATTTGTGTAGCCAGCTGGGAAGACGTGGGAGTGCAGTTTTTATAGGATCCCAATCGAAAGTTTCAGCTTATGCTTTTTACATTGGTAGGTTGATGTGTCTGTCCCAGTAAAAAATGGCCCTACCTCATCTTGTTTTATAACAGTAAGTGCAAATCAATAATTAAAAAAAAAGTCAACACACTCTTGAACAGTGTGTAGGGGTGCCATGCTAGTGTGGCTGAGTAGGATTTTTTTAAGAGATGGTACTGTAATCAAGCTGCTGGTATAGCGCTGAGAATTACTCTAGATTAACATTGCATCCCTCTATAAGGCGAGGTACAGTGGGCCTCTGTATTTCCTAATGTTACTGTTGTATGTTGATTATTATCAGATAATTAACTATAAATAAAGATATCATATACTTACTATAGATGGGGACAACTGGTGGAAATTTACTAGCGTGTACAAAAGGGACAAGTCAGATACATTCCGTTGCTGAAACCAAGCCTTTAGCACACAGCGCCTTTACCTTTGGGATACCAGGTGGGGTTTTTTAATGAAGTGCAAGTCCCACATGTGCTGAAATGTGCAGCCTTCCTGTATGCTTGCAGATACCAGCTCATCATCTTCAATCACAGTAATAAGCAGCTACATAGCACAAACCCCAGATGCTGTTTTTCACACCTGAGTTGAGCTGTATGTCCCCTCAATGGAGTCATCCAGACTGGAGCTGCTAGGGCTGGTGCTGCTGCTGGGCCTCCCCCAAGCAGAAGCAGAAGCAGGCCTGGATGCTCAGCTGCATCTATCCTTCTTTTGCCAGAGCAAACTTGCTCAATGCCCTGATGCAGTGTATAGGTTTCTTGCCGATCAGATAAAATGAACAGCAACAGAAGGCCAGCAGTTCCTTGGTCAAGTGGATAAACTACAAACCCCAGGTTTGGTGATCAGTGTCCTAAAAGCTGAAGAACTTGATTCAGAATTTACTTACAGCAGTTTGCTTTAGACAGTTTATATCAGTGTATCCACCTCTTATGAACATACAAGAACTTCTTTAGGATTAATTCCTATTCCTCTTCAACATATTCCTGCACTATGTAAGACACAGCTGCTCTGTTTTCTACTAGAATCCTTTCTTACATTTGCTAAAAATGTCACAAATGTAATATAGAGCCCTTAAGTAGACTGAAAAACCAAATGACATGGCTAACAAAAAAATAGGGTAGAAAGAGAATCTTATGAAGTGAGAAGTGAAAGCAGGACAGGACTAGCGATGCCGCTTCAACAGAGATATATGCCAAGGGTAGCTAGTAAAACTGCATGGGAATGGTGAATTGTGACTTCTGAAATACAACAGCAAAGATCTGGTTAATGAAATTAATTTAACTTCTAAAATTCCATTCTTATGATATCCTTAGTCTTTTGTAGTAGTTGTTAGATGAGCTGTTATTACTACACAGAAAACTGTGGTTATAATCACTTTGTACTTTTTATTTAATGATATCAAAGTGCTTTTCAAATTGAACAAAGCCTCCCAAACAAATACCCCATGTAAAGATCATTATTTGAGTATTGCATAGGGAAAGGGAAACATGATGGTTTGGGGTATTTTGTCTGAGGTGTCACATGAGGCTTGTAGCAAAATAAAATTGGAAGAGATACTTTTCTATCTTGCTAACATAACTATTACCTTCAAATAATTAATCTCTCGCTATAGTTGAGCATTGAATATTGGGCTTTTAAATGTTCAGTTAGCATGCAGATTAGGTGCGCTGTAAGAAACAGCAATGCTGTTTTATGTAAAGACTAAAAATTATAATAGTAGATATTCAGATACATAAATATTCTATAAACATAAGTATCTTTAAATACATATTTGTATCATATTGTTTCCTTTTCCTGTGGTAAAAAGAGCTGTTCAATGACCATTAGCCATGCACTGTTATTGTCTTATACTAGACAGACCAAATGACGGCGTTGTATATTCTGCACTTTGTCATTGAAAAAGGATAATTCACTTCCATTCCAACTATGAAAAAATTAATGTTTGCCATAGAATTTTACAAACTACTTCTAGTAATTAAAATCATAACTGTGAGCTTGTTGCTGCTTCAGCCAATAAGGTGTTTCTGCCTTTCAAAGAGATCTATGGATTTTTATATTCATATAAAAATATTTCATATATAAAGATGCAGGCACAGCAACTGCAAAGCATTTAATCCTTGAAGGGTTTTTGCTTCAGAAGGAAACAATAAGACCAGATTTTCTCAAAGTACAAGTTTGAATTTAGTTCATTACTAGAGCAATTTAGAGACTTAACTGTAAATGCAGCTCTGTCTGGGTGGGGAAAGAAAATAGCCAGAAGGAGGTAAACCTCATAAAGATTTCCTGGAAAAGAGGTTCTTCTTATGGAATATGGTCTTAGATAAACAAATATTGAGGACCCTGGATGATGAGACTGTGGTGCGTTGACCTCGGTTGGCTGTCAGATACCCACCCAGCTGCTCTTTCAATCCCCCTCCTCAACAGGACAGGGGAGAAAATAAAATGAAAAAGCTCATGGGTTAAAGTAAAGACAGGGAGATTACTTACCAAGTACTGTCATGGGCAAAACAGACTTGGCTTAGTGAAAATTAATTTAATTTATTGTCAGCTAAAATAGATGTGGATAGTGAGTGACAAAGACAAAAACAAAATCAAAGACCAAACCTCTCAAGCCTCTTTTTTTGCAGGCTCAACTTCACTCCTTCAGTCACAACTCCTCTACCTCCTCAGGCTGAGCAACACAGTGGGATGGAGAATGGGGGCTGTGGTCATTCTGCAACAGCTCTGCTCTGTCCTTCTTCACAGTTTTTGCCTGCTCCAAAGCAGGTCCTCTCCATGGGCTGCAGTCCTTCAGGATAAACCTGCTCCAACATGTGTCCCCCAGGGTCTGCAGTTCCTTCAGAGCAGATCCATCTGCTCTGGCGTAGAGTCCTCCACAGCCTGCAGTGTAGGTATCTGCTCCAGCATGGGGTCCTCTCCACCAGCTTCAGGGAAACATCTCCTCGGGCACCTGGAGCACCTCGTCCTCCTCCTTCTCTGGTATTGGTGTTCATACTGTTGTTTCTCACACTTGTTTTTTTTCCCTCACTCCTCTCTGCGTCCTGGCATATTTGTCCTTTATGAAATACATTTTCCCTGAGGTGCCATTATCTTTGCTGAGGGGCTCAGCCGTGTCCTGTGGTGGGTCCATTGGAGCCATCTGGAACCAGCTGGGACTGGCTGTGTCCAGAACAGGGCAGCCCCTACCTCTCCGCACTCCTGCAGCCCTCCGCTATAAATACATTACCACCTGCACCCAATGCAGGGATATTAAACAGGCACTTGCAATACTGACTGGATACAAACAGAAGGAAAGCTTAGAAGTCAGTGAAACCCAAGGGAAGAACGGAGTGTGCAGGGGAAAGCATGTGCTCAAACAAAACGGTGGCTGTGCGAGGGGAGTGCGAAGGCAGTGACTGCTCAGGCAGGGGCCTGCAGCTGCTGCTTGGCAAGGTCCTTGCCTTGCACTGGGGCTGCCCAGCTACCCTTCCTGTTCGAAGGCGCTGGGAAGATTTAGCACAGCTGGGGCCGGGTTACTCAGTAAGCTCAGCTGATCTTGCTGACAGAGGGTTGGCTTCAGAAAGCAAGAGGGGAGCCGTGTCCTGACTAGGCTCCTGTTTGGCTGCCTGGGGTACAGCAGCCACGCGGAAGGAGGCAAGCACAGGGTCCTGTCCCTTTGTCCTCTGGAGCAGCATGAACTAACATTTCCACTGCGTTGCCTGGCTGGGAGGTATTCCAGAGTTGGACTTTATCATGCACCACTGCTTTAGCTCTTCCACATGTGAAACATGCATGAGGACAGAGAGCTTGGGAAGGATGCTGTAGCCTCATTAGGGCATTAGTACAGGCAGTAGGAGACAGAACTTTGGTTCTTTCTCTGATAAACAGTTAATAATAAAAAAAGTAAATACTCCCAGAGCACATACTGAAGCCTAGGCTTCCTCCCAGCCAAAAGCCATCGCTGTGAGGTGGTGGCAGGGCAGTGCTCACCTCTCTGCCTGCGGTTTCTGAGAGGCCCAGCTCAGTGCGCTTGGTCTCAGTGCGCCCACCAGCCACGGACCTGGCCTTGGAGCGGGAGGAAGTTCACCCTGGGGAGGGCAAGGAGGCATGCTGCTCACAGCTGGTCCCAGCCTCGTGGGGTACCCACTACAGGGAACCGCTTCATGAGCCCAGTAAGACTTAGCACCTAGAAGCATGTGTGCATAGCACTTTGGACCTCTGAGATTCAGTGTCAGTCTTGCAAAGGCCTTGATGATCTTCATCTTTGAAGACCAGAGATCTGAACTGACAAGCATGTGCTTAAATTTCTTTCTGGATCTAGCCTTAGCTGACTTACACAGGAGACATACTGAGCAAGTGCACTGGAAGTTAAGGTGGATCCGTGACTGCTCTGCAGAGGGACCCAGTCACAGTTTCTGGAAGGAAGAGCATTTACAGAGTGCCTACTTTGCCCAAACACAGGTTTATAGATAGGCTAAAGATAGGATATAGAGTGATAGATAGATCATGTAGGTGTACTATTTACATATGGTTTTACTGAAGGATTCTCGTTAGTGACATATCTTCTTTTTCTGCCTTAACATAGAAACCTGCACAGGTCATTCTCAAGATCAAAATCTTTTTCCCCTCACCTGTTAAAAAGCAGATTTTACATGTTTTTGTCCACATTCTGGATATTTTACATGCTTTACTTATGCTAATATCATTAGAATAGAGCATATGCAAACAGAAAGGCTGATGTTTTGTCTTTAAAGTGAGACAGAGAACTTCTAAGGTTTCATATCCTATTAAAATGATAACACAAGACATTATGTTGAAATAATGCTTTATGTTTTGAGAAAAAAAATGCCAATGATACTTTGAAAATGTACACCATTTGTTTGCATCTAAATGGTATTTTTTTCATTTGTAGAAAGTAGAAGCCCAGAGTGTCAGTTTGGGGTATATTCAGTATAATAGACTGGATACAGCAGAGGGTACATTGGTGTTCTCTGCCTAATATAGCTGAACATAAACATGCAGTATTAAAGTGTATATGCATTCATTTATATAATCCAATTAATGTTTTTCTCATCTGTATTTGCATCTTGAAATATGCTGCAGACCACCTAACAGAGACACAAATAAAGCAGGAACTGAATTTTTGAAGGAGTTTATTTTTGATCGATGCAACAAACTTAGCTAGACAGATAAATATTGTGCCAGTAATGTGACTTCCAGCTGCTGCTACACCCTTTTCAACTTTTGTGACTTCAGGTAGACATGTGCTAGACCAGCTAGCCCTGAATTGTGCATTAGAATTTGAAAATTTTGTTGCAAGAGTCCTGAGATTAATGTATGTAGAAATACCAATTAATTTTGGTAAAACAGATATATCACAATGGAAATCATTCTGATCCACTTTTATTCCCTCTCTTTGGAACTGGAGAAGTTGGGAATATTTCCAGACTGATGGAATATGTCCAAAAAAGTGATAGCTGGTCAGTCATGTTTTTAAGTTCATGACTACAAACTGAGAACAAAATTAATTTCCTTGGTCTTTTACAGGGAGACAAGAGGTACTACGACACAAAATACATTCCTAAATTCCCTGCATGTAATTGGATGCTCTTAAAAATGAGATGACATTATATTAAAAAGCAGTCATAAGACCTTGCTAATTGCAGAGGAAGTAGCTTCAGTGGTCTGCAAAGAAATGAAGCTGGAATTAGTAACTAATATATTAAAGGTATCTAGAAAAGTCATTCAATGTGGAATAAAATTGCTAGTGATGAGTCAGAATAGGTTTTTGGCAAAAAGTAAAATGACTGAAGTCACATGAAAGGTTCAAGTGCAAATTTCTTGAGCAATATTTCATTAGGAAAAATCCAGAAATCCTGTTCTTTTCAAACTGTATCTACTAAACAAACATCAGCTCATTGGAGTTAAAGGGCACTTATGATTACCAAGAATGGAAGCTTGTCTTCACTTCTTCAGCTCTTCAGTTGTCATCTGCTTCACCTTCCAAAAGTAAGGTGATTTGCCCTGTGCATTAAAAAAGCCAATTTGCTGTTTCCTTCAGGGTATTCAGTTACTACAAAAACCTTTTAATTTCTTGGATAGCAGTCAAGATTTTCATAGAATACTTTCTGAGAATCCCAGTTCCTCTCAGGTAAGACCATGTTTAACAATAGTCTGACTGTAGCCAGCAACGGCAACAGAGCACAAGCCTCAGGTGTCTGATGGGCTGTGAACCAAAGGCAGACTGTATCAGAATATCCTCCTGACATAAAAGAGCACAGTATTAGTTAGCCTGACAGGTCCAAACTCGACTTGTCACCACTCCAGCATGTTGCTTCACTGATGCCTCACAGCTCTGTATTGCACTGGATGCTACAGTGCAGGCGTGCAACACCTTCACACAATGTCACTGGACCAGAGTCTCCAAATGGTTTTATTAAACCTTCTTAGTTAGGCAAGCTGGATGAAACAAGGGTTCTTGCGGCTCTTGCTGCTGCTCCCAGTCCTAGCTGGATGTAATTTACAGAAATTAATCGGAGACCAGAGACTACAACCAGGAACTTCCCCTGAAGTGACCTAATGACAGGTTTTCTTTCTTATGCCAATCCATTTTACTACCTATTGGTGTATTGCAAGATGAACACAAACTCAAGAAAATGATTGGTAGGAAATTCTTCTTGGACAAAAGAACTACATGTGGATGCAAAAATGGAAAAGATAGCAAATATCAGCACCCACAATGCAATATTTTATGAGATTGACCCATTCTTGTCCATGCATTTCTCATTAATAACTACGGGACATCAGCAACTATAACATCTCAGTAGCAAATAAAGCATTGCTGCATGCTGGTGAGCCAGATCCAGCTTTGTGGAGCTCTTCTTTAGAGCATTTTGTTATTTCTGATCACTTATTTCCACATAATTTTCCTGTTTGCCTCCAAAGGTTCTTTCTTCAAAGCTCTTCTTGTCTGGATTCCTTACATAGAGGCTTTTTTTCTGACATCAAACAGAAAATTGTTCCACATCTTAGGTAAATCAGTGTTGCAATAGAAGACTCTGAGCTTAGCCTAACAAAGTTAAAAAAAAAAAAGGGGGGGGGTTATTAACTGGCCTTTTTTTTTTCCTTTACATTTTTTATGGAGATATTCCTTTTCTTCCTTGAAGCTGAAATTCTCCATCTCACTGTTTGACTACTTAATGTGTCTTTTGTTTCTATTCTTGCTTTGCATTATTTACCTAGCAAGTGTAAGTTTTCTTTCATGCATATCAAAAAGTATTGTAAATATTGAAAGCACAAAAGCACTTCAAAAAGCTTTCAAAAAGCTTTTCATGTCCCATATATAAGATTTGTTTAAAGTTCTTTGACAATCTATAAAGCATTTCATTCAGTGTGTAGCATAGTTAGATGCCTTTACAGACCCGAGCATGCTGCTGCCTAAACATTTTATCCCCTACTGCAGGATAATTTGAGCTCAATTTCCCATTTATTTTTCATGCAGTAGCTTGTCTTGGGGGTATGTGACCTTGATGTGCTGTTAACACCCTGACATTTATTCAGCAGCTTTGTTTGATGAGGCAGACTGCTTCATTAAGTCAATCCTCATGCATTTGCAGCTCAAGCCATAGCTGAGACATGTTTCAGGTTAATGAAACACAAAATGGTCTTTTGTGTTACATGTCTAAGTACTTCAGCTCTCCTAGTGCAATGTCTTTTCTTCGCTTTACATTCAGTGCAGTTTGGGGAGTATTGCCTTCTTAACTCAGAATACATGCACAAACCATGTGGCAAATCAGACATCCCATGAAAGTCCCAGAAAGCCAAGAGGTAACTTTGATCTTCTGTTACTTTTCTCACAACTGTCTGAGACACTATGTGTCTCAGATGTTCTTTATAAGAATTTCACACCCCACTTCTCAACATGAGAAGAGGTCTTATTTTCCTTTTAGTGTGATTCATGTATCTTCAGTGCTTTACATGGAGTACTGATCCCATGGATGCCTACTCTTTAAAGTGCAGCTGTTTAGGGGTACAAAGACCTCAGACCCTTAGGGTGACTTTGAACTAAAGGCAAAAGAAGTCAGAACTTGAGCTTTGGAAGGAGCACGTATGCACTGGATCTGGGAGGTCTAAGCAGCTGTGGGAACAATACAGTATCAAGAAAACTACAATACTACAGAGAGAAGCAAGGGTGAGGTCAGGGACAGAATTTCCTTTTGTCTTCAGCTGCTATTCTGATGAACTGATGCATCTTTAAAAGACCATGAGCTCCCTTAAAGTCAGAACCCACCTGTGGATCAACTATGAGCCTAAGTTTAGAACTGTTTGCCAGGGACAAGTAGTCTTCTCTTGCAGCCAGGTAGCTAAGGGAAAAGCAGAAAGAATCTGGACATAAGTATTCAGTTGCTGCTGTTGTTAAAAAGAGTATCGCAAAACATTTGTACAGGTTCCATGCAGCAATTGTATTTCACTCATCTTCTAACTCCCTACTCCTCCTCACAATGTTTGAAGTATCAGACAAATATAAAGGAACATACATCAGCTACGACAGCATCCAGCAACAGAAACAAACTAAGATATCTTTCAGGGGTAGACTTCCTTTCGCTGCCCCTGTAGCCACCCAGTGTTGTCCATCTGAATTATCACACATAGCATGTAACTCTAAGAGGGGGTTTCCCTCCCACTGCTTGGAACGGCTGATCTTTCCTCTTGATCTGGAATATTTCAGCACTGCAATGTCATTTAAAATGGCAGCAGCCTGACTCATTACACCATTCTTACCTTGACAAGAAATAAGTGGTGTTCCACCCATCCCTGCACCTACAAAATCTTTTTACACATCTGGCTGATCATTTCTTCCTGCAGAATAATTCTGCAGGAAGAAGAAAAGGGAATACTGTTTATTAAGATAAGAGTAGCTTATACTTTCATACAGCTATGCCAACCAGGAAGAAAGCTCACGAAAACAAAGACACTTATCAGTTTCCTCCACCCCAATCCTGTCTACAGGGAATAGGTTAGATAGGATTTCGTTCACCAGCACCTGAAGTGGGCAACAGGTAAGACCCGGCAGATGATGTGGACATAAACACAGAATGCAAGTAAATGTGCATGAGCTGACCTACAGCCAGGAAATTAGTTTTGCAAGGCCAGTAATCCACTATGGAACTTTCCCCACAAGCCTGGCAGAAGGAAAGCATGGAGTGACATGGTAAGTTATGGCATAGTAGAGGGCAGGTATGCAGCCAGCCATAGTATGCCAGTGAAGTCACGGAGGAGCTGAGAACTACCACAAGCAATATACAGTAGCAGAGCAGAGCACCACACCACTGCTTCTCTAATGGTTAATATAACCTCTAGGCAAAGCCTAAGACTAAAGCATAAAACAACACATTTAAGAGGAGCTTGGCCTGGAGCTTTAGCTTGGCAGTTAATCCTAAACTCACTACGTCTGTAACAGGACTTTTGGAAATGGCACCCTGAGCTCATCTTTGCTACATTTCTGCTTTACACCTACATAAGGTCCCTGATCTGTCCCTATTACCAATATCTACAATCCTGGCCGATCCTGGATGTTACTGAGAGTGGAAACCCATGTGGAGAAAGAAGTATAATCTCCATGAAAAGAACCGGCACGTATCAGTGATCTCTGCATTGTCCATGTAGTCTAAACTGTTGAGGAAACTTTGTTCTGTGGATTATCATTGCTAGGGTTAAAGCCTGTGCAAAACTAGTAATTTCAGCTCCATTGGACTGGGGCTACAGATATCAGATGTTGTGTTTGTCTTAAGTTAAAAAATAAAAGGCTGTTTGCTGCATACACAATCATAAAAACTAGCCTTTAGCAGAGAATGAACAGAAGGGCTGCATCCTGCCTTGAGCCATGGTGTTATGATCTTAACTTCCATACAGGAAAAGTGAGTGAAATTATGTGGCTAGTGATATGCAAAAGGAAGAGTTGGTAGTCTTTAGATCAGTTGACCTGTGGGTAAGCCCTCAGTTTATGGAAGTCTCGGGCTGAAGAAAACAAGGTACAGTGATAATTTTTTTTTTTCTCATTGGCACAGTGTGTTCCAGAACCACCACCAGAATCTTGACCAGCTTTGTAGCTCAAGGTTTGCACCTGATTTATTCAGCATAATTAAAAGTATCAATAGAGAAATATCAGCCTCAGCTGTATAAGATATCATTCTGACTTCTTTTCAAGGGCAGCTAGATAGAAGAGATTTGAATTCAATGAAACAGTGAGCTGTTTTGCTTTGCTCAGCTGACCTTTAGTGATTCTGACTGCTGAAAATGTACCTCCAGTTCAACTCATTCATTTCCCCTCAGATAGAGTCTCAGTTTGTCATTAAGGAATATTACTAAAGCAGTTCTTGAGAAACCATGCTGGTTTTTCCCCCAGTTATAACGGAAAGTATAATTACAAGATAAGCCGCAATAAATTTATGCCAACATGTTCAGCTCAAGACACATGTCAGAAAACAAACTAACTAAAAAGGAACACTAAACTGTCACCTGTTTTGCATTCTTGAACTATGCATTTGAATTGGATACTTCTGTTTCTGCAAAGACAGAGAGAAAGACGTTTTATCCTCCCAAAATGTACAGATGTTTCTTTCTCTAGGCTTCCATTCAGTTGAAAATAATTGTACTGCTAATCTCTCTTGCTATGAGGAATTTATGAAAGATATGCTTAATGTAATTGGATTTGTTGTTCAAAAAGATGGGGAGTTTTGTACTGTCCTGGGCAAAATTCCCTCATTGTTATCCACTCAAATTGGGCATTTATGCAAGTTTGTTAACAAAACATTTGTTGAAAAGATAACACTCAAGAATTTCTTAATCAGAAAGGGAAAGAAAGTTATGAAAACACGTCCAGTTTCAAATTTTGAGCACTTTTATTTTCATTGGAAATATATTTGTGCTCCTTTTTCTTTATCAAAATCTAAAAATGAAAGGCTTCAAAATATCTACAAAATGCACGTTGGCTGAGGAAAATCTATGTTGTGACTGTTAACAGCTCCTTCATTTGGATGTGGCACAGTTGGGAAGCAGCTTGTCATCCATCATACCTGTGACTATTAAAACCTCAGGCAAAGTTTTGCTTGCCTTCTGTTTATACAAACACTGAAGTATTTTTTAGAGGTGAACAAACCCAAACAGATACATCCTGCCCTGTGCTGTGGTTTGATAAGTCTGGTCCACCTTCTCTGAGCTAGAAGTTGTGTCCATGTTCCTTGATGTGACTTATATCCATTGCAGCCCTCTCAGATGCTCAGCTGGTGAGATTGAGCTGTGGATTACTAAACAGTGACATGACAAAGACACAGGGAGTGCCCTGCATAGGAAAATACAATGGCACAGGCCTGGGAATTTGCATTGCTACCATGCGTTTAACTCAGCTACTGAAACCTCTCAGTGCCTTAGTACGTACAGGCCACCCTGCCCCCAGACCTGCCCTGTTTTCTTAAATACTAGCAGCAAGCCAAGCTTTGGGTAGCTAAGATGGGATATAGGCAGAGTGAAGGTTTTTATATTCAAATTTCCATTCTGAAACCTGTTCCCTGATTACTACATAACTCCAGAAGCACCTAAATTTCATAAAGTCTTTGACTATTATCTTTTCCAGGTTATTTTTTCCAGAAGCTTTTCCTTTTCGGCATGCATGGAAGCATCTCATTCCTGGTAACACTCAGCAGCTATGTTTCCCTCACCCCTAAGCTCAGACACTCCTCTGCTACCTCTGCCTGTGCTAGAGCTAGTACAAAATCCTTGGACAATTATGTCCACTAAAACTATGGTGGTTGCAACAGATTCCCTTAATACTGACAAAGAAGACACAACAGATCTGCAATTAATGATCTTGTTCATAATGTAAAGAGACTGTATTTCCATTTCCACTCCTGATGGAAGACCAGCTCAAGATCTGTTGATAGGACTTCTGACATTAGTAACCTACATTTTTTCAGTTTATGTCCCTATCGCATGGCTTTTCTGATAGGTAAGGATATGGCAGTTTTCCAATTAAGAATCTGACTCCTGTGTGAGCATTCTTGTTACATCTCTTGCTTCTTAAACAAACATCTGAAGAACAGGGAGAAGAAACAGAAAGATAAATGGGTCAAAATTTCTGCAAATGAAACAGTCATTGTATTAACTTCTGATCATGCGTAAGGCTGAGTAAAATATGGTAGGCTTCCACTAAAATGTTCCTCTTGATTGCTGTCACAGTAACCCTGGTGGCAACTGAACTACCACAGCATGTTTGCAGCTCCTGCTGGAACTAAAATTGAATGTGATCCACTTCTTTTTAAAGGTTTTTTAAACTCTTAGGAACCGGAGTATTCCTTCCAGTCAAGCTTTTGGAAGGTCTAGGGTACCAAAGACATCAAGGAAGCATGATCAAGGGTGCATATGCAAAGTGAGAATTTTCAGAACATCTAAAGGAAACTGTGGCTAAATCAATTAGTCTCCTTCCACAGGTGCCTGTTTCAAAAGTCTGGTTTTGACAGCTAGCCTGGACTATACTTTCAGACAGCCAAATTTAGGTGAGATGAATCTTACTGTTAGAAGTCTTAAAGACTGCATAACATTCTTAACCTTCTCCATCATTTAACACAGCAACACTATTTTTCTTCCCTCTTCTAAAAATATTCTTCATTTCTCAAAGTCAGATCAGGAAGACTGTATCCATGTTCTGTATCACAGTCACCCAAAATGGTTCTCCTGGAATTTCAGAATCTGAAAAAAAGATGGTTCTAACTACAATTTTCTAAGATGCTTCCAATAGATTATATTTTATAGAAATCCTCCTTCCAAGCTCTTTCTAGTATTGCAATTCTCTAATTCAATGTGATATGTTTATTGTAATTTATAGCATTCACTGTCTTTCATATACATAATAGAAACTTGGTTTTAATAATCACAAAACCTGATCTGACTACATTTATCAAAGACTTAGAAACTGTTTGCAAATAGGCTTCAGACTAGCCTTTTTAAAAACGGAAATATCTGTCTTCTTTGTGCACAGTTATAATCAAGACTGCGGACGGAGTTTAAGAAAACTTCAGTTAGTTAATCTGGAGGGAAAAATAAACCTGTATCTAATACGATATGAAAAGTCAGGGGTTTCTAAAGATGTTTCTGTGCTGCCTGGGATTTTGTTTAGTCAACAAAGTGTATACATTTATTTTTCACTTATTTGATCATAAATTCAATGAGGTACAATATAACAAAAAAATGAGAGGTAAAATTAGTTTCCTGGAAGGGAATAATGGAGAAAAGGTGAAAAAAACCAAATCATATGTTCAAAAATTAAAGTAATTCCCACCCAGAAATTAGGTAGTTCAGCTGTTTTATGCATTGTTTTTTTCCTGAGGATGCATGTAGACTACACTTCTTGTTCCAAAGTAAATCAAGTTGGAGATTGCTTCGCTAAACCCTGTCCAATATCTTCTGAAATGGGAATAAAACCTTCCCCTTGAGTACCATGTAATTTATATCAGGCCTCAGGGGCTGGTGAGGCTTTTCTTAGTGTGAGAAAAGGAGTACATCATTTTGTGTAAGTAGCAAACTCTTCTCCAGAGAAGCCAGGTCTACAGTAGCTGCTGGTAAGTCGGAGGTCAAACCTGGGATACTGCAGCAGAACAGCAGGAACAAAGGCTCTCCCAGTCAGTTGTGTTAGGTGCTTTATGCTTTCTGAAACATTTCCTGTCACAAACCTATTGTAAGCAGTTTCTCATAGTGGGGGAAAATAGAAGCAAAAAAACTTGTTCTGTAATATTGCTACAAAATTTGAGAAGGGCTGAAGGGTTCCAGTGTCAGCCCCTCTGTGTCTGTCCACCTAAAAAACCCTCATTAGTACTGGCATAGAACAGGACACTGCTGATGAATCATAAGTTAGAGCATTTTTAAAGGATGCCATAGTAAAATTCATCAAATTAAAAGGCTCAAATGAATAGTTTAAATCTTCCCATTTCAGTGTCTGCTTCCTGATTTTATATCAGTATGATGACCTTTGTTAATGCAGTGCATATTCATAAGGAACCCAAACTGCTGCTTCCAATGTCTGTTGTACCCAGGGAAGTATAGAACAAATTGGTGCAGGTACAGATAATGCTTCTGACTGAGAACTGGGAAGACAGTTGCACAGTCACATGTGCTGAAGAAACATCAATGGTACAGCAGAGCAAAGGACAGACTAACTTAAAAAGATTCTGATCCCATCCTCTTTCTTCCCCACAGAAACTCCATGCCTATATGTGCAAAGGAAAGTTGGGCTGAAAACTGACTTTAATACAAATTACCCATATATTTCTGACAGGGACAACATGTTGCAAACTATCTGCTCAACTTTTGTTTATTGACATAAGAATTGACATAAGAATGTTTCATATCAGTGATGCTGTATTTGGTTAGAAATAGAAGTTGCATCTTACCATGAGCACATTTGAGAAACAGGGACCAAATTCTCAAACCTGGACCCAGGCATAAACATCTTTGCCTCCAGAGGCCTAGGCAGGGTGTCATGGAGACCATGACATTCTGTGGTCCCTGGTCAGGCCCTCTCACCTTCCTTGACTTTCTGACTTCTTTCCGACTTTTCCCAAACAAATCTTTTCTTATTTTAATGCCATAACAAAGCAGGAAATAGAAAAGCTATTTTATAGGTTTTGGTGCTGAAAAGGATGGATGAATTGTCTATTTCATCAGAAATGTTCTCTTAAATGACTTTAATGTGTTTAAATGACTTCAAATAGAAACAAAATTAGATACATAAAGTTCAATCTGTGGAGTCCTCATAGGTCAAATATATTCTTGTAAGGCTCTTTCCTCTGATCCTTGTGAAGACAAAACCAGCATCCAGATTAAAGCAGGGTCAAGCTTTATGTCCTTGTTGAGAATGAATTTTTTCATAAATTTGTTTACAGAGAAACTATTGCTGCAAACAAGCTGTATAATATGATACTTAAGAAAGCCAGCATGTTCAGCTTATCAAATCAAAGGCAAACAGGTGACTTGGCCTTTGTGTGTGACAGATACTTGTACATGAAACAGGTTTGTCAGCGAGGACATTCTCAGTCTTACTGAAAAAGTCATAACATAATTCAGCTGCAAAAAGTCAAGCTGGACAAATTTAATTTTAAAATAAAAGGAAAATTCTTGACAGGTCTTTAAGGAGAACTAAGGCATGTGGAACAGTTTACAGAGGGAGATAATGAGCTCATTGTAAGTTGAAGTCTTTAAAACAAAAACGCCCAATGTCTTCTCTGAAAACTGTACTTAAATATAGGGTGGATTTTTTGCAACTTCTGGGAGATGTTATTTCTCTGTGTATCATTTGCATGGGAGCTAAAGAAAGTGGGGTGGGGAACAACTAGGTCATAATGTTTTCTTCTGACCACAGAATTTATGAGACTCAGGATGGCCCAGATGCCCTTGCACAGGCTTTGGGGGAGCAGAATTGCCTACATGGCCTTCAGCATCCTCAGAGTACTTGCAGCAGGACAGTAAACCAGCCTGTAATCCAGTACAAACACCAACCCTGTCCTCTGGGCGGACATGGGGTCATGCTGCTTTCTCATTGTCTCACTGTTCTCTTGAATTTTATATTCTTTGCTGCACAACAGCCCAATTTCAATAGAGCAACATGTGCCAATATCTACTAACAGAAACAGTGAGCAAAAAAATTCTGTTTCAGCTCCACTTATTTACATCTGGTGTAACTTTACTGATTTCTGAGACTAGTCTGATTTAACACTTAAGTACCTAAGTAGTTTAACAAGTGCCATTGAGACTAATTATTAGTTTATTATTGCAAGTTTCAGTGTTTTTCTGCACAGAGGCCACTGAACTCAGCACAGTGAAGGAAGAAAACATCCAAGTGTTTTTCTATTGCTAAAAGGTTCATCAATTTGTAGAAAAATGTTGGGGGGAACTAAATTTTTCAGGTAGCCTGGAGCTCCTTAACACACTTGTCAAATCTCTTTTCTTCAAAGACTCAAGTAATGCTCATGGAATACCTGACAAATCACAATAAATGAACCTTTCATTCACTACAGGCTGAAAACAGCTTCCAAACCCTAAGAAAACATAGTTCACTTAGGAAATCTGCTTTGGTTCATTCATTGAAAACTTTGAAGATAACAGGGCCCATGTATAAAAGGAAATGTACAACATTACCAGGACCATCAGGGATATTCAGTCATTTACTTTCCAACTGAGTAATTCATTTTCCCAGACTATTATTAGAACCAGGAATTCTCTTTTCTGGAGAATATGAGAAGTATGCCACACATCTCAACATTGGATAATGTTTGCTTTTATAGGTCTCCTAATTGAAATAAAATGTTCTTTCACTAATGTTTGTATTGGAACAAGGAGGATGTATCTTGCAAATATGAAAGTTGAAAGTAAAGGCTGTTATATGCTAGCCAGGAAACAGAAGATTTGTACTCCTCAGATATGTTGTTACCTAACACAAACATATTTTGTGGCCTTGAATGGACCCACAATTAATTTGCCAGTTAACATAAATGTGCTTGCTTTGTGGCAATATTAACAGCAAAGATTATTTAATGCAAAATGATGGTAATACCATAATTTGCATAATAAATGTGTAAAGACATGCTGAATGATTTTACAGTGTTATTTTCATTACTATAAAATGCATTTGTTTGCTTGGATTCAGTATAAATCCCTAAATGACAGAAGAATATATTTCTTCTGAAAGCTCAAAAATACAGGATCAGAAACAATAGCAAGGGAAAATACTACACCCCACATCATAAATTTACCAACTATAACATAAAATGCTAATATTTCCCTAAGGTTGTTCTGAATTATGTCTATATTCTCTTTCCCACATTTTTGTTCAAGGGAGGATGTATGAACAGCAGGGTTTATGAAAGCTGAAGCAAGCAATCAGGATGATATTCTCCAATATTTCCAGTCAAATCTTCCATCTATCCAATGTATCAAGGCTGGGTAGATCAAGGGGAAGTATTTAAAGGCTGCTACAGCATTTATTTCCTGTCATGAAAAGCTGATCACTCCTAGTAACTTCTCCGTTGAAGAAAACCTCTAATCTCAATAGGACTGTGTGTGTGTTTTAAAAACTCTTCTGGGTTAATCATTAACATGTTTCTGCTGCTTTGTTCTAACAGCAAATGTCTGCAACTTGAGTTATGACTTCAACTCTAGCGATCTCTTGTTCTACAGTACCAAGGGGAGCGTTGTCCTGTAAACTGACATCTGTATTTTAATGACTCAATGAGGAAGCCATTTGTTTTATTTTTGTTTTGTGCACTGAAAGCCAGTGCTTTATCTTGGAGGTGCTAAATCATGAATTTTAATAGTGACACCAGTCAGGCACTTTATTTTCCAGTGCTGGACAAAGCATGACAAATACTTATAAAACATTTCAAGTAAAAGATGTGAAACAAGTAGTAGAAAAACACAGTAAAAATATGTCTTTAATTACCTTTGTAAACTAGTATCTTAGCATCAGTTTCTTCTAATCAGGTTGCATTTGCCTTTTCAATAGGTGACATTCCAGCCCTTTGTGTGAAGACAATTGTAAGAATCCCACACCATCCTTTCCATTTCACATCATTCCAGCAGAAGCAAGTGTGAGAGCTGGAAGTTACATCCAGCACTGGGCACCAGCTCTTCTTCAGGTAAGTCCATGCTGCAAAGTTGGTCATATAATGGGTTATAATGAGTTACACTAAAAATTTTGACTGTGAATAAGCAGGGTCCTTCTGGAGTAGGTCCCACGGGTGATGTAATGCCCAAATAGTGTAGACTGAGCTCATTGTAATCCCCCAGTGCTTCTTTACACTGTAAAGTGAATGCAGCTTGCTGATGTATTTTTAGGAGAACGGTGAGGAGGCACTTTCCACACACCCTGTTTATTTACTTCTATGGTTTCAGTAGTGTTCTGATTTCATGGTTGTTTCCAGCATGTGCCTGTGTGACACCAGCTGCTCTATAGAAGCCTAACTCTTCTTTCATGGGTTCAGTGGCAGGCATTGCTACTACAAAACTTAAAATTTTTCTGCGAACACAACTCTACCGTGCTATCCAGTGTGCTGTGCCATTCTGAGCTACTTGCTCTTTGAAGGACAAAGAGGAAGGAAACTGGTAATTGGAGCTGTTTGTCCTAAGGTATTTGTTGAGATAAACAGGCTAAAGAAAGCCCGGTGCATTAATACACATCTCTGAAATCATCAGAGTATCACAATTTCAGCTTCTGGGAGCTCCTGTCAAGGTAACTCTATACTGAATCAAAACTAGCCATGGCAAAGATTTCAGGTTTGGCTTGTGTTTACCCCCTCTGTTTCTCCAACAGACAGGGGAGAGAGACCAAAATTAACTTCTTAAATGCAATTGTACCTAAAATGTGGATTTAATTAAAAAAGAAAAAAAAAAAAGAAAAAGCTGTGTCTAAGGAATATGTTTTTGTGTGTGCATACAGTGTCCATCTGCTCCTCATACTTCTGACACAAGCAAGGAGCCAGGATAAACACTGGCTAGATTTTACTCAAAGGCCATGTTGCCTTGTGGCTTCTCAACAGGTTTAAGGACGGAGTACTATTTCCAGAACTAATACTGTCCTGTAGCCTGACCTTTGTCCTCAATGACATAATAAGTAATAAGGTGGTAATGATTCCAAACACTCCAGTAAAACCATGTATATCCACTAAAAATAACCCACTTGTGTGTGTACACTCAGGTTTATTTTTTGTTTGTTCTGCTTGTTGGTTGTCACTATTAATATCACTCCCATATAGTCCTGTCCCTTCCTGACCTTTTTTTAATGGCTTTCTGGGCAGGCACCTTTCTTACCAGTGAACTAGACATTTACTGTATACCTGTAGGGCAAGGAGCCCTGGATGCCAAACTAAATTAGCCTGTACTGTATAATATCTCACATCCTAAGCAAAAATATGCACAACCCTACACCTCTTCATGGTGCTTTCCTATACTGACACACCTGAGTTTTACAAACATTAACTGAATGTTTGTATGGTTGTTGCCATGGTGCAACAGCTGCATTTTCCAGGCATCTGGCATGTCAGCAAGATAAACTAAGGAAGAGTGTCATTAAATGTATCTAGAGACCCACAATTATGGAGAGATATTGGTAGAGTTAGATACAGTAATCTGGAGGATCCACCTCTCTCCCTCTCCATCCTTCTGCAAGTCTTTCCCAGTGCGGGGGCTGCTCAGGAGAAAAGAGGAATGTCTATTTGGTAACAGGACAAAATTACCTTCAGCACTATTTACAGAAAACAAGCTGGCTACTATAAGCAGACTAAACCAGCACAGCACAAAACCTCCTCAAAACACTTAGCTGCTGCTCTCAACTTGGTAATGATTCAGGCCTCCAGGGAAGACAGACCACAGGGGTCAAACATTAAAACAACATTAGTTAAAAAGCATGTGTGTTAAGGTCATGCCTGAAAGAACATGACATTTTTCATACATCTGAGGAAAGTATAGAAATGCAGTATGCCTCCTATAGAACACTCACTTTTTAGATGCAAAGTAGGTTGTGACCATGAATAGTTATGAATTATATACTTAGTTAATGCTGATGCTATGCTCTCCAAAGGCTTTTTCTTTTCATGCCATGTGGGGATGCCCTAGAAATTCAACCAAAGAAAAGATGTGGGCAGGAACAAAAGACCTCAGCCAGCTGCCAGATTTGTTCAGAACAGTACAACGAGTGTGGTCCTAGAAAGAAGGAAATTGCTGCTGTGCAGTTGGAGTCAGGTCTTTCATTCAGTGTTAGAACAAGGCTTTCTAGCAGGGTTCCTACATGCGGGCCAGCCTAACAAATACAAGAATGGCTGTATTCAGCCAAACAACAGTCCATCTAGCTAGGTATCCTGCCAATAATAAATCCTTTGGAAAGATTGTAGGAATAGGTCCAGAAGACATTGATATTTCCCAAGATTGTTCTCTCAAATGGCAACCTTTTACAGAAGTAGGAGTGTGGTTTGTGTTGGGCTGGGGAGCAAGCTTGAGCACTGGAATGTTAAGTGTCCATGAGGCTTAACTGTGAGCATGCCCTGAGGCACAGTTTTGGCTCAAGCTAACCCTGTCTTTGAGACAGTGCTCTGATGCTGTTCAGGGACTATTTTGTGCCAAGGACTGTTCCCACTGGCAGAATGAGCAAGACTGCATCAGGTCGGACTGCAGTTTTCTGCAGCTTTTCCTCTACCGTTAGCCCAGCACACACAGCTGTCTTCATACTGCGCTGCAGGGCATGTATTAAACCCCCTCAGTTTCATGCAGAAAAAACACGACTAGGAGTGCTGTGACTCTCTTCACACATTATTTGCTTACTGCTACCCCCAGCATCTACCACAAAACTTATTACAGTGTTTTGGGACAACAGAAAGCACCAAAGAAACCTGAGACCAAGTACTATGCAGCTTGGACACAGCTGACTGCAGTTGTCTTGCCTCTGTACTCTGGCCCTCTTTTATTTAACAGTACGGGAATATCTTTTCATTTAAAAGTTCTCACTATTTAACTCTTCAGTGAACTTGTCCACTCACTTTTTGAATCCATGAAACCTCTTACCATCTGTGACCATGCTAGAACAAGATGTTCAGAGCCTTGTTCTGGGAAGAACCACTTCATTTCCTTTTAATACATGATGTTCTGGGCGGTATGTCTGGTCAGGTGCCTTTTGCAACCTTGGAAAGCAAAAAGTAAAAAGAAAAAATATCCATAGGAATGGATTACCTCCACTGACTTCTTACTAGGCAGAATGATAAGAAGGGCTGGAGGATGTGGAACATCGAGACACGGAGGTCTCTGGGGTCTGGTTGACCACTGCCTCTTGAGCACTCACGTACTCATACTGGTGAGGACATAGCTGGCCAAGACATTGTGGGTGGTGTCCTATGACTAGCTAGTTCTGTCATGGTTCTGACACACCTAAGGAGTTCTTTTGAAAACCATTTACAAATGCATTAGGTTACTGGGAATCAGCATTTGCTTTATGGCTAAAATGTTGCTGTGTAAATGAGCTCCATCTTTGGAAGGGTATGCTATTACATATATATGTGTGTATACACACACACACACACACACACATACATATACAAGTTTGAGTGTATGTGTGTGTGTATATATAATACACACCCCTCAACATATGCTCTTACTTGGAGACCTGAAGAATTGTTCCTCAGGAGGTGCAGAAAAACTATTAATGCCAGGGTGGCTGAGCACTGGAACAGGTTGCTCAGAGGGGTTGTGGAATCTCCATCCTTGGAGATATTTGAAAGCCATCTGGACATAGTCCTAGGTAGCATGCTGTAAGTGATCCTGTTTGAGCAGGTGGCTTGGAGAGATGACCTCCAGAGGCTCCTTCCAGCCTCCATCCTTCTGTGATTCTGTGATTCTGTTAAAAGGCTAAAGAAATTTCAATGAAGCTGAAAAAAAATGAACAATGGAATCATTGTAAACCTGGATGAACTACTGAATACATCAGATCTGAGAGAAAACAAGTGCAAATTATAGTGAACAAACAGCACCTTTGTCTTTTAAATTGCTCTAAGAATGTCTCATTGAGAGGAAGCTGGTAGAGTTTTGCAGAAGTGATTTAGGTTGTGAAGTAATCTGCCAAGTTCAGAAGTGGAAACAGCCTGCTTCTGTCAGTAGCAGTTGCACAGAGCACAACACAAAGCAACAGTCTTGCTGCACCAGCAAGATTAGAAGGGTTTACTGGAGGGTTGGCATTGCTGTGAAATACTCCTATTTATACAAGAGCATGGTTAACAAGAAAGAGCATATGTGTTGTGTGCCAAAAAAAAAAAAAACAAAACAAAAAAAAAAAAAACAAAACAAAAAAAAAAAAAAGGAAAAGGAAAGGAAAACAATTTAATCCTTCAGTCTCCTCTCCCCCAGAAAACTAGATTAAGATACTTGTCTTCCATCAAATGCATGCTCCTTTGACAAATCTCTATTCATGTAACAAAGGATATTTACAGGGTTGTTCCTTTATATCACTGTACTTCCTAAAGATCTGCATTCTGAGATAAAATCATAACTGAATGTAAGATCCCTCAGGTTGCCCTGAACATTGTAACCTATTTTCACAGAATTGTGGAAATTTATTGAAATGCATAACACCAGCTCTTCCAGCTGATGATGCTGCAGGTGAAGCACAAAGGACCATGATGGCCCTGCCAGTAGCACCTGCCAGCGGTACCCAGTCATTCCAGAGTGTACCTCCTGCAGCCTGATGTGTTACTCTGGATTAATGTCCGAGGTTAGGATCTTGTTCTGATACACTTCTCCACACTTAGAAGCTCTCAATCAACAAATACATAACCATACTATGAGAGTAATGAAATCGTAAGAACTGCAACACCTTGGATGCCTTTTGTAATTAATTTGGTAACCTGATACAAGTATAAAAATGGTTGCTATAGCAACCTAAAGTCATGTCAAAGATTTGGATGTGCTAATTGGCATGGCAGTGTGAATAGCTTATTCACTGGTTTCTGTTGCTATGGAAACATAACTGTCATGTTACACTGATGACAAAGGGCTGTATTATGGTGGGGTTTCTTTTTCCTTCCTTCCAGCATCTAGGGTTTATTTAATTACATTTAATAAATGAATGCAAGTCCTAGTCTCAGGGAGATGAAGGATTTTCTAACTGAATTCAGTGTATACATTCCAGCAATGCTGGAAATTCCATGCTGTCCTTTCCACGTTCTATGTGCTTTGAAATTTGGACACAGATTGGAACCCTGTATGTTATTGTACTGGTTAAGACATATCCTCACAAAAGCAGAATGAGATATATTCGAAGAACAGTATGTGTTGCATTCAGTTCAGTCTTCAGGGCACTTGACCTAATAATATTTTTCACATCCAGTGTCTTCCTTTCTCCTCTTCAGCAGCACAGAGCAACCCGGTATCAATTAACCTGGGCAGTCTCAGTTTCATTCGGCTTGCCTGCTTTCATGGTAAAACTTTAATTTCATTGGTTTATTAGAGTCATGTTTTACACATGCTTCAGATCCAGGCCCACTTTTCTTCTCTGTGCTCCCTGTCCAGTCTCAGTCTCTTCCTAGCTCTTCCATGGATCTCTCTTACAGTTTCACGACAACAGGCACCTGCGTTTTTCCCTGTGCAGTTTGGATCCTTCTCCCACATCTTCCTCTTGCATTTTCTTCATATGAGTCTGAGGCCTTCCACCCCATTCTCATTGCCTGCACCCAACAATGAGGTCAGAGGAAACGCTAGCAATATAGTGTCCCTCTTTCTGATTCTGGTCCCTGGGTCAGTAATGTCTACCACCCATAGTATCTCACCGTTAAAATCTGGGGGATTGTCTCAGACATTTCTGGGCTGGGCCATATGCAGGGACAATGTCTAGGACATTTTCACCATAAGTGCACAAAATATGTTCTTCCTATAAATGCTACAAATTTTCCAGATTTTAAATAGAAAACACTAGAAATTTCCAAAATGTCCAGAATTTTTCTAACATGGGGAAGACAATACTTTTTCACTGCCTCTGTTCTTGGAGAGTAAACTGTTTTATGTGAAATGCTTCTCACACTGTTGGAAAGATTCATATCTTTAGGCATGAAAATTTCAGATCAAGTGGACAAAATTTAATAAAGTACAGCTTTTAAAATAAAGTATTCTGACAACAAGCATCAGGCAATCCTAAGCACTGCAGAAACATCAGCTAGAGACCATACCTATAAAAATGGAAGTGTCTAACTTGGAAGAATCTGGGTATGTAATGCTTTGCACTGTCCTAGAAGTCTGTCATTGAGGTTCAGTCTCTGATGTTGGTTATGTAGGGATAAGTTGAACTAACAACATGAGTCAGATCAGTGTTCCAGTGCTGCCCCTACATCTTTAACATGGGCTAGTATTACACAAGACCAATGCATTGAGAATCAGACTCTCGGTGGATTTTTTTAGAGAGAGCTGTCAGCAGTCTGACCACAGGGTGTTTCCATTAAGGACTGCCTGCTTGCCTGAATTTTCACTGAATAACACTGTGTTATTAATAGTGGAACCAATGCATTTTATTTTGTTTATTTTTTTTTTTTTTTATTTAAAACAGAAATATATTTTAAAAAAGCATAAAGAGATAATTTTTTCTTTGGTATCATTGGAGTCACAGACCTCACAAAATACAATTCTCCTCTTGACAGTTGTTTTGTCTTGTTTTGTTTTTTCTATCTCAGAGCATTATGGTATGTGAACTGTCAGTAAAGGAAGAGCTGTCAGAGGAAGAGAGGACCAGAAAGCAACTGGAACTTGGCCAAACAAGACAAATTCCATCTTAGGTATTCAAAACACAAGTCAGCTCTATAAACCCAGTCTATGCTTTGTTACATTTGGGAAAGGAGTGGATTTCCTTTTTAGAATCTATTTTCCTTCTGAGAATTTTAAATAGTGAAAAAACCATGATTCTGACTGCTTTTTATTTGCCCTAATAATAGCAAATATTAATGAGAAGAAACAATATCTTCTTCGGATCACTTGCAACAGCAGTCTCATGCAGTCCTTCTCTATCTTAGTATTGTTAATTTTGTTAATTGCATACTACAAAAAAATCATCAGTAACAACATCATTGATTAGCATTACAGCCATCAAGATTTCTAGAGCTAATTCTATCTGGAGCTTGCAGAAAACACAACCCTACTTGCAATAGATGTGTGAAAAGCTGACAGCATAGGGGCTGAACTAATCAGAGGAATGACGCACAAAGCTAAACCAAAAGCATTCATCTACAAAACTTTTCCCCAGTCTTTCGGTGAAATCAAGGCACAATTATGAAGTTATTAAAGGAAATGCCTCCTAATTGAGAGGGTAGCACTATTCCCATAGCTTTTTAAAAAAAATATTTTTTACATCTTCTAGTGTTAACTCCCCCAGTAAACAGCCCCACTCCTAATATTAATTCTTTGTCCTAATGATCCACTGCATCATTTATATTTCCCTTACATGACAATAGGCAACAAAGAAAACAAAGGAGATCTTTCAAATGTAATTCACTCGTACTTCCCTCAAGCAAATAATTCACTTTAAAACTAGATCAAAACTCACACATTTCCAGTGAGAAGAACAAGTTTCTGTGTTCTACATTGAGACATTGTTCACAAGCAGATCCAGAGGCTGCTTTAATGACCCCATTCTTCAAACTGTTCCATATGAACAATGCATGCATCTGAGAGATAACTCCATGGACATTTCCTCCAGACACACAGATTGGTTAAAACTTTCCCACCCCTCCCTTTCCCAAATTACTTGTTCCCACTATCAAGATGCTATTGATTCCATTCATCAGAATCATGGAATCATCAAGGCTAATCATGTAACAAATTGAATCAATGAAATTATTAATTGCAAAAAATGAAATTCAGAAGAAAAAATGTTCTTTTGGGGGCTTGATTTAATCCATATGCTTTCAAATAGGAAGTTGAATGAAGGTGAAAGGGGAAGGACAGAAATCTCTTTAAACAGTTTTGCTACAGGAGAAATTGTAAGGTTGAATCACAGCTACCATGAGACTTTGCCAACCCCCAGGAGACCCTCCTTTCTTCTGTCTACCCTGCACATTACAGTGGTGTGCCGACATGCCCAAGCTAGCTTCATGTAATATTCTTAGCAGGATAAATTGGTTTCAAGCTGCTTTGGGTAGGCTGCTTCCACCTTCCCCCCTAGCTCACAGCCTTCTGATTTAAGTCTAATCTATGCATTGGAGTAATATAGGGCAACCTGTAGTCCAGTTAAAGCGCAATGGGGCTAGTTGAGGTATGACCTCCATGACTGTATCATTGTAAGTAATATATGCAGTTGACTTAGGATGCAAAAAACTCTCCCAGTGAAATTCTGCTTTCAGTGATGTCACTGACAAAGTTTTCTTTATTTTCAGTGTAGCAAATATTTCATCCTTTGCAGCTACTAATTGCTGAGGAACATGTTTTGCTACTATTATTTGCATCATATCTTTTTTAATGTATTAAGTTTCCAAAGGAAATGACCTATCAGCACTGCATAAACAGTCCAATTACAATACAAACACTTATAGTATATATACCACACCCTCACAAACCCTCTTGATCTGCATAGTTCTTTTGAAAACATCGTTAATCGATCTAAGGATACCTTAGCTTTTCTCTGAGTGTCAAATTCACAGCTGGAAAACACCGTGTTAGGGAAAGTGACAACTGTTTTCCCTCAGCTGAAAACAAACATTTCTGAAACATGCATTTGGGTCATTCAGAACTTTACTTCTTCAAGGGAAGTTTTATCACTGTGTGTTCATAATCTGATTCAGTGGAAAAGGTGCCTAATGACCATTTAAAAAACTTCAGTCACATTCACTGTTGAATGCTCCAGCAAGATAAAACTGAGTAAAATGAAAAGGACAGTAAATCCAAGAAAAGCAAGAAATGGATTTGAGAGCAGTTCAGCATGTGGAGTTAGAAAATAATTTTTTATTGCAGAATAAAAGTTCCAACACAATAGAAATCTTCTGTTATGAAAAAGCTTTACAGGTGGGTTTGATGATATCCATATTGCAGGGAAGCCCAGGTACAATTACAACTTTACTGGAGTCCATTACAGTTTAAGCAAGTGGGAACTTCTCTGGTCTTTTTAATGAGACTAGGTTTGCACTCTACACAGCTGCTTTCAGCTTTGGTCTGATCTAACCTCAGGTAGATTTGGACACAGCCTTCATGTGACCTGAGATGGGGAAATGGTTCTCCTTTTCGCATGAGTCCTGTAGTGGCACGCCCAGTGCCACTATGCTGTCTGCACCAGAGAGGTATCAGGTAGCTAGCTGCACAGGCACGCAGCCACAGACAGTGGAGTCCCACAGGCAGCATGCCACAGACATAGAAAGAAGTCTTAATCCTTATTTTCTACCATTACCTGCTCCCTTGCTGCGGCCCTGGCATCATTCAGCCTGTTATCATACTTGATAAGCACACACAGGCCACTGCCACAGCTGGCAAGAGGAAACATGACTAATGGGGGAAGGGTTGCTAATAAACTTCATTCCTTCTCCCTCCTGCTTCCCCATACTTCGACAGATCTCTCACTGGGGCAAAGCAGAGCAGCAACTGTATTACTTCCTCCATTTTCACAGAGTCATGTGGTGTTTTCCAAGGGGCTGTACAAAAATTCTTGATTAGCTGTTTATGCCAAATGCACTAGGAAGTGTATCTAGCCCCATGTCACTGACTAAAGGGTATGTCAGTACAGTTGCAGCTAAGAACGTCACTGTAAGCAGCTATGTGGAACAAGGCAAAGCAAAATCTAAAACACCCTTTCCTTGCCAGGAGTTCTTGAGTAGTACAGTACTCATTCTGTCTAAATGCTTTTTAAAATTGCATGTTTTAAGAATCCAAAGACTCAATAACATTTGGCTAAACATTTTTCTAAACAGCTTATGAAATTGGCTTCTAGAGATCTAGTTAGTTTGTTGGAAAAGAAAACTGCTGCCCCAGGTGAGAAACTGATTTTAATCTAAATCATTTGGACTCTAGGAAAAGCAAGGAGAATTTCGTATGCAGTAGAAGTTAACCACAGACCATATTTTACCTGCAGCTATTAGGCCAACGTGAAAAAGACCTTTTCAATATATCAGTACATTACATAACTCCAAAAATTAAGGGTTGCCCTCGTGAACACTGGAACTAAAAATCTAGCAACAAACTCAGCTGCCTTGTATTTCTAGATTGTCTGGTAGAAATATCAAGCTTAGCCAAGAGGGATCTCAGAGTCGGCTATGTGATACTGCTGCAAGCTGCAATACCAGAAATCTTATAATCCAAGGGTGGGTTTGCATCCAAAACTGTTGAGCATAATGCAAGTTTAGTCTGAGTTTATGCAGTAAACCATTATTCCAGTACCATTTTCCAGAAGGATACGGATATTACTACTGTGACTAAATAGGTGCTGTCAATTACTTCACTTACTAATACTTCAATGGTAAAAGTTCACTCTTCAAGTGCAAGAAAGTGACTGTCACCTCTCCGGTATTTTTGTGTTTGATTTTTCTCAGCTGTAAACTTTGCAGGCCAAGAGCTATCTGTAAACGAAAATATTTTGATAGCTACCAGAACTCAAGAAATAAACAATAATAACGTTCAGCTCTTCAGAGAAGGTTGTTTTCACACTGTTTCCTTTGGTTCTGGCTTCTGTTAAACAGAGCTGCTCTGATAGTTGCTGCTTGTGGAAAAAATGCACCCTATTCTCAGATAATCACACTTATATGTCACAAAAATCTTCTTACTGTAGACAAAAATGGATCTAAGCTGTTATATGGAAATGTACTATGCTGTTTTCACCTCCAGAAATCTAACAGCATTCCAAAGTCTGAATTTTTCACTTTCCATGGAGAACTTCACATTCCTTCGGCCAGTAAGAGTTCAGTCTACAGGCTGTGGTTGTCAGCTGTTTTCCTAAGCTTCCTTAGGATTCCTTAGGATTCCATGACTTGCAAAATTCTACAAAAGTGAGGTTTTATGACAATTTCACTTGCTGCAGTTGTCACTGTACCATTGGGTTCCTTTAAGTATCAGAGGTAAGTTGGACCCATTAAAACATTGCCTGACTCTGGTGATTGTTATTTGGGATAGTACTGAAGCAGCAGGGAGGTACTTGAGGTCACAGTGAGTATCATGTGAAGAGCACTTCGTGTTAAAAATAAATGCCTTGCTCCCCTTGCACAGCAGGAGCCAGAATTACACACTTCAGTTGGCCAATGCTGCTTTAAAAAATCAGAATCATAACACCACCTAGCCTGGGGGGGACAACATCTGGGTGGCACACAGTGCCTTCCACTGCTCAAGGCAGGGCTAAACTGCAAAGTCAACTTGGGTTGCTCAGGGCCTTATCCTGTAAAATCTCTGATGCAGATCCACAGTCTTTCTGTGCAACTAGTTCCAGTGCTTAACCCTTTTCATCATGAAGAATTTATTTTGCTTTTCTTTGTAGCAGTATAAAGACAACTGGCAAAATCCTCTGTTGAGTTAGAGCAGTTTTACATCAAGTAAATGAATTGACAACAGCAGGGTCAACACAGCTGAAGACATTCTCAGGGACACCAATACTGCCAGAGAAATACCTCATCTCTTTCATTCTACATTTGAGGGGCTTAGGAAAAAGAGACAGTGGGGAGGAGAGGCTATCCATGACTTTTTTGTCATTAGCCAACACACGGTGTTGTTCAGGGGAGATTTCTGAGACAGGGAAATTGAACCAAAGAGTGTCTTAAAGATATTTATAAAACACATTTAACTATACTCCTGCACTGTGTCCAGAGCTGAAGTTGAGAGAAGTCCCTCAAAATATGTGTTTACTGTATCAGCTGAAGAAGTTTCTGTGGTTAAGGCCACACAGTGGTGGGCACGATGACTACGTGCAGAGAGAAACTTTTCACGTACAGGCAAATATTTAGGCCTCCAGTCACCTGGCTAGCAAACAAAGGTGAGAGTTTTGTCAGGCAAAGCAGAGGAGACTGTATTACCATGGGAACACAACCACATCTTCCTTTGATTTCAATGCAGTTCTTCATATTCGTCAAGAATGTGATGGTGAGTAATGGCTCTTGTAACTCATCTTTGATGTTGGATCAAGCTGTTATGCATATAGTCTCCTAGTGAAGTGCAGAAGTCAAGGTGCTGACATTACTTGATTTTCTTTCAGTTGTAGGATGTACATTCCCCTGAGGGGATCTTAAAACAGGAAATGAAGAAAGCCTTTCATCCCTGTGATGGATATCACCCCAAAGGACTGTGCTCAGTGCTGCCCAGGAGCTATAAGAAAAGTCAAATTATTCCAATTTGCCGTACACATAAAAATGTGCATCTTTTTGAAGGGTTTGTTTCTGAAGTGTAATGAAGTTTCTACACATGAGATAAAAAGGGTTTAGGGGATTAAGTCTCCACAAAACCCAACTTCCTGAAAGCCTTTCCAAGTGATGACATGCACACAATTAAACTTTGGTGTTTACAGAGTAAGGGAAGGTCCCTCCAGAACCCTTAATTAGAGGTTGTGCTAGGATATGGTTACAAACATTCAGTTTCATCCAGACACTTCCCAAATCGCAAGCCCCTATTGATGAAATGGTCTGGATTTTAAAATTCTTATCTTGTGTTTACATTTGATGATGTTACAGGATCACTGCTGAGGTTGAGCTTTTTTTGCAGATCACAGAAGCTGCACAGCAATTCCAAATTGGGTAAACATGCTCGGTGCCACATCTCAGCTTGATATCCAGTTTCATTTGTAAAAGGAGACCTGTTACGAGTCCCCAGTAAATGTCCTTTGTACTCCAGCATATCTCAGTTTACCACATCCTGGGTGATGGGTGATAGTAGCTAAAAAATAATAAAAGAAATATTTGTGGTTGTAGTATGATGAGACAAAGTATCAGTAGGGTGAAGGAATGTACCAAGTACGCCCTTTACCAGGCTAACATGGAACACGAACATTGCAACAGGCTTTTAACAATACCGTGAACTACGTAAATAGGATCATAGAATCACAAAATCATAAAATCATTTAGGTGGGAAAATATCTTTAAAATCAGTGAATCCAACTGTTAACTCAAAATGGCCAAGTCTACCGCTAAACCATGTCCATAAGCACCAGATGTACATGTCTTAAATACCTCCAGGGATAGTGACTCAACCACTTCCCTGGGCAGCCTGTTCCAATGCTTCACAACCCTTCCAGTGAAGAAATTTTTCCTAATATCCAATCAAAATCTCCCCTTGTGCAGCTTAAGGCCATTTCCTCTCATCCTATCACATGGTTAGTGGGAGAAGAGACAAACATCCACCTTGCTACAATCTCCCTTCAGGTAGTTGTAGAGACCAATGGGATCTCCCTTGAGCCTCCTTTTCTCTGGGCTAGTTCAAGAATCTTACCCACTGATAATTTATAACAGTGTTCCTCTTGCTTGAATTTCTGCAGACATCTGATCTTGTTTATTCTGTCATATAAGAACTGCTAAATCTTTTTGGTTTACTCCTTCTGTCAAATATATGTTTAGGATTTGGGGTTTAAACAAAACCTATCTCACAGATGTGGTTTGGATGAACCCTGTAATTTGAAGACAGTCAAACCAACCTAGTTCAAGATTTTCATTTAGTTGATCTTATAACAAAGTTGTTCTGTAATTTACCAAACTTTCTGAGTTTACATGGCTCTGTGAAAGAGCAGCTAGCTTTCGCTGTGATCTCTTCCTCTATTTTGTACCTGAGAAAAAAACCAGACCTTTTCAGATCCATCTTTTCCCCTCTGTTTTATACTTGAAAAAAAATTTAACCTGAAGAATCAAGGTGCATTTTTTTAAACAAAGGCAATATTGTAGAAATATTTCCAGTGTGTTCAGTGTGCATTTCTGACTCCAGAGTTTTCAGAAAGGTGAGCTCTCTTTTTGGTAACTTTTTTTAAAACCCCATATGGAGCATGCTGAAGTACTTTGAAAGTCCAGCCTTCCTATGGAATTTGTACTTATTTTCATTAATGTATTGTGCATTAGAAATGCCTAGGCCATCTGAAATTTCAGCTTTCATTGGGAAATTTTATGGTACTGTATACATTAATATCACTGTGTAAGGTAAAATGGTAGCTTTAATTTCTATTTAATCTTTGTCTTCTCAGATAAGGTTTCTGTGATTTTCATTTATGGTGTAATACTGTTTTCCAGTATTTTTGTGTGTGTGTCATCATTTCCATTGTTTTATAGTGCCATTCTCCTCAGTAATGCCCCTCATGTTATTCCACTTCCTCCCAAGTTCACACCTGCATTTTCTTCCAACTGAGGATCTCATAAAAAGCAACCTACCTTGTGAGTCCTTCAGAGTGGCTTGTTCATTCATAAGCAGGAGCAGAGATGCTCTAGTCCTCTATCCTTGCTCCATGGTTATGGTCTCACTACTGCAGTAGTTCAGCACCCTTGGATCTTTGATATATTTTTTTTGTAACAGGCCAGTGCAGAATGGAAACTGCTCTGTTTGTACTTTGTAAGTGGCAACAAATTTTTTCAATGCTGCATGATTGCTCAAGGGGATTTTGTTTTGGTTTGTTTGCCAAGATATTTTTGTTAGAATGTTTGTGGTTTTATTTTCTTACAGTTTTCTTTTCACCTTTTAAGTGGTTTCTTTAATTAGTTTGGTTTTTTTTTTTTTCTTCTTTTCAAAACAAGGGGTTTTTTATATATATTAACTGTATATATTTTATAAACAAATGGCAACTGGCTGGAACTGCCTTCTCTCAGTGATATAATCTTTCTTATGCTAATGACAGGTGTTTAACTGTCCCTTGTAATTTTGTTTTCTAGGCTACTTTCTTCTTTGAATGTTAACAAAAATTTAGAGTAATAAACTTTGCAAGAGGTAAGTTTTCTGCTTCTTCTGTTGGATAGAAGGAAACTAGTTAGTTCTGACAATCTTAATTTACATGCATCATAATTATGTTCTTTTTATTGTTTTACTGTATCACTATATTTTTATATTGGGTCTGTTTTGAGGAAATTATTATGTACAAGAAGTAGAATGGTTGTGAGAAGTAAAGATTGTAGGGAGTGACAGGGTGGTCCTAGTGTAAAGTATGGGATACTTTGGTTTGGTAAGGGATTCAGGTGGAACAAGAAGGCGAAAAGGACATTATTGAACCATTTTATTTAGAGCCTGCAATTCAGAGACTGATTTTGTGGGATGAAAATGGAGTAGCAGCAGATCTGATGTTACAGGATCAGTAAGGAATCTTAAGAAGTAGGACTCCCTTTAGTGAGATGTATTTATGCATCTGAAGACAAAAGCACTGGTTGTATGATAAGAAGACAGAGGAGAGTTATCCCACAAGTGGACTTCCACAAAGGGGTGGTGCAAGATTGCCTTTTAAAGCACGTACCCATGCCCTAATAGAACAAATAATAAGCTACTGAAGCAATATCTCTCACATGCTGTTTCTGTGTGTATGATCACAGCAGTTTTCCCCAGTCAAGGCTTCTGTGACTTCATTTTCCCAGTTATATATGCTAAAAAAGTAAGACTTATTTGAAACTGAGAGCTTTTGAAGTATCTGTAAAATTAGAGGTGTTGACACAATCCAAAAAAATATGTGACTTAGGCCTTCAATGTCTATGTCGTCTTTGTTTAGAAAATTTCTTGCAGGTATTTTAAAGAACCTTTTCAGCAGTACTGTCACTTGCCATTACACAAAGAGTGTGCTAATGTCCTAGTCCTATTAACTCTTCGATATCATCTTAAATTTAACGTGACTAGTTGTAGTGACTCATGAACTTTTCTTTTACAGGAAAGCTCTACACATGCAAAAGTGATGGCAGAATTCACGTCTAAGATTATAATCTGTTAATAAAATGAGCATATCTCTTATTGTAGTTAGGACTAGATTACTGATAAATGCTTCTAAGCACTATCACAGTAAAAGACATAGTAACAGACCTCTTTTCATACACCTCAGTTTCTCTCTCTCCTGAGGTGGTCTTGTCAGATCTGAATGCTGTGAACAAAAGTATTTGCCTTGGTCTCAGTTGTCACAAAAAATGTAGAGGAATGAAGCTGGGTTAATTATCATTGGTAATATACAGCCGTGGGCTGGCTTCAGGGGTGGTGGGTCGGCTGATGTAGATAAGGTGCAGCTGTGTCTGGTTAAGAGGTTGGACAGCCAATGAAGAGAGAGCAGCCAAGGAAGAGAGAGGAGGAAGAAGCAGAGAGAAGAGAGATAATACATGCCCAGGATGAGGAGAGACTAGGAGAAGGCAGCAGAGGGACTGGCATGAGGAGTATGTTGGTATGAGATGCTAAAAGACCTTGTTGCAGCCTGCTAGTTTGTTTGTGCTGCAACAACTGGTGCCCTGTGTGAGGCCCTTCAGATTATAAGACTGAGTGTACTGAGTGATGACAGCAGTGATGGCTGTGCTGGGTGATGTTTGAACTTTTGAACAGTGATGGTGGTGCCCAACGTAGCGGAGACAGGCGGGGATAGCCTGTGATCCAGATCATGTTGAGATAGGCGGGAAGAGCCTGGGCATCTGGAGCAGATACCAGTAAAGGTGAGCCATTGGGGTCAAAAAGAAGGAAGCCTGACTGCCGTGGAGTTAAGAGACTGAGGGTAATGGGCAATAGCAGTGGAGTACATGGCCAGACATGGCAGCAGCCCCACAGCAGTGGTGGGTCCAGAGCAGGTCTGGCCAGACAGCGATGATGGTGTGCTGGGGGAAGGCACGGGAGCAGCACGATGCTGTGAGCGGCTCCCACCATTGCTGCTGCTGCTGAGCCTGGTGGTATTCTTGCCGGTGTTTACGTGCTCGTTGAAGGTGTCTCCAGTTGTAGAAGAAATAGGTGACCACAAGGATGTTAAATTTTTCAGGACACAGAATGATGTGCTAGCGCTGTATTCTAGATCTGCTGCTGCTGAAAGGTCATTCAGCTTACTGTCCAGTGTAAACCAAGAGGTGAAAGGACAAGGCACTGTAAGTTCATCAGACCCCCCCCTCTGAAGAAAACAAAATCCCAGATGCTAAGAAAGCAGATAAGAAGAAAGGTGATCAACCTATAGAAGCTGAAAAGCCCAAGATAAAAGTGAAGAAGAAATTCAGGGACAGGTTGTCTGGACTGAATGAAAAGTTTATTTGTAAAAGGGTTATGATGATTGTTAAATACCTAAGGTATGAAATGTTAAAAAAAAAAAAAAAAGAAAAGAAAAAAAGCAAAAAAAAAAAAAAGGGGGAATTGTAGAGGCATGAAGTTGGGTTAATTATCATTGATAATATACGACTGTGGGCTGGCTTCAGGGGTGGTGAACTGGCTGATGTAGGTAAGGTGCAGATGTGGCTGGTTAAGAGGTTGGGCAGCTATGGAAGAGAGAGCAGCTGAGGAAGAAGCAGAGAGAAGAGACAGAGTGCGCCCTGGACGAGGAGAGACTAGGAGAAGGCGGCAGAGGGACTGGCATGAGGAGTATGTTGGTATGAGATGATAGAAGACCTTGTTGCATCCGGCTAGTTTGGAGAGAGCTGCGACAGAGGAGAAGCTGCCTGCTCTCAAGCACGTTAGTGCTGCTGTTTGCAGTTTATGAGATTTCACAACAGCTTTATACGTGTGTGTTTCAGCAGGTTGTCTATGGATCACTGTGTATCCTGTATTCTTGTGGAATGCTCTGGCTTCTCCATCTGTGTCTGTCTCTGTGGCTTTCCCTCCCATGACAGCTAGATTTACAAACTTTTTTTAAGGTGTACTCAGTGTAACTATTTATGGTCTAGCCTTCATACTGCCATAGATATTTCACTCCTGTCAAGCAATTTCATTTGCATGGAACATATAGAAAGAATCTCTGCATCACATTGTTGGATCTCTTTGCTTTTGGTCTTCATTAATTCCTACACACATTTAAATTTTACATAATACTTTTCATTATTATTGCAAATAACTTGTAGAAAGTATCAGCTGTCTGTATATTTTATTTTTTATTTCATTTTATTTTATAATTATTTTATTAACTACTTCTCTTTGTTCTTTCTACTCATGAAAGAATAACTCTGGAATATGATTGCTTCTTGTCTTCTTATAATTATGAAAGACTATAACATTATTTCATATTGTATGACATCTTATTGAAGGACACTTGACCTGCAATTAAACTATTTGCTTAGAGACAATGAACTCTAAGATAAGAAGTGCAATTCATATCACACTGTGTTAATTTGATCATCTACATCCCAAGAGTAATTCTGCCAATGTTTTCTGGGAGCACATAGTTTCAGCTGTAAATTATGTAAATTAGGCCTGAAGCAAACTTTGGTTTGTTCCTCAGCTGGACAATGTCAACCTCCTACAGTTACTGAAAGAGGAGAAAAAAAAAAGGGGGGGGCGGGGAAATTATATCTGCCTACAGCCTTTACAAATTAAGCAACTCATGGGTTTTATTATGCTATAAATCTTCTCCTTTAATTACAGTGAAACTTAGTGAAGAAGATTGGAGTTAAAAGGTAAGTGGCAGTGCACTCAAGGCTCTTCCAGATGTTACTCAGCAGGTTTCATCTGGTCAAAGTTTGCCTTTGCCCCCATTCATTTGTTGTGGCCAGTATTGAAATTCAAACATAATCTCTCCATACTAATGTGTTTTCTGTTTGGCAAGCAGAGATACCTCATTCTTCCTCCTTGTCTTTCCCTGTGATTCCTGGCAGGGCTATGGGAAGCGGTATGGTTTAGTGAGGAGGAAAATCAGCTCCATGAACTAGTCCACAGGGCTGCTGTTCGACCTCCCAGCACCTTCCTGCCGTACACCCTGTGGGCAGTGTGGTGTAAGGCTCTGGTCTGTTTTGGCCCCTGGTTGGTATGTAATCCAGACATTAATGAGTGTTAATAAAATAGACTGGTGGAACCCAATTCTGTTTCATGACTTTTTCTGAAATTCCAGTTCTGGAACAAACCCCAAAATCCTTCAAGTAGACATTTACTAACAGAATTGCCTCAAAGTACATGCCTTTGGCTAGAAAATGTCAATTTTTCTGGCTGGTTCTCTCTCACATATGGTGGGAAATACCTGAAGGAATCATGGCCTTTTAAACCTTCCTGTGAAAACATTTCTTGCAACTGATATGTGTCTTCAAATAAAATTTCATTTCTAGTGAAATGGTACGTTAGATGAAGATAGATTTACTTGAAAATGTACTGACTCAGGCTCCAATTGTTAGTTCTCTGCAAGAGAACATCAAGGCTTTTTCTGCACTAGAAGATTATATAATCTTTGAGATGTCTGTCTTCTCTTTGTTCTCAAAACCAGTGTTGAAATGAGGTAATATCAATAGACATCTTTAAACTTAAACTGTATCCCAGACCTTGGCAATGCAGCAATACTGCTAATAAAGAACTGGGTAAATAACCGTTTCCCATCTACACCTGATGGCACCAACTGTCTGTAATTTTTCCGGACTTTTTTTTTTTTCCAGAAATTTGCTCTCTGAAACCTGTTACCCAGAGCTAAGACAGATGAATAAGCAAGCAAAGTCAAACCTTTTAAACAGTGCTTGAATCCCTCAGTTTGAAGCATTATTACAGCCACTGATAGTTTTATAATTACACAGTCTGTAATTTGCTTTATTATCTTAGGTGTTTCAGGGTTTCCTTCTGACATTTTATGTTCTCAGAATGGCTCTATTGTTTAAGAAGTTTAGTAAAGAGACTACTTTTTACTGAGGACTTTGTATGTTTATCAAGGTATGAGAATAATTTTTATAACCTAGTAATAATGATGCCTGTAAAAAGAAAAAAGGGTCCCCTTTAAAATAATTATAAAGGAGTAAAGGAATTGTGCTGATGGCCCTAAAATGGATTAAAAAAAAAAAAGAGGAATATCAAAATTATTTTTTTCTCTTAAGAGAATCTTTCATTAATTTTTGCACATTTTACCAGACTGACACTGAAAGCACTAATGCTAATGATGTGGAAAATGTAGGTAATCACCCTGGACTAGTTTAATGCATCAACCTTTGTCTTATTCTTGCAATCAGAGCTTGCTTGGAGAAATGTATTTAATTAAGAGTGTAAATGGCATGATGCTATGTAGTGGGAAGGGAACCATGGCAACAGTAACAACAGCACTTGCTACCAAGGTGTAATCAATAAAGATATTTTACCTTTTGGTGGGTAGTGAGCAGGTCTTTAAAAAGGTGCAGTTAAATCACAGAGGCATGCACTAATATTATAATGATACAGTAAGTGTATTTTGCACACATCTTTGTTTTCAGGGTTGTTGCCTTGGGTCATAATGTCCTGTTGCCTTCAGTGAATGTTTGTAATACTTTAGGGACTGATGGCCTGGTTGCTAGCAAGTAGTTTGAACTGGGTCACTTGCTTTACTCAAACAGGCTTCCCACTCACTTCAGTTTCAAGCCTACACATACTAAGAAGGGGCTTCTCTGATAATGATGATTTTTTATTATTATACATTAAAATTACTGGTGGTTAATGCTGACATTTTGGAAAAAAATATGCTTTTCCATGCTTTGCCATGTATGTGCTTTCCAGATTAACCCTAAAACTCCTTGTTTTTATCATCTTGTCTAAGCACAATGTCTAGTGTCTGGGACAGTCATATATAAGACATTACCAACATAGGATGAAACCTTCAGAGCAGGTAAGACAACAGAAGTGCATTTATAGCTGGAGGGTGTTCAGAAAATCTGGCACCTATAAAAAGACAGAAGCATCCCCCCAAGCCTTTTACATTGCTGTGTATTTTGTAGTGTCTGAATTTCTTACACCTGAAACAGATCGTCAGATTTAAAGTGCCACATGGAGTCAGCACTCCATTTCAGCTTCTACATAGCATAAAGACAGGCAGTAGAATTGTTATGTGTTGTTGGTCCAATTATTTGTCTTTTGCTGAAATTTCTGGCACTTGTAGAAGGATAACAAATGATACGAATGGCATTCTGTCTATGGTGGAAAATCTTTATCAAGTAGGAAGGCTATCATTTCCTAGCTATGGTCAGATTTTCATTCCAATCTCTTCTGGCTTGTTTGCTCCACACTCAGACCCCTCAAAACAAGTCCTGAAGGCACTGATTTCCACTGAGACATTTTCCAGGCACTCAGTTCTGTTTCTGTGCATGTTCATAATGACCCTGGTCTGGCCAAGGTAACAGCTTCTTAAGTGGGACTCAGAATCCAGAGGCATTACTCGTACTCTCTATTTTAAGTTCATAATAACGGTGTGATTTAGAGGATCAAAACTGCATGCTAAAGTTCCTCTTGTAGTCAATGGAGAGAAATCTGTGCCAGTGAAGGTCAATTTAAAACACTTAAATCCAAAGGGTAGTATGAATACCTCAGTATTCGTTACCTAATTTTTTTTAAGTGACCCAGGTGAACAGAGGTCTTTTGAGAATTTTAAACACTAAAAGTAGTACCTTTAACAGTGAAGGTATGCCTTACTTTTCTTACAGTAGTCCAGTGATTACCACAGAAAGTTGCCTGAGAAGAGGTAGGTCTTGTTTAAATTACATTAAGGAGGTCAAGCCTCCATTTCTCAGGCCTGGCAGCACCTTAGCCGCCGGGCTAGAAGCCTCCCTACCTGCTACTACTGAACCACTGTGCAAAAACATGGGCAAAGTTGGAGTGTGAGTGAAAGGGACTCCTTACCTCCATGGAGAAAACATGGTTGGGATAGCAGCAGCCCTGCACCTGGGCTGAGCCTTCTCCCTGCATCCCCACTCCGAAATGGGCTGTGCCTCAATGGAGTCAGAAACAGAGGAACCTTTCAGTCCCAAACCGCACAAGCAGGTCCAACTTGCAGGGAGGAGGGGAGTGATTTGAAGACAAAATTAATAATTTTAAAATTTTCTCTGGAAAATTTTCTGGGGACATTTAAAATCATGGGAGAAGGGAAAGAAGCTGCCGACTGATGCATCTGGCCCAGGACCCAGCCTCCTTTGCCGTCAGGGCCAGAGTCATGCATGACACCTGGGGTACTGTGATGCTGGAGAGCAAGGAGTGCACTCTCCTGGAAATCTGGTCAATAAGCAAGTGAAAGTGTAATGGAAACTGCTTTAAGATGCAAGAATTTTATTTTTTGAACAGCAAATGCCTTAGTAAAAAAAAAATATTGCTGATATTTTTCTGAAGAGTAGGCCTTTCAATGAATTCATAACGATGTAGCAGTTGAATCATGTGAGACTACAGTATCAAAGAAAAGACAGAAATAAGAAAGAGCTGTGCAGAAGAGAAGGGAGTTAGAACCTAGCACTGCTTTTTAAGTCAGCCCTGATGGTAGATATAGTTCTTTGAATTGCTTCACTATTAGGTTGACCAAGATTGGCTTAGAAAAAGCATGGGAAGACGTTCCTATTTCAAAGCGAAGAGTGAAAATATTACTGATAAAAGCTTCCCAAAAAGCTAACAATAAAGAAACCAGTGCCAAAAGGAATCAATGGCAATTACAGTTAAGGAAGCCATACACACTTTATGTGTGATAGAAAAACTTAATACAAAGGCACTAATATGATAGGTAAATTTGCAGTTCCATATACTAGCTTAAGTCACAATAAATCTATGTAATGGCTAAAAGTTCAAATTGTGCACATAAGGAAAACAAGGAAAAGCTATTCAAGACAACTTTTAATGCAGATTGCATTATTTTTCTTGAGCTTTCTGAAAGTCAGCTTTTTAATGCAAAAATCTTTTTACTGAAGTAGCTAACACTAAAAAATAAACTTATCTTCTTCCCATCCCTCCCTTAAAACCAGCCCAAATTTCTTTCCCATTAGTCATAGTTTTTCTGTGGCATTTTTCATAAAATTAATATAAAAGCAATTAATATGATTGGTAAGACATTATTAGAATTATCCATTTTCCATTAACTTCCTATATTTCATGGTACAACAGTTGTGTTTTCTATTTACTTTTCACTTTAAATCTGCTGGGGCTTTTTTGATTTAATATATTTCTTAAACTAGTTTGAAATAATTCTCTAGTTTCTTCAGAAATTAATTCATATTCTGTAGATCATATGCAACTAATTGCATCTCTTAAACAACTGGTCATTTTTGCTCTATTCAGGAACTGCATAGGTAGTCAATATAATGCAAAATGTTATCTGCAACAATATTCATAAAAGAAAGCAGTAGCAAACCTTTTGAACCAAACACAAAATTTCAAAGGAATAGTTGCAAAACATTCTGTCTAGCTGTAATATTTACAAAAGCATCACAGAAGTGTGTATCCATCAATATTCTGTAAGCACCGTATGGTTTAAAGATTTTTTTTTTTTAATCCACAACATAGGAACATAGTAACTTACCTTTTTGATCCTGTCTACATTAAACACATAGAGATCTTTGGGCATTTGCACACAGAGCTCAGAATCACATTGTTCCTTTTAAAGATAATGGGAGCTGAAAGCCTTGGGCCTCTCATGTGTCATGTCCCAGTGCCATCCCACACCAAATCAAAAGCTCATTCACTTTGAAAACATTAGTAATTAATAAATGTTAGGGAACCTCACATAAACATGAATCTTTATTTCAGAACCCCAGCAATGAATTTTGAGAGTCTTCTGAAAGGTCATTTTGGATCAATGCTTATCTAAAACTGTCTAAATTCTTTTGGCTTTCATCCATTAACTGAATACATTAGACCAATAGCCACTCTGGGCCAGAAGCGTGAACCTGGAGATCACACAGGAATGTATTTTCTCAGATTTTCCTTTTGTTTTCTTTCCATTTCATTGTGTTAACACTACAGAAAGTAGGCTACCTGACTATCTACTATCAGTGTATATTCTGGTCCTAACAAGAAAAATCAGAGTTCAAAAAAATGTAAGTTAGTAATTCCATACAAATGTCCTGCACTATTTCAGAACCCCTAAAAGTTGTTCTGTTTCACCTTGCACAATGGTTCATATTAGGTTTTTTTTTCCTGATCCAGGAGTCTCTAAGACATCTAAACATCTCTGAAATGTTTAGTTCACCTGCTGGGTTGCAGTAAATACAGACAAGCAATGGAAGAAGAAAATACATGGCTTGATTTATGCTTTTAATGTATTCCTTTGAATTTATGGTAATGTGTCAGAGTATTGCCCCCAAAGGAAAATCATTATGATACTCTGAGAGATAGCCAGATACTGTACTCAGATTTGGCTCTTGTCATGAGTAATCTTCACTTTAATGAGTGTATTTAAAGGTATATTACAAACAGTTTATCATTTCAGAAAGCAATGAAGGAACTTACGAAAGAATATAAAGCAATTTGTTGCTGCCCATTGCTGTAATGTATTTTTCAGTACTTAAAGGAAATAAAAATTTTCCTTTAAGGACAGCAGGACCTTGTAACATAAAGGAATAAACTTAATTTTATGAAACTGAATTGAGGAGGTGAGTAAATGGCTTACAATCAAGAATTAAAAAAAAAAAAAAGTGTAGTTTTCAAAATTATTAAAGACTGTTTGCTTTCTTAGAATTCTCCCTGGAATGGCAGTTAGCATCCCTGCTCATTAGGTCCTTCATTCCTAAAATCTTAAAGGAAAGACCTATGCCCTTCAGGTTTCACTGGACTGACTTTCCTGAAGGAGACTGGAAGGATTAGGAAGGTTAAGAAAGCAAATGGGATTATGGGTTAGTGGCTGGACATAAGGGCTACAGACACTGCTCAGTACATCATCAGCTCTGGTACAGCAGCATCAAGAGCTTGGTGTCAGCCTGCTGCACTGTACCTCCTGGTGATCCAGCTGGGCCAGCATGCTGCTGTCTGCCAGCTGGGGCTCAGAGCACAGGGGACATCATTGTGTTCAAACAGGTCTCTGAGAGCTGAAGTAGCTTGTTTAAATCGTGTATTTCCACAAACTCCTACATGCATGTGTCTTTACATTCATGAATTTGTGGTTATTTCAAAATTCTTAAAACCATATTCTCAGCAAGATCCTCATTTCTCAGTGCGGATGCCAAATGGATACTGTGTTCCCTGCAGCATATTGGAGACATTTGGAGAGAATGCCAAACCTATGATTAGTCTCAGCTAATAAATTAAATTTTTAATAGAGGTACTGTACCTAGCTGGTCAGCCTAACCAATTCACGTAAGCAACGTTTGAATCAAATGCAATCAGAAAAATGGGCAGTATTCAGAAAAGTTAAGCAAGGCTTCATGGGATCTAAGCCACTAAACTGTACTACATGTTCATAACCAGAAACATTTTAGCTTTTTATGAGCTCTTAGTTCTGCGTACATGGTTATCAGATTCAGGCTCACAGTTGTCTGTAGTCCACGTGCCTGTGTGCCTTTCATAAGTATTTTAAAACACTTCAGCACAAAGAGAGAAAACTTTGTTTTGATTCCTGGAAAACACAGTGTTGAACAACCTCTACTTTAAACTGTGTTCTCAGCATTGCTTTTAAATATGCCTTGAATGAGACTGGAACAGAGCAGTCATACACAGTGAACAGGTTATGCAAGAGCACCCCCTGGATAAAGCAAAAAGTGAAATCATTTCCTCCTCATCATTCTCACAGGTTGTTTTGGTGGATTCATTGTATTACTTTGAATTGGCTTCTTTTACAGAATTGTTTTGGTTTTCCTGAGAACTGAATTAGAGTGTGTGTACGTGTGTTAAGGGGTAGGAGGGAGGAGAGAAAAGGTGCTTTGCTGTTCGTGTTCATTGCACACAGAGACATGATAGCCATTGTACAGAGTTCAACAGAAATTAGTATGGGTGCGGTGCTGTACACACAGACCAAAGCAAGCTAAATCTACCCCCATGTGGGGAAGTTCCAGTTTTACATCTTTTCTGAAATACTGATGTCTTAGAAGGCTTGTTACTACTGCAATTACAGAATCACATAATGGTCAGGGTTGGAAGGGACCTCTGGAGATCACTTAGTCCAACCCCCTGCTACAGCAGGTTCACCTGCAGCAGGTTGCACAGACTCGCATCCAGGTGGGTTTGAATGTCTCCAGAGAAGGAGACTCCACAGCCTCTCTGGGCAGCGTGTTCCAGTGCCTCAAGGTACTGTTCTAGTACCCTCAAGGTAAAGAAGTTCTTCCTCATATTCCGATGGAACTTCCTGTGCTGCACTTTGCGCCCCCGTTGCCCCTTGGCCTGTCACTGGGCATCACTGAACAGAGCCTGGCCCCAGCCTCTTCACACTCGCCCTTGAGACAGTTGCAGACATTGGTAAGGTCCCCTCTCGCTCTTTTCTCCAGGCTAAGCAGTCCCAGCTCCCTCAGCCTTTCCTCAGAAGGGAGATGCTCCAGCCCCCTCACCATCTCTGTAGCCCTCCACTAGACCCTTTCCAGTAGTTCTCTGTCTCTCTTGAACTGGGGAGCCCAGAACTGGACCACAGCACTCCAGATGTGGCTTCACCAGGGTAGAGCAGAGGGGGAGGATCACCTCCTTAGACCACAGTAATTTGCTGTATCTACAGTAGCATGCTAAATACAGCCAGGACATAGGCTCAGGTAGTGTTCTGTATATAATTGTTTAGTTGTTAGCATGCATCATAGCACAGTTTTGACTCATACCATCTTGCATCCTCAGAGGCACCCAGCCAGAGTTCAGGTGCCAGCAAGGATCGGTGATGGTTCCTACTGAGTGATGTGGATGCAACCGCTCTTTTAAAGAAAGATAATTTAATTGTATCACCATAAGCTGGGCCATGCCTCTTGCTCCTAAGCTGAAGAAAAACTTCTAAGCTATTTTACTTAATTGCTGGTGTTTTATGGACTAAAGCAGCATAGCCCCCTTGGTAGGGAAATAGCTTGCCAACTAAGAGATCTGATTTCATATCTGTATGGTTAGCATACCATGAACTGCTAAGTTCTTAAAGGTATTTAAGATTATTAAATTCCAACAAAGTTGAGGTACTTAATTACATTTACAGATCTCTATATACCCAGCCATGGAAAACAAAGTGGGGAAAATAGCAAATTCCTATGTCAATAAGTAGAAAAATTAAAAAGTCCAATGTACTGAAATCCTATGGTCATGGAGCCTATACTACTTCACAAGATAGAAGTGGTGTGCAAGAAGAAGATTATTTGTTCTTTTGCTTTCTTTCCCACCTCCTCATGTCCTATCCTGATTATCTGCTTATTTCTTTGTGAATTCATAAAACACAGACTTCAGAGGATGCAAAACAAAGGCAGTTTTGCTGTGCAGCATGAAAATAGAACACTAATCATGGTTAAAAAAAGAGCTTGTCAGGTATTAAAAAATTGTATGGATTGTATTGACTAACATAGGATAAAGACCTATGTGAAAAATATCATACAATTTCAAAGGAGAAAAGAAGAAAATGGTGGTTTATATCTTTAAACAGTTTTAATGATAAAATTATAATGCCTTATTTCCAAATGAGGAGGTGAGCACTTGCTCCCTAACTGGTATATTAAATGCTGAAAAGTAAACAGCTTAAACTAAGCTCATCCAGAGTACATCAGCATCTTCATGTGTGTCTTTGTCAGCTCAGCATTAGACAGACATGGAACTACTAACTGCCTAAAAGCAGCACTTGACTATATTTCACATAACTGCATTTTTTTTGTTTCAGCAATTGACATAGATAAGTAAGGATAAGGGTGCCAGTAGCATTTGTTTTTACCCATTCATTTTGTATCCATGACACTTAGTACTACGTTAGAGGTCATTTCTCATTTCTCAGATATGAGAGATATAACTTCACAACCCCAATTTTTGAATCTTTATGTATTGTGCATACAAAGTCACAATTTAAAGAGAAAACGTATCTGTCTTGTAAGAGTTAGAAGATGAGTCACCATACACCAACGTACACACCTTATTTTCAAATGATGTATGATTAAAACAGAACTCAGAAACAGACTAAAAATAAGATACAACTTTAAAAGAACAGTTGTCAGTTGAGAACTGAAATTTGTATTTAAAAGTTAGAATCTAGTGTCGTATCCGGTTATCAGATCACTGTAGGGTCACAATGAAGATGCACATAGTGGGAATGTAAGACTTTATGTCCATAGCTCCCAACTGAAGTTTAAACTGACTCTGAACCAGGCCTTACTGGAAATATAGCAACTCTGATTACCAGATGCTATTATAGAGTCTCTAGTGGAGTTTGTTGTCATTCCGTACCCATGTTTTCATTTTCTAGGTCATTAGATATCCCTTCTCTTTCTTAATTTAGCTATGGTGTTTCAGAGAGGACTCCATGTGCAATAGCAGTAACAACAGACGATTACTGCACACTTGTCAGTGGCTTTCAAATTATACAAAAATACTTTATTTTAAACATAAAATCATTTATATTCAGAAAGGTAAGGAAAGCATCAGTCAAGTTCATTTCATATTCTTAAAAAAAATTAAAAAACACCCCATCCAAAAGCTTGAAATACATTCTGAAGTACTTCCTAAATGATTTTTAAAGCATTGAGTATTATAATTGTGTGATATCATGGATGGATATGTACTTTCTAGGAAAGAGAAACCAGCAAGGAAAGGTGGTAGAGTTCCCCTTCATGTAAGGGAGCAACTGGAATGTATTGGGTTCTCCCTTGGGGGGGACGCAGAACAAGTCAAGAGCTTATGGGTAAAGATTAAGGGGCAGGCCAACATGGGGGATACTGTTATTGGTGTTTGCTACAGGTCATCTGATGAGTAAGAGGAAGTTGCTGAGGTCTTCTACCGACAATTGGAGGTATTCTCATGATCCCAGGCCCTGGTTCTCATGGGGGACTGGTATCTGCTGGAAAGGCAACATAGCTAGGCTCATGCAATCCAGAAGGTTCCTGCAGAGCATTGATGATAACTTCTTGACTCAGGTGGTGGAGAACCAACGAGGTGTGCTTCTGGGCCTTGTATTCACAAAGAAGGACTGGCTGGATATGTGAAGGCTGGAGGCAGCCTTGGCTGCAGTGATGATGAGATGGTGGACTTCAGGATCCTGCATGGAGAAAGCAGGACAATAGGTAGGATTTCAACCCTGGGCTTTAGGAAAGTTAACTCTGGCCTCTTCAAGGACCTGCTTGGAGAAATCCCATGGGTTAGGGCCCTAGAAGGTAGGGGGGTCCAAGAGAGTTAGCTAATATTCAAGCATCACTTCCTCCAAGCTCGGGATAGGTGCATCCCCATGAGCAAGAAATCAAGCAAAGGAGGCAGGAGGCCTGCACGAATGACCCAGGAGCTGCTGGCAGACCTCAAACAGAAGAAGGAAGTTTAAAGGATGTGGAAAAAGGGACAGGCAACTTGGGAGGAACATAGGAATGTTGTCAGAGCATGCAGGGAGGTGATGAGGAAGGTGGAATTAAATGGGATAAGAGAGGTCAAGGACAACAAGAAGGGTTTCTTCAAGTATATCAGCAGGAAAAGGATGACTGAGCAAAATGCGGGCCTGCTGCTGAATGAGGTGGGAGCCCTGGTGATGAAGGACACAGAGAAGGCAGAGTCACTGAACGTTGTCTTTGCTTCAGTTTTAACTGCAAGGCCAGCCCTCAGGAATGCCAGACCCTGGAGGCAAGAGAGGAAGTCTGAAAAAGGGAAGACTTTCCCTTGGCTGAGGATAATTGGGTTAAAGATTATTTAGACAAACATGACACCCACAAATCCATGGGCCCCAATGGGGTACACCCATGAGTGCTGAGGGAGCTGGCAGATGTTATTACTAAGCCACTCTCCATCATCTTTGAAAGGTCATGAAGGACAGGAGACATGCCTGAGGACTGGGGGAAAGCCAATGTCACTCCAGTATTCCAAAAGGGCAAGAAGGAGGACCAAGGAAACTACAGGCTGGTCAGCCTCACCTCCATCCCTGGAAAGGTGTTGGAAGCACATGCTGGAAGTCATCTCAAAGCATGTGGAAGAAAAGAAGGTTATCAGGAGTAGTCAACATGGATTCACCAAGGAGAAATCATGCCTGACCAACCTGAGAGCCTTCTATGGTGAAATGACTGGCTGAGTAGATGAAGGGAGAGTGGTGGAGGTTGTCTACCTTGACTTCAGCAAGGCTTTTGACACTGTCTCCCATAACACCCTCAGAGGTAAGCTCAGGAAGTGTGGGTTGGATGGGTGGACAGTGAGGTGGATGGAGAACTGGCTGAACAGCTGAGCTCAGAGGGTTCTGATCAGTGGTGCAGAGCCCAGCTGGAGGCCTGTAGCTCATGGTGTCCCCCAGGGGTGCTAGGTCCAGTCCCAGTCAACCTATTCATCAGTGACCCAGATGAAGGGACTGAGTGTCCCCTCAGCAGGTTTGCTGATGATACAGAGCTGGGAGCAGGGGCTGATACCCCAGCAGGCTGCGCTGCCATTCAGCGAGACCTGGACAGGCTGGAGAGTTGGGTGGGGAGGAACCTGATGAAGTTCAGCAGAGGCAAGCGTAGGGTCCTGTACCTGGGGAGGGACAACCCCCCATACCAGCACAGGCTGGGGCTGACCTGCTGGAAGGCAGCTCTGCGGAGAAGGGCCTGGGAGTGCTGGAGCACAGCAAGGTGCCCATGAGCCAGCAGTGTGCCCTGTGGCCAAGGCGGCCAGTGGGATCCTGGGGGGCATTAGGGGAACGTGGCCAGCAGGTCGAGGGAGGTGATCCTCCCCTCTGCTCTACCCTGGTGAGGCCGCAGCTGGAGTGCTGTGGTCCAGTTCTGGGCTCCCCAATTCAAGAGGGACAGGGAACTACTGGAGAGGGTCCAGCAAGGGCTGCAGAGATGGTGAGGGGGCTGGAGCATCTCCCTTCTGAGGAAAGGCTGAGGGAGCTGGGCCAATTTACCTGAAGAAGACTGAGAGGGGACCTTATCAGTGTTCACAACTGTCTCAAGGGCGAGTGTGAAGAGGCTGGGGCCAGGCTCTGTTCAGTGATGCCCATTGACAGGCCAAGGGGCAACGGGGGCACAAAGTGCAGCACAGGAAGTTCCATCTGAATATGAGGCAGAATTTCTTTACCTTGAGGGTGACAAAGTACTGCCACAGGCTGCTCAGAGAGGCTGTGGAATCTCCTTCTCTGGAGACATTCAAACCCACCTGGATGCGAGTCTGTGCAACCTGCTGCAGATGAACCTGCTGTAGCAGGGGGTTGGACTAAGTGATCTCCAGAGGACCCTTCCAGCTCTGACCAATCTGTTATTCTACGAGAAGCAAGCATAGTTTCAAGGACTTTTGCACTCTTAGTTTCCTTTGCTGTCAGATCACAATGGCCCTGGCTTACATAATCAACAAAATCCTACTTGGAGATGCAACTTCAAAATTTAGTATGTTTATTTTTAAACTGTTTTTAACTCTACACAGTCCTTACATATGGGATCGACCTTAGTTTCCCAGTACAGTCTCCTTGAAAACTCTTTGTTAATGTAGTGAGAATGGATGCATCCAAAACTGTCCTTCTCTGGACTAACATTCCCAACCGTCTATTATCTCACTTCCTAATCTCTCTGACATTTGCTCCTGGGTATAAAATTCCCATAGTATTTTCTGGTGTTCATTGCATCTATCTCTTTCTAGTGCAAAATTTCCTGATGATTCCTGTTTCCTGACAGTCTGAATAAAATTATGCTTTTTGTGATTTAATAGTCCTAGAGGTGAAGTCATTTTCAGCATAGAGGTTATGTGAGAGGTTGCTGTTTATAGCATACAACAGTGATAGCACATTTGAATGCCAATGCTGTAAATCAGAGAAATATAGTTGCAACTGCAAGTTATACTTTTACTTTGCATACTTTTTTTTTTAATTATTTTATTTTACAGCGGTTGGGTGGCAGATGTGTGCAGAGCAGACAGTTCTTTTGGTCTAGCCCACAAATATTACTGGTCTGTAGAAAAGACTACTACCCAGACATGCATGCATACACACAATCACAGACATATTAGTACCTATTATCTGGGGAATGGACACATCATGGTTCATTTACCATGGATAATTTGGTATGCAATCTCTTGCTTGACAATAAGCCACATACATAGGCAAGTTACTTACCAGCAAGAAATAATACATTGCTATTTTTTCTGGAATAAACACACCTGCCAGTTCACAAATTGATCTGTTTTTATTAGAGTAATGCTAGGAGAAATCTCTTCATTAGTTTAGATCTCCACTGATACAGGTGTACAAGGACTCCTCATAGTAACATAGGTAAATTTCATCAAGGACGTAGACACTGCTCTTGCTAATCTCTGAAGAAGTATGATGCTCTTTCAGAATGAATGCAAAAATAAGTGTGCTTGTCTTTGACTTGTACTTTTGTTTTCTGCTAAAGCTTCCTCATATAAAAATAATCCACAGCTAAAATGGGCTCTTTGTGGTCAAGGTTTCCTCATCCTGAATGCATGCTTATTCCCTCCACTCCACATTCATAAATAGCTTGAGAGCTTTCAAGCATCTGAGGTCATTGTGCTTCACACAATTGTTCTTTGTTGTACTCTGTGAAGGAGATTATACGAGAGCAAGCTGGAATTCCTGGATATGATATTTCTCACTATTGAAGGGCTATCTCCTTGAATGAAAAAAGCAATAAGGCTATCTGAAGTGACCTTGGCCATTGTTCATGTACTTTACAACATTACACAATTAGATGTGAGTTCAAATCAAGAAGCCCTAGAAAACCACAGGGATCACTTTCAGGCCTGATAATGTCTCTGCACTGGTCAAATTTTGCTGGATGAAGGATGCATTTTCTGAAATATAGCTCTATGCATCAAAGAAAGTATTTGATTAGTATTTCCCTGCATGATTTAACCCTGTCTGTTATAGAACTCCTTTGTCATCAGTTGCTGAGCTGTTAATCCCTGTAAGCATATTAAAATTAAACACGTGTAGCGGAAACAAGTTGCTGCTCACTTTTGGTAATTCTTAGTAAGTATAGCCAAAAAGCAAATTACAAGGAATCTCATTATTGGCAAATTAATATTGCTAATGCAACTGCTGGCTGGTTGATAATACATACAGTATTCATCACCATATTTTAGAAAAATATACTAAACTCTTTCTCCGTATAACTTGTTGAAAATAAGACATGCATCTGAGTGCAGGGGAAAGAGTCTGAACACCTTTTGATGCCATTTCTTAGAGAGAGAGGTAGGAGATCTCCAAGCTTCTAGACTGTTAGTTTTCAGAAAATAAGATACCGGATGGTAGAGTGAAACTGCAATACCAGTGGAGAGGAAAAGTATCACAGAGACTGTACTTCATCCTGCACTCTAAAGAATTCAATGGGAAGAGGCAGATGTTGTGGCTGCCACTAGAAAAGTTTAAATTGAGTCTTTGCTTTATTAGATGTCCAAAAACCTAAAGACTTGATGACAGAGCGTACCACACCTCTAACCAATGTGCAGAGAGGACTGTGCTCTTGGGCCTAAGCTAATTTTGAACATGATCTTGTTCTCTGTTTTAAATTATACTAAAGAGTATGTCCACTTGGAGACCAAAATTTGTGAACCTGGGTCAATGAATGCACAGCAAGTGAAATGCTTACTTCCCCCAGATTTAACTCTGCTTAATTAACTGAGAGAATTCCCAGTGCCATGGAACCATAGATATAGATCTGGCAAGCACCACTTCACCATTCTCCACAGGCAAGATCCTCATTCAGGCCCAAAATGATACATCCTTACTGAATGTGGAAGCTATAGTTTGCATTATCTTATTTATGTTTCTTCCCACTTTACTGAGATCCCAATTTCAAAAGGTGTGGTAGGTGGCTGTGAAGAAACTGTTGGGTTCAAGTGCATGACATTTCATTGACAGCAGATGACAGCAGTTTGGATGGAGACCCTGAGAAATCCAAAACTCTATCCACACTTAAAAAAAAAGAGTGAGAATGAAAACTTGGTAATAGATGACAAGTTGGGTTTTTTCGTAAGTGTGGACTGTACCTGTGCAGAGCTAAACTTAATAAAAACTTTTGTCAAACATATTCAGAGGGAATTGGCCATGATGTATTCAAAAAGGGAACAGGGGTTTTGTGTGCATATTATATCCTTGTATGTTCGTTATAAACATGCATTACTTTATATATCCGTTATATCCTTAGCACACAGGTTAGGCTGTATGCTGCCGCAAGAAACAGGAGGCACTTTTTGCTTGTCCTTATTCCATGAAGTCCCCCACGACAGTGGAGTCAGGGAAACCCTGTGACTGGCACCTCAGCTACCTCAACTTACAACTAAGTTACAACTGAGCAATATCTTTTCAACAGTTTTCTGATTAAAATATAAAACCTTATTGATTTAATGTAAACTTTTTCAAAGTGTGATAGTTTTATTTCACAAAAACAGACTACAATGTCAACAAAATAAATTTCAAATTTCAGGGAAGTTTCTATTTTGGTTGTGTTTCGAAGCTACTACTTTCCTTTTTATAAAATAAAACAAAACATTTTAAAAGGTGAATTTCTCAAAATACATAATTTCAAATGACCAGAAACCATTAGTTTTCTTGTTTGTTTTGGGAGTTCAGGGTGGCATTCACACATCTGGGAACTTTTTTGAAAGACAAATATAATGTTTTAGTTAAAGAATTTGCCACACAAGAACTTTATTTGACACCTGCTTGAAATTTTACTAATTTCAGGCTGTAGTTAAGAGGAAGTAGAGTAAAAAGTTAACCTTACATAATATGTATTTCTTTATGGTTACTAATGTATAAAAGCATGGGATGGATTTGCTGTGTTTCATGAGATTATAGCTAGCTGTAGTGCTTTAGCAACGCATCTGCAGAGCCACGTCACACAAGCAGATGTTAGCTTAATGAGATTTCTCATGAATACCTGGTCTGCAGACCAGCATCCATAGCCAATACTGGACTCACAGGAAGTGTAATGAAACCTGAATGCATTGTATTTTATTGTATTTGGCCATCTTTTTCTACTCTAAAAAAAATAAATCCCTAGTCACAATAATTATGCATGCTACTAAGCCAAACAAAAGGCAGAAGGAAAGAGCACCTCAATTGAATTGCTCCTCTGTGAATGCATGCACAGTCAGCATGTTTTAAAGGAAGGAGAGAATATTAATTCAGATCTGTGAAAAGGCACTGAGGAAAATAACCCGAAAAGTCTCAAACAGTAAGTTTGCAGAGCTTTCAGTAGACATTGTAAACATAGACATTTAAAATATGCTTACAGCATTTACTGAAATCAGCATGAACAGGGATTTGGTATAAATTACCTGCAAACTGATCAAAGGTTAAACATCAACTTGTGGTGATGCTTGTAACTTCAAACTCCAGTTTACAAACTAAACTGGTACTTACAGAGTTCAGAAATGTCACAGATTTCAGTCTACTTTAACAGTCACTTACAACTGTCGTAGCTCCCTGTTGATTTTGGGCTTCTGCCCAAGGAAGTGGGGGAGGAATTTAACATGGTCAGAAGTCTCTAAAACCTTCCCCTTTAGTAAGAAGGTCCATTGTGTAAAACTTCCATCTTTGCTAATAAGTTCTATTGTCAAACATTTTTAAAGGTTTTCCCAGTTTTCAACGACTATTCTCTTTTCCCTCTTCTTTGAAAAAAGATAACATCCTGTCCAACCTCAAGTAGGGAACTCATACACACACCATGTGTGCGTGCATTTAAGCATGAATGCAGTCCTATTCATAACTCTTGGCAAATACTAATGTGGATTTTTAAGCAACTGTGGTTGGACTTGAACTCTTTGCCTCATCTGCTAGTGTACCCAGGAGTGTAATGTTCACTTTTTTTAGCAGGGCAAGAAACAGAATAAAAGCCAATAAACCCCAGCTGAGGAGCAAATAGAAATACAGTGAAGCTGTATGGACATGTACAAGCCATAGCTACAATCACAGAAATGGTCTGATTTTCGGTTGAAGTAAGCTCAAACATTAAGAAGATAAGTCCTTAGAATAATAGAGCTACCTCCTTTCCACACATATAAGATGCTGGCCTCCTGTGTGTTTCTCTCCCTATGTTTTTTTTCTTCCCTTCTGTCATAGGTGTTCTATATTCCAAGGAAAAGACTAAAACCTGCTCTTGCCACAGATCACTGTCTTGATATCGGATATCTCACTGATATTTTATCAGTTGTCAATGTTTCAAATGGCAGGGGCTGAAATAATGCTATCAAAGCCATTTGATTAACCTGAGTTTAATGAAACTCAATTGAGAATTTTCATGAGATGACTAGGAAATAAGAAATTATTCTGTTATCATCATGTTTTCCAGCCCTCTGCTGCGTGGGAAGTAGTCATAGTGTTGATTAGACAAGCCACATAAGCTCATCTAGAATATTTCTGATTAGTGAGGAATCATGTAGAGTTTTAGGGTCTTCTGCCTGAATGCTCCTATAAAAAAAATCCTTTTAGTTATCCAATAATAAACACACTGATCATATTTTTTTTTATCATAGCAGCAAGGGAAAGTTCATCATTATATCTACTTGACTATCATAGAAATGTTGAAGATTAGACTCGTATTCAGCCTATTTAACGTTGGTTACCTAGCAGAAATATGTGTCTTAGGACTGTGTCAGTTATATGCTGTTTACAGAGAAAAATAAGTAAAAGGTATTTTCCATGGGCTACAGAAAAGACTTTGGTTATATAGGTTCTTCACCCATACAATCCCTAATCTTAGAATGGATGGGTCTACGCTCATATCCTTGCTCCTTAAGATTAAAGTTCTACTATGTGATAAGGTGAAATTAATTATAACCTCAAGAGGTTATTTCTGCCACTTCAGAATAAACTACAGAAATCTTCACCTGTATGCAGTGTACACAATAACTGAACACAGATGGAAATACTGTGCAAATGAAGCTGTCAGGATCCCTGAGATTAGCTGGCTTTCTCCAGCAGCAGTGAGGTTCATGTCTCTCTGCATCATTTAAGTCAGCTTTCCCCAGGTATATAGTGCTTATTGATCACATATACCATGCTAACATGGTCACAGGACTGGGACTTTTTTCTTGTTTTTTAATACCTATTACGGAATGAATCTTGGAAGATGCTGAGGAGGTGATTTTTAGAGAAGCCAATAGATGTAAGGACACTTGGCTATCTGGATTATTAAATCAGGGTAACTCAAGGGAGAATGAACCGTATAAAAGCACAATGCACAAGCTATGAAATATCGGTAGTATGATTAGCAGGTGTAGTCAGCAAATGCAAAACAGCTTTTCCTGACAGACTTGGCCAGCTCTTTAACCTCACACCACATATAAAGCAATCCATATTTTTCCTTCCTAATATTATTTGGAGAATACAATAAGACAACTCAAACACAAGTAAAAATATAAGATTGCAACCATGTACAATTTCACAGATCTTTCAACTAATGAAAAATGCATCTAAACATTGTGAGAAATAATTTATTCCCTTTTATTTGTTTCAGATAGTAGCTCCTAGTGACCTAAGGCCACTGAACTCCATAACTGAATGAATAAATCAAGACAGAATACAGCCCTAAAATCTGAGATGGCAAAACAGAGGTGAGGCTTGTAAGCGCTCTGGAAGATAGGATCGAGATTTAAAATGGTCTTAAAAATGGAAAGTTGGTCCAAAACCTAGAGTATGAAATTTTATGAGACAATAACAAAATACTATCAATAGAAAGAAGCAGCCAATAAATGGCTGCAGAGGATGAATACTCAGGTAGGCAGAGACAACACCAAAAGGATCGGGGAAGGCAGTAATTACAAACACAGCAGAAGTCAAATAATTTTATGCTATAGGTCAGAATAGTGGAAAGGCAGACTTTTCTTAGGATGTATGTAAGAGAAGAAAGGCAATTATTCCAGAGTATTGATGGTGTCTCTGCTTCAGGGGAGATCTTTGTGAGCAGTTCAGGTTCCATATGTGCAAACTACCTTATGGGCAAATGCAAGTGCAATAGTTACTGATGCAAACTCATTCTGCTCTACTCATACTGGGGAAGGGGCAGAAGCTGTGTGTCTGCCTAAGTACAGCCCTGAGCCCAAGTTTATAAATTTCACTGAGACTGAGTTTAGAAACTCAGGTTTTCCGACATGCTCATATGAACTTGCAGAGTGGATTGACATTTCTTCTACTTTTTACATTTTTGGTCAGAGCACAAGCAGAGGAAAAAACATGTGCCTATAATGCGCATATGCAGTGAAAGGCAAAAGGGTATGCAATATGACAGGCCAGAGTCAGGTCACTGTATAGATAATAAAAGGTCATATTGGGAACGGCAGGATGGAACTGGCTGAAAAAGAGATAAATAACATAACAGCAAAGAGAAAGACTGAGAAAAATCAGCAGGAAAAGAGAGGAGAGAACTAAGCAGAGGAAGGTGGTAGAGAAAGTGGGTGCTTTAAAGCCTTTAGTCACAGCTGTCTTACTTGTCACTAACAGCAACAAGCAGTGAGGTGTAACAAATCAACCACGTGGCCATTACCTCTGCTGGAAAGGAGGAAAAAACACCAGCCTTTTCCAGATGAAGCTGTACATTTCTGTACACATGATGTGTATTCCCAAAATAGAGTTTGACTAGATTACTGGCTGAATGTGTTCCTCTCAGAAAGTCTCTCAGGCTTTTTAAAATACCACTTAGTCATCAGTATATTCTCCTTGTGCCTTATCCCAAGGGCAGCAATGTATTCAATAGCAGAAGTACTCACAGCCCTTTATTTAGCACTCATTTAGGATTACCTCTGAGGGCGTGCCTTCCCTTTCTTATTTAGCTTTTTCCTCCCCACACCTGTGGGCAATCCAGGGCAGCCCATTTATATTAAAGTTTGGGTCACACACATCTCCTGGATTCTCCCCCTGCTGTTAGTTATTTAATGTTAATTAATGTAGGGTGCATGATTCCAGAGACTGCCACAGTTAAGCAGATAGATAGTAAATTAATCTGACAGGTGCTTGACTGGTCCTTTCTACAGTTTGTCAGCTCAGGCACAGAGGGAACTGCTACTGCCAGCAAAAGGGAGCATGTGGCTGGGAGTGGTGGAGTGTGTCCCAGCTGAGACCTGTCCCCAGTGCTGCTCTCAGCAGTGCATCTGAGTGACTGCAGCTGGGGTTACCTGCAGGTGAGAGATGTATTCCTTACTTTAAAATGTAACAGAGGTGCTGAAAACTAGAAAAGTAGATGAGATTTTTGTTATTTATTGTGTGGCTTTGGTTTTCCTTGTCCTTATAAAAAATATGTTTTTTCTTTTCCTGTCTTTCTCAGCAATTAGGCTGTGTGTTCTTTTCCTCTTTTTGGAGAAGTAGATACCGGTGATTTTATTTTGGGGGTGTTCTAAGAAACAAAGCTTTGGTTATATCTTTTTCAAAGGAGGAAATGCTGTGATTAATGCTATACTACTTCCTACAGATTACTTCCTAATCCATAATCCTAGCAACTTGATTTTTTCTTATGTGCTTTTTGAAGTATAATGCCCATATTCAAAGAAGCATAGAAAAAAATCAGACCACAAGTCTGGTTTTGCATATGCAGTGGGAAAGTCAGTAGTGTAAGCTGCAGGCTCTAGCCATCTTTGTGTTTTCCTGAAGAATAAGGAAGCAAAGTAAGTGGTTTTACAGGAGCACTTTATGTATAAAACTTGCTGAAAGCCAAATTCATTAAAATGGAATCTGTTGTAAGGTTGAGTTTTTAAGATGTCATTTTCCTGCATCGCTGTAGCTTGTGTCCAATAAGTTAACCCTGATCACAACTCTGTCTCCAGTGAGAATGCTTTTATACAGCAAGAACTAGCCTTACAACACAGGTACTGACCATACTTGTATTCTTGATTTGTCAGGGGTATGAAAAGTTAAACTGGAGAGAATGCTTTGACTGAACAACTTCACTAAAATATGCTGTTTTGTTAAAGCTAAAATATATTAAGGAGACCTACTAGTTAGTTGGAGATTTCAGCTTTATTTTTTTTCAGTAAGGCGTCTTTATCCTGTGTGAACACAACCAGATTGGAATGTAAGGATTCCTCTCCTTGCTGTGCTAGATCAAGCAATCTGCTCTAAGCCCAAGAGCCCTCGTACCAAACAATGCCAAAACAACTCCAGGTTCTTTGTGTGCACTTAACTGCTGTATGGCACTGACGTAATGACTCTGGGTGAAAGAGCCTGGTAGCTATTTTCCCCTTATTTGCACTACTTGGTGTCAGTGAAAAACACCTCCTTTCTCACTGAAACTTGACTCCCATAAATGTACTGAAAAAGGGATAAAAATCTGTACCTCTCCATTTTCATATAGCCAAAGAAGACAGCACCTGCTCTACTGTGGAAAAAGAGATCTTGGAAAGTGAGAGGGCTGCTGTTGAAGTGGGTGCTCCTCCTCTGGCTTGCTTTTTTGCTCTCCTGGTTTCAGCAGGGAGAGATAATTTTCTTCCTAGTTGGTGGTGCAGTGCTGTATTTCAGATCTAGAATAAGAAAAATGTTGGTAACTGATGTTTTAGTTGTTTCTGAGCAGTGCTTACACTAGTCAAAGCCTTTTCTGATTCTCATATGCTGTCCTGCCAGTGAGGAACACAGGGTGCACAAGAAGCTAGGAGGGGACACAGCCAGGACAGCTGACCCAAAATGGCCATAGGAATATTCCATACCATATGACATCATACTCAGCATATAAACCAGTGGGAAAGCTGGCTGGGGGCTGCTGCTCAGGAACAGGCTTGGCATCAGTCAGTGGGTGGTGAGCAACTGATTTTCATTTGCTTCACTTTTTATTGAGTTTTATTTATTTTTCTTTTATTGCTTTTTTAAAAAAATCTTATTTCAATTATTAAACTGTCTTGATGTCAACCCACGAGTTTTCTTTCATCTTTCTGATTCTTTCTCTCCCCCCCCCCCCATCCCACCAGCAGGGGAGTAAGCAAACAGCTGTGTGGTGCTTCACTGCCAGCTGGGGTTAAATGATGACATATGCAAAGTCAACAAGCTACACCCCTCCAAGCTCACTGAAGTGGCTAGGGAAAGCAGTCACTTTTATTCTATGTCCTATATTATATTTTTTTTTTTTCTGCATAAAACCAGAACTTCAGTGCCTGGGGCAGTGAGCTTGAAACCTCTTACAGGTACTCAAAAAGAAAAGCATGAGAAGAAACTGACTGTGGTGCACTGACACTGGCTAGCTACCAGGTGCCCACAAAAGCTGCTTTATCACCCCTTCCTCAATTGGACACAGGAAGAAAATATAATGAAATGCTCACAGGTTAAAATAAGAACAGGGAGATCACTCACCAATTACTCTCAGGGGCAAAATAGACTTGACTTGGGGAAATTAATTTAATTTATAACCAATCAAATCAGAGTAGGGTAATAAGAAATAAAACCAAACCTTTAAACACCTTCCTCCCACCTCTCCCTTCTTCCTAGGCTCAATTTCGCTCCTGATTTCTCTGCCTTCTCCCCCTGAGCAATGTAGGGGAATGCGGGTTGCAGTCAGTTCATCAGACATTGTTTCTGCTTTTCCTTCCCCCTCTCACTTTTCCCCTGCTCCAGCGTGGGTCCCTTCCACAGGGTGCAGTCCTTGAGGATCAGACTGCTTCAGTGTGGGTTCCTGCCCACGGGGTCACAAGTCCTGCCAGCAAACCTGCTTCAGCCTGGACTCCTCTCCCCACGGTACCACAGGTCCTGCCAGGAACCTGCTCCAGCATGGCCTTCCTCACAGGGTCACAGCTGCCTTTGGGCATTCACTTGCTGTGGGGTGCTCCATGGGCTGCAGGTGAATATCTGCTCCAACATGGACCTCCATGGGCTGCAGGGGCACAGCCTGTCTCACCATGGTCTTCACCATGGTCTTCACCATGGGCTGCAGGGGCACAGCCTGCCTCACCATGGTCTTCACCACAGGCTGCAGGAGGATCTCTGCTGCCGAGCCTGGAGCAGCTCTGCACCCCTCCTTCTGCACTGACCTGGGGGTCTGCAGAGGAGTTCCTCTTGCATAGCCTCTCTCCTGGCTGCTGTTGCACAGCAGTTATTTCCCCTTTCTTAAATACATTATCCCAGAGGTGCTACCACCATCACTGGTTGTCTCAGCATTGGCCAGCAGTGGGTGCCTCTTGAGCCAGTTGGAACTGGCTCCATTACACAAAGGAGAAGCTTCTAGCAGCTTCTGGTAAAAGCCACACCTGTATCCCACCACTACCAAAACCTTGCCATGCAAACCCAATATACTGGCCTACTGATGTTTAAAACCATTTTGAACTGGGTCTTTTCTGAAATATGGACAGTGGCTCAACAAAATAAAAATACGTGATAGGAGCTAGTCTAATTTATTGCTTTGAGTACTGCCAATTCTGTTTCCTGCAAGACAAGATCAACAGTGCTAAGCAGCATAAGTGATGCAAAATATTTGATGTCACAGGGTTATAGTAACAATTTAAAGCTGGTCAGAAAAAGATTTGATCTTATCCACACTTGCTGAGTTTATGAAACTGGAAATGTGTGTAGGGATGGTGTTTCTCTGGAGTCTGCAGGAATCCTTTCTGTGGTTCTGCCAGTGTACCCATCCCTGATCCCATCAAGCAGGTTATGGGGGATTTGGACTGCCAGGAGGTTATGGATCTGGAGCATCCCTAGTGTATTACCAACCCTGCAGTCAGCAGTTCTAGCACTTAAGTTTGCAGCTCTATTAGTTGGATCTGCTGAACGTCCTGGATGAGAACCACTGGAGTTTCAACATGCCAGGTAGTGAAGCAGAGAGGTTTGTGTTCCCTCACAAGGCTGGCTGCCTTTCAGGGTTTTTGAGGAATTTGGGCTGCCATCCAGATTTGGTGGGAATGCACTCTTCAGTCTTTGCGCAGCAGGCAGTCTCTGCTAATGTTCTGGAACAGGACTCTCAGTTCAAAGTTTGACCTTAAAAAAGAATGAAGGGGAAAAAAACAATTTTCAATGAAGTTGGTCTGAAATTCAGCTTCTGAAGTACTCCAAGTAATGGGATTTGTTGGCTCAGACTAGCTCTTAGAGTTATTCACAGCAGCATTTCTAGGTGTAGAGAAGCTCATACTTCTATCAGTCGCTGGCATAAATGTCTCACTGTTCCCTGGAAAAGCTCATTTGCATGAAGAAGAATCAATAGATGCAAATCCAGTGTGACTTGGAACAACAGGACTTTCTGTATACGAGCAGACAAACCTAACCATGAGCTAATGGGTGCAAGGAGTTAACAGTTGTTTAACTGTGAAATATATTATCAGCATTTAAATAAGTAAAGGCTGGTGCTACTTTATCACTTGATCAAGAAGCTTTGGAACACTGTTATATATGGAATGAAGCACTCAACAGGTAGAAGTCAGGAAGTTGATTAGACAATTTATCTTGTAGCCATCCTACTGTTTGGTTATTAAAACCAAACACTTGCAGCTATGCATACTAACATCGGAAGAATTTCCCATCTGTGGTGTAATTGCTTTCATCAGCTTGTTTCAAAGTAAAAACAAGCTGCTGTTTCACAGGGAATTTTTCAGTAAGGTTCCTGCATGGCAACTGCTAACCACTGATGTCCTGCCAAAGTCGTAACAGAAAACATTGCCTCTTTACTTTACAATGAACTTGCCAGGATTGTGTGTCTGTAAAGGAAGTGAAGGGGGAAGTAGGGCTGAAAGCCTACACAAAATCATTTTCTACTAATTTTTTTTTGCTTTAAGGTAAAGTCATATCTTTTCCCCCCAGATTTTCCATAAAGGAAAAAAAGAGTCCTTCCACTTAAATTTGCCTTAGTTGCTTCATCCTCCTTGTGTTTGTTAGTTTTGTTTAATCCAAAATCCTACTTTTAAATGGAACGATTTGAATGTTGAGTAATTCTTTTTCAAGGTCTAGTCATGAACTAGAGCTTGAAACCAATCATGAAATTTAGTGGTAATTTTGTTTCTCTGAAGTGATTTTTAGTTATTTAAAAACTTGCTTATATACTTGCTAGAGCCTGGAGATGGACAAATGAGGCCAGTAGGTTTGACATCTCTGGATTTCGCATAAGAAACAATACAGCTTGCAGTCTTAGGACCTGCCTGTTCTTGCCAATATCCACCCTAAAGACTCAGAGCAATATTCACTTGACACACTGTTGAATATAGGTTTAGGACTTCAGCTAGGGCTATCGGTGATGTTGGTGCTTTCATTTCTGCTGCCTTCTCAAGGCTATCCTCTCCAACAGCATCTGTTCTGTCTGAAACAGGGGAAAGTACTAAGATCAGTGTGGGGTGGCACATGTTCTGCAGGGGAAGAGGAGCTCTAAACATAGCTATTAAAACTGTTGTTAAACTATGTTTATTTAAAAATAAGAAAATTACATTAAGAGGATCTAAAATTCTTGGTAGTTTGTGCAGTGACATGTTGGTGTTTTGTGCTCAGCTCCTGCTATCCCTTTCCATAACTGACTGATAGATTCTTATAGCTGGTGAAATGTCAATATTACTGAAGAAGTGGAGAGCTGCTGCAGAAATAAACATGATAGATCTAACTAGCTGGAATTTTTTACTTATAGAGTGATATTAATAACAGTGTTGTGGATGTGGAATTTGAAGAAGTTGGGACGTTGCAAGTATTGGGTGAAATTTTGAGGCTGTTGCGGTGCTTCCATTTTCAGTTCCATCCTCTTCTGGCAAGAGTCCAAACCCACATCTGTCGTGCTGCCCTAGGTACCAGGATATGGGCTGTTCTGCATGTACCTGTAGCTTATTCAAAGGTCAGGATATAAAATTCCTGAAACATTCCTAGGAGTTAGGACTCTTCCCCTCTGGTAAGTGTGATGATTACCTGGCTATTGAATCATGCTGCCACTTGTTTTCTCTTTCTGGTCAAACAAATCTTGAATCCTTTTTCTGTGCAGCAGAACAGCTTAAACAGGATGAAGTGGAGAGACTTCCAATGCAAAACAGTCAATAATAGTTGGGGTGTTTCCTTATAGACATGCAAGTCTGAAAACCCTCAAGCAAGGAGAAGTAGTTGAACCTGGCTCTCCTGCCTACTTGTGAATGCTCTTTGGATTCACTGTAAAAGAGGATATAACAAGTACTGAGGTGTCTTCAGTGGCAAGAACGGACCTTGCTCAGTGATTTGAGGGGAGGGAGGAAGGTTCTGGTCTGCAAATCCTGACTTGGCAGGGGCACTACTGTACAAACTCCCTGAAGTGATCTGACGTGAGATTTGTTTGTGTACTCAGATTTTCCTGCTGGCTGTCCCTAGGACACCCAGTAATGAGAACTTTGTTCATGAAAAGCTTTTTATAAGACCTCTGACATCTACTATTCAAGCACTGTTACACTAAACTTGCAAACTTTGAAGACTTGTATTGGAGCTAACCCAGAACCCTTAGTATCACATGCAACATGATAGGTCATAGCCTCTCCTTCCACACCCCCTAACCCCCTAAATCATAAGGTGATTAGGACTGAGAAGAAATCTTTTTGCCACATGCTGCAGTAGGATTTCATAAGTATATTCTTGTTTGTTTGCAAAAATACTGCAGTCTCAAAGTACTTTGAATTTGAAAGCAGAGTTTCCTTTGGCGAAGTTCTCACTGAATTCAGGAATTTTGCATTGAGAGATTTAGTCTCTAGAACACTGAAGGATAGGGTTGTGTTTGCTTGTTCTGATATATTCCAACACATATGACTAAACATTATTCTAGTGATCTATTTTTTTTTTTCTTCTTCTGGTGATTCATAGCTTAGAGTCTATTGTTAACATTGAACACATGCCACTTTCACAGCTGAACATATTGCACAAATCTAAAAACATTTCAGAAAGAATTAGATGACAAAATTATTAAAAGCTTTTGACGATATGCAGTGTATTTGTAGCTCGTGAGTGGGAGAATCCATTGCATACTAACCACTGTTCAGAAATGATAGCTTATAAGCTTCTTTGCTTACAGAGCAAAGGCTTTTGCTGTGTGTATTTTTGAATATTTGAAGTTAAGGAGGTAAGTCACTTGCCCCACGTGGGAAACAGATGTGTGGTGAAAATGGCTGTTCTCTTATATAATAAAGAAAGGGCATCAATAAGGCTTTGTTGTCATAATAAATGTATGCGGCACTTCACAAATGCCTGTTGCCCCCAGCCAGTAGAATATTTCCCACTCTGCATTTCTTTATCTGCCCCAGATTTAGATCCTTTCATGACAGCTGAGGTCAGCCAAATTTCCCAGAGAGTGCCCACGATGAAGGCGTGTCAGTTTCCCACAAATCAGTTGGACAGGAATGTTTTCCTTGTTTTTTAACCTTCTCCATAGTAAGAAGATTCCACTTCATGTAGCAAAACAATTTCAGACTCCCCTTCTCTGTGAATAAAACCTCTTACCAACATATTTTTGTCTGAAGACTCTTAAATGTTAACTCACATCAATTAGATGCTTGATCTCCCACACGAGAAGGTACATGACTAACTACTGTATTTATCTAACTTCAGGGGTTTTGTACTCCTGACACTGCAGTATCTGAGTGCCCTCTGCATTCTTTACTACTAAAGTCAAAGTTGCACTGGATTTCATGGTGCATATGCAATCTCTTTATTTGGGATTGTAAGGGAATGCTACTTTCATTATGATGTTAGCAGGGATTAGGGGTAAAAATAATCATCAGTCTTGCAGTGACAGACGTGCCTGAGGGTGTCTGATGGTTTCCATAAAGATGGTTCATGCTTCTGTTTTATGCAGCTGAATCAGTCTGAAGAGGATTGGCCTTGAAAGTTAGGACCAGAACCTTACATTCTTGGAGATCTCTGAGCAGAAGTGCGGTGTGCTTTCAGCAACCTCTGAGTGGATTAGAGGTGCAGCAGTGCTGGCTGTGCAACCCTCCACCACTCTGGGTGAAAGCTTTCTTGAGCCCCTGTGGCTGAAAACAGTTGTTTGGCTGCATGGTAATCAAGGGGTACAGTTACAGTCATCTAGACATGGTGTTGATGTGTGTAGTCTAGAGAAGTCTCAGTAACTATATAATCCCATCTGGGAGCCTGCTGTATACTTGATTGCTGAAACCTAAACTGCTGTAGTTTTATTGCTGTCAGCCCCTTGGCTAGGCAAATCCAAATTACTATGGCTATAAGCAAAAGTTGCTTGTGCAGATACATCTTGTAAAAGATTTCTATTTCCCTGTTTTAACTAGATATCAAAGATTAAATTACCAAAGGGCTGAGTATTTTCTTAAAAGTATCCCTGGGACATGATGTCATTCTTTGTTACTGAGGAAAGGCTCATGTGAAAAGATGGGTCTTGCATTGTGCTCTAAAAATAGTGAGGTCACTCCCATCAACAAAAGATAAGATTTTTCAAGTTAAGGAAAAATCCATGTAATCTCACACAGACAGAGCACACAAAACCAAGGCAAAGTGCAGGAAACACACCAATAAAGCCTAATTATGGGAAAAGACATCCAAAATACTTAACATTAGGTTAATGAGTGTATCTGTTTCCATAAAATATTTAACAAATTGGAAGATTTTCTGACAAAAGCTGTAAAATTATTCTGCAGAAAACCAGGAAGGTGTCCTGAGCTCTTGGTTCTGGGAAAGTTTGAACTGAGCTAGAGCCAAAGAATTTTTTTGCAAAGTAGTATCAGAGTGGTGCTTCAACATACTCCAAACAAATACATTGGTGTTTTTCTCCTGTGAGACGTATCAGTGTTTCAGTTTTATTTCCAAGGAAACAAAACTTCTGTCATGTTCTGGTATCAAAAAATCCCCAGAATGAAGCAGTGCAACAAAACTCATGTGTGTAAGAAGTTCCTTGTTCTGATACGCAGGGACTCCTTGATCAGCTCTTCAGTCTTTGGAGCTTTAAAAAAAATGAATTTTAGGCAAGGCAGGAGAGAACCATCAGGTAAATATGTCAATAACACCTATAATATGTCGAATAATCATCAAATTAAACATGGGAGTTAAATTTGGGCTTAATAAACTCAGTAGGATGCAGTCTGACTATCTTTCTAGCATGGAAGACATGTGGAGACAAGTAAGGGTTAGACCATGCTCACTGAAACAGTATAATAGCCTTGCATAGGGGAAATAAAAGTATCTGAAATACTCAATATATGGGGTGTTCTGTGAAAAACAAAGACAGTGGGAAAGAAAATAAGGGACTGCAATGGGAGCATCTGAGGCTGCCACTAAAGTCCAAACCTCTGTAGGCTATTATTTAGAATAGGTGACATTCTACATGGAGGCAGATGTCGTTAACAATATCTTAAAAGTAGGCCATATGCCAGAACTAATATGGGCCTACGTTAGTACCTGAAGATCTGAAGAGTCTGGATTTTTTGGAGGATGGGAAGGAGGGAAAGTTGTCTGCTTATGTTAGTGGAATGGGCCATGTACTACTTGCCTTATACAAATCCCCCTATTTTTAGGCTTGTTTGACCTTCACAGATGTCCTGGTTTTGAAAAATTATTTTTAGTACAATAAGCTTCCAATAAACATTTATTGCTATTATCTATCAAGTAAACTACTGTAGGGGATAAAGACAAAAAGTTTTGCAGGCACTTTAATATCTTTTGAAGTAAACAGCATAGTGAAACCAAACAAAATAACCCAAATTGACCTTATAACACCTTTTCCAGAATTGTAGTGTTCTGTATGGCTGGGAAATCAGTGTAAGTAGAGAACATTTTTCTGAATTTGGAAATGTGATAACAATTTTTAATAGAAGTATCTGGGTGTTAAGGAATTTATTGCAATTTTCAGTCCTAAGCTCTCTGAAATTGTACTTGAAGCTACAGACTGCTGCTGCTAACCTGTGTGGATACTGCTGTTCTAGAATTCACATGATATTTGGGTAGGAAAGATAGTGAATTTTTACTTTTCTTCCTAGAAGACTAGTTACAACTGTGTACATCTGCTAGATGTAACAGGTAATTTCAGCAGAAGAGGCTCACTTTTTTCTTTTTGTCTTCAGAATTCTAGATTATTCTCAAATCTTCTGGTTATGTTGCCACTGTTTTAATGTTCTGAGGTTTATATGTACATACCTGCACTAACACATTGTCCCTCTGATGTCCCAAACTCCAGATGTGCTTGCCCCATAAAAAGGATTCAAATGTTCAAAAAATAAACTCAAAAACAGTCCAAGAAATTGAATCCTGGATTTGTATTTGTTATGAGCATAAGGCATACACTATTGCTAGTTTCTTGGAATTCCAAAAGCAAGTTGGTAATTCAAGATTTTGGTGGTTCTGGAGAAGTTTGCCAAAAAAATATCTCAAAGGCCTTTCTGCCAATGTCTCAGCCAAACATTGAGCAGGTTCATAATATGACCCATCACTGACAGCAGTTGAGAGTCCTTAGTGTTCCCTAAAATCAGCCTTCAAAGAATATCAAATCAGCTAACAAAATGCTTTGGTAGTTCTGGAAAATGCATACAAATATGCAAATTTCTGACATTCACCGGGCTAGGACCAACCTCTCCTAACTTTAAACATTATTTCTGAACTAGTTTCCTTTAGTTTACTTTTTAGTGAAATAAGGAATATTGACACTTCTGACTTGTGGCTCATCTCTTTTTTAGAAAGAGGGAACAAGTAGGCTGGGCAACCTTACCATGCGGATCATCCACCTCTCCCTGTTCACTGCAAAGGTATCTCAGAGGTAGACAACTGCGTGCAAATGAATGCAACCAATACAGTCTGGGCACAGACAAAATCATAGTCTTCTGTCTTTTGGTAACTTTGACTGTCATAAAGCTTGTGTTGCGTGTTAAATTATTGCTAGGATGCTGAGAATATTTTGCCAGGGGCTTTATACTACCACTTTCTGTGTGGAGGAAAATATATGCTTGAGATGTCTGAAGTTGGAAGTCTGCTGCTTTTCATTGCGGGAAAACAAAAATACTAGGAGTAGAGAGATGATGATACATGGAGAAAAATTTAAAGCCAGGCAAGATGATTGTATTACCTGGGAAAACAGAAAGGCACAATTAATTAAAAAAAAAATAAATATCTGAAAACCTAGAACATTTTCCTTAGAAATATTATTTTTTCCTGCCTTTATTTCTTTTTCAGTTTTCAGTATCTCTTCACAAGCTAAATATACTGTGCTGTTTTATGGGTAAAGGGATATGCTCACAAAAATGAAGTTATCAACTTACTGAAAATGTATGGGATATTTTCAGGACAGCAAGTGTTCTGAACTAACCGATACAATCTTGTGCAGGTATGTCAGTGATCACATAGAAAAAAAAATCTCCATCTAATGCATATCTGTATAATGGGTTGGAAAAAAGCAGTAACAGCTGGAAAGTGAAATAGCTTTCTTGGGACTTTGAACAGGCAAAAAAGTAAGGGGAAATGAAAGAATGTCTTTCCATGGGTCACAGGAAGTTTACCTATAAATAGAGCACACACGTATTTCATAGTTGGCAGGCAGCAGAAGACAGCACTTTGTGCAGAATTCCTGTAGAGAAAAGGCAGAGTGAACAGCACCAGTGCAAGCTGTATGCATCTACACCAAAATGCTGCTGCTGGAGCTGGAAAATTAACTAGACAAAGCTTTACCTCCTAAGATTTTTCTTCCTAGCTGTAAATACTGAGAACCTTACAAAGTCTGAATTCTGCAGGCAGCCTGAAACAATTACCAAAATGCCTGAAGTATTCCAGTTTATGCCAATAAGCTGCTAGCTTGGGAGCAATACTGTGGTCTTGCATGACCTAAATGTCTTTACACCACTTCCAGGATACTGAAAATGGCAGTTCAACCCAAATCCTAAAATTCCTGTTTAAATCCTATTCTACATAAGAAACTAATTGGAAGACAAATAAAGTTTCTATTGAACCTTAAAATAAAAGAGTAAATAAGTACCACAACAAATATGGATATTTCTGTGTTATTCATCTGCATGTTTCATTGAAGAAAAAGAAGCTGTTACTACAGATATTTACAATCCATGGAACTGACCCTTTCTGGTAAGCTAAACTAAACTTCGTATGTGGGACCTTGCTTATAAATATGCTGGATTTTTGCCAGCTACTATACAGCTTTTATGCAGAAGAACAAAGTTCTACTGCTAAAGAGACCAATATTAATATAACTGGCCTTCATAACCAGTTATGTATGATTCCCCCAGTCGAACTACTTACCTCATTATAGGAGCAGAATATGCACCTGATGAGTTTCTTGCTTTAGTGAGGTACTAATATTTGACTTTAGCTTTTTGCAAATGATTTATTTGTCAAACATAGCTTTGGGATAAAAAATAAATGTATCTGTCTGTGCACATACACATCTGTCAAATTGGCTCCACCGAAAAAGCTGAGGAAACAATTTAGTTAATATTTCCATGTTTCTGAATTATGGGACCTGCTGAGGTGTCCAGCATCCTGCTTCCAGACTGCCAGGCTGTGTCATTATCCCAGAACTGGGGGAAGTGATGTGATTGCCATTGTCCTAGACTACATGGCACCTAGACAGTGTACGTATGGTACAAGAGAGTAGTTTCAGCAATTTTTCTGTTCGTCATGGAACTTTATATCTACTCTACCTTAAAGTCATCACTTACTTCCAAGAAAACTGAAAATCCTATGGGTATAGACCTGTGGAAGGGTTTTTTTGATGGTTTACACACATGTAATTAGGTCTCTCAGCTTACGTTGCTTGACCTTTGGGAGGAAGAGTTTGTTTCAGAAAGACATTCCCATTATAGATTTATCTGAAAATAAAAATACTTTCCAGGCTTCCTTTTAGCCTCTGAGCAAAGAACTTAATGACTTGCAGTGCCCTACTCGCACTGCTACATTTACATGCAGCTCAAGCAAAAGTTTTTCTTGCTTGGCAGGTTACTGCAAATAGCAGTCACACGTTGTAGGTGCTTTATAATTAGTGCTGACTGAACAACCATAACTCCTTGGCTTTGGTTCCAGTTCATTCTATGGACTTCATTCACCAAGAAACGCATGGGTGCTTGTATCTTGAAGCTTGGTCCCTAATAAAATCCATGGAGGGAAAGGAAAGATAGGACCTTAAGCTGGGAATGTGAACGTTTTCTATTCCCAACACACAGCTCTGCACTCCAAGGGGTGCATCTGGGAAGATCCAGCAGAAATACTTAAGCAAGAATTTTGGCTGCTGTACTGGGAATCTGGTTGTCACCACATTATTTTTTGCAACTGATCAGGACCCATATCTGGGAGCTTTACACAGAAGCAGAAAGTCCTGGGAGTTGGTAGCATGCAGGTGTATCAACATTGCATGCATCCTTGGTTGTTTTTTTGTCTTAGGTAGAAGCTGCTTGAACCAGCCAAGAAAGTGGTCTCTCAGCATGCTCCAAATTAGAAATATTTTTGGTGACCTGTCTTGTAAATTATGGATGACTGGTCTGGTCTCTGAAGAAAAAACTTGGTGCAAACAGAGATATTAATGTCCGTTTAGAGCAATCATGTCCTGATGTATCCCAAAACTCTTAACTTTTTTGGCAAAATAAATAATTACATAAATTGTACTGGTGTTTCAACTTCTCACAGGGTTTTTGTACCTTCACATAAATTACTATCTTGGGTTTTTCTGTCTGAAGTGAATAAAGTCTATTCTTATTCTGTTCCTAGAACAACCAAGGATTATGCAAGTGAGACAATGCACAATCCATGTCTGATACATGGCTTGTGTCATTAGCATATAAATAAAACTAAATAAAAACAGAACCAAAGACTACTTGGAGGGGTAGAAAACAACATCTTCAGGTGGCTGTCTATAGGCAAATAGGGAAATAGATTGCGTATCCAGAATTGTGATATTGTCCAGATTTTATGTTAAGGAAAAGTGAAATGCAAGGTGGTCCTGTGCTACCCTCTCTTTGTTCTTCCAGTGCTATTCATAGCTTCTTTGGTGGAAAGTCTTTCATCACTTCAGATAGGTTCCTAAACCATCTGGCATGCGTTTCATTTATCTTGGGCAAACTGTGCATTGTGTCCCTTGGCTTCAGCCTTTGTTATGCTGCATCACTTACGTGGAAAGTCTTTGAGTATTACCTTCCTCTCCCAGATCGAGAGACTATCTTGTCTTATTACAGTCTTTTGTATCAAAATGTTCCTTGTGACATCTATCTTTGTTCTAGAATTAACAACTTATTTCATTAATATGTGTAAGACCTATAGACAGGAGGTGATTAATGCCTGTTACCTCTCATTACTTTATATTAGATACATAAATGTTTTGTTTAGAAATTAGAAAACTCTTCAATTTTGATCTCTCTAGAAAATTCCAGCACAACCTAATTACATCTCAGCTATCAGTACTGAGCAAATTAAGTCAGCAGTGGAACCAATGCAACTGATGGGATGGCTTGTTGCTTGCATAAGATGAACACTGCGCCAAGTAGAGGAGCATTTTATGAACGCCTTTAGGGCCATGTAAATAGACTACAGTCAAAATGGGTAAGTGGGATAAATTTTTTAATGATAGATCAATAGATTCTTAAGTGCATACATTGCTCAGCATGAAATTTCATTTTGCTGAGTTTTATTGCCCTGACAGTGTCTGATGGACAAGGGAGTACATTATTTATATTATCATAGTCTACTGTAACTCTTATTATTTCTTTCAATTATTTTTGTCCACCCCAGTGCTTATTGTCTCTTTCCTACCAATGCTTCTCCATGCTACTTTCACTTTTCTGTTTATTTTTTCCTCTAAATTTTTCTTTCTTAAGATTTAATTAGAGTTCCACATATTTTTCTGAAACACTGTTAGTCAGGTTTTAGGAAATGTACCCTAAACCCATCCCAGCAGTGGAATGACACCTGGGTTACATATTTGCAAGCTCCCTTATTCACTGTTACCTCAAATCTGTTAAGGTACTGAACAAAATTTTTATGCAATTTCTCAGAATATCTCATAACAGGATCATAACTTAACTTTTATAATTACATCTCTTAAACAATATATTAGATATACTTAAATTGTGAATGAAAGGTCCACATAAACGAAACATAAAACTTAATTTTATAATATTACCAGAGACAGCTTCAGCCTTTTCAGCCTTTCTCCTCAGAACTGAGTTTAGCTGTATTCACACCCCTTCCTCAATGGTTGTTTGGTGTGTACAAATCATTCTGTGTAATAATATTGGAGCTACCTATAGGCAGGCATATGGGCTTCCTGGGGCCAGGTTGACTAGTCTGTGTATGGTGTCAACAAAGCCGTGTCACGCAGTACATCTGAATTAGTTGTGCAGCGTCAGAGTCTCCCTGGGACTTGGTCAATTTCTTGTGAACCTCTGGTCTCAGTGAAGCAGCCTGTACTCATGCCTCTGCTGTTGGGAGCCCACATCTGTGTGCTGGTGAAGCATACCATTTGGCTGACCTGAGTCAACTTAGTTTGATTTTTCAGAGAAGCCTTGTTTTAAATACTGAGACCCTACAGCTCTAGTATTATGCAAACCTGATCTGGGAATGTGTGCCAGCTGCTATGCAGAGGGCATTAATTCACCACTTACTTCCTTGAGCTTCCTGTTCTCTGCCTGCAGATTCACAGATGTGCAAATTCCTTGAGGACAGAGTTTTCTGGGTGGATTACATCCCATGTGATGCGCTAGGCTACTTTACCTCTTTGATCTGCTCTAGTGCAACACAGGAGTAACTAGCCATGGCTAGTCATGGGAGACAGGCTAATCAGGAAGCCTGGGAAAGAAAATCAAAACTTAATTCACTTTGATTCGGTGAGTTAATATTGAATGAATAATCAAACTATTTTGATAGGAAAAGGTCTCGAACTTTTATTTTTTTCTTCTCTTTGGTCATTACTGTAAGAAGCTTGGTGTACTGCAGTTCCTTTCGTCACCCAGGAAGGAAGGCAGTGTCAGTATCACAAGTTCCTTGTTTATTTTTTTCTGCTGGATTTCTTTCATCATCTTTTGGAAGAATTTCTAGCTCAATATATCTCTTGATAGTTATTTCTTCCCATCTTTTTAATTTATGCCTTCTTCTAATTAAATTCTTGAGAATCTTCAGCTGCCTGTGACAAGATTTTCCTGAATGCTAACCTGGGGCTGTGTCCTTTTGTGGATCATGGTAATTGTGAGATGACTTACAAGAATGTTAAGTAGCTGCATTTTGCTTTAGGAAGTATACCAGGCTGTCATTTCAAATCTGCAAGGAGGCATAGGTATGTTATGGCTCATCTACTGTGCTTTCTTTCAGTACCTCCTACTGAGAGCCTGTGATGAAACCAGATTCTGTATTAAACAAAGCTGCCTCTCCTCTATGAGAAAGGGAAGAAATGTAGAAACAACACTTGTGGTATTTCCCTGTTTCTAGAAGAAAATGCATGGCCACCAAACTTGCTGGTACAGAGGGGTCACACCATTCTGGCAACAGTCTTCAATCTCATGCTTTGATGTTCTTTCCAGTGATGATTTTGTGGCCACAAACATGCTCATATCTGAGCTTAAGTTATGTTGTTAGGTTAGTTTATTAGACAAAATGGAGGAAGGAGAGAGAAGAATCAGGATTTGCATTACAGTGCAAGTGCAAAATACTCCATATCAAACCACTTACACAAGCAGGCATCTCTAACCACTTACGTCTACTGTTGTGATATTAAACTGTATGTTCCTCATAAGCTGACTCTTCTGATTTGCACTTTCAGTTTCAGAATACAGAAAAGCTGAATCTATAAAACAGGGTTAATTATCTTAGCTCCTTAAATATATTCAAGAATGTACTACAGGATCCATTTGATGTTTATTTGGAGAAGTTATAAAAGCAGAGAAAAGACAGACTTTCAGCAGTACAGAGGAGTCTTCCCCTCTTGAAAGCTATTGAGATGTAAAGGAAACGTGGCTGTCAATAATGTTCTGGAGGTAATAAACAGAAATTGGCCCACTGGGCTGGAGTCCTCACTCTTGATTGCTCAAGGAATTCCTGGGGATAGAAATGGAAAGAGTTATGGCACATCTGTTTCCACAAAATACTTTGTGATACATTAAACTGATAGAAAATGTAGTCTAGGTTGCTTTTTGTTTCTTGGAGCCCTATTAAGACCTGCTAATTTGGTAAGTAGTCCAGATCTTTATCAATATCAGGTGTCGTGGTTTACCCCCGGCTGGTAATGAAGCCCCACACAGCTGCTTGCTCGCTCACTCCTCTCACCCTGAGGATGGAAAGGAGAGTTGGAAAGGAATGTAAAACTCGAGGATTATGGTAAGAACAATTTACTAATTGAAACAGAATAAAAATGAAACAATAATAGCAATGATGACAGTAACAGTTATAATGAAAAAGGGCAAAGGAAAGAATAAAATCCAGGGGGAAAGGAAGGAGCACTTGGTGCACAGTGCAGCTGCTCACTGCCTACCGACCAATGCCTGGCCAGTCCCTGAGCAATGACCTGCCCACCCCGGCCAGCCCCCCCAGTATATATACCAGGCGTGACGCCCCATGGTATGGGATACCCCTTTGGCTAGTTGAGGTCAGCCGACCTGGCTGTGTCCCCTCCCCATTCCTTGTGCCCCTCCAGCCTTTTCACTGACAAGGCCCGAGGAACTGAAAAGTCTTTCACGTGGTATAAACATCACCCATCAACAACTGAAAACATTGATGTGCTATCAACATTGTTCTCACATCAAAGCCAAAACACAGCATTGTACTAGTTCCTAATAAGATAATTAACTCCATCCCAGCTGAAACCAGGACATCAGGCTATACTGATTTTTGAATCATGTTACAAGCTGTCTTGGGAAGTCATGGCATTGCTTTACAGGCTTATGGTCTCCTGTGTCTGTGCTTTAATTAATCAGGTCAACAGGGAGAATGGAGGCAAGACATCAGACTCTTCTAGTGTAGTTCATCCTGTAGTAAGTTTTCCAAGGAAAGTTGTACCAGTTATTTGAATCCAAAGAGTTCTTTCCTTTTAAATCAAGATTAAGTTGAATACATACAATGAACAAAATTTCTATTCAAAATATATGACCCAGTTTAAGTCCTAACACCCAAATAGGTGAGCTTGTTATAGAGGGTCTGTTCCCTAAGGAATACAGGGAAATGTATGAATCACAGCATCACAAAACAGTTGAGACTGGAAGGGACCTCTGGAGATTCTGTAGTCCCACCACACTGCTCAAAGCAGGATCAATTAAATCATGTTGATTGGCTCCACACCCAGTCAGATTCTATTTCCAAGAATGGAGACTAAACACCCATGTGACATCTGTTACAGTACTTGGCCACCAACTTTTGTCTACGTGGATGTTCACTTATTTGACTTTGTGTTTGGTGCTCCTGTCCTGTCACTGGTACCCCTGAGAAGGGCCTCACTCTCTCTTTGTTGCTTCCTCTCTCCAATCCTACTAGGCATTTATACACAGGGATAAGATCACCTCCTCTTCTCCAAGCCAAACAGTCCTAGATCTCTGTGTCTGTATGTCCCTTTCTGTCAGTGTCCCTGTACTCCAAGCTCCAAGCCCTTAATCTTTTTCATGATACTCCACTGGACTGTACAAGAGTTTGTACTGGTGAGCCCAGAACTGGACACAGCACTCCGGGTGTGTCTCACCAATGCTGAGTACAGGAGAAGGATCTCCTTCCTAAACTTTCAACACCCTTCCTAATGCAGCCCAGGATGCTGCTGGTTGTCTTTTCCCAAATACACATTGTGCAGTCAGTTCACCTTCATGTCCACCAAGACCACCAGGTCCTTTTCTTTTAGCTTGTGGAGTTCCAATGACCAAACCAAAGCAGCTGTTGTATTACCCAGAGTTATCTCATGTATAATTTTCTATAAAATTGATCATTGCTGCAAATACTTAAGTAGGTGTATATTAGTGGCACAAAATTACTTGTGATTTAACAGTAAAATGAAAATTTTATCTTCTACCATACTCACTATTACACCTTCAGGTGCCAATAGCTGCCAACATGACTGGTGTTTCCAAATACGGAACAAGAAATTACACAGTGCTACTGGGATGCAGAATAACTTAAATTATTGAATATCCTCTGCTACAAACTGAGCTTGTAACTTGTCTTATGTATTCATATGGGGTCTGGCTGAGCACCATAGCAACCTTCATAGTGATGTGCTTGCACAGGTAGCCAGAAAGACGGTGATAACACACCAGGGTTTTGGCTACCGCTGAGCAGCACTCACACAGCATCAAGGCTGTCCCTCCAACCTTCCTTCCCATCCTGGTTTCAGCTGGGATAGAGTTAGTTTTCTTAGTAGCTAGTACAGTGCTGTGTTTTGGCTATGATATGAGAACAATGTTGATAATGCACTCGTGTTTTCAGTTGTTGCTGGGTAGTTTTTATCCTGAGTCAAGGACTTTTCAGTTTCTTGGGCCCTGCCAGTGAGAGGGCTGGAGGGGCACAGGAAACTGGGAGGGGACACAGCCAGGACAGGTGACCCAAACTGGCCAAATGGCTATTCCATACCATACGACATCATGCTGAGTATATAAACTGGGGGAAGAAGAAGGAAGGGGGGACATCTGGCATTATGGCTTTTACCTTCTCAAGTAACAGTTATGCGTGATGGAACCCTCCTTCCCTGGGGATGGCCGAACCCCTGCCTGCCCGTGGGAAGTGGTGAGTGAATTCCTTGTTTTGCTTTGCTCGCATGGGCGGCTTTTGCTTTACCTATTGAATTGTTCTTATCTCAACCCTCGAGTTTTACATTCCCTTCCAATTCTCCTCGCCACCCCTCTGGGTGAGGGGGAGTAAGCGAGCGGCTGCGTGGTGCTAGGCTGCTGGCCGGGGTTAAACCACGACACCTCCTTCACTTCTCACTAGTAGGCTGGGGGTGGGCAGGATCTTGAGAGGGGACATAGCCATGACAGCAGACCCAAAGTGACCAATGGGATATTCCATACTATAGGGCATCTGCTCAGACATAAAAGCTAAGAGAAAGGAGGAAGGAGTGGGGGCATTCATTATTTACGACATTATTAATCCAGAGAAACACTACACGTACCAAAGCCCTGCTTCCTGAGAAGTAGCCAAACATCACCTGCTGATGGGAAGCAGAGAATAACATCATTTGTTTTCCTTCACTTCCACACGCATGACCTTTGCTATTGTTTCATTAAACTGCCTTTATCTTGACCCATAAGGATTTCTTCATCTTAATTTCTCCTCTTGTCCATCCCCACCCCCACCCTCCCCTTCTGTTCAGGAGGGGAATCATAGAGCAGTTTGGTGGGCACCTGGTTTCCAGCCAAAATATACCCACCACAGTGTTTACCTGCAGCTATGGCAAATCACTTCTTCAGTTGAGTCTTACTTTATTCCCTTTATATGACCTAATTGTGACTACACTTCTATTATTGGTGATTTTCCAGACTGACTTCTATTCAGCCATCACGTGGACATTTCATACAAAACATGTGACACTGAATGAAGAGAAGAAAAAAATGCTCAAAAAATACCAATATTATGTGTTATGCCATTTAAAGCACATAAAAAGAGTGAGATTAAAAAGCCACACACAACACCCCACTCCACTCCGCCCCCAACACAGTTCAAGGAAGAACAGAAAAAAACCCGATAAAACACTTAACTTTTAAAAAGAAAACCAATTGAGTCTACTGCTTGGGTGCAGTGGGGCAAACAGAGGAGGTGCTGAGCTTTTCAGCAGTGTGTCTCCCAGCAGAATTTCACAACTTGAGCACCATCTCTCCCTGCCAAGGGTCTGCCCCTAGCATATACTCATGTTGCTGTTGAGAGTGGCAGATGCCAAGAGACTTACACCTACTTGCCTTTAGCTGTCTTGATATCTTCCAAGCAGAGAAATAGAAAGGGTAAAACCACATGATTTATGTAGGGAACATAGGCAGATGGGTAAGGGTTGAACTGCAGCCTCCTAGGCTTGGTAGCTTGAGCTCATGATGCAATCTGTTCTGTGAAACATCCTTTTTCATGTTATTTCTGGCTGTTTCTGCAATGTGTCATCAAATGCTATTCATACTATGAAGCACAATGATTGCATTGCTTTTTTTCCCCCTCGATCATGACATGACTGTTGATTAAACAGTATGTGGGCTACAGCTAGCTTCAACGTAAAATGCAAAATTGACTCTTACCTGTACAAAGGAACCACCACAGCAGAAAATGCTTGGTTTTTCTCTCTTGAACCATACCATCAGTTCTAAGGTCCATTAATGTAATGGTCATGCAAATATAAACATGAACAACTGAAAATACAGTTTGCCTTTTCTTTGGTCAGAAGTATAAAAAATGAAAATATATTAGTCATTACTTCAGATTTCAAAATTATTCAGTCTTGGTAACTGCTGCTATTAGAGTGGTCCTTGTTTCCTCCAGTCCCTTACCCCACATTCAGCACTTCCTCATTTTTCTCCCTTCTTCCCAGAGAAGAAAAGTACCAGACAGAAACAGCTAAACAAGTTGTGTTGTGATTTTTCTGGCTTCCAGTAGCTTTGGCCTGTGAATATCTTTGTTATCTACTGACAGCTGAGCTCATGCTTGATACTTTTCTAGCAGCATATCCCTTATACTCCATGTTTACTTCTCATGGTATCTGTAGGATCTTCCACTGAGACTCCCACAGTCTCAGTAAATTTTAAATTTGTTTAAAACTGGCTAGAGGGTTCTGAAGTTATAGGAGGAGAGTCAGGATAGGCAGGTTGTCCTCATGACCTTAGTTTTCGAAGGGACCAAGACTCTAAATAATTCAAATGCTTTTCCTACTGCTGTACTGAGAAGGAAAACAAAAGAGCGGGATGTTGCTAATAAAGGAAAGAAAACTACAATAAAAAAAAATTAGGATACAGTATGTCATCGTAGGTTCAATATACCTTAGTGGATACATCAGTAATCAGGACTGAACTTGGTCAGCTGGGTTTTCTCAAGAAAGTGTAGATTCTGCTAAGGAACCCCATGAATAATGTTGCTCCATTGCTTTCCTCCCATAAATCTAGATGAAAAGTGGCACAGCTTGCCTAGAAACTGGGTTTGATGTAACTTCTGAAATGCAAACATAGGCTTTCTAAAGGTTACACTTTTCTAAAGTTTTTTGAGTGTCTCCAAATGAAAAACTCCTCCACGTCAGAATTACACCACTTACCACTGACCCAAATGAGTCTTCAGAGCAACTCCTTCCCTCTTGTCTCACCTTTTCAATCTGTTTCTCAATATCTTAATTAGTTTCCCAAGTTTTAAAATTGGGAGCACTTTTCCAAATAGAATATCAGATATTCAGATATTTAAAATGTAAATTTAAGTGCTCTATATTGTGTAGCAGAATTATTGCTGCATCTGAAGCAGTGACAGTATTTCCATCCTTTTTGGTGGAATGAGGACTTGAGCTGAAATGTTTACAAGCCCCCTCTCACCCCAAGGCCTGGCAGAACAACCACTGCTGACCAGTTTCATGGCAGGCTCCTGCTGTTGGTGACCTGGGCTTCGCTCTGACTCTGTGTGCTGCTCCCAGGGGGTTTCAAGGGTGATTTCACTCCACGTCATCTCCTTTACCCCTTCTCACCATTCCGCAAGTTATTGTTTAAAAAGCTTTCATTCTGTCACTTTCTTTTTAGTCAATTATTTCCAAGCGATTGCAGTGCTTCTCTTAGACATGACGAGAAATCTCAATAGCTGCAAGTTTCTTTGTTGTGTAATAAAAATATTTTTTGACTAGTTCTGAAATGTCCTACGTACAATGAGTTTGTTACCTATAATGGTTACTTCAGAAATATTTCTTTTCTTCTTGATTTCTGTGTCAGGATCTGATGAAAAAGGCTTTTCCAAATCTGGAAGTCAAAGTTTCTCTACCCCCAAAAAAAATAATGCCTTGAATACTTGTCAATCAAGGCTATATTCATGACACAAATTCAACCTTTCCATTCTTCAGCACTTTATTATTATGTGTATAACAATACCAGAAATACTAAGCACGCACCACACGCTGTATTTTATAGTACCAGTGACCAGCAAGATGAGTGCTACAGGAGCTTATAAACTAAACACAAAAGACCATATAGCTCAGATAAAGGGAAATGTTTGAAGGAAAAGACAAAGCTGGGAAAGGGGACAAAAGAAGAGTTGGAATGACCAGTGTGACAGGCTAATACATTTTTGCAGTAGTATCTCCTGATTAATATTTTCAATGGGATAATGTACTGTCTGAAACAAGGAAACACAATTTTTTGCATAAGATTGATACAAGAGATGTTAAGTAGAGGTGCCCCATAAAAATAATCTATCAGTTTTAGGAAATGTGTCAATGAATACTTCAGTTTTGGGATGGGGAGAGGAAAAAGCTGTATGTCGTGATTTTAAAAGGATAGAATTGTCCACAGTGCCTATGAAATCAGCAGCTAGGTCTCAGTTTGAGCTACTGGCAAGATCTGTTTGAGGAGGCATCAGAGTAAGGCTGAAAATTTTAGTCAGAGGAGAAAGACACTGAAATTTATCTGCTGTGTAAGTTTTCTTTCCTTGTAATGACCTACAGGATGCTGAATACTTCTTAATCACAGACATGTTGGTTGCAAGGAACCTTGGAGCCCATCTAGTCCTACCTTCACTTAAAGCAATGTTGTCTTCAACACCAGGTCAGATCAACTGTGGCTCTATCTAGATGTAATGGCAGTTCCACAAAGCCTCTAGGCAAACCCATGCCAGTGCTGCACCAACAACCAACACAGGCAGTAGAACAGCAAAGAAGGAACTAGTGGCTCTGAAGTGAACTCATGTAAACTGAAGTTTAAACATTGAACTCACCCTTTACACAGTGAGAATGTTCAATCACTGGAGCAACATTTAAAGTGAAGTGATAAATGCTCCATTTCTTGTTATCTTCAAGCACAGACTGTTTTTCTGGCATCTGTTTTAACATGTACAAGGTATATGTCACTGAAGTGCAAGTTATCAGGCTCTAGGCAGTGATAAGGAAGACAAATTTAACATCATATCATATAGGCTAGATCAGGGAAAATTATGGTCATTCTTCTCTCGTCCCATATATGAAATCATACAATATGTGTGCAGTGATGGTGTGCAAATCTTCTGAATCATAAGCTCATCCTAGTTCTGGAAATTCATTAGTGATTGCTTATTTAGCACAATAACTGTTTCTTTCTCATCACTAAAAAAGGTCCTTCCGAAATAATATAGTCTTTTTGGCTGGGCATTATGGAGTAGCTCTACTTCTGTCCAGTTTGCTGTGCCAGTTTTTAAATGTGACTGCTGAGATCCTGAAATGTGGCAGAAGATAAGTGTCTGCCCAGTGATGATTTTCTGGCAACTTGCACTAGCCCTGAGGTATCGTAAAATACAGCATTGATTCTAATTATCATCTGCAGCATTTCCCACCCTAGAATCCTAAATTTTCCAGACATGATAATAACATCTGATAGCATGGAAATAACTCCTTAGGCTTCTAGTTTCTATTAAAGGTCAATCTTGCTTTTTTTTTTTCTTTTTCTTTTAATCTTTCCTGTTACATTGACACAAAACAAAACCTATGAAATAGAAATTTTAATTTTTAGGATGCAGCATTGGTTTCTGAAAAATTATGTCAAATGTCTAAATATATTTTAAAAAGGACATGATCTATTCACTGACAGCAACTAACATCATAGCTAATGCTGCATTGTAACACTAATGAAATTAGAAAGCAAAGATCTGAAAAACCTTAAACAACTCTATGAGAAATGGACTTTTCAGAGTGGTTTTATAAAGATGTTAACCAGGATTTTGTTATTCACTTACGGTAATTTTGTTAAAAATCAACTACCTTCCTTCAGCCAGTTACTTTTTTTCAGACAAAAAAGAAAATAACAAGACAGATTTTAAGCCAGTCCAAATCAGTTTAGTTCTTTTGAACTCCATGGATTTATCCTAGTTTCTACTAGCTAAGGATGAAACGTGACTGTCCGCTACTAAACAATGACCACTTTATGGCTTACGACTCTTAAGTGGCAGAAGCTGGCAAGCAGCATATTGTTTTACTTTACAGGGCAGCTTTTATTTCTGTTTTTCTCCTCAGTGATATATTCTACCAATGATATGGGCTGTGTGTCGCATCCAAGTGTGCTGCCTGCTTTAGGTTTTTTCTAATAATGGCTTTTCATCATTAGCCTTCCTTTTAGCCTTAAAAGGAGATGTTTGAGCAGACAAAGCACTTGTGGACTTCAAAAACTTCCTGTAAGAGATGAAAGAAGTCCTTAAATCTTGATAACTGGGGGAAGCTACAAAGAAGGTATACTATTTTTCTGAATCCTGGACTATGCCTTATCTCATGATGTGTGTACCAAGGGAACAATGTGAGGGCTGAGCAAACTACTTCTCTGTGTGGCATCTCATGGCTTAAAGTTTTAATGTTTTCTTAACTTTTCCTTTTAATGTGGTTCTATGTATTTCATGAAACTCCCGTTTCTGAAGGTTTTCATCTCCAACAGCCACTTTAACACTTCAATGGCGACTGCCTGGAGAGCAGCAAAGGGAATAATTTTTCAGCAGGAGTTGGTCTAGACTCTCCATTGACAGGTGCTAGTAGCGGGGAGCAGTTGAGTTGAAAGAGGGGTTTAATACTCCACTTGTTCTAATTCTCAGAAGGGTGGTTTCTTTGATGGAGTATCTTCAAAAAGGTGCCAGTTCCCATTGCAGAAGAAAGTGGGTGAAGGAAAAGAAAATGAAATTGGGAATTCCCCTGGGATGAGTTCAGTGCAATTCTGTCCCTTTTGCTATTCATGAATCAAGCAAGCACTTCACAATCTCAGGAGACCAGATCACCACATTCTCATGGCATGAGCCGGTAAGAGAGGTACTTAGGTATCAAAAGCCTGCTTTCAGATGGATGTCAGATCTCAGCCTGCCACTTATGTCACTGTCAGAAGGTATTTATGTGTAAGATACACAGCAAATAGGGGTTCTGAGAAATAAATGAGACCAGGATATTCACGTTCTTCTGAGTCATGCCAATCCGACTCACCCAGGTATTGATTTATTATTAATGCATGTCCTGTAACCAACCTGCATAAAAAATGGAACTCACTGTTCCTTCTGCAAAGACCACTTCAAACAAAATGTATGAAGGAAGAGAAATAGAGCGAGGTTGCAATGCAGTCTCCAGACCACATTTGGCAGAGACCAGATTTCAAAGTGCATCTCCTTTCTTCTGTCTTTCAGAACAGGACATAGGATAGCACACTTAGGGCACAATAAGTGACTGTGAATGATGTGGTACACATTTGTTTGAGTGAACTTGTCCCTACAGTTGCACTGCTGCAGTGTGGGCTCTCAGGCTCCCCACCTGCCAAATAAATTCTGCAGAAGCATCATTATGTAGAGTGTCTGTTTCCTGCTAAGCAATGCCCTGTGACCCTTGGCAGCAGGCGCCTGTTTCCCCTCAGTCTAACTGTGCTGCTTAGCGTCTTCTCTGGGTGAGAGTCAAGAACGTTGCGCCCTTGGAAGGTCTTGGACTGAACCCCCAGGTAGGAAGGAAGCGGCACGCAGCATCTTTTGTCAGAGATAAAATGTAAAATGTAATTAGCCTGGAGGATGTGCGAGTAAAGGAAACTTACAGGGAAGCAGAGTCACATGACTGAGATGAAGCATTTAGAGACACTTGTTGCAAAAATAGTACAGTTAGAATACATGAAGCTGGAGTCCTTAGATATAGCCTGTCGATGTAGCCCAGGTCTTACAACCTATCAAAATGCACCTTTAGCCCCTGTGCATTTTCATAGGGAAGGTGGTTGTGATGTTTTTGTTGTGTTTGCACGTGAAGTCATAGCAACTGCAGATCTAAACTGTGCATCTATGTTACTGTGAAGATGTAGACCAAAAAATTATGTTTATAATAATGCATCATTATGTAGTGAGCCATGCCCATACATAATTTTCAGTAAGGGTAAATAAAAGAATGCTTGAATCTGTCTGGAATTTGTATTTGTTATTGGTATCAGTGATTTTCTGTGTAAGATATGGATTATTCAGTGTCAATCCAGTCTAATTAGTTTATTTATACAATGCAGTCAAAATCCCTATATAATGCCGTCAAACTCCCTTACATATATGGTCCATGTGCAAAAGAAGCATGTAATCATCTTCTATGTTGCTGAAAATATCAAGGTAGCAGTAACTTAATTAGGATAGTATTGTCTTATAGCAGATTTGCGTGTAGTTTTGGCAGTTTTACATATCTGATTCAACCAATTTTATGATTGAAATTGACAGTGTAGGTAGACAAGACATACTATATTTGAATAAAAATGGAACAAGAAGTCAGGAGGGGAACTGAAATGAGTAAATTCAAAATTACTAGTGACTTTCCCAGAAGGTCAGCTTACTAAATTTATTTCACTTTATTTCACAATATCAAGGATATTTTCAGCAATTTGGACATTTGATTTACAACAGCCTGATTAGATGTAATGTGAAAATTGTGTGAAAAGTAATGTGAAAAATGTGAAAAGTAATGGCCACAGCTTTTAAACAGGAAAAGTCTGTTCTCATATCACACTATAACACAATTTGGGTTAGTTATGCCACAAACAGAACAGAATTTTGGCCACATAAATTGATAAATACATAGCAACTAAAGATATCAAAGTGACTTCAAAATGTGTTGTTTTTTTCCAGGAAGATCTATCTTTTACATCAGTGCAGAATGATTTTAGCTCTACTTTCCCTTTGTTGCAAAATTAAAGAGCATTTGATAAAAATATCTCCCCGGAATGGGTGAAAGGTCCAATAGGTATTTCAGGGATTTTCTATCAGTACTATTCAGACAAAAATTTGCCACATTTGCTTGAACCCATAAGAAAAGGTATATGAAAATTCCGCTGGATTATTTATGAGAACTAAGTAGACCTGAGTTGTTCCCTGTGGACCCCTGTTTCCTCTGCGTGTTCAAGCTATGCTTAATGCAAGGCTGGAGAGCAGCCACCAGCACAGCTTCAGGAAACTGAGATGGCCAGCCACTGACCGCAAGCTGCTTGCTCTGTCACAGCAGATCAAGAGCCGTTCTGGTTTGCTCCCAATTTCCTCATCAGGATGTAATGATACATCCAAGCCATGAGCCATTTCCTTTGACTGCAGCTCCTCTGCTAGTGGTTGGTTAGATAAAGGATGTTATATAGCCTCCCAATCTCTTTGACGGACACAATTTATTAAAGGGATGTCCTACCCTTCCTTGTGTAACTAGGACTGCATAGTGCTGTGTACGTGCTCCCGGTCATGGGACATCGGACTGTGCAGGCAGGTCTGCTTCTGCTAAGGAAATGGCTGCTGGTGGTAAGGCATTGGCACAGGTCCCAAACTTGGTTCCAACATGAATCCACAGTGATTTTTAGCATTCATGTGGTACTTGACACCAGAACATTTTGTCATTTCTGGCCTAGATATCTTGGGTTTATGCCTGCTTATTCACACCAGCTATAAAATCATCCTCATTAGTGACCACAATCACTCGTATAAAAGAGCACTGAAGTTAAATGAAGATGGCAAATAGGCACAGATACTGCTCTGTATGATAATGTACACAGAGGATAGCCTGTCCACAAAATTTATAACTTAAGACCAGTGGCTCCCAAACTTCTTTTTGCAGGCAGCTTCTGTTTCCTTTGGTAGCTGAGGGTTCACAACCTCCATTCAGCTCATGCAACAGAGGTTCATGACACCCACTTGAGAAGGACTGATACACAAACCAGCAGCTAGGTCCACGCAAGGGAAGAGACGGTGAGATGATGCTGGTCAGCAAAAGCGGCAGCCTTCAAGGTACCAGAGCTTTTTTAAGATTATTACAATGCATTTAGGCAAAGGAATATTTGAGGAAGAAGCATAAAATGAATATGCTTGCTTCCCTCCCCCCTCCCCCCCCTCCAAGGATATTCTTCCATGTATTAGCGACAGTATGCAAAAAGTAAGGAAAGGTTGACTGAGAAATGTGAGATTTCGGAATGGTTGGTACCACAGTGCACTGGAAATAGAAAGCCACAGTCACAGGGAATGAGAAGGGGAGAGTTCATGTCAGCCTTTATAAAATTTTACAAAAATACTCTAAGAGTAATGTGGTAGAATCCTCATCTCCACATCGCTTTTCCCCTTCACACAGGAGAGGGATGATGCATTGAAAAGGCAGTGTTGCAAGTGGGGATGCAGTGGTATCAAGGCAGAAGACAACCTATCTGTTGTGACTAAATAATAGAGAAGCCACAACTACCAAGAAGGAAAAGGGAGAAACTGAAGAGCAAATAAGGGTTCTTAGCTAGCCAGCTAAGGAGTTGATTAACTTCTAATCAACTGAATGACAAGTGCAAGTGGAGGGATTAAAAAATTGGAGTCAAACAAGAAGCTGTTTCTGTTTAGATAAATATTCTGGTCACGCTGCTTTTGTTATTGAATGAGGGAATTAAGTAGGAGATCCCAAGGTTTTGTTGCTACCATCTAGAAAATTAAAAACTGTCAAACCTTGTTTGTACTGTTGTTGAAGAAGTATTCAAGGTACTTTTTAATTCACCCTTCCATATGGGCTGGAAAATGTATCAGGCAAAGAACAGAATTAAAGCAGAGAATAAAAACTAGTGTGTTTCAACACTTCAAAAACTGTCAATGATAAACATTTAATTCTTGCACTAAAAGTAGGTGAATGGTCAGTGATGCAACTGATAAAACAACTTTTCTCTTTTTTTTGTACTGTAAAACTAATAGTACTTTCATAGATGATGCAAACTGTCTACCATGAAGTAGAAATACAAGTGCCTCTTTTCTATACTGAATGCAAATTTAATCAAATCATGTCATACAGTGTATACTAGCATATCACAAGAGTTGTCAGTCATATATTCATCTCTATTACTTAAGATAAAAATAGATGTATATTATAGAATTTCAAGATTTATTATCCTTTCTCTCAATACTCATAGTACTAGTTCTGACATTTTTTGCTGAGGTTTTATTGTCGTTTTTTTCTTCTTGGGAGTTACATTTGTAATGTTTTCTGAAGTTGATAGCATTCTCAAAAACAGCACATCTTTTTACATTATGGTAATCTAAAAATGGAACAGGCCGCAATTAGATGTTAATTATTTTAGACTTTATGAGAGCTAGGCTTACTTTGATTTCCCTTATCTAAATTTTTCTATACGGGAAAATCTTCTAATTATTGTTTTAAAAGTTTTAATGATAAAATTCTTGGGAAGATTTGGCACACAGCCTGCATATATAAGGAAACTCACAGAAGTAATATAGTTGAGATTTGCTTCCTACTTATTTTCAGAAAGAAAGCGTTTAGAAGGGGCTTCGCCTGGCACAGTAAGGTAAAATCAGTAAGATGCTGAAAATTTGGGTCCCAGCCCCACAAAGCCCTGGGACATAATACTTAACATTAAATTTTGGGACCACATCAGAGCCAATGGCACCATCAGCTTAGAAAAATAAGTGTGCTCAAGCGACCTGCTGGATTTGAGCCAATATTTTCTGCTTTTTATAGATGGGGTTCTTTAGAGGAGGATTTAACAGTAAATCCAAAGAAAAAATGCTAAGATTTCCACTGCAACTACACCTTCCACAACAATATATTTCTATTTTGCAGTCCCAGTTAGAGACTGAAAAAGCCAAGGTATCCAGCATTTTCAGCTGCATATGACTGCAGAGGAGCATTTGTGACTCACAGGCTTCCCATCCTCCCAGTCCACCCCCTCAAAAACATTACCCCCCCTCCCCTTTCCTTTCCAAAAAATAAGCTACCACGACCTTTTCCATGTTCCTTTTACCCCCTGAGTATACTGCCAGAGACCTTCCATAGACATATATCCTAGGTTCCACAGCAGCTGAGTGACACTGAGGAGATGGCCACCACTTCCCAGCACTGCGTGGGGATGGCAAGGGTCTGCAGCCTGCCAGAGCCCCCCCTGCCACAGGTGGAATCTGCCAGCCAGAGGCTCAGTGCCAGCCCCACGGGTGACTAGGCTGTCATTTGGGATCTGATATGCCGTGTCCTAGGTTCTGTCACCAGACATCTGGGCCTGCACAGCAGAGTATGCTAGGGTTCAATCCAGGTAGATTTTCTTTACCATGCTGACCACAAAACCCTGGAAATCTCCATCTTAAGACTTGAGGAATACACAGGATGGATCTGGAAACCTTGCCCTCTGCAGTCCCAGCTTGGAGGCAGCTGCAAGGATATATGCTCTGTAAGAGCAGCAGTCTCTGCCCTTGCACTGTTCAGATGGAGAGGTTGCTCTGAATTTCTCTGAAGACTTCTAGATGCTAAGTTAGGGCTTTTCAGGGATATGGAGGAACTGAAACAGCGGTATATGAGATAACCTTTCAGTGCTCTGGCCCTATTTCTGGATGCACTCTGAGATGTTCTGTAGTTTGGGTAGACATAAATATTAATTGGATGTAAAGATCAGGCAGCAAAGGTCTAGTTATTTTATCCTCCACTGAAAAATTCGAGCAGGCTGAAGTTGAACTTCTAGGAATTAAAAATGGTTGTAATTGTTACTCAGAACATGCATTTCCTCATATTCCAATTTGTTATGGCAATAATGGAAAGACAAATGAGGGGATACTTCCTGTACCCTAAATTTAACTTCCATATGTTTTCTTTTTTCTCTCTTTCATGTCCCCTCTTTTTGCTTATACTGTTCCTGAGGTGAAGTTTGATTTTATGCATTGTTGATACCATCCGAATTTGAAAGAAATCCACTTTGAAATCTGTTGTTAATTCCAAACCTGATTTTTATTTTAAGAAAAGTGCTGTATGAATTTCAGCTTATATAGAATTTTCATTCAGTTCCAGGACCAACATTACATGTACTTTGGGCATGCCAGCTTGTCTTTCTGCTGCCTTAGTTATTTTATGTAAAGATCCAGATAATGTGGGTCTCTTCTCTGGTTACACAAGGATGAGAAGAGATTTGAGAATGATGAAGAGTTTTTGGGGTTATCAATTCTCTGTGTCTTCAGAGGTGCCCCTCGGAGACCTGCCAAAGAACAGGTTTATAAATGGTATGACCAGCATGCCTCTTTGTAGTCCGGATGGACATGTACACGTCCTTGGTGCTTCCAATGCCCTTCACTGACACAGTAATTGGATATTGCATGCACAATATATGCTTATTTGCCTGTTCATGGGCTTTGATTGATGTCTAGAAATCTGACAGGTACTAACACACTACTGACAGATTTACCATCTGCCATGGTAAATCAAGTGTCAGGCTGCATGAGCTGTGGGTTAACATGCCACCTGATTAAATTCTTAGGTATATAAAGGTTTCCCACTCTGATCAGTATGAAGGGCAGCAAATTTATTTGGGCATGAATAACTCAGGTCCACATCCCTGTAGCACCTGAGTCTGTTCATCTGTTGGCTCTTCACTGAGCCACTCTCACACTCTCCTTGGACAACACACCGTTATGCACTAACATTCATCACGGCAGGATCTTCAACCTCCACCTCACAAACTCAAAGCCACCTTCTCTCTAGCCAATATGTTTACATATTTCCACCTTAAATAAAATAATAATAATAAAAAAAACAGTTCCAGTGGGAAAAAAACATATCAATAAACTCATTAATCTATGCAGGAGATGTATTTGAATCTTCCACCTGTTGCACAGATACACTAACCCCTGGGCTATTGATTATTTGGGCAGGGAGTGCTTCTTCCATTTTCCCCTCAGGAAAGCAACTGCGCCTCTCCAGAAAAATAATATAACATTGACAACCTGGACACAGCTTTTTGTCGCAGTCTGTATCTAATACCCTGCTCAGCTGTAAAGCAGCAGGGCACACCATGATCACAGCATTCCAGGAAGAGCATGTCTTTGATCCAAACTCGAGAACACCAGTAAGTATATGGACATGCATTTTTAGTGTTCATTGAAATCCCCCTGTGTGCTGATTAAATTTATGGGTTAGGTGGGGCTTTCCAAAAAGTTTGAGGAAGAAGTTGCAGGCGTCACAAAGGAAACCAATGGCAAATACAGGGATAAAAATACCTCATGTCCCCACGTCCAAGTTTGAAGTTCAGCCTCTGACTTATTTCCCCTTGGCATGCAACACAGATGCATCTTGACAATGTAAATTTTAGCTTTACTGGTGCTTATAGGCAACTAATAGTTCAACACAAGTACCTGACAGGAAGAACTGAAAACTTTGATTTGATTTGTGGCAACAGTTGGGTTGTGCCTGTCCTGCTTTGAAACATCACTAGCACTGTTGATTTTTTTCCCCACCTGATCCCAGATGAATATTGAAAACAAATAATAAGCCAGAGGAACACTCTTTGCAGCCTCCTCAGTTTTCCACTAGAGCTGGCAGCCTTGACCAGTGCAGATTTCCTGACTTCTGGCTCAGAGTGCGTGTAAAGACAACAACCTCATTAAACTTTTTATGCCAGGCGCCATAAGATCATGGATAATGTGGACCCCTTCACTTTTCAAGGAGCTGAGCAATTATTGTTTATGCATTGTCTGTCCACGGACTGGCGCAAATGTTACCTATCTGGAGTTTTTCTAATGTCTACAACAAAAACATGTGTCCAATTTTTCTTTCAGGCTAGCTTATGAATCTTTTTCTTATCCATGTTCTTGTAATTAGAATAAATCTTTTTCTTGGCCAGTGTTCATCCAAACCGCTGTGCCTGAGCTTTTTTCTTTCTAGCATATGGCTCACATGGAGGTGACAAGATCTGGCAACAGCTGCAATGCACTGCTTTTTCTTACCCAAGGCTGGAGGTATTTCTTAACTTATTATTTCCAACATCTAGCTATCAATTCTTCATTCTGAACTACCTGAAAGACATAGATTCCTTCTACGCCTTTTCACTCCGTTATCTAGCAAGGCTTTTCATAGTCCTTCAAAAATATGTGTTTGCCTGTTTTACTCATTGAATAATAAGGAGCTACAAACAAGTACTGAGAAAAGCGTTTGAGGAAAAGATTAAATAGATCTTTTCTAAAGCAAATGGAAAAAAAAAATGTTGGGGTGATCTCATCGCTGTCTGTAACTATTTACCAGCAGGAGAAGAAACTCCTTAAAAGAAAACCACCTATTGGCATCTAACAGTGGAAAACGGAGTTAGACATGTTAAGGCTTAATGCCTATTTTTAAATGTGAGTGTAACCAAAACCCCTGTGTCAATCCACCATCCTTGAAATTAGCACTGGAGGGCTTTTCAAATGCTGTGGGTTGAAAGAGGATTTTGTTGCTGAAGGGACCAGATGCCTTTTATCTCTGCAACAACAATCATTGATGAGTTGATCAATAGCTATTATTTTCACATTGGTGTCTCTAGGCTAAAACACACTAGTTTTAAATCAAAATTCGAACAGTATGTTTCTCAGTCTTCAGCCTGTCTAGATAATGTAGTGTTGCCAACCTCTGTCCTGTTGTTCACAGGTTTGTTCAAGGTTTGTACTAGAACTCCTGTGTTTCAGAGTATTTGAGAGGTGCTGAGGTGTGCCAACAGCTTATTCAATTGCTTCTGATCTAAACAGTTATTTATTGCCTATTGCTGTAAAATAAGAATGAAGAGTACTGTGGTGGGCTGACCTTGGCTGTATGCCAGGTGCCCATCGAGCCGCTCTATCAATCCCCTCCTCAGCAGAACAGGAAGGGGAAAATATGATGGAAAAAAACCCTCAAGGGTTAAGATAAAGGCAGTTTAATAAAGCAAAATCAAAGGCTGTGTGTGGAAGCAAAGGAAAACAAAAGATTTATTCATTACTTCCCATCAGTGGTTCCTATCCAGCCACTCCCCAAGGAGTAGGGCTTCAGTACACATAGTGGTCACTCTCAAAGACAAGCATCAAAACAATGAATGCCTGCTCTCCTTCTCCATTCTCTTAGCTCTTGCTGCTGAGCAGACATCATATGGTATAGAAAATCCCTTTGTTCAGATTGGGTCAGCTGTTCTGGCTATGTCTCCCCCCAGGACCTTGCCCGCCCCCAGCCTACTGGGGGCGGGGGGCAGGGGAATGCTTAAGGGACAGCCTTGAACACAGGTGTGTTGTCACCACCTTTCTAGCTACCAATACAAACCACAGCCTGTGAGGGCTGCTGTGGGGAAAATTAACTCCATCTCAGCTGGACCTGGTACAAGTACTTGCCCGGTTTTGGAAGGTACATCCTTTCTGCTGTCACCGTCTGTGCTCTGGATTTATAAAGTTTGGCATGTAATCCTTAAAATAAACAACTTCTATTGAGAAGTCTGGATATTAATTATGTGAGATACAAATAGAAAGTCTTTGAAGAAGGAAAAATCGCTAGAAGGAGTGTTTTACTAGGAAAGACAAGGTATTAAATGACAGTTTAAGGTGGGATGAGCCCTCCTTCCAGTTGGAAGAAGAGCTGTGAGCAGGAAGCTATCCAAATAGGTACAGTTTTAAACAAAAAATGAAAGGGCCTCTCAGGTCACCACAACCATCTCCCCATTGCAATAAACTGAGACCAGTAACTTGAATGGTTTTGGAAGGGTCATGCTGGAGATCAGAGGAACAGTCCCTGTACCAAATGCTAACATGTGTCTCTGTGGATATAACAAAACTATTCAAGTTAGGCTTTGTTGCTCCATATTTCACACGCTTTCCTTTTTAAAACTACAGTTAAATACACTGTTCATTGAAGCACTCCACAGTAATGTTAATGACAGACTCCAGTGCTGCAATGTTTATTTCTAAAAACAACGAAGATGTTGGCATGGTAATTTTCTATTATTTCAACTGCAAGTCTAATCAAAATTAGTCTGATTACTTTCAGCTTCTCTCCCTTCTCCTCCTCCTCCTCCCCACTCACAGTCATTCAATTCTTAACATAACTCAACAGAAAGAAAACCGCAGAATTGACTTGGACAGAACTTTTGTTTCCTTGATAAGAATGTGTTTTACTAAAATACAGCGTGCGCAGCATTCAGTACTAATAGGTGGTCACAATTAAGCAACAGCAAAATTGCATCCACAGAACATTTAGAAGATCATACAATCTCAACAGACCTTTTTGAAAAGCTCTTGAAAATATTAAGTTAGGAAAATCACAGCCATGCAGACTATACTGACCATGATGCAAGAAGTACCTAGCAAAAAACAGTTATCCAACAAAACAATTTCAGGGCAGACGAGATGGAGAATCAAAAAGAACAAGACACAAAGAAAGAAAGATCAGCAAATCTACATTTTCAAAACTACTATTCAAATCTAGGAACAAAGAATAAAACAAGAATGGGACCAGTGTAAAGCAGACAGCCAATCTTTTTCCAGTGAGCCCAGTGACAGGACCAGAGGCAGTGGGCACAAACTGGAACACAAGAGATTCTCTACGGACATCAGGAAATTTTATTGTGAGGGTGGTGGAGTACTGGCACAGACTTTCCATGGTGGTTGTGGAGTCTCCATCCTTGGAGACAGTTAAAAGCCATCTGGACATGGTCCTAGGCAACCTGCTCTAGATGGCTCTGCTTGAGCAGGGAGCTGTACAAAATGACTTCCAAAGGTCCCTTCCAGCCTCCACCACTCTGTGATTCTGAGATTCTGAGGGAAAAATGCTACAGCAGAATGAGCAGCCTGAAAGTAATGCAAGATTTCTGCTGTTCATTTTTTATGTTCACTTTTGAGATTTGTGAGTAAAACTTTCCCTTTGAAAATGTTATTTAGTTTGGAATAATTTTTATACTATGTATTGACATGAAGAATAATGCTTCACTGTATGGAATGGACAGTAGTAGTTTTAGTTAACTATAGAGAATAAGCTGTATATTAAGATAATGTTAATATTTGATATTGCAGTGTGTGTTTTGTTTAACTAAAACATTACAATTCTGTTCATTCCATCTATTTGCTAACAATTTTTACTGTGAATTAGGTCCTGCATACTCAGTTCCTCAGAGGTCATTTGGGGAACATGGGCTATATTGATCTAAGTGTTGCATCTATTTATATCTGCATATGCAGTGTGGTCCTGCAATGATCTAAATTGTCAATGCACCTTTTTATTATTTTTAGCCCAATTATTTTTCTTCTTTCATTTTTCTTCCAAAAGCGTTCTGTTCAATACACAGAATAGTTAGTCTATTAATGCAAAATACCTTTCTGTACACAGAAAAGATTTCTTTCAGCTCACTCATGATGTGTCTGTAGATGCAGAACACTCCTGGGATGTCAACAAGCAGTTGGGCATACAGACAAAGTATTTTGCCACTAGAGAAGTCTTTTTTTTTCTTTTTTTTTTTTTTTTTTTATGTTCTCCTCTGTCTTTCACTTCTTCACCCTTTTTATTCCCAGAGATCTCTGACTCAGCCTATCAGTCTCCACAGTTTTCCCTGCTTATTTTTAAATAATTCGCTGGTTGATTTCCCTCCTGCCATTTCAGCAGCAAAAAGAGGAAATGCATGAAATAAAATTGCCTTTCTTCTTGATCTCATCTTCTAATCAGTCTCTTTTAGTGATTGACTATGGGTTTTTTACTAAATTTCTTTGTGACTTTCCTTTACGTTAATGGTCTTCTCTCTGCCCAATTTCTTCATGTTTTCCCTTCACTCTATGGAATTCTCCAATCTGAACCCCACAGAGTACTGATTTGTCAAAGGATAAAGAGGACTGCTGGACTACCCTTTTCTCTTACCATTGTGGGCCCTGTCCCCTGAGTCCACAGGGACCCATCAACACAAGTCAGATGTTCAGCAAGTTCTGCACAGAAAGTCTTGGGGAGCCATAGCCATGATTTTGATAATGCAAATATTACAATATTTTTTTTGCTGTTTGCTTGACTTTTTACAGTAATGATGAGGTTTTCTTTTAAGAGGGACATTTCAGCAAAACATGTATTTAAATCTGGCTTTGCTAGGAGTGGAATCTGTGATTAGCTTCAAAGAAATGAAGGGAAGAAACAAAAAGTACCAAAGTTCAAGTGCTACAAGCCAACAGTTACTCCCCCACCAGCTTCCACATTTGTTCTTTTTGAGGTCCTTTAACCTGGGCTTTGCCATTGCCAAAGCAGCATTTTTTTCTGAAAATTTTCTCTTTTCCAGCTGTAGTTGTAGGCTTTCTAATACTTTTACCAAATATGAAGTAAGGCAGCTCAAACATTACTGTGAATTGATTAATCAGGTTTACAACCCAGACAGCAAAAAAAGTAACCTTCATTTGACTTGTGTCTGGCTTAATCTATAATGTCTGCAGTATGTAATTTTTTACTTCCTTCTCTACTTCTTGTGCTGCTGGTGTTCCTGTCCACTAAAGCATTTCTAACTGCATAGTTACGTTTTTTCTGTGTTTTGTTAACATGCTGGTATCCCAAGCAGAACTCTGCACCTTTGGCTTCATCAGGAAACAGCACAGGCTGCTACACGTGAACCCTGCATCCACTCAGCCTCACCTCTCCTAACTCTCCATGGGTGATCCCTCTATATCCTGCAGATCTCCCCTGCAATTACTGAGTCAAATTTCAATAGTGCTAAATTTCTGAGATTTTAAACATACAGAAAAATCATATTTTCCAAATAAGAAAAGAAATGTTAATCTCTCTGTCTTTATTAAGTCTGCCCTTTTTAGGAGCTTTCTGATTTATTTTAGGCAGCGTGACATTTCACGTCTTGTTTCTTTTCTTTTTCTGTCAAGTAACAAGATTTTTTTTTCTCCTTAAACTAAAGACTTCTGCAAGACTGTGAATATCACAGGGTATAGGGTGCCCTGAACACCACTGAAAGTTCAAAATATATTGCCAATTACAATTCAATTTAACTAAGAGCAAAAAAGCTTCTTGTTGTTGTTGTTGTTTTCAAAAGGGAAAAGGAGAATGTGCTCCGTGATATGTTGGCAGGGGGAGGTAAAGTGCACAACTTCACATTAAGGAAGTGATTGGAGAACAGAAGATGATCTGTGCTGAGCAAAACTGGCATTAAAAGACCCTGATCCTGTAACCATGAGTGACTGCCTCACACTTCCAAATTGTAGAGCATCAAATTTCCTTTTTGGTGAAAAATTTGTAACTTCCATTTTTTCATAACTCTGACTCTAGGTTGTGGGACATAGGGAACATCAGCTCTCAAAAAGTAAGTTGCTGCCTGTACTGGAAGTTTTAACTCTTAAAGTACAAGCAAGCAACAGAAAGACACAGCATGGATCACATTGCCTAAAGATGTAAGTATGCCTGTCTAATGTCATTAACAGTAATAGAAATGATCCCTGAAACAGTCGGAAGGGAACTTCTTCATTATCAAATAGCTCAAAAAGTATTTCCCAGCAGTGCCAGGTTTCACTTTGCAAGTTTCACAGACTATATTTATTTATTTAATCAAATGTATTTTTAGTATCAGTGTGTTATTTTCATAGAGATACTAGAAGAGCTACTCAGAATGTTTTCAGCGAAATGTTCCTGTTGAAATATGCTGTTTTGCTCAAGCTATTTTTTTCTTCTTATATATATTGATTTACAAGCTTTTTACAGAATTATTTCTGCAAGTTACTTTCTGCATGCTTCATGAAAGGGCATCTATTTTCAGATTTTAAAATCTAAAAAAGGGATTATATTTCTAATAATCTTTGATCTGTAGCATGAGGTTCAAGGACTGCCCTTAAGGAACAATAAAGTATTGGTCTTAATATCTGGTGAATCTGCATGTAAGATTTTCAAGTTGTTGTTTTCTCTAACTACTATGGCCATTACGAGAGCTTAGCATGACTAATATGCTCTCTATTCTGAGAGGACAATGATTTTTACATAACCTAGATTTGACTAAAAAAAAATTCCATTCTTCTTCAGGTTACTGAAAGTAGATATTGCATTAAAATATTCAAAAAAAGTAGAGCAACCATTTTGACTTCTACTGCCTACCTTGATTTTTATATAAAAACGTTAAAGATTGAAATTAGATTAATAACAAAGAAAATGTATTTCTTTGCACTGTTTCCTTTCCTCCTGAACTTCAGTTATGTTTGGCTTGAAGGCCCTGTTAAATAGTATGTGAAAGCAGCTTCACAAAGTAGCCGTGCTTAATATAATCGTATACATTTGTCACTTATTGCAGCACATTATTCTGAAACATGCTGTAGTGGTCAAACATAATTTCCTCAAGACAGTCCTGGGCAGGAAATCAGACTACATAATGGTGTCTCCTGGCTGTAAAATCTGAGCTACATTTTAAAGGAATCTCTCAAACAGACAGTGCTAATAAGACACACAAACAAGGCTTTGCAAGATTGCTTTCTGAGCATAAGGCTTTGGAAAGCTGTCAAACACTTGAATACATAGCAATAAATATACTTCTCCTTCATTATTTTTAGGTACTTCTCAGATTCTTAAGTAATAAAAAGTATGTGTTGTGGTATGTGCTCAAACTGTGCCAAGTATCATATCAGGAAACGGCAGAGTATGTTCCTGCACAACAATTGAGCCAGTCATATGCATTTCAAATGAGTTGACAGAATGTAAATTCATTAGAAAAATCTTTCATCCACACTATTAATTCCTTGAATTGCTGCAATGTGAGAAATCCACCACGTAACTTTCACACCTGGTCATACTCTTTTGGTTTTTTTTTCTGTAAGGGAAGTTGCAATTAAATTAGCACAAGGTACTAATTGACTACAGCTAGATGCTGTTTCAAAATGCCTGTGGATATTCACCCCAATTAAAAAAAATAATTCAGTCATATCTTCTTTCTGCACACATACTACTGAGTCAGTTTACTGGCAGAAACATTTGCAAAAGCTAGTGGTTTAAGTTAACCCTGGAGACCATTCACAAAAGAATGTTGAATTTGGAATTGTTTAGAATTGGGTTTTCAGCATGTATTCTGTCCTGATCTATGCAGTGAACAGGAAAAAAAAAAAAAAAAGTAGTGTTTTACAAGCAAGGTTCAGTTTTTCAGTATTCATTACTTGCTGCAAATGCTTTATGACTATTTACAGAAGTTATTCAATAAACAATTTTAAATCCTGGAATAATTACAAGATTCTTTAAACCAAGTGATAAATTCAGTGACTGGGAGTATGTGCTACTCTTAAGTTCCCAACGCTATGTCCTGTCATAAGTTATACCCTATCATACGTTCCCAAAGAAATGTTTCTGGTTATTGAATTAAGTTACATTCAATGGGATTAAAATTAAAATTTTATTTTATTAATTGGTAAGTCTCCCTGTCGTTCTATCTTGATTTGTCATTGAGGAGAACAAAGGGAAGGTGCTGTTGTGTGTGAACAGAGTAGATGGCCTGGAACAGAAGATAGAAGTGGGGCAAAATAGAGGTTTATCATAGAGACATAGAATGGTTTGGATTGGAAAAGAACTTAAAGATCATCTAGTTCCAACCACTGCCATGGGCAGGGAAACCTTCCACTAGACCAGGTTGCTCAAAGCCCCATCCAGCCTGGCCTTGAACACTTCCAGGGATGGGGCATCCGCAACTTCTCTGAGCAACCTGGTCCAGTGCCTCACCACCCTCACAGTAAAGAATCTTCCCCTTCACAGAGACAGCAGCATAACAGTTCTTTAATTCTGTTTTTTTCTGTCACTGTAAAAACAATTCTTCAGTCTGGCCCAAAATTTAGGTCCACTTTGGTGAATGAAAGTTTGTTTTGCTTTGGATTTTTACTGACTTAAACATGACAAAAATTTAAGCTGGAGTCCCTGTCCCTGCAGGTTTCCTCATTTTTTCACTAACACTTTTCACCTCTTTATTGCTTAGCTTTTCTGTCCGGTAATTCTTAATTTTGTCCCTTTTTTCGCACTTTCACCTCCTTTGTACAAGCCTTCCTCCAGCCCTGAGATAAGCCTGGGCTGTTCCACGGAATTCTGCGTGTCCTTCCCAGAGGCTTGCAGCACCAACTGTTGCCCTGCAGTTGCCCTGCAGAGCTCCATCGTATCCCGTGATGCACACATGCCAGGAGTGTTGGTGATGGTCTTCCTATGCTGGGACAGGCAACGTTTTCAAGGCCTTTTCCACCCTTTTAAATGAAGTTTAAACAGGTCAACCTTTAATCCAATCTCCTGCTCCTAGCAAGCACACAGTCTCTCAAAATAGTAGTGGTACCTTGTGCATATACATGCAGTGCTATCGAGGCACAGCGGAGGCAAGTTGAGAAGAGGACTCCTAACCTCTCTATCACAAAAATCAGATTCCACCTATGTTCTTCTTTAATAAACTTATTTTTGTACCAGTTAAGTACAGTGAAGGTGAAACAGGATTTTAGTTATTTATGAAAGCAGAGCTTGTAGTTTGCATTTGTCCCTGGACAGTCACAGTATTGAGGGATGCTGTACAAATGAATTCCAAATAAGGAATCTACTTTTATAAAAGCTGAAAATTAACCTAGAAAGGCAGTTGTCCTCTGCATAGTACAGGATAGATCAATGAAAAATTGTTAGGTTGCTGATAAAAGAGCTCACTGATGATTGCACTATGAAATCAAGAACACTGTTGTATAGTTTTTACGTAATGTATGTGGTTAAAGATCACACTGCCAAACAGATCAAATACATTTTACTACTGGTAATTACATAGTTCATTAATAAGAGGCCTATTTTATTTTCCTTCCAAATGTTAGCATAAATTTCAACAACCTTCATGAAAGGTTGTGCTGTGTTTGAAGTTTCATGACATTTTGTCATGTTTTATTTAGAATAGGTGAAATTCTGGACACCAATATTTATACTTCACAGTGAACTTCTAATTCAGAGTTTCTGTTTGAACTCATCTTTATGCTTTGAGGACTTGTTCAAATGCCAGAGACTAAGTTCACGCTATGCTAATTATCTGTGTTTGTTTCTGGCCTCTTCAGAAAGCGTCTCTTCTACCTGCTGAAGTTTTCCCTGCAGGCAAACTGCCCTAGGGTCCTTCCTCTTTCTCCTTTGCTTGCTACCCATTATACTTTGAGACATTGTATCCTTCAGGTCCCATTGCCACTTCCTTTCTCCTTGTCATGACAAATAGAACTGAAACCTGATATGAACTATCAAATCAAACAATAACTGTACATTCACTTTTTTCTTACCATTTAAAAACCTACCATTAAATATATGGGCAGAAAAACAATCTAGTAATCTGAAATCTTACATCTGTACAGAGTCTGAAGAATTGTATCCTTTCAAGAGTGATTGTCTTTTGCACAGAGAAGTAAGGGAGTGACGAGGAAACTGTTCAAGCATCTACCTTGAGTTTTGATTAGCTGTATCTTCTTTGGCCATTTGTTTTCTCACCTTACTTGCTTTTCATTCTGTTTACAAGGGTCTCATGCCTGCACACCAACTGGTTTGTTTACAGGAGCTTGGGTTACGCAGAATTGTGAAGCTAAGGTCAGCAGCTCTTCCAAATCCCTGAGAAAAAACAAGTGGACTAACGGAGTAGCAGGAAACTCATGTTATTGGTTAGAAAAACCAAATCCCTCCACCCATGCATTCACTCATAGAAGTTCATGATCTGTATTTACATCCTGCTTCCACCTAGTTTCCATCAGTCATTTGTTTCTAGACTGCTCAGAGTCTATTTCTAATGAAGACTGTAGCTCTTTGCTCGGTAGCATATTAAGACACAAAACAAACAGGTGTTTCTTAGATAATATTTAGCGAAATTGCAGCTGGTTGAAACAAACCCCAGAAAAAGACTAAATTCAGTCTTGATAAAATAAAAAACTAAAACAGTAAAAAAAAGCATTTCTCTAGTGCTCAACATCTGACTAAAGACAATCGTTAGGTTTAGTCTGGGAAGAAACTGTGATAAGGAACTCTGAAAATAATCAATTGCAGTGTTAAAGCTGATTTTTTCTTCCTTGCTAGAAATCAAATGCACTCTCTGAAACCTCTATTTGAGCTTTACTGTTAGAAAGTAGTTAAGTGGAAAAGAAGTATTGTTGTGCATGTGCTTATAGGTACTAAAGTAAGCAAAAAAGCCATTAACTTGAAATCAAGTAATTTTCAAGAATAATGTTAATTCAGTTTTCAGTAAGAACTGTGAGACATAAATACCAAAAGGACGAACTCTTGAAAAAACAACCCTCACAGAGGCCAGTTAACTCTGCTACTTTAAGAAAGCCTTTATCTTATTTGTACATTGTCACACCCTGTGATTCCTCCATGTTGCTCTTTTTAGCTCTCGCTGAAGGAAGATAAATTGAGGCTGTAGAAGCTGTGATGGATACACAACAATGCCTTGTATAGCTTCATTTGCATTCAACATGCTTCACAGAAAAAGGTGACATTACAGGAAATGACCTGCTTTGTTCTACTCTGGATGAAATTGTGCAACATGAAGCAAGGAAGCAAATGCTCTAAAATGAATTTACACCAGTCACACAGAGTGGAGATGAGGTGCCTGACCAGGTGGATCTGTCTTCCACCCTGACATAGCAGATTGACTTGATTCAATGATTACCAACTGCACTTCAGTTCTGACAGGCTTCATGCCATCAGAAAAGAATTAAAAAAAAAAAAAATAGTATTAGTGAGGGCAGAAAGCTAATCTAATCTATTTATCTAGCTACTTTTGTGTCTATTTTGAAATTTGGTTGCATATGAGTAAGGAAGTTGCTAAAGTAGAGATGTCTTTCAGGCCAGAATCTTGACTCTGAATATCTAGGAACATTGGGATCTGCATTCAGGTTTCCAACTCAGCCACATTCCTCATATACTGCACTCAATTTTCAAACTCTATGCAGTTGGTGAGACTAAATATGGAATCCTCTTCTCAGAAACAGCAGGTTCTGACTAAATGTAGGAAAATAACTTTTTTTTTAAAATTTCATTGCTCAGACTGCTTGAGGAGGGTAAAGAGAGTAGGAATCATGGAGAAAAACACACTTCAGACCAAAGTGGTTGAGAGAGTTCTGATGATGATGGGAAAATAAATACAGGTTAATACAAAACATTTAAAATGAAAGAATGTATTTAAAAAAAAAAAAAAAAAAGGCTGAAATGTGTTCTTTTATTTTTTAAGAAACGTAGTTCATCAAAACTCCCACTAGATTGACCTGTATTTACAAATTATTTAATTATTTCAACCCTTCCAGAACAATTGGTCTTTTGATTTGTTATGTAAAAGTATGACCATCAGTTTTCATAATGGCTGTTTGTCATGATAATACATTTAGTCTTCTTATGATCTGCTAGTGTGGTAGTTTGAGTCTTGTCATTGTGTGTATATCATTTTATACATTAAAATCCATGATTACAATGCTATTTAATCTAAAAGTGACTTAGGATTTGCAGAATTGTTCATTTGGTTTGGTTTGTGTTTGTCTGACTTGGTCCTTTGCTATTAACAGATTTTTTTTCAATACCTACCACAAAATTGTCAAATTCATCTACAAAGATACAGGGACTTTAGACTACTACAGCACTGCACCTCAAAGGATTTATACCAGTCAGTTACTAAGAAATTTGCCAATACCCATTTTAATTGTGACAAAGATTACTAAATTTATTTACCATAGTGGGCCTCATTTTGTGGGTCTTATACAAGCACCGCTTCCTTTAGCTGAATCACTCTTGTTTTACACATGCACAGACGTGATTTATACCCCATGGTCCACAACAGCCATAGGTTAAAGTGCTTATAGTACAAATTTATAGTGAATTATTAAAATGTATTTTCCTAAAAACAGAGAGTAGATTGAATGCAACAATTACTGGTGGCAAGTACTGAATGCCAAGGACCGCTGCATTACTTCCATGAATATTGCACACACCTCATTGCAGGGTTGCAACTCATCAAGAGCATGGGAGGATGAAGGCAAACAAAAGTAAAGAGAAGCTGTCCTCGGTGTGCAGTAACATAGGGTCATGGCTAACAGCGTGGAAACTCTTAACTAGAAGTGCCCCCTTGTTAGCTCAATCCAAGGTAAATGTGATGCTCTGGGAGAGAAGACCTGGCCTGGATAGCTGACAGGCAGCTTAATCAATATGAAAGTTAGTGGTACAGAGAGAAACCAAGAAAACTATGCCAGGATCCTCTGTTTAGGCATGTATACGGGACTTCTTTCATTCTTTAGCTTCTTGTTGCAAAGAGGTTGCAGCAAGTCTCCACAGATGCTGTCTGATCACAGGGTCCCCAAGAGACGGTCCCTTGAAGGAATGCCATCACATTGAACCTCCACAAAGACCAAGAAACTTTAACGCCAAGCCTGAGAAACACAGGGCTGGAAGGGCCAGGGTGCTCACACTCTTGGACCTGTTCTGCTGACATCCTTTTGAGCCTAGCAGAGGCTTAGGATGCTTGCTACAGGTTAGAAAGGAAAGCACTGCCTTTATGATACAGACAGCATGTCCTCTGAATTTCCAATCTCAAGTCTAATTAAGAAAAATTAAGTTATAATTTCATAATATGCTGGCATGAAGAGCTGTGTTTCCCCAGATCTGCTTTTTCCTGTCCCGGTGCAATTCTTTGCTTCTGTATTAAGCCAGCCTGGCTGATTTAGGGCTGTGCAATAAACAGGCTGCTGAAGTGATCCTCCTTCTCCCCCTTTTCTGTGTTTTTGGGGAGCGAGTATTATTGTATCATTCTTTATCTAATTCGGTTGACAAAACAGATCCAAATAAATGTTGCTAGCCCAGCTGATGGGGAGCAATCCCTTTGCCTCCAAACCATCCTACTGTGAGATGGCTGCATCCTGGGTAAAACACAGGGGAGCAGCTCAACCAGCACAAACATTACCCTGAGCACTGATACTCAGCAAAACATGCTGTAGCAGATATAAGTGAAGAGTGAAGACACCAGCAGTATCAAACAATACAGTTTAAACCAAGACAATGTTTACTATGGTGAGAGTCTTTGCTTTTGCTTTCTGATCCAGTTCATTTCTGAACAGAAATTGGGAATGGAGCATTTAATAACCAAAAAGTGACTTCAATAAGCTGTATATTAGGGGCTGTATTGCAACCTTAATAACAAAATTCACTAGTAATTTTGGGGGGGTTTCAAAGTTTCTTAAATGACCTAAATTACAATCCCTACTGATTTTTTGTGATGTATCTATATCAAAAACACTGGGTTTGTATGCATTACTTGTGTATTCTCGTTATAATCAGTTGAATTCTGTGCATTTCTGTAGGAAGCCAAGAGCCTAAATACTTAGGATTTTCAAAACATTGGGGTCCAAATCCTGTTCCTTTAGTGAGATACTTCAAGGTCAAAGTGTTACATTGTTACTCCACATTCTGCAAGGGATAAAAATCAACTTTCAGCCCAGATCCACTGACATATGCTACTGTAAATCTGTTTGCAGGGTGAAATACATAACCAAGGGCATTCTGCAACAATGGCATTTTTTTAAGTTTTGTGGTTATATTTATGCCACTAATTAAACTGTACCATTATTTAGGTATGGGTTTTATCAGTGGCAGGTAGCTTCCTATGCATTGATGACAAACTGTTTGGAAAAAAAAATCTACTGAAAAACACTATGTAAGAAATACTTTTCATATCTGGTGTATGTTACTATTTGAAATTCCCTGAGGAAAAAAAAAAATAATCCTGGTTTATTTTGAACCACATCAAGGTTTTCTGAATGTTTTAAAAGGCAAGTGTGACTTAATGGTGTCTGGGCAACCTGCTAGAGTATGCTTGACAGTTTCAAAGACCAGCTGAAGGGGTCTGACTTTGCAAGGGGGACATCTGCCCACTACATAATCATGCAGATTTTCCTTATGAGAACTCTTCTGTTTTACCTAAGTAATTAAATACTGGAGGGTCAGTGTAGGACCCTGTGATCTAGCAACAGTAGTCACACAGGACAGTAAAACCTGACTTCAAGTCCTTGCTTCAAACCAGCTGTCACAGAAACAGAGACTGAGCCACCATCCCCTGGACAGCCAGGCTGGGTTCTCCCAACGGAGCTGCTCTACAGTGAAACAGTAAGTAGTGATGTTGCAGACCCAGCCCGGAGATGCTGCTCTACTACCTGTTCATGTCGAAATGGAGGTGTCCCTGGCGGAGACAGGCAGCTTACTTGCCCTGCTAGTCTCCCTCTATAGTCAGGAATGAAAACTGGCACTTCAAAATGAAAGAAATTCAAAGACTATTAAATAGTTTTCTACCCTGAACTTTCCTTTGAAGTAGACTATTCGTCCATGGATTAGACACAGACATGAGCGTATTTCTGCCTTAGTTAATTTTTTTAAATACCCCTGAGTATCCTGTGTCAAATCATGTCAAGGCTTATATGAAGGTGTCACAGGTTTAAATCCTAATATGAATTAAGAAGACTGGGGACTTCTTCAGTACTCCAGGTAAGTATTAAGCAGTGATTAGTCTCTCTATATATTTTTTTATCATAAAGTCTATCCTATAATGCAGAAAATCTTTATAAATGTTTTACTTTTACATGGCTCAATTAAAAACATAACTGTCATTTTTCCAAAGAAAAAAAAATGGACAATTTTCCTAACTTGAACTATGCTCTGTTATACTCATGGAATTAATCTATGTTTTACCATCCATTCCCATCTCAGCTGAACCTCATAACCTCTTAGGGGTCCTAAGAGTGCAATTAATTGAGCATTCAGACTTACCATTTGTTAACACTTTTTGCTCTATCCTTTTTTCCCATTTTTCTTCTCTTTCCTTTTACTTTCACCCATCCTAGACACATTTATTGTTTGATTTTTTTTCCCTCCAGCATTTGCTTTAAATCTCAGGGGCAGATTGTGAGCAGTTGCTCAGAGAAACATTCCCACTGTTGTTAGTAATAGCTAATGTGACTGCTCATTAGTGGCAGCTGTTCACAATCTGGTTGGTGTGATTTAGCTTTGTTTCCTTTGTAAGAAAAGCTACTGATTTTCTCTCTACAGCCCACGTCACTCCTCAGCTTGTTATTTCTCCCCATTTATATATCTATATATATCTATCTATACATCCCCTGAGTGCTTATTCTTTCCCATTCCTTGTTAAATAAAATCTTAAGCATTCACACATGACAGTGAGATTCAACTGAACAAATACAGAGGCTTTTATCTGAAATAGACATACTAGGTTCCTTTTATACCCAGTTTAGGGAAAGAAGCACTTGCAGGGCATGACCAATGCCATCAAAGTAAACTTCTAAAATGGGTCAGATGAGTCCCATCTTTAACACCAGCAGTTACCGAGATAAACTCTTCTGAATAAGTTGCCTCCATCATTAACATTTTTCCCTGACATTTCTTACTTTAAAATATTCTCATTAATAAGTAAACAAAAGGTTCCCTAGCTACAGCTAAATAACATATTCTATTTTACAGAAGATCCCCATACTTTCATACAGGAACTTTGTATCCTCTGAAGTCCTCACACCTCTACAGGGAGTCATAATAGAAAGTGAAGGGCTGTACAGTAATGGCTGTGTGTTCATGAAACTGGTGACGGTGAAAGCATCCTTGTGTCCTATTCAGTAGGGAAGAGCAGAGCAGTAAAAACAAGTAGACATACCACAGTGAGCTGCTGTGTTGTAAAAAGAAATTAAGTTGTTGCATTTCTATGAGCAATATTCCTTTGTCTTTTTTGTAATCCTAAACTTTTTGATCATGACTCAGAAGCTGAAACACCAGTATTCAGAAGACTTCTTGGGTGTTTCATATGAGTTAACAGTAGAGAAGCTTCATGTTCTTACTTAGACTCTGTGTCCTATGACAACTTGTAAGCTTTCCTGTGAGTAATACCGAGAAAATACAGAGGAGCCTTCCAGCTTCTGCTGCACTATAAGCCCTGAGAGGGAATCCAGTGCATGTGAGAGAACAAGGTCACGACTAACTAAACAGTAGCTCTGGTGAGTTACACTGAAGCATATCCAGCTATAGCGTTTCAATGTAGGGACATTATTTTTTCACTTAAAGAAATGAAATCTCAAAAGAAAGACATTTCATTACAGATTACCTGTGAAAAGTCCTAGTTCTCCATCAAAAATAATCCTGATTGGTTGTTCTAAATGCATCACATTAAGCAACTCACCTACAATATTATCTTCTGTTACCACTTTAGAAAAGCCTGCTCATGTCTTAGAGGGTAAGGTTATGCATTGCCATGTTGTATGAGGTTGGCTTAAAACCAGTTTCTGTCATCATATGTCTGTCACCTGAGGACAAGAAAGTTTTTACCGGCTTTTGTCACTGTGTTCTTTTTTGCTTTGGTGCCTTGGTGGGCACAGAAACTGGAAGAGTTGTCACAGGATAGAAAATGTACTGGTATTACAAGAACATTCAGTACAAGGAATAGACAAAACACAATTACCTTTTGCTCCCCAGGCTGTCAACAAAACATACTCTCACAGAACTTCCATTAAACAGCTCGTAACACTGCTGAAATATCAAAGCTCCCTATGTGTCCTTCAATCCTTAATTCAAGTTGAAAATTAATGATAAAACCTAATATATCAAGTACGAAAGCATCTGAAAAATGTCAGATTATCCAATTTTTGTTACAATGATTTTTTGATGAACAGTACCTTATTTTACTAAAACATCTCTATAAACTTCACAAACATGTTTTGCCAAGTAGTTGGAAGAACAGACTGGTAGTATTATCCAATTTTACCTGACAAGTGACAGGCATGCCCACGTTATTGGACCGGTCTTAGAGGCCAGCATCTATTCCACAGGAAACCTGGGGCCAGAATCAAAATTCACTGGACATGCTAGGAAGCCTTTCTACTACTTACAATGAACACTTTTTCTCTGACAGAAAGCTTACTTTTGATAGCCTCAGACTAATATCCATAACTAAAGAATATTTAGAAAGAACCAAATTAAAAATCCAAATATTTAGAAGAAGTTCCAATTTGTAGAAAGAGGGTTAATAAGGTAAATGGTATGAACTTTGCATCCCTCCTGTGTTCCAGTGGGTAAGGCTAAGCATGAATCTTATCTTCAGAAAGTCTTTTTTATTTCACAAGAAATATTTCATGAAATGAATTAACAAGAGGAAGAAAACAATACTGGGAACATTTTCAAAAGTAAATCTTCTGAAAGAAGATGTACAAGGAAAGGCTGAAAATTAACCAAGCCATTATGTATAATTAGAACAGCAATTATTATTCTGTAGCCTTGCAAATGCTAACCTCATCTCTTGGTGTGTTTTCAGTGTTTCCTCTCCAACTGACTAATCAAAAGCCAGTTTTACAGCTGGCAGAAACAGTATTACTACAGAAGAGCTAGATGTGGTCCTTAGTGCTTGATGTATCATGAAATGTCAACAGTTCAGTGAGGACCCCTCACCTGTAAAGGGCCAAAGGAGATGTCCCTTCTGTAAGCTCAGATTTTAGCAGCTTCAAAATGAAAGTTCATGTATTGTTTCACATTATTCCCCCGTAGACAGAAATATGAGGGAATGTGAATGAATGTCTAACCTATATACAATTCATGTACGCAAGGGAAGCTTTTCATTTTATCTTAATTAGGTCAGGATCCCAATAAGAACTCTCTGCTACTTCTACTTTCTCATTAGCATACATTAAAAGACTTTTGGTCTGTACTTTGGGTAAACAAACATTTTTTCTATTCTGGGAAATGTAATTTGAAAATATGATCGCGATGGTTTGTTTGCTTTGGATATGGAAGGGCTAGTTAAAGACCGGGGTGTCACTGCACTGAAGTCACACACTGCCATGAGCTTCTCTCTCTCCAAAATAAGTTGTTGTCACAAATACAAGGCTGTATAAATAGGTTTGCACCCTCTCCTGAACTGAATTATCTGGCTAACTAACTAGGTTTAGGTTCTGTTTTGTTAGTGAATAAGCACTAAAATCCTGGGGACTGCATAGTTTGCAATTTACTGTCTTAACGTAGGCATCAGAATTTGCCCTCCTAGAATTTTAACGTTGGTGATAAATAGGGACTGAAAAAGAAACAGAAGGCATGCATCTACATTTATGTTCAAAGGCAGAACACAAGTAACTGCAATGCAAACTTGTATAGATTAGCCTAGTAATACTTAAGAGTCCCTCAGACCAAGCCTCTGCAGTGCCCATTGCCTGATATCATTTATGCCTTCACTTCTTGCCAAGATTACCAAAGAAGTAAGAAGTTTTCTCAAGGGCTGGGAATAGGATAACAAAGTCATTTCATACAGGTTAATAACTCTGCTCAAGATTAAAGCTCATATCCATTTGCGTCGCTAAAAAGAGGCTTCACTTCACAATTCATGCAAGAAAGTGCTTTTTATTCTCTCTCTGATGGGAATGCACATTATGACACAGTCTGAAGTTGCATTCATCACTCTGCATTCACTCTGTCATGCCAATCCTCCTCTTCTTTCCAGCAGTGAGAATAAAAATGATAATGCTCAGGAGTGAATCTGTCAAATTCCTTACTCAGAAGCACAGCCAACCAAAGCCCCCTCTTTTCTGCAGGTTTACCTATGCTGTGAGTGACCTACCAGTGACTCTTTCTTCAACTCAGGTCCAACAGTCAGAAAGTCCAATGAGACAAATGACACCTTGTGTTTCAAAGTGAAACATCTACACAGAAACCAAGACAAACAGCCGAGGGAGTATTGGTATAACCTTTAAAACAGTTCAGATCCATTCTTCTCTGTGAATATTTACTCACCTTTTTTTTCTAATAAATATGCCTTCCCACACTTGTTGTTATGCTATGCAAGATCTCACAGCTCTTTTTTTTTGAACATATGGTCCTTTTGATATCTGCTCTTTTTCTAGAACTACATTTGGAAATGATGCATAAATACATGCTGGTTTTCTCAGCTAAAAAGTCACCCTGCTCAATACTCTTCCTTATTAACACCTTTTCACTTGTTGGTGCAGTTGGATGCATGAGAGGAGGTTTAGTGTTATCATTTCATATCAGTGAGTGAGAGGTTGGGTGTTGTTTTTTTTTTATTTCCTCACCAACTGCCAAGATGCCATGATGCTCTTAATTCTAGCATGTTAAGAATTCAGATGTAGATCTCAATACTCCATCTGGGTCCCACCTCTATTTAAATACTTCCTTAACATTTTAGAAACTAACACAATTAAAAATTCAAATGAGACAGACAGAGCAAACCAGAACTTCATTGCCACATTGTATGGTTATGCAATAAATTCAGAGTGATTTAAAAATAAAGCTACGTAAAACACCAAAGAGAGGTTGGAGGAGACTTTGCAGCATCTTCATTTATATATTTAAATTATACCAGCTCTTACTAATGACTGTGATAGGTAACTATAAATGTTTTTTTAAATAAGTAATTTACCTGATGAAATGCAGATGAACAGGTCATTAGCTTTGCTTTTGGCAAAATCCTGTGTAGGACCTGGTTTAAGAGTGTGTCTATCAAAAAAAACAGAATAGCTTATCATTAAAGACACCCAACATTCACACAGGGAGATCACTTCTTTTACGAGCAGGCATTGGTACCTTCCCATGCAAACAAGATTCACGGAACCATAGAATCATTTTGGTTAGAAAAGACCTTTAAGATCAAGTCCAACCATTAACCCAGGACTGCCAAGTCCAACATTAAACCATGTTGCCAAGCACCACATCTACAGGTTTTTTAAACACCTTCAGGGGTGGTGATTCCACCACCTCCCTGGGCAGCCTGCTCCAATGCTTAGCCACCCTTTTAGTGAAGAAATTTTTCCTATTATCCAATCTAAACCTCCCCTGGTGCAACTTGAGGTCATTTCCTCTTGTTCTGTCATCTGTTACCTAGGAGAAAAGACCAACCTCCACCAGCCTACCACCTCCTGTCAGGTAGCTGTAGAGAATAGTAAGGTCCCCCCAGGCCTCCTTTTCTCCAGACTAAACAACCCCTGTTCCCTTGTGCTCTGGACCCTTCAACAGCTTTGCTGACCTTCCCTGGACACGCTGCAGCATGTCTACGTCCCACCTGAAGTGAAACCTTTGGTCATAACCGCCCCACTGTAGACATAAAGGCAGAGAGTCATTTGAGCATTTTGTGTATTATCAGGCACATCACCATTTAAATACAAAGGTCATTTCACATGGTAGCTTTTCTTTATTGGCATACCTTCGTGTTACTGTGCAAGAACTACTTACCTGAACTTCCTGTACTACAAGTTAATCCTCTGGCGGGGTGAGGGGTGTCCCCTCAAAGTTGCCTTCAACACAACACTTGGTGTCAGTGTCAGCTGCTAAGCCTGTAGTATCTTTAGTAGGAGTTAGCTGGAGTTAGAACACCAGCGCAGAAATCCCCATCAGTTTAGCAAACTGAAGTTTCAGAAGTCTGCAGATTTGGTAAACAATTGATAAGAGGCACTAACAAAGCCTCTTACCGGTGGACTGGCACGTTTCTGAAATAGCAGAAGCTGCCATTGCACCAAGAGTAAAACTGTTCAGCAGGCTAGCAGTTTGTACTTTTTTGTAGGAATTTTGTATTCTTCTTACACTTTCACTTTCTGGGTTTCCCAGATGTATTATTCTGTTAGCAAGGAGGATGTGTATTTCCAATAGTCAATACTCCTGAAAAGAGTATTGCCTGCTGTACATAACTGGTCTATCAGCTGTAATTACTAAACATTTCCTGACAACAGTGTATTCTTTAAAGACATTAACGTGTCCTTGTCTTGTACTTGTAGTTTCTACTATATGTCTCTCAAGAGCCAGTCTAACCCTAGGGCTAGAAGAGAAAGGGACAGGCACCTTTTTCAATTAAGTCAGTACAGAAGATCTGAATAAATAGCTAATGACTATCTAAACCAAAACCAACTGTACTTCACATTTTTTATCCATGAGCTCTATGTTCATGAAAATATCTTTGTTTTCATAACTTTAAGACTCCTAAGAATTGCACCAAGGACATTTTGACACGTTATTTTCCAGAGCTGCTAACCATTATTTCCAGTTTTAGTTGCTGTACTTTGTCAGAAAATTAAGGATAGTTTTAAAAATGTGCTAGGGAGAAATAAGAACTTGACATATAAAATGCTTCTGGCATCATTAACAAAATTTCACACTGAACATTGAATGGGCATCTAGCTACCTCTGCTAATGAGCTGAAGAGAGTTAGTATTTTTCCACGATGTACTGCACTTGCAGGATGCTAAAGGGTCATGTAGAGTTCACATGATCTACATAAAGTGTAGGAAATTAATACACTCTTGGAAAATTACAAGCTATTTTATAATAAGTGATATTGAGCTTCCAGCATTTAGATGTACTTTTCCTACTTCTGTCATATTTTTTAAGATAGCAGCAAATGTAAAAGATGTCCTTGCTAGACTCCCTCTTAAAGCCTCACCGAACGCATTATTGTATTATACACTTGTATAAACAAATAAAGATTGGATTATACAATCCTAATATAAAACAGAGTGGGAACTGCTATGGTCGTGTTCAGCTCCAGTGTGCTGAGAAGAATGAGAGCCAATATCGTGCAAATAACCTAGACAAAGCAGTGGCTGGAACAAATACAGGTATAACAGCAGCACTGCGAAGGAGAGTAAAGGTAATACACTGGCTTATTTCTCCAGTGAGCTTGGTTAAATATCACTAGCAGACCAACCACCGTGTTCACGTCAATGAATTTCCTACAGGTTTCTTTTCTGCTGTGGGACCTGAAGCTGAAGTTGGCAGGTCCCATTCAGAGAACAGGTTGTCCACCCTTGTTGCGAGAATAAATAAAAAAAATACTGACATTCATTTTGAGTGAGTACCCACAGTTTTATTAAGTATTTTAAGAAACAGCAAGTTAAATCTACATGTTTTGTTTTCCTTACAGCAATGAAAGTTGGGGAGGAGACTGAAAACCCTGTTCCAAGACATAACCAAATTGTCCTTTTTTTGTCACATTGCTACTACATACCCTAACTGCCTTTGCTGAGCCTGTGCCTCTTGCGTCAGGGGGCCTACAGAACCTACCCTCACCTACTTTCTAACCAACGTTTATATCTCCTTGCAGCCTATGCACATCATAAAGCACCTCACAGCCAAGAGGTTCTCATCTGGTTTAAGCAGGAAAGTCTGGAGCAACTTCCTGAAAGACTTTTCTGTGATTCTAAGTTGAGATCCTGTCATACTCGCCTACCTGCATGCACTTGCAAGAGTGTCTTGAACCGTTGCACTACAAAAGCCTGCGCCAAAAGTATTCTCTTGTTTTCCAAACCAGAGTGGGTTTATCATTATGCTACGAGCAACTCCTGATGGTGAAAGTGTTAGTTCCCTGACACACTCTACTGTTGCAGCTATCAACGCTGCTGAGGTGACCCCATACAGATACCACTTCTTGTTGATAGGCTGTGGCATCAAGTCTTGATATCTGATCAGCAGAGAGATAGGAGCTGCTCACAGAGGTGATTGCAGCCTTATGAATTAGAACTGAGATCTGGCATTTCTGACAGAGAGTCACCATGGGAGACAGAAGTCTTTGCTCAAATCCTGTGCAAGGGGATAAAGCTTAAATGCCAATGCTGGAACTCAAAAGAAGAGTTTTCTATGTATGTGCAATGCAGGACACCGAGGCATTGCCAGGAAGACAAACAGGTCAGCTCCTTTCTTTTCATTCTCAGTTTCTGGTCCCCAGTCTTCCACACCAGTGTGCTGCAAGGTAAATCTAAACCATACTACTGGGAAAGCTTTCCTCCAGGGGGAGGAACAAATAACTAAGTTCTAGGGGTGTCCCTCTGTGCATCGTTTTCAGTACTGTTCCTGGAGGCCGTGAGCCACTGAGCAGTGTTTTGGTGGGTTGCAACACAGGTCTGTCATTATTTCGGATACCATGAATTGGAAAAAAAGCACATAAAATATTAATAATGATAGAAATTTAACCTCTGTGAGCTTTGTGACCAGATGCAGAGCAGGCAGAAATTAATACGCAAAATCTCTGTGTATGAGTCTCAACATGCACAAGTGGAGGCTGAATTAGACCAGTGTCAAACAGTTTCAAAACATCTTTGCTACAACGCTGGTGAAACCAACATGATGCCTCCTTGGAAGTGTTACTCTGAACCACTGTGTGCTGAGACAGCTCTGGAATGGTCTAACCCAACACAAATCTCTCACACCCACAGAGCAGACAGCACTCCTAGCCTGCCACTTCCCTCCTGCATCTGCAGTTAGCTGTCATCTTCTCTGCTTACCTTTGAGTGTTACTGTCAGCTTCTCTCTGAGTGTTTGCTGCAACATAAACCCATTGTTCCCAGCAAAGTTTTTGTTGATTTCAAGGCAAGCTGATTTTCCTTTTGTTATTATATTGTATTTTCTCATAACTATCTGAACAGTCTGTAACTGATAAAACTTTTGCTAGATGGAAATTAATTATCTTGCATTTAATCTTATTTTCTTCTGTGATGGGTTTTGTTTGTAAGAAAAAAAAGCAATAATGCCAAAATTACACCATTGGTACAGGCACACAGAACTATTTATTCTCTCACTTTGTCTAGTTTTATGTGCTGCAAGATTCTAGCAAAATACACTCATATCCTACTTTTTGCTGTTGAATGAATGGCTTCATTTGCAGCAACCCCCTACTTGCATTCCACTCTGAACCCCAGTTTTATTATCCAAGTGTGAGGTAGGCATAGTGACAGGTAAATTATTCTGAATTAGAATGAAATAATTTTCTTCTCACTCAGAAGTGTGGATGTGAAAGTGGACATAAGGATTTCCATAGAACCACAAGAATATTTGTTAATCTGTTTTGAACTGCTGAACTGTTGCAATTACCTAAAATGACACAGAAAAGCTCTGTCCCTCCTCCACAGGTTTTAATAAGGATGTTGTGTTTGCGGCATGCAAATAAGAGCTTGTTTAAATAGTTATGATGCACCTCTCTCACCACAGGCTGCCAGCAACTACCATGCATTGTGCAGTGTGACAGAAAACAGAGGACAATGAACACCAAGAAATGAAACCCCACCACGAACACAAGGCTGGAAGAGATGAGCACTGCCAATAGCTGCCACACTGCTGTTAGGCAGAGGGCATTGGGCAGCAGCATCCCCAAAGCAGCGTGCAGTGGGCTTGCCTGCTGTGTGTAGGGCATGGGAAGTACATTGAGAAAGGGACTGGCTTGTCACCCAGGTGTGCCATCCTATGCCAGCTTCAGCACCAATGCTCAGCTTTCCTGCCAAAATACGAATCGTACCAAAATGCCAAGGAAAAAAATCTGCCCCTGGTGTTACTCAGAATGACATTGCTCCCAAATCTGGCGTAGCCAGCTGCCTCATCTCTGCACTCAAACACCAGGGCTGCCAGGAGAAGCCAGAGCACCCTGGGCCATTAACTGTAATTGAAGACACTTGAATGTTTGGCTGTGAAGTACCCAAGAGAACAGCTCTCACATTAGCATACTACAAAGCAAGTTTATTAATTATGGTGGCGCTTCTGATCTGTTAATCATTTCTATCTTAAAACAATTAATCCATATGAGCATTTTAACATTTGGCTTTGTATCAGGAAAAATGTTTTTAAAACCATAAAATATGTGGCTAAATAGAAATTCTGCAAAACTTGGTTTTCAAGGTAAGGGAACAACACACCATTTTAAATCCAGTTATGTAATTTGTCATTCTTTGTTTTTAGTTTACTGAACCGTTAAGGTTAATTCAACACCATCACACTTTTTTTTTTTTTTTGTACTGCTATCTCCGATTTTCCTCCAGTCTTCACTCAGCATACCACTATACAGTTTAGACAGGTTTGCATTAAGAAAAAGAGAATGGGAGAGAACACTAAATCTTGTATGGCAATAAAAAAGCATGCAAACAGTTTTTAAAGTGAATAGCACAAATTATCTTTGGTCAACTCAAAACAAAATTTTCCTAGCAATATTGAAATTTGAATATTTCTTTAAATGGAAAATAAAGTCTTTCAGGGAAATCAGTATTTCACTCAGGAAATCTTCAGTTTTACAAGAAAGGCATTTCACTTTCTGTTAACACTGCGATAAAAATTTCTGTTTAGCTCTATTTTCACCATGAGCTGTGTCCGTTCATGCCCAGATGGAAAACACCCTGTGGCAATGGTGGCACAGGGAGAAGTGTGGATGCTCATCCATCCAGCTTCCATGCTCTGGGAGGAGTGGGAATCTCCCACACATGTCTCAGACCCTTGCAGCCCAACCAGCCCAGCTCTGTTGATCCCTTGGCATTTGTCACTTCATCCTCAAGATTAACACAAAGATTGATGTCCATTTCACCATCAGATCCTACTCTTGCTTCAGCAAAATTTCCAGCAGCCCCTGAAGCACCAGATTCACCAGAATCACTATAAAAACCACACTGTCTGGCTTAGGATCACACAAATACTTAATGACTTTTAAAGTAATTTTGTTAGTCCTTTTGCAGGTTGCCTTGTGGATATGAGTCCTTCAGATAGATTTATTTCCAACCGATGGCTTCACTGACTGAGAAATTCAGTGAAGTATTATAGATGACAGAAGAGACACAAGAAACCATATAGATTTTGACAACCAGGAGTCCAATTCTCATTGATATTACAAGGCATTTGGCTTCCCACTAGGCAACAATGTTTAAATTCATGGTCCGATTTCTTAATTATGTGCATGGGGAAACAATTCCTGCTTCAGGATGTGGTTGACAAAAGATGCTGTTTTCATTTCTGAAATTATAATTATTTTAACACCAAAACCTGTAGTTTACTGTAGTAGTAGCACTATTGTAATAATGTATGTAGTAATCATGCCTGTCAGAAAATCATTCCTATTTCTCAGGAGAAAATCATTTACTAATTACCTCTCAAAATAAGTATTTAAGGTATGTAGAAGCAAATGGTCCTTTCAGCCTCTGAAACTTCACATTTTTGGTATTTCCCCTTTTTGGTTTTGGTGCAACTGAGGGCTTTCAAATTCTCTTACACTCATATAGACATAAGAAATAGAACCCATAACCAGTGATTTTGCACAGAATGGCATTAAACCTACATGGAAACTTGTGCTCTCTCTGCCTCTTCTTCTGGAGTGTTTACAGTTTGTGTAAGTAATTGAATATTAAAGCTCAAAAGAGTATCCTAACTGCAAGACATTTATCTGATCAGAAATTCTGTTTTGGAGGAGAAATACTTTTCTTCTAAAAAAACGTTTTGGCAAAAGTGGCTTCTTTTTCTGGGAAAAACATTGGCAGACAAAAAAATAGCTCATCCCTCTGAATTCTTTTTTTTTATGCAAGATCAGTATTCCCAGTCAAATTAGTTTTTTGATAAAAAGTTACTGATTGGTTTTACCTACTAAATATACTTAGAAGTTCGAGATAATGAAGGACAGAAAAAAACTAACTAACTTCCTTGTCACTGAGCCAACAGAAAAGCCAGAAATAGAATGAGGGAGCCTTCAGCAGGACCCAGGCTATGAGTGGCATCTTAAATACGAGATTGAAAAGCACTCGGAATGATTGGCATTGCAAGCCAGCACTCATGGGCCATTCCCACACCACGGCATCCCCGACCGAACAGGAAATATCTGTGTTATCTGAGATCATGCCGCATGGCAACAGCCAGCAAGTGTTGACTTGTTAGCGGCACCCACTGTACACTGGGGTGACACCACTAACGTGAAGTTTAAAAATGAGAATGTGTTTTGTTATTACCTGAAGTCTAAAGGTAATGATGATTGTTAATAGAATGTTCACTTGCAGCAGGAAAAGTCCAAGATTACTTTCAGTTTATGAATTAGTTTAGAAGGTAGATTTTGACAATTTTGCACATAATGTTCTCAAATAATAGGGAGCAAGGCTCAGATATTAATCACAGAACCTCTTTAAAACATGAGAGAACACACAATAAAGAGGCAAATGTTTCAGGCTGGCTAAATTATGAGCTATTTTGTCATCAAGTTGCAGACTGTGACTCATGCTATAAAGATAAATTTTTTTGAGCCTGTATAAATATGCAAATTTCTTAGGGTTTTTTTAAATACCAAGGGCTAGATTTTGATCTGGTGTAAAACTGGTATGGCAACATCAGATTTAGCCATACCAGATGGTGTAGCAGAGGTGAGTCCCACATACATCCATTCACTGTGTGGCGAACAAGAACTTTTGAGTTGAATCAGTTCCACACAGATGTGAGAGCATGAGCTGAAAAGGTGATTCAAGATGTATTCCTGGGTCTCCTAAGTCCTGAATATCTTAGACAGAGGAAACCTGGTAAGACTTAAGCCTATTCTAAATGTATTTATTTGTCTTTCCAACCTGTATAAACATCCATGCATTCTCTGAAATCTAAAAATCTGATTCAGTGAAAGCAGTTACATAAAAATAACAACACTGCTCTGCCAATACATTTCTTATATGTATTTAATTTCTCTGCCTTATAAGTAAAAGAAATATTTTCTCCAGAAAAGCAAAAAACTTTCCAGGAATACCATCTATCATCTTCTGTTTAATGTATTATGTTATACCAAGTTACACTGTCTTTGCAAGTACTGACTGCAAGAACTGACCTTTATTACTAAAATAGGAAAGACAACGGTTTGGATTTCAGATCCTTGGGTTTCAGCACTAGCAGATAGGGGAAGAAAATCCTTCTACTCACAAGACAGGCAACTTTACTCTGAAATTAATAAACTCATTCACAATGCAGCCTTTCAGAATCATGTAGCATTCTAAATCTGTGTTTAAAAACAGTTACAGACTTAAAAGATTGCAGCTCTTCTCTGAGGGGGTTGCTGGCATCCTGGTATCCAGATAAATGAAGGGATGCTGAAGAGGTGTTTATAACTCGGTTCAGAGATTCTCTTTTGTAGTTCCATACAGATGGGTGCAAGCACAAGAACAGAAAATCAAGGCATATATTTAAATGATACACAGATCACCCCTTTGCTTCCTTATACACTTCTGTAAGTCTCTGAAGGATGAGTAAGAAAGCAGCAGAGTGGGCATTCCTGCTTTCCCTGTCCAGCTGTGTGTGGTGTTTGGCTGAAGGATATCTGCAGAGAAAGGTTAGGAAGCAAGACCAGTCTAAAACTGAGGGGAGGTCTTTGCCTGGGAACCAGTTCACCAGAGCTGCTCCAGACTTCGCCATGATTAATTCTGCCATCAAACCAATCCAAGGAGAGGGCCAGGGGCTTTCCCTGGGGCCCTGCTCAGCATCAATGAACAGCCAGAAAAACCATGGGATGTGAGGATCAGCGGGGCTCAAAGCACCAGCACAGCCAACACAGCCCTGCTGTCCCCATGTTACAAAGCTGTCCACGACTTGGCCTGGTAAAACAGGGCAAAAGGGTGTACCTGCTGCAGTCCTCTTACCTAAACTATTTAATCCAAAGTGGATTTACTCATCTGAGGGAAAGAGACTTCAGGTCCGAATAGCTCATATAACTGCTGGGACTTCACAGCTATGCAAAACTAATGAATAATCTAAAATAGGGCTTTTCCAATGGGAATTGTTCCTTTTGTCGTAACATATATAAATATTAATTGGACTAGAGGTTAAAACTCTGGGGTTTAATTTTCTTTGTGAGTCTGCTAACCAGTGGGCTCCACAATGCTTCCCTCTCCCCAGTGAATCTTTAATTATTCTGCAGAAAATAGAAGAGCTTCATTACTTTTCATATTCTTACTATTAAAATAAACTCATTAACTGGAAGAAAAGGAAAGGGATTCATTTTTCCTCAAAGGGAAAATGTGAAATGAATGGAATATAAAACACAGCAGATATTAAACATGAGCATTTATGCCAATCTGAAGTGAAAGTGTTTCTATTGATTCCAGCAGAGTACATCTGAGTTCAGACTTTTAAGAACATGACCAGAATTGGTACTTAAGGAGACCAGACCAGAACAGGGACTTAACCTTGAGGTCAAATGAGAGGCTCATAACTTAGGTATACTGGGAGTCTGTTTCCATCAGAATTTTGCAAGTTCTTTAAGCCTTTTCTTTGTGTTTCTGTCCTAACAGTGGCATGAAGTGTCAGCACAACACAACAGAGACTTAAGAAAACAAAACAAGGACAGTATAGGTTATTCATTATGAAAATAAAACTAATAAGATAAGACTACTTATTTGTTACAAAGTGGTGGGAAAATAACCATACTCTTGTAAAGGACTTTGAAACTTTCTCTTGCCTTTGCCCTTCTCGCCCTCAACCACAGTGCTACACTGGTGCATACACACGCACCACTGCAAGCTTGTGGATGATGAATGAAAACTCAAAAATGAAACATGTTCCCACAGATGCTATTTAAAACTGATTATTAAATGTGTTACAGTCTACTTGTGCCTTTGTGTGCTCAAGTAGAAGCCCGTAGTGGAGATGTCTGTGACTTTAAGCTCACAGAAGTGTGCGCATAAAGGTATTTTACATAGTAGCTTATTTTTTTTCCATTTTACAAAGTATCACAACTAAGTATTCTCATGTTGTTAACGTTTTCTTGGTGATTAATAATTAATTTGAATAATAAATAATTATCACTGTAAGAAATAATGACCTTGTTTTGTATTACATTTTTCACTTTAAACCTCCTATGTACACATACGTTCACACAAATGTCTGATACAAAATTTTCTATTAAGGTCCCATCAGCTAAAAAACTTCAAACCTCCTGGGTCATGTTCAGTGATTCTACAGAGCAGTCTCAGCTCTCACACTCTCAAATTTCAAATTACTTGGATCTGACTTGACTTTTTAAAATCACAGCCACCCCCAGTTCTTCACCTGATGAACCACTATTTTCATCAATGAGAATTGTTGAAAACAACACAGTGGAATAAAGCTCAAAAGAATAACTTTGAATAAAAGGAAGGATACAGGAATATATGAGGTTGATGATTCAGCTAGGTCATACTATTACTCAAATCTCCTACCCTTACAGACCGGTCATATATATATCCTCTCTCACTATTAATACTCAATGCAAGGAAGAGCGTTACAGAGGAACACAGGAACCCGATGAGGTTGGGAGTCCAATTTTCTTAAAATATGAACTAGAAAATGTGTATACATGTCCACTGCTAAAACAGACGCTACGTTTTTCACTCTCAGTTAATCTACTTCATGTTTGGATATGCACAAGCTGAACTTCCTTATAAAAACAAGATGTTGCAACCTTAAAAAAGCTGTAGATCTTAGTATTCACTTGTTGCATTTCCATTGCAAACAATTGGATTCGTTTGCTTTAAACTTCCCTGAATTCAGACAGCACAATTTGCTACAGAGCCTGCTATCCCCTCACAGAAGTGGAAAGAAATGATCAGTGACAGCGTTTACAGTCCATTCTACATCATGGGAAGCCAGCAGGAAAACTCTTGTCACTGGAACACTTGTTTTACAGACACACACAAATTTACTGAAAGGAAAGATACATCATTAGCACTTATGATAAGACTTTAAAAATAATTCAAATCGCTTTGTAAAGAAAAAATATGGAAGAAAAAATATGGAAGAAAAAATATGGAAGAAAAATCTGATTATTTAACAAAATAAGGAAATAACAAAGTCACACAGATATTTTCTGCAGACTTAAAATTCAGGACAGTGTGTAAAATATTGCTGAATCTGCCAGGAAAACAGTATTTGATTATGCTCTCTTCCACTGAGATAACAGTTATTACATTGATAGAAAAAAACACAGAAAAGATACAAAAGGTGTCTTAGTGATCCAGACATGGATTCTGTAAAACATGTTTCAGATCCTTTTTCTCTTAAGTCTTACTACTGCATCCACCCAATATTGCAGGGATTGTTATTATTCCCATCTACAACCTGCTCATTAGCGGAAAGGATTAAGCCTAAAGCTATCGGTGACTTTCATATAAGACACTTGGCAGCAAGTGTCAAGCACCTGAGCACGAATGCAATGCAAAGGACCTACAGTGATTAGGGTCTCTGGTAGGGATCAAGCAGCATCTTTAAGACCAGGTTGGAAAGATGCCTCTCAGGATATATAATGGGCCCACTGAGGGGCAGAGGATGAATTCTCAGGCTCCTTCTGCTCTTATTTTCTAATGGTCTGTGAAATATTGTGTAAAAAAGGGGCAGAGTCTTTCGGCAGGGGTGAGCTGAAGTAAATCCAGTTTACCTTTAGAACAGCAACCCACAAAGAAGACGTAGCATGATGCTAGAAAGCCAGCTACATTGGGTTTTTTTCCCTGTGACCTTGGCAAAAAGATGCCAGTGCAGCTTAGGGCTGAACAGCCTGTTGTTCTCCATATGAGTTTCTTATATTTGAATTTGCCATATTTTCTCAAGTTCTTTATTGCATAACAGGAAAAGATGTTTTTCAAAATCAGGGTCTTCCTCATAGCTTGACTTCATCACCTGGCACTGATGAACTCACTAGAAAGTAAGGCGGAAATTAATTATAATGTTTGTATAATAACATATGTATGTATTATATGTATATAATTATTCTGTTTATGAATATTTGAATTGTGCAAACACAAACATGTATAAGGAAGTGGTATTCACAGAAGAGCGAGGCCTTACTAATTAACCCCCCAATATGAGGGTTACACACATCTGTGCAAGAAGATGACGTTATGAGAGTGAAATCAGACCAACTATGAGAAAAAGTTTTCCTAAAAACATTGTGCTGACTGATGAGTGCCAAAGAGGTAATAATTTCACTATTTAAAACTGTTAATGCTGCATCACTACATCTAGGGAATGGATTCTTTTCTCTTTTCAGGGAATCACCTCATACCAAACTAATCAGTTTCTCAGCTAAATTTATATTTTGTGAGGAAATGAAGGTACTGGTTTTGCTTCTTCCATTTTAGCCTGTGTTTAAGGATTCAGTCCATGCTCACAGTAAAAAAAAAAACCAAAAAAAAAAACCAAAAAAAACACATACAAAACCAAACCAAAAAAACCACAACAGACCAAACACAGCTACAGAGTTAAAATACAAAGACCTATATGGCAAACAAATCAGAGAGTCCACTGAGATTATTTGCTACAAGATAATACAAGATGTCTCACTTGAAAAGCTGAAAGAACTTGGCAATATTTGTTGACTTTGCTGGTCTTGAAAGCTCACCCCAACCAAGAAAACACACAGCAGCTGCAGCAGCAGCAGAAGCAGCAAGGTTAGCAGCAGAGCTCAACATACTCATGAGGTCCACAGATTTTCCTGGCTGCTCCACCAGGGCGGGTGAGCTGGGAGCAGAGGGCAAGTGCAAGGCAATGAGGCATCAAGGAAGGTCTGCTACCAGTCAAGGGGATCCCAACAACAGTGTGGGAGCAGCAGGGACCAGGCCTGGGAGCAGGCACACCTAGAACATAGCTCAGGCCAGGGCTGGGGATGCGGGGCTGGGGATGCCCTCGGTGGGGCACCGAGCTGCCCTGTGGGAGCCCTGACACTGCTGCAGTGGTACCGCCAAAAGGCAAAGAACAAGAAACACAGGTAAAGCAAGCCTTCCTTAGTATCCAGAAAAGGTATCATTTCTCCACTGTCACGTCCTCTTGAAAAAAGGAGAAGGCCTTCTGGAAACATCACAAAGGCAGTCACGCAGAATATTTATTAGGGTCAGATAAACAGATTCAAATGACCACTTGAAAGCCAATAACCTTTCCTGATGTTTGACAAAGTCAGATTCAGTACTTTAAAGCTGATTTTCTTTTCTGAGTGCTTCAGCACTTCCTGTACCCAGAGCAGCTGAGAAGAGAGCGTATATAAAATCTCAGGAGGGAAAGAAAGTAGGTTCTTTTGCATTCCCCGTTCAACCCCAGGCCTGCTGAGAGAAGATCTAAGCAAACCTTTGGATTTTTCAGCACTTGCCTGAACTGGGGTGAACTCTTCAAACTTTGAAGTTTGCTCATTACTTTATCAAACAGAAGCCTAATTTATGTTTCATACTCATACACAATGTGAATACTTCAGAGGACTTGTAGAAAGTGAAAATAAGTGCTGAATGTGGCTATGAAAGTTTTTTCCTTTAAACATGTCCCTGATACAGTTTGCTGGGTTCATCAAAGGTTCCACAATGAACTACTGGTGTGAATCCAACAGCAAGCTCTTTCTGTACACAAAGTGCTGAAGCCAGAAATGCACACCTGATTTCCTTCTAAATAATCAATTCTGTGCCACCAGGAAAGACCCAGCCTGCAGAGTCACATCTACCAAGTGTATTCAGATAACAGCAGCTCAGCCAGTTTCTCCACCACACATATAATTGCATTTATCAACTTGAAAATGAGAGTGTTTTTTAGAATTTCAGACTTTCCTAGATTTTTTTTAGAGTGCTGGACTGTTAGTGCACAATAATAAATCACACCAAGCATATATGGCAGGATCACAATGCCAGGGAAATTGTATTATGAAGCAATAAGAAGACTGCTAAAAATTACACTATTATGAGGACATTTTCCAAGTGATAGAAAATAAATATATAGACTGGTTTTAATTTTAATTTTATAACCTTATATTATATTACAAGCTGTAGAAAAAGAAACAAAACTCATGGGCCACACTACACGTGCAGTCTCCCTTGCTATAAGACCTCCTGTAGTTACCTACAAGACAGACGAACTTACCTGAATCTAAAAGGTCCTTTTCTTCCTAAAAGATACCAAAGACTCTTCCCTCAATATCACATCTAATCATCAGGCCAGGAAATGGTGGAGAGGCTGTGAGAAGTCTTCAGCAATTGCTCAGGCAGCACCCCACTCTCACATTCCCTCTTTTGGGACAAGGCTGCCCAGCTCATCACCTGTAGACACACACATCCACATAAACCAGGCACCTCTGGGAAGCACCACAATGGACGAGGGTGCTGGGTGCTGGGGGTACCGGCAGGGCCTCCCATTAACCCATCCGTTGGCACCATCCATCGTTGCTGCCACGCAGGACCAGAGGGGAGACAAGCCTCCATAAGATCAGTGGTCAAGCTTTTCTGTCCTCTCCTGCTTTATTACTGTTAAACCAAGGAAGAAAGAGACATGAACTTCACTGCAGTGTTGCCAGGCGTTTCATGCACCATTTCTCCTAATAACCTGGTTTTCAGTTGTTCATTAAAGAAGCTATGACACCCTCTTGGATTTTCCTTCATGCCTCTTCCTTCTCCTACCTGTGATAGACCTTTTGTTCTTGTTCTATTTTTGTCCTTGTGCCATTTTAAACCTACTTTATACTACTTATACTTTCCCACATCAACATATGAATAGGTATTTCTGATCCCCTTTGAGACTGTAAAGAATAATCTAAATAAAACTTGAATATCTTTGGTTATCACAAAAGGTGACCCGTGGTTTGACAAAATTGTTTCATTTTTTATAAGCATTTCCATTAGAAGGCCAGGCATGTGTGATTCCCTGTGTAGATTTGTATTCAACAGAAACCTTCTGAGGATGGATAAATGAGGAGGTTGCAGGGTTGGAGGAGATTGAGGGGGAGGGTTCATCTCCACATTCTGCTCCAGATGGCAAAATATCTTGCTGTGGCTTTCTGCCAGAGCAGTCCTTTTCACATTTAATAAGAAACATAGGGGGAGGAAGCTGTATGGCTTTAAGCATTCTTTAACAAAAGAAGGCATGAAAAGAAAACCTTAAGGTATGCCCATTCAGGCATTGGAGCAGAAAGCATGCTGAAAAAGGCTGGTGTGATGTGGTCTATAAAAACTTTTTTGTACAAAACATTAAACTATTTGGAGCAACATAAAACTTTCACATGTGTTCTTTTACAAGATTCAAATTTCCCTATGAGGAAGGGAAACTTACGCCAAATACATCACTAGCAAAACCACGTCCATTTTTTTATGAAAAGAACAGAAAAAAATACTTTTACAGTAAAGGATGTGACATGGTGGAAATAATATTCCCCAGGTAGATAGAAATTGTCCAAGTTCTTTGTTAGAATAAAAAGCAAAGGAATAAATGGACATTTTCAACCACTAAAAGGTTTCAATTCATTTTCTGATTAGTCTGTTTTCAAAGATTTTTATGAATTAACCAAATATCAGCTTCACAAGAATCAAGAGCACACAAGGTTCATTTGATCTCATCAGAAACTTTCATTTGCATTAAAGATGCATTTTTTTTGTCCTATATCTCCGGGCAAGGCAGAACACTTTCCTTCCTTGTGGTTGTTCCATATTGATTCCATGTTTTCCTCACCGTTGGCTCCAGACTTCCACAGTGTTCAGTGAAAAATTGCATGTGCTTTTCTCTTGCAATTGTTGCTCCAAATATTTAATCAGAAGTCCAGGACCTCCACTTTTCTCCAAGAGCAACCACAACCTGCAGACAGAGCAAGAAGTGGAAATGATGGGCTGTGAACAGCTCAGGACCTGGGTCAAGGCAAATTCTTTTCCTCCCACATGCTGCTGCCTGCACAGGCAGAGAGACGTAGGGAAAAGGAGGCCAGAAGGAAGAGCACAAGCTGCAGATATCTGTCACTGGTACTGCCTGATACCTGTTAATGTGTTTCAAACTGCACCTAAAAGCCAAAGACCCTTTTGCAAATAAAGCGTAGTTTTGAAGTGCACACTGATATTTGTTCCCATGCTGTTAAAAGACCAAAACCTTCACTTATTGTTATCACGTGGCAGCTCTGACCATGACCTTGTGAAGTTTTACATTGCAGAGGTTTGCGATTGTGTAGTGCTCTGTGCTGGTTAAAAACCTGATGACTGCCAGCCCAGCTGGAATGAACTGGAAATGCCACCACACAGAAAGATTTTATTGAAATATTTCTAAAATAAATCATCAAGACTGTCTACCAACTCAAGCTAGGAAGTAGAGAAAGCTATATACAAATCAATACTTAATTCAGAAGAAACATCAAAACTTCATGCAGCACAATCTATAAAAATCAGGAGCAAAATATGTGAGCCAACACGTTATAAGGTTTCTTCCAATCCATAGCTCAACACAGGAACTGACAGGTAAACATCATGGGAATTGCCACAAGTGAAATAAATGGGAACACATGCAGATCAGCAATTTCCCTGCCCTTCCTTAAACATCAGCCAGACTGCTTTGAGAGTTATCTCCAATTGTGAGAGTCAAGTAAGGTCCTCTGTGTCCAAACGCCACTGCACAGGATCAGAGCTGCATATCCCCAACTTTGATCTGTAGGATGCATCCTGCCATCAGTCACACTGCAATTTCTGTGAGTGAAGCTGCCTGCCTAGCGTTGGCTTCAGAAGCAGCAGAAAAAGAGGACAGAGTCCCCAAATGACAAAAGACATATTCCTTCAGCAAACAAGTTGTCAGGTGAGAATAAAGTTCTGTCTAGTCCAGGCAGATCAGTGCCTCATTCAATCAGGGTCCTGTGGCGTGCTGCCCTATGTCAATCAATCTGTCTTTGGGACTGACCACCTCCTGCATGAGAACATTCTGGCAGGCTATTTCAAGAGAACTGTAAGAATAGGCACCATCAATCTCTTTGGTATTGTCGATGTTCTGAGAACAGCAAAGCCTGAAAACCAGCTCTTATTTTCAGCAGTGTGATACCCAGGTTATTAACCATGGAAGTTTTTATTACATCTCCTCCATCATTACCCTGATAGCTGCTCTTCCAGGATCAAAACATTACAGACCAATGTTGAGCAACTTGGCAACAAAACTAGCAACTTATTTGCGTGAGTTCTGTAAGTTCTCCTACTCATATTATGGGGGTCTCAGACAGCAGTCAGGCACCCCACCTGGCCCTGGATGGGCTGGTTGCTCCTGTGAATGCTACAGAACAAATATTGGTCACCCCACACTTGCAAAATAATGCAATCTGTAGACTGTGCTATTTCTCCTGAACTACCTATACCTTCATGCGCATGCTGGTAGGAACATATATTATACCATCCAAATATACTAAAATTACCACCTTTTCATCTTTTGCACATATTGTGCAAGCACAAAGGTATTCCACAACCGCTGTGGATGCAGTTGCTTGGGTCACACCGTCATGAGCAGTCATTATTTTCTTGCTGTAACATACACCCTGTGGTGAGCAGTGTGCTGAGACACACCAGCAGTCGGAAATATGTGGCTGTGGTTAGATTTGTTCTTTGAGTTGCACAGCAGTAGGAAGGCAGAAGTCCCCTGTCCCATAGCCAGCATGGATGCATGCTGCAAGGAGCCCACTTCATGAAGGCACAGGAGTCGAAGAAGAGACACTTTCATGGCTGAGCTTAGGTGGTGGTCTTGGACAGACAGGTGCTTTCTACCTGAACTCCTCTCTGAAGGTTTATAAATCACTGGAAATGCGTAAGTGAAGTAAATGAGCAAACTTCCATTCAATTCAGTGAGTCTTGGATTTTTATGCTTAAATATTTAATCAGACACAACACCAAGAAAGCTCTTGAGCCAGAGAGATCCATTATTAGCTGGTATGAGAGACACAAAGAAAGAGCAAGACTGATCAATAGCTCTTATGGTTGTTTCACTATTCTAAAAATAATAACTCTTTTGTTCTCCATAGTAGTTTTTATGAAAGAAAGGATGAAATAAAAAATATAATTGATTTTATAATGAACTTTGCTTTCCAAAATCCTTCCTACACTGAGGTCCTGCAGGCAGTTAGCCATGCAACAATGTCAGAATTTCTTCACTTCAGACAACAGCAAGGACGTTCTTCCAGGGAACTAATCCTGTGTATTACTCTGAAAGACTCCAAGCACACAGAAGCAGTGCTGGAGCAAGGCAAATGAACAAAATCCATGGCAAGTTAGATTGGCAGTAGTTCCTACTCAGATAAAAGCTTCAATTCAACATTGATTGCAGCTGTTAGCCCTATATTATTCTACTTACTCAGGTAATGATGTCACTGACCCTAAATGCACCATTTTGTGCAAAACTGATACTTTTTGGAGAGTTTATTGGAAAAACTTCAGCATGAAAATGGACTTTATTTTTAATTAATCAAGAATGCATTCTTGGATTGTAAGAAACTCTTCAGGTATCAATAAGAGTGGGGAATGAGACAAAAAAAATAAATTCAAACTTATGAGGAAATAATTTAATATTTTATTCACGTTTTTTCAGTATTTGTTTCATTAGCAGAATGGGAAATAACAATACTTCTGGTTAAGGCTAAACTGATTATTTTAACTTGTACACTTTAAAATACTAAATAAGTCAGATGATAACATTCCTTCTTTCATTCTACCTATTCATTTATTCTAGTGAAAATAAGCATTCAAAGGGATGACACTTAAGCAAAAGTGGGTTATGGACTTTTCTGACTTCCCACTTCTCCAAAGGACAGTGCCAATTATGGAATGCCTCTCAGCAGTGAACATGGGCCTGCCATACACCAAATAAACAGGCAGTGTGTTTCTTTCAGAAATTCCTGCATATAGAAGTGGCATTGTTTGGTAATATAACTTCTACAAAGTTATTTCTCAGAGTTTTAGCATGGGAAGGAAAACACCACAGTACAACTAAAAGGTATTATCAGAAAACAAATGTGATCACAATGGTAGGTTTTCAAAAAGTACTTGAAACTTTTAATTTCACAGCACTTCAGTAATTGGTTGAAAATATAGATGGCCTCCATTTCTGGAAGAAAGCAATACTTAGACATGACAGCTCCATCATCTAAAGGTTTTCTTCCTTGTGCTTTGCAACATTTGATGGACCTAAGTGAGACTGAAGAATGATTCCTTCTGTAAATGGCACATTTTACTTCTGGTTAGACACATACCTGTTTGGATCCTGACTTTTCAAAATTACTCAAAATCTAAAGTAAAACACCTAAGCAAGAAGATACTTGACATTCAATCAGCATCACCTCACTTTTTGAAAATAATACATGTCCACGCTAATATATTATATAAAGCTTCTTTCTTCAATGTTGAAAATTATTTTCTTTATTTCTAAAACCTGTCTTTTACTAGAATATTGAATAAGTATGGAAAGATTTATGTCGTTTAATATTTTTTTTATAAAACACACTTAAGCTGTGAAAAAATAAACCATACTTCTCCTGATCATTTACATTTTCATTTAAAATGTTGTGTTGTCTTCTTTGAAGATTTGTGCAAAGTGGTGAGCTAATTCTCATGTTAGAAAACACTTATTACTGAATAGGATTCGTTGCTCAGTGTGAAAACATTCGAATTGCAGTGAAATTTAGATACCACATTTGGAAGGGATGCCATCCAGAGCGACCTTGACAGGTTTGAAAGGTGGGTCTGTGCAAACTTCATGATGTTCAACAATTCCAGGGTCCTGCATTTAGGTCAGGGCAATCCCAATCACAAATACTGTTGGGGTAGAGAATGGATTAAGAGCAGCCCTGAGGAGAAAGACTTTGGGTGTTGGTGAATGAGAAGCTCGACATGGCCCAACAATGTGCACCTGCAGCCCAGAAAGCCAACCAAATCCTGGGCTGCATCAAAAGAAGCGTGGCCAGCAGGTCATGGGAGGTGATTCTGCCCCTCTCCTCTCCTCTTGTGAAACCTCACTTGGAGTACTGTGTTCAGCTCTGGGGCCCTCAGCATAAGACAGACGTGGACCCGTTGGACCGAGTCCAGGGGAGGGCCATGAAGATGATCAGAGGGACTGACCACCTCCTCTATGAGGACAGGCTCAGAGCGTTGGGGTTGTCCAGCGTGGAGAAGAGAAGGGAGACCCTATAGCGGCCTTCCAGTGCCTAAAGGGGCTTATAAGAAAAATGGGGACAGACTTTTTAGTAGGGCCTGCAGCAACACGATGAGGGGCAACGGCTTTGAAGTGAGAGAGGGTGGATTTAAATTAGATGTTGGGAAGAAATTCTTCACTATGAGAGTGATGAGACAGTGGAACAGGTTTCCCAGAGAAGCTGTGGATGTCCCATCCCTGGGAGTGTTGAAGGGCATGTTGAATGGGGTTTGAGGATCCTGGTCTGGTGGAAGGTGTCCCTGCCCACGGCAGGGGGTTTGAACTAGAAGATCTTTAAGGTCCTTTCTAACCCAAACCATTCTATGTTTTATTAGAAGGAATGGAATATTGTGATAGTTTGGAGTAACCTAGGAATGCAATTTTCAGAAAAAAAAATCTGTAGTTATACTGAACAGTACACTGCATATCCTTTATGTGCCATCAAGTTATAACACTATACTAAACATGCAAGTACTGAAATACCAAACTTATGTTCAAGTGAAGCTGAAAAACTGTTTATATGGGAAGTGAAAAGCCTGAGAACTCTCCAGAGGCAAGGCTAGAGAGACCTGATTTTAAAAACGCAAGGTCTTTAACATTCGTTTTCACAGAGAAGAACACCAGAAGGAAGTTAAAAAGGAAACGATAGAAAATAGGTGGGTTTTCTGAGTCTTAGCGTCACTGAGCAGAAGACAGACAGGAATGTATAACTGCAGGACAACAAATTAAGCCCACCTCACATTCTCCATTAGATCTTTGGAGAGGTCAAAACAATATTTTTTCTGTTTTCTTGATTTCTTCAGAAAAGACTAGGAAACAGGAGGTAGTCATACTACCTGGTAATGGCACAGCCTCCAGGGCTCAGTCCTTAGGAGACTGCTCTGTCTGGCTTCATTTGTAACCGTTTCCCTCTCCTAATCCCTTTGCATTGTGTAGAGCAGCTAACAGGTCTCAGCAGTTTGATACTTTTCCTATTAAAAGAAATAAACCCTGCAAATAATTTAAACAAACCAAAAAAAAAGACCTTTGTTACACACCGCCTTTGAAAGACTTGCTACATTTTCCTAAACAAAATTAAAATGGAAATAGGGTCAGAGTACCACAATTTTCCCTACCACTAGTACTCCTAGGACATTTTATATAAAAGGTTTAGACAAGTTAGAGTTTGGTGAGGGTCTAAATAACTCATTTGAGAACCTTAACAATCAACTCAGGTTGGCAGCCAGGAGAAAGTAGGGTGCTTAGTAACGTTTTGCAATCTCCAGCTCTTTATCAAACAATTTTAACCTTTAGCCCTGACATTGTGCTCGTACTTGATGCCAGACAAGGTGGCATGTTAGACATGGCATAGTACCAAGTCTCCTCAAAGCTCATCATTCACAGATATGTCCATTCTGTCAGGAGCTCCAAAAGCAGCCAGGAGCCCCAGATGTGGCAGCACAAGGTTGTGTAAACAGCCCCAAGGTAAAAGTCTGAAAAACACATTCAGGGGCTGATAACCAGTGGCTGCCCACTGATACCTCAGATGTTAAAATGACAGTGCTGCTGTGCCAGACACCATGGGTACAACGAAAACCATGATGCTGACTGACATTTTACATTCCTTGTCCACTAAGAGTGGGTCGGCCCACAAATCTGGCTGCATTTCTCAGGACTACAGTCCATAATACAATACACCTTCTGCTAGCACTTCCACCACTCCATGGAGGTTTACATGTGCTTTTGAAATTATTTGGTTAATTCAGTGCATTCACCAATTCTAAGAAAAATGCTATCTGACGTGTAGCCTGCTTAAGCAATTTTTCCAGATCACCCTCCCTCGCTAAGACAAAGGCTGCCTCACTGGCTGTCTGCCCACCAGCTCAAATGGGCAGGAGCTCCTGTGTGAACTGGTGGCACTGCTGGCACCCTGTCCAACTTTTTGGCCAAGATGAAGGTGGCTGATAACCTACAGTAAACATCCCTTTTCCTATTATTATCATAGCCTGTATCACTGACTGCAATCTTAACTGCAGATTTCAAAGTAATTTGAAGTAAGAGCTTTCTGCCACTGCTATGAGGGTGTAAGAGAGCAAAATTGCAAGCAATATTAAGTGTGCAGTTTAACTGACCAAACCAAACAGGGCCATGCTATTGGCATCTGCCTCATGCAATATGCCACAGTAGTTACAAAACTTCTAAGTCTCCCACACAAAATAGCATTAAAATAAGGGGAAGGAAGAACTTCAGGAGTCTGAGTCTCTGTCTGCTTCCCAGTTGTGTTTATTTCATAAGTTATGTATCTCAGCCAGGTCTGTGCACATCATATGCATGTATAATTATTTTGGTAGGTCCCCAAAGTGCTAGCATTTTAAGAAGAGCTGATCCCTTTGAGAGGTTTTGTCAGCCATGTTCTTGGCATCATTCCTGTTTCACTGTTAGTAGGACAGCAGGACTTCTGCCGTGATTCATGGGTTTTAATATTCATCTCTCCCAAGGACTAGATGTAGACTGCCAGATTAACTTAATTTGCAATTTAAAGTTTACACTGACTGCTTGTCTTTGTTATTGTTCTGCTGATGTCTTAGTCTCTCCCAAAGCCAGTAATGGTTCCCAAGACAGCGAAATGTTACACTCTTTGCAATCAACAGCCTCACAGAGGTGATAAAGCTCTGACTGGCACACACTGATTACCTGCAGTTCCCACAAAAATCAGTGTAAGGCAAAAAGATGTATGTTCTGGCCCTTGCAGACACTCTTGGAAGACAACTTGAACAGCAGAGGGTCAGGAAACGTAGCACTCAAGAACCTGATAAAAGCTTGGCTGAGCATTGCTAGACCATGTGTGTACCTGCTCGTTACCTGCAATGCACACAGACTTCCTGGATCCCTATATTTTAAAATCCTGTATTTTAAAATAGCCTTGAGAGAAGTTCTAATTACTGCCAAGAGCAGCCAAAAATTCCTGACAATGAGCCCACCAAATTATTTCGTGGTCCTCAGGCTACTATATGTCTTTTAAGCAAGATGATTTTTTAAATCCCTTTTGAGACAGACCAAAGTTAACAAATGATATTGAAACACATATACACATTCACTCCAAAAAGACATTGTAGTGGTCAAGAGCCCACTCTCCCTTTTAAGCAAAACACAGCAAAAAACTTCAATTACAACCAAAATAGCCTGGTTTCTCATATTTGCTCATCCTTCACATTCTGAGATCATGAAAACTTCTGAGAATAAATCATATAGTATTCCATGAAACAAATGTATTTTTAGAGGGTTTTTACCAGTTGCCTTTTCACTTAGACACAAGCCTAGCACATCTAGCTAAAGTACATCATCATCCAAATGTTTAAAGTTGCTTGCAATAGCCTTCTCCCTATACTCAGTGCTGTGCTTTCAAATACATCCTTATAACTTTATTTGTTGCAATAGGCACAAATATTTTTCCAATTCACCAACTTCTAAGAGTGATTTTTATCTGGTAGGATCAGTAATATACTAAGTAGACCATTATTGATTGGTAAGCCATGAAAGATTTTTAAAGGATGTGGAAGACACAAACAGCTGTCCAAATAGCAGACAGTATTATGAGATGATGAGGCTAAAGAAGTCCCTGTCCTGGGTTCCTACTGTATCGTGTCTTTTCTGCACTGAAACTCATATTTAAGTGTAAGCATTGATTGAGTCCCTGAAAGCACAGCTGAGCAACAGCCGTGCACAAATGCAAATATAAAGACTGTCTTCATCCTTACATCCTACTCAGCATAAAGCGTATAGTTAACTGTACCACAGCAGTTTAAAAAAAAAAAAAAGGAAATACAGTCTTTTTTTTTTTTTTTTTTTTTTTTGTAGAATAGTGCTGCATGTTATCAGCGAGAGCTGTATGAAACTTAAATCCAAGTAAAATTGCACTCATTTTGCAATAAGGTCTACTTGCAGCGAGTGGTGTGTTAGCTTCCAGAAATATATTGAACAAAATCAGTTGTTTTAGCTATAGTTTTCTGATTTAACTACATTTTAGCCTCCTAGGAGAATGGTCAAATAGTGGTTTCAAGAAAGCAGCAACCACAGTTGCATTAACAACTTTATATGGTTATTGAAGTGCATTTCAGATACTTTCAGCTTCCTACCTACTTTGACTCAAGAGAATTAAGAACTGTAAAAGATAACCGTTGTTTTGTTTCATTATCACACTGCAGAATGTGTTTTAAAGGTAATGCTAGTGTTGTTGAGAAAGTTGCAAACATAATTTCAATCACAGGAAGTGCTGGTGTTGATAATATAGTGGATCAGATTCAAGCCAAAACAAAGCACAAAGCTGTTCTAACTCTTCAGTGTGTACCCAAGAAATGAAAAATTTAAACCCAAGGGATAAATCACTTGCAAAAACCTAAAACAGAATTTTTACTGAGTCCTGACAGCCCTTAGTTGCTTTGTTTCATCAGAGGAAGCAGTGTTTTCGCCCTCAAACAAGTCCAGCAAAACAATCCAAGAAGTCCAGGCTTCTCCTGCTCTGACCTCAGCCACTGGAAGCCATCCTCCCCCTGTTATTGCTGTGATTCTTCTAAACCAGGAATGTTATATCCATGTCCTTCAGTTTACAGAAATTTAATGTGTTTGCACTTATGCTCATCATGCAAGGTGGCTGGATGTACTTGGGCTGGTCTTTTCAGAAGGACAAAGCCTTCTTTGAAGTTCTCCATGGGCGCGTTATGAAAACGGCAGACATACTTTAGATTATCATTCTTGCCATCTCTATGCCATTGCTTTGAGGCATAAAAATTCCTTCCTCCTCAGGTTCTCACAACACACCTGCTTGGATAAACTTCAATTTCTCTGAGAAAAAAAAATGTTCACAGAAACATTTTCCTTTGACCTGGGACTCCACCTTTTCCCTGAGGCCAACTGGCAAGGGCATATCCTCCTCAGCTGTTTGAGTAACGCCCAGTAATCATAACTACCAAACAACTAGTTAATCGGGCTGATGGAGGTCTCTAGTGGAAAATCAGCAGAAACACAAGTTCATCTCTGATCTTCAAGATAAGATCTGTCTGACAGGACAAAAAAGCACTTCCCCCTCACCCAGCGAATGAGAACAGACAGCAGAAAGTTTGTGCTAAACAATTTTCTCTGCAAATAAAAAAGGAACTGTTGAAGCACCATCTTCCTGGGCAGGGTGAAGCCTTTGTGGACATCGGAGCTGAGGTGCAGTTGGGAAGAAGAAACACCCCTTGTCATCTTATTTTGGCAAGAAATGTTCAAAGAAATATTTCTTCAAAACAAAGCCAAGGACTTCTAGGTTTATTTAAAATGCAGTAACTTGTGATCAGTGGCTCTGTATTGCTTATCTCAGTCAATATAAAATAACTTCCCTAGTTGGACAAAGTAAAACTATTTTAAAAATCATTAATTAGATTATGCACATGAGAATTACTATGCAGCTCTCTAAATTATCATGAATATGCTAGTAATTTTCTTAATGGTTAAATTGCTTAGAAGCAACAAACAAACAAAAGCATGACAGGTGTAGACAAACTCACCAGCAGACTGTGGCTATGAGTAACAGTCCCATCGCGAATCGCTTTGGCAGCATCTGCTGGTGGATGTCCTACCTGCAGGTCCCGGTAGACATTACAGCAACACAGAGAGCCAGCCCCATGTCACTGTAATGCTGATGGGCCAGTTTGGACACATCAGGAGTAAAGCAAGGAAACCCCAGTTGCGCGTGGCTCTGAACTAGATTTTCTTTTTGGCAATTTGGCAAAAAATCAGGTTATTTACCAAAACTTGCTGATTAATAAGAAACAATTACACTTGAATTTACTGTCAGTCATGTTCATCTGGGGAGCAAATGCTCGCTGAAGATAATTCAATTAACATAGCATGCTTCATCTCAACCTGGACAAAAATTTAAACTGTATAAAGAGTGGTGTTCAGAGAACGTGGTAGGTCTATAGAACTCCGCAACCAGAATCAGCACAGCATAGTACCTCTGGGGATGCACAGAAGAATGTACCACTTATCACAGGGACCACAGTATGTCACACCCCTTGTCTGATCCTGTGCCAGATTTCACACACCTTCAAACTGAAAATCGAAACATTTTTTCACCCACTAAATATTCACTTTGGGCCACTATTTTTGTTTCAGAACAGGAGAGGTCAAGGCTGATTGAATTGTGGATGAAAAAAAGGACCCAGTATTACTGAAATCCACATAAATCTCCTTTTATAATAAAAAAGAGTACACATGCACATAGTTATACCGATATAGTGAAAGCATTTCATTTAAAATAGCCTGAGGAAGGTAAGAAATAATTCCCTATTACAACTATAGCCAATTATGCAGTGAAGATGGAGTTTGGGGAATGGAATACTCCTGACCTCTTCATTCCCTGCTGCATGGCATGGTTCTTATGCAAGTCAAAGGAATCCAGTACTGGGTGTTTTACTCATGCTATGTCACTGGAATTAATGGGGTTGCATAGCGCAATGAGGGTGGACAAGAGAGACTTCATCACTCTGCTATCAACTCTTTTTTTTTTTTTTCAAGTGCCTTCCTCATGCCAAGTTTTTTCAGTCACACAGGCTTTTGCCAGTAACAGAAATCAGTTTTGGATTAAAGTATTGGTTTCCATGCTCCCTGTGATCCCAAATTTCACATAGATACAAAATAGAATCAAGCAAATAATTCACAATGAACAATTTCTCCCTCCCTAAATATCTTCTGGGAGGACATACCTTCCTCATTGGTATTCAAACACAGGGCTAATTTATTTTTAATTGTATTACATCAGCTTTCAAGAAGTAACTGGAACTCAGGAGTTGTATTCTGTTGCTCTGTGGTGACTGGTCTCTTAAATCATGTTTTTGGGGGTTGTTTTCCAGTCACATGGGTAAGCAACAAAATATAAAGTCAAGGAGTTTCATTTCTTTACTTAACAAATACGATAAAAACAATGCTGCCTCCTTCTCTGTGTCCAGACACCCCTGCGGAGCCTCCCATGGCCCTCCCCAGCTGAGTGTCATCCCCAAACATGCTGAGGATGCACTGCCTCCCATCGCCTTGGCCTTTTGCATCTTCCTGGGAGGGGAATGCTCAGCAGTGTAAGCCTCAGCAGGAACTGCTTACAACCAGCCATAGGTTAGACATCTGCCCTCCTGGACTTGAAAGTACATGACTTCCTACTACTTCAGTGAAGATGGTCCTGATACCCCTTGTAAATGAATATGAAAGAGATGCAAGCTCAGCTCAGACAAATTCATTAAAATTCTGGCTAGACTTTGTAGCAGTGTTTTTCCAATATTCCCATTACTTAAAATAAAATGTCATTGTAAAAACATCAAGACTCCATAAAATAATTTAACATCTTGAGCTACTTATATATTTATGATACAACTTGTAAGTAAGTATTTCACCCCAAAATTCCCTTCAGGAAAGAGACCTGGCTAAAATTTCCTTGAGTCTTAAGGAACTTCAGTTGTATAGATTTTCTGTGGGCCCTGGCTACCCTCTTTGCAGAGATAAAGTGTTATTTTATCTGTCCTTATATCACCCTACAGGCTGTGTTCAAGATATGATGAAAAGTTATTGTACCAACAAAATCACTCCTTTGCAAAATGCAGCAGTTACAGCTATTACAAGAGCTGCTGAGATCTGTGTTGCACAGTTTGTTTCGATTACGGATATAGATTGGTAAAATGCCTCATTTGCCAGTCTGCTGAACTGAAAACCCTCTTTTTATTTAGCAACAGAAAACTATTAATACCCTTCAAAAGGGAAAAAAAGAAATAGCAAACTATTGTTTGCTATTACGAAGCACCTGGGTTAAGAAAGTAAATACTTCTTCAGATAGGAAGGGGACCACAGTTAGGACTTGCCTTTAGAGCCCCACTTGCAAGAAAACCAGACATTGAGTAGGAGTTACCATTACTTTTCTCAAAGCAATTTTTTTTCCTCCTGGACTGAAATAGCTAGGACCACTTGTAGAGCAGAAGAAAGTGTATCTTTAATAGGCTTTGGTTTCTCAAAGGTAAAAATATTAGAAAATCCAGAAATACAGTGTTCATCTGATGTTTAAAAGAAAGTAAGTGCTGAAACATGTCTGCCCTCAGCCACAGGGCACACATGAAGCAAGCCAGTGACTAACTCAACCACAGATCCCCACTGACTTTCCCCTGTCAGTGCTGTAATCTTTGCAAAGCATTACTTTTAAAGAAAAACTAATTAAGATTTTTAGGGCCACCACTCATGCTGCCAGCTCCTGGCATTCTAGTGAACATGAACAGCAGAGGTGATTGTTTCCAGACACACACGAGCACCCAGCCCAGGGTTGCTGCCTCCAGTCTTCTGTTGGTGGAGGGGTGTGTATGATAGAAAACGGGCCTGGCAGCAATGTCTGCTGCTCAGACTGCCCACCTGATTTTCCTGGTCACTGCAGGAGGTCTCGCAGCAGCACACGAGCTGTGCTACAGGCCACTGGTGCTGTGTAGCAACACAGGACAGAAGAGCAGTGATGAGCCACTGGCAGTGGTAACCCCTTCCATGGGCACGTCTCCTCAAAGACCATCTGTGGTCCCATAGACCATGCATGCTCACCACCTCAGATGTTCAGTGCCTGCTGCTCAGGTATCTTCAATGTATGAAATTCACTTCTCTTTGGCAGTGGCAGACTCAGGAACTGAATATGGTTGCATACAGCTTTAATTTTGTCCTTTTACAACAGTAAAATTTATGCATTATTTCCATGCTCACCTGCATCACATTATCTTCTATTTGTCTTTGTCGTTAAGCAGATTTTGCCCCATCTGCTAAATCCCTGACTCTGAAGACACAAGTGCTGCTTTGCATACTTGTGGAGGAGAAGGAAGAGTTGCACGTAAATCTATCCTGTTGCAAGGGTTTTAGGAGCAACCAATCAGACAGACCCAGGTGTGTGGCAGAGTACCTCCAGAAGAGCTGAATATCTGTCCTAGACTGATTTTAGTTATGCTGATTAACATCAGGAGAAAATGTGGGTGCAGGAGTTAGGAAACAAAGGAATGTGTTTTGCAGCATATGTTGCAATCTTGAGCTTCACACAGCAGGAGAAGGGAGAAACATCTGGCAATAGCAAATGCCCTGAGGACAAAGACACCATACATTAATATTATGGGAACTATTCAAGACTGCATACAGTGTATGCTAAAACTGGCCAACTGGCAAATTGTTTCCTTTCACTAATCTGATGTAACGAGGTGCTTTGTTGGAAAAAAAGAAAAGAGTTTAAATGTCAAAAATCAATTGCAGGACACGTATTTCACTCCCCAGAAGCCAGACCGCAGTGACCAAAAGACCTGGCGAGGACACAGGCACAGGGGTCTGGGGAAGACCCATCTTCTCCCATGGGACAGTTCACATGGTGTAAACTGGTTTGTGCACTCTGCAAAGAAACCCAGCTCCAGGCCAAACTGGCTTGGGAAACAGGTCAGTGCATTTCCACTGAAGTCAGATGACTTTCACTTGCTAACAGCAGTGCCACCACTTCATGACCTGCGTCATTGGGGTTACAGTAGGACTGCACTTCACAACATTGCAGCTCACAAACTTTGTATGCCTGTGTTAATTTGTTCTCCAACTTTTATGCAGTTAAGAGGTGAAGGAATATGTGCATGTGTGATTAAACAGTTCATAAGATCTTAAGAAACTTGAGATTTGCTATGATTAAAGTCCTGTGGAAATCACTAATACAAAAGACAATGCATTAAAGGTCTTCTCCTCTCTTCCCCGCTTTCTGTTGTTTAAAAACTTACCTGGGGATAAGTGGGAAAGGCTCCTTTGTACAATGTCTCTGTATGTTTTAATGAGTGAAGACTCTTTGTGCACTCTTGTCCTTTTGCCAGGTTCCCAGGGAGGCAAACACAGTGGTGTCATCATCCCTTTGAAACTGGAGGCAAAGATGTCAGGCAGAGCTTGTCAGGACATCTTCTGAGGTTTTACTGGGAAGCCTTCAGGGTGAAGAAAATTGGAAGTGACCTTTATACAGAATTACTATATGTGCAAGTAGGCTTAGACAGAGAAGAAAGGTTCAGGGAAAGGTTTCTGTTAAGTTTTATTCATATTTCAAGCCAACTAAAGCAAATTCATTTCCCTAAGAAAGCCCTGCCACATGGAGCAGGATAAAAATGTAATTTAGCCAGCAAGAATTATTGGATTTTATGCTAGAAAACCTTAGTAGCAGTATGCAAAATTACATAGTTTTGACTTGCTGCAAACATGACCAGTTCCTGTTATATCTGACTATCACAAATTAATATCTCACTATAAGAAAATAAAGGAAGGGTGGGCCTAAAGGGCAGGAAAGACTCAATAAGCGCTAGTGAGCTGCAGGACTGTCTCACCAGAAAAGCTGTGAAAGCTTCTTCCCTTGAACATTTAGAGAGTTTCTGCCAGTATCCCAGAGGAAATCACTTTACCCACCCCTCGCAACCATTTAAACAATGTCTGTCAGCTTTCCTTAACTCTTAAGATAGCCTGATTTTTTCTGAGGAAAAATTCCATAAGCATAAAGGAAGAGCTGTGTATTCTGCTAGTAGACAACAGGGCTGAATTCAAATTTTATTAATATTGAACTCATTTTATTAATTTCATGACTTATGTGAAAAAGAGAAAATAATGTATAGATAGATTTAATATCACACTGATATACTCTCTCTCACTTCTTCATATGAAAGCAAACAAATGAAATGAAAGCAATAAAATAAGCACAGTAAATTAAAATCCTAAGCCTTAAAATCATGTCTTATTTATTACTTTGGAAAGCACTCTGTGGACCACCTTTCAATGTTCTTTGCACTACAGGTATAGAAACAGTGGAACAGAGGATGGCATTCATTTGGGGTTTGCTCTGTCATTTTCATAATAAAGTAAGTGCCACTGCAGAATTCATTAGGTTGATTACTTTCAAGGGAAAATGTGAGGCAGACCTACATTGCAATTCAGGACCAATGCAGATCGCATATTGCCTGCAATTTTATTTGTGAAAGCTCTGCACTAAGCCTTTGCATGATCTTTCGAATCACTGTTCTCCCCAGTCAGTGCCTCTCTGTGGAAGGCACACTGCAATCTGCTCAGCAGAGCTGACTCCAAGACCTGCTGCACACATCCTGCTCCCCGCGGTGCAAGCATGGCGGCTGGTCCTCTGCCTGCCATCCCTAGCACTAGCCTTCCTCCAAAACACAGAAACACCGACAGTGAGGGTGAGCCAGTTTAACAGTGCCCTCCGTCATGCTGGCATGAGCAGATTCTCCTTTTAAACGCACATGGCAGTATGAGCCCAGCTCCTGCAGCAAGGGGATGAGGGGTGGGCTGTTTATGGGGCAGAGAAGGAGAGGGGATGCTCCCTGAGGACAGCAGGGAGGGCAGGGCATCAGCAAGGAGATAGAGACCCTTAGGACAGGAGGGAGGAGATGTGGGTGCTATGAGGGGAGGGGAAAGGTCTCTCGCACTGTGTGGGTGCTTTGCATGGCACAGTAGTGCTCACCCCAAAGTGGAGGGATCAACCCTAATTCTGGCTTGTAAATTATCCCAGCGTCAACAGATGAAGTACAACGTCCAAAATTCATGAGTCTGTGTGATTCCTTACGTATCTCATGTTGTGCAAGGGTTCAAAGAGCCCCCTGATGACTCTGTGCCTCGAGCTGCAGTCAGATGCCTGTCATTTTGTTCTTTCAGGTTCAAGTGGAATTTTGCTTTACTGATCAGATTTTTAACATAATCATGTTCCTGCATGTGATCCAGGCCCAACGGCATGAAAGGAAAACCCCTCATCTGCCAGTCTGAAGAAAGCATCGCACAACAACTGGAGAGGAACAAATCCCAACACGCACTCTTTAATGGGAGGCTGAAGGGCATGTTCACAGTAAATACATTTTTAATGCACTCTTCCCTGCTTCTTTTTGTAAGCTGTTTGTTTGTTTTTAGATACAAGCATGTTCAGTAGTTGTATCATGAACCTACCCACTGGCAGATGCTGGTGGCACAATGCAGCTTTTCTCGTTTCGTCTGACTGTGGCACAAAGTGAGCTCTTCAGCACTGCAAAAATTCAGCTGAAAGCCGAGCAGGAGGTCTCAGTGCCACCTAACTTACAGCTCCATGGCAACAACGATCATATGGGGGTTTTGTAATTTCACGAAAAAACACAGTAGTGACATTTGCTGTTTGTGTAAAGAATGATAAAAATATTTAAGATCACTTTTAAAGTCATTCAATAGCCATTTTGGTCTTCTTTATTCTCTATCTCATATAGCAAAACTCCATCTGTGTTCAATTAATAACATTTGTTTTGAATCAGTTTAGATAAATAGGACCATTCTGACCAAAATTAAGAGGACTATGTGTTGGGGTTGTCCAAGGACATGAATCTAAACCCAGACACATTTAACCAAAAGTGTTTAGTGCTACTGTATACTTACAGGTTTCTGTAAGTAATTTTCTGTGGTCATTTTCCTCCTCTCTTCCATGCATCATACACCAAAAGTTGTAAACACATAAATAATGTTTACCTAACCAATCAAATTGTGATTTTATTATTATTTTTTTTTATGTGGAAAAAGTTGGGTTTTGCAAAGCCTTGGGCAATTTGACTTAGTTACCAGTTCCTCAAGGGACTGGGGATTTATTTCTTAGCCCAAGCATTGAAATAAATTCTCCCATTTTCTTGAGATTATAGTTTCCCAACCTGGCAATTTCATCCATACAAACAAAAAGGAAATCCTCTGGTAAAATATCTTGTGCAGTCTCATGAGGTCAAGAAACATCCCCAAAATCTTATCATCATTGGGAACATTGCAGAATCCCCTTTTCTAGGCCTTAAGTTTGGACAGGATGGGTAAAATGGTCAAGCAACTGGAAATTACTTTCACGTATTTGGAAATGAAAGGTGATACATCTGGGAACTTTCTTACAATCAAAGGCAAACACCCACTCAGTGGATTAAAGGCAGATGAGATGGAAGCAGAAAGATACCTGCAACAGGTTGCTAAGCAGTTCTCTGATGACAGGTTTAAAATTCAAATTACAGACAAGTGACCCATTACAGAGCAGGGATCTAGAAATTAATAGAAGAATGTATTTTAAATTAAAAAAAAAATATTGAAAGTTGTGGTATCACAAAGTAATCTGCATTGAGGCTTATCAGTAAGAAAGGTGCATGTCTGTATTGTGTCTCTGCTCTTCAAGGCTTAAGATGAATGGCATGGAAAGTCTACCATGAAATAAATAGTTGCTACATTTTATCATGGTGCTATAGAAAGAGGAAAGGTGAAGGATCAAGATCAAAACCAATCTGATGTGAATGCAAGGCCTTGCACTTTGTCCTCCAGAGTGGTGGGGGACTCAGAGCAGCGCAGCTCCATTCACACCTAGCAAGGCAAAGGGGAGTTAAATGGAAAGGAAGAAAGATCTGACTGATGCACGGGGTGGTTTTGCATGTGTTGTATTATTAGACTGAGGAGCTATTTCTGATAAAAAAAGGATTATTCTTACAACAAAGCATTTTTATATATCTAGGCCAGCTCCCACCAAAACAGGAACAAACACGTCACCTTCACCAAGGCTGCTAAACGTTGCCTGCATCTTTCCACAGACCAAATTTGACCTTGTGCACTCACTGTCTGGCAGGTACCTACAAGTAACTAATTTCCTTAATTTAGTCCTTGCAGTTTCTTCCAGGGATGCAGAGCCACAGAACACTATCCCCGTATTTTTATTCCTCTTGCAAGCACCACTGCTGGGGAAAAAAAAAAAAAAAAAAAAAAAAAAAAAAAAGAGGGCTTGGTATGATCAGAGAACTGGTCAAAGGCAACAGACACAAAACAAATCACACTTATCTCTGTGCAAATTACCCCTGTTTCATTGTGTCTGTGCTGTACAGCCTCCACGCTGACTCATGCCATTACCTCATGGGAAACTCCTCTAAAAAGTGATGAGCAGTACTTCTGCAATGTACATACACGATGCCATTACTTGCATCTGACTTTAGCATTTCTGTTGTCCTAATGAAATAGCTAGAATGAATTTTTCTGAGATATACTGAATTACCCACTAGTAGAGTAGGCATGAAAGAAACTTGGAGAGGATCGAAGAGGGGAAATTTAGGGAAAGAAATTTTTAAAATTTATAGGGAAAGAAATCTGAAAGAGTGGCATTCTTTTTCACATTTTGCAAGCATATGAGGAAGAAGAACTGGGAAATTATTCTCCCTTTTCTCTGCCAACTTACCTTAATTCTTATGCATTAAAAGCCACTGACCAAAAAAACTGTCCAAAGAGTAATGACCCACTAACTCATCCTGTTCTCTGCGACCTACTGACTGAGTGCCTGAGGTACTTGTGAGCAACAGAAGTGCTTGCAGGTAGAACTGATGGGATGCCTTCTGACAAAATATTGTGGTTGTCAGAAGGCAAGCAGAAACTGTTTGTGGGAAGGCACTGGCATTTAAGGATCTCTCCATTTTTAAAACAAAACCTTCAGTAAGAAATTTACATTTATTAAACCAACCAATCTGACATTTCCAGGATGAAATCTTCACCTTCCTTTCCAAAGCAATTCCCCATTTAAAAACTGAGTTGTTTAAAATGGTTTAAAAACCTGAGAGCTCAAAACACCTACCACTTCAACAAGAACTATTGCAAAAATATATTCAGTAAGTTAATCAAGGTACTTTCCTCTGTTTTCAGCATAAGAAGTGTTTCCAACATCTCAACGTTCACATAAGGAAAATTCTGAGAAATACTTACAGCAAGGTGCCTGAAAGTAACATGCTTGCAGAAAGTGGCATCCCACTTTTCTGTGAATAACACATCTGTTGACAAGCCTGTGTATTTATTCTCAGTTTCTAAAAAACACCATCATTTCAGGTTTCGTTTCTTTAAGGACAACTAAACAAACTGTACTCAGAAATCCCTTGTGAACTTACTGGGGCTAGAGTTTTTCTTCACTTGGCTGTCATCTAAATTCCTATTCTTTCACTTTACCATGAAGAGCAATCCTTCCTCCTCTGGACCAAAGCTAGTGAGACCCTTCTAGCTTTACTTCCAGCACAAGTCAGGAGGAACCACCTTTCCTTCCCAAGACTGTGGCAAAATGCGCATTTTCAGCCTTCCCTAAGACGCTGTCACAGCCAGCGGAATCCACACAGGTGCAGCTTTGCAGCACTATGAACACTGGGTTTCAGTATTCGGCTTTCCATGCCACAGACCTATGCTACTTGCAGTGTGAGATCAGTTAGCTGTTCCTGATGGAGCATGTTACAGTGAACAAGCATTGGTTTCATCATGCAGGCTCCCCAGCATTTTTTCAACTGGGAAACAACTGTGAGAACAATGGAGGATATGTCGCTGACAATAGGTGCAATATCATTTACATTTCTGACAAGCCCTTAGCGTTACTTAATTTCAGCTGAGTTCCTGCCTCCATTATGTGACTGCAACATGCCTGCCAAGTGATGAAATGCTGGCTGCCTGACAATAGCTGCAGTGGGATACACCCAGTATTGGTTGAACACAAGGTGACTTTCCCAGCTTATAAAGGCCTGGGAAAAGACATGAATAATGCTGGTGTAAACCACAATATCCAAAAGGTATTGAGTTCTTCCTCACACATATGCAAGAAAAATAAATAATGGCCAGGAGGCTGCTGCTGTTGCATACAATAAGGATATGTAAGCTCAGAGCCCAAGTCCTTGCACATTGCTGGAGAAGCTAGAGAACGGGTCTTTGGGATTTTTCTGCAGATGGGAAATCCATCTCCACTTCTCAGGCAATGGTTTAGCAAGAACAGTGTGCTTTACTCATGCCCAGATCCCTGTTGCCTTATGCTGGGAACTCACACGCTTGCAAGACACCATACCTGTTGTCTAGGTAGTTACAATATGTAGAAAACATACAGCCCAACATGGGCTGTCATCTCTGTCAGGAAGATGGGATTTCCATATCTCCTCTTCCACAGGCCCACTGTGTGCACTCCTGACAATTTTTAATGAAAACCATGAGTAAAGAAGCAGAGGAAAAACGCAGTGTCACAACTCTAGTACCTCAGCTCAGCTGCTCTCTCACTTGCACGTGTAAATTCCCATTGTCTTTTCAAGGGCTGTACAGCTATTTTTGAGGGGTGAACCTTACCACCTGCACAGGAGCACATTGCATTGTCAAACTGCATTTAGCAGCCCTCCCTCCCCATCTCAGGTTATGTGTCAATACTTACGTCTTTATACAGCAAGCCCACATTAGGGATAGTTTTACTATTGGGCACCAACCACCTCTTCACCTGGGCTCCTGAAGGGGTCTTTCAGCCCAAAATTAGTCCCGCACCATTGCAGCCACAAGCCATACTCAAGGCAGCTAAATTGCTGTTCATGTGAGTCTGCCTGCAAAACACAAAAGCAATAGCTAAGAATCCTGGCAGCCCTGCTCTCCAGATTGTGGAATTATTAATTTTAAAATCATTGTTTCATGAAAAAAGAATTGCAGAATTTACTAGTTGAGATCTCAAAGCCCTTCAACACAGAAAAAAAAAGCAAAACCATACTCTTCATGAGAACCAGTGCACCAAATATTTCTTGTGCTCAAAGGGCTTTTCCTAAGACTCCAGGAGATGCCAAGCTACTCATTAAGAAAAAATTGCAACAATATTATTAACTTCAAAACAGGGCCAAGTAGTACAAGACGGCAAAAGCAGTTCTCTTGTAAAATGCTTTCTGCTGTTCACATTACAGTGCTATTTTTTTCTGTGTACAGACGATGTTGGTGTGACTGTCACATCCCTAACAACTACCTTTTACTGACAGGCATGGACAGATGAGTCTTCTATACCTGTTACTGCTCCCCTATCAGAGTTTAGATGCAGCATTGGATGTTCCATGTGTCAGTCTTTCACAAAGCTCAGCATTGTTTCCCAAAACACTGCTGCATCTTAGGCAGTACTTTGAGAACCAGTGGCTCATTGTAACCTGCTAGAAGATGTGTAGATCAAGTATAGGTTCAGGGATACAAGTTTCCTTTATGTACTTCTGCCAAGTGCAGTGGTCACCAGCAAAATCGTGGAGTTCACGTGAAGGTTCGGAAGTGGCAGCCAAAAGTTCAGCAATCCAGACTCCTTTTCTCAGATAAAAGGGAGTCTTGTGTTTATACAGCATTTTGTTGAGATAATTTTATGACCACTGGGAAGTGTAGAAACCTGGTCTAGACATTCCAGTTAAGAGTTAAAAAAAAAAACCAACAACCCTGCTACCTTGGAAGTCCTTCAAAATCCCTCCTCTGTGAAAGGTAAAGTGTGACATGAGAGTTTGTTTCTGGGAGCTAAAGCATGTTTCTGGTGTGTGCACTTGAAAGACAGAGCTCAGAGGGTATGGGGATGCAGCTGGCTGTTCCTTTCTCTGGAGCTCAGGCATTCCCAGGAGGCTGCTGGGAAGAGTGTTGTTTAGAAAGAGTGGTGTTTAGAAGAGGAGTGTTGATGAAACCTCTGCCTTGTAATATTTTGACAGTATTGTTCAGGATTAAAAATACTTTCCTCCACGTATATGTAGGCATTGATACCTAAAATTCCCCATATCTCTGAAGCAGAGGCCAGCCAGGTCTGCCTGCAGACCTGGCAAGCAGGGAGATGCTGGGAGGACAAGGGTAGGAGCTGCCCACCCAGGAGAGCTGGAGCCAGGGTTGGCTGGAGGAGGGAGAGCAAGGCACTGGCTCGGCCACTGCCTCTGTAAAGGCAAGGACTGTGAAATGGATGGATTTGAGGAATTCGTTTTGCATGTCAGCCTGAATTAAGCATGTTGCCTTTTTTGTCTACTTAATATTATCGGTTAAGACAACCAATTCATGTTTGTGAGTGAGGAAAATTAGCCCCCAAGGCACCAAAAGGTCTAATTTTTCTGAATTGTTGAACAGTGGCCTAAGACAATGATTTATTACTGAACACTAAAAATTTTAACCCATTTCCTGTGACTGCCTAAGAACATGTATATGTATAACAAGTAGAAGCATTTTAGATGCAAAACATAGATAATTCCATTTACTTTTGCTGTTGTAGTCACAATTTTGAGATCTTTGTAAACTGAAAAATATATTTTCAAATTTGATTTATTTTTTTTTACAATCTCACCATCTTATAACTGTAAATGGTGTTAAAGCACCCACACACAAAAAAAAAAAACAACAAAACCACCCTACATTTTATATCAAGGAAGTCAGCACATTATCATACCTACATGACTTCTGTGATTTGGATATTCACTGAAACAGCAAGGTCTTTTAAAATGTTTGGAAGACCCTTAAAAAATTCTCCAAAATCTTCTAGAATCAGACACTGAGAGGCTTTGCTTTGATTTTGTGGTTTTCTTTGCTGGTCCATTTAGCATTGCCAAAGAATCACAGAATCATAAAAGGGGTGTGGGTTGCAAGGGACTTTAAAGATCTTCTAGTTCCAACCCCTCTGCCATGGTCAGGGACACTTCCCACTAGACCAGGGTCCTCAAACCCCATTCAACATGCCGTTCAACACTCCCAGGGATGGGACATCCACAGCTTCTCTGGGAAACCTGTTCCACTGTCTCATCACTCTCATAGTGAAGAATTTCTTCCCAACATCTAATTTAAATCCACCCTCTCTCACTTCAAAGCCGTTGCCCCTCATCGTGTTGCTGCAGGCCCTACTAAAAAGTCTGTCCCCATTTTTCTTATAAGCCCCTTTAGGCACTGGAAGGCCGCTATAGGGTCTCCCTGGAGCCTTCTCTTCTCCACGCTGGACAACCCCAACACTCTGAGCCTGTCCTCATAGAGGAGGTGGTCAGTCCCTCTGATCATCTTCATGGCCCTCCCCTGGACTCGGTCCAATGGGTCCACATCTGTCTTATGCTGAGGGCCCCAGAGCTGAACACAGTACTCCAAGTGAGGTTTCACAAGAGGAGAGGTGAGGGGCAGAATCACCTCCCATGACCTGCTGGCCACGCTTCTTTTGATGCAGCCCAGGATTTGGTTGGCTTTCTGGGCTGCAAGCACAGAACTACAAATCACAGCATCAAGTTGCAGCTAACAGTGATCAGTAAAAGCACTGCTAACACTACCATGATGTATGGGAGATGTCTCCCACCATCTGGTTTTGTTTCAGCTGCTTTCTCAGAGATGGCTTCTCTTAGTCTCTTACTATCAGAGAGAAGGTGGAGCAAAGCCTCCAAGAGGAAGTTTATTGCTCTGCCTCTAATTTAGGAGGTTGAGATCTCTTATTCAGATAGAAAGCTTGCTCTTCCAGAAAAGGTTCATTTAGTAAGAGGCTTCTGATATGGCCCAAAGCAAGAAATGACAATTTGTAGGAGATTACCGAGGAAAGGTTGATTTCAGATGTTTTTCTTATTGCTGGATGATTGCACTTTATTTTTGCCTCCAACAACAAAATTTATTAATCATACCACTGAGTCACTGTGCTTTGCAACTCTTACATGATAAAAATAAAATACTCTCATTTATGTTTATTTATTTTTATTAGACCAGGAGTACGTAGCACAGAAGCTCTTGCGTACTTTCAGGTGCTTCACTTGTAAAACCACATTCTTTTGATTACCTGCATTCTCCCCACTTACTATTGCTCATCAGAGCTGGGTTGTTTTTAGTTTCTGATTAGGAGAACTTAACTCAGGACAATTGCATTCTTTGAATATGAAAATAAATTCTTTCATCTTCATCACAGCAGAGGGATTCATCTGCCCAAATGCCATTGATGTGTTGCTGCTTTTTCATTAATAAGCAAATTAAAGTCACAACCCACACAAATTCCAAGAGTATGTTATCTGAACATGGTAAACTCTGATAAGTAGGACTCAGTGCATGCTAGAGTGAAAATACACGGTGTAGAAAATCCTTTGACTTCTCTGAAAAGAAGCTAGCTAAAACTAATGGTCTTTGTTCATGGCATATACCTTTTATCTTCAATATAGAATATATTAGGTAATAACAAATGATTGCTTAGCACAGAATTGCAATGCAGAATGGAAAAAACATACAAGTAAGAAGGCTTTTGGTCTCACAGTGCAGCAAGCACAAGTAGATTGTACATACCCTCTCTGAACAACACAAGCATGCAGTGCAACAGTAAGAGAAAGCACAAAGTTCGCAGAGGTCCTGGGCAAAGACTGAAGGCAGACTTTTCTCACTTGCATGTTGTTGACTTGGAGTGATGCCCACCAGGCTGGGGAGGCCCTTGAGCTGCTTAGACTTAGAGCCCACAAGCCAGTTTTCTGCAGAGCAACTGAACCCAGTGCTAATGATGCTGTTGTGACTGGTGAAAGGGTAACAGCTCTGGAGACAGAAGAGGCAACACTGCCATCAGGTCTGGAAAGGGTGTGGAGGGCACATGAACCTGTAGCTCCCAGAGAAACTAGGCTTAGCACAGTCACCTCATTCTCTGGAGCTGTCAAAGGATACCAGTAAAATCATAAATGAAAATGGATGCCTGGACACAGGCAGGCATGTCTCTCTATTTCTTTGTGTATTTTGGGACAGGCTGTCTGGAAGAGTCAATACAGTAAGCAGTGCACTGATGGTTAAACCTTGCTAGACTTTTCTTTTGTTGCTGTTGCAGATATGATTTCATCTGCCTTCACACATTTTTCTTTCATTTAAAAAAAGTCTCTGTGCAAAACTATAGCCAGAAACTCTATATTATTCTCTGTCCTACTGCCATTCACAGGCCAACATCTATGGCATTCTGCTTGCCCATCTATGGTCCCTGAAGGCTGGGACACTCGACTCTCTGACCAAGACAGACACCACAAGTACCTATGTAGTCCACCCTCAGCTGCAACATGAGCTACTCTGATTGAGTGGAATTGCAAAGCAGGGTTTTTCATAGCAATTCCACTATACCCATACCAGCTGGTTACAACGGAGGGGGAAGAAGTGGATGACAAGAGATTAAATCCATGTGCAGGTGGAACATATGAAAAAGTAAATGAAATGGAAGTATTGTGGGGGGTAAGAAATGTCCTGGAATAACAAAGAAGTGTGCTGTAATAATGCAAAGCTCTGGGGAAATTAACAGGTGAGAAACTTGGTAGAGATAAGGGAACAGCTACGGGAATTAATAGATGTGCCTTGGGAGATGAAAAAAATTTGTCAGAGCTTCTAAGAGAAAAGCTTGGGAAGGCAGTAATGCCAGCTCTGTTGAGGGAGGATGAGAAAGAGAGTGGATAGGCCAAGATAAGCAATAGGAAGATGAATACCAGGAATAACCAGAAGACAATGCCAGGCTTGAGTAACCAGCCAAGGAAGCCAACAGTAGTGCCAAGAGTCTGAGAAATAACCTTGAGGAGACAATTAACATGAAAGCCATCTCATGAGAGCCAGCAGCTGTGGTTTGGAGATCAAGCCTTTTTCTTAAGGTCTCACTGAAAGCTTAGGCATTTCCCAGTATTGAAGGTCTTTACTTCGGTTTCTCATAGCAAACAGATGACAATTTTATCTGCTTCTATAATACATATGTTATACATGCTAGAGTTATAAACAGAAGCGGCTTTCAGTGTAGTTGGTGGGAACTATTCAAAATTGCTTAAAAATCTTGTGAAATTACAGCCCTCACTCAACTCAACCTGGGCTCTAAAAATATAAAATCATACAAACCCTTATATAAAAAAATATAAAATACAATGGTCAAGTGCAGAATTTGTAATGGTCTGCGGGTACACAAGCTGCTCTTCTAGCCCTCTCACTCCTCCAAGGGCACTGGTAGCTGGTGCAATCCTAGCACAAGAGCATGGTTTCTCACCACTTCTTTAGCCTGATGTACCATGGTGGGACCTGAAGAGAAGATGAAATACACACTACACCACACACAACTGTCTTTGGCTGCCACCCTTCACTCAGTGACCTAATGCAGGCAGAAAACTGTAAAAACAGAAAGAGAGTGCATCTGAAAGGACCAAACTCAACTGTACTCCAGCAGGGAGACACAAGTCATCCATCTGCCCCTACCACAGGCACTTAATTTTGGGAATCTCCATCCTACTTCCCTCAGAAGGACTGCATTTTTCAAGAAGTTTTTCTCTCCTGCCAAGGCCACTCCTTATTCTACCCAGCAACAGCAAATCCCTGGCCACTTTTAGACTGAGAGCCATCAGGGAGCCCTGTCACTCTGCATGCAACTTGGTGGCATCAACAGTTGCCACCCTCTGCCTGTGGATTTCTTCTGTCCGGAGAGAGTGCCTAAGTATATCTGTACATATATATTATTTATTCCTCCTCCATACACTTCAGGTGTAATTCTGCACAGCCTCTGAACCTTGCAGAGTTATTAGTCCAGTGCAAAGTTTGAAGGTCCCCACATCAGAAGGAGAAACTTCAGCAAAATCACAGCTCTCTTTATCCTACTGTAAGTGGTGGTGCAGAGTACACAGCAATGGTAAATCTAATGAATCTGTTCCCTTGCTGAGACACCTTTCACCTGCTGCAAAGTCTGGACATGTCTGGTGCTTTTCTGGGTCCCTGATGCTATAGAGCTAAACCATTAGATGTTTTAATTTGAAGAGGCCATGCTAGCCACTTCTGAGTGGGTGTGCAAGGAAATACAATGGAGGTTCCTTCCATTTAGAGACAGGCTATGAAAAAACAGACCTGTCTAGGTTTTTTACTTTCCCAGAAGATAGATAGTATGTTTCCTTTCCAGTGGGCAATGACTAAGCAAGTGATTTTCTAGTGTGGCATTGTGACATGGCATTACTGCAACTTTTGATTTCAAGACATCTAGATCTATAAGGACTGGGCAAATGCAAGCAAAAGCTGCTTTGAGGGAAGTTGCACTTTCTTCTCAACTTCAAAATTACCTTATCAGTGATTCCAAATGCAAATATTTTAAATTGGCCAATGAAAAAACCTCTGCTATTGGCTTAATACCTATACTTGTCTCTTAAAATATTTGTTATAAAAGCAATAGCTGCTTGTCCCTGTGTTTGCATGGTTTCAGAGAGAGTCACAAAAGATAAGTTTCCCCATCTCTTCTCTGTTATTTGTCATTTTCTGTATTTATTCACTCACAACAGTAGGATGGGGAACATTTAATATGTAAATTAATGAAGTGGCAGCGTGAGTAATTTTACACCCTTATATTTTGAACATATTAAGTACAAACTGGCTATTAGCATCAGCAGGTGAGTCAGCTCCTCTAAGCACAGGAAGAGTTGAGATAATATTCAGCACAGAAATTTCTATCATTCTTATTAAAATGCAAATATTTGTTCAGAAACCCTTATGATTAATTGGCATGAAGATTGCATTAGATAAAAAAATGAGTCATAGTGCTGGAATACTGTCAGAATAAGGCCTCTTTGATTGTTTCTCCACTACCAGGGCTGGATTTTAAAATTATTCACCTACTTTGGCTTAAGACAGCATTCATCTATCCCACCACAATGACTGTGACAGTAGCCAGCAGTGGGTGCTTAGGAGGGTGACAAATAGAGCAAGGAGAGTGTGACTTTTCTGCTGATATATCTTCTCAGTTTCCCTCAGTGAGTGATTTAGGGACTTGTCAAGCTGGAATTTGCTCCTGTGATGGACTAAAATTGGTGAAACTGCCCAGGCTTTTTTAATCCATGTTTACTTTTAACAAATCCATTACAACAGACACCTTAATTTAACTATATACCTTTTGGAGAGGTAGTTTCCTTTTCATTTGGTTATAACTTTTTACCTGACCCGACCAGTCTCTTGAATTGTGAGAAATGATGCTTTGCTCACCCTCTCTGTGCCATTTAGGATTTTGACATTTCTATCAGATACCCACAGTCATGTGTTACCTGTTATTATCTGAGATGAAGAGTCCCACTTTATTTCTCCTCAGAGAGAAGTAATTCTATACCTCTGTTCAGCTTTGACAACCTTCTCAACCTATCTTCTAGTTTTGTTGTTACTTTTCTGAAATAGGCTGGCCAGGTTTCCATGCAACATTGAAGGCACAAATAAATCATGGCTTTTTAATAGCACAGTGCAGCTTTTTTTTTTTTTCCCCCTTCTCCAATTCTTTGTTAATATTTCGGAACTCTCGCAGTTAAGTTACTGACAAAGCTAATACCTCTGCCTGGAAACCACCCCTTGCTTTTACTTTTACACCACTGGAAGACAGTAATAATTTCTAACAGTATTACTGGGGGTTTAATCCCAAGTGAAACAATGTTTTTTAAAAGTCTCTTTCTGTAGCACTAATTTACAGGCTGTTGTGTACTTACAATAATTGTTATTTTTTCCCATGTGCTCTACTCCACACTTACCAGCACCAAATTTAATCTGCTTTTTTATCATTCTGTTGTTCAATGGTCTAAGATCTTTCTTCAACCTTCTACCACCAGCTTTTGATTGGACTGTCTCAATAACTATGTCTAAGCTGCAGACATTTCCAACTCACAATTTATTCCCATACCAGATCATTTAAGAGCAGCATGTGTGGTCAGCACATGTCAGTACTAGAGAACCTTGAGGTGGACCTTCATTCTTGCTGGCAATCTTCTTTACTGTGAAAGATGACTCTTTGTTGTTACTATTTATTTCTTATCTGTTAATCAGTTGCTTTTCCACAGAAAAAAAAAGGTCTCTTTTCCCGTGAGAACTTGAGTTCATTATTCTTCAATAAAGAGCCATGTCAAAGCATTTTTTACATTCAGATTCATGCTTTGGATCTACATTTGGAAAAAATTTCAGCTCCTTATAAGAATTCTACTAGGTTTGTGAGGCATGACCTGCAAAATCACCCACCCTGCAAAAGTCATACATACCTACAGTAAATGTTTGGTTCTACTATTTTATTATGGTTAATATTCAGTTCTATTATTCTGTTACAGTTATAAATTTGCAGGGTAAGAAAGCTAAGCTTTTTGGTCTGTGTCTTCAATATTTCTCTACACCTTTTCTTAAAGACTAGTACCATGCTATTCATCTTATACTGAAGTATAAGTGACATAAATATTTGTATCAAGGTCCTTCTGTAATTCTTGCATTAATATGATTTGATCTTGGTGAGTTTTTTACTATTCATTTTATCAATGCCTTCTAAAACTTTTCCTTTTCAAATTTACTTCTGAATTGACATGTAAAACTAGATTGTCTCCTCCTGTAGTGACAGACTGTGGGGCAAGAGCCCTTCTCCATGGTCAATACCAGCTGAAACCATTAATCCAGCTTTTCTGTAGTGACTGTTTCTCCAGTGTTTCTTTTAACCCTGATTATCCATAGCTAAACAAAGTGACTTTTTTCTTCTTCTAGTCAAAAAAAAAAAAAAAATGGAAAAACCTTAATGCCACCTTACTTGTATCTTGAAATGTGTTGTGTGTGCTGCTTGGAAGTAACTCAGTAATTCCTTCTTTTCCATAGCAATACTTCAGATTTTCCAATGTCACTGTTTTCTGCACTCCTGTAACCCTGTCTGCTTCCCTTCCGTTTTATGGTTGCAGTTATTTTAGGTGTTGAATGATGACGTAAAACAAATTCTAAAATCATGTTATTGAGTTATGGAACTTGAGTCCATAGGAATTACACAGTGTGTTTCTTACAGCTGGACTTGTACTGTGTATTGTACCTTCATAATTTGTTGTCTTATTCTTTATATTCCTTCCAGCAAGTTTGTGAAATGCTTCTTCTAATTCATATTCCTTGGGTTTAGATACCAGTACTTGTCCCGAATCTCTAGAGAACTTCAGCATATCTGTGGACAGATATAAATCTGCATGTTCTATATATTTGCATTATGGAGTGCAAGCTCTTTTTGCTGTGGCAAAAATCAATATGACTTAAAGGATGAGATAGTTCTGTATCAAGGCTAAGTTATTTGGATCAGGTATGTTAAGCGTGTTAACCACACCACACATCAAACAAGTAATGATTAAATGTTATAGGGTAATTCTTTCTCAGACAAATTATCACAAGATATCTTACAGCAGCATCACTGAGTTATGAGCAAAATTGTCCCTAAGTAAAGCATCAAACTCTAATTATCACTGACTTTGCTATCAAAGCTTGCCATACAAAAAATATGCAGATATTTTAAATGGAGATTAAATGATATTCAAATTATAGTAACCCAAAGCAATCATCTTAATATTGCTAGGTTTATATATCTTCTCAAGATTAGAAAGGAAATTTTAATGTACTTTTCATCTGTACATTTTTTTAATTCCTTGCCAAATCGTTTTCTTTCATCATTCATGCATTGTGGACCATCATTATAGTCAGGTTGTGCAAGAGTGCAGGGCTAATTTTCTTCAAAAAATTATAGAGCACTCAAAAAATGCATGGCTACTGTTGTGATTTTACTGGGTAACACTGTGAAAAACAAATTTTTGTTCGGAACTTTGGTATACAGGATTCTAAAATACGTACTTGGAAAGAGAGAAACAAATTACTGTGAAATTAAAGACTGTATCAAAGCATGCAGAGGAGGTAGCAGATGTGAATGGGCACTCAGTGCTAACACGTGTGCTTCGTCCTGGGGTGGCTTAGCTGCATGTACTTTGTACAGTATGGCTGGCTTATCATTTAGTGCAATTGGCTTGAGTCTAGACAAGCCTCCTCCTCTCAGGAGGTAGTTAAGGGGGACCTAGAAACTTCTTGGTGTCCTTATTGTCACCACAGCTTAAATCTCCCCTGCCATTGCACAGAAGGGCTAAACTTTGGCTGTAAGATGCTTGAGATGGCAGCCTTTCTGGCCCATGTGTTTACACAGGCATGGGTTTGGGGTCGGTCTGTAATGGCCACAATAATTCCATTAAAGACAGGCTATGATACATGAACAGTTATTCAAACAGGTTCCTTGTCTCAGTGGTTACCACCATGACATGAAGTGGGTCTGCCAGGTGGACAGCCCTGTACACCTTCCACAAGTACACAGATGCTCATTGAGATGATGCCCACGCAAGGCATTTAAGCCTCAGTTTAATCTCCTTGCCACTTCTGATGCCAAGGGAACTTGAAGACAGTCTGTAATGCTTAGCATGAAGCTCAGCCAGAAAGCAACAAAACTATGCAGAGGTAGCTCTGCCTAGAAAGGCAGCCAGTGGTATCTCTCCCTCCACATCTTTACCTCCATGAATGCATCAGGAATGCTGTTTGACTAATCACTCTTTTCCAGGAAGGTGGTGTCAAAAAGTAATATCTGCTGGATAGATCTGAGTTGTTCACACATAAATGAATGCAGCAGCATCAGATGTGAGAAATGTGAGAGAGTTTCAGAGGGAAAGTTAATAAAAGATGCAAACCTCTCGGCTTCCATTGTTTCCCTCAAAGAAAGTACTATCAGCAATGGGGTTGCTCACACTACTGAGTTTGGAATAAAGCCTGTTGGGAGAAGAAGCCCTGTTATTCATGCTGAACAAGTTTACCCAGCACTATAAAGATGGGTTGCAGTCAACACTCCCCAGTGCATTCTTGGTGCAGAAGTCTCCTTACCTCTTGAACTTGCAAAGTGCCTGAGCGCAGCTTATTCAGTAAAATAAAACATGTGGCATATCAATAAATTCAGGCCTTAATTAGCTCTCCTTCTATCTCCACTTCTAATACTGACAGATCTTGAATGTGCTTTTTGTTACTACTATTGACTTTAGCTTTTTGAAATACTGCTGAGTGGTGACCCAGAGGGGTGGAGGTAGAATTAGATTCAGCAGCACATATGCCATCAACTGTTTGGTATGTTATTTCCTTTCACTCTGATGTTGGGAAGATCACACCCAGCCTTCACATTCCTCTATGACAAGTTGTGTCAAGGAAAGGGGAGAAAGGAAGCTGCCCCACATGCCACTGGATATCAGAAAGGAAGGTCTTAATTAGGATGTCAGGATGTAATTTCTACAGAAATCAGCCCTTCCTTTTGTCAGTTCCAGGTCTGTCTGCTATAATCATTTCAATTACATGGTCTTAAGGAGTGAGGCCTCAAAAGATAATACAGTATTCTCTGGGGTTATTCAATGTTTTCAGCTTATATCTAAAAGGAATGAGGAATTCTTAAACTTAACAGCAGTAATAAATCCTTAAAAATGCAATGAAAAAAATGGGGTTTGTTTTGGCTGGCATTTCAGAGAGAGGTGAGGTGATTAAAACAGACAATGTACCAGAAAGTGCAAAGTAACTTGCTCAGTGTTGTTCAACAGCAGCCCATTCCTAACTAGCTGAAATTAAGAACCCTGTTATTTTCTTATTTGTAAATTTGTTAAATGTGGATTATCAATTGTTTATCTACACATTTCCTATTCTTCAGCTGTAGCCATAATAGTAGTATAAATAACCAGAAGGTAGAAGGCCATGAAATCCACAATCGTGGTCATATATTTGCAATATTCCTGCTTAAGAAATATTTTAAACTTTAAAAATAATGTTTGATCCTATTTTGTAGTGACTTATATGTAAAACAATGCATGCATTTCTGTGACTCAAAAATTCCTTTAAACTGACTCATTATCCTTAGAAAGGAATACACTGAAAATCTTTTGTAGTATGCCTGTAAACCTACATGAGAATATAATAATTTAACATAAATAAAGCATTTATAGTATTTCACTTTAAAAAAAATTGTATTTGCTTAACCAGATCCAAACGAACTTTTATATCAAACCATCATTTTCTTTTGGTTTGTAATTTGCTGAATTAGGGACTGTGAACTCCAGTGGTCCATCAGGAAAGTCGTTTTGTTAAACATGTCTCATGCTTAGACAATTAAGATGTTTCTTAAACTTTTATGCAATGTTTGAGTATTTTCAGTCTTGTAGGCTTTTTTTTTATTTATTTTTCTTTTTATTACTTGAAGTTCATGACAGAAGCAGAAAATGAATGGTGACCAGCCATTTCAGGAGGGTTAGAATAAGTTCTGTAACTGCAGCCACAAAACCTGTGCAATGATCAAAGCAGAACACACTTCTCTGCCTTGCCTGCTGCCATTTTATACTGCCAGTCTCCAATGACAGGACTGTGCCCATGAATTTGTAAACCTGAATATACACTTCAAAACCTAGACAAAATGCCACACTGAGAAAGTGCCAGGTTTGGACATAATGTCACAAACATTTCAGAACTGATGGATGTGCCCCACATCTTGGACTTCCAGCAACTCATTTGTGGTAAGATATATGTTTTATAAATAATTTAATCACTGAGTTACCTACCCATTATTCTCCATCAGATCATCTTCAGTCAGCCTGAAGATTATTTCATTTTCCCACACATTTGCTCTTGAGCACAGGCCAAACCACCAGGACTGTTGTTGTTGTTACTGTTTTTATTTTGACACATTTCAGTTCCCAGAGCTTGATGCCTGTTTACTTAAATGGCTTATGATGCTCTAGTTTTTTAAAAAAGGACTTAAAAATGGGAGTAAATACCACCTACTCCCACATTAGAGCCATTTCACCCTCAGAATGGGATAGACTGGCCTTAATGTGAATGAATACTAGGCATCGCATCAGCAATGGAAACTTGTAAAACCTTGGCCCCATTTAAACCATAGTGCTGTTGAATACAAGAAGGCAAATACTCCCTCCAGTTTCTTCAGTGGTTAGTAGAGAAACTCACTCTCCCACCAACTCAAAGAAAACTCAACAAGTTATTCCACTTTTTTGATTACCTGTATTTCCCTAGATGCTTTGAATTATAAATCTAGTCATTATCACAAACAGTTCTGATCTACTTGTTATTTAAATAAGACCCCGCAAGATCTAAATGATTATAAAATGTGGTCTTTCCAGTGAAATTTTTGGCCTATGGACATTTTTGTTAACATTTCTGCACCTTCTCAAAAACACCGTGCGGTGACCGGGGGCAAAAAGATTGTACGTGGAAAGACAGTTGTGTGGTTTTAGTTCCCCCTTTTTCTTTCAGTCGGAAACATAACAATTAAGCTACGCAAATTGCAAACAAGGGTGGAGATACTAATAAAAAGGATGCTTTTCTATAAGAAAGAAAACTGGCACACTACTTAGTCACTACAAATGCACATTATGGATGTTGCTGCACAGCTTGCTCCGTTTCCTACAAAATAAATGTGTTTATGACTACGGAGTATAGTTTTGTTAATACTAGAATTACATGATCTAAAGGAAGACATATGACAAATATATTCAGCAAATCTAAATATACAATTTCCTAACTTTGGTTTTCATTTATGCCTGTGAAATGTGTGTAGACACTACTACAGCCTTGTATATAATGTGGATGTTCAAACATTCTCCAGGTTTTCAGCAAAGGGGAAGAAAGCTAACAGCAATAGAGCTCATGTTTATTAATGTTAGAAACTAAGTTCAAACCCTGAAGGAGATCACGTTGATTAAAATTTGTTTATGGCCTCAGACACTTCCTGATCTTAATAGTATTATGGGCCAAAACAACTTTACCATGTTCAGAAGTTTAGAGTTGTAGTTGAATGTTGTCTTTCTTCATTATTATATTCCTTTTCTTTTCCACCTTCTCTATCTGGGAGATAATCTGTTCAAAACACGGGATCTGTATCCAGGGCACATATGATTTGCCAGATCTTTCTAACAAGGTGAGTACTGAACTTGAGACTCTACCAAGATGTAAAACATTTCACGTTACTTTTTATATTCCACAGCTCTCAGCTCACAAATGAAGCATTCCAACACCACAGCAACTATTCTTTGTAGGAAGGAACAAAACAACATAGGGTTCTGTGTGATTAAACATCCTTTCTTCATTCTCACCTGGCTTTCTTCCCCAAATCCAAGAGTGGCTGTGCAGCTTCCCTGATTCTGAAGCTTTGTCTGAAATATCCTTTCCAGCCATTCTAACTGCAGAAGAGCACCAATTTCACCCAGCTGTGCAAGTCTTCTACTTCAACACTAAAACTGGAAACAAACTGGTTTCACACCAGTGAAAGAATGTAGAGTCATGCACTGATCTCAGAACTGTATTGGTTCTTCCTTCTGCAGCAGAGCATCCCTAGGCATTTTGAAATGATGGTGCCACTTAACTTAGTTGACTAGCATCCCTTATGCAACGTAAAAAGTGAAACACAACACAGAAAGAGAGCAAATCCCACTCAAACTGTTATTAGGTTCTGCTGTCTCTCAAGAGCAATTTCTTTGCTACATAAAAAAGTGGTTTCTTACAGGAAATTAACAGACTTGTTAAATCCCCCATGTGCACAGGACGTCGCAGATGCTTCAGTTACTCAAGGAAATCCTCAGGTACTGAGCCCCGAGTGTACCTACCCTAACTCCATCAGTGGCGAAACCACCTATGCCTTTTCTCCCATGGGATCTGCCAAGTTAGTAATTTCATTGTCAAAACAAAATTTAAGTGGCAACTCTTCAGTCATGCAGGTCTGAAATACTGAACGCTCACAACAGAATTACTGCTCTATTCAGGACGCAGTGGCAACTGCTTTTCACAAAAGTGTGGGATGTGAACTACTTGACCAATAGACATGAGGGCACAGAGTCCAAGTGCAAATCTAAAATGGTAAGTAGGATGGAGAAATGATGATAAACTACCCATCAATAAAAGGTTTGCTGTAATCTTCACTATAAAAGTCAATACTGACAAGAGGCAGCTTCAGCAGTGAGTCAGGAACCAGTATGCCTCTAGAAGGTCAGTGCTCTCTCCCTGCCCTCCTTCCATTTTTCTGCAACATGCATGCACAAACATATTCTTATGTGAGGTCAGGGAGTCTGCATCTTTCACTGATATGAGTCCCAGGAGTCTCAGTTTTTGCTCCAGAAATCTAGGTAGTACATTACAGATCCCATGTGCCAAGAGCCTACCTACTGCACTGGAAGGCCAATGATTGCTGAGCTTCATCCTTCCGTACTCCATCAAAGAGGACAAGCTGTAAAATAGAATATGTAACAAGTAATTCTTCCTGGAAAGACAGCTCATAAGTGACCCCAGTTGTTTTTCATGAGTATAACTCTCACAGGGATGCTACTCAGCTTCTCATACCAAACCTTACCCTCCAATGCAAAAGAAGATTTGGACTGAACCTTTAAGTACAGCCTTTAGAAAGACCTGTTGATGATTGCATAAGAACTTTAGTGACAGTAATGGCTGAAAATATTGTGAAGACTCTTCTATAGACTTTACTAAGGCATTGCAGACAGAAATAGATTGAGAGCTGATATTTCTGTTTGGTTAGCTCTTGCTTATTTTTAAGGCTCTATTATAAAACATTTGGAATTAGCTGGAGCTGGAGACACTACAAGGAACTCTAGGACTACATAGAATTATTTTATCCCATCTTACATTAACCTTAAAATTTGAGTGAAAGCAGTAATCTGTCCTTCAAATCAGTTTGGGAGGAAGTATGTTTCTCTTTTAAGTTTCTCTTTTAAAACAGCACTATGTTGTTGGTTTGGAGTATCTAGACATGTATTACCTTGTCACACCTCACTGCACTGGCAGAGCCATCAAGAGTGCTGGTACCTTTTTCCTGAGAACAGCAGATTTCAATTTTCTGAAGAAAGGAATGTTTTGTTTCTATATAGCAATGACTTTGATATTGAACATATAGGTAAACCTAAACAATTATTTTGGAAAAAAAAAAAAAAAGATTTAGATAATGTAATGACCCCGGAAAACCTTAAAAACTTATGAAATGAGTAGACTGTGACAGCTGTTAAAGGATTAAAATTGGTTCCTCTACTCAAACAAACTTTTCAGCAACTTGAAGAAGTAGGAAGGTAGCCCTGAAAGACAGTCTTAAATAGTTGCTCTGAAAAAACAGGCCACACTTTGAAAACACATCAAAATGAGAAGTTGAACTGTGCCTGCAGAATTATAAACTATCAGTGGACAATGTATAGAGTAAAAAGTAAACATTCAGCTTCAGCTGTTACCTGAAGCTTGTTGCATCAGTTAAAAAAAATCTCAGAACAGGAGATAATACAGAACCATCCCTACCTACCTGTTTTCTATCCCTCACATGCCTTGCTTTCTCTAGAGCTAGAGGACTTGTGGGACAAATAGGTCACAGCAAAGGGAACTTCAAATAAGCAGAGAGAAGAGAGTGAAGAACCCAAACATAAACTGAAAGAACATCAGTAATGAAGACTATCATCTACTAGGATACATATCCTTTCCCACAAGCCCTTGCCATGAATACCAAAAATTGACAGCAAAGTCTGGCCTGTGGGAAAAGTAAGGGGTTCATGTGTTGAGGACATCCTAGGGGATGTTCCTGTGGATAAGCCCAACATTTGGATTCTGTCTGCAAGCAGATACTCGGAGTCTCTGGGGCTTGCAGAATGTTTTATGTTGCCAGGCTGACAGATGACCTTGCAGATTTGTCCCTCATGAGTATACATGACAGTTATACTGTCAGCTGTGTTTTGACAGAATTTGGGTTGGGGGAGTTTTCTCTGCATGTTCCTATGAAAGGCCATGAAATGGCCAAAGATAAAGTCCTCCCCTTTAAGCAGGTAATTATACCTCATTAAAGACTTAACCAGACAATTTTAGTTTTCATATGAGGAACTCTTTTTACTTTAGATCTCATACATGGCATAATGATTTCCATCAGCTGCACAGCCTTGGGCCCAAGAAGCAGGGTTAGATTTTTTTCTTCTTCTTCTTTTTTTGAGGAAAGAGATTTGGAATTAAGAAATCAGTGTCTATGTGAAACACCTACAGTGACAACATGGAGCTAGTTCTTATTGGTGTGTTCTCAGAGCAGACAGATGTACACAAAGTCCCATCTCTTTTGGGTTCAGCTTCCCTCAGTGAAAGAAGAAAACATCTTTTTGTATGCTGTTAAATGCAAAATGAGTTGTGCTCAAGGTAAAGGATTGTTACATTGAAAAACTCGCTTGATTTAGAATTATATCGTATAGACCAGGGGCTGCCTTGCATCAGATAAACAATGGTTGCCAGACTGAGTTATTAGAGACCTCTTCAGGTGTCTGGGGACATCTTTCCAAATAAAACTGTAATTTGCAACTTGCTTCAGAGAGTATTCTCTATTAACCTACCCCATCACAGTTTTCAGAGCGTTTTGGCCATAAGGTGTTTTCTGACCACAATGAATTTCTGCAAGGTCCAGATCATAGACCTTCACCCTCTCACAGAAGCATAAAAGAAAGCACATTCTTTGGCCCAGTGACCGGACATTGATAAAAATAATGACTTTTCATTACAGTTCTACAACTCTCTTGCAATAAAAATCCTTGCTCATTAGACCAACAAACTCAGTATAATAAGGTTAATGTAAAATATAATAATATAACACAACACAGATTTCACCCTGGAAAATAAAACATGATTCTGGTTTCTAGACAGAAGGGGGGGGAAGGCAGTGGGGGGCACAGTGAGGGTGGGGTTTCCCTTATTTCATGTCAAATCTATTTTCTACAGGTACTTCAGCTCACTTATCTATTCATCTGCACTCAGGGAGGAGGCCTTGTGAAGTTTTTGGCATAAACATAATCCTCTCTTTATCACATGAGATGAGACTATTTGTAAAACAATTTCAAAGGGGAAAAAATCTTCACAGAAGAGAAGCTGATTTATTGATAGGCTTAGGTAGTTTGTTACCAAACCTGTGTTTGAGGTTTAACTATCACTTTCATTTACAGTGCTGACTTCAAAAGAAACATTGGCTGCATGAAAATATTGATTCATTTCCTCCTATCCCCCCTGGCTTTTTCCTCAAATGCACCAAGTAAGAACAACTATAATTTCTGCCAGACAGCAAAATACATATTAAACTGGAAATTCCAGAAGTACTGAATCACAGGGCTGTAACTGAAGTTAAAAGGCCAAAATGGCAAGTGGACAAATGAAGCTGACTATCTCAGAAGTTACCTCCATGGAGAGGTTTTTATCAGGCCTCAGAAATTCTTCATATGCTCACCTCTTTCAGGAGGACTTGTTGAAGCACTGAAGTGACAACTCCTTGCTGAGCAGTCCAGCTCATGGTTACTTGAGGCCGTGCCTGATCAGGACTGCGCACCACGAGCCTCTGCATAAGGTACTGTCCACACTTCTCACACATGGTAGCTACCACCCAAGCAGGTAACCTTTAATGGAAACAGCATAATGAGCCAACCAGAAAACAACTCATAAGCATTAACTAAGTCAATGCCAACAGTTTTATAGCTGACAGAGCATATGGGCATGAAGATTTTAAAAATGGATCAAGGCAGCTGACAAGCAACCAAATAAGCAGTGTTTCCAGTAGAACAACAACACTTACTTAAATATTTTTAGTTCAGACTCTTAACTATTTCTTGGGTATTAAACATGACTAAAGAAGATAACTTGAAAAAATTCCTAAGAATCTTTGAGGCCTCAGAGAACCTAACAACCTGCCAAGGTAACAGAAGACCACAAAGTAAAAGACATCGATGCAAGGGGGCTAACCCATAACCCAAATAACTTTCACCTTTCAATGTGACTCACCTGCAAAACAAAGAGTATCAAACATACACACAAATGTAACTGATGAAAAGAAGATAAAGTGGATGAGCAAGTCCCTTTTACTTTGTGATCTTTGTCTCTCATCTCCAATGCAGAAATGCTAATACTTAAGAAAGGTTGCAAGACTTTCATTCCAGGATGGGCACTGACTTACCTGCAACGTCAACATAGCTAGTTCAGAGCTGAGCAACACAATAAACATTGCTCCTTATCAATCCACACAACACAGAGATGACTGAAAAACTCAATATTGACCTTGTAGGAGGGAGAGGTAGAGATAGACACACTCAAATAAAACATCTTTACAAAAAACATATGGATATCAGGAATAATTGATTCTTAAATTCTCATTCTTCTTGTTCCAGTAAACCTATATCAATGCAGGATCATATGAGGATCAAAACTGAGCCTTTCCTAAAATGATGATTCCTACTGGACTGCCTTGACGTAATGCTGTGCCTTAGTATTAACACCTCAATACACATGTACCACCTCTCTTTCACACCTTCCTCTCTCCAGTGTCCACTGAGATTACATAGAACTTTAAGTCTTCCATGGAAAACCAAGACCATCATTTGTTTGGCAGCACTGTGTCCACAGAGCAGCCTTGGTATTGAGTGCAGTAACAGCTTTGAAGCCGTATGTTCGGCAGCTTTCTGGGAGAGGGAGATACAGAGGCAAGAAAGAAATATGACCCAGCTGCTGAAAAAAAAAAAAAAAAAAAAAAAAAGAAACCCTCATTTCATACTGAGTGACAAGATACAGCTTAGTCAAATGAATCCTTTTGTTTTCTCCCCAGAAAGACCTGTCTCATATTTATTTAGCCTCTGAGCTAAGTGTTGGCTATTAAACATGACCAAATGTATGCATTACCAATGCATATATTTCCTCAGGAATCATAACATGCAGTCTTATTCCCTCTTTACGATAAGCCTCTATTACATTTTCTTGTCAAGCCTGTCAGTGGATATGACTGCTGCCCTATTGCACATCAACTTCATCTCCCTGGGAGAATCAGATAATGGCAATCATTTTATTCCTAGGAAGATGCAAGGGAAAGAATTTGATCCACGCAAGACAAGAACTATGCCTTCACTGTAAACATAATCAGGATGAGCATGCATGTGGGACGCATAGACAACAACAAGGTTATCAAAGAGAGTCCAGATAGTTTAGCACAAGAGATCTGCTCCAACAGCTGTCCTCAACCAAGGCAGCACTGGCAAAGAGCCTGCAGCCCAGCAGAGACAGTCAACAGGGTTTGTCAAGATTTGCCTTTTTGATAAGTGTTTATTATTGGTTCCTGAAGTTCCAGCTGACTTAGAAAAAAAGGCTTAAAAGGTTTCTTTAAAATAATATGGTTTCAAAGCAAGTAGCAAAAGGTGAGGCCTTGTACAATCAACAGTAATTACAGCAAAACCTTGAATAACCTGGTGTTGAAGTTGATGACTTCCAAAGGCTTGAAGCCACTTTACTGAGCTCATGTATATGCCTTAAAATGAGCCATGTTTCAAGCACACCCATTATAGGTCATGGCCTTGAACTGGACTTTTAATTCCCTGTGCCATTAATTTTGCATCACCTGGCTGAAACTCCAGTGGCTGGTCTGTTACAGGTGCTCTATCTCTTCCACGCACTGAAAAGTGAGGGGTGGAAGTAAAACTTCACAGGCAAGCATTGGCTTGACATATCCTGACTTTGGAAGGCTTTACTTAGCAACTTAAACACTAAAAACCTAAAACCACAGGTTTTAAAAATGCAGTTACTTTCCTGCCCTATGTAAAAGGTTATGATTCCACATTTAAGTTTACGTGTTGGTGGAAGGAAGACAAATTATTAAGATCTTTCAATGAGGCCAGTTTCTTCCATGCTTTGAGAGCCTCTGGCACTGACCACGGCCACTGAGAACCTGGACTGGATTGAATGGAATGCAGAAATAGGCCCAAGCAACAATTTCTGGTTTTGTATGTTGAGCACAATTGACTGTTTTAAGTTGGGACTCTGCAGAGTTCTCATCAATAACACTATAATATTGTCACATTCAGAGAGCCCAAGGATCATACACTGTGTTAGAATGCAGTAATTTTCAGGTTTGACAGAAGCTGTAAAGGGGACAAGACATCTCATCAGTGTCACACAAATCCACCTTTTCAGATATTAGCTAGTAAAAATCTTTGTCCCCCCCAGTAAAATCCTTTCACATGCTATCATCTTCTTACAGACTCTTCTGATTACCTAAAATAAGCAAGCCTTCCTCTGGAGCTGGCAGGGCTGTTATTACCATTGTTACAAAGGATTTTTTCCCCCCACATCTCTTCTCTTCACACATCATCTTTTTGTTCAGCAGACACATAGCCAGCAAAAAGCAGACCTCAGACAATAGCAGCACTGGTGGGCTATCTCTAGGCCATTCCCATAAATGTATTTCTAGCTAGAAATTTCCCACATGACAGCTGTGCTGGAAGTGTAATTCCAAAACTGTGCCTATTGTGTTATCCCATAAATAAGTTCTGAGGACATCAGTTGAAAAGCATTTCATCGTTCTGCCACCCACACCTGCAGCTGCACAGGAGTTTCAATTCAGATAAAGTACCTACATTTTATGGAAACAGCAAGGAGAATTTCCATGGATTTAACAAAAAGCCTCAACTCAGAGAAAGTAAGTAAATTGGCACTAGGAACATTTTGCAAACAATTAACACATTAAGCCCTTTGGCTTTACTTTCTCTTGTTATTCTTAGCAACTGGTATTTCCAGGAGTGCAGATACACTTAGCATCATGACTGAACAACAGGTTTCTCTAGCGGGTAGTAACTGGAAGAAAATTATGCACATACTGGACTGGCCAGCTAGAAAACCTGCCTAGCTGCAAGTCATGCAGTGTCTACAATTCTGTCTTCATTAAAATCTTTTTTTACAAAAATCTTCTTTTTCATGGATGTCCACCAAGGCAGGCAATCTACATTAGTCACAATAATGCTGTTATGCTCTCACTAAAAAATATTAATCATTCCCTCAAAAATAGAGCTGTGTCATGAATTTTTCACTATACTGCTTGTCTGATTTTGTTTTCTTTAGCTTGCAAACTTTTATGTTCTCAATACTTAACATATGCGTGGGAACAGAAAGATGATCTGAAGGATTTTGATCCTCCGTTTTTATATATAAGTGAATGCACGTATCATCTGTCATAGTAAAATAGTTGCGGGTTTTTTAAATCTGAAAGCAATGTTAATACAAGAGTTAAACTGGTGGTAATTAAATATAATTATGTCTAAAAATCTGCTCAATTAAAACAAAGTAAATATTCACTAAAAGGGAAAGGGATCTTGAAATACATCTTCAGTTAGGCTTTTGTACTTTCTATATTGTTTTTAATGCTGAAATGTGGTAGCTTCTGACAGCACACGCTGTCTCAGCATGACAAACAGTTCAGAAATAGCCCTCTTACATGCTGGTCTCAAAAAGTGAGAATCTAGTGCTTCTCTCTTACTGATTTTAACTATGTATTGCACATGCAAGCCTCTGGAGAGGAAAGGTAATTATTACCTTAATACTGACAGAACTCCCTCTTCTTCCCATTCCAGGATATGGTGACGTTTTACAGAAAAGCATGGGCCCACCATACCCTCTCACCGACGTGTATAAAGGGAAGTAAACTAAAGCCTGTAGTCCCAAAAGCCAATCACAAACTTAATGATGAGTTGCAAAAGCTACCTGTAAACAAGCAAATAAAAAAGCCAGAGTCATCGTGCTATATTGCAGCTCCTCCTATTCGGCTGGCCAGATGCACATACATCAACATCTCATGATGCACAGTCTAACCCAGATATAGGCGACAACCCTTTTCACATGAAGTGCGGCTACAAAAACATTTTTAGGAGCAGCAGAAGTATGTGCCTTCTATGCTGGAGGAGCTAATACACAGATCACAAGACAATTTTCTTTTTAAGAGACCATATGCTTTTGTACAGCATATGTACAAATTTTTACAGCAGTATAAACTCACAGTGTTTGAGAGGGCCCAGGTGAGCATTAAAAGATCTAATTTCTACCTTTTCTATTTTCACTGGAGATCTTTCTGCAGTGGCAGGCCCTGGTTCTCCGGTCTGGACAGACAGCAGCACAGAAAGGCACCTGTTTGGATGCACTACCTGCAGAAACAAGCAGGTTTTCATAAGAATGAAAAATAACCTGAAAGAGCAGCAAGGGATCATGGGCTGAACTGAGGTACAGTGGCCTTTAATACAATTGCTCAGGAACAAAATGGGGTGATAGGATCTGAAACGCATTAAAAGAGTTTACAGAATTCAGAAGAAGGATGAGCAGGAACATTCTTCTTCCCTTCAGACCTTCAGCTTCTCATAGCCAGAGCTGGGTAGAGTTGGATGCTTGTCCTCTACACTGAAAAGATTCAGGATTGCAAGATTTTTGCCATTCCAAGGGAGTAATTCCCTGTCTGCACTCAGATTGCCTGGTTAATGGGAGATTGTATTCAGATCACTTCCCTGACTCACTCAAGCAGTAGCTGGCCTTAAGACCCAGCTGAACAGTGCAGACAAGTTTTAAATGATCGCTCTATTCAAGCAGACTTTGTCATCTTCATGTAAATCTACATCTGAAGGAACAGTCTGTATCAAAAAGGTAAAGAGTGGTGGTTTAATCATACTTATTACCACTGCCCACATACACTAAGCAGACCAGTAGGGGCTGGTTTACAGCCTTTCTGACCTGATTTGCTCAAAATAAAGTGATTTGAAATAGGCTTATCCAGCCTAAAACTGCCTGTGGAGATATGCTGAAAAACATCAAAGCAGAGAAAACCAGAGTGACCTGAAGAAAGTAGCAGATGAAATTCCAGTGAGTGAAAAATAATATACGTGGTGAAAAAATAACTTTAATATGTGTAATGATAGACTATGTTAACCAAAAGCATGTAGGAAAGCTAGTACACAAAAAACATCAGAGCTCAGTAATTATCAAACAAAACAAATAAAAGAAATTTTATGGAAGCAATATATGTCAAAGCAGATAATGTAATCACACTTTTGTACAAAACAATGACAGAGGTATTTTCTGGACTGCAGGTAGTTCATACCAACCCACCTCATGGTATAGGTAGAACCTAAAAAGGTACAGATGGAGGAGTCCAGGATAATAGCAGGTATTGGAAGAGCTTCTATAAAAGGAGAGACTAAATTAATTAATTTTTTTCATTTGATCTTTGTAGTTTGTCATACTGATTAAATCAAGTTAGTCTTAGGTTTATTCAACAGAACTTCTGGGCAAAGCTTAAGAAGAGAGGTAAATGAAAATTAAATGCTATAAAAACAAACCATGAAGAGAATATGGTAGAAGACTATAAAATTATAAGCACCATGAAAAAGGTTTGTAAAGAATGTTTTTTCACGTCTTCTCACAATACAAAAATAAGCAGACACCCAAAGAAATGGTCAGGCTTAAACAAAAGGAAGTGCTTTTTCCACATAACTTCTTAATTGAAGTGTGGAATTCATTACCACAGGAAGCTGTGGAGGCCACAGCATGAAAGGAACTGGGCGGGAGGAAAGAAAAGGGGTAGGGGTGGAGGGGGTTGGCGGGGACATGGGGGAGGGTTGGAGGATAAACTCAGCTGTGGCTGTTAGACACAATGGTCCGGCTGCAAACTTCAGCACAGGAAATTCTTAAACCATCAGTTACTAGAGGTAAGGATAATCACTTGCTACATCCCCTGTTCCTCATTCTCCTCTTTAAACTCTTATTGCAGTCCACTGCTTGCAACAGAATGCTGGGTTGGCTGAACCTGCAATTGATACATAATGAAGATACATAAGTTATTCTGGTCTTAAGTTACATTGCATTTATCATGGTGCAGGAAAATACTTGTGAGTTGCCACCATCAATTATGCTACCAAATCATATTTTGCAATTTGCATAGCTATCCAAAGCAAAAGAGGCAAAGAGGCAATTTTCTGAGGATGGAATAAGAAATCTTATAGCAACTACAAATTACATTCTTGTGAGGGAGATGCTACACAAAGGAAACCCTGAGTTTTGCATGATAGAAACCTCCTTCTGCAGTGAGCAGCACCTGGGGTCCTGTGTCTTTGCTGAACCTCCACAATTATGGAACGGCTACAGTTATACCTGCCTAGCTTCATCCAAAAGCACTCCAAGAGGAGCACTGAAAGTACTGACCCCTAGCTTTTAATTATATGAGTCTGAACAACATCTAGCCTTCATCAAATAACAAAAATACTAATCTAAATATCAAAAACATTGCCAAACAAATGTATCCAAGAGCTGCCCTTGCACTACCTAATCTGAACTCCTAAACTGAAAGGAATTTTTTTTGAATACTCATGGTTGCAGCAAAAAAAAAAGTCATGTCTTTTGATTCAGGAGGGCTAACCCCAGAAATGTAATGTTACTCAAGAAAAAAAGATCACAGATATTCCCAACTACTGCAAATGATGGGACATGCTGTAGTCTGCTGAGAGTCCATAAAATGCAAGTCATTAATGGCAAGCACTAAACTTTGTTTACAGATCCAGTTCCCTCATATTTCATTCAGGAGAATCTAATACCACATGGAGCAGAAGGCTTCTGGGATGGAACAGCAACATGCTATGGCATACAGTGCTGACAAGAGGGACAAAAAAAAGTCCAGGACACAAAAGCTCAGGGAGTGAGTCCCATCAAGCATCTTTCTGCTAATAAATAAAAAACTCTTCTGTGTTCTTTGGTATTGAATAGCAATGATGAGAGACTGATGGTAGCACGGGGCTGTCGGACACAAGGTGCAGGACTAGCCCATATTTAATTAGCTACATATTCAGGGCAACAAGCACCCAGGTACCATAACTACATGAGTAAAAGAACTTCATCAATTGTTCATACAGCTGTTTATGTGAAAAAGCATAGATAACTACATCAGACTTTAATGTACTCTGCTCAGAATCTGTATGCTGATTTTCAGATGTTCCTACAGACACATGAATTGCCTATTTTAAAGTAATATCCATCATTATTACTTTCCTCTACAAAATTGTAATTTAAAAGTCTCCTTTTGCATGGAGAAGCACGATAATGTCTGCTTAACTATCATTTCCTTTAGATTAAAACACTTATGGTTGGGTATTTGGTCACTATATTCATCTACTATTAAAAGTGTACTTAAAAAGAAAAAAAAAAAAAAGCACACACCCAAGTGATCAAAAGCAAGTTAACCGCTGAGGCTGACTTCTGATAAGAACCAACACAGTCAGCACTTTGCAGGCACGGCTGAGAAGAACCGGCACCAACAGAGAGGCTTTCTGTTGTCCTCTGATACTTGGATTAGACGATGTTTGTGCAAAGCCAAGCAGATTTTCTGACTGAAGCAGCCAGCCTGGTGTGGAGGGTGGGTGAGGAAGGAGGGGCGGGCAAGGGGCCTTGGGCAGTAGGAGCTGCCAGGTGGGAGTTCCTTTCTCCCCAGCTCCAAGTGCAGGAGGAACAATGCTGAGAAAGGCGGGTGGCTACACCCAGGTCAGCGGAAACAGACAGTCCCCCACCAGCGCTATCCCCCACCACGCCCTGGCTTTTCAATAAATCTACACGTTCACAGTTGTGAACTACGGAGCTTTATTTTCTTGCCTGACTTGGTGACTTCAAGGGGAAACATTAGAAGATAAAACCTGCTTACAGTGATAAACTACAAAGAGAACAGGTCTTATGCATTACTACTAGGCATGCCTTGGCTGACATCCCTGCAACCCCGACAGCTTTTCTTTTTCAAGGAGACCTGCAGTTATTGCAGTACATTCCAGGTGCCTGAGCTAGGCATGTGGTTATGCCACAGCACGCATGAGGGTAGGACCCCAGGTTTGGACCCAGTCCAAACATCCTTTTGCTGCAGCTCTCTCCTCCACGTCTGGGCAGAGCTCCCCACCTGACTACACTCCTCCTTGCTTTTCTCTGTGAATACCAATACGGGGTGGTTTCACATACACAGGGCAAATCTGGGCTGGCATCAGCAGATTATTGGTTTCTCCCAGCCCTTCGGGGTTTCTTATAGGGCGGTGCAAGAAGGTGCTCTACAAATTGAGTTAATTGTTCCTTCTTCTGTCAAGTTTGTGATTTTGGGAATCCAGGCATTGCTTACATGTAGCAACAGCACCCTGCATCACCGCATGGCAGATGAGGTTGGGGAAATGACTACAATGCAGCCTTTGCAATGGTACCCACAGGTCACTGTGGTTAGGATGCTCCCCCTGCCCCTGTCTGCTCCTCAGGACGTCAGCCCCATGCCCAGGCCCTGTGGCTGCAGCACTTCCCATGGCAGTTTTGTGCTGCTGGATGAATTAAACCTCCATTCCATAGCACTATGCTTGTCTGCAGCCTAAGCTATCAGCCCCAGAGCAGTGCAGTGCCTCTGTGGGCCTCGGAGATCTCCCCTGGGCAAGCCATTGCCTCTTACTTCATTCATGTCTTTGCAGCAGGTCTCAAGCACAAAATCTGTTCTGCTCTTTGTTGTCACTTACGCACAGCGTGCTGCATGGCCCTGCCCAGAGCAGCCCTCCCCTCTCGCTGCCAGCCCTGGAGTGTCAGTGACCTCTAGAGGCTCACATCTCACCTTGTGCTGTTCCTCAGCACACAGCCAGGACACGCTGCCACCACTGCTGCAGCAGATCCTGTCCATCCTGCCTGGAGAAAGAGCTGTTTGTGCAAACAGAGGCCAAGCTGCGGAAACACCGCCTATGTATTACATTTGTAAAATCTGCACTTGCTTTCGGGAGTGAGAAATACAACACAGAGTCCATCAAACACAGTGGGCAAAAACCAAGACAGGGGAGGACCTCCTAAGCACATCACCAGGCACAGCTGTCCACAGACATGGGCAATGCACTGCTCACACAAGGTTTAGCTCCTTGACAGCTGAGGAAAGAGCATGGACACTATGAAAAAGCTGTGAAGATCTCCTTCAGGGAACAGCTGAGGGAGGGGGTGTCCTCTATTAAACAGGGAGGCAGCAAAGGCCCTGGGCTGCTGACAGCACCGCAATCCACAAGTAGCTTCAGATGAACTACCTTGACACAAGTCTCTAGGTACACCTAACACACACCAAAAATCACAAAATGGCTCACTACCAAGGCAGGCAAATGCTGCACTGATTCCCTCTCTCACACACACTCACACTGGTCAGCAAGGGTCATGTTTCTGTTCTTAAATGGAAATGCATACATCGTCACTCTGTATTTTTATTTTTCAGAAAAAAAATCAAGAACAAAGAAATTCTGCATATGTCATATGCTTACTTGTCACATTTTTGTTCCCATTCCCCAGCACCACAAGTAGCTATAATGCAAGGCATATCCCCACCTGGAGGAACGGGGCTCTGAGCTGCAGGCTTCTGCTTCACAAGGATCATCAGCTGATGATGCAATTGCCAATCTGGAGTTTCCTGTAGGTTATTCTTTATTTAAATTCTTTGTCATCCATGACAGGACACAGCTTTTTTGCATGTTTTCCTAGAAATGTAAGGGTTTTCAAAACATGTGACAGCTTGACATGATAGTTGCTGGGGCCGTAGCCATTGTATACAGAGAGAACAACCAGGTGTGCAGTAGCCCATAGTCAGACATGACAGACTGACCCATACCTGGGCCACCACTGGCAGAGCCATCTAACTTAGAGCTGTTCAGCATAAGTCTGACGCATGTGCCCAAGTTTAACCATGGGCCCCATTATACAACTCCCCCAAGCACTTTGGCGATGCAGGACCTTCAAAACCCTGAGTATGCAGAAGAGAGGGTGCGGGTATATAGATATATATGGAATATACAGACAGTTCTTACAGTTCATTAAATGGTCCCTCTCTGTGCTACAGCTGCCTCAAATAACATTGACGGGTGGAGAAGAGGGAAGGGCTGATTAGAGAAGGGCATTTACATACACACAGAGGCATCCCACAAACCCTCAAATTCTTGGAGTGTCCTGGCTGAAATTGAAGCACCCAGCTATCAGCACATATTTCATGATAACTCAATAGCAGCAGCTCTTAAATACTGCTTTCCTTCCTGCATCTAAAAATGCTTGATAACCTGGACAAAAAAGAGCAGAGAGCACTTCAACTCATTCATAACTACTCCTCACAACGGACATACTCCAGATAAAAACATTGTGTATTTTAGTGAAAAATGCTGAGTACTGCTGGCTGGCTCAACCCCAAGTACCCAGCACAACGGTCCACCCTGCTGCACCATTTGATTCCCATTGAATCCAGCACACAGGCAACCTCACACCATCATTTCAGGCCTGCCCCTGACATCCTGCTCCTCAGTTTACTGCTGTCCTGCCCAAACCCATCCATCAGACAGTACATGGCCCATTCCTTTCTGTGAACCTTGCCTCAAAACTAAGCAAGAGGAGTGAAATTCCAGAGTACTCTTTTGCAAACATTTCTCATAGTCAGGACAGACTAAGCCAGTCTGACCAATTCTGCACCAAAACGATAGCAACTAAAGTCAATGGGTTATTCTTAAGCATGTTGTTAAGCAAGTGTCACAGAGGTAACAGTCCACCATCTCTCCTGCTCTTACCCTGTGTAAAAGCTTGCTGTAGGTTGCCTTTGTTCATGTTGCTCATGAATGCTCATCTTTACTTCCCCCTTGCAAATCTATTTCCGATGCAACCAGAGATTAAATGTATTTCTTATCAAGTCATCAAGTACAAAGCAACAATAACATAAGGTAATAAAATAGTCCATCAGTAACCTGCTGGGAGAGTAAGAAGGTCTGTTCTACAAACTTATTCGAAAAAAAGAAACAATTGTGACATCTCTAGCAGACCAAGAAATTGTCATACATGTTACTGATGCAACAATGTGCATCTTAAACAAAACCTCCTGTCTGTTCCAGGTTTATACATTAAAAGCTATGAGAACTTTCAAGTTCTCATATTGAGAAATATGAGGCTATTGCAAAGAGAAGCATTTTCTCTACCTTCTATAGCTAATTTTTCGTTGGTTTTGGTATTTCAGCCCAGCTCCCAGAGGGGAAGGAAAACTGAATCTTCATTTCATCCATATAATGATAGCTTACAACTGTGAGTAAAACTTGTAGAATCCAATTTCTGATGTCATGTCTGTGAAAAGAAAGTTTTATGCATGGAAGACAGTGAGGAGGAATTTTTTTTCAGATTGCCTGATGCTTCCTGGTCAGTGCCAGAAAATACACTTTCTCTCAGGTGCAGGAATGTGTCTTCACACAGAGGATTTCACCGAGTGTCTGAAAGGAAGAACTTGAATAAAACAGATGATGTTAAAATATATATATACATACCCATTTCTCTCCATGCACCAGTTTACTACTCTTCTCTACAGGCAGGCAAGATATATACTAGAGCAAGGAGGGGGGGAAAACAGGGGAAAAAATAAAAAAATAAAGGAAAAAAAAAACCAGAAACAGACCACCACCACCACGATATATTTACAACACCATGTGCAGTAACAGGTCTGGCTGGAACACATGTAGGAAAGCCTGCTGGAGCAATCATGTCATGTGTAGGGAGAGATGTCAAGTTTTCTTAGCCAAGGATTAGACAAATATGTTTGTTTCCAAATAAGCTTATCCTGCACACTGCCAGGAAATAGTTTAATGAAAACTGCCACTCAGCCCTGTGTCTTTTGCCATGAAGTAATGAAAAGAGCAGTGCTGCTAGAAGCACTGACAATGACCACTGATTTCTCAGTTATCTGCTGGAACTTGCTCCTGGTGCTTACCCAGCTCTACCTGACTGACCATGAGCTGTGATAAGATCTAACACTAAGAATAGCCCTAATCACTGATCAAACATTTCCCTCTTCAAGAAAACCAACCCGTTACAGGAAGTAAGAGCCTATTTCCAGAAATGTCCTGTATTTTTATTTGAGGTACTTAAAATGTTCTTGTTCAGTTGCATGATGAAGCAGAAAATCTGTGCAATCAAGTGTGGAAATGGCATGCTGAACACACTACAAAAATTAGCTTTGCCACATTTGTAAAGCTCAGAAAAACTCCTTGGATCATCCTCTGCTTTACCAGAAGCTGGGAAGTTGTATTTTGCAAGTCAATTTATATGGCTTTGTATTGACAGCACAGTTTAGGGGGAGGAGAAAGAGAAGAAGGGCTAGAAGGATGCATCCAGAGAAGCCTGTACACCAACCAATGTAAATGCAAACTAAAAGCAATGCAAAAGCAAGAGTAGCTTAAAAGAAGAAGGAATCAAAGCCAAAATGTAACTGCTCAGCAGAAGAAACCGAAGCAATCAGTGTTTCTTTTTCCTTGGAGGGGGCCTCCGTCAACTGCCTGTGAGAGCACAAACAAAGCAGATTAAAACCCAAACAAAACAGTATGGACCGTTGACTGTGGCTCAGGATGAAAAACTTGTTGATGAGATAAACGACAAGTAGTCGCTCATGTTTTGATAGCACAACAGCCTTACCTGCAAGATGCAGGCTGGCTGGTTGGGCCAGGACGGGGGCAAGGAGCAAAGGATGTCTCCCCATGGCCTCTCATGCCCCACACAGGGGAAGGTTTCCTTTGTTCACAGTTTCCTCTCCCTGCAATCCAAACAGAGACATGGGATTTTCCCCTCTGCACAGTCAAGACTAGCACTGCTGATAACAGGACTAAGACAACCCCAGGGCTGAGGCATTTCCCAGCCAGCACTCACAGGTGGCACAGATCAGAAACGCAGACTTTGAGTCAGGCGTGTGCTTTGCTGAGCTGAAGCCTAAGCTGCTGTCCCAGGGATGGTGGTACAAGGAATATTTCTTATCCTCAAAGACTCCAGCAGCGACTAGAAATGACCCAAGAAAAGCTGCTGTAACAGAAGCTGGCACAGAAGTACAAAGAGACTGAAGGCCTTTTTTGCCATCATCTCCAGGCTTTCTAAATCAAACCATCCTGAAAAATTTGCCTTTCTGAAGTTGAATGTAGTAGTTACAGAACATCTGGTATTTTGTTAAGCAAAAGCTCCTTCATAACACTCTATAATCAATACCAACCTTTTCCTTGTTTTTTATCAATTAGGTTTTATTATGCCTACTTTATTTTCTATTAAAAATACCATTTCACGTTTTGTCTTTCATCCTGCAGCTGAACATCACCAGCAACTACCAACAGCAAGTCTCAGTAATTCTGCATTTTCTGGGGCTTCACCTCCCCTTGTTGCCTCTAGGCTGTCCTCTGACAGCAATATTAATAATTTTATCGTTTGCTTTAGTAACACTATGTACTGCAGACATAAAAGTATCCACCATGGAGAGATGTTATTATCTCAAAACTCTAATGGAAGCCTCTGAGAATTACAAGTAGAGAGTAGTTAAAAATATCTTGCAGAGAAGCTATCAAAGTTGATATAACTTTTTTTGTGTGTTTTTTTTCCCAAGTAAGTTTTGCTTGCATTTTTAAATATTTAGGTGTTCTAAAAAGTAAGAAAGATATAAAAGAACAAATGTCAAGATTAGCAATAGTAAAGCATACCTTGACTTCTGCAAGGTTTTTCACAAGCAGTATTCTTGCATCAAACTAAAAATTTAGTGAACCACAGGGTAGGCTGGGAAAACCAAGGGATTAAAGATCAGGGACAGAAATACACAGCCCAGGTGGCAACCAGTTAGGGGAGTGACATTTTTCATGAGAGGCGGCTGCTACCGATGCTATTGAGCATCCTTCCCAGTGACCTGGGCAGTGGGATGCAGCACAGCCTCAGCGAGTTTGGGGAGTGGCAGCAGGTGCTGGCAGGACCCACAGAGGGCAGGCTGGCTGGGCTGTGCTGGCAGGCTGAAGGAGGGGGTAATCCCCCCACCCACTGCTCCTGCAGCCATGTCCAGAGTGTGGTTCTTCCTGTCATCACACAGGCACTGATACATCAAACCATGAGTGGGTTTGGAGGGGTACAATGCTGAGGATTCAAGCTGGGTTGATCAAACCAAGTTCAAGAGTAATTTTGGATACTGACTCACTGAAAGATGTGACTGAGGAGCCAAATGAGGAAAAATTAAAAGGCAGGGTTATTCTTTACACTAACCCCCTCCTCTCTACCTATTTTGCAGCTTCCGTCTGTGTATAAATCCCCTTGCAATTACAAAAATGATAGGATAATGAGGTAACTTCATGACAACCTGCAGGGAGGAGGTCAAGCGAGAACATGCCTTCAAAGTGCCAGGCAGGAGAGAAAAGCAATGCAGACGGAGAAGGGGATGCTGCTGCCAAACGCTTCCTGTTTTGATCCATGGAGGGAGCGTGCAGCATAGGCCTCTACCCTTATCACGAGAAAGCTCTCCCTTCCTACGTCTCTCTTTCAGCTCGAGAGGTCAAAGCCAGCTGGTCTGCCAGAAAGCAATCAGAAAAGGAGCACAGTACAAGTTTTCCACTGACAACAAACACGCTACTCCTCACCTAGGCTAGCCATGTCCTGCAGCGGCCCCCTCACCATTTGCTTCCCCCTGCCTAGCAGCCTCTCCTGAGGCTCCACTGCCCCCCCTCTCCTGCACCCCAGAACAGTGCTCCTCCTGCACTTCCCAGCAGCAGCAGTGTCGGCTCTCACATTTCCCCTGAGCTGCCCATTCCTGTCCCTCACATGTGTAGGGCCATCTTACAGGTCAGGTGGGTGAAATGATGGCGGTTAGAGATAATCTTGTAAAAACAGCTCTGTAAAGGAGCCCCATCACCTCCACCTCAGCAAAACCATCCCTGCTGTTCCCAACCCTGATGCCACAACATCATGTCCATGTTTTCTGCCCTGGAACTGCTCACCAATGTTGAGCCTTTGGAGAGAGGTTTCAGAACAGGACAAGATTTCCACACAATGCCTTTAATCCAAGTTTGTCATTTCAGAAAGTCCCATTGTCTTGAAGCTATTTGAACCATGGTGAAACATGCAAAAATGTGTCCTCCTTTACTTTCCCAATTCTGTTTAGTCCTACCATGTAAAAAAAAAAAAAAAAAAAAAAAAACCAACAAAAAAAACCCCACCAAACTTTCTGTTAAGAACCTGTCATCAAAGCAACCATCACCATTTTGTGAAACCTATACAGTGGTAACAGTCTTTGTGGTCACCAAAGCCACCAGAAGCCAGTTGTTCCCCCATATATCTTAAGGACAATCAAAGATCAGGTTTGCCTCTCAACTTTCCATCTTCCAGAGGCAACTTTGGTTTTACCCTGTGATCCTAGGAGGCTCCCTGGTGCACACAAGTCAAGTTTCAACAGCATATCTTTTTTTCTTATCGGTCTAATAGGCTGCTCTTTTCTACTCTGCTCCTGCTGTGATTCATGCATGTTCCACACAGCTCTGCCAGGCAGCATCTCTAGACATCTCTGTTCTTCAAAACCCTGTTTGGAAATCCTAATTCCATCAATTTTCGACCAAATATTCCATCAATATGCTTTATGCACACACTCATTTCTGTTTAATTATACTTTGAGCCAATAAAATAAAGGGTATATAATTCTAATTTATCAGACCCATACAGTTCTGAAAAATGACCTTTGATTATCAGGGAAATAGATTCTTTTACAAATGTACACAGAACAATGCTCCACAGCCTGTTCTGAGTTTACATTAGGGTGCTGATTAGAAGAGTTAAAGAAGCAGAATTACCTCATACAGCACATAAGATTTTTCAGTTGAAGATTTTTTTTGGCAAAAAAAACTGATTTGGGCATAACTATAACTATTTGCAGACAAGCACATGATTTATTGATTAGTTTCAGCTTAAAAGGCCTGCAGAGAAGGGAAGAGAAATATTAAGAAACATTTTGATTTTTTGTTTAAAAAATAGCTTCATTTAGAAATATTTCTGAACATAAGACAGAAATGCCAGGAGGCCTGCATGGATGAACAAGGAGCTTTTAGACAAACTGAAACACTAAAAGGAAAACTAAAGCCCTCATAGAATTAAATCTGGACAGGGACATCACATGAAACAAGAAAAGCTTCTGTAGGTACAATGGTGATAAAAGGAAGATGAGGAAAAATGTAGCCACCTTCCAGAAGGAAACAGGAGACCTGGTTACCCAGCATATGGAGAAGGCTGAGGTACTCAATTACTTTTTTGCCTCAGTCTTCACTAGCAAATGCTCCAGCCACAGCACCCAAGTTGCAGAAAGCAAAGGCAGGAACTGGGAGAATGGAGAACCACTTGCTGTAGGACAAAGCCAGGTTTGAGACCATCTAAGGAACCTGGAGGTGCACAAGTCCATGGGACCTGATGACATTCATCTGTGGGTCCTGAGGGGCTAAAACACTGTCCATCACATTTAAGAAGTTGTGGTAATCCAGTGATTTTCCCACTGAGTGGAAAAGGGAAAACATAACACCATTTCTGAAAAGGGAAAAAAAGGAAGACCCAGGGAACTGCAGGCCGGTCAGTCTCACCTCTGTGCCTGGCAAGACCATGGAGCAGATCCTCCAGGAAACTATGCTAAGGCACATGGAAAATAAGGAGGTAATTGGTGACAGCCAGCATGGCTTTACTAAGCCCAAGTCACACCTGACACATTTGGTGGTCTTCTATAACAGGGTTACAGTGCAGGGGGATAAGGGAAGAGTGACTGATGTCATCTACCCAGTATTGTGCAAAGCACTTGACACTGTCCTGCATGACATCCTTGTCTCTAAAGTGGAGAGCCATGCATTTGACAGGTGGACCACTAGGTGGTTAAGGAATTGGCTCGATGGTCACACTCAAAGAGCTATGGTCAAGGGCTCAACGTCCAAGTGGAGACTGGTGACAAGTGGTGTTCCCCAGGGGTCTGTCTGTACTGGGATCTGTGCTGGTCACCATCTTAGTTAGCAACATGGAAAGTGGGATTGAGTGCGCCCCCAGCACGTTTGCCAATGACACCAGGCTGAGCGGTGTGGTTGACAGGCGGGAGGGAAGTGGTGCCATCCAGAGAGAGCTTGACAGGCTTGAGAGGTGGGCCTGTGCGAACCTCGTGAAGGTCACGAGGCCAAGTACAAGGTCCTGTACAGGGGCCAGGGCAACGCCCAGAACCAATACAGGTTGGATGGAAAACGGATTGAGAGAAGCCCTGAGGAGAAAGACTTGGGAGCGCTAGTGGGTGAAAAGCTCAACGCGGCCTGATGATGTGCACTTGCAGCCCAGAAGGCCAGCTGAATCTTGGGCTGCATCGAAGGAAGCGTGGCCAGCAGGTCATGGGAGGTGATTCTGTCCCTTTACTCCCCTGTCATAAGACCTTACTTGGAGCACTGCGTTCAGCTCTGGGGCCCCCATCGGAAGAAAGACATGGAGCTGTTAGAGTGAGCCCAGAGGAAGGCCACAAAGATGATCAGAGGGCTGGAGCACCTCTGTTATAAAGACAGGCTGAGACAGCTGGGGGTGTTCAGCCTGGAAAAGAGAAGGCTCCAGGGAGACCTTATAGCGGCCGTCCAGTGCCCAGAGGGGGCCTTACAAGAAAGCTGGAGAGGGACTTTTTAGTAGGGCATGTAGTGATGGGACAAAAGGGATAATGGCTTTAAACTGAAAGAGGGTAGATTTATATTAGATATTAGGAAGAAATTCTTTACTGTGAGGATGTTGAGACACTGAAACAGGTTTCCCAGAGAAGTTGTGTTTGCCCACTCCCTGGAAGTACTCAAGGCCAGGTTGGATGGAGCTTTGACCAACCCAGTCTAGTGGAAGATGTCCCTGCCCATGGCAGGAATGTTGGAATTAGAAGACCTGTAAAGTTCCCTTCCAACCCAAGACAGCACTGAAAAATTCAAAAAAATGTACAAAAAATGTCCAAAGGTAACAATATATTTTTCCGATTTTCTAGTTCAACAAAATAAGAATAAATGGTTAATTTTAATCACAGGCCAGATTTAAAATCAGAACTAATCCACAAACTAAGATGCCTCCTAGAAAAGTAGTTGTGAGGTTGTGCACTAGAGAAATCTACCACAGTCACAAAAGTATCAGTCATCTCAGATTTAGGTATGCTTATATATTGAACCATAAACTCCTATAATCAGCCTAAAGCCAACATCTAAACAAACCTTGAGACAGAGCTAAACTGCTAGTTAAATAGTTCTATTATCCAGGTTCAACACATTCAGCTCCCATCTGGCTGCTAGACTTCTTAAAAGTAAAAGGCCTCACCATGAAATCTGGCCTTCTACAACAGGACTGAATTTTAAATAGCAGCTCCTAAAAATACCCAGAATTACTATCATTTTCTATTAAGTTACATGAATGTTTGCTCAGAAAATTTTTCTTCTCATTCAGACTAAGTATTTCAGGTGGAAAACACCAATTAGCAGTGGAGAACATTTAAAGAATTAACACTGAGTTATTTGTTTGCTCCTGAGGGAATGCTGACTCAGCACTATGGTTTTGGTTAACCCTTATTAGAAGCCATTATTTTAGTTAAATAGCAATGGATAAATAAATTAGAACTTCTGAGAGAACCTTTTCCCAACAGAAAACACCTGTTTATGGAAGTCCAGACATTGTGAATAGGGCTAGGGATTGCAAAGGAATCTTGGTGGACAGCTGCCAGCAAACTCACTGGGGTCCCCAGCCCCCTGCTGTGGGGCTGCTGAGAGACCTGCCCTCTGGGACTGATGTATCTGCACTACATAACCTGAATCTGGAAAGTTAATGTTCCTAAGAAACAAGCTCTCGCTTCAACAGCTTTGCTTAATAAAGAGATTATTAGGCCACAACTTACCTGTGAGCCTGTGAATCAGTCTGACGCTCCTCTGTGCCAAAAAGGTGGTTTTGGTTGGCTCTGGAGTGTGGTTTGTATGGCTCACTCCACCAGGACACAGCTTTCAACCAAAGCCACTTCACAGAGCAGACTCATCCTCAAATGTTGCCTGCCTTTCGCAGCTTAATTACCTTATCATCTTCTGCATCATATGATTATCTACAGGCACCTGTGGGAATGAGACAGTCTTGGGAAAAGGGCATTATCCCTTCTTTCAGGTCCGACCTCAAAACTACTTCTCAAGCCTGAACATTTGTTATGACACCAGTTTCAAACCTCCACAATAACTGACTGATAGAGCAGCCAGCAGCCAGAGCTCACACCCTGCTCAGGTGGCTCCAAGGTCTGGAAACCACCCAGCAAGGTCTTCCCTGCCTCCAATGGCTGCTGAAATAGCTCTGCTGTCTGCATCAACACACTGGCAAAGGTCTTTGAAAAACTCACCAGTGTAATATTTGTTGTGATGAAAACACGAGGGCCAATTTTGTTTTGTGTGTACAGGGTGTGAACTCCGCCACCAAAGCCTTGAAAGAGCTTCTGAGTGCACTGTATGAGGTCGGGACAAGGGGCTGGGTGATGGTGATAGGTGGGATCCTGAACCTAAATCAGGCATATGCCAGGGGAAAGGCTGGAGCTGGAAGTAGCTGCTGCATCCCTCACCCAGGGCTTGCAGCCTCCCTGCCCCTTGTGCTGCTGTCTTGCATGCTTCTGGGACGCTAGCACATGCTGGGAAATGCTGTATCTAAAGGTTGAAGTAGGGTCCTCAGTGGGGAAGTAACCTGTCACGCTCCTGCACTTCAGCAAGTGGAGAGCACAAAAGGATTTTTTATTACTTTGTTATTTCTGTCGAAGCACAAACTAAATGCTAGGGATGAATGAATGATATAACCCAGGTCTTAATCCTGCTAATATTCATTTTATGTCTTATTTTACACATGAGGTGCTCAGGAATAGTCTGTAAGGCATGTTTCCTTTGGCTGCATCAAAGATAAGCAAAGCCTTCCACAATCCTCCACCTCAGGTTTGTGCTACTCAGGATGCTAAAGACTTCTCAGAATTCTTTTCTCTTCACCTTCAAACAGACTTCTAGAAAAAGCCATTCCTTTGGCCCAGCTGTTGCTTGATCACAGACAGACCCAGATTTTTGTGCAACTCCATCTTCAATTCCTCTATAAATGTCCCATAAAACTGCAATGTGAAGGAAACCTTATTTGAAACTCTTCCCATCAGACCCTCAGATAAAAATAAATTATGCTTTTTTCATTTTCTACATTCTCTGTACGTTTCCCAAAGCCTATGCTGACTCTTAGCAGCAAACTGTCCTTCAGTATTACACCACAAATTTTCCTTGAGAGTCTTATAACCCCCTCATCCCTTCAAGTAAATAAAATTTCTATTTCAGGCTTATGTCTTTGCTTTGATAAATAGCATCCCTGGTTATTTGCTTTCCTTGCAGCCAATTCAAGCAAGTATTTCATGTTGGCACACTGACCGCACACTCCTTACAGATAAATTGCTCTTTCATGAAGGATTTTTAACTGCTTAGAACTTTGTCCAGCAAAAGCCATAGTAAATTGGAGGGAAATATTATTCCTCATATGTGATGCCAAAATTACACAACTATTAGGGAAGAAGGACACTGATATTTTACTTGATCTTATGGATTCCTGGCAACTTCTGACTCTGAAGCATGACAAAAGGCTTCAAAGTATTCTCAGATGTTGGTATAAAACCAGTGTAAAAGCTGATTCTTCACAGGGGATTTGAAGGAGCACATGGTGCCATGCCCATGCAAACTTACAGTGTAGTCTCTGGTGCAGGAACTAAGATTGCTTTAACACCACATTACTGTCCTATGTCCAAAGTGTCTTCCAGAAATGCCAGGAAAAAAGCTCCTCCCTTCCCCTCATGCTGCTTTTTCTTTGCCCAAAAGCATGGAAGAAAGGGAAACTTCAATTCACTGTTTATATGGGCTCTGCTGTATAGCATAGCCATCAAACTGAGACTGTTTTCATTACCCATCCCCCTTTTTTTAAGATACCTGTCTAACAGTTTTTTCTGACAAGTTTGAAAAACTACAGATGTTAAGTACAACTAAGCACCGTGTTTACAGCAGGTTCTGAGAACATGTATTGCCAGATGATATTATCAAAGATAGCAACCCAAAAGACTTTATTTGCCCTTTTTTGCCTCTGTTTCCACTGTCCATTTCTACCAATAACTGAATTCTGAGTCAATGCCTTGAAAGAATAAGTCATTGAATATGTTTATATGTTATAACTAATACATTCTTGTAGTCTGAAATCGTCCACATTTGACCATAAACTGAGTTATGCTTCACATGCAACAAGAATAGCATGACAAAAGAAAAACCTTTTAAGTTCAGTCTATCCAGACCAAAACACTATTTTTCAAGTAAGGATTTACATTAAATGCTTTAGGACTGCGACACAGAAACCCAGACTTGGAGAATATTTTCCAGTTGTAGGTTAAGATCAAAGCTGGGGGAGTGGTTACAAGAGTCACAGTTCCCTAGGAGAAAGGATGTATCTGTTACAGCTGTCCAGTCAACCACCTTACAGACAGCTCCCTGAGAAATAAAGTATTGCACCCGAAACAAGAAGAAAAATGTTGTCATTTTACTTGAGAAAGTGGATGAAGAAAGTTTTCATGCCATAAAACTATTGTAAATTGCCTTAGCATGGAAAAGAAGGGTGGTGGCTTGCACACTTGGCAACATGGGTTGAGTGGTGCATTGCTAGGTACCGGCTATGGAGACCTGCCCTGAGAGATGTGGCTACCCTCATCATGGTCGACCCAGGAGAAATGCAGCTAGGAATTCCTGGTTTAATGTTTTTAATGGGGAAAAGAAAATCATGTAAGCTGTTGGCTCTTTTTTTTTTCCAAAAGTGACTTTTTTTCCATGGATCTTCCCTGTTTTTCAAAGCTGCATTTTTTGGGGGGTGAGGAGGGATTACTTCCAGAGAAAAATTCCCTGCTTTGCTAATAAATTATATCCAAGTAATGTGTGATCCCACCACAGATGTATCAGCTTTAGAAAAGAATGTGTGAGGATATCATGTTGCTCAGCTATTTTAAGACTTCCAGTATTACAAAGACATCCTACTTATAACAAAACATGTGCAGACACAGCCTCATTTTTTGCAACAGAGCCCACATCTAAAGAAAAAGCTCAACCAAAGAGTACAAATATAAAAACAACCTGCATAATTTCAAATAGGTTCTACACTAAAGACCTGATCTTATTTGTACCAGTGTAAGTACAAATAAGCTGAAAAAAACAGATGTCAAATGAGGAGATAGAGAACCAGACCATAGAAAATCTCATCCTTCACAATATGTTATGTTCTTGTGCTTAAATACTATACCCTTCTGGTAGGCAATACACAGAGCTAATCTTGCGTGGGAGTGGCTGCTATTATATTCTCTGATATATAACAACCAGAGACTAACATAGCAGCTGAGCTGACAGGCAGAACAAGTTTCAGTGTGCATTTCCAGACCTTTCTGCCACAAAATTAGCTGTCCTTGAAATGAGGGAAAAACAAGAAGAAACCAAGTTCTTCTATTGTGTGATTTCAACTGTCAATCCTGACATAAATCATTGGAAATAATTTTGGAAATTTTGCCAAAAGCCTGCAGACATTACAGTCCTTCCGAGACCATGCAAGAATCCACTTAACAAATGTTTTCTGTGGGACAGGGCTTCAGATTTTACCTAAAAGGATAGTCTTTAATGTGGGTGCCCCTCCTTGCTTAATACAGGTCATACTGTGCAACACAGAGATGAGCAACATAGCAAGTCAGACTAGAGTTTTGAGCAACTGATTACAGAATACTTCCAAGATTTGGTAGAGCTTATTTAGCTATACAATGTTGGCCAAAGGTCCCAGTCATTTGGTCATGAAACCCTTTATCCACAGAGTGTGAGTTTAAGGCATTTTCCTATGGGCACACTGGCCCTGGACGAGGGAAGTGATGTGTTCTGAGCAGTGCCTGACTGCCGATTTCTCATCACAAAGATGGCTGAGCTCATGCACCTGTGCCAAGCTTTGGGCTGGGGATGTTTACAACAAAAGCTGTGGCAGATGCAGGCCAGCTCTGCCCATGCCCCAAGCCTGAAGAGGGTAATGTAACCATGTTATCATCACACCAAGACCAAGGTAATATGCGCTGCCATTGCATTTCATCTTTCTCAGCCCATTTAATTAGCTTGGCTTCAGGTGCTGTACCGGCACAGTCTGTGCTGACTTCCTCTAGTAACTGGTGGACATGAGCATCCCACGCTTCCCAGACTGTTTCTGCTGGTTCTCTTATGGCCTCAGCTCACACCCACCCCCTGCACTCCTGGCCAGGCAGGTAACACCAGCTCAACATTCACCCCGCAGCACACTGTGGCCTCTCCACGATCTGCTCTAGCTCTGCTAAGCACTTACCAGGCTACCGGGCAAAGAGGCCGGGGGAAGGCAGTTCCTGGAATAATGTGGACACTCAGCAAAAGGAGGGCATTGCTGGTGACTGCCTTCCTCCCATCAGCTCTGAGGCGTTTACCTGTCCACTGACCCTGGGGGCCATGAACCTGCCCCCAGGCAGCTGGCACAACGGAGGGAGGAACGGGGACACAGCCTTAGCCCACAGAACAACCTCTGAAGCACAGCAGCAATGAACAAATGCACGAGGAAGAAGCTTTCCACTGGCAAGAGAGAAGGGAAAATTCCCCAAGGCAGTGTCATCTCTTCCTATTCTTCAACATAAGGCAGCAAGCAACAGGCTCAAGTCTCCTCCATTTCAGGAATTAATTCACTTGCCTTCATTGCAATTTGGTTAACAACCAGTTGTGGATTAACTTTTGAAGTTGGTTGGTTCATGAGCTTTATATGGTCAAATATTTATTATTTGAAAGGAAACCAAGGTAGCACATGTTGAATAAACCTGCTGTCCACAATGCAGTTCAGCCTTACTCAAGAGGAAGCTAAGATGCAATTGTGCTGTCCATGTTTTTCCTTCCGGTTTCTAGATTTATAAATCAGAATACCACTAAACAACACTCAAGGATCTAGGCTTCTAATTTATAAAACACTAACCAAAATGTTTCATCCAATTACCCTGTGTTGAACCCAATAACACATATATGACTAAAACATAATTTTTCTAGCTGAAGCTTACCTCCTGCAAAAATTAGCAGCATTGTTTTAAAGGAATGAAATTTTCCACTCTCAGCTTCTTCATTTATTCTATTTCTATTTGCTTTATATGAAAAAAAAGCATGTAACATTCAGGCAAATAAAAATGACTTGAAGATACTTACAAAATGTAAATAAGTTACTGGGATGGATGGAGCTTGTTTTCAAAACTCGTTTTAAAGGCTGGTTATTTTCAGAAGACTACGTAAGAATTAGCTAAAATCCAAAAGCAACGCATGCTCATTATGCAATTATAAACCACGCATATATATCCAATTTTATTCTTTAATAAAAGGTAAGTGAATTTGATGTTGATATGTACCAGATATTCTTAGAATGACCTATGGAGAACAAATTAGAGGAGGTTGCTGCAAACACCAGAAGCTCTATGAATGTGAAGTGTCCTTATGATGTGATGGCAGCCAATTCTTGCTACTCTACTTCTTACTATCAGTTTTGAATACAGTTTGATAAAAGGTCAGATACTTAAAAAAAAAAAAAAAAAAAAAAAAAAACCACGAAGATTCTTAAAGAAGTTTCATAAATGTATCTGCCAAATTTAAGATGATCCAGCATGTTTTGCAGTTTTCTGTAATACCAGTCACTGAGGTAAATGATACCAGAAAAAAAATTTGCTAATAACAATGATTTATATCAATGTATCTCAGTAGAAAATTACGTGCCATGACACTCAAAGGACAGAATTGATCTGCCAAAAGTTAAGAGTTCACAATTCTTTATCCACAGTGTTAAAAAGTGAGTTATTCGTTCCTTGAAAATTGACGTTGCTTCCCTCTTCCAAGAAAACATGAGAAAAGTATTTGCTTTTCTGTGCAGAATGCAAAACTTGGTTTTGGTCTTTTCACCTCATTATCTGGTCTACATGGTGTCTGTCTAAAGATTACATACACAATAGTCACTGGTGCACTTTCCACACCAGAGCTAAAGAGTTTCAGCACTCCCATTGTGTTTGTGGTAGAGTTTAAGGAAGAACTGGGGCAATACTGCTCTTCTTTGTATCCATTTGACCTCCAAAGTTGCCATATTTCTGTGTATTTGCTCTTTATTTACCTACTGATATAAACAACCACTCCTCCTCAGAGATAAGGTTTTCCCAAAGTTGTAAGATTCAGTAAAGGTTAAAAATACATGTTCATGGATATAGTGCACACAGAGCAGCTTCCATGTTAAACAGTGGCCCAGAGAGCTCCTCATGGTGCCATTCAATACTTAAAGACAGTTTCAGAAATTCAGTAATTGCTCTCCAGAAACATTTCTGACACCCATCCCATTTTTGGCTATGATGTGCCAAAACAAGCCAAAAGTTCTTTATGCTTTTAGGGACCAAATGTATGCTTTTTGACTAGCCAGGAATGACTTCCATGAATATTTATCTGGCGAGCCAAAAAAGTGATCCAGCCACAAAGATTGTTTAAAGAAGAGGGTGCTAGCTAGGGAACATACAACATCAGATGTTTTCACATCAGTAAAAACAAATTGATTCTGAAAATGCAAAAGCTCCATGTTTGTGCAAACACTTGTTGTTCTTTGTCCAAGATCATATCAGTTCTGTCTTCTACTTCCCATCATCGGAGCTGGTGAAACCAAAGGGTATACAGTGTCAAAGATTAGGAAGATCCCTGTCTGCAAAGGCAGAAGAGGAAAGAAGCTTGAAATGACCCTCAGCTGCCAGTGGCCTTTGTTCAAGAGAGCAAAGCTTTGCCTTAAGCACATCAACACTCGACTGCGTGAGTCTGGCAAAGCTCCAGTCAGGGAAGAGACTGACCACAGCACATCCAGAGGTCTGTGGCACTGGCATTTGCTCTGTGATTTTTGGTGTCCCTGTGCCAGCAACATCCTTCCCACATTACAGGGAATCTGGTGACATTGGCCAATGACTCCATGGTCTCAGACTTGTGAACTGTCAAACTGTGCCTGTGTTGATCAAGCTGTAACTCTCCCAGTTACACATGCAGCCTTAATGATAGCAGCATTAGCTGGATTTTAATAAAATCAAATTATTCTTATTTTCCTTAATAATGATTAAGATGGGTAAATCCAGGCACCTTTGGCTGACAAGGAGGAAGTCAAGCCACTTCTATGTTTAAAGGTAATTAGACTAAAATGGTCATTAGCTGGTTAAAAAAGGGGGGGGGGGGGGGGGGAAAGCAGTAACTTGGCAATTTATAGTTGGCTGTATGTGTTTTGGGTTCCTGTGAGCATTACTGAATCCTAACAAGCCTATGAAGGAGGAGCTTGTGCTTCCTTTCATAGCAGTTGTAGTCAGGAGCTACACCAAGGAACAAGTTCAAAATAAATAAAACCACTACAGGCACCAACAGAACATGCCAGGATGAAAACCACAATTTCAGTCATATTGGTCACATTAAATCAGTAGTCAAATTAAGTCATACACAGGTCTACCTGCTCCACAGTAGCTTTTTCTATCTGTTGCTGCTGTTTCCTTTGCCATTGTTACAGCAGCAACAGAGACGGCCTCACTGAAGCTGCTGGTGGGCTTGGAGAGATCAGCAAAGAGTGGGAGGCAAGGATGTACAGATGGATGCCTAAATAGACACAGGTTGTAGCACCCAGCCAGCTCTTGTTCTGCAGCATCATGAGGATGCAAAAAGCAATTCTGATTAACTAAGTTTGAAAACAGAAAGAAAGTTAATAATAAAGAAAGATAATGCTGGCAGAATCTGGCACATTTTCTGCTCTAGCAAACACACTTCTGTCAAGGTTGCAGAGTCTAGGGCTTGCTGAAGTGACAGGAAGCTGCTGATGTGATGTTCCGGGGCTGCTACAGCAGAAGAGGTGTTACAGCAGACAAGGTGCTGCAGAAGGTCCTAGAAGGAGGTGCAAATCTAGAAACTGGAAGGGAACCTATACCAGTCTCACCATAATTATGAGGAAAAAAGTTACCCAAAGAATCAAGAGGCTCTTTAACAGATGGTCTTGCTGAAACATCCTATCAATCTTCAACTTTCAAATTGAAGGTACAGTCTGTGATTAGAAGGAAAGTTAGCACTCCCATTCATGCCAAAAAGCAAGGCTGTCTCAACTGGAAGCTGAAGTCATTCTCTTGCAAACTTTTGCCACACCTTTTAACTTGGGTTTAGTCTGCCCTTGACCAGTATTGCAGATGGAGATGATATAGCAATGAGTTCCAAGCCAAACTCAAACCCCAGCTTCTGTTGAAAAATCAGTCCTGCGAGTCAAACTGAGTGTGTCCATTCAATCCAGTTTTTTATAGGAAAAGTTTTTCAAGTGCTGCTGTGGCAAAAGCTAGAACAGCCTCGTGCTTTTCCTGCTCAGTCATTCTCCTGAAATGGTAAATTCGAGTCAAATCCATTTCCTCCTTCTTCACTAACAAGGTCTGCAACCACCTAGGCTGTCACAGTAGATTACAGAATAAGCAGAGTTGTCATGAAGTTTTCGGGGGCATTTTTGAGGGCTTGTTTTGGTTTACTTTGTTTTTAATTTCCCCTCATTTCATTTGATTTGGTTAACAATTGCCATTTGAAGACTACTTCATGAAAATACTGCATTTAAGGAAGGACAGGGGGTGCACATGCACACATGGAGTCCTTTCAGCACATCATCTCTCACCCCCAAGCCCATGGGTAGGCAGGAGGGGAAGAGCTGCTGTGGGTGCCCAGCATCACAAAGTTCTCCATGAGGCTTCCAGGTGACACAACAGATATGTCCCAATGGCAGATGTCCTCAGGTTTGGCATGCCAGCGGGAAACAACAACTTCAAATTGGAGCATGACCTCGACAGTCAAATAAGAACTACCAAAGTCTTTCCTTAAAATTTCCAGCACAAAACACAGGCTCTCATAAGAGAAAAAAATAAACTTCTTGAAAATATAAACATTCCATTAAAAAAATGAAACCATCAAGTATAACTGTCAGCAACAGAAGCAAATATTTTCTGTTTAAAAAAAAGGAGAAATCTGAAGATTTCTAATAGAAACTAATATATAAATAAAACATGTAGTAACCTAACCCTTGTGAACCCTTTGTGTGTGTGTGTGTGTGTGTGTGTGTGAAGAGAGAAACCAATGTTTTACATTTACCTCCATTCAGTAAACCTAGGGCCTACTTAAACTCAGTTCATCTTCCTTGCATACAAGCATAAGTTTAAAGCTCAACTGTCTGCCTTTTAATTTAGATATCTGTAAGAAGTTCAGCCATTGCACTGGTCAGGCATCTCTTCCCTCCCTGGCCTGGCACCCAAGCTAAGCACTGGCAGCCCTAAGCGGCAACTAGTTGCTTTCAAAGGGGGAAAGTTTGGAGCCGGTTTGTGTTTGCCAGCTGCATGAGGTCCTAATTCTTTATCCCTTATTGCCCTTTTGTCAGTATTGGCTGCTGTTGTTCTCTTGAACGGCCTGGACACAGTCCAGCCAAACAGCTGGGTACAGACTGAGAGGTCAGACCACGGGTGCGTCCAGCCTGATGCTCTGCCTCCAGCAGCATGACAAGAGACACCAGTCACACGTGCAAACCCTGCTGCTCTCCTTGCTCTGTTCTCCTACACTTTCCTCCAGCACCCTCAGGTGCTATGCTAGGGTTGTTAGAGGATACATGCCTCTCCTTGTGCCTCTTAGAACGTTAAGTATCTGTTTATATACCTATTACCCATGACATTGCCTAATCTGTATTTGAATATGCTGACACCATCTGCTTCTATGCAGAACTCCAGTGATATCAAATTCAGAAGTTCACTACGCACCCAGTGCAGTGCTTTTATCCAGTTTAAACTGATCTACCAATTTCAGTGAATGTCCCTAGTCCCAGTACTGGGGGGTTTAGTTCAGCATTAGGCTTGTTTGTGTCCTTTCTGATTTTGTAGGCTTCAGGGATAAGCCTCCATCTTCTTCCTCTCTAAGATGAAGAGGTCTTTTTCTGTCTCCATACAAGATATTGATCTTGATTGATGCTTTTTCTTGTAAGTCCTTCTTGTGGTGTGGAGACTGGAATTGCACAGAGTACTTAAGACATGCACACACAAAATAAAATTATGCTTTTTTCCTTGTTCTTATCACCCTTCTACTGCTGCCCAATATTTTGTTGGTTTTGGTTTTTTTCTATTTTGAAACTCCTCTATTATGTTTCTGCTTGCTCACTCCATTTTGCAAAGTTCCTTTGGAATCCCAATTCATAAGTGCATTTGATTACCTGCAAGAGTTTAGTATCACACATAGACATGGAGACTTCTCTATTCACTCCTTTACCCAGCTCACTGATGATGCTGTTAGGAAAAAAATATTTGCCCTGGAACCACTGCTGCTGATTTTTCTCCAAGAAGAAAAATGAAAATTAAGCCCATTGAAGCTCTGCTTTTTGCTAGATGCATCTTCTAGAGGAATGGAAGACCTCTCTCCAGATAAAATAGCACCTATTCACACTCATGTTTTTCACTGGTCAACACAATGCTCTGCATCTACTCATCAAGGTCTGTTCATGGAAAGTACTCACTTGAGAGTCTGATAGTCTTACACAGAGTTGAATAGTCCAGAAACAAAGGAACTGGGAGAGGAAGAGATTAAAAATTTTTCCATCAAAATACACCAGCCAGTAAGCAGCTGTGAATTGTAATTTTTCTGATTTGTGCAAACTCATTTGCTTAATGGCACTTCTTACTTTTGCATGAAGGACTCTTAGAGCAGCCTTTCACAAGAGGCTCAAAGAAAATAAAAGCTTTGTGACTGCAAATAGAAAACACCTTTGGTCTTCACCACTTAGGAAAGGTAAACTTCCTCAATCATAATTAAAAGAAAAAAAAATTAAAGGAATATTATGCAATAATGGAATTAGCAGTTGGAACAGCTTTTTATTGGTCTCACTTGTACCGCTTGTACCAAAATAATTTCCCAGGGGCAAGCAGAAAACAGACTGAAGTTTTCCTCATACCAGGTGCCACCCTCCCAACAGTGTCCTGCTCAGAAAGCTGTATTATGAGATGCTCAGATGCACAAACATATTTCTCCCTCAGTGCCGTAACAACACAGCACATCCATGAATGTACCTGGGCATCATGTCTAAAAATCAGATTGTTTTGTTTTCAATGCCTGCCATACCACTTAGTATGGCAAGACAATGTATCCACAGAAATATTTTCCGTACATTTAAAAAGCTATGTAAGAGCGTTTTCCTCTCATACACTTTGTCCTTCTCTTCCCTTTCCCCCATATATTTTTCCTATCATTGTGCTGTCAATGATAAAAGTAGAATAAAAGCATTACAGAGAAGTTTGAGGTATTTTTACTGCAGTAGTTCTATTCTCCAAGGTGTTTTGTTTTCTGCAGTAAATGAGAATGACATGTTTTCAGTAGAGCTGAGATAGTCTAACTGGGAATTCAAACTTACTTTTAACTAGGCAGCTTAGACAGTGTCAGTATATTCTCTTGAATTTCCCAAATAGTATGCATTGTGCATTTTCAAAGGACCATCCCAGGACAAGCCATATCACACACGCTGAAGCAGCAGCAGCAGCATGACCACAGCACTTGTGTATCTATCCTGTGACAGACTGTCAGTTCGTAACTAAATCCTCATTATAAACTAATTGCCAGGCTCTCACCCCCCTCAGTTGCACTGCCCTGTCACGTAGTGCTGTCTTCCAGACCAGCAGGGTTGTAGAACACTCTTTGCGTGGCAGGGATAGTTTATGGCACCTAAATACTGAGCAGAAACACTAGAGCCCCCAGCTGTGCCTGAAAGCAAATTGCACCTGGCAATATGTTATGACATCCTTGCCTGCTTTCCAGGGCAGTCCTTCACTTCTTGGCTGCCTTTGTTCCCTGCTAGGGCAGAAAGCTTTAAAAAAAATAAAATACAATAAAAAAGCACTGGGCTGCTCCAGCTAGAAGCCCTTGCAGATAAGGGGGCTACAGCAGGGGACAAAGAGCACAAGGAGAGTTGTGTGCCCAACTGCCACGGTTTGAGCACTGCGTCTTCCACTCAACAGAGTGGTACTTCTGGGCAGCAGCAGCGGGGGAAGCTCAGACTGCTGACACTTGCAAGTGCATCTAGCAAACTGCACATCTGCAGTAAGCAAACTTCCTCCCTGTTGTTTGTAAACTCACAGCAAAGAAAAGGTCAGCCAGGTTTCAGCCTGGCTATACAGACCTAGGCTACTGCGCAATAACTAATAAACTAATAAAAGAGAATTGGTAGAAGCAGCCAGCGTAATTTTCTGATTTCCTTGGGTCTGCTTCATATAGCAGGGATACAAATTAGCAACACAGCACAAGGTCTAGGCATGTGCACTTAAACAGCAGCATTAATAGATAACACGATTAGCCGAGATCAGTAAACACAATGTATCCCATAAATAATCTCTCTCAAGGACTCTACCAGCTAAATTTAAACAATTTAACAAGGATAGTTTGTCTACAGCAGCAACGGATTAAACTGCACGGTTTGTTGTAGGCTTAAAGGCTCAGCTATGTAACCTGTGTTTGCATTGAAATTTAATTCCCTTTTGACATAGAAGGCTAGGACAAAGCCCTCCATACTACGTAAGCTCTGTGCAGGAAGCTGGCAAGTAATCGGCATGTTAATAGCCAAGGTAAAGTACCTGCTGGCCTCAGAGCTGGTAGCCATGCCTTGAGCAGCCAGCTTCAAGGTCTTTCAAGGGCAGGACAAAGACACAGAGACATAGTTCTTGTCCCAGTGCCAGCAGTGACTGCGCAACCTCCTGGCCTCATCAGCAAGATGGGAATTGTTGTTTTAACAAAGATTTCCTCATGAATTGCCATTTGTTCCCACATGAAGTCAAGTCTATGTGTGTAACATATAGCAACCAGTCACGCCACTCACACCAGGTCAGACTTTGGCCCCAGACACAGATGTTCAGATGCTCCAGGCACTACACACAAAGTTTCTGTGTGCAAGATGAGAGCTTGTCCCAGCCCCTGTGATGACATTGAATACTAAGTACTTCAGAGATACTAAAACTAACTGTAATAAGGGCTCAGGGAGTTAACTTATGCCTTAACGAACCTAATTTTCAGTGGCAAGAAAGGGTACTGAAGGCTCAACACACACCTGCAAGCCAGCCTAAAGCATGCCATAACCATTCACACGTAAATTTTCAAAGCATCCCTCAGAGGTATGGGAAGTTGGGGAGGGGACATCCCATCCTACCATCAGCCCTGCCTGCCACAAAACGTGACCTTTCTGCCCAGGAGCGAAAGGCAATCCCTTCCTCCCAGGCTGGAAGACTTCTCAATCCTACAGTCCAAAATCAGCCCCACAGGCTGGTTTTTGTCATCTCTGCCTCTTTAATTGTCCAGCACAAGACCACTTGCTCTTCTGGGTCCCTGGATAACCCAGCAACATGTAGCAGGGTTTTATGCTATAGTTTCACCTAGAGCTACTAGCCTGGTGGCTCCCACTGCCTACAGCAGGCAGCATGGCTGCACATTGCCCCAAGGACTGGCTGGCTGCAAGCTTCATTGCTCTGCAGTGTCAGACGTTCTGCGGTATTGAACTTCCTTAACTTCCCTAAGGCTTTCATCTAGATAATAAATTCTTCTTTTCTTCCTTTTCTTAGTTTATGCAATAGATACAGTGCTACCAGCTGCCTGCAGAACTCTGTGCAGGCAATCTCCAACCCTGCACAGATAATACTTTCTTAATTCTCTAAATGCCCTCTGAGGTTTGATAAGAGAGGATTATTGGCCCATTTTAACAATAAGGAAAAACTGCAGCAGAGAGCCAGGGCCCAAGACTACAAGGTAACTCTGAAACAAACTTGGTCCCAGTGCTGGTGTCACCGTGTTGAAGAGGATGCTGTTGACTTCACCCAAGTGAAGAATGAATGACAGGTGGTAACAACTTCCCATCTTTTCTGAACTGAACCTGTCATGGGATCATCTTTCTCTACCCGTTGTACACACAAACAGCAAGAGAGCACCTTTCAGCACTAATTCCCCAAGCCTGGGAATTTGACCAGACAAGGAAGCTGATTTACTTCAGGCATAAGTGTATTCAGCACAGGACCAGAGTGTATTAACACGTCAGACTTACAGTCAGCAAGAGACAGGCAAGGAGGGGAGACAGGGCAGAGTCCAGACACCTATGAAAAACAGCTGGGTTTTGTCCAAAAAAATTGTATTCACATATCATATCACCTTACCTACTGAGGAAGAAATTACTTTGATGGAAGAAGTGACTTTAACAGGAAGATTTTCAATGGTAACATTTACTGACAAGGTGCCAGTAATTACTGTGTTCCCAGAAAAGCTGTTATTTTTGAACCAGTGCCATGCAAAAGCCTTACTTTCCACGTCTTCTGCAACTCCTGTCAGCTCTGATGGGAAGTGCAGGGTGCCTTTGGGCAAGGGAAGCTTGAGACACAGCAACACAGAAGAGGCATGAAAAGGCTGGTCCTTGCAGGCTGCCCTTGAGAGACAGCCTCATCTTGCACTCCTCCTTGTGCCAGAAGGAAGGAGTACCTGAGAAGGAAAGGGAGAGGGGCTTCTGACTGCCATTTCTTTACTTGCTTTTGCTCAGGGCTCTACAAATGCCACAGGTATCTTTTGAGCTCCAGGAAGACCAAAATTGCCATAAAATAAAGGAAAAACAACCAGATGAACTAAAAAGAAGAATACAGCCTATTTCAAAGTAATAAAAACCTTAAGGAATTTTAAAACATAATGTTCAGGCTGCCAAAAGCATTTTTACTGGAGCTAAGCACAGGTCCAACAAATAAGGGTTTTTACAAAAGAGCAAATTAAACATCTGTGGATTTAGGACCTGGCAGGATTAGAATGTTACAAATATAAGGGAATAGATAAGTGGCTTTATAGCTTACATTTTCCTTCCAGCTGCTAGGCAACACCCTCCAGTGAAAGCATAAGTAAAAGCCGGTGAAGATCATCCCTTCCCAAACTCACACAGACCTTCAGAAAAAAATACTAACCCTCATTCTGGAGCTGTGACTGCTTTTTCAGAGATAGAAACTCTTGACTATTGAAACTTTATAGGTTTGGGTATTAGGATTTGCCGAAAGGGATAAAAGACAGTTAAGGTATTTCATTCAGTGTCATCTGGATGTCACAAAATATGTGTGATGATATTCAGTAGAAAAAATAAGCCCGTAATAAATTCCTCAGGAAAAAAAAGAGAAAGGAAAAAAACCCCACCAAACATATCAGCTTTGTGACAAACATTTGCTTCTATTTCAACAAACACAGGATTCTGCTACAACAGTTAAGTATTGTAGAAATAAATATATTGCCTTCTCCCAGGATTTTCAAAAGACAAAAAAAATAAACATTGCAAAACAACTTTTTTAAAAATCACCATGATACAAAAAAGTTAACATGAGAGCCTTATTAATCAAGATGTTACAAGATTCAAGGAGGACATCAGCCCTCCAGCCATACAGAAGGCCAAAGAACTTAACAAACCTTATGGTCATGGATTTCTTTAACCTCCAAACATCATGGGACAGGTATGCATCCAAACTGGTCCATTGTGTTCAGTTATTTCAGTGTAGTTAAGCTGACCTGAGTATGTGAGAATCCTTGCATACATCTGATGGGACTGCTCAGGTATATCACAACTCTTTGATGGATGTAAATAGAGATGTAGGAGGCTCAACCACAACTGACCCTATGAAGTATTCATAATCAAACCCAACAATCTTTCACCTTCCTTTGTATCAAAATCTTCTTTCTCAGTCCTAAAGTCATCTATGCTATAAGACAACAAGGCAACACCTAGTCCCAGGTTAGGCCTGCCATGTCTACAGCAGTTCCTAACAACATCGTGAGCATCCTGCAACACTCTAGAAAATCAAAAAATATCTAACTGCTTTGGGGATCTTTAGACATTAAAATTCTGAAGGAGAATATATTTTCTTCATCTTTGCAGCAGCTCTAAGCTCTTTAATTACTAGTATTAGTTGTGTTCATTGGGTGCACATGATGTCCCTCCAGCCCCCCATAAACAAGTCCATACCAACACCCACCAGCTCCTGTTTTATCACCTGGTCTATAGCTGAGCAGGGCACACCAACTGCCACAATTGTGGCCTTGGTTTGGCAGGTGGACCATAGGTTTATGGTAGTGTATCACTTAAAAAATTAAAAGGTGGTGTTTGGTTGGTTTTTTTAATGAAGAACCAAAATAAACCAGCACTGAAAATACTATTGCAGGATTGTTTTCATGTGTGCTAAGGTTGCTGCATCACCCTGGTTCAACCTGTAGGATCTGTTGTGTGCAATGAACTAGAGAAACAGAAAGAAAATCTGTCACCGCACTGTCTTTTCTGTGGGAAACGGGAAATATTTGTACTTTGAACACACAGACAGATCATTACATAGCCCACTGCTCCCACATACTTGTCTCGTATGGGTAAGCCAAGTGTGTGCATGCATGGGTGCAAGGAGGGAAGGGTAGGATAGGAAGTAGTAGGCAATACATGGAGAGAAATATTTACATTAAGTGCTACAGAGAAAGTCACTGAGCTCTTCCTTATTCATTGTCTTTGGTAATGCACTTACTGGAATTAAAGAAAAAAACGTAAACACCCATAAAACCAATCCAAACATAAGAATTCATAAGAGCAATTGACCTAGAAGACTCGTTTTAAACAGCCCACTGGAGAGGATGAATAAATGAATGAATAAATAAATAAATAAATAAATAAATAGATGGATGGATAAATAAATAATTAAATAAAGGCAAGATTTTAAAAAGTAGAAAATCTGGTGAATATTGTTACTAAGATTTGCAGCTAAGAGAGTGACAAGAGATGAGGGACCTCAGTGGTCTGTGTTCCTCATGACACAAGGTGATCACTATATGCCTGAGGACAGAAAGAAGCTGAGCCACTGGATGGTATCTGGCAGATAAGCCTCTGAAGAAAAACAGAAATATCCACTGTTGGCAAAGGACCATCTGACTACATCAATCACAAACTTTGATGTTAGTAAGAACTCTTGGGCTCATTCTCAATTATCCTTTAGCAAGGGGTTACCAGTATTGTATTATGTCCCCTTCTTTTCTTCTCCCTGATGGCCACATGTAGTCAGCCATGGTTGTTTCCCTGAGATGTGTAGAAGAGCTGCCTGCAGAAGGTATTTGTTAAAGTGGGCTAGAGGCAGGACAAAACCCTCCCTTCTTTCGCTTTTCTTTCATTTCTTCTGTATGGTGGAGGCAAAGGCATAAGAGAAGTCACTGTCTTAGGATACTGGAATGCAGGCCAGCAAGTAACTATGTAGCATGTACCCATGCCAAAACCCACCTCTAGATGTGGGCTTCCAGAAAACTGGGATTTTGCCTTAGTCACCAAAAGGTGCTTATTCCTGCTCACCTGAACAACGCACTCACCTACCCAAGGCACAACAGCCAAGTGGCCACTGCCACAATAGCCAGCTGCAGCATACACCTCTTTCCTTGAAATAGACACGTGCCACTCAAGTCACTGATGCACAGACACGTATGTCCAAAAAGAGGGAAATACCCATTTCTGAGGACAACATGGTGTTAGGACATCACAGAAAAAAGAGATTACTTATCCAAAATGCTGTGGAAGGATGTGCAGCACAGAAAACAGTCCTCAAAAACTGAAACAAATCTGAAAATCTGTGGCTGCAGCCAAAATTTTGTCCTACTTTAATGCAAGCATTTTGTTAGTATTTCTCTTTATGAACATTAACCTTTGCGTTCACTTCCAGAAAGATGGTGCTTTTTGCAAGAAAACTATTGTGTAATTAATTATCAGCTAGTAATCAAACCATAGCTGGGGACAGGAATATGCAAACCTACCATGAAATATCAGTTAGGTATGCTATCACTTACTAGTTTACCTTAGAAGGAAATTATAATGCATTATCCCTACCAGGATTTTATGATGGGTAAGTAGTGTGATTCCACAGGAATAACAGGATTCAGAAGGAAAAGCATCATTTTTTTCTTTGCTGAAGATTAGTATCTTTAAAAACATGACAAGACAGACAGGTTTAAGAATTTGAGAAACTTGATAAACAACATGGGTTCACATCAAAAGGTTAATATGCTATTTTTTCATTATGCAAATGATGTTGTCTAGAATAGGGGGGAAAACGCTAAGTTCAAAGTAAAATTATGAACTGAAAATACAAGCCGGCTCTGAGTCATTAATTATGAATCCTGCTGAAGTCTAGTGAAGTGACCCAAGTGATAAACTGAGTGATTAAAATCATGGGTTTTTTTCCAGACTCAAAGGGAAAATTTTGATAAGTCTGTTGTTTCCGGAAAAGGTCAAAACCTTGAGTTTCTAGCTTCAGCTCCAGTGCAGAGTCCTTCACCACTGGGCTAGAGCCTGCCCAAAACCATGACAAGAATATTTGTGGAACAAGCATTTTGACACAGGCCTCCCCAGCCAGGGTGAATCTCAATGGAGCGGGAGATCAAAGAGTATCAAGGAGCAGGTGATTGCTGTCCCTTGCTTCCTACCTGCCTTCAAAGGGCAGAACAGCACCATGGTGCAGGAAGCAGGCAGCTCGCAGGCTCTGTGGGAGCAGCTTCTGCGCTCCAGTGCCTCCTGAATAGTGAATGCTGTACCTCTTATCTAAAGGATGACATACCTATGTTTAGCTAAAAGTCGGGAAATGTCCAAGGACCCTTATTGTCAACATGATGGATGTACAGACTGCTAGGTCGGTTATCTTTAGAAAGGACATGTGGTCTTAGATTCCTGTTGTACATGCAACATGGTGAAGACAAAGACTTTAAACATGGCCGCTAAGGAATAGAGTCTGCGCAGAGACAACCCCTCAAGGACATTGCGCAGGCTCGAGATATGTAAATGAATTCTCAGAATTGTAATGAATATGTAAACGATTTCCTGGAAAGTTAATGAATAGGTATGAGTTGTTTATATAAAGGAGGGACTGAAAAGTCCCCTCGGGGTGCATGACTTTGGGGGAGTGATCCCCCATGCACCCAGCGCTGCCGAATAAAGATAACTTCCACTCACCTGCATATTGCTGACTGATTCTTCGAATCACTCCACAAGCTTGGCATCTCAGATACTGAAGCAAGAGAAAAACCCAGTCGCACATCTGTCTGAGCAGACGAGAGACAAAGTCATGTCTTTGTCTTCTTAGAGGCCACATCTGGGTTCTCCAGCAACTATTCTCTGTTGCATGGTGGTACACACCAGCAGGTTTCAGGACACCCATCCCTGCAGCATGACCCAGTCAAAACAGCCCTCCTATTGCTCCCATGCCCTATCTGATGCTCAGCCACAAACATATCTTTTTTTCTATACATTTTCTATCCAATGTTTCTGTCCATTCCCCTCTGTATCACATGTTATTTTCTGTATCTGTACTGCTCCCTCTCACTTAGCCCATCTTCCCATGTAAGAACAACCCCGGGTTACTTCCTTTCTCTAGGTGCTTATCACATCTCTCCTTTAGCTGAAGTAGTAGGGGTTGGAAAACAGTATTTGTGATGATAGCATACCCAAGCCAAACTAAAAAATTACAATTTATTTCCTTTGCAAAAAGAATACGCCTTTATGAACACTGGAATTCCACCCTGAAATGCTGAATGTGGTGATAAGCATTAAAGGCCACCAAAGCCCAGGTGAGTATGGTCTGCCCAAGGAAAGGGCTTCCCTTCTCAAGGGAGGTCAAGGTTTACTACTTCTGCGTGCTAAAGACATGGGACACCCTGTGGGACCAGCTGCAGCTGGTGGCTCTCTACTGCCTGTGCTGGCAATGCCATTGAAACCGCCACCCTCACTCTGCCTTTACTTCTTCTGGTGCCAACACAAAGTGGGGAAAGGAGCAGCAGCAGCCCTCCAACATCTGGATTTTTTTTTTCTTTTTTAACATAGACTAGCAATGAAGAGCTCCAGCTTTTAGCTATGGACTAAGAGTCTGCTGGCAGAGAATTATTTTAATGCTAGACTAATAACCAGCTGAAATTAAATTGTTTTATGGAATTCACAACTGGAAAGCAAAGATACCTGTTACCACAGCTAGCTTATTCCTGAAGTAACGGTGTTGCTAGTAATGGGAAAATTATTTTTCCCACCTTTAAAATATTCTATGGGAAACATTAAGGAGTTGAAGGAAGAATCATATACTTTCCTTTTGGGCTTCAATTAAATTTTCCTATTCTCTTTTCTTTTTCTTTGTCTTCTTTTTGTTTTCTTCATTATATAAAATAGCAGTCATCACAATCCAGATGTTTTCCATCTCTATTGAAAAAACATTTTGGCAAGGAAACAAGCAATCATTCTCAATACTGAATTCAAAGACTATTATTGTGCTGGCTCCCTGGTTTTCTGTTTCCACAGACAAACACACCTTAAGCTGACAGTGACAGCCACATGGTTTCAAGATGACTGCATAGGGGACTATAAACAATAAAATAGCCATGAAAGAAAGAGGGGAAAAGCTATTATTAAATGTCTAGGTTCTTAGAAAACACTTGATACTTCTAAAAAACCTACACAGTCACTGACATAGAAAAAACAAACAACAAAAAAGGGGGGGGGGGGGGGGGGGGGGGGGCGGGGCTCAACAAAATAAACCCCAACTTTGTGCAGAAAACATTTCCAACAGGTTGGGGCCTACAAACATGTAGGGCTCAGCCAGACACCAAGGAACTCCCTTGAGATTTTGTGCAGGGATTTGGCCTTCATATTTACAAATACCAGGTAATCTTCACAGCCTCTTTGGGATAATAAGCGTTACTGCTCCTGTCTCACAGATAGAGATCAGAGAATGTTAACTGATGCCTGAGATCTCTCTTGTGCTTAGCTACATGCTGTGACAGCCACTGTAGGGAATAAATGTTTTTAAATATAAATGTCCTTTACATAACTTTTTCACTCCTCTGGGTATGAATCACAGTCCATGTTAAGAGTAAAAGGAGTCAGATGGTTAAGAATGCAAACAAAGAAATGAAGGAAATGAGTAAATAGGGTTGGCTAAAGATAAATACACATAAAAATGTATTATTTTTTCATGGTTTTTGAACAGCAACATTAAGAACAAGCCATTAAAATTCACAGCTCAGGAAAAAAACTGCATTAAGATCATGAATTTAAAATATACAGTCAAAAAATGCAAAAGCTGTGATTTTTTTCAACAGCTATAATGCAGTTCTTTTACATACCACAATGAAACATGGCAGGTGTATGCAATGTTGGATTTCATATGTATTTCCATTTCCCTGCATAAACAGTAAGGGTTTAGGACTGCCACCATGATTCTAATCAAACACCTCAGTTTTAAGGTCCCTGAAAAACAATTCCCTCGTACTACTCACTATTCCTTCAAGCGCCCATCAACTTTCTTCTTTAATGACACATTTCCATAATTACCATGGCCCCGTTCCTCCCCACAGTGCCTTTCTTAATTTCTAGTTATACCAGGAAATCTGGGAAACAAGAAAACCTGTAGAAATTGGCTCTCTGGGGGCTTCATCTGAACTGCACAATTTTCTGCTTGCTTTTTTATTTTCCTTTTTCTCCTGCCTTCCAATCTACATTTCTGACTAAACACTCACCCTCTGAGGCCAATGCAATGAAAGCCTCAGGATCAGCAGGAATGTAGGTGGAGCAGACACTTGTTTCCTTCTGCATGTGTCCTAATGCTGAGCTGCACTCAGTGCTGACCCTCATCATTCCTTCTAAGATTTTGGTAATTTTCCCTCCATACACTTGGCATCTGTCCTTAACTCTGGCCCTTTCTCTACTTCCCAAGAAGAACCGAAAGCAGATCAGCAATTTAGTTTGTTGCTCTGCACACAGAGCAGCAGAGGAGAGAAAAACACAAAGGCATCCAGGAGACACTTTTCATCACGTATAACAGACTTATTCATTCATTGTATCACATGGAGAAGATTTTTTTTTTCTTTCTTTTACTAAGTAGCCAGTGGAGAAGCATGCAAGCAGCAGCTGTTGCAAGCCTACAAGCAGGAAAGCTGGACGGATTGAAAATGCACAATACAGAGCTTGTTGAAGCCTAGAGAGCAGCCTTCCTCCTCTAGGTCTGGGCTCTCAGCTTTGTTCCAGGCCAGTTTAAAACCAGTTATTTCTCCAAGCACACACTGAATGTGCCCAATCCTATTTTTCCTTTCTCCCCCTATCTTTGGACTCTGACCAGTGGGGCTCCACACTGCAGAGCCACCAACACGATAAGATTCTGCCTGTAACAATTTCAGTAGAGATGAGAGCACTGGACTCAATATTAAAATAGACATACCTGCTTTCAGTACATGTAAGCCAACACATTGGCACAATCTGTCTTCATTGCAATGCTCTTTTGAAGGAAACCAACGCATATTTTGAGTGAGACACGGGCACTAGCACTGTGTTCCTGTTCAATGCAATGAAAGGCACAAGTTAATACAGACACACCCAACAGGGAAATGCTTGCTCTGCAGTTCTGTCCACAGTAGGGTCTGCTTTTCAGCATCAGTCCCCAGCAAAGGTTTCTCTATTCATTCACTCACTCCCCTCTCCCTGTATGGTATCCTGCTGCACCTCCTGTCCTTTCACTTTTCCCTACCCCCTTCCCCTACCTGTGTTTTAAAAGGCAATTTTATTTTTTTTTAAGTGACAGCTGAAATATACTGGACCAGATTGGTGCCCCACCAGCCCATTATGGTGGTGAGATGTGCAAGGGACATAGCAGCAGACTCGGGCTAATCCTGCCTGTCCCCCAGGTCCCTGAAGCCCCTGTAGGATTTGCAGGGGCAGTCCTACTTGTGTCAGAACTGCACCTGCACAGCCACAAGCCTGCACCTCTGGCCAGGGCTCACCTCTGCACCCCTAGAGGCCACGTCTTCCTGAGCAGCACCCTCTCCCCAGGCATCCCGCACATTGCACATCCTCCACACTCACCCCCCATGCTCTTGCACACAGGAAATCTGCCTGTGTGCCCCTGGCACTTCATCACAGGCTACACACCCCACTTACTCCTTTCATCTCAATTTTGACACTTCTTTCACCTAAGCTTGCATTTTTATTCATGTGGTTATCTCCATTGAAAACAAACAGCATTTGCTCTTCAATTAAGACAACTCTCCGTCACCCAAGATTTCTCCCCCAACCCCACACTTCTATTGCTCCACTTCCACCCCAGATTTGCACACTCTTTCCCTATATTTGTGCCTACCTCTTGCATTGTTTGTATCACATTGCATAAACTGAAGCTGAAGATCATAAGGACAGACTGGTACCTAAATTACAGGCTTTTCTACGTTTATTTTATTTTGGATTAGGAAGGCACATCCTTTTTATTGGATTTTTAAAAGTTGTTTTAACTCAGAGAAAATATTTTGTCATAACTCAATATTTATAAAAACAAAAAACCTCAGGAACTTAAAATGATTACTACCATAGGAGCCAAAGCACAGTATCTATCAGCAAGTACAACTAAAGTGCACAAGGTAATATGATTTATAAGGAGCTATAGTCAAAAAGATGGAACATCAGTCTGAAAAAAACATCCAACAACTGTATGTTTATCAGAGCTTTTGCAGGGCATCTAGCTAAACTCTACAGTATTGATCAGTTTAGTCACCCAGGAAAACAATTAGCCCTAAACACTGCATTTTGAGCATGGTGTCCATTTATATATTTGTTGAAGCAACTATACCCCAAATTACCTTTATACTCTACAGCACACTGCAATTGTTTGTATAAACTACCAGTCACTAAACATGCCTGGATTTCTCAAAGCACGGCTCAACTGGAAAGTCCTTGAGCTTCAGAAACAAATCTGAAAATGACCCAGAAGCTGCAAGACAGAAAGGGCTATGTTGCAAAAACTAATTTGAAATTTTGTTTTTTTAAGAGAAAATAGGTGTGTAGGTTTGTGAGCAAACTACAGTTCAGGAGATTACACAGGCATACAGTGCCTGACAAGTTACACATGAACATATACAGCTTTTCCATGAAATCCTAAGAACTGTCTTTTTTTAATCCCTATATTGAACCCAGAAATGGTTTTATTCTCAATATTTCTGGGTAACTTTTAGGAAACATTGCCTAGAAATGCAAAGAGCATAAATTGTGTACTCATGCAGTTAGGGAACTGTCACACAAGGGGAGCAGTTCTAGAGCAATGCCATTAATTTCAAACTTGCAAGGACAGCACAGCAAGATTTTGCCCTGAGTAATTTTTTCTATTTAAATAAAAACTTTATTATCCTATAAAGAATTTTACATGTAATTCTGATGTGAAAACAAAACCATCAAAAAAACCTTTTCAACATCTCCTAATGTAACACAACACTGTAGTGTCATTTGCCTTCATGTTTGCCCAGTGCTTCCAATATGAAAACAAATTTTTAATGTGGTTAGATTACAGTTTTGGCTGAAAAATGTCTCAGACCCAAAGCTTTGGCATAAGAAAAATCGAGCCAGAAGCAAAGTACTTTCATCAAAATTTGAAAAGAATATGCTATACATACACAGCTTATTTTTAGATTATAGGGATGTAAAAAAGCTGCTTCCCCATGTGGTTTCAGTTATCAAATGGAAATCCTTTGGACTGCAAGTTAAAGCACAGATGAGACATGAGGCCCACATGAACACATATACTATGGGTTACTACATTAAATATTTTAGAGTCACCAGCAAAATCAGTAGACTCCAAATTTGACCGAGATTCTTCTTGTTTTTCTTGTCTGTTGAGTCTATGCAGGTCCTCGAGGGCAGGTCTGCACTTTGGCACAATACTCAGATGGTAACTTTCAGACAGGGAATTTTGCAGAGGTTAAAAGCTAAACCATCCTCACCCCCTCTGGTGTTTAGCGATCTGGCAAGGGCTGGGATTGATGGGATTAACACCAAGGAGGGTAAACAACCTCAACCCATGCATACTACCTCCACACAGCATCCATGGATCCTCCCAGGTGACACTAATGCTCATTGAGGCAGAACATCAGTGTTGTTGACACCACTCTGTTCTCATGTGAATCAACACACACAGGGTTAAAAACAAACCACTTGATAGTTCTGTTCTACAATGCAACCAGAAACATCTGCCACAGCTACTGGACACTTTCCAGTGCTGAGACCCTGACATGGACCAACACCACCTGAAGGCACCAGAAATGTGTCAGTGGCTGCAGGATCAGACCTCAGGCATGCTCCATGCTGTGTGCAGCACAGGCAGCTCTGAGAAAGGTGCTGCACTACAAACTGGGGGGAGGTGAGAAGGAGTGCCTGTTTTAGTGATTTATGTCTATTCTAAAGAGAGAAAACAAGTGTTTTGCCAGTTTTACAGAGCTCAATGTGAAACCTCCCCACTACACCCTAAGTCTGACTGTATATTACTATTTTTAGCCTATTGGACATAATTAAATGGGAGACATCAATTGTTTAGGAAGAAAAACCAATGGATTCAAGGCATTAAACTCATGCAATCCTAGTTCTTTATGGAAAATGGAAGAAGTCTTGATAACCTTCTAAGGCAGCAAGCATCAAACAGTTGGCTGCTTACAGTTCCAGCTTCCTTTTTGTCAGTGCTGGGCCTAAAGACCCCTTCTAATTTGTTTTCACAGCTACCTTGTCTGGGCTATATTTTTTTCTTTTATAGAAGACTGGGCTATAGCCCTGCTACTCTTTTCCTGCTTCTTTTTTGGGTGCATACTGATTTTCACAACACGCTGATATAGGGGGAGAAATGTTTCTGGGACTGCAGGAGACACCTCATTCTGGCAAACAGCCTACCAGTCTCTCTGACCACACCACTACACTTCAGTGAGGTTTCAACAGATTGATAGCAACGCTTCTAATTAGCTTCAAAGTAAAAGGGAATGGAAACATCTCACAAAAAAAACCCACAAAAACAACAGCTAAGAAGGGCACCAATTTTCTCCTTGAGCCTCTGCAAAACCTGAGATGTCACATTACATATTGATCACTGCTTCCTTCTAGAAAAATCCCTCAGAGTCCCAGAGGTAGTTGACACACCATGATATAACAGCTTGATGCTATCACCCTACTCCATCTTTTATTGAGGAATGCAGGAAACAGTTAAGCAAGGCTGTTTAACTACCTAATGTAGTTTGAAGGTGTAGTTTGAAGGTCTACAGTATTTCAACAAGTCTCTCTTTCCCTCCCCCAGCTCTACCACCTTTCCTCTGAAATGGGCTCATTTCTAGCAAAAGCCTTCAGCCGCTGCCAGGTCCAGGTCACCTGGCCTTTCCAGGGGACACAGCCCCAGAAGATGCATGGCTCAGCAAGTGCCTCCAGCCGTGAGGAGGGACCACCATGGCACCAACCCACACTGAGACTATGTGTAGGAACATTGCTGACCTCTAAGGATGAGCTTGTAACATCCAGCCTAAGCTTCTCATTTGATGTTGGATTGTTTCGGGGTTTTTTACCTTTTGAAACACTCAAATTCATGCAAACCAAGTAAGTTGCTGTAAATTCTTTATTCCTTTATGAAAATAAAACTGTTTTGTACTTGGCAGGAAAAAAAATACCCCATAGCTGTTAGTTTGTGTTATTTGATTGCCACAGGTATCCCTAATGCATTACAAGTCAATGGATTTAATAGGAATGGCAAATTATCATTAAAAGATATATCAAAGTTATCACCAGCCATAAATCACTAAAGGAAAATGGGACAGTCCATGTTTTCTGTGCAGAAATGCTGAGGGACTTGGAGGGGAAAGTGGCATTTCTCGGTGCTGGTATAACTGAGGCCAGTTTGTTTTAGGAAGTTTCTATGCAATTAACCGCTTACATCCAAATGCATTTTTACCACATTAGAGGGGAGATGTTAGCAAGGAAATCCAGTTATCTGTGAAGGGATTGGGTCCATCCTTGAATTCTTCTCATAGTCATGACAGCATCCATACAAAAAAAAAAAAAAAAGGTACAAAAAGATGTTTTGTCTGCAATGTCTGAGCAAGGGAAGAAGTGTCAAATGTTTCATGGGGGCTGAAGAAACAGGATGAGCATGCCATTATCAGTGCCCAGAGGCAAGACATACCACCAGGAACATTCCATGATGCTCATTTTCTAGTTTCTGATCCTGAACTCTCTGGACTTATGTCTACACTCCCATCACTCCAAATCTGTTTGTGTCACATTAAGGGAAGAACTGTTGAAGCTTCAGACTGTGATCTGTAGGCAGAGCTACCACCAAAAGTAATTTCCATGAAATATAAGCCTGCAAGTATTCTCATGCTCAAGGGAAAATTTTAGCATAGTAAGTGAGAGAAGTCAAAAACTGATTTAAAAATTAATTTGGAAAATTAACATTGTCTTCAAGTCTCTCCTGAATGAATCATAAGATGGTATGCAGGTCTTTTTCAGCAGGTTTCATCCAGGAGTTGCAAAGTAGCAATATCAGAACCAAAAAGATCATCGTTGCAAATGCAGGTCCTGCTTATGTATAAGATCATTCACCACCACCTAGTGAGGAGTAACTATACACAGGTTGATGTAAACAACTGCCTGCTTGGTCAAGCAGCTGCCTAATGTTCTCCCTGTACTGAAGTCAGGAAGACTCAGTGGAAAATGTGATTAGGGAAAGGTGTGAGAAAGTCTAAGAAGAAAGCACAAGGAAAGCAACTGACCCCTGAGGCGCTGTAAAGGACACGTGGGATTGGAAAACGGGCTGAAAACGGGAAAAGTTAAGGATCACAGCTTAATTTATACAGAAAGCAGCTCCACAGGCTGTTGTCTGAGCTGGCTGGCTGGCAGTGCTTTTGAAGTGGGACTGTGATCCTCCACCACAGCGCTGTGGTTTCCTGGACCAGCAGCATGGGCCTTCACATCCACCATCTGGCCCCAGGTACAGAGCTGCCAAAAAACAGCCCACGGCCTTTGGGCTTTATCGAAGCCCCTGAAGGCCATGATGCTGAGCCGGCACTGCCACACCATGTACTCATACAAGCTCTTAAAATGTACCTCCATGCAATTTTGAAGGACAGTCTTTGCTGTACAAAATGTGGATGAACAAAACACTGATGATGTTCATCACCAGTATTACATGACCAATTCATTAGCCATTTTTAGTCACAGCATAAATAAAACTCAAGTAGAGTACTTCTCCATAGCAAAAACCTCAAGCACAAAGCCAGATGATGTCAGATGCTTGAATGACCTTGAAGAGAAATCCAAGATGATTCTTTAAACAAAACAAGAAAGTAATTAAATTAAAGTGGGGAGTAATATTACTCTAAATCTGTAGCAGTGGCCATGCACTGTGGGTTAATGTCTGAGCTCCTACGGACCCACAGTCAGTGAGACTGCAGGGGCTGGAGTTAAGGGCGGTTTGAGCCAGTCCTCTAGACCACATTGCTTGTATTTCTAGATGTTTGCAGGTTTGGTACTTGAGTTCCTGTTGGGAAGGGGCACACACGTACTGTTCAGTTTTCAGAGCCTCAGTTGTGCAGCTATAGACCCTAACATAACTTTCACCATAATTATTTTTGGCTGTTTATTCCCATAATTATCAGCACAAAAGAATGAGCTTAATAGTAACAATTCATGTGATCATCTGCTTCTCTTCTGCCCACTGCACAAAATCATAATTCTTGGTTATGTTTTTTCTTAATTCAGATGCTTTTCTCAGCTTTTACATTAAACAGAAAACTCTCCCTTCCTAACTGGACAGGGAGAAGTGGGGTGAAATTCAGGAAAGCCTAATGTTTAAACAGAGGCAGGCCTACTGACAAGGAGTTGAAAACCATGAAGAAGACACAGACGGTGAGATGACAGCCCAGGGACGGTGGCTTGCAGAGGTGAAACAGAGAAGATGATGCAGGATCTCAGGGTGTCCTCCTCAGTCAGGTTCACCACATACAGCTGAGACCTGTTTTCAAATGACAAAAAGCAGGCTGTATGCCAAATTCTTTGGAAAGTCTGGCCAAAGAAATGTTGCTGCTGAAAATCTCCACCTCAGCAGGAGCTGGGCTTTCCTGCAAACCTCATCCTAGTTGCAGAGTTGAGCTGGCACATCACTACTGCAATACACCCAAAAAACCTGCCAAAACAGAAATGTCCAAATAGACCAGCAGGACCATTCAGAGCATCATCCTGAAGGCAGGGAACAGAGGGACACTGCTCCTTGACACCCCAACACGAGGCAGCAGTCCCCCAGCTGTCCACTTTCACTGGACAGGGCAGGTAAGCACTCCTCCATGGTGTTAGGGCTTGTACTCGGACATCTGTTCCAACAAGTTTTAGGATCTGGCAAGATCATGCAGTCTTTGCTGCTCCCTCAAGCACATAACAGTCCATTGAAGTCAAACTCTTTAATATCTGGAAGGCCTTTCTCATGGTACTGTTAGAAAAGTAATTTTAATTCCCTCCATAACCCCTAGCAAATCCTCTCTATTTCTTCAGCTTCTTTTCCTTGGATCCATCCCTCCCTTTCTTTCCTTCAACACTCTGTCGTCTCCCTCTTCACAAGCCTTTTATTTAGGCATTCTTAAAATATCTTCCCTGAAATTCTGTAGCCAAAATCTCAGTCACACCAGAAGTAGCAGCCAGAAATTGGTTACAGCATGTATCAGAGAACAAGTCCTCCTTTTTCACAGCCCAAAAGCTGCTTTGCAGAATGACATTACTAAAACCTGAAAACAGTAGCAGCACAGCAAAGATTGCCAGACATGCTGAGAAAACACCACAGATTTATCTGGGTAGACATGATGGTCCAAATATTGACATATGGTTGAACAGACTGGACACTTGTACGGACTTACACCTCTCAATGTTATAAGGATAGTAATTCCTTTTCCCACTTTATCATCTCCGTTCTCCAAAACTGAAAAATCCCTCTAGAAAGAACAAAACTCTTCTGCTGGGACCCAAAACCAACAATTACCATTCCAGAAAAAGTTCCAGGATTTGGGACAAATGGCAACCCTGTCAGGTCTTCACCAAGAAAAAGCTAATGGACTCTTTTTCCTCCTTTACAAGAGGTATATAAAACACGGACTCAGGTGTAGCACTGCAAAGGCATAATGGCAGGGCATGATAGAAGCTGCAAGGGACACCTGGCCCTACTCATGTAAAGTATGCAAAGACAAGGATGCTGCCATAAACATCAGCTCTCCATGAGTTTTGGCATTACAGCATTACAGTTTAAACAGTGTAAGATGTGACGGCACATAAGAACCAAGGCAGCCAGAGAGAAGACATTAGATTAGCTGCAATTTTACTAAAGCTATTACAAACTGCTCAGTAAAGCAGTCCCCATCCTCAGAGGGACATGATCACAAAAGGGAACATAAGCCACTGAAGATGCACTGGTGAGAGTATGGATAGCCCTTGCTGATTCCAAGCCAGCATGGGGCCAAGGGACTCCGTCTCACACATGGGCTCCACATCAGCCCTCTTCTTAGCTCTACTCTGAAGATTTTGACAGCCACATTCAACTCTGACAGCACAGAGGCACGATTAATATTTTACTGTCTCATGTTAAGACAATATCTAGTCTGGCTTATAAACACTTTATTGAAAAAACATATTCTTTAGGCTAGCAGAAAAAGAGCCAACATTTGGCACAATTGACCTGAAAGGCCTGTCCTAGAATGACCTGAGCCATGAACTCCAAAACACAGCTGCAAACCAGCCTGGAGACTCAGGATGCTCAGCATTTATTGGGCTTGATGATCTTAAGGGTCTTTTGCAACCTAAATGATTTTATGATTCAATAATTTGGGAAGCATATGGAGTGGAATGGAGATCCGCTTTCACCATTGCTGCTCATTCAAATGAGAAGGGAATGTTGCCATATTTCAGGGTTTTTTGCATAGTGTGACCACCTTTGGCATCTATTGAGACATAGTGTAACTTAAAAAAAGAACTGTCAATGGAAACAAACAGATAAAAATCAAAGTGAGAGAACAGACTGCAATGCAGGAAAAAAAATCATGTGTCTTAAATCCCCTCACAATAATAGTTAAACATGTGTGGGTGTGGTGGCTTCTAAACCCATTAGTATAATATATAATCTGATTGATAACAGAATATGAAGGCAAGATCCTAAGAACTAAACAAAAACATTGTGCCACTTAGGCAAAACAGCTTTTTCTTAGAGACTGTGTTGAGAAACTCTCTTGCATGACCCTAATCAACAGTAGCCTCCTTGAAGCTCTTATCAGCAGATGATGGGAAGCAGCAGGGGTATGTGCAATGGGAGAACAGATTTTGGCAAAGGCAGTACTGATATAGGGCAGAGTGTAATTTTAATCTTTATTTCCATCTGCCTGGCAGGACCTGCAACTACAAACAAGGAAGAAAAGTACAAATCACATGTTGGTAGCACCCTCAAGGAAAACATCAGAGTAAATTACAAAGACTGGCCAGCCAAGGTTAGAAGTTCTCCAGAAATAGCAAACAGTGGTGCAACCAAGAACAGCCTGGCTTAAGTGAACAGCCAGATATGGCATTTGCTATTTCCATTACAGCTTGAAAAGTAAAATAACTACATAGAGTCATAGAACAATTCAAGCTGGAAAAGACCTTGGTATGTTATTTAGTCAAAGTAAGGTCAAAATTTTGATTTGTAACACCAAATTGCCATATTTGCAATAAGCAAGTTTTGTTTCAGTGTAATTCCAGCTACGGTAGTCATATGTTCTAAATTAATCACACCTGCTGAGATAAACAGAAAAGTAACAAGACAGTATTTAGATCAGCCACCTACTTTCTGACTGAATACCATAAAAATATCAACCAAATCTGCCCTGTGAAAGCCAAGTCCTGCTTCTCCAAATAAGTTGCCCCGAAGTCACTTGCACACCCATCACAGGCAGAATCACTGAATAAACAGGAGGAACCGTCTTACTCAGACATCCCACATCACCCTAAGACCAAGACTACCAAAACTATCCTTTTCTTCCATCTTGGCACACTGTGCCAGACGCTGTCCATACAAGAGTAGCTTTCAGGCTGCTCTCAGTTGCACCTGGTTCTGGTCTTCTAAAGAGATGCATCAAAATCAAGAAACAAAACCAGAACAATTTTGCCTTCTACCTTACTGTATTGTAAACTTCTTACTCTGGAATTTCCTTCAAAATAAGATTTTTACCAATTCTTTATACTTTTTCACAATCCAATACACTTATAACCTGCAAATTGGACAAAGAAAAATTTATAATCTCAGCTAAATATTACTTTAATGTCAATATACTTGATTCATATCACGTTTGATGATTAATGCTGCTCTTTAAAAAATATAGTAATAAGTAACCACACCAAAAAATCCATAACATAAAAATAACTGGGAGTAAAATCTCTAAAAATCTTATCTCATAGAAGTATGTTTCAAACAAACATGTTTTCATAAGTCTTCGCTAATTGTCAATGTTGACATTCCTGCAACAGAGGAGACCAATCAAAAATAAATCTCTGCAAAGTACTTATTAATTTACTATGGTTTGAATTAGCAGGGAAAACAGTTCCAGTGAGACAGGGGCTACGTTATTATGAGAACTGAATTGTCCAACTGATTTCAGCTAGGATAGAAATTCACTTTGGCTGCATGGTGCTACTTCCTCTGATGAATGTTCAAAGTTGGGGGTGGGGGGTAACATTTAAAAAACCTCACAAGCAGTATAAGTGGTCTCTAGTATTCCAATTCACATAGATAAGATCAAACCAACTATCACTGTTCCTTAAAAAATGAACAAAAAAAAACCCAAAAAACATACCAACTGTCTCTCAGTCCTTAATTCTCTTCATCTAGTCCCATCATTCATGGCAGTTCCATCACGTGTTCCACCTTCTCCCAACTAAATGCCATTTTCAGCTCTTCATTCTCATGCTCTTCCTTTATGGTCTGAAGTTTGTCACCAGAAACTGCCTCATTCATCCATCCAATGTTTTTTACACCTCAGCTATCTTTTGTGCAGAAAACATTAACCCCTATTTTTCCTACTCTTTAAGAGCTAGACATCATACAGAGATGGAAAGAAAGAAGACTGCTTTCTACTGTATTGGCTGGAATCTTATGCCCAGTATAGGGCACTCCAAAAGAAAAGAGCTGAGGGAGGACTGGTCTGCAAGTACAAAAGATTAAATAAAAGATATTTACAAAAGCAAAGGCAATATTTTTTTCTTTCCCATGCCTTGATTGTTAGGAAAAGGAGCAATTAATATTCCTTCCCCCCCCCCCCCCCCCAAGGTCCCATTCCTGCAAGAGAAGGTAACTAGAATTGAGACCGATTACACTCTGGAGGATCCTGTAAAAAGTTTTAGAAAATACCAAGTTTTCCTTATTTTTTTATATAGTTAATAACTTTTCCATTCAAAAACCTGTTACTTATAACTGTACAATTCCCCAGGACAGGATAAGACCATCACTTACAACACTGGAAAAGAAACAGTAGCTTCTTTAGATAACCTGCCTGTTAAAGGGTACACAGACTAAAATACACATATATGGAACATAAGAAGAAAGCTGTAGAAGGTTTATGCAGGCATTCATCTAAAAGTTCAGGATAGGGCAGTACATTTGAAATAATACATGTAAAGGTGAAAATAAGACGTTTAACTTAAACTGAAAACTTTTTGGTGCAGGGAAAAAACTTTTCATTTTGAAATTGAGTTAGTGCCTCATGCAAAGAGGTTCTGTTGGACCCAGACTGCTGGGTATTGCCCCAGGGATATAAACGTAGAGTAAGCAGGAGGAAGAGCTACATACAAGTGCAGTTTAGTGTCCCAGGGAAGGAATATACAGCCTTACTGAAAGCATGCAGTTAAGTACTTTGGCCTCCCCAAAATGAAGACAGGCACTGCTGTGACAGGTGAGAGTTAAGAGGGGATTTTATGAGAAATGGAGCAGAAGTACCTGTGGAGAGATGCATCGTAGCTGGCATTACTGTGGCAGCTGCTGCGATAAGAATCAAGGGAACAGGGAACAGATTTATGCCCATTTCAGTTGCATAAATTTTGGCCTTTCACTTTTGGTAACTTCAGCTCCAGAACAAGATCAGAAATGTGCCTGCATGGTGATCTCAGCACAGCTCACTGCACAAATTAGACGTTGGTGGAGTGCTATAAAAACAAAGTCCTATAGAATTACATAGCAGCAACACTACAGGCCAGTGCAGACACTTCTCAAGACAAGCAGCGTTGGCACAGAACACAGGAGCCCTGCCCAGGCTGCCTGGACTCTGCTGGGAAGGTCTCACCATCCCTCACAGGCATGGGCAGGCCTAGACTGTGACATGGGACACAGCCTCCTCTGCAAGCACAAAAACTCAGCCCAGCAGGAAAAAATACGTACAATTGTATTTAAGTGCTGAAAATTATCTCTCTGTTTTTACGGAGCAGGGGGTTGAGGGGGTTGGGGGTGGCAAGGGAAGGAGAGAGAGAGAGTACTTAAAGTGAGTATGGTTTTTAACTGGTGATAATAGCTCCCTGCTGATAAAAGCTATCTGTGGCATACTGAGCAGATGGCAAAAAGCAACAACAATCTGTTTCTCCTTATGCCTCCACTATAGCAGCTTAAAAAGCTGGAGCTTCTTGTACAGGTAAGATTTCAATACCTCTTTCTTCTTTGTCCTCTTCTCCCCCTCCCTCTTCTGAACACTGCACAATGAATTCCCTCCCTTTAGTGAGCTACAAAATATTTCTGACCATGTATGAATGAAAGTACAAGCTGAAGAAAGAACATAAAAGAGAAGCCAAGCTATCACAGAGGAAAGAAAGAGAGGAGGGAAAAAAATGGTATGTACATTGAATTGTCTTGCTGTTTCTGGGCTGGGAAGTGAAGGAAGAGGAGGAAGAAGACTCTATTCTGTAAATTGAGCTGCTTTCCTTCTTCTCACAACGAAGATATTCACAGGCATACCAGTAAGTGCGGATGTACTGTGTGAATACATTGCAACCCACAAACTGATTGAGATTCATTCATCCCAGACTGCTACAAAAAGTCCAGGGCATGATCATCTGTGCCAGCATCTCTCTAGCAGTGATACCTGGACCACACCTGGTTTGTTTGCAAGACAGCAAGGAGTCCTCCAAGAAGTGTCCCTCACAAATGCGCATATACTGACAAGAAAATAAAATGAGAGGGACTAAGCATAAGAAATAATTTAAAACTGGTAACAGCATTCTTTTTCATCATTCCTGTTTAGCTGTCAGAAAAAACACACTAGGACAACACTATGTAAAAAGAGTCCTTGGACTTCTCTGAGGCTATGGGTTCCTTTGATTAGAGAAACAAGTGAATAAAAACCCCAGCTCAGAGAGAGAAGCAGTGCTGTAAATCAAGTGACATTCCTCCCTTTCCAGGCTTGAATGGCCACACTTTTATCAACAGGAGGAGGCCTGGCAGCTAACAGAAGCTCTGATTAATTTGCAGAGCAAAGGATGAAGCTTTTTGGGTCTGCTTTCTAACGTCCTACAACTCCTATCTGCTGACAAAGTAAGGAAGAACATTTGTAAGCATTTCAATATCTCCGAATAGTTATCTGAAAACAGTCATGTATGTTATCATTCAACTATGCTCTTTATACAGTGAATCAGAGAAACAGCATCCCTTAAAGGAACAACAACAAAAAGGCTGCCTTGGTTTTACCAGAGAAATGTCCTACATTCCAGGCTTTGCAGGTTGGTACATACATACTGGAAAACATGAAAAATACTAAAAAATAGTGTCAGGAAGGAAATAGTTTAAAAGACATTTCATCTCTCAAAGAACTTACTTGGGTGTTTTCTGTCAGCAAAACTCAGTTTTGCCACCCCAGTGATGAGGCAAGAGCTTGGCTTTGGCAGTAGGTTAGGGGACAAGAGATGGGGTGGGAAGGAGGGCATGGGGAAAGCCTGGCAAGGGGTCAGAGGGCCTGCATTTCCCCATCTGCAGAGCCATGCCTATTCCCGTACATTTCTCTCTGGTTTGAACAAATCAGGGTGCACAACCATGGCTCAGTGATGCAGGCAGCACTGCTGCCTGTAGCTATCTGCTTCTCCTATGCCTAGAGTCAGGTCATACTCAGGTTACAAACAATGTCCACTACTCTGACTCACACACAAAAGAACATCATGTATGCAACCATATTTTTGCTGCAACCTTAGCTATGAGAAGCTCTTCTCATAGCGGAGTGATAGTAACACTCTGATACCAAACTGCAAAAGTATTTCATATAGTCTGTGGAAACACCCTAATAATACCAGCATAAGTATACAGGGTAATAGTGGCATGCAGAATGAGGTTCATCGTCCCATAATTTAGGCACCGAAAGCACTAACCATGTTGCTTTCTACTTGCACAGCAAACACAAAAAAATACTCTCCTGTAGACATCAGCTTTATGAAGTCACCGTACTCTTTGAGCACTTTTTTCCCTCTGCTGATGATAAAAAGGAGTGCAGAGTGACCAGTTCAGGTGCAGACATGCGCATGTACAGATCAGGCAAGTGTCACCCATTTGATGCTGATGCAGCAGCAGTTAACATAAACATAATTTGTCTGGTCTAACGTTATGTAGCAAGCAATCCTCATCAAAAAAATATGCAGGTGGTGATTAAGAACAGCTAATAGCTTTCTCAGAGGTACTATCTTTTTCAAATAAAGTCAGGACAGATCTAACATCACTGAAGGAATTGCAGTGAGTTACGAAGAGATGGGAGTGCTGTCGTTTCAAAGACACAGTTCTCAGTGTAGGTCATTATTTCCTTAAAAAACACACATGTTAAAGCTCATCCATGGCAGGTATCTGCACAAAACACAGTTCTGTCTGCAATTTAATGCAGATTTAATGACTCACATTGTGTTCATCATCAAGGGACGAAAAAAATGCACAATTCCTCTTGGTAGACAGCAAATAAAGGTCACTGGCAACACACATGTTTTCCTTCCGGTTTCTAAGAGTTGAGTAATTTCTGGTTTTTAATGTATTTATCTGCTCTCTGTTTTTTAGGACCTTTGTGGGGGGCACAAGAGGTAAGATCAGTTTGTAGTAAGAACGATCCATCTACCTAGATTATTAGTGGCTGACAGGGGAATGAAAGGGAAGGAATCACACTTGGCAAATTAAAATGCCTTTTAAAAATTAAGTTATCAAGTTTCTATTCAAGACTTTATTTTTAAAGAATTATAAAAATCTTATATTGTGTAGAGCATCTACTTCAGTGGATGAGGTGAAATTTTACCTACTTGTTCCTTAAATTCAAAGGGAAGTCCTTAAGCAAAATCTTGCTAATATGTGTTTTGAAAGGTGACTCATGAGATAAGACGTTGCCCATCTTACTGCTCAATACACTCAGAAGAGCCAGATTTGCAGATTTGGCATTTTCTGTACTTGCTGCCATTAAGGCAGGGCAGGGCAGCAAAATATCAGCAATTACATCTGAAAAATGTGGCTGCAGCCTAACCACAGTGAGTGAAAAACTGGAGATGGGGTTTGAGGAGGAAAAAAACCCACAAACTCACTACATTACTGATGTGGACAAGCATAGATCAACTGCTGAAAAGCACGAGCACACTGTGGAAAAAATAGTCATCATCTCTCATTCTTTGCAGCTCATTAATCTGAAAACAGAAATTTTGGTTAGGTTATTCAAAAAGTAAATAAAATCCTTCATGCAGAAAGGAAAGGGGTGGCAGAAGATAAAAAACCATCTTTTCAGAAGTTCATAGTTCAGTGAACTCTCCATTTTTCAAGAGCAAACTATAAACTGAAGACATCCAGGCAAGTTTCAGCTGTGTTATTTATTAATTGAAATGTTTCTGCACATGCTTTTTTAAAAGTTCCATAAATCTTCCAGTCAAATGCTTTGTACCCCTGAATGAATGATCCTTTCAAATGATTTATCTTTGTCCTTACTACAAATCTGACCTAGTCTGCTTATCTACTTTGAAGCTTCCTTAGGACTAATCAGCTGTCTCGCTTCAGTGTCTCAAAAGCCCTTGTTTTGTCTTCCTTTTGGGATTTTCTAAATGATTAGAAAAAGTACAAAAGCCAGGAAGAGAGATAAGACCTTAGAAGGCTATAAAAACATTGAAAGTCATTAAACGTGTTAACACAATACATGCACATGGGAGCAATTATTTTTTATAATGTCATGGTAATTTTCCCAGAAAACTAAAGAACTATAAAGGGAAGATATGTATTGATATTAATAAATATAATCTTTGTAATTAGGATCTGCTCCTATAACATTTAATCCTGAACCAGCCACCATAGGACTGACCTGTGGTCTACTATGTGCAATGCAACTACCTATCACAGGGTTAACACCCGACACCCTGCTTTGGATGTAGATAAAAGCAGGATGGGGGCCTATTTACCTCATTGGATAACTCATTTATTCAAAACTGAAAAGCACATTAGAACCACAGACAGGTTTATGAGTCACGTCTAAGAGCCCGCTTTTATGGATCAAGATCATCAACTTGTACATGGAGCGCTCCCTAAAAAATTCACAGTTTAACAGCCACATTGATAAGCATACTTCCTGCTGGATGAGACAAAACAAAATTTTCATTTAAATCATTACAGAGTTTTCCAAAGACCTTTGACAGTGTCTGGTGGCTTAGAAAAAATGAAGCCTTGCACAGTATTTGTGAAGAAGTACTCAGTATAAAAGTTAGTAGTCTCAGCCTATAAAAAAATGAAATTAATGCTCCTAATTTAGAAGGCTTTCCTGAGATTATTTTTTTTCGATGAAACAGGATCAAAGCTCTTGTCACAGCAAACTTTTCCAAAGGCAAACAGTTTCCACATAAAATCTCAGCTTTGGCAAGGAAAACACTGGTTTCCAATACAGTTTTAGATTATTTCGCTCTAGCTGAGACACAAAATGGGGTCTCACCTACCAGTATTACCACTGAATAAACTACAACAGCTGTTGTCCACTCCTAGCTCTTATACACCAAATAGAAAAGAAGAATGTTGCACACATTTTTCACTTTTATAAGAGGATCTATAGGTTTCTTAATTCCTTCATTATATTTTTGTATTTTGTTAACTTGACTATCAAAAGAACAATTAACCATGTATGGATTGCAATCTCTTCTTTTATGGCTAAAATCATTACTACTCAATTTATGGGAACATGAATGAAAGTGAACAAGAGTGTTTCATTGTAGTGCTTTTTAATATTTTAAACAGAAAGGGAAGGCAGAATTGAGAACTTTAGTATGATCTTCATAATGAACATGTTATATGTTCTGTAATTAAAAAGTAGAGTTTGACAACTGCCTTCAGATGGCTACTGAGTACACAATCTTACGTTTTATTAAGATATTTAGTCTGCCTCAACACTAGAGGCATAGTCTTCAGAATCTCCACAAAGATATAAAAGCACAGATTCCTCTAAACAAAAAGAAATATGAAACAAAGAGCAATGGGACACACTTCTGCATCCTGTAGAGCCTACTGAAAAAGGAAACCACCCTAAAATTAGTGATATATAATCACCCTTCACATTTACTTTCCCTCTCAATTCCTGCTCATTTCTTCAAAAATCCTTCCATAAAACCACACAAAATCTGGAGCTGACAGGTTAGGTCATCTGTAGCACTTTTGTCCTCAAAAGCAATGAATTCTTTCCCTTTTCATCCAAACTTTCCTCAGAGTGCTTATGACAAGGTGTGGGTATTCAAGCCGAATCATCATCACTCGTTTAGCCCTTTAAACTAGAATTTCTGGCATATAAACAAAAGAAGGTAATTGTTTGCCTTGCTGCTCTGTGCTACAGCAGTTGCTGCTTTGACAGAGCCCATATTGAACGGCTGGGACTCAAGCTTGGATGGGTGGGCTTCTGTTTGTACTTTCATCTCTCTGTGTGTTGGATTAAAATAAGGACTATTAACAGCCAGAAGAAATTTCAAGCACTACAAGATCAGAAAAGGCAGCTTGAGGGGGTTTCTTTTGTATTTTTTTTCTATTCATGACCTATTAGGTATACAAACATCTTCTGGAATAATAATTGTCCAGTATTAGTTTGCAAATATTGCTGCAAGTATTGACTACACTAATAGATTGTAACTGATGAAACTACTTTTCCTGCTGCAAGGCGATATTACCAAAACAGTCAAAAAACCCCCAAGCCCTGCTAAACTCATTCCAAACTTAAAATGTTTATCAAGCTGCAAGAAGTAGTAGTCTCCAAACCATGCAAAGGCTTTAATCCTGCAGCATGGCTGTAGCTTATTGCCTGCCAGTAGTTCCACCAGCTGTAGTAGAATTATGTGTAATCTTAAAATAGGATAGGTATGCAGGTGCTCTGCTGGACTTGGATGAAAGTACTCCTCACATAAGAAGATGGGGCCCCAAGCTCATGTCAACTGCATTACAAGCTTGAAGGTCTAAGCAGTCCTCAGAGCATTGCAAGTGGTATCAAGTGAAGTTTAGCTCACGGTTTGAAGACCAAACCAAGAAAAATGTAATTACTTTTGCTCAGGTTTTCGATGGACCAAAGGTAACCAAAATCTACTCAGGAGGTGCCACTCCACAAGCCTGAATCAGAGTCCAGCAAGGAGAAAGGGAAGAGCAACACCTTCTACCTTTCCTTCCATGTATAAATTAATAACACGGGGCTGTGGCTCCTGAGGCTCACTGACTAGTGGAATAATAATAATAATAATAATAAAAAAATATTAAAAAAAGACACATCCACCAGTTAGGATCATTTTAACCTGAAGACAACCACAATTGACATTCACCATCGCAACACCCCAAACCGCTCAGTTCAGATGTACTGTCTTCACCAGCCCAAAGTTGCCCAAAGTAGAGTACACAAAATCCCTTTCTATCCAGAGTAAGCAGCTTAGGAGATAAGAAAAGGTCAGAGACCTGACGCAACTCATCAGTGAAGCTTTGGAAGTGTTAGAAGTGAGCCGACAAGCCAGGTCTGAGCTTCAGTCCAGAAAATCCCAAAGGGCAGTACATGTGAGACAAAATGTAGTTTGGATAGGTGGTGAGGCAGCCAAGGACAGCAGAACAGTTTGGGAGAGGGAAACTGGTAGAAGAGGGGAAAACTGTCCATTTGGAGGTTGTTATGAAATAAATGCTATGTGATACAAATAAACATTTACGTGTGCGTGTGTGTGTATAAGAAGTATCTGCATATGAATATACACACATAAATATATATAGGCCAAGCTTCTCAGAAGTAAGCTGTGACTGAAAATGCCTGTCTTAAGACTCTTGAAGAGAAGCTTGATTTTGGCATGCTCAGGAAGCACTGAAAAAGGTGCAGGTATTGAAGAACTTATTTCCTGGCTTACACTCTTTCTCTCAAGCCTCACTTCATTCTAGCTTGACACCAATTAAAGCCTTTCATTAGAAGATGCTCCAATATGATGAAGAGGAAGACACTGAATACCTGACAGAAAGCATTCAGCATGTACCCAGATCAGAACTGGCTTGTTTGTTTTTATATGTGCAATATATTTCCATTGCAAAAAGGCCTTCTTTAGTAAAGGACAAGTATCTTGCCAAAATATATTACATGGTATGTCACTTCACACTTACCCTGGCCTAGAAATTAATTTGAAGCAGAACTGCCATTTAACAAGCAGTTTGCTTTTTCTCCTGCAGATGAATTCCTGAATCACTTTTACAACAGCATCACACTAAGTGTGAAACCCTAATGTGTCTCTTTTTGGCAAGTAGAGGATAGAACTGGTTCAGAACAACATATTTTAGATACTGGCCACTAAAACTGTGACATTGCTGCTTTATACATTTGCAGCAATTACTTCCATTTGCTCTATTTCCTTTGCACCCAGTTCCTACTAAGAGCACCATGAGGACTTTAAATTTCATATGTACCTTACCCCTGGTTTATTTCTTTTTCTTGTTTTTCCTAAAACTTTGCTGTAGCCATAGGCAATAACGTATGGGCCCTCATTTACAGAAATTTGCTGCGGGTTCTATTCTTACTATAGAAAATTTACATTGCTAATCTACTCATTAGAAATACTCAGTAGCACCAGTTTAGCAGATGTATCTTCTTTTCCCTTTTTCCACATAGAACAAAAGGATGAGAAAGTATGTCTACATGTTATGTCTCTTATTTTCAGCTAGTCCTTAAACAAGAATTCAGGCTAATAACCTGCTTTTCAACCAGGCTTCTCAGATCCTTGAATATCTGCATCACCTGTGAAAAGCAAAGTGAAATCAGCATTTTGCACACTTGAATGTGGTGGCTGATAGCCTCCTTTCAGACTACAGAGACAATTGCAAAGGTAGGCTCCAGAAACCAGCCTACTACTCTTAAAATTTTTCACACAGAAAGGTATAGACTCAATGAGACAAAACTGCTATATAGCACACTTAATGCCTCTGGATAAATTCATACCTACTAGTGATAATTTTCCCCTGGCTTGAGACCATCACAACTGAACCTCATCAGGAGAGAGGTGAGAAGACGCATCCAGTATTATTCAATGCACTATGAATTCTCCCACATCGGCTCCAAAACAGGTTAGGCAAAACTTACTGCAGCCAACCTTCAGCAGTCAGAAAGGTCCTCACCTTAGGAACAGCTGAGCTTAGATCACATGTTGACTCTATCACCCCACACCGTTAAAGACTTGAGCCTCTACACAGAAGGAAGAGCATCTCTTCTGTTTTCTGTGTGTGCACCGCTCCTGTTGCACAGCCAAGTTACACTACCCCACTGTAACGAACCAGAGGGTGGAAGCCTTCCACAGCAGCATCTCCTAAAGGTGACACCCACTCCTAAAGGTGACAGATACATGCTTTAAACTGAGCAGCTTTCAGGAAAGCCATAGCTTCAGTGCAGCGCCACACAGACCATCCCTCAAGACTTGCAGTGAAGGAGCTCTACCAAATGGGTCACCCCAAGCAGTGGGAGCAGGGTAGTGCTGGCAGCAGAGAGGCTCACTTGCCCCACCAAACACCACACACTCCAGCAGCCTGTGCGCAGCATCGCTGAGGGTGGGTGTGAGAGTGTAACAGCTGCTCTTTTCAGATTTTTTAAAAAAAAAAAAAAGGGTGACTTCTTTATTTGCGCACACTTGTTTCCAAACCAAAAAGTACTTCCTGCAGGATAAATGCTGTCCTATCATGATGGACAACACAAATAGTATATATGACACTAGGTCCTGAAAGCTTAGCAACAAAATTGATTTCTCTAAGAGAAAAGGAATGTCTGGGAGTCAGTTCTCTGGCTGCAGAGAGACATCCAAGCATGGGGGATTTGCAGCCCTAACCCCAACTACCAGGGATCCCAAATGCAGCCCAACATGCCCACAGGTCCTGCATGAGGTGTAGCAGCCTGACTGCACCACTAGAGGTAGGTAGGCACTTTCAGTGAATAAAACTAACTGGTTCCAAATAGTGAATTTTTACACACAATATAAATATAAAATACAGAGGAACAGCAAGGATTTCAAATCTGAAGACAAATGGCTATGTTGCTGTCAAGACAGATTCTGTTAGGAACAAGCTGAGAGACACCAATTACTCTATAGTAAATTTATGTTATGGATTATTCAACAAGGTTTATCTTTCAAAATTCAAAAAAGCTGCAATAGAGGTAACATCTACCTTCTGTTTGATATCTCTTAAAAGCATGACAAGTGAAACACATTTGCAAACGGATTTAAAGTCTTTAAAAAAAAAAAAAAAGAACCCTGCAACTACACAGTACAAACTATAATTACTGGTAGCCAATAAAGTATTAAAAACATGTCAGTAAATCTCAGGGATAATCCTCATTTAATTGTCCAATCACTTTACATGTGAGGTGCCCTTGCCAGTGGTTCTGCAACATGCAGTGATCTTTTAGGGTCCCACTAAACCACTAGTACACACAGCTCAGTCTAGTAATGCTTTTCCAGAGGTAGAAAAAAGCCTTGCAGCAACTGAAGCAAAGATTTTAATCTTTAAATTTTTTACCGTCATAGTAGTGATTTGGCATTATCTTCTATGCATGTACAAACACAGAATTCATAACAGATTGAACAAAACTAGCCGATATCTACTACTTAGTGGTCAAGAAAAGCAACAGCCCTTAAGAAATGATGAAGAATCAATGCAGTTTTAACAGAAGAGGAGAAACTTCACTGGAAAAAAGCCGTACCTTTATGGCCAGTGCCAAAAAACAAATATCAGGATCAAACAACTTAATTCAAAAACTACATGAGATTTTGGCATAGGGATAGGTTGCCATTTCATGTATTTGTATATTCAGCAAACTTTATCCAAAACTAATCCAAGTCATCACCACTCATCAAACGTGTATAATACCCTGTTCTTGAACTCCATATGTAATCGTAACAACATTTATGAGCGAAAACATGCTTCATTACCATATTGAGGACTTTTCCTCCATGGAAAAAATAATCTCAGATCTTTTATGCATGGAACATCTTCATTCATTGAAAAAGGAATATTAAGTAAATAAATGATGCAGCAGAGAAAATACAGCGATGAGAATTAATCTAGCATTTCATTCAAGATCAGTTGGAGAACTTAATTTTACTTGTACTGTGATAGTAAAAAACTACTTCCAAGCCCTCTGCTACCCTTGAGAACCAAATGATACTGCAAGAGCTGAGAGGCCTCTTAGTCACCCTTCCTCCATCCATTTAGGGACAACAAGCAGCTTTGTGCAACAGGACAACTTAAACAAGGGAACCCACTTTCAGTCACTAACAACTTGAGACTCAAGAAAGAAAAGACTCCTAAGAAAAAAAGGCCTCAAATTAAACTAAAGATGTAAATCTTTTTCTGGGAACTAGCTGCAAATAAAAGATTTTTAGAGTGGGCTGAAACATAATTGCATGCATCTGTGTGCTGCCAAGAGAAGCAGAGGAAAGCAAAGAAAGCCTGGAAGCAATAAATGAATCCAAGAGCACAAGTGGGCAGTCCCAATGGGCAGAGGCTTGGCTGGAAGCAAAGCGCTGAGTTGCACACAGAGAAACATCCCCGTGCATCCACTGAGAGCTGAGGTCCATGAGGATCGTGTGGCAGCACCACAGTGCCAAGGAGAAACTCCTCGGGCACCTCCCACTGCTCAGGCTGGTAAAGGTGAACAGCCCTTTGTTGTAACTTCATTTTCTAGGGAGTTAGTTAGGATATATTACACAAATTCTATTTAAACTGGTGCTTTCTGGAAACACAGTATCTTCTCTACAGGATACAAGTGGCCCAACCCATCCCCATTCTCATTAGCTACATGTCAGCCTTAAGAAATCATATTCTCTCCAGAAGCAAGCAGGGAACCACTGTCAGAAGAGACGTTTACTATTGATTGTAGCTGTTGGTAATACCCTGATGGTAATTCAGCAAGTCCAGAAGAGCATCGTCATGTATTCTTGTATGCAGACCACAAAAATCCCCTATGCTTACCCAGAGTCGGTGATTTTACAAATCCATTGCAAAAAAATAAACCAACTTTTCCTGTGGCTGTTGCTTATTTTTTGCTTGTTTGGATCAAAAGTGAGCATGCCAACCAATAGCAATGCCATCCTTTAGCAAGAACTTTTATGACAGTCAATATTCAACACTGACACACACACAAGCACACCTCGGGCCCTTGGGAGGAGCAGGAGGGAAAGCAAAACTGTATTCCCTAAGGGATTAAATAAGTATTTACAGGCAGTGACTCTTTTAAGAGGTCACATCATGTCAAATTGCTACCTAGGAGAACAAGTGAAAGAGAGAAGCAATGCCAAAAGCCAGAGATGACGTATAGCTATCTGGCTGGCCAAGTTACAGGAAGCCTCCTGAGTAATTATTACCTCGTGTTTTCAGTTGTGTTGTGTTGTGACTGTTTCCTGGGGAAAAAAAAAGAGAATAGAAAAAAAAATAAATAAGGCTTTCAAGAACAAAGACTTTCTTCATTTATAGGCAGTGGGCTGTTACTACTATCAGCAGGAGCTGGGTCAGGCTAAAAAGTAGCCACAGACAGAGTAAAACTACAGAAAGAAAATACTTCCTTTCTGTCATAAGCATCAGCCAAAAACCCCTGATTTTCAGGTTAACAGGTGCTTAACAAACTAAAACAAGTGCATCAAGACAGGCATGAAAAATTATTTGGTAGTCTGTGTCTTTCACAGGGATTATTTTAGTGAATTATTTCACAAATTGATCCTGTGTTCCACAAGTTTTTCTAAATATATCAGCCTCTGAATAGCTCAGAGGAGCAGTTTTCTACTGCAAGTGTGGCTGTGAGTAGTTTCCTCAGAGGCATTACTCTTTCGCACAACAGTCCATGAATGCCAAACAATAACAAATGGCAAAATTTTAAGACAAGCATATAGTGTTTGCATAAAGAAAACTTCAGTTTACTTTCCTGAAAATATAAAGACTTTTAAAAGGACATTCCTGCCTGTACCTTCATATAGACCATAATAACAAAACCCCAGAGACACAGAGGAGCTGGACTAAGTCTCTGCAGAGCAGTAAGAGAGCATGTGCATCTTCCCAGCCCCATCACTGCTGGGACCCTATTCACCAGCACAGCCTTTTCACGAGTCCTGTTCAACTGAAGTGCTCAAAGCAGCAGCAAATGGGTACAATAGCTACAAGTTGTTTCTTCTTCTTCCCCCTATAGCTCCCTTTCTTCTCCAGTGCTGCTGGACATCCTGTATTTGTAGAATTTCCATCCTTACAGTCCCAAATGTCTCTCCATGTTCCTCAACAGCAACATGGAGGATGTACCTTGTGCTGCATTTCCCCAACAGCAGGGAGCTCAAGGAGTCCCACATGCTTTAAAGAAGCCTCTGAAGAGACCCATAGCTGCAGGATGGGACTGCCAGATTCTGCACAGGGTGATGGAGCAGCCAACCCCACAGGGGGAAGGAGCTGACACTAAGTCACCCCTGCACTCCCCAACAACACTAAGCATTCCCTCACATCCTGTGACCACCCATCCTAGGACAACACAGTGACAGGCTGGGAGGGATCGCAAGAGGTCGCCTCATTTCTTTTCCTGGGAGAGATCAAAAATCATCTCACCTCCCTGGTTGGGAGGGATAGCAAGAGGTCATCTTGTGGTTTTGTTTGCCCAGGGCAGAACAGTGACGACATTCCCAACAGGTGGTTGCTCAACCAGTTCCTAAAAACCTCCACCACACTCCACCACATCACCAGGCATTTTGTCCCACAGCATCTCCAACCCAGTGCAGGAGTCCCACTACTTCTTGCTCTAGTCTCTGCAAACTTGGAAACCAAGTTATTTATTTTCTTTTTCTTCTGGTTTCTGAATGAAGACTTATGTTCCCCACAATTTCAGAAAACCCTAAACAGCCTCAAGACCTTTCACTTTGCCAAAGATTTTCCCTGTGGCTATTGCTCTCACAACCAAATGGCCAGGGATTTTGTTCCTGAAAAAAATCAGACTCCTACTGTATTTTTACTTTTATCTTTGTGAAAGTGCCTTCACACAGCCTTCTCTTGTTGCTGTTGGGAGCTGATCTGAGGAGCACCGAAGCCTTCCCCAAGTTCCTCTGGCAGACCATGACAGCATTTATACGAGAAACCAAATTCCAGGGAGAAAAACTCTTACTGCCTTCAAAGGAGCCAGAGCTTCCCATGACACCCAAACTGCAACAGTCTCAAGGGACTACCAGGTCCCACCGCTGAGGTCATTAAGAGTCAAAGCAGACCAGTTCCTCTCTTCCAGCAGCCACGCACACTTGAGATGAGGCTGAACCAATAACAAACCAAATCTGTACTCTTGCTCCCTGGGAAAGGAGAAGGCACTTTCCCAGGAAAAGCAGCACTGTACTCTTCACAAGACATGAATATACACTTCTGTATCCACGGTAGAAAAGCTCCACAGGCGCAACTGACATTAAAAAAGGCTAACTGAGCAGCGTTGATAATGACAGCAAAGACATTTTACAAAGAAATGAAAAGACACACATAGCAAAAGTCAGGAGGGACTCTGGCTCAAGGGAGTTTAAACAAGTTAAAATGAAAACCCCAGGGTCACACCGTCTTAATTCCTTAATTCTTCACAGGAAATAAATTTATGAAAATATTTTCCTGAGGACAATTAATTGTTCTGGGCTTATTAAAAATCAATAGTCATCAGGCAGACTCCACTGCTATGCTGCCTCCTATCTACTAATCAAATCTTTTAGTTGTAAGCAGACAGAATAATTATACACCCCAGCATACACAAGTGCCTTATTACAGCTTTCTCCTGTGCCTTACAGTTGCCAGGGTGCTATAGTCTTTTTTCCTAGCCACATCTGTCAGTCAAACAAACATCCAGAGCACACTGTTGTTTCCCCTGCAACAGCAATTACAGTCTTTTCTAGGGTATCTTGGTTGAAAATACACTTTTAAACAAGCACATTCTTATAAAAACAAAGTTTTTGTCTCCTTAAGATTAAAAACAAAACAAAACAAACAAACAAACAAAAACAAAACAAAAAAAAACCCTGCACCCTAATCAAGTATGAAATAACCTCATATAAATTTCACCTTTCAGGGAACTTAGAACTTGAGTGTTTCATTCTTGTGGAGGTATTACATGGGGAAGAACAGCTGATTATACCACAGCCATCTGAAACTCTTTAACGTAAAATACTCTGTGTACTTTAGAAAACCCAGTAGTTTCACTTTCTCTGGTAGGAGTAAACAGTTTTCCCTCCTGGTCATCTGCCTGGCTAGATCCAGCCACATAAACAGGACATTAAAAAGTACAGTGTAGTTTTTTATCTTGATTTCTTACATATTTAACAAACATTGGCCAGTCTACTTCCAAGCTTCCACAGAGGTGTGTCAAGACTGTATTATTTAAACAGAAAATTAATAGTTTGAAGCAACTTTATATTTTACCAGTAACCCCAAATTACAGTAGGCATAGAATGACAACAAACTGAAGATTACAAGGATGAGCTAAGGCTTAATTTTCTTACCACATGTCTGGCAGCAAATTGCTAATATCACTTGTAGTCTCCATCTTTATAATGGCAGCACAGAGATATCATTACATGCAGATTGTTTTTATTTTCTTTTTCTTTACATATACTGCCAACAATGTAATGGAATAAATTACCAGCTATGGAGTCTTCAAATGCCCACAACTTTCATTCATTCCTTCCCCCTTTTTTTAATAATTTCCTTTTTTTTTTTTTTTTAAATCCTGAAAGTTCCTAAATAGGTATCCATGTACAAGAAATTTTTTCACTTCTCACATTCTCCAGGTATTCTACATTGATTTTAACAATCATGTTTGAAAAAGTGAGGTGAAGTGCTGGGAAACATTCGTCCTAAACATTCAGAACAATCTAGTGTTTATTATAATTTTGACCTACTACTCTCTTACAAGAGGGTAAGAATATATCCCCAGTTAACACCTAAACCTAACTAACACTCACAGTGATTGTCTTAATTTCAGGTCACTGTTAACCTTGTAAACATTGCGCTAACAGTGCCGGCTGATTCACTTCTCCCTTCTCTCTTCCAACACAATCTGTGCTCCACCACCTCTGCTAGCTTCAGTTTCAAAGGCAAGCTACTTTTAAAATTTCATTCTCAGTGCTGTGACATATGTATTATGGAAGCTAACACAGGTTTTCTTCTTTCCAGGTAGGAGTATAAATAAACCTAGCCTTAGAGACGCGAAATCCAGCTGCTGCAATATTCTAAGAAGACACCACTGCCTAAAGAAATGTTGAAAAGCAAGTTTTATTAAGCATGTTGAGTCAAGAAAAAAGCCACTAATGCACCTCCTGCAAGGAAAGACAAGACTACAGACAAAGTAGTCAGAACCAGGAAAAACTACTCTGAGGATGAGTCCAGATCTCCCTTGCAGTGCAGGGGTTAGTCTGGCTTTGTTGGGATCAGGGTTTCTCTTCTCCAGGTCTAATGACTGCTTTTTTCTATTTAAGGGAAAAAATCCCCAAACAAGAATGTCTTATGAACAGTCAAAAGAAAACAGCAACATTACCAGAAGTAAAATGCACTAGCTGCACTGCTATAGCATTTGTTTAATCCAGCAGGCTCTCCCCACAAGACACCTCAGCTTTCAGAAGAGTGTGCTTTCTTTCCTCTCTTCACAGTCGTTTTGAAACTTTCCATGTCTGGCCCTCCAGTAGCAATTAGAGCAATTAAGAGTTAGCTAGAGGCAGAGAGTAATACAATCCATTTGATTTCACTCCCAAGAAACACACATGCAACAGGAGAGGGAAGGGGGAAGCTGCAGACAGAAATAATAGAAAATGTAAAGGCAGAACAAGACAATGTTTTGATCAGCACATGCATCTTTTCTGTCTGCAAGCTGAAGACCACCCAGACTCAAAAATTTACAGCATCAGCCTGTCATTCCTCAATTCTTCTTCCTTTCTTTTTTATTTTTTCTCCTTTCAAAAAGGTGTCCAAGCATTTCTTAAAGTCATCAAGTAACAGCAATGGTTAGTCTCCAAGGAACCTTGCTATGAAAGACATATATTATTCCCCTTTTTGGTTCATCAGTGTTTTGCTTACGTTCAGAGACACAACAGACACCCAACTTCGAGGCCCCCGACAAACACCCAAGGTCAAGTTAAGGTGATGTACATCTCTGCTGCAGAGCCCCTATCTCATGTGCTTTGCCAGGAAAAACACTCCAATGTCGGTAACAGAAAGTGTCCTTAGTTGATCTGCTCTGAAATGTGCCATTATTTTATCTTTTAGCAACTCTGCTCCCTCAATATCGGTCTGCTCCACCTGAGCAGTTGAAGGGTCCTACCACAAACACAAAGGGATGCAGACTTTGATAGGAACAGTAAATGGTAAAGCCTTAAAACCAACAGCAGAAGGAAGAGCTAAAATAAACAGGCTGCCAAAGGGGCTTTGCCTGCACCATCTACTTCACATTGAAAATCTTGAAAAGCACCATCCCTAGGCAAATTCAGCCATTGGACTTCTGAGTAGGAACTTGTCTGATTTATGCTGAAAAAAGCATGTGGTCACAACAATTCATAAGTGGTAGTCTTTTAAGGAGTTTAAGAAAGAGCGTGTTTTCCACCAAACTGTTGAATGTGTGTTACTCCATATCTGCTCATACAATAGTGTTTTTGGTGCCTGTGTTCAGCAAGATGCTTTAACCCATGGTAGACCAAATCATCCTAGAGAAGGGCACACGATATTATTTAACATTTCCTTGCCACTGTCATGATGGCTGCTGGTACACACCACTGCTCATTTGCAGGCTGGAGTCTCCTACAGTCTAGAGACTTAAGCAGGTGAGAACAGGAAACAAAATCGTCCATGCAAAGCCTTAAGCTGCAGCAGCCATGGCTAGCTGTGGGACCCTCCAGGGCTATCACAGCACCAGATCAATCAAAAGCAAATGTATCAAACCACATCTTCTCTATACAGAAATCAGTCAGCTGCAAGATCAGCATAAGCAGGGAAAGCGAGACAGCATCAGTACAGAAAGAAATTCCTTTCCGAAGAGCTTTGGCAATCAGCCCATGACTTGCCAGCTCAGTGGACAGGAGCACTTAACTGGAGAGCAGGAGGGCAGTGCAAGGCCAAGCTGAAGGCCCATAAGCCCCAGCAGAGGAGACAACAAGATTCAGCCTTTCTGTGCTTGACAGAGAAAAAATGGCAATACTATATTGGGTCTGGCTGAGCCCCATAGCAGCCCCCGTGACACTGTGCTCCACATTGGTAGCCAGAAAGGCTACCAAAAACACACCGGTGTTTTGGCTACTGCTGAGCAGCGCTCGCACAGCATCAAGGCTGTCCCGCCAGCCTTTCCCCTCCTCACCAGTAGGCTGGGGGTGGGCACCATCCTGGGAGGGGACATAGCCAGGACAGCTGACCCAAAGCGACCAAAGGGATATTCCATACCGTATGACACCTGCTCAGCAATAAAAGCTAAGAGAAAGGAGGAAGGAATGGGGGCATTCCTTATTTACAGCATTATTCATTCGGAGTAACCACTACATGTACTGAATCCCTGATTCCCAAGAAGTGGCCAAACATCACCTGCTGATGGGAAGTAGATAATAACATCTTTTGTTTTTCTTCACTTCAGCACACATGACCTTTACTATTTCTTCATTAAACTGACTTTATCTTGACCCACAAAAGTTTTCTTTCATCTTTTCTTCCCTCTCTTATTCTGCTGAGGAGGTGACTGGCAGAGCAGCTTGGTGGGCACCTGGTGTCCAGAAAATGTCAACCCACCACAGTCCTTTATTGGCACCCACCATGGGATATGACATGCAGATTTATATTAAATGCGTTATAGCTATAGTAGTTATTACATGACAAACTCCTGTGCGGGGTCACAGAGTTTGTTGGCTGAACTGCTTACCTCTGTTTTGCTAAGCTTGGGAACGTGTTAATAGAAATAATGTCTGTGTGCTTTGCCCTGGCATTGATGGCTTTTCGGTGCTGTGGGAGCTGTCTTGTGGAGAATGTGAAGGAATACATCTCCCTCTCTCTGCCCGGGACTGGTGTGGATGGGTTTGTTATGCAGGCTCCTGAGATCCTTGCTCACCCTTATGCAAGCTGTTTAATACTGTTAATTAGTAATGTCGGCATATTATGGGGTTTGTGGGATTTGGTCTCGCCCTAGTGTAAAAGAAGACAACTTCTGGGAGAGGCAATACTGAACCATGCCCTGAGGCGGCCCAGCCCGAGGTGGCAGCGTGTGTGGAAGGATTTGGGCAGATCCCCAGGATGGTTATCACCTCCCATAGCCTGGGACTTCACACCCAAATAGGCAAGTAACCCTGGCACACCGACCCACCATCTGGTGGAAGGGTGCCTTGCCCAATGAAAACCGTCAGCTCCCAGCACCGTATGGGGCCCAGCCAGTGCCTGTCGAGCCCCAGTGCAGCAATCTCAGAGGGCTGTGGTTGAGGCACGGACCCAAACTGCATCTGGGGACACCGTGGCTGCGATAGGGACACAAACAACAGCTACAGTAACTGCCCCAGGAGTGAAAAAAGAATGGTGGACAAGAAGAACAACGGGTCCATATCATCAATTAGAAAGGGAGGAGGAAGACGAGGCAAGTTTTGCTCAAGAGACCAGTTCTTTGACACAGAATTGGAGGGAGGAGTGAGAGGATTTAGGCAGAAAGCAGAAACTATCTGGTCCCCAACCTCATCAGAACCTTGAGATATGCAGAAAGGTGACAGCTGCCAGCCAGGTGAGCGGATTGCTGCCTGGCTGCTCTGGTGCTGGGATAACAGGGCCAACAGTCAGAAACTGGAAGACAAGGAAGCCCGGCAGCTGGGATCACTTGCTAGAAACTGGGGAACTAGGAGTGGAATTGGAAAAGAGGCAGCAACTTGCAGTCTCTGGAGGTGGCTCCTCTCAAGTGTGAGGGTGAGATATCCATTCAAGGAAGGTCTTGCGAACTTCCCAGAAAAGTGGACTACCACAGATGAAGGCATCCAGTACCTGAGAGTGCTAGCAGTACTGGAAGTCATCTACAGTCATCTAGATGATGATGAGGTCTCCAAAGATCCAGAGCATGTCCTGTGCACATGGGCCATGTGGAGGAAGGTGACTCAAAGTGCCCCCGTGTCATATTCTAACAGCCTGGCAGCAATGCATTGCCTGAATATGGACCCACCAACTGTGGAGAAAGTGCCTTCTTGGCTCCAAAGCCTTGAAGAAAATCTCTGTACTCCCTCATCCCTACGGGCCAGCACCTTGGCTTTCAGGGACACCCCAAGAAATCAGTCCTCTTGTGCTCCAGCCAGAGGGAAAGGGAGCCCCAGGCACATGCCGCATGGTGCACTGTGGTTCTGCCTGCGTGACCAGGGGAAGGACACAAGGAACTGGGGTGGTGAACCCACCTTTAAGCTCGAAGGCTGAGTACATGAACTGAGAGGGACGACAGCTGTTAAGAAAGGGTCATCCAGGAAGACTGTCAGCGTAGTGGCTGTAGAGACACAAGAAGGTAATCAACATCCCCCCAGTCACAGAAGGACTAAAGCTCAGCAGTGGTTATGCCAAAACATTGGGCGGCTTTAGCACTAAAATGAGAGCAACAAGCAGAAAGCAACACTGCACCAAGATGGCACTTCTGCTGCCATTATGATGTCTTTCACAGTGCTGCACTGACAGTCAGTAGTGCTGCTTAGTCCAGCCAGAAGCTATGGGCCCTAATCAGGAACCACTGGATAGATATGGCCCCTCCTTTACAGGAATCAAAGAAGTTGAACATAGTGCTGGTAGGCTTCAAGTGTGTGAAGCTATGATGTTACTCTGCCTTCCCAGAGAGCATTTAACACATACCGCTGAACAAACCTTGTAGAATACAAAACTACATGAAATTTCTTCTCAGGGAAGTGTATTTTGTCATGGAGGGAGGATCATCTATGTACATAAAAGCCATTCAGTGCCACACTTGTCGCAACAAACAGCTTAGCATGACTTCCTATTTAGACCCTGCAGTCTCTTCCCAGACCTGAACCATTTCCACACACACCATTTCACAAAAGATTCTGCTACAGTGACAATTTGCTAAGAGAGGAAAAACATGCTATGAATTAAAAGGATGTGTAGTTTTCTCCAGCTGGGTAAAAAGAGGTCAAATATCCTTTATAGGCATGTGAACTGAGTAGGCAAAACTAGTCCCCCCAGTAATACACTAAAGAGAGGAAAAGAATCCACAAGAGCTGGAGATTTTAAATAAGAGTGTGAAAACAAAGAACTGCTCTCTTATCTGCAAGACAGTGGAGGCAATCCTATCCCAGAAAAATTCCCCCCAAGTATTCATGTCTTGGCTTTCCTATTGGACTTTTCCCCTGTAATGTAAATGTATCCTCCATTGCCACTAAATATATTGGTTTGTGAGGTTTCTATACTAAAAATGTCCCTGAGCTGGTGTCTATTCAGTACATCTGGCACACATCCATGAACACAACTGAAGTTTAAAACTATGAAATCAAAATAAAACCATGCCAACTCCACCTTCATACTTCAGTTGTGCAGAAGAAATGAACTTGTCAGAGGCATCTGTATCTCAGTGGCAAATGAAATGCCACAAGTTGTAAACTGCAGCCTTGGAGTTTGCTTAGCTCTAAGAAACTGAGAAAAGCAACAGAGAAGAGACATTGGTTTTTGTTTGGATATGCACACAGGGCAGCCAGGCTCAAGCATCCCATTTAGCAGCTAGATATTGGAGCAGAGTTTCAGAAGCTGCCTGGGAAGGTTTCCTTTAAGGAGACAGAGAAGCTGCACTCATCACTGGCCTCCAGTCTTTATCCACAGCAGAGGATCCATCCAGCATATGATTCAAGCACCACAGCCAGGCCACGCATCACCCTACAGCTTTCAGGTCATTGATCCCTATTTTAATATATCCCTGAAGTTTTACATAAGCAATCTGTCAAAAGCCTTATGAAGGTTATTTAGCAGCTCCCACTGTTGCAGGCAGCCTACATGGCAGATCATGCCCCATCAGCCCTCCTGGAGCTGTGCTATTGAGACTCTGGGGAAGGAGAAATCTTATGAAAACAGGAATTTTAAAAAGCTCAGTATATTCACTGAAACCAAACCCAGAAACATGGCTTTTATAAGAGTTACCTCACAACCCATGTACTATTTGCACAGAGGTAAACATTACTCCAGCTTTACTTAGGAAACCCTGTGTTAGCGCAGTGTTCAGTATAATGTCATTTCATTTACAGACTTGCATAGGAGATGAAGAGGGGATCAAGCAGAGGAACTGGCCCTATAGCTGGAGGGACTCTCAGCTAAGCTACTCCAAAACCAGATTTTATCTTAAACTAGAAGAATGAAGCAGAGCTCCATGTGAGAAGGTAATTTTTTTTAAACTAACAGAGCAAGGTTTATAGGGAAAAGGCAGTCTCCTGCTCAGTCCAAGCCTTAGGTCATGTCCATCTACAACAAGTGCAGACAGATCTGAATATATTTGTATTGTTTGCTGGAAAGGCAAACACAAGGCAGCCCCAGTCACTAAAATACAGCACAACCCTTTTTAGAATTAGAAAACAGCCTGAGCAGCTTGCTGGCTCAGATGCAATGCTATGCCAGCATGGCAGACAGCTTCCAAACTAGGGCTGTTCTAATGCTTGATTGTCTGCAGATGCAATCTTGCACACCTCAGGAAAGAGCATCCTGTAGGTTGATCTCATTATCTGTGACATTTTAGCTGTTGGCTGTGGTTTTCTGAGATCCAGGCAGCTGTGAGCCCACAAGCAGGAGCAGGAGTCCAAGCAGAGCCCTGGGCTCTGTTTGTAGCCAAGGTCCTAAAATAGCTACCATCTCTGCTGTTCTTCTCAAGTGCCAGACAGTATATGTGACACAAAATAAATACTACAGCCACAGTAGTGAATGAAAAAGTATCTTTTCTGACACTTTTTTCTTCCCTTTTCATGATTAGATGTATTTATAAACACTTACCCACATTCATGCAAACCTATCACGTCACCTACTCTATTCCCACCAGGGCCCTGTGAACCATAACAGGGCAGCAAGTAGTTTAACACATCAAACCAAAGTCAATTCAGTTGCAATGGATTTTACTTTAAAAAAAAGTTTAAGGCTCATAACGATTATTCAGGCTGCCAACCCATTGCTACCAAGCACTGAGCTGCAGCCTCATCATTTCAAACTGCTGATAGAGTTAAGCAGTTTGCAGCAGGTTGTTCTTGACTCATTTCTTTCTGTTTTGATGTACATGAAGGCCTTACTTTAGCTGTGACTCACAGGAAGAGAGAACAAGGCTCAGCCCCGGCGGAATTCAAATAAATGAGGCCCTCGGTAAAGCACTGCAGCAGTGGTGGTACCTTTTATTCTACTACGTTGTACAGTTCAAAGAGTCAACAAGCTCTTTTTGGTATCTGAAACTGAAGTAGAAGATTGCAAATGCAAGTGCAAGCTGAGAGCAAACTATCATGGTTCTATTTAATATGTATCAATTTGATTATCTTTGAAAGTAAAGGTAGCTTTACCTTACTGGAGCAGGGGGAGGGAGGCAGGTGATAAGGCAGCTATCTAAGTGTCACAAACTTACGTAAAGGCTCATGGAAAAGCACAGGAGCAGGCCATCCCCATGTGCTGAAAGATGAGCCAGCAGGGAAGAAGACAGGCCTGGCTGAGCAGAGAGCTTTGGCTGGAACTCGGGGGGGAAAGGGAGAGTTTACCACCTTTGGAAGAAGGGGCAGGCAACTCGGAAGGGTGTTGTGAGGTTATGCAGGGAGATGAAAAGGTGAAAGCCCAGCTGGAGCTCAGGCTGGCCGCTGTCGCAAAAGACAATAAAAATGATTTTACAAATACATTAGAAACGAAAGGAGGGCCAAGGAGAATCTCCATCCTTTATTGGATGCTGGGGGGAACGTTGCCACAACGGGTGAGGAAAAGCCTGAGGTACTTAATGCTTTCTTTGCCTCAGTCTTTAATACTAAGACCAGTTACCTTCAGGGTATGTAGCTCCCTGAGCTGGGAGACAGGGATAAGGAGCAGCATGAAGTCCCCACAGTCCAGAAGGAAAGAGTCAGTGACCTGCTGCTCCACTTGGACACACACAAATCTATGGAGCTGGATGGGGTCCATCCAAGGGTACTGAGGGAGCTGGCAGAAGAGCTCGTCAAGCCACTTTCCATCATTTATCAGCAGTTCTGGCCAACCAGGAGACTAGAGGTCAGCCAGCGTGACGCCCACCTACAGGAAGGGCAGGAAGGAGGATCTGGGGAACTACAGGCCTGTCAGCCTGACCTCGGTGCTGGGGAAGGTCATGGAGCAGATCATCCTGAGTGCCATCATGTGGCATGTGTGGGACAGCCAGGGGATCAGGCCCAGCCAGCATGGGTTTGTGAAAGGCAGGTCCTGCTTGATGAACCTGATCTCCTTCTATGACAGGGTGACCTGCTTAGTGGATTAAGGAAAGGCTATGGATGTTGTCTACCTGGACTTCAATAAAGCCTTTGACACTGTTTCCCTCAGCATTCTCCTGGAGAAACTGGCTGCTCATGGCTAAGATGGGTGTGCTCTGTGCTGGGTAAAAAGCTGGCTGGATGGCTGAGCCCAAAGAGTAAACAGAGTTACATCCAGCTGGTGGCCGGTCACAAGTGGTGTTCCCCAGGGCTCAGTATGGGACCAGTTCTGTTAAGTATCTTTATTGACGATCTGATCTGGACAAGGGGATCGAGTGCACCCTCAGCAAGTTTGCCACTGACACCAAGCTGAGGGAGTGTTGATCTGCAGGAGGGCAGGAGGCTCTGCAGAGGGATCTGGTCAGGCTGGTTCAACAGGCTGAGTCCAAATGTATGAGGTTCAACAAGGAAAAGTGCTGGATCCTGCACTTGGGTCACAATAACCCTATGCAACACTACAGGCTTGGGGCAGAGCAGATGGAAAGCTGCCCAGTGGAAAAGGACCTGGGGGTGCTGGTTGGTGGCCAGCTGAACATGAGCCAGCAGGGTGCCCAGGTAGTCAAAAGGTGGCCAATAGCATCCTCGCTTGCATCAGAAACAGTGTGGCCAGCAGGTCTAGGGCAGTGATTGTCTCTCTGTATTCAGCACTGGTGAGGCTGCACCTCAAATACTGGGTTTAGTTTTGGGGCCCTCACTACAAGAGGGACACTGATGTGCTGGAGTGTGTCCACAGAAGGAAATGAAGCTCGTGAAGGATCTGGAGCACAAGTCTTATGAGGAGCCACTGAGGGAACTGGGGTTGTTTAGTCTGGAGAGAAGAAGGCTCAGGGAGGACATTATTGCTCTCTACAGCTGCCTGGAAGGAGGTTGTAGACAGGTGAGGGTAAGTCTCATCTCCCAGATAACAAGTGTCAGGACAAGAGGAAACAGCCTTAAGTTACACCGCAGGGGTTAGATTGGGTATTAGGAAGATCTTCACTAAAAGGATGGTCAATCATTGGAACAGGCTGCCCAGGGAAGCGGTGGAGTCACCATCCCTGGAGGTGTTCAAAAAACACATAGATGAGGTGCTTAGGGACACAGTTGAGTGTTGGACTTGGCAGTCCTGGGTTAACAGTTGGATTTGTTGATCTTAAAGATCTTTTCCAACCTAAATAATTCTATCTTTTCTATGATTCTATGAAAAGACAGTGTTTTCAGGAGGATACAGCACTGACTAATGTTCAGACAACAAAGCCTTATAGTTCAGCAAGTTTTGTCCTCTGTCCATTGCCATCCTCATCCTATCTTATTTGTACTGCTCGCTGTTTAAAGCAGAACTGTGCTGGGCCCTAGGCAAAGCAGAGCACAACCCAAATCCCTCAACAGCAATGGGGCGCCAGGTGTGCTTTTACTTAATACCATAAGCAAGAGGACAGAGTAGTTTCTTGGGCTGTGTAACACTAAGACACCAGCTTTCTCCACCAGAAAAGGCAGTATCCTAGATGTTATGATATTTGATGGAGAATGACCCTCCAACAAGCAGAAACAGACCTGTTCCGTGACTGTGTGGACTGTGTGACTCAGCTGGAAGTTAGTGCAATGCAATGATGGTGGCCAACAGATCTCCCTCTGAGCCCCTACTCTGATTCTAGTTAGAAAGGGGTGGAGACAGGCAAACAGGTAAAAGTTACTAATGTTGCACCTGTACAATATTGGACCCTTAGGAATGGTAAAACAGAGGTCAAGGAGCCCCAGGCAGCTGGTGGGTCTCTTTCTGCCCACTGTAACACCAGTCAAGTTGAGATTTCATTACTGCTCCAGCAAAGAGATATTAACAAGGAAAGGCAGCAGTGCTATCCTCTGGGCAGCACAAGCCTCTCTAAGTCAGTGCTGTCTCCAGAAAGGGTGTCTCTACCCTTGCTCCTTTGTTGGTTGAGTTGACCAAAGGCTAGAGATGAGTCTTGAGTTCCATCAGGACGCTGATCCAGTTAAACTCAGTTCCAAAAGCTCGCCTGCCAGCACTAGAGGTGAGCCCTTTCAGCTGTGCTCAGTCAACAGTCAGCCTAACACTATCAGAAAAACGTAATTTGAAATCTAGGTGCACCATAGTTTTTCTTGAAGTATTTTGAAGTTTACACACATGCACAGAGACTTCTCACTCTTCCTACAGCTAGCACACAGGGGACACACTTCTACCCCAGTGACCACCTTCCTCCCCACAACAATCCTGTGGAAACTGCATGCTTACAAACAACTTTTTGAGAGGTGGAAGTAGTTTGGCAGAGGGGCATGCCTGGACATGCAGGCAGGATTACAGCCTGCTTCCCAGAGCAGGTAGGGATGGACACAAGTGCTTAGTAGCAGAAAGGGAGATGGTGGAAACCATCAGGTGGCCCCTTGCCTCTGTGGAGCATGAATGTGTTACACACAACACAGTGCATAACACCGCTTCACCCAAGGCTTGCTCTGCAGAGCAGGTACCTACAAGGACATCACAGGGACAGCAGCATCTACTTCCCTCATGCCACATGGCTCTATATCAAATGCAGAGCTAAAATATGCTCTCAGATTTCCCAGTTTGGTTCATATTCTTCTCCCTCACACAGGCACAGTTCTGCAGGGAGAAACATAAAATGATCCTGTACTTGTCAGTGCAAAGTCCATGCAGCCAAAAGCAGTGCTGTACAAAAATATCCAGGCAAGCACTGATAGAGCTCAGGTATTAAAAGTAGGCTAAATCAGCTCAAAAGCATCATGCTAACATGTCTGACTGTATTCAGACACATAACTGGCTCTTTCAAAACCGGGCTCTCCTCTCTGTGTAACACCATACTACACCAGGAGGACTTAACCTCCAGGAGAAAGAGGTCCACCCACAAACAGGGCTTGAGAGGATGGAGAGAGCAGACAGTCAGCAAAGCTAGGAAGTGAAGGCCCCAAGGAACACACACACTCACTCACATGTGCGCACACACACTGCCAAGATCAGCTGCCTGCACATTTCCCCTGAGGTTCTTCAGGAAGAAAGGTGCCTGCAGCAGCAGCCCCTGGAGATGTAGAGAGCTGGGTGCTCACACGTGGTTATCATATGAAGCTTCGGTTTTTTGGTAAATAGGTAGGAATGTGAATGCTGTGTGAATGCAGGTCTTGCCTATCCTCCTGCTTCTGCAGCCCTGACTAAGAGCAGAGGGGGTCAGGGAGCCACCAAGGGCAGCCCCGCGCAGCCCCACAGCCTCTGCCCACCTGGCAGGCAAGAGGCCACCTCTCCCCACACCCCCTCACATCAAACCAATAAATATCTCATAAATGATGAATATCTCATAAAAGAAAGGGTAAGTCCACATGTGATGGAAAGCACCTCTGAACCCTTTCAGCTTGCAGTCTCGTGCCTGTCTGGATTTAAAGAAATACTGCTGACCACTACTCAAGCAAAATGGACTGATAACTGTCCAAGGATGGAAGCCTAAGGCTTCCCATAGATTTTCTTTTCTAAAGAAAAGATTACACTTTATTGATGATTTGCTTTTTATTGATGATTTGCCTGAGGTTTTTTTTCTTATTATTGTCATTTTTGAAGGCTATAGGTCAGAACCAAGAAGGGTAATCAAGCATGAATGAACTCAGACAGCATAAGATTAAAAAAACAACAAAACAAGTGCTTTGACCCACATACAGTAATGATGAACAGAGAGCAGCGTGTCCTACATTTACTGTCCTTGCTGATCACAACCATAGTGATCAGCACTATAGAGGCAAGGATGGTCTGGCTTTGTTAAACAGCAATGCACATTGCAAAACACTGGCAAGGTAAGTTCTTCTTAAAGAAAATAAACCAACCAAACAAGCAAACAAAAAATGCAAAACAAACCCATAAAAACACAAAAAAACAACAAGAAGACCAGGAACTGTGTTCTCTTTAACCATTTATCTAGAAGTGAAGATATCTGTCTCTTGCATATGTACAGGAAATTTTTAGGATGCTGCTTGGAGGAGAGGTTTAATTTTCCACATGGTCCAAGTTTCTCATGAAAATGGATATTTTCCTCTACCGATATTTCCCAGAGCACCCTATATTATCACTGGATGCAGAAACTCCAGTCTACAAAGTGTAAACAAATTTGCTTCTGTTAATTTCCCAAAGCTTACTAAAAGGATTATGGAACTTGGAAATGAGGAGCACTAAATATCCACTTTTTTCTGAAAGATAGCAATGACTAATGTAAAAACATTATCCAGAGTGATTCTAACTGCAATCATCAGTGCAAGCAAAAAAAATGCTGTCACATATTACCAGCTATTATAAGTGCTCATTCATTTATTTAACAAAACTCAGTTGAACGGCAATAAACTGTCATCCAGGCTAGTTACAAAACTTGGTATGGAGGAAAACCTCTGTCTGCCTAGAAAATTTCTGACTCAGACATCTTTTTCATTATTCAGTGAAAGTAAAGATTAGGGCACATGCCAACGTCTGTCCAACTGATTCAGAGATCTGTGGAGCTGAAGTGATACACACCCACAGCTGTAGGCATTGTATGCATCACCAAAAGCCAGCCAAGGATGCTTTGCAGTCTATGCATGGTCTTGTAGTTATTCCAAGTTGTCATCTGAATTGTGCTGCCTCTTAACATAAAATCATTAATGGGTTTAATAATTTAGTGCACTTCACTATGAGAGAGCCTGATTCTGAAGAGAACATGACTATGGCTTGGACAACAAACAAGCTGAGTTCCTATAAGAGAACAGCCTGTCCGAGTTTGACAGGAGCCTTCTATGTTTGTTTGAATTAGCTTCCAAATAAGACAGGAAATTCTTTTTAGGCAGTGTGGGGTTATTTATTCAAAGACCTCTACAGGGAAATTGTATGATTTATGTATTGCAACCAGTGGCAAAGCTTCAGCAGTTGGTCAAATGGGATTTATCAACAAAATTCAAATATATTCTATAGGTAAAAATACACTGTTACTACAAGATAACTTCTAAAGTGTTACACCAAGATACCAAATCTGTTAATTTACTAGGATGCTGGATTCCAAGGAATATAGTTAATAATGATTCTGTCCAAATGGTGGAAGGATTTGATGAAAGCTGGCATAACATGACCAGAAAAAAGCCAGTACAATGTCCTCCAAGTTGTCTCTTCTGCTAAGGACGTATAAGTCCACTAATATCTTTAAGCAGTTGCTGAAAACAACAAAACTGCATCTTTGGACATATGTAACACAAAACTAGGATCAGGAAATTTGAAGATAACTTGAGACAAAATACTATTTGCATAGACTGTTCCAAGTTGCCCTACTGATATAATTAATAATTCTGTGAGAGCTGAAGCCTGGCAAAAGCTATCATTCCAAGCAGAGCTGTAACAAGTGCTTGGAAGGGGCAACTGCATTTAGTGCTGAGGGCCAATGTGCCTGGGAAATTAAGTCCTCTGCTTATCAGCAGGGTAAGCATGACTCTGCCTGCTCAGCTGTGTGTAGACAGCATGGCTTACGGGCACCCCACGAGATAAGCAATGCAGAGGCCAGTCAATATCATCTGTGTTGATGTTTTTTCTTAACGGTGCTGTTGCTGAACTAACTTTACTGAAACAAGAAAGGGAGGCAGGCATTTTATGCAGACCACCAAGCACAATGCAGAGGGTTCTGTGTCAGCCACTAATAGGCTTTGCTAGATTTCTAACCAGTGTAAAGGTAATCAATATTAAAAACAAGACAAATGCTTATATCCAGCCACAGAGGGTATACCCAACCAAGGATACACCCTTAGAGAACAGAGACCACCCATACACTTGTTCTCTCAGATGAGTTAAGAGACTTCTTGTGGAGGAAAGCTGCACACCACATTATCTCCTTCCCCACATTTATCCTCCCCCTTATGCACGCATCAAGTTAAATGCATTTCCTCTATATTACCTCCAGTCCAGATGGCCATGCAACATGGTTTTCCTCTCCACATAACAACAAATTCATGTTTTACTAATAGACCGGGACTTCAGGGCAGGCCAGTACTTTCCAAAATCAGCTCAGAGGAAAAATGGCTCCTTCAACAAGAGTAAAAACATAAATGTCAAAGAGGGGAAAAAAAACCAACAAAAAAAAAAAACAACAAAAAAACACCTGTCCTGAGGTGCTCTGGGAAGGGTCATCATTTACAGCTCCTCAAGGGATCTGCTTTGCAGCTGGTAAAGCTCATTATTTGTTGTGAAACAATCTGCCTCCAGCCCAGGAAGCCATAAAAACTTACTCCAATAAAGTCATCTAGGAAGACAGCCTCAAAGGAAATAAAAAATCCAAACAGCTTGCAGGAGAGATCACAAAGGAAAAGTGATTGGACCCAATACAGTACTTTCTTGTAGCATTGTATGAACTGTTGCTGTAAAAGGGTCTTGGAGTGCCCTGAGGAGAAACTGGCATCAAAGTCCCTCAACAAATCTGAAGATTTCCACTTCCAATATGAGAAAAAAATAAGGGGTAAATTTACTTACTGTGTTTCTTTGAAACCATCTTTTTTTCCTCCAGGTGAGCTATATGAAGGATCTCCTCCCATCTTTGAGGATTTCCCCTAGTTCTCAACATCCCACCTATTTTACCTGAGAAGACAGAGCTGTGTAGTTTTCTAGTAGAGTCCAGCTCTTCTTCCAGCCAAAGAAAAAGGGCCTACTAGAACAAGTTTAATTTAAAGATTTTGGAGTACCATAAAAGTTCCCATACTTGGGTGAATTTCTCTTTTGTCCCCAAAAAGGCTAATAAATATGATGAAAGCAAATACAGATTGTAGGTTTTGCCCCACTCCATATTCCTCATTTTGCAGTACCATGCAATTCAGGCAGCATTTTTTACCCTGTGTTATTTTAGAGAGGCCAGCACCTGCAATTTTGAAGAACTTCAGACACGTCTTTAACCGTATGTGGAAAAGAAACTCTTAGCTCAGTTTGTTCTTTTTTACAAAGGCAGTGACCTTCAAGAAGCCTGAAACTTGCAAATGTATCTGAATGTATAATTAGATGTATGTGAAATGTAATTAATTTATTAACGTAAGCATTTTTCTGTATGACTAGCTCTGGTCAAATGAACCTGGCTTCCTCTAGCTTTAAAAGATAGAGAGGAAAAACACTCTCAGGAAAGTTTTCTTTCTAAACTGTCCATTAAAGAACTCCAAAATACTTGCTTGAGATATTTTGCCTGATCCTGCAGCCCACACTGATAGGAGCATTAAAAGAGGGCAGCAGCCCCAACATCCCCCAGGATAAAGGTTTTCATGGAGCTTGCTGTGCAAAGTGAGAACACAGGAAACACCACTGGTCTCTGCCTGCACTGCCACATTCCCCTGCTGTAAACCCCAGGGCAGGTTCATCCCACAGTGCAGAGCATAGCGCGGCACCCCATGGCCATGGCCAGCCCTGGCATGTAAGGGCAGTGCCTCACAGAGCTGCCACCTTGCACAGGCAGTGGGCTGGAGTGCTGAGCAGGTACAGTGCCAGAGAGACCTCCCTTCTGCCATCCTCCCCAAGATGTGCCAGGTGTCATCGCCTCACACTACACTGCAACTGGCTTTTCTCTCCTCCTCCAGGAGCTGTGCAACAGCACCATCACTCCACTCATTACTCAACCATCTGCATGCATGCTCTTGGAGCCACCTAACTACTCCACCAAGCCCAAAGCAGCCTCTACATGTGCAGCTTAGCTGGACAAAGCAGTGGGCTAGGATTCTTGTAAATAATATCATCTTGTTTACAATACTGGAACTTTCCCCAGTGCCAGGGCAGATGGAGTAGATGATCAATGTTGACGACAGGAGCAGATCAAGCAGTGCTGCAAGATTGTGGTTTCTAACCACAATGCCAAGACCAGGACAATCCCATGTGTCTTGGACACATCTTCTGTCCACAGCACTGACTTGCATGTTACTTACCAATTCATTCACAGGTGGATACAGACATGGAGAATTGTCCCCGAGATGGGAGGAATCCCAGCCACAGGCAGGGACCAGCCTGGCCGAGCCTGCTGAGCAAGTTGTCCTTGGGCTGTCCTGGAAGACGTTGTAGATGTCCCCCATGAAAGGCAGAGAGAAGAGGCAGCCCTGGAGAGAGGAGACCGAAAGAGAGAGAGGTAAATCAGTGAATGCAGGGATAATGAGCAGTTCTATACTGTTGCATTCTCCTCATTGCATTAGTTGTTTCTATGTGCAATATTACAATGCAAGAAAAGCCACAAAAAGCAAAACTCCCCAGACTTTGGTCCTTGTTCCATGCCTGTTCTAGAAAGCTCATCTTAACTGATGGTAGTCTGCAGTTACTGTCATTACCTGTTGATTAGTGAATCATTTTATCTACATGACTTCTGTTTTATTTTTCCTTCTGAAAGGGGTTCTATGTTTTGCATACAGCAGTAACTCTAGCTAGTCTTACCACTTACCTTACTAAAAAACAGTCTATTAAGTAAAATCTGAAACTTGTACTTCTCAAGTGTGCCAGCTGTTGAATGGTCAGGAATATACTGTAATTCACAAGAACATAAACATTCACACTGCTGCCACTGTTGTCTCATGGACCTGAGTGTGAAGAACTATAATTATCTTGGCTTTGCATCTGAGAAGCTGAAATCCCAAAGTTCCAGTGGGACCATCATTCTCAAATAATAGCCTAATAAACGTCATCAGACCATGCTGCAGTGTTAGTTATCTGAAATAACAAGCAAACAAACCTACTCACTGGTCAAACATCTTTTAATTAAAATTCCTTTTGTGAAATTTACCACAGCTATAAACCAGAATAGTAATTAGTAGTATGTCATAGACAGTTACTACTTGGCCATAATTAAAATAAATACTGCTTATTAATAAATAAATTGTCAGCTAGCCAGGTCTTTGATGCAATAACAGCTTAATTTGACCATTTTTTTCTTGTTTAAAACAAAGAATCTGAACTTAATATAACATGGGCAAGAATACAAAGAAAAAAAGGCTGCTGCTGGGTTTTCCCCTCTCCCCAAGATTGAAGAAAAATAATGAAAACTGAAATAGATAGTAATTTTTCTGCTCTGTCTCTCCACCTTCTCTTCAAGGCAAATGAACTGCCTCTAGTAGTAGTCATCATGCGGCTCTGGGGTTTTTGTATGATGGTACCAGGCTGTGTTTGCTTCAGTTACATTTGACAGAAACTTCTTCAGAAAGAGTCATCTGAAGAAGAAAGGGATATGGAAATGTCATGTATTTCAAAAGAAATGAAATCTTACAAAGAAGCAAAATTACTTGTCTTACTTGAAGTGGAAGCAGCTACACACGGGAATGACACTGTTCCTCTTCTGCAAGGACCTCAGAGCAAGGTTTCCTCAGCACTGAGCCCTCTCTCAGTTTCGTTATCCAGCTTTATGCATTTGTCCATGCTTTCTAGCTAAATCTCCCTTTACATGATGCAGTGGTGGCTGTGAGTTTCATCCTAGGTTTTCCTACCCAGACCCTCTGCACTCTTCTGACATCAGGGCTGTGAGGTAAAGGCAGATATTTTGCATTGCCTGGTGCTGCACAACCCAAATGCTAGTCTTTCCTTAAGTCCAGTAGCATTGCCAGTGCCTTTGAGACTATGGCAAGGCCTAAACAGAGAGCTGGCAAACACAAAAAGCTTGATCCAATCCATGGTTTCCCATTCAAACAACTCACACTAGTAACATGTGCTGACTCAAGAGAAGGCAGCTTGAGTTTAGAAGAAAAGCCTGGAAGCAAATGTGCAAATTGACACAAAAACTAACAGGACCTTGGTCTGAAATGGAAAGCCTGAGCAATTAATGAAAGCAATTTTTAAAAAAGAGCAATCCACTCAGTCACGTGCAGTCACACCCACAGTGACAACCACAGTAACTTTGGGGTGAAAGTGGCACCTGGGCTCTCCAATCAGTCTGACAGGGATGTGTGTCTTGGCTTGTTTGGTTTCAGTGTTATCTCACTAAATAATCTGAGAAATCTAGGTGGGGGTTTTTTTTGTTGTTTGTTTTGTTGTCGGTTTTTTTAATTATTCTTCCCCTTGGTTTTCTTTCAAGATGTAATACAGCTTGGTGTTGGAGAAACAGTGACAATCCACAAGATACCACACTGAAATCCAGACGACCACAGCTCAAGACTATGGGAAAGGCATTTTTGCCTGAATTCAGACTCAGGCTTGCTTCAGTAATGCAGCAGCACTGGTCCCAGGTTTCACTGGGCTATGGCAAGTGTATGACCCATTGGGCACCCAGATAGCTCACAGGAGGACACACATAGGTGGAGACTGATGGCTGTCTGCATCAGCTGTGTGAGACTACCCAGACCTCACAATAATCATTCCTGGGCATGACTGTATTTTCCAGACACGGTTATTAAACTCTAACCTGAGACTGCAAGCTGGCTGTTGGGTTTTTCATTTGACCACTTCAACCTTCTGCAAGTCTGCCCTCACTGCAGGAGCATGTGCATGAAGGGGACTAATGATGACAAACACACAAGTAGGCCGTGAGTGCTAAGGGTTACAGGTTTGTGAGTTTTTCTGTAAAATACATATTCCCTGAGAAAGCAAATGAGGACTTGCATGAGCTGAGAAAGGTGAGAGGTACAGGTCTTCATCAGCTCCAACCTGAAGGAAACTGGAAGGCCTCCAGTAGGATTTGCTGTTCCTTAAGGACTCTCAGTCACAGGCTGCCAATTTCAGTGAGACACTAATACTTCTAATGAAGAGCAAGAGTCCAGGGACCAGTTCGCATAAAATTGCAGTAATTAGTCACAGAGTTTAGAAAGGAAATGAAGACCTGGGATGGGGGGGTGGGGGGGTGGGGGCGGCGGAGGGGACGACATGGGGCAGGGGGGAGACGGGGGACACGGACAGGACAGGATGACAAAAAACGACCCAAACAACAAAACCAGGCAATAATAAGTGAAGGCCTGAAACTGAAGAGTGTAAGAGTCACCCCAGGCTATTTTAGAGAGGCCACTGACAAATACAAACTAAAGTTATGCAAGGAAACTGATAAATACTGGCAATAAATTTGAGTAATTGTTCACACTAAGATCTCCAAAAAGTAATGAATGTAAATGCACTGGTAAAAGGCTAGTCATTGATTTTCTTCCAAAGACCTTGTAACTGACCCATTTTCACATGAAAACAATCACGTGAAAGCTAGTTTATTAATTTAAGATGCCCATGCTTTTTGCTTAAGGAAACAGAATCCCAAGTTGGACTGCTAGGATACAAAGTATTTCCCTCTGTCAGGCAATGAAGAGGGGGGGGGGAAACAAAAAAAGAAAAAAAAAAAAAAAAAAGAAAAGGAAGAAAGAAAAGGAGAGTTTAAAAGCTACAAAGACTTTTTAAAGTAGTCATGGCAAGGTCTGTATAGATCATCTGCAGTAAGATCTTGACCTGCCAGCCACGAAGTTGACCAGTGACGACTTAGTGTTACCTTACTTCTGGTTTTGGTCCCTAATCCCCAATATTAAGAGAAGAAAACAAATAAGGCTAAGAAGACAAGCATAGTGAAAAAGTTTAATTAATTTTCAGCAAACACGACAAACATGTCATGGGTCTTTGGGCCCAACATCACTTATTCTCAAAAGCTTAAGTACCTGTTCTTGATAACAATGTTTTTTCATCACAATATGGGACTGCAATGAAAAGGGAGTCATAGCCATGTGAAAGAGGGAGTTCTAGTGCTTCCACAATTTACTATTAGACTAAATGAAAATCTCATTTTAGCTTTAACCAATCAACAGCACATGTATTTTAAACGTTAAGTTTATTCTAGCCCACGGGCCCCTTTTCCTAAAACACTTGGCTAGAAAGAATTACCGAAGCCCTATAAAAGGAGACACAGAGAAAAGTGGGAACCTTCACTGAGATTCCCCATGCTGCTTAACAGAAGAAAAATCCTAGTAAACCTTCTTCCCCCACAACTCGCTTCACTAATAGAAGGGCTAGGTTTGATTGAGCAAATACAGTAATACTGACAGAATACAGCTTTATCAACAGCAAAAGGTAATAACTTTATTTTGCTCTATTATTCTGCATATGTGTTTACATAGCTGCCTGAAGCGGTTCAAAAATGAACCTCACACATAAAAACAGGCAACAGATGGCATCTGATGGAGATGGCAGAGGAAAGCACATTAAAGAAACAATTGACTCCAGCAAATATTAACAAAATAAAGTCATTTTTATGTCCACGTATATGTATTTAGTTATCTAATTAGTAGTATCATGGGTTCTCATTTAGGAAAAACACCTTGGGCTCTCAGCTTGAACCTCTTGCCCTAAATTTTGCTGGTAGAGTTATTCCACACTAATAAAAAGAGGTCTTTCTGCTACTATATTTTATAGACCCTGCAAACAGTCTGCAGTATTCATTACATCTTATTTCCATATTCACATGTCCTGAACAGAAATCTGAATCATGTTCTCAGTCAGCTCTTCAGCTCCCTCACAGCTGTGACCATTGCTCTGTCCCTGGATCCTCTCCTGCTCTGTCCTTCAGGAAGCACAGCACAGTGAGCAGCAGAGAGTAGAGATGATCACCCAGAGGTCTCCTCTTTCATTTATCTTACACACCAAGAAAATCAAGCAGGGAGGGTTGGTGGTTCCCTTCTCAGGTGAGGAAGAACACACTTAACATAGGGAACATGGACGTAACCATGGATGTAAGCCATCGTTCGCCACACAAATGCTTTAGGCATATTGCTTTTACTCTGAAATGATTATTGTTTTTACCAGTTCACTTAGATTGAAAACATGGAAATGAAGGATATTCATCTGGGCCCAGAAATGCTTCTATAAACATGGTCTTTGACACCTACAACTTCAGATTTTACATTTATTTTTTCCTCCTTTCTACGTGTCAGAAATTTGGTGTTGGGCAACTGTAATAATTCTAAAAATTGGGGGGAAAATCTGCTATGTAAGAAAGGAGGAACAGATGGCTTAGAAATTCTGGACCATTGCTTTTCATTATCTGACTATGACATTTAATTTACAAAAGGCAAAAACAGAGGAGTGGGATGAGCAACTCAGACTTGAAGACACAGAAAAGGATTACAGCCAATTGTTTAAACCAAGGGATCAGTCTCTTTTACTAAAAGCACATGTCCAGAAAAGATCTATGTAGTTCATCATTTAAGAGTGCTTTTGTACTTCTTGGGATACCGTGTTCCCTCTTAAGAGCATTTACAAGTAATGCTTGCCTGAGAAAGGCAACATCATTTTCCCTCTTGGCAAATCATAATCAGGCATTGATTATTTGTACCTCCAGGCCCCTCTCAAATACAGCAAGTCACATACCCAGGGCATGAAAATATTATTGACAGAAAAATTATGATAGAAGTGTGCCATTGGTATCACCGACCATCACTAACATATCAAGCCTGTCCTCCACTCTCTTTCATAAAGAGGGACAATTGTCTATCAGACTCAAAATCTTAAATATCAAGACACAAAAGGTCTAGGCAATACCTAAAAGCCCATAATAGACAGCTTTTTTTCTCAAGGACACATAGCTTTTTTAGCACAAACATTAAACACAGGACAAAGACATATTTTCCCAGGAATTAGTCCAAGTCAGTAACATGAACTTTCCAGGTATTTAGTGATCATCACAACCATGCCATCTCTGCTCCAGAATGAAGGCACATGTCTTTGCTCTCTCCTTTTTCAGGTTCAGCACAGCATAGTGCACATTTCAGCAGCTTTCCATGGCACACTTTACACTTAAAGCAATTACTATAGACACAACCAGAAGATACACAAGATCCTGTGCTCCTTACTGTTGTATAAAACCCTATCAGAGCAAATATACTATACCTTACTTCAGAAATTAGGATAATCTATGCATTACTGCTAAAGCTCAAAACGCCTGCTCACACTAATCCAGGGGTCCTCAAACTAGGGCCTGCGGGCCCGATACGGCCCCCCAGGGTCCTCAATCCGCCCCCGGTATTTACAGACCCCCCCGATCCCCCCCTGCCGGGGGTTGGGGGGGGAACCAAGCAGCCGCAGATGACTGCCTGCCACTTCATCCCCGTGCTGGCCCCTTGTTTAAAAAGTTTGAGGACCCCTGCCCTAAGGCAATGATTATTCCCCAGCTGGAGATACAGCTGCAGCACTTGTAGCTGTACTCAAGCTATCATCAGTGAAGTTAGCAACAAAGACACAGACCTACCTAAAATTTCAATACTGTGTAATCTGTCAGGTTCCCTGGAGGATGTTTCTAAGTTAGAGTACAATTTTGTAGCTATTAATATGCAGGTTAGTTAAATTAAAGCTAGCTCGCGTACAACTGTACATGCTGCAATCACACTTTCAATCACAGGACAGAAAATAACACAAACAGCTAAAAAGCAGATGTAGCAACAAACCCCAAGACTTTTATGGGCACACCTGCATGCACAGGCAAGCACAGCTGGTTTCAGCATCACCTGGAGGACAGCCAAGACCAGCCCACACACCATGTGAGGACACGAGTGCTGTACTGTAGCACAGCTTCTCCCAGAGCCCCCCTGTGCTGCACTGCACAGCAGAAGAGCTCACAGCCACCAGCACAGGCACAGCCTCAATGCTCCTTGTTTCTGAACAGGACAGTTTTGTCTCAGTGCTGGAGCTACCCATCGCTTCCTAGGGTTCTGCAGGGAAAACACAGCTGACATTTCCCACATGCGACTGAAGAGGGTCCTGGCACAGGAATGAGACCCTTCTCCATAGGAGAAGGGTATGAGTTACTGCTTGGTTAAGAAACATTTGTTATAGTACTGATTTGTTTGGGAAAATTATGAAATCTCTCTTGTATCTCAGTTTCCTCACCTGTAAAATTAAAGTATCTACCTAAAAGAAGCACAGTGTTAAATCTAAGCAGCACTTCAGAGATTAAAATCTTTAGGTAGGTGCTTATTAAATATGAGGAGCAGGTAAAAATGCACACAGAACAATTATCACCATGTGCCTTCTGTGGATTTAATGTGTCTTTTTTCTTCTAAAAGGTACATAGAAATACAGTTTGGGTTCAGTTGATGCATGTAAATGCTTAAAAGGATTAAAGAGTAGGAATTAATTTGAATTCATTAACAACAAAAGACAAATCTTTTCATGTCACTATCTCTGGCAACTGAACTAGTTTAAGAGGTTGCCAATTTCTTCTGCCCACTTTTCCCTGATCCCCAAGCTGGGTTTATGCAGCCAGTTTGAGGTGTGTACTGTAAAGCACGGCCAGTGAAACTAGCCAGGTTAAATTAAAAAAGAAAAAAGAAACAAAAACCCACATGTGCACATACCTTCCATTCCTCAAAAGGAAAGATACGAGAAAAATTAATCCAGATCAACTCACTAACCTGGTTAAATGAGCAGCTTTGTAAACACAGTGGCATAGTTGGGACACCTAAGCTCCCACACCAGTTTAGCATTGGTGACATGGGAACACTGAGCTACATCCTAACTTACACTGGAGAAGCAGACTGGGGAAACACACGATGGCAAAAGGCTCCTGGGCTGGGTACAAACTTGTCTTCTAATTTTGTAATGGTTTTTTTTATTTTAATTTTGATGAAATCCTCAGATGTGTCAGTACTGCATGGCTAGGTCCATATGTTGACACCCCTCTCTGCTGTCCACCAGTCCCCACATGACTCCGTGCAGTTGCCCCACTGTGAACCTCAATAGCAAGGAGCTGCACAAGCTGGGCAGTCAAACACTCCTGCTTGTAGGGAAGACACCAAAGCCAGAGCAGTTAGGTATACCACACTTCACATTAGCTATAAACCTGCATGCAGACACACTACCAAATAATCATTGGTTTCAGGCATTTTGGCATTTTCTTCTGTTACTACTAGGCAGGTAGGGTCAAAACACTGGTGCCGCTACAGCTGCTGCCCAAGGCTGCTGGTCTCCAGGTGGCTGGATCCAAGAACAGCAGACAACAGTTGAAAAAGAGTCTTGCCTTTGTAACCCCCATTTTGGACACGTAAAGGGCAACCAGTGGGTTTGTACGCATATGTCCAAGAGCATCCTGTGGCTCCCCAGATGGGGAGCTGGGTCATTGCCCCACATCTGCACCCAAAGGCAGGGGTATAGCATGGTCCTAATTGCACTGTGAGCACACCATCAAAAGCAGGCAACCTGGGCCAACCCTGCATTGCATGTATAGAAATGTAAGCATGTTAAAGAGGGGAAAAAATGCTGCAATCCAGGTGAAGCTCTCAGTGAGGAAGCAGTGGGTGTCTGAGCTTCCACTCAGCAAAGCCCTTCCAAACTAAGCCAAGACTACAATCACTGCTTTCATCTCATAAGGTACTTAAAAATGCACTTAATATGCAGGTCTTGTCATAGTACAAGTTTAAAACTCTAAACCAACATGCCCTATGAAGACCATTGGTCAGGCACTAGTCAGGCAAGAAGAGCCCTTTCCCAGCAAGAGAAGGCCCATTCAGGTTGTGATGCTATGCCAGTTTTCAGCAATAACGCAACTTCCAGAAACAACCTCCCATCACTCAAAGTTAACTCTGGCCTGGGTGAAATTTCATCATGTGAAATGAAACTGTGAAGACAACCACTGAGACATCACAAGAGCCAGTTAAAGCTGGCTGGCACAGAGTTATGCAAATTCTACAAGGGAAAGCAGTAAACAGATACTGCTAACACTGCCCCACTTTGCTTTATTTTCATACACCTATTTCATCAAAATAAACAGAAGATCAGAAAAATAACTGAGGTGCATTTTCTGCAATTGTTAAACTTTTAGTTAAAACACAGCCTAAATGCTCAAGAGAGGCCACATAAAGATAACCTGGCTTACTGTCAGATCTCAAACCGTTTCTCTCCAGCCCCTCTCTCACTTGAAGAACCTGTGTTGACCCATGGACCTTTTCAAAATCAACAATTTGATAAGCAAAGCTTATATGTGGTATTAATCAGGATGTTTCTGTTTACTAAAAAGCCACCAAGACTTTGCATATATATTTATACACAGTGTAATTTATCTTTTGTCTGGACTATATCTGAACTTTATTTCCATTTTATTTGAATGGATTTTATTATTAAATATATGTAATTATAATTTATATAATTTTTATATATATATATAAAATAATAAAATATATTAAGCATATATTAAATATGTTATTTGGAATGCTAACTGAATGTGTACAGTGCTTTCCTATTTAATGTGCACTTTGCTAATAGAATGAGAACCAAGTTCACATTAAAATATCCATAACACATTAAACTTCATGACAGGAGAGGCACCAATACATTCTCATCAGATGCTAGAAGCTGAGTAGATAGCACAACAAGGTGCCATTTGTTAATATTTATTAGTGAAGGAGAAAATTTTTGTGTAAATTAACTGCTCCAGATGGCATCAGACTCCCTTATTCCATTTTGTCTCATCAGGACAAGACAGACAAAAACCCCTTTGAACACAAGTTTTTTCAGCTTCTTACACTAGCAAAAAGAAACAAATCTTTCAGCCAGTAGAAAGTAATATTTGAACAACTATCTGTCCTAGGATTTATGTTTTACAGAGGCATACAGCAAACAATGTTTCATGAGTACTGCATCTGCTTAGGGAACCTATTCTCGGCATTTCAAAATTAGTCACCAAATGGCACAACACATTGCGGTAGACTTCAGTGAGAAGTAGCATGGTCCCCCACGCAAATCACTGAGCTGCAGCTGCAGCATTATGAATCTCATTCCATTTTGCCATTTAATTATTGCATGGACTTCAGCAAGTTATTTTAAATCTCTCCTTTTATTTCTGCTCACACATTTCTTTATACACACTGTAGAGGTGGCAGGGTAGGTGGGTAAAGGGTAATATAATGGTAGATAATCTTTCTACCAGGAATAAGGTTTCACTTCTAGAAAAAAAAAAAAAAAAGCTGTCAAAGTGTAGCCTTTGTAGAATGGGAACTGCTGTCAAAGCACATTAACATATACCAGCAGTGTGCCTTGCAGTTCCAAATTTTTGGTACTGTGTTTATTCACAGTACTCCTCTTTCCCTCAGGTTTAGGTGTGCTCCTTAAGAACAGGGTCCAGGGGTTTTGCTGTTCCTTATCCTGGGCATAGGATCTTAGAATAAGACAGATAAAATAAGCTTGACCCAGGTAAGACAAATTGTCCTAAAAATGGCAAAACCCAAGTCCTGCATAAAAAATCTACCCCCTACCAGACTGCAAAGCTTCTCTGAAGCATAGAAACCTTAAAGCTGTTTTAAAATGAAGATTTCTAGAGACTAGGACATGTTTTTCCTCTGATTCATACTTTGAAATAGCTTTATTGTTTCATTTCGGAACTCTCCCCTTGACAATCCCTGGCCAAAAAGCCAGATTGAGGCAGACATCCAGTGCACAGTATTTCAACACAGAGAGTTAAATCCCATGTGTTCATGATAATTACTAGTAAAGTGTCATATCTGCCCCTGAAAATAAGTGTACTGCCATTCACGGGATAGCACAGAAAGCTTTAGTGTTCAAAGAAAAAAAAAAATTTCCCAAACAGCAAAACAGATCTTAACACAAAGTATTAATTATTTTACAGCCTAAATTAAAATTTATCTGAAAACCTTTTAGAACACATTTTATTTAATAGGGAAACAAATAAGCCATCTCTCCACTTCTGCATTTTACTCACACTTGCAGACCCAAAACAACAGCAGAAAAGCCAAGTGTAAGACTGTTAATTAGTTGGACATGTGTTTTTCACTTGATCTGAATTTAGACAAGAATGCACCATTTTCTCTTTTTATGCCAGAGTACATTTTGTCCATATCATTGCAGTGCCAACACAAACACATTCTTAAGTATCACTTAAGAGGGAAATTACATGCAACTTTAATTTCCATGCACCTTTCAAAAGCACAACTAAACCAGAAAACACCACAGCAACAGGAACACAAACCATACAGCCAAGAAAAAACACCTAGCCCCTAGCTATTTATAAACATAATAATGCTTGAGCACTAAGAAGCAAAAAAGTCTGTATCTAAATGCAGGTACCAGCTGAATATCATAAAATGGCCATTGCTAGAGATATCAGCATAATTTTTCATAGGACATAAGTACATAAATGGCTTAAAATTATTGTTTCTCCTCTTGCAATCTTTTTTTTTTCTAAGTCAACACAACAAAAATAGTCCCCATATCTCACCATCACACTTTTCTAAGCAATGAGGCTTTCAAGGAAGTGAATAAAAATTTTTCAGGCTCACAAGTTCAGCAGGTGCAGGGCTATCTGCCTTTTCTCCTTAACTAATCAACATGAACAGCTTGGGGCAATCAAGTTTCCTACAGATAAGGAAAGAAGTGAGTGGATACAGGAGTTTGGTTGCCCTTGCTAGTTCCTAGAAGAGGTGCTTTCAACAGCTAGTACTCAAGGTTCATGTTGCCCCTGAGAACATGATATTTGGATGTACTTACCCTCGCTATCATTGCAAAGGTGTTTAGTTTTATCTATTTCTATCCATTTACTACAAACAAGTACTTTTTGTCTCTTTTCTGTGCCCTCCCCAGAACTCTTCCATGTGACACTGAAAGTACCTGGTTGTAGTTCAGAAGAACAGATTAAATCATCCTCCTGAGCCCAACAGCTCTACTGTAACAGTGGAGAAGCAGCATGGGCAGGGAGGCTACTTACAGGTAGAAAACCCAAAGGGATGATTTCCCAAAATAGCCACTGATGGGACAAGCACAGGTTGGAAACGTATGTTGTTCTCAGTGGCTGGAGTTCATCAAGGTTTTGTTATTATTTCTTACAACAGCAGCATTCTGGGGGTATATGACTTAGTGGTACCATCTTCTCCTAATACCAAAAGCTAAGGAGAAAACCCCAATCTCCAGTTGCATACAGTAGCTTGGACAAGTGCAAGACCCAGCCCCAGCTGCTGTTCTTCCCCTCTGTTCTGGAGCACAATAGGCACAGGGAGAATGCATCTAGGATAGGTCAAAACAGGTACTTTGGATGAGTCAAGATCCAAAAGCAGAAGAGGTGTCCTGAGTATAAAGTTGAGATACTTTTGGACATTTTTGGACATACTATTTTGGACATAATAATCACTTTGGTAGTATCATGGTCTCTGGTGACAGGGTCAACTTCATAGTCCTTCGGGCTTCCCCATGTTATTCTTTCATTATTTTACAAAAATTTTGGTTAAAAGTTGTTATGGCTGTGCCACCACACATATGGTAGAGACTGGTGTGTGACACAATGAACTGCTGTGTTGTGCTGGACTCTGAGCAAGAAAAAGTCACCATTACCACTGTCTCCATGCAGTAAAAAAAGGCTTCCTCACAGAAGTGAGCAGATACTGCTGCCCTGAGGCTTGCTTTCGCTACCGAGCCCTGTAACATTCATGAGACAACAATATTCCACCATGAAGTGCAGCACAAGCATCTGCAAGGACTTAATTAGAAGCAAGGTGCTATCTGGGGCAGCACTGATTCAGCCATGCCTTCAGACTTCACAGATTCTGCCTTTGACAGAAAGTCCCAAAAGTATCCAATTTTTCCATCTTGGCACAAGTATTTAATCTAGACTGATATCTCCACTCTAGCACTTATTCCACTTTCCATCAAACTGATTTAGCAAATTACAGTATATATGATAAATCTGGTTCTTCTATTGCACATTAGGAAAAAAAAAAAAACAAACAACAAAAACAACTAAAAGGATTTTCATGGTAATTTTTGTATGATTAAAGTATCTAGCTTATCATCAAACTACATTTACCTCCTCAAGAACAATATTCCTCCTGGTAGAGGATAGTAACTACACACATAAGACTTGCTTTCTTTTCTTTCCTCCTCATGCAATGTCCTGACCAGTGATATGCAAAATCTCTTCCTGCAAAAGTAAGGTAAGGTCTACAGTTTAAAGACACCTCCTTTAAATTACTGCTTTCCCCAGGCATGCTTCAAAATTTATGTGGTAATAAGATATAACTGGTAAAGCTCACTGAACAGCTTCTTAGGGATGGGTTCTGGGGATCCAGAATATTTGAAGTCTCTTCAGAAACTCCTCCAGCTCTGTGTAGATTCAATGGAGTCTTGTTTTCCCGCAGTTACATTTGCTTAATAACAAAATCTGAGATTTGACTTCAACAACTGAAACAAAACTGCTTGTGTTAAAGGAGGGGAAAAGCACTTTAAACTTCTTTCTAGTCTGAAAGTTCGGTGATGTCAGGGGGGAAATGCCAGTGTAAGCTTGTTTCCTCTGAAACCATTCTCTAGCAATATGAATAGGCCAAATTTTACTAATATCAGTATATTAGTCAAGAGTATAAGTATACTTTTTAACTACTTGTGTATTTTGGAGACTGCATCTGTTAATGCTGTAAGGATCTTCTGGTCCTAGTAAGCTGTAATTTAATGTAAATTACCAATTTACAATGTGCTTGAGTTCATGTTTTCCAAACAGCAAAAGAGATAAAAGTCAAATAATTCATTTTGTCCTAATGTTAGTCTGTGTTATCATGTAGTACTCCTCAGCCACTTACATATTACATAAATATGTAGCTGTAAGCTTAAAACAAGAGATTAAAATAGTTCTCAAATTTATTTAATAGCAGAAAGCTCTCCAACCATAAATTTTTGATCTATTTAAAGAGTAGCATGTTCTTTCTTACAGGGGTAGCATTCTTTTGAATCAGAGCTCCTTTTAAAGCAATCAAAGAGCTCAAACTTAATCAGAGCTCCTCTTCTGCAGTGGTGGTAGAAAACAGTCCACCAGGGTCCTGCTTTACAGGAACATAAAATAGTCTGGGCTAGCCCTCCAGCATACGAAACTCCATTTGGGCTTAAATGAAGTTCTGCAAATAAGCAGAAAACTTTCCATTCCTATTAAATGCAAGTTCCTGTCCCATCCATGCCAGACAGTACTGGAACTTTCTGTATTTCACATCCAGAAACAGCACTTCTCTACAGGCAGATCTGGTGCAGCACATCTGAAACAAAGTTCCTTCTGCAGTCTATAGGAAAACACTTCAACAAGCACTTGAAGATCTGAACGGCAGGTGACTGTGATGACTTCAACTGTGATTAGCTATTTGCATAATTAGCTTTACTGATCATAATCAATTTATGCAAAAAACAGTGTCCTGGATGTCACAGTTGCTCCAGGGATAGTCTATGTGGGCATTGAAGGGTCAAGTACACATTCCTGTTTCCAGGAAAGACTAAAATCAGGGCTGTTCATTAGGGTGAGGTTCACTGAGACCCTAATCACAAAAATAACTTCAGGTCTGGCCTCACAGGTCCCATCCACAGCTCTGTGTGAGGTCCTGATGCTTCATCTGGGACATGGTTATAGTGCAAGGTGATTACCAAGTGTGGCCTCATGGAGCATCACTGCCCAAAGCCACCAGCATAGCTAATGCACCATCTCCCATCATAGTAATTTGTACTTGATGTCTGCTTAGCTAACTGCTCCACTAACTTCAGGTGTTTGCATAACTGCACTGGTTACAGAGGCCACATGATTCCCTCAGGACAGCTGACAAAGTCCTGGTCATACAGGAGGGAAAAAAAATAATAATTAAAAACATCCTAATGAGATCAAACCTCAGGGCGTTTCCCAGTCTAATCTCTTTTACAACTGCTAAACATGACAAGATCATAGAATAGGAACACAGAATCATAGAATAGTTGCTTCTAGGAGGCAATCATGGAATGCATTGCTTCTAGGAGAATCTGCTCCATGATCTTCCCAGGCACAGACCCAAGATCCTAGGGTCCTCCTTTCTATCCTTTTGGAAATGGATGCAATGTTTCCCTTTTCCCAGTCACCAAAGACTTCACCTGACTGCCATGAATTTTCAAATATAACAGAGAGTGGCTTAGAAATACATCAGCCAATTCCCTCAGGACTCAGGGATGCATCTTATCAGGTCCTGTAGACTTATGCATGTTCGGGTTCCTCAGGCGGTCACGAACCTGACCTTCTCTTGCAGTGGGAGGGACTTTGCTCGCCTAGCCTCTGTCTTGCAGTTCATCCACTCAAGAGGTGTGGGAAGAGATTGCCAGTGAAGATTGAGGCAAAAATGTTGTTGAGTACCTCAGCCTTCTCCTCTTCCATTGTTACCATTTGCCAGTCATGATCATTGGGGGTACACTTTCTTTGACCTTCCTTTCTGGTGGACATACCTATAGAAACCCTTCTTATTATTCGTGTCCCTTGCCAAGTTCAGCTCCAGCTGTGCCTTGGCCTTCCTGACCCTATCCCTACACAACTGGGCAGCATTCCTATAGTCTTCCCAGGATACCTGTCTCTGCTTCCACTGCCAGTATCTTTCTTTCTTGCCCTTTAGTTTGACCAGCAGGTTTCAACTTATTTATGCTGGTCTCTTGCCTTTCTTTCCTGATTTCTTACACCTGGGGACCAGGAGCTCTTGCACTCTATGGAAAGAATCCTTAAAGATCTGCCAGCTCTGTTCTTCTCCCTTGTCCCCGAGGTCAGTTTCCCAATGGGTCCTATTGACTAACTCCTTCAACAGATGGAAGTTTGCTTTCCTAAAATTCATGGTCCTGGCTTTACTCTTTGCCTGTCCCACATCCCTCAGGACTGCAAACTCCATCAAATTGCTTGATGCAATGATGCATGACCACTGCAGCCCAGGCTGCCTCCGATCTTGACATAACCAATTAGCTTACTTGTATTGGTGGCCAGCAGGTCCAGTAACACATCCCTTCTGGTAGGTCTGTCTATTACGTGGCTCAAGAAAGTATCCTCAATGCACTCCAGGAGTTTCCTGGATTGCTTACAACTTGCTGTGCTACTTTTCCAGCAGATGTCGGGGTCCTGAAGTCCTCCAACAGGGTGAGAGGCTGCAAGCACAATGCCTCCTGTTGCTGGAGTAAGAAGGCTTCATGAACAGGCTTCCCTTGATAAGTGACCTGTAGTAGACACCATCCACAAGGTTTCCTTTGTTGCCCTGGTCTCCAGTTCTTACCCATGACCTTTCAGCTTGTTCATGGTTATTCTTCAGAGAGGGGTCTTCACACTTTGTCCATTTCTTGCCATAGAGATCAATCCCTCCACCCCTCCTTCGTCATCTGTCTCTTCTGAACAGCTGGTCACCATTGATAGCCATGCTCCAGTCATGGGATTTGCCCCACCAAGTTTCAGTAATGGCAACTAGATCTTAGCTTTCTAGCAGCACAGTGGGTTCCAGCTTCTCCTGCTTGTTTGAAGATTGTAATGGGGAGGTGATTCACCTTTCTGGGAATGGTCTCTACCTGCCAAGGAGAAGTCCATCAGGACCTAGTGAGGTGGAAAGACCTGTGTCAGTGACTGGAACTCTCAACAACAGGCTGGAGAGAGTAGTCCAGCACTTCCTACTTCCTTATTTATTCTCTGAGAACTCACAGGTCCAGGAGAACTCACAGGTCCACGTTCATCTTTCCAAGCATTATCCTTTCAGGTCAGTGGTGGTGAGAAAGGAACTTATGTCCTTGGTGTGTAACAAGACCCTTCTCCCTTCCCCTCCAGCCAGGACAAGCATGGAGGACAGCCTGTCTCTAGCTGCCCTGCAGTTTCACTTGGAGGCAGCATGAAAAATCCTCTCAGACACTGGCATGGGATTTTGCTCAGAGCTGTATTGACAGCAGATCTAGGGTGAGGAGGAGTTTCCCCTGGGTCACCTTGGAAGGGAGCATAAGAAGGATCAGCAACGTAGTGTGGCTAAGATATTGCAGCATGTTTTGCCCTGGAGGGAGCAGATTCACAATATCTGTGGCATATTAATCTCTCTGGATTCTGCACAAGGCTCACCCTACAGTATCCTAAGGCCTGAAATAGCTTATTCCTGCTTCAGTCTCCTGTTTCGACATAAGGCACATGAGGAAAAGTTCACAAGGTGCATCAGAACGGAGGTGCTCTTAGAGGTACCTTGCCATTCTCGCTGGTGACACCCCTTTCCAACTCTTCATACACTACTGGTCGTTAAACCTTAAGGCATCAAAGAAAATAAGAAAGGGAGGGTGAAGTTTCTGGGGCTTGTTTGGATTGGCCTTCTCAAAGCAAACAGTAAGAAAGAAGTAACTTGATACAGAATTCAGTTACATTCCTGGAAAATAGAAACCACTTAACTATTTTACAGGGCGGCTGGTCCACATTTTGCAGAAGTTTAGCCCTAATATCTATGGCAGTAATGGCAAACACTGCCTTGTAAGCAAGTCTATCAACTCCAAGAGAATAGAACAACACCACATTATCTTCTAAAACCATCAAGGAAAGCAAGAGTCTCTTATATTTGCTTGAACACAGGCAAACACTTCTCTTTATTTAACATAGATCTAGTCTTACAGTCCAATTGTGAATGCCTTCCTGGAGAACACTATGTGCTATTCAGGACACAGAGCTCCTTAAAAGTTTAACAAAAACCTTTTTCATGGATTTTTTCCTTTGACTGAAAACTCCCTGCTGGGGGCCATAAAGGTTTGGTGGGTGGATAAAATGCTCAATGCAAAAGAAAATGCTAAACATGTGAAAGCAAGAGATAGACAAGTTTCCAATTTGTCTTACAAAATTCTCAACATGTCACCCATTTAACCTCCAAAATATTTGAGGGATTTGCTTATTCATAGTCCCCATGCTTTTCTACAGCTTTTTCCCAGTTGGCACTGATTTAACTTATAAATTTAAATACTGAGCTTCAACCTACATGCACAAACACAACTCCCAAATGAATAAAGAGCACATTTCTTCAAGGGCAAAGCAAGTGGGATGAACTGTCCTAACACAACAATGCAAGCTTCTGCATTTTCCTCCAGTCTGGGGTCTTGTTGCACCTCTCTATAACCCAGCTAAGTTTGATACCTTGACAAAAACATAATCTACCAAAACAAGTCCAAGGTTTTCTGCTCCTTGAGTTGAACTGATGCATGAGAAGATGTTCAGAAAGAACTAGGTCTGTACAGTTTGCAGTGAGGCTTGGAGGGACAAGGCAGGGAAGATCTTCCTCTCTAGGATAAAGTAGTTTCTTCGGCTGTCTGGTAGAACTGCACTGTCCCCGTGTGGATATAGGTGTAAGTAGCTTTGTGTCACACTGCAGTAACATTTCTCTTATTATCCATAGGAACACGTCTGCCAGCACTAGATACCTTCACAGCACTATAGCTGAATCCGTGCAAGATATTGGGACAGAAAACACATGTAACACAATAACCCTGCTCTTACAATTGTGAGAATACAACCTGTGTGTGAACCAGCCTTTACTTGCTGGGATTAGCAAATTGCAAAGAGAAAGTGATTATTACTATTGCACAATAATTCCTAGATGTGTCACTGAAAATGAACACCAAAGCTCCTTTGAGGACTGCTTTGAGGCCATATGAGAGGTTTTGTACTCATACTGCTTTGTATGTGCCAAAACTAACTGTGTGAGTGCAGGAACAGTAGCGAAACCTCTCAAGAAAATAAGTACACATCTTGCTAATGGCACTAGGAGAAGTAATACATCATGCGTTGTTCTTGTCTTCCCTTCTGGTGAGGATGCTACCTTCCACTTTTTTTAACTGTTTACTTTTTCTTCTTCTTTGTTCAAAAACTGGCATACTTTGGTTAGATGCTTGGTAAGACGTGTGCACAGAATTGAATTTTGATGTAATGTGTTTGTCTCAGTAGCCCCAAGATGCACATTTTTATGCTAAGAATGTCCAAAATTTTGTTTACTCTTTGTTCTGTTGCACTTAAGAGGGTATCAGTCTCTGCAGGACCCATGAAGCAGTCCTGCTCAGCAGAGGTAATAAAAAGCCAGACAGCTCTGTTCTGATTTAACACGTTCCAAGAGGTGTTATTTTCATTTCTGTATATGGGATGGTAAAGAGGAAGGAGACAGAAATGTGTGGGTTTATGTGGCTTTGTTATTTCAAATACTCCATGCTACATCATCTCAAGATTTCCTTGTTTCTAGCATGCTGACATTTCACTACCTACAGTGAACAGGAAATCAGCAAGAATTATTCTGTTTACTTTTAGATGTGGAACACACGTTGCTCATACTTGAATGGCAGCATCATAAAAACATGTGGTAGTTGCAAAGTTTGACTGCGCCTTATGAACATTGACCTCAGCCTTTTTAATGACAACTATATGCTATCGACTGCATGTCACTAGACTGGCATTTAGCCAGGATGTGTTACAAAATGAATGGGAGCCAGAGAAGGAGAGTGGAGACAATCATTCCCCAGTGTTTTCAAGATTGGTACCCGTATCTTTTGAGATAAAATACAGCTCAAAAGTGATACATTTTGAGGTGCAGGATGAAAGTGGAGAAATAAAGAACAAAGCACCCCAAACACTAAAAAATTAATATAGAATGCATACATGATTTGAAGACTGACTCCTGCATTGCAAAGTCTCTGTGTTAACCCTATTGCTAGCTAGATAGTCATTACTCAGAAAACTGATAGTAGCTGGTATTATAAGGGTCTGTTTCCTCTGCTCTTCTAAATATAGCACAGCTGAAGATGGAATGGCATGTAACATCTCTATTCCAGAGGATGTGGCTGCTATGTATCTTTCCTTATTGTGCAAAAGAAATCCACATCTGAGAAGTCATTCTGGAGACTCATAATTGTATCCAGATGATCACAATTTGGGGTCTGATTTTTCCTGTCTTCACAATACATAGTACTTTAGTCGTTCCTTAGGATTATACTTCTGGCGTTCACAGTCAAGAGTCCAGGCATCTACAAAGTGAATTAAATCTCAGCTCAAGAGTAGATCTGCAAAAGTGCCAAATCTGGTTTCTAAACTTTCATCTCTACTTGGGATTTTCAACCATAAACCAATCCACCGTGATTTTCTACCCAAGATGATAGATATACTAGATGATGAACCTAGTGAGTTAAACACTTGGTCCAAGTTCCTATTTCAAATCAAGAGAAACAAGGATTTGAATGCAGGCTATGTGTACCTAGTTTGAGTGCATCATCTATCAAAAGACCAACATATCTTCACCTGTGTTCTTGGCTGCACAAATCTTGGATGCACAGATGCTGTTTGGGAGCTCAGGGTCTTGGTGCTGTAAGCATGAGAACAGTGAGCTTGGGAATCCTTCACCAGAGCCTTCATCAACTGGCATTGTGAGCATATACACCAAGAGGGGGTCACATCTTTCTATGTCAGCCCACTGGCAGAAAATTTAATACCTATAAATTAAGGAGAAGTTAATAATACTGTTTCTGAGAAAGTAATTGTTGACTAAATATTAGAATTCCACATTCAGCTACCCACTCTGGCTCTGTCTACTCTGGCTTGGACATAAAAAAGCATACACAGAGTACAGATGCTGAAGTGCTAGGAGCACTGCACATCTATTGAAACAGATTGAAATCATCTCTAAAACCTAGCACCACAGTCTTGCTACAGAATATCCTGTTTCAGATGTTGCACTGGTGCTGCTAAGTCATGGCAACACTGTGCTAAAGTGCCACCCTTCTTTTACAAAGGGAAGGTTGCATTCCTTTAAAAACTACTTAAGAGACACCTAATACAGTATGATTTGCTTTTATTATTCCAACTATGTTTTCTCCGATTGAATGACAGCAAAATTCTGACCAAGAGGAAAGACTCAACACTGCTGATTTGGGTGATAACGTAGGATCCATCGGGCAGTGGCTTAATTCACCATCTTTTCCTAGTGACCTTTTGTGTGCTCCCAGATTATGTTCTTAAACCTTCCTTTCCTACAGCTCCTTTTATATAAACTTCAGTGTTGCCATTTACCTGTGTATACTGATGATTACCCACTATCCTTCTCTGAACACACATATACAGGCAGATGAGCATTCAAATACTACTATAGTGGAGGCTATTTGGGAGCTTACATAAAATTGGTGTAAGCAAGAGAAGACGCCTCTTGTCCTTCGCATAAAGCATGCCCTGCAGGACTATGGGAAACACTGGCAGGAAAAGTGTTACTTCGCTTAAAATTCTTTAGTTATTTTAAATATATGCAACCTGAGGATAATTTGCTGCTGATGGAGCTATTTTTAATTGGTGCGATGGTGGCAATATTGGACTATTAATCCAGTGTCAGGAATAGCTGTTGTTCCTGTAGATAATAGGAAGAAAGACCCCACAAGAGTCTACAATACAAGACTGCTGGTACACACAGCTGTTTAGGTACTGGAGTCTTTCTGAAGTGCAAACTAACAAGAATTCACTAAAACAATGTGTTTAAACTAGATTTGCGGAGGGGGAAAAAACATGGGTTTTGCAACACAGAAAAAAATACTTCTATATAGGACTGCTAATTCATTGCATTCCCTGGGAAGTTGGACCTCATGGCTGAACGATTTCAAGAGAAACAACTGTGGGAGTAATAAAAAAAAGTATTTTTAAAATACTTCCAAAGAAACTGTATTCCAAAAAATGAGTGGGAAGGTGTCCAATATCAGTTACCTAGATGGGCAGAGTGGAGCCAGCAAAAGAGAATAAAAGGGGCTTAGAGAAGTTACAAGCCCAATTTGAAGTGGCAGAGACTGCAACAGCAGCAGCAGGCATCTCGAGGCTCCTGCAGCAGCCGGTGCACCCATGGGCAGCTGCAGTGCTGAGGGATGCCAGGGAACTTTGCTACTGGTGAAAAGGAGTCATATACAGCTACAGCAGAGATCATTTACTGACAGAGTCCTCGGCTCCAGAATGGACTCATGTGAGCCTCCTTTCCTACTTGGGACATCATTGAAAAGCAGATGCGGGAGCAGATGATCTGCTCCCTGTATTGAAACAGCTGCCTCAGCCCCTATCCCTGCTACTTGGTTTGATCACTTCCTTCAGACATGTCCCATATATAAAATGCAGTTAGTGTTAAAAAGAAACCTGTAACGCTGGTGGAGGCTTTGTGTCTTTCCTTCTACACTCACCCCAACTGGAAACCCCATACTGGAGAGAAATCGAAACGGTGGTGTTACCGAAATCTCGGAATGAAGAACTTATCGACACCAATGTGATGTAGATAAGCAGACACTTCTTTATTGACGGCTGGGTGCGTGAGCGAGTCCTCTCACGATCAACGCACGCCAGGTCTCAAAATCAAACACCATATATAATACTTATCATACATATTCATTAAGTATTTATGCATAATCATAACTTTTCCCAAAAATCATTAACATATTCTCCTCCCATATCCGATTCTGCGCATTAAAGCTTAGAAAGGTCCAGAAATGGGTCTGGGGTACGATTTGGGTAGGTGGTATATGAGTCGGTGGTCGCGATCTCCCCCTGCCGGAATTACCTTTTACTAAAGTTCACGGTTTCTTGGCAGGTAACTACAAGCTGTTCCAGTCGACTCTCCCCTGTTCCCATTAATCCTACATTCTGACATCTCAATATACTTTCTATATACAGAAGACTAGTTAGATACAAAAAAACCTTTCAAACCCTAAATTATTACTTAAGCTTCAACAATGATTCCAACCCATTCTTCTGGCCTTAGTACAAAATGTATAAAGGGTCTCACAACTACTTTTACTAAATAATCATAACTTTCTTCAACATATATTTTTATCCTCCTATATTTCTATTCTATAAAATAACTCTATAAAATCAGATAATCAAACCAATAAAATCAATTGATCTCAACTCTTTAACAAATCGACAACAGTGGCAGTTCTCTTCACAACTGACTTTGACATGAAGATTTCAGTTAAAGAGGACAAAAATGCTGCACACTGTTGACACAAGCAGAGGAAATAAGAATAAGAACAAAACAGGCAAGGGACCATTTTGGTTATACAAGCATACAGGCTGAAGTACAGGCAGGAGAATAAATGAGGAGACAGGACAAAGAATGGGAAGGTTAAAGCAAAACAACGCAACCATGTGAGACAGAGTCATTTAAGAATTCTGCAGCCTGTTTGCAAAAAGAAGAAGGATAAGAAGAAGATCCTGGGAATGACACTATAGTCCATTAATTTCTTTCTAATAAATCTGTTGTGTTGAAAGTCACCTCTTCTTTGCCTTTAAATTCAGCCTTCATCTTCTTCCTGCAGCATCCAATATTAATTAAAATAAAAAAGTATGTGACACAAGAATACGGGGGAGAAAGGAGGGCAAATTTTGATTATAAATTTTTTAATCCCTCCCACAAGTTGTTTGGAGGCCTTCACTTGCATCAATACCAATCTTCTTGCAGAAGAAATAACTATGTTTGCTTCATCTCTAAGTCCTAATTGCTGTAAAAGGATTTTAAAAGGTGTTCCTTTTGAAGTGTGCGTTTACATTTTGGAAAAGAGTAACTCCTGTGCATAGCCCCAGTAAAACAGCTAATCTTCCAAGCAGCTAGTCAGATAAATTCTGTTAAATCCCTTGGCAACACCTAGAAGCCCCAGTAACAAATGAGCGTGAAACTGCTACTACTAGAAATGCACAGAGCCCAAAACCAGTCTCTTTTCCTTACCATTTGAGTCTGCATTGTAGGTTGTAGGCATTGCTCAGTATGTTTCTTTCTATTTTTCCAAGCACCTAGAAGAAAAGGTTAAATTGAGGATGATGGAACTTCTGCCATTTGTCAGTGCAGTCCCTAAAGAGCAGGGGGCTTTGGCTGGTCCAGAGCATCTGGTGTGCCTGATCACCTCAGCCAAGGAATACAGTACTATTTTCGAGCTCTTCTGTATCACTTTCACACAGGATAAGACAATTCACTGGAGTGCAGGGCAGCAATTCCTGTGCCCCTCAGATGTGCCAGTCCCCAGGAGGTTACAGTTCAGACTGAAGTGTGGGACAGTGGGAAGAGTGAAGCTGGTATGCAAGACAGGGCATTCTCCTACAAAGATCTTTTTCTTTCTAATCATGCTTTATCTTCTCTGCTCCTTTCTTCTTCTGCAGGACATCTATAGAGCAGTATACTTTCCACACGCTGCTGAATTCATTTAGGCAATCAGTTTTCTTGTCTCTGCACTGTTTTGGTTGCTGCTAGAGGTAGAAAGGCCAAAAGGCCATGAGAAAAATTACTCTCACAACATTTCAAGCATTGCTAAAACAAAAATGTATTTACATTTTTGAAAATACTTACCCTTTTAAGATGTCTAGTCTGATTTTGGGGGCCTAAGTTACATAAGTCAGTCAGGGATATTTTTGTCCATTCTCTTCTCTTAATACTAACATGGAGAACAACTCCCTTTTGCTGTATGCCACATTTATCTAGTCAATACAAGTACAAAGTGGAGCAAAACTGAATGAGAATGACTGAGTTTTCTACTAGTTTCAAATTGGTCTTAAAGCAAGACAGCTGCTGAAAGACAGTGAGAAGCCAAATATATGGGGATCTGTTCATACTCCTTAGTATCTCTGTGCCATGTTTAACCTTGAAGGTCCAAAAATCATATAAAAGCAAGATACTTATGCTTACTAAAACTTGTACAAAGAAACTTTTATACTTACAGATACAATATAAAAATTAGGTGAAGTAAGGTAGGGGAACTGCCACAGGGAAAGGAGAAAATAAGAGTTCTGGTCACAGTTCTGTTCTTCCCCACTGCAAATTTGATCCTTTTCCATAAAATTTGTTAAAGGCATTCTCAAAGAGCAATATGTTATTCATTATGTACCCTGTGACCTCCTGCCATGTCCCCTTTAACAGAAAGCTTTCACCAAAGAGGCAATTTAATTTTCTAAAGCCATTTACTTTTTTTACACTCCCTAAAATGAAGCATGTTGTTTTAGGCACATTGGTGCAAAGTCTGGATCTGTTTATTAGACTGAAATTAAACATTTCAAGTCTCCACAAATAAAACTATTTCAAGTTTTGGCAATGACTTTGGGTGAATAGGAAGGGGTTTCCTAACCACAAAAAATGTACAAGTAGTTACTTTAATCTTCTATAAAGTCAGAAGCAGTTTGTGTGTTGTAAGAAAAGCCACTGCTGGCAGATGAATAATTGTTTAGTTCCCTCATCTGTAATTACAAGCATGATTCAAACAAAATGTGACCATGTCTAAAGGCCGAAAATGTAATAACTGAAAATTTCTGAAGGATCACATTTACTCAGTTTTAAAGCCTGCAAGTTTCCCTGACAGAAAACCCCTTGAAAGTGCATAGGTGGGGTAGAGATGCAGATAGGTTAGGCATCCCAGCATGCAGCCCTTGCATGTGCCATTGAGGTGACATGTGTGGGTTTCCCAGGGACGCAGCCACCCCAGCACCAACAAGCCTCACCAGATGCCTGGTCTGGGCAGGGAGGAGCATCTGGGGCTGCACGCAGAGACTTCCTGGGAGGAAATGGGGACCAGATGAGTAGTGCAGAAGAAACCAGGAAACCGTTTGAACAATAAAGTTAATATCAGTGATGATGACGGCACAGATAGGCCACCCACTCTGCTCCTTGGGTGCACTTCAGCAACAGGTGAAAGCCAAGGGGAGGAATGAAGGAGCTGAAGGAGGCTCTCCTTTGGAAGAGGCTCTCCTCTTTCACACCTGGTAAATGATTTCCAGGTCTGCCCTGAAGGCAGAAAAGAAACATCATGGTGGACAGGTCTGGACCCTGACTGCAGGAGTCTGGGACACCTCTAAGGTGTCTCAAAGGAGAGGCTGAGGAAGTGGAAGATATTGAACATCTAGGCTTAGATTAAAATCGTAGTTTACATTTTATTTTATCTGCTTTCAGTCCTGTAAATAAAGCCTGACTTCAAATCTCATTGGAAACCTTTTCTGCTTTCTTTTACTCTCAAGGACACTCTTTTAAATCCAACAGTGGACTGTCTCCATGTGGAGCAGATGGAGGGGACAACATAGCAAGGGGAAACACAGACCACTCAGAAGGAGCTGCACACAGGACATGCATTGTGGGAGGCTTAGGGCCAGGGGAAGGTTGCCTGCCAGCCTGCCATGGACCACTGTGCTGCAGTCCATGTACTGCAAGAGTCTGAATTGCTCCCTGCAAGGAGTAATTGGCTGAGAGAGAGCCTAGGGCCCTCAAAGACCCCCAACACCACAGCCACACTCATCTTCTCTTACCAAAGAGAAGTATAAGACCAATGGACTTAGCTCTGAACATGTGTTAGGGAAAACTGAGCCCATGCATTTCTCACACATACGTGCTTCCCCACACTGTCTACACTAGTAGGTTTTGAAGAAGAGAAAGCCTATAGCTGGCATTCAGGAAAGAAAACCTAGCTTAAAAGTGACTCAGGTGGCTTTCCTTTTTATTAAAGCTACAGAATAGCCTAGAAAAAGTGGAACATGTTTGAACACCAGAGGCAACCTTCTGTCCCATAAGCCCTTTCTGAAGTCCATGGGATCATCTGCTTATTCCGTGTAGATATACCACCACTCTCAGGGAGCTCCAGCCTAAAGCAGAGACGATTCTTTCTATTGCATGACTGTTCCCCTGGGATATAAATGCTAAACCTCTCCCAGTGCTGTATGACAGTGCAGGGTTGGGAGTGGGGGTGTAAAAAAGTAAAACAAAGACTGTAAAGCTTGTTGAGGTTCTGTTTTACAGAAAATCTGTCTTTCTCTACATTTGAGGCTTGGAGGAGGTCAGATTACTACTTCCAGGCTAAGCTAGCCAAAAATATTGATAATTCAATATGAAACAGGCTTTCTTTTATGGTAAGGTCAAATACACAGCACTTTTGTGTTCCCAAGAAGCAGACACAAGAAGTGACTTCAGATTTGTAGATGCTCACTGATACGTTATGTGATTTAGCATCAGAAATATAAGCTGAACCCATAGCAACTGGATGCAAAGCTAATAGTCCTGTTCTATCTGCCAGAGTGGCTCAGAGACATGGAAGTCAATTGGCCTTCACCTTCCAGAAACCCAGAGCATCTGATGTGTGCTAGAGTTTGGAGAGGTATCAGGGCTATAAGCAGATCTGAGCAGGCCACTGCCTTTGGGAGGAAATAGACCAGGAGATCCCCCAGCTCAAGACAGAAGTACTCAACTTTTCTCTTGACTACACAGAAGGTTACATCGATCACTGTAATGCAGTAACAATAAGCCAATAGATATGTAATTTTATATTTTAGTAAAAGTGGGGAATATGATTCCAGAAGAGTTATTTCTCGTAATGTCCACATGATGGTATCTCAGGTGTTACCACATGACTTGGCCCAAAGGCCCACAGCAGCATGTGTCACAGTGCAGCCATCAGTCAGCCTGTCTGTAGCATTCAAGACATTGCCAAAACAGAAGCAAGCCCAGTGGAGAGACACCAGGATGCTCAGAGCACAAGCCCTGCAAGGCAAGGGTAAGGCAAGGCTTCAGGGGGACATTATTGTTGTCACCAGCCACCTAATGGAGAGTGGAGAGATGATGGAGTCAGATTCTTCTCATACATGCTCAGTGGAAAGACAAAATGCAATAGACACAAGCTAGAACAAGGGAAACTCTGACTTGATATAAGGGGGGGAAACTGCACCCTGAGAATGGCCAAATGCTGAAACAGATGCTGTACATCTCCATCTGTGGAGATATTCAAAACCCAGCCAGACATACCATGAATAACCTGCTTCAACTGGACATGCTCTGAGTGGAAATTTGCATTAGAAACCCCCAGAAGTCCCTTCCAACTTTCATGACTATGACCCCATTCTGGAATTCTGAACATAACTGTTTCCACTAAAGTAATAAAATCACCAATACCTGTAAAGCAAATCATTCAACCATCATTCACTTCACTCCACTGGTACTTAGACTACTTTCCATCACCCTTTTTTTTGTCTAGCCTTTAAGGTCTTTAGAATAAGAGTAATGAGGCATTTCCAGTTATACTGTGCTTACTAAGAATTTTAAATTTATCTCCTCTCTGATATCGTATAAAGTTGTTAATCCCAGTATTTTTTGTATCTTTTCTCCTTATTTTTGGGTTCTTTAACTTTCAAGTCCATCAGAAAGACATCTCCACTCCTAGCTGTGAGATAAGCTTAAAATCACACACGTGTACATGCACCAGTAAAGAAAAGGAAGATGATCTGCCATAGGTAGGAAGGGTCATAAGTGTTGATTGCAGGTTTCATTGTTGCATACAATTGACTTGGAATAAAGCACCTTGGGGGGGGGGGGGGTGGGGGGGGGTTCTTTTTTCTTTTTTTTAACTGCTTTGTATTGTATTTGACAGCTGCTTCTAGTTTATAGTTGCAGGGCTTTGTGGGACATGTGTGTTCAGTGGAGTAAAACTTTTCCACACTGCTACAACTCTACTAAGAATAAAATATGTCTAAGAACTCAAAGACTCATAGTCAAGTTATTAATTCAGGTTAAAAAATGGTGATTTAATTGCTGTACACTTTTTCTTCTTTACACATCCTCCACTTTCCCCTCTCAATCTTCTTGGAGGGTGGTATCTCTAATCCCAAGTATAGGTAAGCAAAATTTATCCATTGCTGATTTAAAACTTATAGGGCTTATTTGCTTTTCTCCAGCCACTTTGGAACAATAAAGTTTTCCCATGTCTATATCTTTGCATTAGTTCTTTGTTTCTGTAGCTTTGCATCCATTCCTTTGGTCAGACAAAAAAATCCTGGAAAACCTCACTCTGCCAATGTAAAAGAAGTAACTTTTTTGCTCTTTCTTTTGCCTCTACTCTTTCTACTTTTCCCCAAATCCCCTCTCCTTCAGCAACAATTTCTAGCCAACTTCCACTGACTGGATTTGCCTGCTGTGCAGTGGTTTTCACTAATCTGTTACTTAGTAGGTAATTGCTAAAACAATTTGTACATAATCATCAGTGGTGTAACATCGTTGATTTCAGTTCAAGTCAAACCAGGAATTAACGTGGGCCGTTAGTTTTGCAGAAAGTTTTTCATATGCAAGTAGGTGTGGTGTGCAGTTGCCAAGAGCTCGAGACTGGTCCAGCTCCTAGGGCAGACACTAGCTGTGGGGAGCTCTGCAGTGTCTTGTCATAAGAAGATTTAACTCCCTCTGGATGAAAGATTTTGGAAGCTACTTTTTTTCCAATGAGTTTATTAACTTTACCTGCTGACTATATTCAGCATTCATTTTAAATTTTCATAGAAAAGTATGTCAGTCCACGGGGCATGCTACATCTAATGATATGTGCTGTCACTGTTGACCTAATGTCGAGGAAAAGGATACATCAAGTTTGTCTGTGTAATGAACCTAAGCTCCTTTTCACAGTAGATCATTAAACCTTTTGTAATAAAGGGCTTCTGTACAATGCACCAAGACTGACCTAAAACATGGAGCAACCAGACTTGCATGCAGTATTTATTCTCACAGATGTTAGTGACCATCTCATGTAAGTGAAAATCTGAATATTTCTCTTCAACTGAAATACAATGTGAATTACAGACTGAAGTTCAGTGTCTCTCAGGCCTTTTTATCTGATGCAAAAATTATTTTTGTTCTATGCCCATTGGTATTTGTTATTTTAGGGCCTGGAAGGTTTTTAACGCTAAGTCTTGAAGACTAGTGCTGTAGAAATTGGGAAAGAAGACTTGGAAGAAAGGGAAAGCTAGCAGATCATTTCAAGTTTCTGTCACTTGGCAAAAGCCATGGGGAGATTACAGATTACTCATTGTAGGTGGATAATTTAATGAAAACAACTGTTAGTTTCAATTACGTGACATCTATGTTGGTATTAAGTTTTCATGAAAATACATTGTTTAGATGTATGATGAAACTGTCTTAGCCATTGACAGGTCACGTTGCCTTCACAACCCAAAAGGCTGCAAAGCCAGGTTGTTTGAAAATCCTAACAGTTTTGTGGCTCAGAGACCATGAGGCAGAAGTATAATGATATTGATGGGGGACATAGGCAACTACTGAAAGATTTAACAAAAGCCCCCTGAACTCTGCATGCACTTATCACACCAACCCAACCAGACACAAGGAACTGAGCAATTTGTAGCTGCAAATTGAAATTTGTGCTTTTGAAACACAAGCTCTGTTAAAAAAAGCGCTTCTGAATGACCCGTCTGCGTGCTCAAAGGATAAGGTCATGTTCTCATCCCAGTATGCCATAGCTTTGTACAAAAAGAACAAGGGACAGCAATGCTAAGAAGTCTAATTCTATAAATAATCCAAAAGCAAGCTTTCTCAGCGAAGTGTGGCTGATTGACTATGAAGACTATCCTTTGCTATATATAGTTTAAGAATGAGTATTTTAAAAAGATCAGAGGAAGAGTAAAAGTAAGCTAAGTACATCCAAGCATATATTTTGAATGCAGATTTGAAGTTCAGCACTAACTGAATCCATGGACAACAGGAGACATTATCTCCTGTCCTGTAGAGAAAATCCCGGCTGAGGAACAAGCCTACAGGGAGCCAACTGCAGGCAGCAGCGGCCGAGGCATCTGTTGAGGCCAGCAGGCTGCACAGTCAGCAAAAAGTCATGAGTGAGCCTTGGCCTGGCTTTCCACGTTATCTGCACCACACAAGATGAGGTCAGCATGGTCTGAGGAAGAGACTGAGGCCCTCCAACCCCACCTCAGGACAAGCAGCAGGGTACAGACATATTGCACCTCTGGGCCTAGATCTACAAATGAAAATGTAACCCAAGCCCATCAGCAAGTGTAGGATTTTTAGTAGTAGTTTTATTACATGGTGACTTGAATAAGTCCTGGTGCAGCCACAAGTGAGGGCTTACCTTCATAATTCTCTCCAGAGGCAGGTCACAAAAGCAGATTTGAGACCATCACCAAGGAGGTCCTGCCCTACCTGCCAATTTAATCCTTGCCCTAAAAACCTGCTCAGGGGAAGGCCCATCATGATCTCAGTAGAGCCATGGAAAGCAGTGTGTGGACAGGGCACCCTCAGACGGTGGGACATGCTGACAGGGCCGTGGGCAGCACCACGCAGCACTAACGCCACCCACATAAAATGGGAGTAGAAAAGGAAGCGGGAAAAGGAAAAAGTTCCAACAGATCCAGTTCACATGTTAATTAGAAAGTAGAAAAATAGGATTATAAAAGATATTCTTAAAGATAAACAACAGAAATCCTTTTCAAAAAATTTTCAGTCAGATCTCTCCAGAATGAGGTGCATATTAGATGAATGGTTTTGTTAAAGCCAGCATCCTAAGCAACATCCAGAGGGCTCTGTATCATGTCTGAAATAAAAATCAGATCCAAACCAGGAGCACACAAATGAAACCTAGCCAAACCGCCAGGGAGATTAGCAAGTTCCCAAGTGTGCTTTTAAGTGAAGGATCATCATGCTTGCTTTATACACACCAATTAACCTTGCATGAACAGTAGCACTGAGGAAGCAGTTATTCTAGTGTAAATCCAGCATGAGACCAAACTGGGGATATAAATTATTTTTTTACTGTAGTTTCTCAGTTCTTATACAGTTTACATAGGTGAGAAGCCCTTGACCAGAACAGCCCCACATGCTGAAGCCATACTGGAGTGTACAGAGGGTCAAGAAAGGCAGCACAGAGAGCTTTCCTTCAGTGATATTTAATGGCTGAGGCTTTGGGGACAGGGAAGCATTAGGGATAATTTCACATCACCTCCATCAGGTAATGGCTGAGATCTGTTCACAGCATCAGCAGGGAGTTCAACAGTTGGAAATGGGTGGGAGTAGGGGGTGGAGAGTTACGAGGGAGAGGGAAGGGTCTGCAACACTCAGCAGCAGCTGTGCTAGGTACACAGGAGTCAGATGTCAGGCAATTGTTTAAATGAATAGTTTTTTCAGCATTTGTGTTTGTGGCATTATCCTCTATTCCTACCACACGTCTTTCTCCTTTCCTCTAAGACTTAAAGTGTGCAGCAGCGATGTAGGATCCCCTGTTGAAAAGTTAATAAGCCAAAGGCTTTTTGGTGAGCCAGGTTGCCACAAGGCTCATCAGGATCTGATCAAACAGCTGGAAGCACACAGGGCATTACACCATCACATCCAAGCCAGCAGACCCTGTCACAGCCCCTTCCACCTTCCTTCTTGTCTGACTTTTTTTCCTCCTTTTCAGCAGACCCTGAGATCACAGCATGTTGCAACATTTCCCTGGGCACCACCGAGCCTACAAACACTGACCAGTCAAGACCCATGTCATGTGCATAGCACTGGGACCTGAATGCCTGGCCACAGCGGGCAACCCAGCCCACCTGCATGGCATAGCTGGCACTAACGAGCAGCATCTCCCGTCCTGGAAGCACCAGGAAAGTGTGATTTCTCCCTGATCACTTCATTCCCTTCTGTCAAAAGCAGGAGCAAGGACTGCAGTGTGCAGTGGTCCTAACAGCAGGAGTGACATCTTCTTTCTCACTCTGAAAGACCAGCAGACAGACCATGTGCTGCACACAGCAGCTCTGCCCAAGGGATGGACATTAAGCTGTTTTGGGTATCACCTGGTTCCCATTACAGTATGCCTTATTTTTCACTTTTCACTCTTTTTTTCCCTCTTTAATTAATCAACACATTTCAAAAGCCTGGGAGGAATTTTGAAGCGTGCTTACTCTCCCCATTTCTGACAGTGACAGTAAGAGTCATACCATCACCTCTGAATAAAATAGGCCCAGATGGTACACCAAAAATCAACACAGGAGCATCAAGCAACTTTTTTTTTCTTCCTAGCAGTGGTAAAATCCAGTAGCAGCCCATCAGGGTGACACTGCATGACAGATGACTGTGAGTTAGGCAGAGTGTCCCACAGCAAACACTGCCAAGCCCTGCAGGGCTACAAGTAACAGGACGGGTTTGGTAAAACCCCTCCATCCCCCCAGATGGAGCCAGGCAGGGGTTAGGCAGGGCACAGAAATTTTAACAAAGGGACCTACCTAGGTAGCCACAGCAAACTCGAACAGCAGCATATGTTAATGTTTTCTTTTACAGCTATTCGATCAGCTGAAAAGGCTTTCCATTCCCCAGGAAGGTAACTGAATTCATTTGCAGCTCAAAGAGCAGACCCCGGTGACAGGAGGTGGGGTAGGAACCTACTGCCTTCAGAGCCCTGGGTCAGGCAGGGGGCTGCAGGGGACGTAGGCATGGCAGCACACAGCTATCACACATGGGATTGCCCAGGGATGCAGGAGCTGCAGAGAGGTTGAGGACAGGCAGCTGCAGGCACGGCCATCAGCAGAGGCCAATTTTACAAACTGAAACAGTAATAACAATGGTATAGGCCTGACAAGCCTCATCGCAGCTGGTTTGGGACTCAGCCAGCTTTATGTTGTTTTGATTAGCCTGACATTTGGCTGGTGAGATGCTCGTATGGGCACATGTGTGCGTGGGAGGATAAACACAGCTGAGCAAATCTGGTCCCTAATCTTGCTTCTGCACAAGCAAATGGGCTTATCCTCAGCTCGGATGAGAGCTGTAGCCATCCTGCCTCCCACATCCAAAAAGGTGCAGCTGTATTTAATGGCAATGTATCACAGGAGCATTTGTGACAATTTTGCTGATGTCTATTGCTGTAGACAAAGCTCAAATACTTTTAATGCTGGTGAAAGAGAGCTGTGAAGAAGAAAAAAAAAATGGTAAAGGTACCAAATGACCAGGGGAGGAGAAAAGGGAAAAGAAGCAACATCCTGACAGAGAAAATACGACAAATTAACTGTCAGGCCAAGATGCCCCTCCAGAAAATGTACTGCCAATGAGCTCTTTTACTGCAGAAGCTAGACAGACCATTCAAATCCCATGGTTTTGTTCCTATCTTTGTTAATATCTTTGGACTGTTGGAAACACCATAGCGCAGGTCCTGATCCTATTTCTAGAACTACTGAATGTGGTTTTCACCTCCTGGACCTGGTTGAGAATTAAACTGTAACTTCTCCAAGCCCCCATGGCAGAAAAGCAGCTACTTCAGCCCCTGCAGCTACTCCAGCCCCTGCAGCGGGCACTGCAACTACCTCAGCCCCCACAACAAGTGATGCAGAAGACCAATCCATGCCAGTATCAGTTGCCCCTATACAGACAAAGAAATGGAAATAGAAAATGGCTTGTTTAGTAAAGGAGGATGAAGCAGGGCCACCACAGGAACAAGATGAAGAAACCAAACAAGAGGTAGCTTATTGATCCCTATCCCTGAAATTAGCTGCAGGACATATAGAAAGATTATGTCCATCAACAACATGTACACATTGTCAACTGGTTGCTTCAATGCTGGGAAAACAGGGTTCAGAGTTTGGAGTTCAAAGGTAGGGAAGCTGATCAGCTGGGATCACTTTCTCAAGAAGGGAATATTGGAAAGGGAAGCAGAAAAAGAACACAAGTCCTCAGCCTCTGGAGGCTGCTCCTGTCAAGCGTTAAGGAAAGGTATTCCTATCAGGAGGATATTACATCTTGCCCAGCAAAGCAGACTGCAAGAGAGAAAGTTATCCAGTGCCTGAGGGAATTAGCCATGAAAGAGATGATTTATTATGACCAGAATGATGCACAGTGACACATAGAGCCCAACAAAGTCATATGCACCCAACCCACGTGGTAGAAATTTGTATGGAGAGCACCATCACCATATGCCAACTCACTGGCAGTATTGAGACGCCAATGGTGGATGAAGTGGCTCGCGATCTCCAGGACTATGAAGATAGTATCTCTACCTCTATTATCTCAGCTGTGGAAAGATTGGTCCAGCAACTTGGATTAGAGGAACCCTGCCTCCAGCCAGGTGGAGGACAGGGATAACAGGTTTACTGGACTCTGTTGAATCGGTGGCCTGGCACATCAGACCCATAGGAATATAAAGCTCAAGTAGATACTGGTGTATAATGTATGCTAATGCCATCAAGCTATGAGGGTATAGAACTGGTTTGTATTTCTGGAGTAACGGGAATACCTGTTTCATGGATACAAAGACTGTTAGAATTGTTTGAATTAATTCTAACATGCCTGAGACTTAATCCTGACATTCCAGCAATGGACAGCTTTCTACTTGTTGCATAAGGAGCTTCCTTTTCACAGAGTAGGATTTCCCCTGTTTCCATTAGTTCTGCTTTTACACATCATTCTGAAGCAAGGGGAGGATCAGGGTCAGAACATGGCTCCTTCTGGGCTACTGGTCTGACCATCACAATATGCAACCCAGAATGCCTCTGAACCCTTTCCCCATCGTCAAATCATTGAACAGATTGCATTGGAAACGACCTTTAAAGGTTTTCTAGTCCAACCCCATTGCAATGAGCAGTTACATCTTCAACTTGATCAGGTTGCTCAGAGCCCTGTCCAACCCGACCTTGAGTGTTTCCATGGATGGGGCACCTAATGCCTCTCTAGGCAACCTTTCCAGTGTTTCATCACCCTCATCATAAAATATTTCTTCCTTCTATCTAGTCTGAATCTACTCTTTTTTAGTCCAAAACCATGACCCCTTGTCCTATCTCAACAGGGCCTACTAAATGTTCTGTCCCCATCTTTCTTACAAGCCTCCTTTAAGTATTGAAAGGCCAAGATAAGGTATCCCTGAAGCGTTCTCTTCTCCAGGCTAAGAACCCCAACTCTCTCAGACTTTAATCATCAATGTATTTACTCTGATCATTTTTGTAGCACTCCTCTGGACACACTCCAACAGGTCCATGTCTTGCCTGTGCTGAGGGCTCCAGAACTGGATGCAGTGCTCCAGGTGGGGTCTCACCAGAGCGGAATAGAGGGGCAGAACCACCTCCCTCAAGCTGCTGACCACACTTCTTTCTATGCATCCAGGGTACAGCTGTCTTTCCAAGCTGTGAGCCCGTATTGCCAGCTCATGTCCACCTTTTCACCCGCCAGTACCCCCATGTCCTCCGCTGGGCTGCTTCAATCCCTTTATTGTACCCCAGCCTGTATTGATACCAGAATCTTGCGCTTGGCCTTGTTGAATCTCATGAGGTTTGCATGGGGTCCATTTCTCAAGCTTGTCCTAGTCCCTCTGAATGGCATCCCATCCTTCAGGCATGTCAACTGCACCACTCAGCTTGGTGCAAATTTGCTGAGGCTGCACTCAATCCCACTTTCTATGTCATTGGTGAAGATATTAAACAATACTGGTCTCAATACAGACCACTGAGCCATTGACCACTACTCTCTGGATGAGACCTCCCAACTAATTCCTTATCCACCAAATGGTCCATCCATCAAATCTGTAGCTCTCCAATTTAGAAAGATGTTGTTGGGGACCATGTCCAAGGCCTTACAGAAGTAAGTCCTGCCATCCAGATAGATGACAGTTACAGTTCTTCCCCCCGATATAGTCACTCCATCATAGGTGGGCAGTAGGTTGGTCAGGCAGGACTTGCCTTTGGTGAATCCATGCTGACTGCCTTGAATTACCTCCCTGCCCTCCATGTACCTTAGCATAACTTCTAGGACGGTCTATTCCATGATCTCCCCAGGCACAGTGGTGAGGCTGACAGGTGAGTAGTTCCATTTCAAAACCAGCTTTGTGTTGCCATCAGGACACCTGCAGAATCAACACAATGTAAGGTTTGACATTGTTGCCTTCTATCTGGGAGCCTGGTCCAGAAATGGCCACAACAGTGGTGCTTCCATGGGAGATCCACAGAGACTGGCTGGCTGGCTGTGAATGAGTGTGTGCTTGCTGAAATACTTTGACCACAACTTCAGGAAGCTTCCAACAGCAATTCTTATCTGTTCCTCTGCTCAGGTGTAACAAATGGAAGGAATTTCAGTTACTCATGACATTATGATGAGCAGCTGTAAGCATTACCAAATAAACCATTCTGTAATGGATATTATACTCAAGCAGCATCAGCTGTGTAGTCCTGCTGGATACAAGCTAGTTAACTGCTCCATCTAAAATCTTTTTGGCCAGGGAGTGTGGGAGATATAAGAAACCAGTTGTTTCCATATGCAGAAGATTGACATAATCTCTCATCTACCAAAATTAAAAAGCAATTAACCACATTGTTAGGATTATCTAGGACATCTTAGAGGTACAGAACATACTGACAATAGAGTAAATGCAGAAACTTGCTGACATGGAAAGGCAAACCAAAGGATCAACTGAAGAAATCTAGCATTCCAGCAGTAAAAAAATGAAATTTAATCCATATCATACTTCTTTTTATTTATTTATTTATTCTACTTTACCAATGTACTGGCCCACACAAAACTTTACATCATGAATTCAATATCTGTGGGACTCTGGTGATTCTTTATTAAGTGTAAAGCTAGTGCAAGGAAGACTGAACTGGATGTCCTTTTCAATCCATTCCTGATGGGCCTCTGTGCTTTCTTTCCATGGTGTCCTGAATCATTTATCTGGGGGCTTACAAGCCACATCCAGTAGCTGATCATCTAAGATTAGGAGATGGAGCAACCTAGTGCTCATAAGAAGATCCAAGACAGTGGGTATCTACTGTGATACAGAAATATGCCAGGTGTGATTTTATAACTGGATTGACAGTACATGCACAAAGCAGACAACTCCTACAGGCTGCAGCTTGCTGGGGTGAGAGCAACAGGCCCTTTTTTCATGCCTAAGTAGTGGACACCCGGGGAAGGAACTGGAGAGCAAATCAAGAAGGAGCAGGGGACCCGGTGAGGAGCCGCAGCTCATCCCACACCCCCAGCCCAGCAACCCAACGGGAGCAGCACACCCAGGTCTGCAAGGCTTCTCCATGGACAAAGATGGCCAGCCTACACACACTGGACAGCAAAATCTAATTTTCCATGAGCTGCTGAAAATCCCTGAACCAGCTGAGCTTTAAATAAAGAGACTATATGTGCAGGAGCAGAAAGGAATTTGGAAATCACAGGTGTCCCCAGAGCAGTGCAGAAGCACAACCTCCACAAAATGGCTCAATGATGGTTAATGGCAGTTGACCAGAGCTTTATTCCTACTCTTCTTACCAAAGATGGGTCAGATGTTTCCAGCCAGATCATCTCTGATAGAACAACTTCATTTCTTCAATCATAATAATTGTTTATATCCTGTCATTATAAATAAACTTTTAAAGGATCTCTGATTTTCATTTTCTCCCTAACATTTCATTTTCACATGTACTGCCAAAACCACTAACACAAACCCAAAAGAATATAAATAATGAAAACATGTATTCCGTGTCTGAATTCAGAGTATGCTATTTTCATCTGTATTTAGAAAGAAATTATTTTCCACATGTGGTGGGTTGGCTGTGGCTGGAAGCCAGATGCCCACCAAGCCACTCTTTCACTTACCTCCTCAGCAGAATGGGGGAGGAGAAAATAAGATGGAAAAAAACCTTGTGGGTCAAGATAAAGGCAGTTTAATGAAAGCAATACCAAAAGTCACATGTGTGGAAGCAAAGGAAAACAAATGATGTTATTCTCTACTTCCCATCAGCAGGCAATGTTTGGCCACTTCCTAGGAAGCATATGCAGTATATGCAGCAGTTGCTCCAGAAGACAAACATCATAAATAATGAATGCTCCCCTTTGTCCTCCTTTCTCTTAGCTTTTATTGCTGAGCAGGTGTCATATGGTATGGAATATCCCTTTGGTCACTTTGGGTCAGCTGTCCTGGCCATGTCCCCTCCCAAGATGGTGCCCACCCCCAGCCTACTGGTGAGGCGGGCAAAGTTGGAGGGACAGCCTTGATGCTGTGCGAGTGCTGCTCAGCAGTAGCCAAAACACTGTTCTGTTATTATAATCTTTCTAGCTACCAGTACAAACACAGCACTATGAGGCTCAGCCAGACCCAATACACATTATATTTAAAAAAAAAAAAAAAAGTATTTAAATGCTCTCATCATTACTAAAAAAACCCAAACTATTATTTTATGCTTGACATAAAAATAGCTGCTTCTGGACTGAATAGAAGAACCTTAATTCCATCAAGCTGCTATCACAGGCTATGCCATAAGTGAATGTCTTGACTGAATTATAGTTTTTCAGTTTCTGTGCATCATTTATTTCATCAAAGATACATCTAAAAAGAAAAGCTTGCCTTTATCCAAGAATAAATCTGAAAAAAAACCCAGAGACCTCCACAAAACCTGATTAAATAATGAGGTCTGGAAGCAGCTGACAAACATAAGAACATTCAAACAGAGCATGAATTTTGGTTTTTATGGTCCCTAGTACCACCTCACCAAGGGCCTGCAGACATATGGGTTCTAAGATCAGGACAAAGTGCGACCACACAGTGGGGACACTTTGCAAAAGCTGAGATGCAAAATTTCCTTCGTCAGGAAAAACTCATAGAAAACTTCCAGGGAGAACTCCCCAGTCATCTTGGAAAATCTTTGCACATTACATTTTACAAATACTTGAAAAGCTGGCTTGGCAGCCTCAATAAATCATAAAATCATAGAATCATAGAATGGTTTGAGTTGGAAGGGACTTTAAAGATCATCTCCTTCCAACCAACCTGCCATGGGCAGGGATAATTTCCACTAGACCAGGTTGCTCAAGGCTCCATCCAACCTGGCCTTGAACACTTCCAGGGATGGGGCACCCCCACAGCTTCTCTGGGAAACCTGTTTCAGTGTCTCAACATCCTCACAGTAAAGAATTTCTTCCTAATATCTAACATAAATCTACCCTCTTTCAGTTTAAAGCCATTATCCCTTTTGTCCCATCACTACATGCCCTACTAAAAAGTCCCTCTCCAGCTTTCTTGTAAGGCCCCCTCTGGGCACTGGACGGCCGCTATAAGGTCTCCCTGGAGCCTTCTCTTTTCCAGGCTGAACACCCCCAGCTGTCTCAGCCTGTCTTTATAACAGAGGTGCTCCAGCCCTCTGATCATCTTTGTGGCCTTCCTCTGGGCTCACTCTAACAGCTCCATGTCTTTCTTCCGATGGGGGCCCCAGAGCTGAACGCAGTGCTCCAAGTAAGGTCTTATGACAGGGGAGTAAAGGGACAGAATCACCTCCCATGACCTGCTGGCCACGCTTCCTTCGATGCAGCCCAAGATTCAGCTGGCCTTCTGGGCTGCAAGTGCACATCATCAGGCCGCGTTGAGCTTTTCACCCACTAGCGCTCCCAAGTCTTTCTCCTCAGGGCTTCTCTCAATCCGTTTTCCATCCAACCTGTATTGGTTCTGGGCGTTGCCCTGGCCCCTGTACAGGACCTTGTACTTGGCCTCGTGACCTTCACGAGGTTCGCACAGGCCCACCTCTCAAGCCTGTCAAGCTCTCTCTGGATGGCACCACTTCCCTCCCGCCTGTCAACCACACCGCTCAGCCTGGTGTCATTGGCAAACGTGCTGGGGGCGCACTCAATCCCACTTTCCATGTTGCTAACTAAGATGGTGACCAGCACAGATCCCAGTACAGACAGACCCCTGGGGAACACCACTTGTCACCAGTCTCCACTTGGACGTTGAGCACTTGACCATAACTCTTTGAGTGTGACCATCGAGCCAATTCCTTAACCACCTAGTGGTCCACCTGTCAAATGCATGGCTCTCCACTAGAGACAAGGATGTCATGCAGGACAGTGTCAAGTGCTTTGCACAATACTGGGTAGATGACATCAGTCACTCTTCCCTTATCCCCCTGCACTGTAACCCTGTTATAGAAGACCACCAAATGTGTCAGGTGTGACTTGGGCTTAGTAAAGCCATGCTGGCTGTCACCAATCACCTCCTTATTTTCCACGTGCCTTAGCATAGTTTCCTGGAGAATCTGCTCCATGGTCTTGCCAGGCACAGAGGTGAGACTGACCGGCCTGCAGTTCCCTGGGTCTTCCTTTTTTCCCTTTTCAGAAATGGTGTTATGTTTCCCTTTTTCCATTCCATAGGAAATTCACCAGACTGCCACAACTTCTTAAATATCATGGACAGCGGCTTAGCCAATTCGTCCACCAGTTCCCTCAGGACCCACAGATGAATGTCATCAGGTCCCATGGACTTGTGCACCTCCAGGTTCCTTAGGTGGTGTCAGACGTGTCTTCGTCCTACAGCAGGTGGCTCTTCATTCTCCCAATCCCTTCCTCTGCCTCTGCAACTTGGATGGTGTGGCTGGAGCACTTGCCAGTGAAGGTCAAGGCAAAAAAGTAATTGAGTAACTCAGCCTTCTCCATATGCTGGGTAACCAGGTCTGTTTCCTTCTGGAGCGGGCCTACATTTTCCCCAGTCTGTATTTATCGTTGAGGTACTTACATAAGCTTTTCCTGTCCTTTATGTCCGTGGCCAAATTTAATTCTGTCAAGGCTTTAGGTTTGCTAACCTGATCTCTGACTGCTAAGACAGTTTCTCTGTATTCTTCCCAGGCTACCTGTTCTTGCTTCCACCCTCTGTAAGCTTTCTTTTTGTGTTTTATCTTGTCCAGGAGCTCCTTGTTCATCTACGCAGGCCTCCTGGCATTTTTGCCCAACTTTGTCTTCTCTGAGACTTGTCACTGCTGAGCTCAGAGGAGGTGAACCTTGAATATTAATCAGCTTTCTTGTGCTCCTCTGCCCTCCAGGGCTTTGTCCCATCATACTCTACCAAGAAGATAACCTGAAAAGGCCAGATCTGCTCTCCTAAAATCTAGGGTAGTGAGCTTCCTGTGTGCCCTCCTTGTTGTCCTAAGGATCTTGAACTCCAAGTCTAAACCTAGAGGCCAAGTTTGACCTTCATTTGGACAAGGGAAAAATTTGGATTATTTTAGTGATGTCAATCAGCCGTCCTTGTGGTGAAGTCCATGACGGGGCAAGGCAGTTTCCCCTACAAGCCAAGCAAGTGCACCTCGGAGCTGTAGCAAGGGACCATTTCTTTCAAAGCCCTGTACAGACCATGAGTGCATGTGGGTTTTGTCACAGGCAGTCCCTCTGAAACCTGGTACATAAGTAGAAACCCACTGTCTTCTCACAGAAGTCAACATAAATCAATGTAAAGCCTTCACACAGGAAGAGATACGAATTTCAGATATATCAAAACAATGTCAGTATCACTATGAGAAAGCTGTTATGCAGTATCACCACCACTTTACTGGTGAGCTACAGGAGACAGGCTGGCCACCTTCTGCTTTATGATACCACTGCTCCCATCTTGTCCCCAGGCAGAAGACATGTCCTTCAGCAATCTAAGATATCTCCTGGAATGAGGACTCTTTGTGGATGCACAACACTGTCAAACACAGTCATCAGTTACCCAATTTTGTTATTGTAATAAACTATTATTCATTTTCATATGCTTTTGATTTCAGAGTTTGAAGACAGTGCTCAGAGAAAACCACTTAACAGAGTCATTCACACCTAACCAGAAATTACTGGAAGCATTCAGGGCAATTTATTCTTGCAAGAATATCTAGGCTAATTTTGAAGTCCTAAGAAGTTCAGAGGTAATATCGGGGATCTGTCCCTGGAAATAAAACACATGGTAGAGCTCCAAGGACTGTACATAGTTTCAAGATGAGTTTCTCCAGTCTGGAGCAACATGTCAGATTCCTGTGTGACTTCACAGACAGCTCTACGCAGCAAAATTATCAACTTAAGCTCATTAGGACCAGTGTGACATACAGTCGTACCATGCTGATGTCTGTACTCACTGACTATCAGAGTGGAGCAGATGAAGTGCGCACAGATCAGATGCTGCTTCCATATGCTGCTGCCATCTTGGTTTTGTAGAAGATTGCATCCACCCTAATTGCAGGTACCCTAATAAATTTAAATTGTACTTAGTTACCATGATCATTTTTTACTGTCAGCAACTTTGGCTATTTGAAAGCTTTGGGCTTTGCTGTTCTTTTACACACACTTGTAGCAGTTGTTTTGCCACTCCAATGCTCATAGTTTTTAATGGCGTGTTAGAGGAGAGCTTCAGACAGCAGAAGTCAGTAGTTTTCACTAAAGCAGCGAAGCTGTATTGACTTATGCTAGCTGAGTATCTGGCTTTTTTTAACATTAGACTGGATGAAAAACCTTCTGGGTTATCTCAAGTATGCACTTGACTTGGTTTCTTTTCAAGTAAACTCTTTGAGTTACATCTCCTTTCAGACAAAACCTTCACTCTCAAATTACGTTGGCATTAGCATATTCCTTACCAGTTGAGTTTAGGCAAATCCAGATAGATATTTTTTTTTCCTTATTAGCCTTTTTTCTATCAGGCTGGCAAGCTTCTCTGTCCAGTGGCTGACTGCTTCTACTGTAACAGTGACAGTTGTGCTCTATAGTGTAAAGGACTGAAAAAAAAACATAGGTATGTTGTAAGGCTATTGGCAGGGATCATCAAAATATAAAGGTATTGGGGTGTGCACCCAAGCCTGCGCAAAGGAAAGTGGAGAAGAGACTGGCATCGTTAAGATCTCACCTAACCGTACCTTTCCTCCAAAGCAGAGGGAAGGTATAGAGGTAAAGAGGTTCTTAGGGACACTCACAGGATGTCCTCCTTGTAGGACACAGCCAGGATGACCTGTGCGGTCCTGGCTTTCCACAGCCACTGTTGGTGCAGTGGGAGTGTTTAGAAGGCGGAAAGGGGAGATGCCAGCCATGGTGGCTTGAAAAAGGCAGAGGACTTCCAGCAGTAAGCACGGAGAAAGTCTTTTCTGTAGCTGGCTGTTTTGGGCTTCCTGCTGTTTTTAACTGTCAGAAGCTAACAGTAACAGGCTAACAGCCTCATTAAGTCCAGTGTTTTCCTTTCATGTCTTATCCTTTTCCACTACATCTCCACATACAGTAACCTGGACTTGAAATATTAGACTTTTCAAACTTGACTGGGTGTGGCCCAGGAGCCAGATCCCACAGAGCTCTGCTGATTTATACCCACTAGAAATCTACCAAAGCCAAATAATGCCCTTCAAGTTTGTAACACAAAGGATGAAATAAAACCTGAGAAGTTAAATTAGCCCATGGAGGTGTGCCTTCCAGTGAAGGTTTCTTTACTATTTTAATTAAACCAATCTACATAAAAACTATGCAACTGAGAGGATAATGAAAAACAGGCAACCAACATCCATGCAAACTCTTGCCTGTTCCTCCTAAGTGCAAAGAGAGGCTGGAAAGCCTCAGTACTTGGTACATGACTAACTTCTTTTTTACCTGGGCACTCACCAAAGGTGAGCCTAGGTGATATGACCCTGGGATAAAGGGACCTTCACTCCAACCCACCTCATGCAACCTGGGAAAAGGGTGCCCAGCAGCTTTCAGGAGGCAAGATAGCTGCATTTTTAGCAGTGATAGCTCCTCAGGTTGCCATACTGGAGAGGACCTGTAATTCTGTCTGCAGGGGTAGACCTGTGTCTGCAGACAAGGCAACAAACCACCATACAACACACCTATACAAGGTTAAGCTTGGTTGTTGCAGCTCCATTTCTGCTCTCTGCACGTTCATCTGATCCAGCTGCTATAATGATACAGGTGGGGACTTGAGCTCAGACCCGTGAGAACACTCACCCACCCATGCCACACCACCTTTCCCAGCCAGCCTGTGGCCCTGCCCTCATAAAATCACCAACTGGCTCATGCCCTGCCACACAGTTTCACTTCCAGCCACACAACAGAAGCCTGACAAGAGCAGGAAAGTCAAGGGACTGGAAACTGCAGACATATCCCATCATGTGGCCCACCTCATGTCACCAAGGGGAGTGACACCACCCCCACCCATCTGGGGGCAGGGTGCAGGCAAGACCATGACATTTTACCTTCGAAGCAATAACCCAAAGTAGCATAGTAACAGGGTTGGATCCTCCTGCACTAGACTTCATAAGAAATCACAGGGCAAACAGCAAAAGGGAAATGTGAAGCGTTTACTCTTTTGCAAGTGTTTTCAGACTCAAAGATTTAGCAAGACTGACTTGAATTAAACCCAGTGGTCCATGTCCCTCTCATCAAATCCAGATGCCACAACAAAGTCCTGTATTTATTCACAATACTGTAGTGCGCCAAGTTCATGACCAGGATCTGTAACATCTAGCAAGGGGGCACAACCAACATGAGCACACAATTAGTTATCATAAATAAGCTGTGGCTAGCAAACATCATCATCATCATCATACGTCTTCCACTACTGCAAATAGAAGAGGCAGCTGTGTGACATCTTTCAGTACTTAGCTGGTAACAGCATGGACAGAAAGAGGGAACAAATCAACTGTTGAAAATCTCCCTCTTTAGATTTGCAGCCACACTTAGTAATGTCATGTGTTGCATATGTTCTGCTCCAAGAAGAAACTGAATTCATTTCATCCCCAAGTCCTCAAGTTTAGCCATTAAATCGTTCAGAGTTGAGAAACAGAAATACCGGTTTCTGTTCAAGTACTTTCATCACATGGGTTTGGACACCATCCACCACCTAAAATCAGCAAAGAAAAATCTTTCTCATTACTGAAGCAGAGCTAGTGCATCCTAATTTTGGTGGTAATAATGAATGGCAGTTAGTCGGTTACTGGTGCATGGGGGAGTTACAACACATGAGGGTTCCAAATGATGCTTAGCAAAGCCTCATACTATTCTTTGCTGCATCAATTTAAAGCCTAATTAATGGTCCATATAATAATCAAATTAACGTGCTATGAATTGTCATTATGTCCTACCGTCAGGAAATGCCTTAAATAAAACATAGAGCTGAAGGAAGGACTCATTGCTAACCCTATTAGTTCATGAGTGATAATAACATGAGAAGTTATAAATCAGGATTGGTTCAACAACAGCATTAGTTTTCAGTTTTGCTGTGTAGGGAGCCTAATAAAAGTGCATTTCCATAACCAACAGGAAGACAAGTTACTGAGTTAGGAAATGTAATCACTGTGGCTATCTTTCAGCAGCTAGCAAGCTCTTGAGGAAAAATAGTTGTGATGTGAATTAATATGCTAATGTCCTTTGAATGAATGAAGCTCCCAGCAGCAGTTTATGAAGACAGGTGGCATACTCTGATGAAAGCCTAGAGCACTGCAGAGGTAGCAGCATTAGGCACAGCTAAATGAGAGCAAAGAAACCTACAACTCCCTTTAGGAAGCTGAAAACAAACACTGTGGTTTTAAGAGATATGGATATGTTTCCAGAAAATTGCAGGCAGACATATATAGCCTTTGAATAATGAGTAAGTGCAGGTTTTCTCTGAAAAGTAATTATGTAATAATAAAGCCTTGTTGCTCAACTGACTTTCTGCATGTACTTAGAATAAGTCCTGATGATATTGTCAAAAAATCATTGCTAACAGGTTTTATTTGGAGTAATGTTGGGAAGACAACAGCCTGGCAGAGCCAGTTAGAAATGGTCAGGTCAGTAAAGACTTAATTCTGTATGTACTAAATGTTCTTGAGTGGTTTCAGTGATTTCAGGTATTGATAAGAGTTGGTAGAATAAACTTTTCTTTCAAATATTTGTTTCACAGATGGCAAGTCAAGGAGCTAAAATATGTTGCTGTTAGCCACAGAGAAACCTTAGTAGTAAAGCCTACATGAGCATCACTCACCATCATCCCATGCTTTTTCATGCCACATTACTCCAGTTTTCTTTATTAATTGTTGTAAAACTCCCAAGCTACAGCAGTTTTGAAATTCCTCTCAAGCCTATGACTTGATCCTCAAGCAAAACAACAAAAAATTGTTTAACCATCACTAAACAGAATCACTATGATCAAAATCCATCACTGATGCAAAACTGACCTTTCTGATTAGGAGGCATTAAAGGCTGCTGAAACCTAACAAGGAAATCCACCCATAGGAATAAACAAACAGAATCAATGCAGCACAGAGGAAGAGAGGGGAAGCCAATAAATTCTCTTTGCCATAAATAATTTTAAAAATCAACCAGCATTCACTTCTCCTTGCAGTGTGAAAGTAATAGCAGAAACCACCGCACTATCTGAGCAGACAGATCTCAGTCATTGCCAGAAGAAAATCTGTATTTGCTTCACAAAGACTGTTAAGCTCTTGGCAAACCAGTCAAAAGTATATCAGGTTAAAGAAATTACTCCTGCTATGGTGCAGTGGCTAAAAGTACAAACAAAAGAGGTCTTGCTAGATTCGGCCTGAGGTTAGGACAACGGTCACTCCAAAGCCTCTGGTGCAACTGCTGCCAAGAGCAGTAAGACCATGTTTGCGGCTCATCTGCCTTCTACATTAAAATCATTAAAACACGAGAAAGTGGAGATGGAGAAGACGGTTTGAAATAAGAGAGGAGCTGAAATCAAATTTTGCTCAATTGCAGTCTGAAGGTTTATAGATTAGGGGTTTCTCTCAAAATAGAGGTGAGAGTAAACAAGCTACCCAAAGCAGGGCAGCTTTCTTGAGATCATTGATGTCAGCTGACTAGTGAAATGACCCTTATCTCCCCAAGCAGTGTTCCTCCAACTCTTTAGAGCAAGGGGCCACAAGCTCTGCTTTATGCTGTTTTAATTTAGAAGCATCTTGTGAAGCTAAATACATGGTGGAACAGTCCAGATCCACAGAGGTTACTGCTTGCTCCTCTTTTCACCTCAGCATACGCATAATGCCCAAAGATGTTGAATTAACTGTCATACCTCATTTTGGCACATGAAGAAGGAAGTTAGTATCAGCAAAGATTCTAGTTTTACTCATGGGTGGCATGGATTCAGCCAGGCTCAAGTTCACTGCTATATGAACACAACTATTTGTTCCCAGGGCCAGCTCAGTCCCTGAAGCAGAAGAGGTGCCTCAGTAGAAATGCAGCCAGTACTCTTCACACAACTTCTTGTGGTACCCTTCAAGCCCAATTCACACAGCCTGCACCATATTCCCATCACCAGGGACCTTCAAAACTGCCTTGCATGCAGCATGGCTTATTAGGTATGAAACAGCCCTGATGTACCTCAGTGTCTTGAAGTTCTGATTTTTCTCTTCCACCACACAGCCTCTTCCCCTGCTTCCCTAGACATTGAGCAATTTGGAGCTACCAGATCATCCTGAATTCAGAAAAAGTACCAGTTTCCCATTTTTTCTTTCTTTCTTTTTAAATCCCTTGACAGGCTCATAACAGGATCTTCATGATGGAGGTTAACCTAAAGTCAGCTTGAAAGAAAGTAGGATTAATTTTAGCGAGGTTGCACCCACCTTCTTGGGTTTTCAGTTTTAAGCCTTTGTGAAATGGAGGGGAACTTAGCCTGTGTACTTTAGGGCTTGAAATGAGGCTTTCTATAGCAGCTGTTTATAGAATTTACTGTCAGTTACTATAAAGCTCCACAAATCTTTCCAGAGTTTTAAGATAGCCAGGAAAATAAAATACCAAACTGTATCTGTGTTAGTTATTTCTCTATTAAAATACTGGGGGCCACAGCAATTTTGGGAAGGAATAGCTCAGGGGAGAACATCCATTATTTTTTGCTCTGCTTGCTTGTATATAAGCAGTGATGGCAGGGCTCATGCAAAGCAGAAATTTGTGGAAAAGCCAGACAAAGCTCTCCTGCAGCCACAGCACTCGGGGTGCACTGCCATGCAGAGGTCTAAATGCTTGGGGAGAAACAGGTCATGGGTCCTGGCTGGGCAGCTCCACCACCACCCGTGCCCAAATCTGAGGCAAGGAGAGCCAGTGGAAGCACTGCAATCCCCCTCGGAGCCGCAGCAGTAACCACAGAGTGCATGTGCCATATAACAGCACACTCTTTTTCCCTGCATTGTCTGGCCAAAGGCAGTAATGGATCTTGTTGTACAGTATTAATAACAGAACAAAATGCTGGCACAGTGGAGGTACCTGACATAGCTAGAGCTTGGCCTCTGTGACACAGTTAACCCAGAAAGACAGGTCTGGAGCACCAGCAGTGTTTTATGGTCTGTGCCAACACACCAAAGACTGCTCCAATTTTTTTGTAAGCTGTAGCTATACATCTCATTTTGGCACAGATAATCCCACACTACTTGCTCAAGGGCAGCAATGAAGAATGACATCTCTTCTTCAAGTGGGGCGGTGTAACAACAGCTCCTTCTTCATCCACATTTATCCAACAAATGTACATCTAACAAACAGTAAAGACCTTGTTCTTTAATATTCATGTCTTGGAAGTATTTCAACATTTCGCATTAGAGGGCAGTGTGTGATTCTTGGGGCATTTTTAGCCTCGCTAAGCTAAAGAAAAATAGTCAGGGCTTTGGTTCAGCTTCAGTCCTACATCTGCAAAAAAACCTTACCCAAAAAGCCACCAGACTCAAGTCCCACTGCTATGAGAATTTATTCCCCAAATTAATGGTGCTCCTTTGAAGCCTGAGCTGGAAGCATGTAAATCCCAGCGCAACAATCACCCTACTGCAAGAGTCTGCAGACTGATGATGCTCTGCTAATACACCATGGGGTGCAAATACCTGTCCAAGAGGCTGCTCACCTGGCACAGTGTAATGAAGGGTAAGTAAAGACTGGTAGGACTGAGCAGGCTCCCCTCCTTCCCCTTTTTTATTCTCTTTTTGTCTAAAAAAATAATCCCATATAGACATACAGGAAAGGCATTTAAAAAAAAAAAAAACCAACAAAAAAAAAAAACAACTTCTGGGTTTATTCTACATTTTCAAAGCAGTGCACATAACATTTTCTAGACATGAAAGCTTAATAACGCCTTAATTCAAGCCAGCTGACTGCTGGAAATGTGGTTGTTTATAGAGAATTAACAACATATGATAATTTGCTTCCTCCAAAGTTCATCACTTTGAACATGGAGATGAACTGGATGTTTTCTGGTCATACAGAAAATGAAAAGCTTTAAAGCATTTTTAAAACCAGGATGATTTAAAGCAAGACAAATTGTACCCATTTTAAGTTTGCTGGGTTCAGTCCTACCCTCCCACATAATAAAGGGCTCCCTTTCCCTTGATCTGAAACAGAATTTTGGCTGATGACAGCAAATACCACTATGAAAAATATGAATGTGCTACTAACTGCAGGGGAAGGAGTCTCTGACAGTTTATCGGATTTCCTGTGGTGTTTCTTTGATCAGAAAAAAAATAATTAGGTGATTTAAAGAAATCTGTCATCAAGTGAATGGTACTGCTATGATATTTTGTAATAAAATTCAAATTTAAAAGGGTTTGATAATAGGAAGAACTGAAAGCAGAAATACAGGAAATGAATATGCAGAATCCTATGATGTGGGAGTTAAGAACAGTACTAAGCAAAAATGAGTCTAAGCTGTGATACGTGAACCTCACTGCCGTCTTCCCCAAAGCCTGCGGGTGTTACTTCTTCGGAGGTGGTCTGGTTTTACCACCTTGTGCTAAAGCTGATTCTAGTACTACATTTCCTTTCTCTTTTGTTTGATACATGAATAGGCTGACTCTTTGCCAACAGAAGACAAAAAAAGGAAATTCTGCAGGTATTTTCTGGAGAACTAAGGATAGAAAATGTATATATTCCCTTCTTACTGCCAAGAAACTTCCATCTCTTAGCAGCCACATTTTGCATTGTTCAATACATATGGATTAGATACTCTAAGAAACACAATAAAAATGTAAATGCCCAGCAGTCTGAGATGTTTAATTTTAAGTAAGTTTAACTGTAAGACAGTTTATTTCCACATTCTTTCTTTTTATGTTGCACACCCTCCTCTGATGAGGAGCCAGCTACAGCCTCTATTGTACAGATTCATCTTGTGAAAGCGGAGTTACCCAGACCCAACCCAGCAGAGGGATTGGTCTTTAACGTACTCCATGTCACAGGTACCTTGGTCTACAGCAAAAAATTGCAGTAGTTTAGTAATGTCACTGCAAGCATGAGGTTTTACCCACACAATTACAGGCACACAAGCCCTGATGTAGGTACTATAATATAACTGAAGACCAGGAGCCACTCTGCTCCCTGCTGTCACAGAGCTGCTCCACCACAGCTGCACCAGGGTTAAACGTGTTGTAACTTCCTTACAATTGACACATTTCATGCAAGTTTTAGATTTCAAGTATGTGCTATAGATTTATCACAGAATCAGAGAATCATAAAAAAGTTTGGGTTGGAAGGGACTTTTAGAGGTCATCTAGTCCAACCCCCTGCTATAAGCAGGGACATCTTCAACTAGGTCAGGTTGCTTGGAGCTCCATCCAACCTGACCTTGAATATTTCCAGGGATGGGGCAACTGCCACTTCTCTGGGCAACCTGTTCCCAGTGTTTCACCACCCTCATCCTAAAACATTTCTTCCTTCTATCTAGTCTGGATGTACCCTCTTTTAATTTAAATATATTGCCCCTCGTCCTACCACTATAGGCCCTACTAAAATGTCTGTCTCCATCTTTCTAATAAGCCCCTTTTGAGTATTGAAAGGCCACTATAAGGTCTCCCTGGAGCCTTCTCTTCTCCAGGCTGAACAATCCCAACTCTCTCAGCCTGTCCTCACAGGAGAGGTGTTGCAGATTTATGCTGGCAGTTAGAGGGAAAACATTGCATGTCTTACTGACAGGGGATGGATTAACTTTCTTAGTAACTGGTGCAGCACTGTGTTTTGGCTCTAATGTGAGAACATGTTGGTAACACACTAATGGTTTTAGGTTTTGCTGAGCAATGTTTATACCGAGTCAAGGACCTTTCGGTTTCTTGGACCTTGCCAGCCAGAGGGCTGGAGGGGCACAAGAAGCTAGGAGGTGACACAACCAGGACAGGTGACCTGAACCAGCCAAAGGTACATTCCATACCATGGGGCATCATGCTTGGTATATAAACTGGGAGGGTTAGCTGAGACCTGTGGATCGCTGCTCAGGGACTGGCTGGGCATCAGTCAGTACGTGGTGAGCAGTTGTACTGTGCATCTTTTGTTTTCCTTTCTCCCTTTCCCTTTGGATTTTGTCCTTTTCCCACCTTTCCATTATAACTGTAGTATTTTCATTATTATTATTACTACTACTACTACTGCTACTGCTACTATTGTTGTTGTTATTGTTATTATTATTGTTCTTTCTTTTTTATTCTGTTTGAGTTATTAAACTGCTCTTATCTCAACCCTCGAGTTTTATATTACTTTCCGATTCTCCTCCTCATCCCTCTGGGTGAGGGGGAGTGAGTGAGTGGCTGGTGGTGTTTGACTGCTGGCCAGGGTTAAACCACAACACAGGACTATACTGCTATACAGGTAGTGCAAAGCCACCGAAGAGCTGGGGAGATGTGAATCCCACTTTTCAGTAGTTTTACAGAAGAAAAAAGAAGGTGCCCATTGCAGTCAGGAAAGTGCATCTGTCAGGAAGACAATTTTAACTGCAGTTACAGCAATTAAACAAAACAGGGAAATGCTAAGTGATTAATACATGCTCTCCTTACAAGCAGTACATGTACATGTGGGGGTTCTTTATAAGCGGTGTATGTGCATTTACACAGCTTTGGCATATATACATACTTCTTATTTGTACAATATTTTCAGATCTCAGACATTAATTATATGAAAACCAGTCTCATTTGATCATAAAAGAAGCTGTTTCTATTCCCACTGTGACAGAGTAACAAAATTCCTGATAACTTCAAAAGGAAGAACAGATCAAGAAATTAGGTAACCTTTTTACCCCCTTCTAGTTTTAGCTCCTTAGATCTAATATTTATGTATGAAGATCAGCATCATGAAATAATTATACCTTTAGCTTCTGACTAACCATGAGTTTGAGTAAGTGAAAAGAAAATAAAACATGAGAAATCCATATTGTCCACCTCAGACTGGTAGGAGCAGAATAGCACCACACCCCAGCGCAGGCTACATGGCAAGTCCAGCTGGCAGCCAAGATTTCTTGCAGCTGAATTGATGCAAACTGAAGGAACGTGGCTGCAGATATACACTGTCTCCCAAAGGGCCCTGCACTTGGGGGTCTGAGATCTGGAGATACTAGGTAAAATTATTGCTTGTGCAAGCCCAATAATTAAGTCTTAATTGGGTTCTTCATGTATTCTAGAGAATACACTTATTGCCTTGGGATTTTTTTATTCTTTTTTTTAGGATGATAGTTTTGGCTTAGATTATAGGAAAAAATCTAAACAAAGAAATTTTGTCAAGTTGTTCAGAGAAAAAACATTTTGTATTAGTGTTGTACATATTTGTTTTCAGAGAGAGTTTTCCTGGCTCAGTGAAATTAAACCAGAGCCAAAGCAGTCAACACTGTGCACTTTCATTTCAGCTCCATTAAAGACAGCAGCTCTGGCCTTGCAGGAAGCTCAAGACCCTGAAGATACAGTATGGGTGCAACTGGAGCTCTAAGCGCTGTCAGGTATTTAGCACACCTGCTAACAGAGGTGTTGAGGGAGTCGCAGGTGGGTTTTGAGCCAGGCTTTAGCAGCAAGTCTAAATGCCCTACCTGGACTGCACAGGCTCTTCAGAGGTATAGACATGAGCTACAGGACCACACCAAGAGAGTCCACCGGTCCCCTAACCTGTTTGGGACCAGCTGTGCAACAACCCCCTAAAACAAGTGTTCTATAATTTCTCCTGCTAAGGTAAACCTAAGGCAGATACAAAGGGAAAGAGAGTAATTTGCACAGACCTGTAGCCTCCAGCTTTTTGTGTGGAAGCAAGCAAAGACAGGACACCACCACCACCCTTACATCCCAAGGAGCAATAATATACTGAAGAAGATGCACTGTAACAGGAACAAATTGCTAATGAGTAAATATCCTCAACAAACACAGAAAAGGGAAATATTTTTACAACTTCCAGTGTTATCACCTCCTCCTCTGAGATCTCTAAGGATCAATACTGCCTCCTATATGGACTATATGCACCTGTACATGTATTTATCTAGTCTGTTTCCAGTCTAATTCATAGTATGTTGCTGGCACCTTCCACTCCTCCACAATTACACCCAGAAACCAGCCCAAATCCCTGGCAGTTAAACTTGCATTTAAGCAGTAAATAACATCTCCTAGGATCAGTCCAAATACAGGCTCAATATTTTTTTGGAAATCACAGTTTGAAAGCCGCCTCAGGTATTACTTTTCTTGCATCTTTTCACCAGAGACAAGCTTAGTACAATCCCAATGACAACAAATTGTGCCAGGAACAAAGGCGGCCCATTACAGTGCTGCAACCTTTATTCTTCCTTTTGAAGAAGGAAAAGCTGGCCCTTAGGCTACAAAGTTTATATAGCAGAATTTAGTCCCAGACTTCAAACAGCCGAATGGAGCTGCTGCAAGAAGGGATTATAATGAAACAGCTTCAGCCTTCTGAGTGTAGTGGGCAGCTGAGCCAGGGCTGCTACAGTGAAGTCAGAGCCCAGCATTTCATGTGACCATTGTTCCTAGCTTCAAAGCCAAATGCCAAAAAGCCGCATTCAACATCACTCTTAAACAAAGTACAGCTCTGAAAATACAATGTTCTGCATAACCACACTTAAGAAAACAGTATTTTAACAATGGTTTCCCTTAACCACTGTGTGTTCTGTTGGGACACAATTCTCCAGAAAGCCATATGGATGGCACGGACCAACTTTCACTCTTGGATTTGCTGATTCATGGCTGCTGGCACACACTAACATCACACAGGCCAATTCCTAACTTACTGCTTACTCCTCAGGCCCTTCAGGGCATGCAAAGTGCCCTATTTCCTCCCTTATTGTTTTAGATATCACCTACCCATACGATGTCTGCAGCCCCACGTCCAAGTTTACTTTTCTTGCAATAGGGACAGGGAGAGAGATGCTGTCAGGGAGATCCAACCTACCCCCACCCCAGGCTACCTCTGTGCAATAGCTTGAACTTTGCTCTGACTGGTGGCTGGAACACAGCGTACATCTCTCACCCCACAGTCCCTGCAATAACATCTCGTGGTAAGGCAGGGAAGACACTTGCGGGCAATACGCTCTTAAGCCACTTCAACAGCAGGCATCTGCACAACACGCCACAAGGTATTTTCTGAACCCCATTATGGGCTTGTTTTTGATAGGCCAAGAGTGGAAACAGGATGTATAACTTCCAAACCACATGCAAAAAAATCTTTTCCAGTCCCATTTGATGCCTGGCTTTGACCCAGCACTTTTACCTCTTTGTACATCCATATGTTCACCATAATAAACTCTCCCACATCAGCTGGGAGCAGAATGTCATGGCATAAAAGTTAATGCTGATGGGACGTTATTTCCTCCCTCAGTTGCCTTGGGCAACAGGGAAAAAGAATGAGCTAGCAATATGTTTCTGCCTCTAATACCTATGAGCCTGACCAAAAAGCATAAGCAGCCAGAATTTTCTATTAAAATAAACAGTACTGACATTTAGATACCATCATTAAAGTTAAGAATTACTAACTAAAAGAGCAGAAAGATATTGGGCATAAGTTTGCCAGCAGTACGTTTAACAAAACAGTAACTTATTGTGCTTTAAGTCTCCTGGCCAGCAAGAAGATGTAAACCTCCCTGTTTGGCTAAAATGCTGCAAACGGTGAGCATGTGCAGTAGACCTTTTAAAAATGAACTGCAATTAATAGTTATTGATTGAAAATCTTACTTCAATTTTATTTTTTAAATGGATTTGTTGCTCCAAATACTAAGTGGCTGACATTTTTTACTAGAAAACTAGTTCTCTGCTCACTTCAGGATGAATGCCTGGCAATGGCAAGGGAGAGGAAAGGTAGGAACAGTTCTCTCCTGGCTCCTAGAAACCTGGGACACAGGACTGGTCTTGTCCCAGCACAACACAGCCCTTGTACAACCACACAGGAGCAACAGCCAAGCTCCTGCTATGAAGAGAAGTTATTTTAAATGCAGGCTACTTTACGGATTGGTAGTTCCCACACAAAAGCTGGATCAAGCAGAACAGTCTCAAAACCAGCAGCCCTTCTCATTATGGTTTTACTCAATCAAAATCAAAGTGCTCTGCTAATTTCTGGTTTAAGAGATAAAATCCTTCATCATGAAGACCAATACCTAAAGACGGCAGAGGGCCTCTGCAACCCTCTTTGGAAAAGCCTCCTGCTGACTCCAGCGGCAGCTGGATCAGTAAAGTTTTTGACCACACAAAAGTCAGATCATTCACCCTGGCTGAAAATCCTGGGGATGGTGGCTTATGCAATCTCAGGTCTTATTCTTGCTATCAGCGATTTGGCTTACAGCTGCCTTCAAAATACTACTTTGAATATTTTATGTAGACAAGCAACAAAAAAATCTGATGGAGTGTAAGCAGAATACAAGTTTTAATGAACCAAATACAACTGAAGCGGTGCAATGGAAATGATAGAAACTGAAACACAGAACATACGGTGCATCATATTCCAAATGACAAGCATCTCTGAATGAATCAGTTGTTTTGCAAATAATAATACAACGCCTTCATTACAAGATCAGAGCTGTGAGCAACTCAGTACCTCTGCATTTTTCTTTGTTATGTCCTAAGTTTATACTGCTTCAGATCATGCAATTAGTTCCCAAGGAAACATATTATCTTAGGAGAAATAATATGACAAGAGCTAACTGCAAGTTAAAAGGTTGTTTGCAAGCTTGACATTCAAAGCTTTCAGCCTACTGGCTCTTCCCTTCCTAATGGAAATTAATTTATAAATATTTATTTTCACATTCCAAGCTGGAGCACACAAACTCTGTTCTAGACCTTGGATTCAAAATCTTAACTACTTCATGGTCATAGCCAGACTGCAGGTTTTATCACTTCTGCAGAATGGGGCCTTCACTCTGCTTGTCCCATAGAGCTACCAGATAAACAAGTTGATACAGACCTCTCAAGGCAAGCAGGGAGGCCTTACCTCTCTACAAGGCTTTTCATAGTTATAACCTTCACTGCCAAAAGCCTTTATGGCCGACACACCAGCTTCCAGCAGGCAAGCTGCAGCCTGATGGCTGTCTCCCAGAAGTGCCATTACGACACAGTATCCCCACGGTCCCAACCCTCTGGTGCCTCCCCAGAGGTCTTTCAATTTCTGACTTTCCTTACCGTCTTTCACCTTTTACCTTGCTCAGCTTCTCACTCTTACTGTCAGGGTCCCCCCTAGCACCTTCCCATTCCCACTCCTGCCCTTCATGCCTCCCCCTTGCACAGGCGAGCATCCTGCAGCCCTGCTTTGCACCCTGCTTTTGCCTTCAGCTGAATCCTTAATGCCACCACTATGACCTTCCTTCAGTCAAACTGTTCTGCCCAATGCCTCCAGCCTGGGAGGAAGGACCTATCCCACGTTCTTCTTCACATGTTCTCAGAGTTGGCTCTAAAGTGGAATGCTTGATCCAAAGTGCTACCCTAACATTCACGCAAAGAGAATTACAAAACCTCATGTACACTCCACAGTTTGCTGGTATTCCTAGTAGTTTGGGTCCTCCACCTCTGCCTAAAATTTCTTTAGCAATGCCATTGCACTCACCCTGAGCCCTAAGCAGTATCATTAGCATGACAAAGAGATTATAGGCTTGAACCGTTTTGGAGGAAAATGCCTCTCTCTAACAGGAGAAATTGCAGTGCATCATTAACCAAAATTACTCAACAGTAGCTATCATTCCAAGGAAGAAGTACATGAGGCCACTGAAAAAAACCCCAGACCACTCAGCCTAAGCAAAGTCTTGCGCCCTTTACTGGTCGTAGTAAACCTTTCCCATGCAAAAGGGGTTTAGCTCATCAACAGAAACATGTCAGGGATGTGACATGACTAACTGTGACAGGCTGGTCATTGGGACAGTCTTACAGACCACCAAATCACAGGCTTCAGAGACCGCAAAGCTGTGCACCTCAGAGAGCGGGCCCTTAGCTGCACGGCATAAGGGCTTTCAGCACACACACATGCATGCATGCGCAAGTGCAAATTTTTCCATCATCCCTGGAGCAAAAACTTTGCACTCTTCTGCCTAGTAGATTAGCTGTCCCTTGATTCCTGAGAGACAGGTGAGAAGTGTTAAATCCAAGGGAAGATCAGGGCTTAGATATGAAATGCACAAGCTCAAATCTTCTAAGATTTAGCTAAAAAAACAGCAATCTTTTTGCTTACAGTGTTCTTTGGAAGAAGAACCACGTCAGCTGGGTGAGTGTGGATTTCTGTCATTTTATGGTTTCTCAGGCATTTTCTGAGGCTCTACTCACCTGAACTGTGAGGTGAGCTCCATGGAAAAGGAGCAATACTCCCATTTTTAAGGAACAGTGTCCAGTTGTCAGATGACTTAAGATCTATTCCTGATATTCCTACAGACTTTCTTTGTGGCCTTGGGAAAGTCATCTGATTTCTCAGGGTCATTTCTGACATACCTTTTAAAGGTGGTTTGGGTACTTTATTCACACACCTATTTCAATAGCATCATTATGCATGCAGTGAGAATCCCATCATTCCGCTGAGTGCCTACATCATTAATCCTTATTTACTGGCTATGAAATGTGCAGGTTTTCCATGGTGCCAGGCATTTACAACTCCTCCTGACCCCAGCTCAGCAATTCCAAAATAGGCCTTACAAACAATTAGAAAATTCTTACATCACGCTAGGAGTTCAAAAGCAATGTGAAAGGTTAATTAGCACTTTAGAAGTGACTTCAAAGCTTGTGTGTCATAGAAAGCCAGGAAAACAAAGGTTTGGTTTTCACCAAATTATGCTAAGAATCAAAAGCAAAACAGAAGCAGGGAAACAGGGAAGGAAGAGTTAAAATGATGCTCCTAAGATCTGAGCTAGTTACGCTGCATAGCACGGAACTACACCAGATGTTGGCATGAGCACTAGGTCAAAGCAAAAATTCATCTTGCTTAATAACCCATTTTAAGCAATGTTAGTGATAAACACTTAAAAAACAAGGCAATTACAGAGTGATCTTTTCTCTTGCTTTGAGCTAGCCTGGAGTCATTCAAGGCTCCTAACTGCCAAAAAAACTTTTGCAAACCTGAATTTCATTCATGAATAATTGAACTGATTCTGAAAATCTTAGAGGCTTTGGGCAGCCTTTGCAGGACGCATTTTCTAGGTACCCTTAATAAGGCTACCAAAATGAGAAGCACAAGCATAATAGTATAGTAAGAGCTGACACAGCTGATGACTATGCTTGCAGGGTGATGAGGGCTATTGAAAAGGCATCATTTAAGGGTGAGCTCATTAAAAAATTGACAAACGGACAGTTTTTACAAGCTTTGGCAACTTTTTATATCTGAAAAATATTAGCTTTTTGCTTTCCTCCCCCCGCCCCCCCAAAAAAAATGTTCATTTGTTGGGGGTGGTTTGTCTGATGGTTAGAACAGTCTTATTTTTGCAAAATGAGAGTTTTTTCCTTCAGCACTACCAGCTATAAGAGCAAGACAGAGACAATTCCATATAATTAACCTGCACTGCAAAGACAAAAGCCTTTTCCATTTAAAGGAAAATTTCAGATGTAACAATTGAATTTAGTAAGAAAATAACAGCATTAAGAAAAATACTCTTTCTCAAAAATCTCATTTTTAAAATAGAGCAGTGGAATTAAAATAAGACAGCAAAGACTGAAGAGACATGAAAAGGACTATCAGACTTCTCTGGCACTGCCTGAGTTCTCTCATATGAAGGCATTATTCAATAACGACCTTCCATTTTGGGCTCACATGTGCAAAGCTTAGAAAAATTTTATGACTGTGTGGATCAGTTCTGAGTGGAGTGTTGACCAATCTATAATTGTAAGACTTATAAGTTTATTTTTAAAGACAGCATGTCTGGGTACACTGGGTTCCACGCTGAGGTCTTCTGTACTGATTAGATCACCATGTAGTAATGTAGTTTTCTTCATATCTGCGTTCAGTGGCCAAAATTTTGTCCTTATTTATATTTTGAGTTAAGTAAATCTCCAAAGTTTTAAGCTTGCAGCTACGTAATTTCCAGCATCAATTTGTTAAAATATGTATGCTACAGATTTTATAAGTCCTGTATCTTTCCTTTACTAAAAACATACTGTCTTTCTGGCCAGAAGAATTCAAGATTTTAAATTCCAAAGCTATATTTTTCAAAGCACATTGGGAGGAAAGTATAAACAACTTTTTTCCCCTAACTTCTAATCACAGATTTTTGATAGCAATATGTTTATTCACAATGTATTACTGTGATGAATAGTATTTTGCAATAAAAAAGTAATCCAGCAGAAATTTACTTAACCTTTTCAGTTTGAAAATATTCTGTTTATGGGGTTTGTTGGCATTTTAAAGAAAAAAATTTTGGTACAGCTTTAGCTCTGTCCTCAAAGTCCACTTGAACCAACTGCTATTTTGCAGGAAGTGATCTGTTGGGCCATAACTCATTGTCCTATTTTCTACGTAGAAATAAGGCCTCTTATTTAAGAGAACTATCCAGGTTTTCTTCAGTGTTTATCAGCTGTCTCTAACCACATTCAATGGCAGTTTCACCAGAAAGCATTAGTAACAACAGGTTTGTACCACTTAGTTAACATGTGCAGCTGGCACTGAGACACTGGGGGTTCCCCAGCTGCCAAAGCAGGGAAGGCTGTTCCTGAAGTAATCTGTGTGTTGGAGGACACATCACCAGGCATAATTTTTATTTTAGTCTCAGATTTTATTTTAGCTGGTTGTTTGAAAGCCAATCCGTTCCTTGGAGGGGATTTAGGGGATGAACATCAGAGGACAAAGCCAGTCATACTATCCTTACCCACCCAGGACAACTGGCACATTAAAGTCCAGGCACAGCCAGGGCTTTCCTGTTACTTCTGACTAAGAAAACTGCATATTTGCTTCACACACAGTCTATATGTGGAGACTTTTATCGAAACTACCCTGTAGATATAGCCTGAGATGGAGCAATTATTGAAAAATATTTGTAACTATGAAATAAGAGCTTTTGTTCAAAGTAGCCTACTTCCATTTTTTGCAAATTAAATTATGTCAAAATCTACCACAAACCTTCTTGACCCTTTGCCTCCCACAGATGATGAAATATTATAGGACTTAATGAGCACATACAGCTAATCTTCTTTCAAGAGATGTGGTATGACCCTCAGAATTATGAGAGACGTCTAGCCTATTTGGTTCCTAAAATATTTAGGATAAGTTATGTGCAATACTTCCTGGTAGTCATTGAAATACATCAGCCATCATTCTGATTTCTTGAAATAGAGAACAGATGAAAGCTCCCTGGTTCCGATTTGTTTATGACGTCAATTTGTCTGAAGGCTACCTATCTTGTTGAGCAAAATCATAAACAAGAAAATTTGGTACAGTCCTAATTATCATCAACCAAATAGAGATGTCATTTGCTCTTAGCTGTAGTCTAAATACTGAAGAAATGGATAATCATAGCTGTGGAGCACTGTCTACATTTCATATCCATAGATGTTTTGTAAATAGAAAAAAATTGCATTTCAGTTATTACTTTTCATGTATTATGAAAGACACAATAGGATGCAATACAGAAATGTAGTATACAGACATCACTGTACATGGGTAGAAAGCACAGGATATCAAGTAATCTGTCTGCTCAAATCAGTCTGTGTCTCCCGAAGGTACATAAAAAGAGTAGACTCGTTTGCCCTTCAAGCTGAACCAAACAACATATGATAATCAGACGACATGGGGGAAAGCTGTGGAACAACTCTGTGTTGGGTGACATTCATTTTGTTTACAGTCACCTAAAATGTAGTTGTCCAGTCTAACAGACTTACCTAGGTTTCCTCTACGGTGAAAATGGCCATGGACCTTCCAAGGCCTGTTCAGTCTATGCATCTTAAGAGGAACAAATTAACTTACAGAATTGGCTTTGGGTACTGCCAACCAAGAGAATCTAAGATGGTCTGCATAGGCAAAAAAATAGCTTTCAGTTGATTGCTACTTGTTGTGCCTTCATCTCTGTGATTCCCTTGCCACTTGGTTCCTCCAGAGCCACATCACATACATCCTTCTGAAGTACTTGAAGCCTATCAGACATCAGTTTACACATTTTCAGTACATCCAGAAATGCTGTGCGCAGGTCACATGTGCTATATAAAGATCTCACAGCTGTAATATCTGCACAGAATGGCTTTTGGACTTCGGACTCTGTGCCACTCCTGCAGCAACAGAGAGGCTCCCATTGGCTTCATCTGTGGGAGAATGAGCCTGGATGAGAAGGAATGCCTGAGAGTTATCCTGGCCCCTAACAGAGGGGAAGCTCTGGCCTACAAAATTATGCATTGCATTTTTATAATTACTTGATCAATTTTATTTTCAAGTGTTATGATTATAAGGATACTTCAAACAACTTACTCACAATCCTTCTCAGTGTATTACCTCACATTCCAGGAATTAGAGGAGTATATATGATTTAGGAAAGTATGAAAGTTTGCAGAACATCAAAGTGACAGAATCTTTTTCTTTTGCAGAGAAACACTATTGATTCTGTAAGGGGGAAAACCACAAAACATTAACAGGAGCCATCAGTGGTTTAAAAACTAAGTTCTGCTTTTGAAAGTTCAAAATGAGAAAGTGATTATTCAGACATCAGCTTTAAATGAGATCTTAATATATCCCAAAGCGGTTGGTTCGCAGTTAATGTTTCCTGTATCTAAAATAATTTATTCAGTATCACAAAACAACATCCAACAGCTGCTGAAAACAAATACTAATTACAGCAGGAAGATATAACCATTCACTGTGCCCCAAAATCATTAATAAGTCAACATGCACGTTCAGAGATGACAGCAACAGTCACAACAAATGGTACCCTGTCTCGTTTGTGTGTTTTTAAACTAAATAGGCTTCACCATCTGTGGTTAATTATTCTGGGATCATTGCCATTATTTTATTCAAGATTTGCTATCTGGTTTTAATAAATTAATAAAGTGTTACAAAAATCCTTATGTGAATGGAAAGAATGCATCACCACTGTTTTTACAGCAATCCCAATATTCTGTCAGCTGCCATTCCTCTTTTCAGAAGATATCATAGGTGACTGCTAGCAGAACGTGTGCTTAATTACCTTACTAAGCCTCCTCTAGAAAACCATACATGCTTACACAACTAAATCCTTACGCTCCCCATTTCGGCTTTCCCAGATGGAATGCTCTGGCTGAAGTCCTCCATACTGGATGTCTGTTTCAGACGATCTTTCTGGAATTTTTCAGGCAAAACAATTACGTTTCTTTGAGAAGGAAGTCAGGCAAAAAGAAATCACTTGAAATATGTGAACCCTTTTTAGAACATGCCTAGGATCAGAGCCAAACACGAGACAGGGACAAGGAAGGAAGGATCAGCCTGAGTGATTTAAAATGTCTTTGCAGTTCCAATAAAAAACTGCCCAGACTAGGGCAGCTTACACACCAGAGGCTTGCTGCGTATGCTTTGGCTGCTCAGAGCTCCAGCTGTTGCCCCAGGAGCCTCCCTGCAGCCTTTGGCAATGGGGCACAGCCTGGGCTGGCCGGTGAGTTGAGATCTCAAGTGTTGGGCAGGTGCTAAGCACCACATGCAGAAGTCAGCAATGGACTGCCTTGGTGATCCTTGCATGGCCTGGAAGAAGCTGGGTTTGAATCATCTGGTAAGAGGGGTAAGAGCCCCATCAGATGAGAGGCAGAAGACCCCTGACCAGGACAGGGGCTCTGCCCTGCTTTGCCAGGACTCTCCTCTGGCTTGCTTGTTAGACACCTCCAAAAGCAACATAAATAAGTCTGTTCCTAGAAGAAGGAGTCTCATATGCTCTTCAGCCTCAGTGAGGTTTCAGAACAGCTTTGCTGTCAGCACTGGAGAAGGTCGAGGCCTGGGCCAGAAACAAGGTATGTCATCTCATAATTAGAGATGATGTCGTAATGTGTATGCTAAATAAGGCTGCTCAAAACACTGTCATTTTGGCATTCCTTATGTAACAGACACCTAATCCTGCAGTCCTAATATCTCCTGATATCTCTCTACATAGTTTTTGTTTCAGTGCACTATTATTTATAAATAGTACAGAAAAACAGTCAACCCATGAATATTTAAGCAGCAATGGCTGAGGTCAATTGCATTCCCTGTAGAACGTATGATGCGGTAAGAGAGCCAATGGCCCAGGGAGGAGCTGGGAACTATTTAAAAAGCATTAACTACCTGAGAAATACCATGGGAAGAGGTTGTCATTTTTCTAGCAGGTATGCCTGTGAACTTTAACTCTGAGCACTTGGTTGTAATCTGTAAAGCGTGGACAGAGGAGAACAGGTCCTGCTCCTAAGCTTGGTGCTACAAGAGCACAGAGGCTCTCTCTATTAAGCAAAAGCAGCAGAAGGGATTAGACCTTCTTGTTTGAAAATTATAGTCGTGCTATTCAGTCAGATCACCCCTGAGCAGAACTGAATATCCCCACAGAAGCAGCAGTTTGAGAAGTTTTTCTCTGGCTGGCTCAACTTGGTATAATCCCCTAAATCTACTAAATTAATACCAGCTGTCAGATGGTTTTCACTGTGTTCTGCTCCCTACTTGCTCTTTTTATGCCTCAGTCTAAACATTGTGCCAGCCAGGGGCATCACTTATGTCAAGTACTTTGCTTTGTACCTTAAATTAGTTTGAGGTAAAAGATGACAAATCACTATCCTGTTTGACATCATGGAGTTGATTTATATAATCTGATGGGGGAAATAAAAGTAAGATTTTTTCAAGTTAGCAGTGAAAAGCAATTAACCCAAATTCTTGGGCTGTCTTAATGGTGTATTATTGTACTAGTAATAAATAAAACATATGTGCTAGATCTAGAAGGAAATATATTTTATACAGTGCTCAAAATGATCCCATCTGGACCAGCATTCTGTAACAACACTTCCTAAAATGTCAGGACTAGAAATTTATTTATACACATACACACACAGAGCAAACTGTTGTTATGCTATCATTTCTAGATTTCTAGCAATTGCATAAACAGCCATGATTTAGAACAAAATAAAATTAAGCAAATAACAAAATATCTTTAAAATTATGAAGAAAAGGGGTGGAAATGATACACAATCCCCAAGAACCTTTGCAAGTGTGGTCCTTGGGGGTGAAGGTTGGATGCTGCCAATGTCAATGGGAGCTTTACCTTTGCAGGTGAAGGATCCAGGTACCACTCAAGACAGGTGGAGTCGTGCATGTCAGGGGAGGTGTGTAACACACTCCCCCTGCCATGATCCTACATGAGCATAAAGCCCAATTTACTTTCTTACTGAAACAAAGCACTGCACATAGCTAAGTAGATCTTATATTCTGTGGATAAAAATGTCAATGACGTGTCTTTAGCCTTGAATAAGAAAAAGTATAGCAATCTTACCTGAGCCCCTGGCAGCCCTTATCTCAGAGACCACCACACAATGTTATGACGTCTGCCTGGTGCTGTGATGAAGACTTTTCTGCAGCAGGCACCAACAACAGTGATTTGTTTATGTGCCCCTGCAAGGAAGGGTTATGACCTTCCCTGACTCATATCACCGCAGAAAAGACAGTGCTGCTCAAAGTGAAAGCTTTGCATGAGGCCCTGTGCTTACAGCAGGAAGCATGATGAGTCCCCAGGCCTGGTTATGTTTTATCCAAGCAGCCGAAGGAGCACTTCCATAGCAACCTTATGTTCTCTCCATTTGTCACACACAGTAGAAACCCCAGCAGTTTCACTGATGAGTTGGTTTGTGCTACTGCAATACCATGTAATTCTTTCAGTCAAGAGCACGCAGACTTCCCTGCAAGTTTGATCACACTGAGGCGAAAAAATAAGAAATTTTAGCTCACATCCTATAAGACCTGTGTAAAGTCGAAGTCCTTTCGCAGGGAAGTGCAAAACCACGTGTTTTATGTGCAATTTCACCATCCACCAGACCAGCTCATAGAGTTACACTGAAGAGGAATATTTACGTACTCCAAAGACTGAGTAAATATATTACTCGTTGTGGTTTAAACAGCTGGCAACTAAGCACCACACAGCCTCTCACTCGCTCCACCACTGCAGTGGGATGGGGGAAAGAACTGGAAGAGTAAAAGTGAGAAAATTCATGGGTCTGATAAAATGAGACAAAAACAATTCTTTAGGTAAATAGGTACAGCAAAAGCTGCACACACAAGTGAAGCAAAACAAGGAATTTATTCACCACTTCCCATGGGGATGCAGGTGTTCAGCCATCTCCAGGAAAGCAGGGCTCCACCGCGCATAATGATTACAGGATCCTAGAATGGCTGGGGTTGGAAGGGACCTCTGGAGATCACCTAGTCCAACCCCCTGCTAAAGCAGGTTCTCCTAGAGCAGGTTGCACAGAATCCATCCAGGTGGGCTTTGAATGTCTCCAGAGAAGGAGACTCCACAGCCTCTCTCAGCAGCGTATTCCAGTGCTCGGTCACCCTCAAGGTAAAGAAGTTCTGCCTCATAGTCAGGTGGAACCTCCTCTGTTGCAGTTTGTGCCCGTTGCCCCTTGTCCTGTCACTGGGCACTGCTGAAAAGAGCCTGGCCCCAGCCTCTTCACACTCACCCTTAAGATATCTGTAGACATTGATAAGGTCCCCTCTCAGTCTTCTCTTCTCCAGGCCCAGCTTCCTCAGCCTTTCCTCAGAAGGGAGATGCTCCAGCCCCCTCACCATTTCTGTAGCTCTCACTGGACCCTCTCCAGTAGTTCCCTGTCCCTCTTGAACTGGGGAGCCCAGAACTGGACACAGCACTCCAGCTGCAGCCTCACCAGGGCAGAGCAGAGGGGATGATCGCCTCCCTCGACCTGCTGGCCACGTTCCCCTAATGCCCCCCAGGATCCCACTGGCCGCCTTGGCCACCAGGGCACACTGCTGGCTCATGGGCACCTTGCTGTGCTCCAGCACTCCCAGGCCCTTCTCCGCAGAGCTGCCTTCCAGCAGGTCAGCCCCAGCCTGTGCTGGTGCGTGGGGTTGTCCCTCCCCAGGTGCAGGACCCTACACTTGCCTCTGCTGAACTTCATCAGGTTCCTCCCCTCCCAACTCTCCAGCCTGTCCAGGTCTCACTGAACGGCAGAGCAGACTTCAGGGTTATCAGCCCCTGCTCCCAGCTCTGTATCATCAGCAAACAGTGTCCCCTCATCCAGGTCGTTGATGAATGAGTTGAACAGGACTGGACCCGGCATGGACCCCTGGGGAGCATCACAAGCTACAGGTCTCCAGCTGGACTGTGTCACTGATCACAACCCTCTGAGCTCTGTCCTTCATCCAGTTCTCCATCCACCTCACTGTCCACTCATCCAGTGAGCTTACCTATGAGAATCTTATGGGAGACAGTGTCAAAAGCCTTGCTGAAGTCAAGGTAGAAACATCCACTGCTCTCTCCTCATCTACTCAGCCAGTCATTCCATCATAGGAATGGTTGATGGAAACCATTCTATCAGGTTGGTCAGTCATGATTTCTCCTTGGTAAATCCATCTTGACTACTCCTGATAACCTTCTTTTCTTCCACATGCTTTGAGATGACCTCCAGAATGAGCTGTTCCATCACCTTCCCAGGGATGGAGGTGAGGCTGGCCAGCCTGTAGTTTCCTGGGTCCTCCTTCTCACCCTTTTGGAAGACTGGAGTGACAATGGCTTTCCCCCCGTCCTCAGGCATGTCTCCTGTCCTTCATGACCTTTCAAAGATGATGGAAAGTGGCTTGGCAAGAAATCTGCCAACTCCCTTAGCACTACTTGGGAAGACAAATGCTGTAACTCGGAATATCTCCCTCTTCCTTCTTCTTCCCCCAGCTTTACTTACTGAGTATGACGTTCTATGGTATGGCAAATCCCTTTGGCCAGTTCAGGCCAGCTGTCCTGGCTCTGCTCCCTCCCAGCTTCTTGTGCACTTGCTCGCTGCCAGAGCATGGGAAACTGTGAACTCCTTGATTTAGAGTAAGCACTACTTAGCAACAACTAAAACATCAGTGTGTTATCAACTTTATTTTCATACCAAATCCAAACCACAGCACTGTATCAGCTACTGAGAAGAAAATTAACTCTATCCCAGCTGAAACCAGGACATACTCAAACCTGAACTCCTACAAATCAGTGTTAGGCATGACCAAATATTGAATGCTGAGAAACTATTACTAGACCAAGTTAACACAAGTAAAGCAGTTTACTGGACAGCAGTCAGCATACACCCAGATATGCACTTGCATGTACAAAATAATGAGTTATGTATCAATATTTTCACAGTTACTCAAAGAAGCTGCCAAGAAGAGAAAAGACTGAAGAGGAAGCAATGTTTTACAAGTGAAGAAGCATGGTGAACTTCTGAGTATGAAGATGAGTGTGACTTTGTAACAGAAATTAAACAATTGGTTACATTCATCTACATAAATCAGAACAAACTCTAATACCACAAGGAAGAACAGGTAGGATCTAAAAATGACTTAAATCAAAAGTAAAATATTAAGGAAAATGATAATATGGGAGCAAAGAAAAGATGGGTGTAAGGGTATGAAAGTGAAAATTACCTCAAATAAAGTGGAAGCAAAACTGAAAGATTTTATGCATTTTAATTAAAGCAAAAAGGCAAGCTCTATTTCGAAACTTCTAAGGCTCTCCTCTGAAATGTCAGCTTTGGTAGCAAATATTTTCCATAAACTTCTCTAATCAATGGAGACACAATATGAGTAGATAGCAGAAAATTAATATCCATTAAAAGAATAGGGAGATAAAGTGAACTGGGCAAAGTTATCCATGTTAGCCAAACCTTAAAGACATTTGAAGTTTCAGAGCAAATTAGGAAATGCAACCTAATGAAAGAGAGAGTAAAACAGAAACTGGAGAACACAACTGTGTCAAAGGCAAATCTAGGCTAGCATATTATTTTTACTTAGGAAGGAAAACAAGCTTCTTAAAAATCAAGCAAAGTAAATAAACTTCAATAAATACCAGCTACATCTTGTGGAAGATTACGTGCTCAATCAGAGAAGAGATTATCACAAGAACTGTTATGAAGATGTGTGAGCAGCTGCAGGAGAGCTGACATATAGCTGTGCTATAAGGAGAACTGTCACCCTGGAGGGGCAGGCCCCTCGCATTTGTCTTAGGGCATCCACATTATTCAATATTCTTATTAATGGCCTTGAAGCAAAGGATATAGTAGTTCACTGGTTTAAATCTATCAGTACAAATGTGAAGAGCAAGAAGAGAGAAGCAGCAGAATATGCTTCAAGAAGCAAGAGGTCTCAGAGCCTGATTAACCAAAGCACTGAGCCCCCTGCCCACCAAAACTGACACTTCTAGCTCAGCATTTCCCTGACCTCAGAGCAACAGGATGCCTTCCTCTTTTGTGAAGGAGGAAAACATCCCCAAAAGGGTCCCCAGCCTAACAGCTGGAATCAAGGAGGGTGGGGGTACATTAACCGAGCATGTGAAGAGAGAGGTAGGCTTGGAATGTGTCAGCAGTTTTGCAAAGACAAGTCCTCCTCTGCAAACCTTTTTGAGTTTTCTAGATGGATTGCCAAGTGGCTGGAAGAGGATATATGACTGACAGATAATCTCTCTCCATTTGTAACACTTTCAGTAAGGTCATTCACCAAGGACTTCTAAGGGAATTGCCATGTGAAAGGCAGGGGAGACTTTCTCAGCCCCAGTTGTTTGATCTATCAGTGCCCCAGGAAAGTGGAGACCCTTGTGCCCAACCAGTCTGTCACCATCCCGTTACAGGGACCCCTCACTGAACAGCCCCGCTGGATCGGAGGGCAATTCAACTGCCTTGTTCAGGGAAACACGCCAACAGTATTACAGGGGTCTTCCCACCTTGTTTAAATGTGTTACCCACTGCCAGCAACTGCTGATGCCCACAAAGGGCTCACACTAACAGTTTACGGAATAACACTCTTCATTATAAAACTGTGACAAATTAAGGTTCATGATTGCCGGTGATAGGGACTGTCTGCAAAAACAAGCTTGAAGTGATATACAAACAAACTATACACAACCAAAACATTAATAACTAATAACAGCTAGCGTAAGTTAGTTATTTAATGCACAAGACAAAGTTCTTACCCAATAGTTGTCCCTACGGGGGACAAGACAGGTTCAGCCCATCGACTAATCCCAGAAGTTTACGATTGAGTCTTCCCTAACTTCTCCCCTCATTCATTCACCTTTTATACTTTACTCTCAGGTGGAGCTTGAGTGACTCTAGTCATATATTCCTTTATTATTGATTGGTGTAAACTTCTCTCACTTTTCATTTAAAGACATAGTTGGTAAGAAATAGAAAGCACATGCTCAGTGAGGGGTGGTCATACTTTGGACATAGGTAACTGGGATGGAGATGTGTGTTAGTATTATAATGAGATTATAACAAGCAAGGTTCATCTAAGGAGAATGATTTATTTTGCCACAGTTGTTGGCTCACCGATGGACATCTCTTACATTTCACATTTGACAGTTGCTGTGCAGCCTATCCGCTGTACGGCACCACCAAGTTCCCAGTCCTGCAGGGAGCACAGCAGAACCTGGCCAGGGGCTCTCCACTCCGCTCCACCTCCACTGCTCCTCTAGGACAGCAGGTTGTGTTGCCTAGGGAACCATGGTGGAGTAGATTCCGTGCATGCCAACCGTCCTGAAAGTGGTAACTGTATTTTACCCTTAAAAAGTTGTTATAATACTACATCTTCTGTGAGGTCCCAGTTTTCCCTAATTCCCCCCTCCAAGTGATTTTCCCACAGGAACTCAGTAGCCATAATGTCAGAGGCAAACAGCTTATGTCATGGAGGGAGGTGGCAGGCAGAGTTCTTCAAGTGTCTGTGCTGGGACTTGTGTTCAACAAATTTAGAGTCATCTGGGAACAGCAATGTGGTGATAAAGTTTGCTGATGCTTATTTATCCAGGGTAGTTGAAAAGGTCAATTTTCAACAGTTTCAGGAGAACCTCATGAGACTAAACGACTGGATAATAACACAGATGAAATTTAGGGCAGATAATCATAAAGTCAGCCCCAAAGGAAAAAAAAAAATTATTCTGATTACAGATGTCAGACGATAGTTTCAAGCTGACCATTACTATTCAGGAGCAAAATTTTGAGGTTATGATAAATAGTTCCATAAATACATCAGCTTAGTGCTCAGCAGCAGTTAAAAGAGCAAACTAGATATTAAGAATTATTGGGGAAGGAACAGAGAATAAAACCAAGAACATCATTATGTCCCTGTACAAATCCAAAGTTTATCCACAAATTGAATGTTCTGTGCAGTGCAGTTCCACTACTCTCATCTTCAGCAGGACATAATAGAATTGGGAAGAGTTCAGAGAAGGGACAACAAAGATGCTCAAAGGGGTGGCTTGTTTCCCACTAAGAAACACAAACTTTATTATTTATTATTTCAAAATCTGCAGTCTGAAAAAGAAATAACCTAGGAAAAAAATGATAGAGGTCCACAAAAGCATGATGGCCTGCAGAGACAGAGCCACAGTAACTGGCAGACAACTCAGAAAAGGCAGTGGGGGGTGGCTGTCCAGGAAGGGCATTGTAGCATCAAACATAGAAAGAGCAATCTGGCCAACCGAGGTCTGAAGGATAATGTCTCATTAAATCAAACACTATAGTTGGAGAAGAGGTGACAAATTTCTGGGCGTGCCCATCCTTCTTCAGTGTATTTGGCATCTACCAAACTATACATCTGGCAAGAAAATGTCTCTTTCAAGGCCAGTATTGAAATGTCTTAAACATTCCCACTTTCCTAGTTATTTGAATGAATTTTTTTGTTCACAGAGCACATGTGTCAGTTGTACTGTCCTCATGGTGTCCATGTGCTGGCTGAAGCCTAGATGGTTTAGCTGAAGTGAGAATGGAAGCACTGAGAAAGGTGTCTCAGCCTACAGACCGTCAGTTCTTTAGGACAGCTTCCTATATCATCCCCACAACAACTTTTGTCTTTTCAGTTTGTTGGAATGACACATACACCATGACACATGGAATCACAGAAAGGAAATCACTGCAGTTACTAACAGACAAAACCAAAGACATAAATGCATCTTTGTAGCACAGTTTATCCTTTTGTCTGCTCTCAAAAAACTATGAAAGCCCTGTACTGAACCACCTTTACGTACCTCATGCAAACACAAAAGCTATCTACTCCCGTGAGTTCTGGGGCCTCATCCAAAAATACAGGTATATACAAGCTGCAGACATGCTGGTCCTTCAAGCTGAAACCGACTTCACTTTTAACTGCATGCCGTTATTTTTCCCCAAGGCACAACATACACATAGAAAGGATCCCGCTGCACACCCTTCTCCGGCTCATTGCATAAGGAACTGGAGCCTGTGGCTCAGCATTTCGTACCTCTGTAGCACCTACGATGGCATGAATGCCGGTCAGTGCAAGAAAACCTTAGTCACTTCTCATTGAGTCTCAGTTCGTAGCTTAGAGATTTTTCATCACTTAGAGATTTTTTTTCATTTAAAGGAGAAAAAAAGGGGAAAAAAAACCCACAGGAAGAATGCTTCCCACTGTAACAGGAGTCCTTAATAGGGGAAACATAGCAGGGCATCTGTATGTTCTCTTCTTTCTTGTGGGAAAGATATATATGTAAGTGATATTATTCAGAGGTGTTTGTGCATCTGTTCATGCTGCTGTGTTATAGGCTGATAAGGAAGCAATGCAGCAATCCATAAGAAAGTGAGGTGAGCTCTCATCTGAGCCATATACTATGACTGTATCCTCTTTGATTTACAGTCCAGCCCATTCAATTCTTGTTACACACAGTCTGGAAGTACTCTGTGTCTTCCATCCTCTGTAGCAGTCCAGTGGAACAAGAGCTTTTTATCTTACCGTGTCTCCCCCTGCCCTCCTAGAAGAGAAATCTGTAACATCACAGAATGACAAAGTATCTGTTAAATGAAAGGTTCCTGAGTAGGAGTTATTTGTTCTCATGCTTATTATTCCATTATTGGAAATGAAATACATTTGCCATCTGTTACCTCAATGACCTACAGAGCATGTCAGTAAAGCTCTGCCCACACTGACATCACCTGTGATCGACCTGGAAGTCTTTTTCAAAAACATCAACAGCAAGATGCCTGATAACATTAGTGGAACTGCCAGAACACGCACCGGGGACACAGTCATTAAAATGCTGCAGAATTAATTTCAGTCTGGAAATTACCCACGACCTAAATGCCTTTTATAGATTAACAAATCTAATGCTTTTTTGCCTAATATCACATTAAAAGAAGTTTTCCATCATTTTTAATCAATTATTGAAAGCAAGCAAACATCCAAATGTCTGATAGCATAGCCTCAATTCTCTAAAGCAAGGTAAGCACTTAATTTTACTCACATGAGTAGCTCTTTTAACTTCATACATATAAAAAGCCCAGGAAACCAACTACATTCATCTGCGCTTGCAAAATCAGAGCCAAGGATCATCACCAACCTTGTCTCCTCACAAAGAAAAATATGTCCCTTCTTTTTGTTCCAGAGCACTTGTGGTGGAGACTGGTTGATTTCTTTGTTGTGAGGTCAGGGTTGGGGAGCAGGAGGTAGGATGGAATGTGTGGAAAAGAGAAAAAGAATAAAGTAAACATTTCACAACAATCCCCAATGAAAGTTACTACAAGACATGCCAGCACTGCCAGATGGACTGGGTAAACATGAATTTCAACAGATTTTCCTCAGAGATGTTAGCCTAGCTTGCAAAGCAATTTCATAAAAGTTGCTTGTTTATGGTTTGTATGTATTACATCTCAGCAGCTTCAGCCTAGATATGGTCCATTTAATAGAAAGATCACAAAGCAAACAATCCATTTCTTAACTAAAAGTTAATTCCCAGGATGCAGTAGAATGACACAAGATACAAATTTTATCTTATTCTGCCTTAGAACTATTCCTGAAGGTTTATTACTCTTCCTCCTTTCACATGTTAATTTGAAATTTAGTGTTACCCCAGAAGGTTAAGCAGCTGCTGTGCACAATTATGGGAATGATTATAGATCAGCAAGGTGCAGTGATTTTTATGCATATTATATACAAATATCAATACAGCACTGGCCCAAGACGTGAAACTTCAAGCAAGTAAACTGCATCATGGTTAAGTAGAAATCAATCATTATATACAGGGATTTAGATACTGCATGCCTGGTCAGGACTTCCTGGGACTGCAGCCCAGCAGATGAAAGCATATACGCTAAAGCATTACCTGAACCAGAAACAACCACAGTAAATTTCTGAGAGCAAATATTTACTAGTTGCATCTGAACAGCTGATGTATCCTTCAGACCTGCAAGACTTTATTCTGGGTTCTTACCACTAATTAAATATGTCAAGACTAGATTCTTCCAGGAGAACAAATACAAACATAGGCTTATAGAAGAAGCCACAGGCCTATTGCTTTAGACCTTATTAATGAAGTGGAATAGTTTGGCAGCCTGGGAACATATTTCACAAAAATACCCAATGCAAGCTGAATGTTGGGCTGCATACAGTTACTGACCTCTGCTCAGTTGAAACTGCTTTTGCAACCAGTTTTCACAGTAAAGCAACGTGCGGCCACACCAAAGTCCTCAGATATCCCTGAATAAAGTTTCCTGTCCATTCAGCTCAGGCTGCAAGCACAGTACAGGAATCTCACGGGTCCCTCACCTGACTCTTCCAGGAGGAGCTTGCTAGCCAAGCATGAGAGCCAACTCTTTTTTATCTTCCACATGCACTGAACAAGAGGCTCTCACACAGCGTGTTCCACATCTATTCCATGTTTTCATTCTTTCTCCCTTGCACAGACAAATGATACACAGACCTTCACCGTGAAAAGCTCAAAGCAGCCAAGCATGGTAATGAGCAGAGGAAAACAGCAAAACCCCAAGCAGCTCCCTGCTATTTCAGCACAGCCAGAGTTACAGCCCCCAGACCTCCACCTGAGCTGTGTACTCCCAACTCATGTTCAAAATGAGGGAGAAATCTACTACTGAGGCTGAAAAGCCAGTATGTGCAAGGTAGAGAACAGCAAAATTAGAATTGGATTTGGAGTGTAGTGGGACATGAATATTTTTTCCTAGCCAAGACAAGTCTAATGTTTTGGAATTGTTTCTCAGCTTGATTTCAGGTAAAAAGCTGACATTCTGAAAATTACTATTGGCTGAAAAAATTTCTTCTTTTAATATTTTCCAAAACTTTTGTTCTCATTTTGCCCTTTTCATTTTAAGAATTTTTTCATATAATCTAATATTTAGGGTGAAAAACTGTTTTGCACTAAAAAATAAAAATACAAGTTTTTTCTGTAAATGAAAAGAAAAAAAATGGACAACTCTGGACAATTCTGAAGTTTTTACCCAGAACTATCTGATTGGATGGTGCTGTAAAAACAGCCCGTTCCTTACAAATGTTTTTGCTCAATCAGCATTTCTGATTCTTGTCATAAAGGACATTCCCTCATGTCTTATTTACTGCTTACTATTCAAACTGCACTCAGATGACATAATTGTTACTCTCCCACTGGGCTTTGCTGTGGTATTCCTCATCTGCACTGCCCCTTCCCAGGCTCTTCAGGAGTCTCATGTACCCTTCTGCCTGACCTTGCCCAGCTGTGACCCTCTCTTCTCCACCACACTCAATATAGTCTTGCCTCAGTTACATGTTTTCCTTTAGCACCGTTGTATAGCCACAGCTTCACTTCTCTGCTCATCACAAGACTATTTTTAGCTCTCAGCCCAGGCTAACCATCACTTGCTGGGCTTGCTGTCCCCAGCCACTCATGCCTCCCATTTGATGCATGTCCCGTCCTGCAATTCACAGGCAGGGGCAGGCAAAACCTTCTCCAGGCTCCACTGACCCCCTTCAAAAATAAATACATAAACAAGTCAGCTTGGGACAGACTCCTAACAACCATAATTTCAGCCCATGCAGTTAAAGTCTGTCAAAATAATAAGAAACCAAAAAGTTCTGATGGAAAGCATTACACAGCCTTAATAAATAATGATTTTTTTTATTGCTGAAGGAGGAGACCAGCTTTCTACAACATGAACCTGAGTCCTCTTCTTTGAGGGCATGTGCCCATCTTTTACCTCTCTCCCCACATCAGCCTGTTGTGTCGCTTCCCAATCCTTTAGTCACTCCTGTTCCTTCCCACATTTTAGGCAAATGCCAGGTCTCATCAAAACAAGCCAAGGCCTGACTGACTGTCCTTTTCTACAGAAAAGGAACCCATTATGCTGTTGCAAGGGCAAGCTCAGGTATCCAAGAAGCCATGGCAAGTCATGTCCACACTTCTACTTATTATTAGGATTATAAACTAACTTGTATTTTGCCCCAGCATAAAGATTTCCTTCTAATTTAAAGTGAGTCTGTAAAGCAAATAAGCATCATAGGCAAAGGTTAATGGTGGTACAGACTCTAGAGATGCATAATTTAAAGGATTTGGTCCTGGGTAGGTCAAAGACTTCAAATCTCAAAATCTGCCTACAGGTTGAGCAGCTGGAAACCATGCTGCTGTTGTGGAAAGCGAAATTACTGCAGGGAGGAGACAGACACGCACTGGACAGGACCAGAAAGGCCTCTTGCACTGCTGCCCACCAACGTCAGCATATTCTGGATTCACTGGCTTTGCCCAAGGGAAAGAGATCAGCCTCTCATGGTATGTGGCAGAGGAGAGAGAGCATTACTGTCCCCCCACATGGATATAATAGCTCTTTCAAATGATGTGCAGAAAGGGGGGGAAGGGAAACACAAAGACATCTGTACGTTTGCTAGTAAGTCACCTAATATCCTGTCACAGGGGTTAGGTGGATTTCCACGTACCAGTTAATCACAGAAGCACCCCAGAAGCAGCACGTGGTAACCAAGGCGGACAGGAGCTGCAGCTCACATGGGAGGTGTGCTGTTTGCCATGGCTGACACGGCTCAAGCTACAGCAAAGCCTGAAGCAGCTCCAAGGGTCCATTTCTGCCAGGCACCAAAAAAGCCCAGAACCAGAGGGCATCCCTGGCAGTCCGCAGAGAGAGGGGCTGGGATGGAGGAACAGAAATCTGGAGAAGCATAGCCACACCTAGCATGACAGGACACTGGCAGACTTGCAGCCCGTCCATGTCACAAGTCGCTTACAAAGCCGCTTCCAGGCCCTGGCCAAAATGTGGTGGCAGCACACCAGGATTTGGAGGAATCTGCAACCTGGCAAGGACTAAACCACTGTCAGCTGCCCTTGTCTGGGAATACAGTAGCAAACGTACCACAGCACAGCTGGTGACCTGGCACTAGCTAGGAGACATAACCGCCTCAGCAACTTCACAATTTGCTGCTACATTCATTAGCAGGTGTCCTTGGGGGTGATAGAGAAGAAAAATAACTGCTCTGGGCTATTAGTTGTTATCTGATTTAATTAAAGAACTGCATAGTTGTGTGCTGGTAAATAGACTGACGATGCTAAGCATCCACAGAAACTGCTCATTCCCGCACCTTCCTTCACACCTTAGGAGGGTATTACAAGCACATTTGGACCAAACAGTTCATCATCTCTAAAATGGAAAAGAACTATTTTACTTCATGAACTAGATCAACAATTGCAAATTAAAAGTGTGTCAAGGAATTCTGATATACCTACCAAAAACCTGAAACTCAGAAAGAGTCTGTTCACCTAGAATAGCACTTGAAAACAATCTCCAGCGTACAGTTGTACAGTAAGGGCCATCAATTAGTGATGGAAGTAACTGTTATGAATTTAAGGGCTCAGATATGGCACATTAAGATGAAAATGTAGCTAAGACAGCATGAGTAATGTATTACAAGAAAAAAAAAACAAAAGTGTAAAGACTCAGCAGGATGCAAGCTTTAAAACAGAATCAACCCTCTGCATTAAGCCTGGTATGCACCAGGACCAGGGCAAAGTAAAAGATAATCACAAGCAGTATTTACAAAACAAGGTAACCTTTTAGAAAACACTATTTCCACTGCTTCATTTTCACTACTAAGCCTGAGGGCTTGCAGGTCAATGTTCTCCTTTATGGCGAACCAGTCTCCAAGTGAGCAGGACTCAGATACTGCATCTAGAAAAGAGCCTGTTGCTAGCACTGACTCCTGCACATCCTCCACCAACCTGCTCCATGTCCTGCCAAGCGCAGCACTAGGGTCAGTCACTGGGAGGACTGAGCAGGGCCAGAGGGGGTCAAGCCATCCCTTGACACCTCACAACAGACTGAACTAGGCAACAGATGAAGAAGCCATGGAAATCCAAAGACTGAATAAAATCTAGCAAACATAGAAGTAATATTGATCCATTCCACTGGCTGACAGCAAGCTCTTACTGGCACTTTCTCCCTCTTTACAAACACAATTGTTACATTTAAGAAATTACTTTATGCCGTCCTGTCCTCTGCCTTCCCACCACATAATTTTTCTAATCACCCAGTTTGCACAAATTGCAAGGAGCTCTGACTGATTTGAAAGAAAAGCAGTGCATATCAAAATAGTTAAACTGTCTTTGCCTTGTTTAATGTTTTTTAACTGCTTCATTGCATGGTATTAAAAACTCCGGATTTGAGCCCATTAGCTCAAAACAGCAGAAAACAAACAAGCAATAAGCTTTGTCAGGGTAAGACGCAGACTAAAGACCACTTTGTTTCTGTCAACCATGCAATTTCCAAGCAACATGCTATTTGTATGCATTTGGTGTGCTTCCTTTTGCTTCAATCAGTTTCAGATCACGTTGGTGATTTATGAGATGTTACACTTTGAGTCATGCTAATGTGAAAGCACTTGGAAGAGTCTCAGCTGCAAACCTACACCAACAATCTCTTTTCCTAAAAAAAAAAAAAAAAAAAAAAAAAGTGTGACAGGAATTGCATTTAAACAGATAGTCTGAAAGCTATGGAGATATTTTACAAGATGAGCCAAGCAAACAGCTCACAGTCACCAGAAGACACAGTTCCACTCTTTTCCCAGAAAAAAATGAAACAGGTATGGGGTTTTTTTTCCCCAACTTAATTTGCTGAATCAGCTCACTGTGGGGTCAGGAACATACAAGCCAACTCAAGGGAGACTGAAGCATGGCAGACCACATAGCCAGCAGGCAACTGCCCCAGAAGTAAAACCCTTTTTTGACATCAATAACCTGATAGATGGGCTCTGCAGGGTCCATGAAACTTCGCCCCAATTTGTATCTCAGCCCCAGGTTAGCAGAGATAAATATGGCCAGTGAATGGATGAAAAGATAAGGGTCTTTCTTCCTAACAGCATCCTCTGGCTGATCCAGGAGGATGCTTGATCACACAGTACCAGAAGTTCTTTTCCTGGGCAGTATTTAACTTCTGAAGGTAACTTCACAACAACTTCTACCACAAAGCAATAGCTAAGATTGCTGTCTCTCACCAAAATATCATTTTTGAGAAATAATGGTAAAGGGACAAAACTAAATGGACAGTAAGTTTTTGAACTATGATGTGCATGACTACCAGCATCAGACTGCAAATCCTTCTGGCCCTTCGTAATGCACTGTTCAAATTAGTGTTATTTTCCTGTTTTCTGGTATAAAAGGCCTGAAGTAAAAACAACAGGAATCACAGTGGCACAAACCAGCACTGGATGAGCACAACAGGACCCATCTAGGGGAAAAAATACACTATGGATTCTCAAATAAACATATCAGAAACAAAGTAACTTTGTAACTGCAAATGGAATTTATGTTTGTAGTTGCATAAGGGGGAAGTCCACTTCCCCAGCCCGACTGCTGCAGAACTTAGGACTCACTGATCAGTCTTTGAGAAGGATCTCATGACAAGGCATTTCAAATTAAAAACTTGAAAATTGTTCTTTTATAGGTATATGAGATTTGACCTTAGCTCTTCATGGTCCAAGTGTGCTTTGCAACTGAACGCTGTAAGTCACATAAAGAGCCCCTTTATAATAATGTTCTTCCAAAAGAACATTATTTTCTTTGTCATAAAATGCAAGAGCATAACTTGCTAGCAGCAGCCTACAGCACATGCATGTTCACATGAATGTGCAAACATTGAAAACTAATGTAGAATAAAGCCCTAACTTGAGTGAAAAGTCTTCAGATTCATTCCTGTCATCCTGCGGATAGTAAAAAAACCTCAGCATAGATCATATTTTACAAAAAACCCGATGTGGTTCCTAACATCCACCTACATAAAAAAGAACAGAATAAGCAGAGTTCCCCACTCCTGCCAAGAAGGAATCCCAAGACGGATTACAGAGAAAAAGATAACCTGAAGTTTCTCGTGGAGATCTGCTCATTTGTATAAATCTAGTTGAAAAATGATCCATTTCTGTGCTCCTGCTCCCACATTCTTTGTTCCCTAAGCAAGTCACAGCTCTACAGACAGGATTTGGGGCTCTTTATACCCACCCTGTGATACCTTTAGAGACCAGATAGCTTTCGGTGAGCCTGCTGTCACGAACGAATTGAAGTCCATAACTAAACAAATACACACATGACAAGGACTAGAGAAGAACTCATCAGCACATGTTGCTGACTCACATCAGTTGGCCTAACACTGTCCTTCAGACTCATTTCAGACTCCAACGTCCAGTTCCTGCCATCCCTTTCAATTCTATGCCTTGGTTGGAAATTAGGGTCACTTTCCATTGTGGCCAAATTTGTTTCAATGAGGAAAACAGCAGGACAAGAAACAAACTCAAGCATCCTAAAACACTATCTCCAGGATTATCCAATTTAAATGTTAAAAACCAAACCAAACATAAGGTGTTTTGATTCAGGAAGATCATTAATAATTTTTGAACTCTTTGGTTGATCTGTGCTCTTGGACCTGCGACCAGGTTTCAACCTCCTTTCAATCACCTCCCCTTATGAAAACAGATGTAATATAACACAAGAGTGTTCAAAAAGAGTAACCTGGGAGCAAAAGGCACAGAGATTTCCAGGGCTTACTGTAGCTGAATTTGAGAATTCAGTTTTTACAAAAACCAACATATCCTTACACTCTTTTACTCTTTACTCCCTCAAGTATCTCCAAATAATTTCAATCTGTAAACTTCACTGGTCTCTCTTCTTTTCATTTGCCTTCACACCATACTACAATTTTGCTAGGCATTGATGCTGGCTTTCATACCAAGCATACTATTTTGAGAACCTCAGACCTCGAAACAGTGGCAGGATATCCAGAGCTTAAAAATCAGTGTCCCCTTCTAAAGCTCAGTACTGTTAATCACAAGCATGATAGATTCCAAAACTATCATAAAGTCAACTCGGCACAGAATACTGAAGTTGTTGTTATGAATCCAAACCTCACCAAATCTACCCATAATATAGTCCACCGGCTTGCAGATACATGATTAATAGAAGGTCATTCTGTTATTTAACTTGAAATTTACAGAAAATATGTGAATATCTATAATGAAAAACAAGAAAGAATTTGAAGAACAGAAGATGTTACAAACAGTTAAAACATGGAGATGGAAGAAGGAATGGACACCATAAATATGTCAAGCTAAGAAGTGACAAGACAAGCTCAAGGGGAACCAAATGTTTATTGAGACCGAACAGAAAATCGCTGGAAGTACTCGTGAAATCTCCTAATTAGCACACTAAGAGGTTCACTCTGGAGCAAAGGAAGCGCCCTGCTAACAGCCCCCTCCCCACAGACCTGCCTGGTGAAGAGAAAGAGCGCTGTACCTTTCCGTGGCCACGAGGCCCATAAGAACCGATGAGGACTAAGTGTGACCAAACGTGTGTGAAGTGCCGCGCTGCGTGCCCGGCGCTGTGCCGGCTGTGGCATTCACCACACGCACCCATCCCCGCAGAGACGCGAGCGATGACGTGTGAGGCTGGCCCGCGCGCGGGTCACCAGCACGCCGGGAGGCAGCAAGAACTATTTCACATTTGGACTAAGCCCACCTGAGTACTCTGCCTCCCCCAGCAGCCAGGAACAGAAGTATGGGTCCAAAAAGAATAGCACTATAGTGATAATTCCTCAGGATATTACCTCAGCTCCCAAAATTTTGTACCTACGGGCTTTCCTGAATCAGTTTGTGTATTCAAAATATTTCCATTGATTTGCCCAAGGCCTTCTTGAACCATTTTAGTCCAGCTGATACTTGCTTTGCTTTGCAGTCCTCCATCAAGCTGGTTTCTTATTGCTATTACAGAAGACAAATCTGGATCTCCATGGCTCCACCCATACTGAGCAGAAAAAGAAGCATGGAGAAGCACGGTGGAGACACAGCCAACCTGCATGGATGTGAACCAAACCAACGCAGTTACATTGGCTACCCTGTTTCACGTTCTTTGAACTTTTAGGACTTACTTCAGCATCTTGCTGCTTCACTTTCATGTGGGTGAGAAACCTGGCAGGAGAAGAGAGAGACAACGACTCTCATTTTGCTGTGAGACTTGGCTGGGGTTTGCGGTTCCAGGTGAAACCTGAACAAAAGGAAGACAGCCCCACATCATGCACTCCATGCACTTCAGACACCACTGCCAACTTTTATCTTAACCAGCCTCAAAGCAAGAGTATTCAGACCTGGTAGAAAAGGATGAGAACTCCTCCTCTTCAGTCCATGCTTGGAAAAAGGGAGTGAAGAAAGGGAGCAATACCCACTCCCACAGCTCTAACCCTGGATCCCTGTGTTGCTAGGAACTGTTGTTGTCACCTAATTTAATACTGCAGTTCAGATGAGCACATGTTGGTAAACAAAGCAGCAATGGAAGGGCAGCATCCTGTTTACATTTCACTGTAGAGTGATTCATTTACAGTCCTTCAGCAGGGCAGAGGCTGTAATCATGCAAAAGGTCAGCTGCTTCTGCTAGGGCTTTTCATTTAGTCACAAAGTGTTTAGGTTAAAAAAAATCCAGTGTTGACAGAAACCTGCTGAACAGCCTTCCTGGAAATCAAGAGTTTGACGTAGATGGAACTTCTTTCATTTAAGGTATGGAAAACACTCCCTGTGTTTTGAAAGAAAGTTGATTACCTTTGAGTACAACAAATGTAATCTGCCTGCAGACCGTGCCTTCTGGTAGCCACTGGCGATATGCCATCTCTCACAGATCCCCAAACCCAGCATTGCCACATTTGCAAGGTGAAGGAACAAGAAATCACCTTGAGCATGAGTGGCCTCTGTTAAAGGAGGCTGGGGGAAGCTCCGCCCTTGTTTGGAAAAAGAATTACAGGTGAGTGAATAACCTAAAGCACCTACCTCCCTATTATACAGCAGATGGCTTGCAGGATCAGCCATTTAACTTCACCGATAAGATACCGAACATGACATCCAGCACAGCAGGAGCTAATCAGTTTCTGATGAGCTATGATTTCTTCACGCTTAGTGTTTGCCTGAAATCTCCTCTTTCACCCCAGTCACTGAGCTTTACCTTTCACATGCATTTATGTAAAGCTTCTCATGGTGTGGCTTCACTGTGATGGTGACAAGGCACATGAGGGCAGTGCTTGTCTCTAGTCTCTGCAGGAGCACACTTTATGAAATCTGTGCACAAGCTCCCAAATAAGCTATTGATTCGGAAGCTGACACCGCCTCTTAAATACAGCAAACCATCCCAAGGTGTATGTTCTTCAAATACTAAACTTAGCTTGCCTGTACCAAAATATATGAGAGGAACAACCTTCCCCGGCTGCTGGAAGAATCTGACCTAACAATGCTACATGATTATCTTACAATAAAATAAACGTGATCTCTGAGAAGGTTAGAGCTACTTACTGCTTTCCAAATACTCCCTCACACACACACTTTCAAGGCAAACATGTCCTCAAATCAGTAACTACTTCAACAAGCCCTTGAGGAACTATGATGTAATTATTACAGTACCAGCTCCTGATTAAGGACTTGTTTGGAAAAGGGCTCATTAATTTGCATGCACATCCGATTGACTGTGATGGAAGGCAACCAGCAGAGAGTTATGCAGGGCACCGGTTCCCCTACAGAGTGCTCAGAGCATGTAATACATGTCTGTTAGAAGAATTGCCACCTGTTGGTTTTCCACCTTGTCTACACCTTATCACCTAAAAACTCTGATCTCTCCTTTTCTTGCTAGTCTAATACTAAGAGTTCTGTGGAAGTCTATCCAGACTGTAAAGATGCTCACAAAAAATTAAAGTGTTTCAGAGAAGTCTGACCCATTTCCAAAGAGTGCACATCAGGAGAGAAGGAGACCAGCATGGCAGGGGAAATAACTTGCTGCCTGCTTTTCACTCTGTTCCACTGCTGCAGAAAATAGAGCCAGCTTAAAGCAATATGAAAAGTAACACTTTACAACTATTAAGGTTATATTAAGGACTGCAGGAAAATACGAAAATATCTCAAATTTATGAATACATTTTAACAAGCAGAAAGATTAAATCACAATTTTACCTGCATTGTGAAAAGGGAGGTTTATAAGCTTCATAAGTCAGGGGCATGCAACTGAATTATCACAGGACAGTTGGTCAGTTACACTGGAAACCAGAAGGAAGGTAGCTATAACTCCCACACTACTTAAGCAAGGCAAAGGTCATTGGAACAGGAACAGGATTAATAAACATGCAGGAGTACACTGGCCAATTCATCTAACAACACTCCCCAGCATCAGCTAATGGTACCACAGACCTGTGGCAAGGATGGATCCCTACCTGTGGAGAGGCACTGGTGCCAGCAGAAAAGTCTCGATCTTCAGTTCCACCACCAACTCCAGTGCATGTGTGAGTGCTCGCTTTGGCTCCAGTTTCCAATGCCTGCATATAGCTGGTGGGAAGTACCCACAACCTCACTTTGAAGATGATACGTAACCTGTAGCTGACTGTTTTGATGGAACATTCTATGAGAAATGGGAAAACATTGTGTGGGGATGTCAGGAAGGCTCATTTTCTTCATAACCTGGCACAGCAGAAATGCAGAGCTAATGTTTGTCCTCCCAGTTAATTGGCACTTCTTCCGTTTGTATAATATTTAGTATTTCAGGTCAGACAAGGGTGCTGCTTTCAAGCAAGGGGCATATCTTCCACATAAAATCCTTCATGTTCTTAATTCCAGGGAGTTATGCCCTGAATAAGTGGTTGCAAGCTGTCTGTGAGCAATAGCTCTCCCTCTCTGAAGAGTGTTTGACATTACCAGGTCTTTAAGCGCTAGAACGAACACACAAGCATGCCACCGATTCCAACCATTCATAAGCTTTTTCCCAAACTCCAGAAGGTTTTTGTTCTTAATTGCTTTCCTAAATATCCACTTGCTTATTTGTCCTGGCAAAAACATTCCTGTGTTTGCAGTTAAACTTTCAAGAACCTGAAGGAATCCAAGAGACATCTACCTTTTTCTCCGTAACTTCCAAGTGATCACTTTAAAGGGTAGCTGGCACCACTCCTCTGGACATGAGTTGCACAGTTCTTTCTAAGGACCATTTCTTTCCCTCTCCTCCTCCCTAAGGATTAATTCTCACACTCCTCAGAGTACTATCCGATACCTAAACCCTGGAGAGCAGTTCCATCTGCAAAAGGACCGCCTCTGACATGGGAAAATGCCAGGTATTCAGGCTATTAAAAACTTTTCCTACAAACCTTGCACAAAGACAAAGAAAAGCCTGTTCCTCTGCCTTCCTATCCAGTTTGCTTCCAGTTTGTTCCTTTGCTTTGTTCTGTGTGATCTGTGATCTTTTACGCTGGTGATAAACACAGAGGACTAACAGCAGTGAACACAGGCAGCTCTCTGCTGCCAGTAGTTATTTAGCACCTAGCAAGCACTAAAGTCTCAGCAGGGTGGCCATGGTCATACAACCTGGTATTAGGGACAAAGCCTTTCCCAGCATCACTGCAGCTCTGGCAGAGCAGCAGCCAAAACCAACACTCCACAATATACAGAGTGCCTTTGCAGGCTTCTGCATGCAATAATAACTGGGGCACACACATGCTTTTACACTGCCCCTACTGCAGCAAAAAGAGGGAAAATCTCCAAGTGGCAGGCTGGATTGGCAGCTCTGAACCCCACTTTCCTTCAGCAGGGACACAGCTCTGTAGACCAGAGCTCAGTGCCAGCGCACAACACACTTTGACATGTTGTAGCACAGGTCACACTGTCTACAACAGCATGGCACGGTGCTGCATAGCCTGATTGCAGCCCCTTAAATTGCCCGCACCCACACCGCAATAGCACACAGCCCCAAGTGGCACCACCACAGAAAGAAGCCCAGGTGGCGTGGTCTTGGAGGTGTCCCCACTGCAGGCAGCACAGGGTCATGCTTCCTCAACAGGCAAGAGTAATCTTCATTAATTTGAACCCACAGCCCACGCTTAGAAACATTCAAAAGCCCTCTGGACATAGTCCTGGGCAACCAACTCTAGGCAGCCCTGCTTGAGCAGGGAGGCTGGGCAAAATGACCTCCAGAGGTCCCTGCCAACCTCCACCATTAAGTGATTCTGTGAAATCTTAAGATCTGTCAGTTCCTACTGAAGACAGTTGTGTAACTGGTTCAGCTATATCTAAAACTCATAAAACTTACAAAGTTACCAAATGCACCCAGTGCTCTTGTTGAGGGTTGAACAACCAGACTACAATAAAAGATTTTAAAAGTCATAAAATGCAAATCAGCATACTTAGATGAACACTGCCAGCTGGTGTTAGCTCCAAGAAAATCTTGGCTTTCTATATAAAATTGTTTAAGTAAGAGCCCAGTAGGAACAGAAGTATTTTCTTGAGGAGCAGAAAAGAAAAATGGTTTAATCAAGCACTCTCTGCATGGCTGCAAATCAAATATTATTCTGGTGCATGGGAGCTTTGCAGTTTATATAACCTGCCTGCAGGAATACTACAGAGATCCAGAAAGACAAGTGAAAATTGCTTAAATCAATATGAACATGAAAATGCTCAAAATCAATAAGATGGGAAGTGAGTTACTTTCATTGCTCAATAAACAACTAAGAAAATGAAGCTTTAACACCTGCAGGTAATGAGTTACAGCAATACTGGTTAAAAAAAAAAAACCAACTGACTTTTCCCCTAGCCTTTTATTTTATTGATGAGACCAACACTTACGGTTAGGAAAGAATTTAACAAATAATGTCAACAAAAAGCTAAATATTACAAAAGCGTATTCGCGCTCCACTTAGGAAAGATCTGATACACGAAAGCCAAGAACTGCTGACTGCTGCTTGTGTTTCCCAAATGTAAAGCCCTGTGCATTGTAAGGTCTATAAAACCAACAAACAAACATGATGAGTTCATTGGACTAAGCGTCCGCTTTAACCCCAGCATATATTACTGTGTATGTACAAACACTGTGTGAGAAGAGGTCTCTGTTTCTCAATTATGCACTGGTTTTTAGACATACGGTAAATAGCCTTTGGAAAGACTGCCTCTGATTTCCCTGCGTAGTAAACCAGTTCAGTGCTCAAACATTAATATAAATCATACACTTCAGAGGGGAGCGGGGGGGAAGAACTGGCTGGTTTTCCTGAAAAGTGGAACCATTTGTCTTGCGCTCAGCAGGGGTGACCCCAGAAGTGACCCCCAGCAGCAGCCTCATGCCCTGAATGCTCCTCACACCTGGGGAGAGCATGGCAGAGGGACAAGCAGCCTCCTTGCTTTGCAGAGAACTGCCTGACATGTTCAAAAGTTACCGTGTGGTTAGCATTATCCTGAAAAATGATAGTGGCCAGCACAAGAAGTATCCACTGAAGAGGCGTTTTCGGAAGGACCTGTAGGTGTTAGGCTGGCACGAGTGCCACATGCAGGTTACAGAACAGGCAGCGCGGGAAGGAGATAGCACGAGCACTCCTAATCTGCTTTTCCAGGTCCTCACTCAGACATACTCAGTCCGTGCCTACCACACTTGAAAATAACCCACGAGCACTCAAGTCTTAGCAAAGAATTCATGCTTTGCTTCACCAAGGCAGGGTTTTAATCAGTAACAAACATAGACACCAACTCATTACAGCTCTTGGGAAACAGCCCCAGCCTGGGAGGACAAGGACACATTCTGCTTACACAAGGCAGCACACGCTGCAGTTGGGTGCCCCTCAACCTCCTCGGGTTTCTTCAAACCAGACACCTTGAGCAAAAGCTGCATCTCTGCCCACTGCAGCGACCTGTGCATCCTTGGATAGCTGGGCCTTAGGGCCTACGACAGTTTTTAACTTTTGAGCAGCATGTCCTTTAACAGGGAAGACAGAAACAATGAAACATCCCACAGAAAATGAGGTCGTTCAAAAAGAAACTAAGGACTGAAACAGCATCTGTTCTTGGAGTCCTTGTACAGCTTAAAAAATTATATGTACACGCATGCACATGCGCGCACATATGCATTGGCTTTAAAGAGTTTTCTGTGGGGTAAGAATTAAAAAAATCAGCAAACCCACAATATATGTTTTTGATTTTTCAATAGATTTCCATCTCCAGCAGAAAGTTACAAGAAGTTTAACAAGAAAGAAAATTCAAGTCTTTAGCTGAAGAATTTCCTACCTAAACGCTTATGTCCAGAACATACTGCATCCTACATCACATAACATGGTGACATTTACATGGCGGTTGCTCAGTTCTCCTATATTTCACCTTGTTCTATTGTCCGGTTCTTCTAGAAAAGAGAGCGGTGCATACACCCAGTGTCTTAACTCAAACACCTACTGCCCTGGCAGCTTGATCCCCCACAGTTTGGCCTGCTTTATGTATTCTGCTTTTACCTGTAGAGCGAGATAGGCTGCAAAAAGTTCTTTCCTAGAAAAAAAGAATGTTTGGAGCCTGTCTTACAGGCAATGACAATAATTTTATGGGACTGGAGCTCTTAGACTTCCTTCTGCTGCACAGCTCTGGCTCAAGCACTGCCACGCAGCGAAGCTGCCTGCTTACAGCAGTGTGACGTGCCACGCACGCCCCGACTTGTGCAGCATTGCTCTAATCATCAACATGTGAAAGATGTAATCTGCTCTGCCTCTGGCATAACTGGGAGAAATCTTTAGATTTAAAATACTGCACGATACTGCTACTGAGCTAATGGATAACAGAAATGCCCAAGCTCTTCTTACATAGCAAAAAAGCAATTGAAGTGGTGAAAGATGAGGGAAGAGGGCTTTTTTTAAATGACTGTGAGCAAGTGTGGTTTTTTCTGGGTTTTTGTCAAAAAGATTGAAAATCCAGGCCCTGATTTAAATGGTGAACAAAGCGAAGGTTTGCATGAGAGGTATAGCAAAATCTCTGAGTATCACCCTTAATTCAAGTTGAGGCATGGGCAGATGGGGGAATAGTTCCTCCACTACAGAAGTAACAGGAACAAGACCTTTGTTTTTATTTCTCGCCCCTTGGATGGACACCTCCTGCTGTTTTCCAAGGAGCTGGAGACAGCAGCAGGCAGCTTTACTTCACTTGGTCCAATCCCAAGATAAAAACCAGCCTCTCCTCCTTCAGTTGCAGGCTCCATGAATCCCATGAATCCCAGTCTTACCATAAAAGAGCTTTGTACTGTGTAAGTGCAGGACCTCCATTACACGTGTCTTTATTTGTAAAAATCCTTAAGCAGCTTCCTAGCCCCATACATCTCTGCTCCCTACAGTGGGAGAAAGTGCCCACAACTGCAGACAAGCATACGACTGAAGAACTGGAGGGCGTTTAACCCAGGACACAAACACTTGCAGCATCTCTTACAGTGTTAGCGTGACAACAGAATAAACTACTGTGAAGTGTTGTCTTCCTCCTTGAGCAAGAGAGGCAGAGCATCACCTCACACCCCAGAGACATGCTGATACACTAGTACATCTTATCCCCGACTCCCTTAGGTATGGATAGCTAAAACAAAATTGCTTTTTTTAGACAAAAGAGTCTAAAACCCAGTTGTGAAGTCTTGTTTTCAACCACAGTGAGTATTTGTTCCTCCCACTGATGAACAGGCATGGGGTTGCTCTCCATCTTTGAAAAATGAGGCAATTACATCATTTGTCATTAAAACAAAGGTGCTTTGTGCTACCCACCCAGATTTGAAGATTTTGTCCAAAAGCCAAAAAAACTTGTCATAAGTGCTCATGGCTCATTTCCAACAAACATTCATCAGCATCAGAACTTCAGTGCAGGAAAGAGATACAAACTTTTTTTAAAAGTCCAGTGGAAAACTCCTTTAAGTGACTGCAAGTTACAGACTGCAGAAAGCCATCTCCTCCCAACTCCAACCAGAAGCAGACCAGTTGCAAACATGAAAGCATGCCTCAACTGTATCTTTTCTGCCCTCTGGTGTCACCTTTCTGTGAAGAACAGAATCAGAGCTTTATTTCTGGTGTCCATTGTAACTGCCCTTTTTTTTTTTTTTTTTTTTTTGAGCAAAGAACTACCTGTCCTATTGCAAACACTGAACACCGGTAGAGACAACTCGGAAAAGAGGACAATTTTTGGTTGAAAAACATCAGCCATGCCCAAACCCAACTGCAAAGTTTCAGGCAGCGTCACTGCCACACATGAATGCTACCAGCAATCTTGAAACAGATTTATATCAGGGAAGAATTACGGCAGGATGAAGAACACAACTGATTTTGCTCCAAGCTTTTCTGTAAACAAATGCTCTTGTATGCACAGAGTTTGTGTAGCTAAAAATAGAACAGAACTTCCTTTGCCTCCTTGATTTACAATACATGCAGGCTGTTCTGCTTATGAATATTACTAGCCTAACTCCAACCTCTAACAGGCAGCTATTTCAGTTGTTTCACAAGTATAGTCATAAATTATATGAAAGTAGAACAGTTCTATTAACAGTATAATTGTCTCTGCGTTTAGGGGCTGATATAGTAAAGTATCAAAAAAAATAGAATACTTAATTACACTGGTTTAGAAAAACAAAACTAGATTAACTAATAATAGTAGCACAAAATCTGCGAGTACAGCAGGGGCAGAGACCCGAGCCAGCCGAAGTTCTCCAGCACCCTCTTCTGGTTCCTGGAGCCCACAGGCGCGACTGCAGCTGGAAACCTCCCTCCTGCTCAGCTGACGTTTGTAGACCTGGTTAATACATACCTACATGCGAGATAACGGGATGCCAGTGCCCTGAGCAGCACGACAGCGAACATACTGAACATCCTACAGCTCTGAAAATTTCACGAAGAAATTTCAACTGTTGCAATATTGTTCCTGTGAGTCTCAGCATCTATCATTTGTGTTACAGTACTTGGTAAAAACCATAGATCCAGGGCCAGAGCCTTTGTATGCCAGACAACATACAGGCACTGGGAAAAATTGTTTACAAGAGTCTGATGGAAGAGCAGAGGCAAATCATATGCAATACGGCCCAAGAGCCAGATAGAGATTAGAGTAGCCTGCGTTGTCAAGGTTCCTCATTCTGTTTTATTTCACTTTGGGAGGTTGGAGGGGATGAGGATAGTATTGTTAAACGCCTCTAGGAAGGAAGACAACAATGAAATTTCACTGACTTCAAGAGACAGTGTGGAAGAAAGTATAAAGATGCCTTTTTCAAATAGCATAGGTGACCCAATCCAGCATCATTGGGCAAAGGCAGATGCCATGCTCTTCAAGTCCAGTGAAAAGTGATGCATTGAGTAGGAGCATCTACATCACAGGGGGATCAAAAGTATGTTTAATGTAATCAGAGGCAGGAGATACATGAAAGGAGCCAGAGAGGATCAAAGACGGGACAAGAACCTGTGAGTATCACCCTAAGACAGGTGGAGCAGCATGGTGCTGAGGCCAGAGGCAGCACTGCTGACTGAAGAGCTGGGCAGATGAGCAGAGCCCCAGTGAGGAATCTTGAGATACCTGGGCAGAACAGGTTATACCCTAGAGATGTGATACAGTGAAGATCTGCAAAAACTAGAGGCAGTTATGAGAACGCACAGACTGTGAAAGATGGGGACACACGTAGCAAGTTAATAATTAGGAATGGAAGCGAGGAGTGAAATGGTCAAGAGATACTATTTAAAAGTAAGAAAATAGAAACCAGACCATTGATTAGGAAGTTTGTCTTCTTGGCTAGGCAATACTGCCCCTGGACCATGTGAAGCCATTGACTTTTCTTCCTGTTGCACTGGTATTTTGGGGCATTGGTGTCAATAGCTCTGACGTCTGGGCCACACAACATTCAGAAGCTTCTTCCTCGCGGGGATCAGATACTTCAAAAACAATCATCAGCAGCTCACTTTCCATGCTCTCTGGTCACACCGCGGTGTCTTCTTCCTGGAGTCACTAGAGGTCACTCAAAGCCCAGACTTCCAACACTTTGCACAGAGCTAAAGCACAGAAGGCACCCTTGAGGGATGACCATGCAGGGGCCCTGGCCAGGTAGCTGGGTGAGCCAAAGACAAGATGACCTTCTGTCCCTCTGTGGTCAGGCTTTCTTGCATGATGGAGGAGATAATAATGTACAGGTGCCAGTCACAGAAGAGCTTTGCAGGCAGACCAGGTTCATACCGAGGAAGTTCCTGGGAACAAGAGCAAAGAGCAGCAAGGCCCAGAGACCCCGGCCGAGCTGCTAGCCCCCGCACCATTAATGACCATGAAAACCAGAAATAAGCATAACCAGTAACTTCAAATACGTTGATGGGTGGCAATGACAGCAGCCAGTGTACTGCTGCTGCCGGGCACCTTTAACATGAGCAAATACTAAGAAATACCCTCCCTCTGACCACACGCGCTCCCCACACACGCTCCCTGCATGGCCGGCGGAGCAAGGGCTCACCCCGCTCGCCATCTCTGCATCAGGTCCTCCCCCTCACCTCCCAATAAAGCCAGCAACACTATTTGTCCCGTCACCCTGCAGCTTCGCCAAGATTGCCACTGTTACAAAGGTAATCAAAAAGGTTTCTTCGTTGCTGAGGCTTTTTACGTATTAGTTAACGCAGTCTGTCCATCCTGGTTCACCTCACACAGCAGAGATAGGGTTTTATCATTGACAATTGACAGTGAAACTGTTGCTCACTGCTCAGAGGAACCATCTCGCCTACATTTCCTCTGCTTGCTTCTGCGTTTACGTTTGATTAGCTCTTAAACACCACTAAAGCATTTCGACGTCGACTTTACCAGCCTGCAGGTCTTTGCTGCCCACACCACCGACTGCGCTAGGAAGCCCTCCAGTTCAGCCTCAGGCTGTGATCCACCAGTTTCCATCAGCCCTCTTCCTCCTTTCTGAGCCCCCAGCCCTGCTGAGCCCCCCACCCACACGGCACCCATCGCTCCAGCACCCAGCACAGCACCAGGACCTCTGGCTGCCCTCACGGCTCTCTCCAGAGGCCAGTTTGCTCCCCCAGCCCCACCAGGCAGCTCAGGCCCATCTGGGACTTAACAAGGAGCTCCTGGTCCACAGCTGCAGCCCTGCTGAAGCCCCTGTACTTGGCAAAGCCATCTTTCACTTCACTCAGCTGTTTCTGCTAAATGCTGAGCTTTTTCACTGCCCAGCCCCACAAACCATACCTCTGCATAGTCCTCTTCACCCTTCGTTCTTACTATTCCTTTATAAATTGTTTTCTTCTGTTACCCAGGGGAAGAAGCCAGCAAATGAGTCCTGGTGGGGTGAAGGTGTCTTAGTCTATGTCCTGCTCCCTCAGCCCAAGTGGGGCAGTTTCTGCATCCTTTTGCTGCTGACTCACTGTTTCTGTACCACAAAATCTGCCAAAAATGCAAAGGTGAGACCATCTGATTTTCAGAAATCTTTACAGCATCCGGGGGGGGGGGGGGGGGGGGAGGTGAACCAAACCAAACCAAAAAACCAAACCACCACTGAAGAAAAATGCATATTTACCCTAGCTGCCCAGTTTTGACCAAGACACGAGTTAAACGAGGCTGCACATGATTCTTCTGATTTCAGCCAAATACTAGCCTCACCTCCTTGGGGACCTCTGGACTTTCCCTACTCCTGCCCCACACTTTAGGTAAGGGTACTTCTTTCTACACCCTGGGTTACTTAAAGGATGCCCTCATCCTCACCCACAGGACCGTACCTGCTCCTAAAATCCCCTAAAGGAATTTACAAAACTTCCAGCTTTTTTCTAATCCCTTTTTCAATCTTCATTTTCCCACTCATACAACAGGAAACAATTCTAACACCAGGACCACCTTTTTTAAAGTGCCAAGATGAATGTAATCAAAGAAAATTAAGGTCAAGCACCTGCAAGATGAGAAATACAGGACTTGACTGAAGGCCAGGAAGAACAAGCCTGCACAGCCTTCAAGCCCTTACAGGTATGCATTATTTATTAGCTATTAATTGCATAAGCACATACCATTCCCCTGGCAAGACACCTGCCTTAATCAGTATTTTGGGTTTACTTCATTAACGCATCATCCGCACTGTGCACAAAATACAGAACTACTCCCCTCCTCATTAAGCATGCCTCTGCATGGTGGGCTGGCTGTGGCTGGACACCAGGTGCCCACGAAGCTGCTCTGTCACTTGGCTCCTCAGCAGAATGGAAGGTGGGGGGTGGAGAAAAGATGATGAAAAAAACCCTTGTGGGTCAAGATAAAGGCAGTTTAATGAAAGCAATACCAAAAGTCACATTTGTGTGGAAGCAAAGGAAAACAGATAATGCTATTCTCTGCTTCCCATCAGCAGGTGACGTTCAGCCTCTTCCTGGGAAGCGGAGCTTTGGCACATGTGGTGTTTGCTCCAGAAAACAAACATAAATAACAAATGCCCCCATTCCTTCCTCCTTTCTCTTAGCTTTTATTGCTGAGCAGGTGTCATACGGTATGGAATATCCCTTTGGTCACTTTGGGTCAGCTGTCCTGGCCATGTCCCCTCCCAGGATGGTGCCCACCCCCAGCCTACTGGTGAGGGGGGGAAGGCTGGCGGGACAGCCTTGATGCTGTGCGAGCGCTGCTCAGCAGTAGCCAAAACACCGGTGTGTTTTTGGTAGCCTTTCTGGCTACCAATGTGGAGCACAGTGCCGCGGGGGCTGCTATGGGGCTCAGCCAGGCCTGATACAGTATGGTATTCTTGTACGGAGTTCTTCACCAACTTGAATCTACTTTTACAGCCTTGTGGTTAGCCCACAGAATGGTCCCCTTTTTCCAAGTAAATAAACTGCCAAGAACATGATAAAAAATTTCAGAAACATCTACTAAAATCAACACCTTGCTTGGTTATTGTTAAACCTGCCACATCCTGACCAGCTTTATGTAAATTTCAAAAATAGAGACAAGAAATAAGAGAACTACATCAAACATCTACATGAACCATCTAAGATTTTGACTTTCTCACAATGCAACTCTATCATCTGAGATCATCACATGCAGCAAATGTTGGCGATAATCTTCTAACAGAACACTAGCCATTAAGAGATGGTGACAAAACTTCACTGGCAGAAGACAACACTTTCGCTTTCAGCTACATGATCTGGATGGAAACATATTGCAGACAATTTTCAAAATTATGACCTCGTGCCCTCTCCCGTTTGCTCCCATTTATACTTGCCACTCAGATTTCTTTTCCCTCTTTGGCCATTGAGTTCTCCCCACTTTTAGCTACCTTCAGCCCACATGCTGGGCTCTGCCACCCTGCAGCTGCATTCCGAGTGACCTGCTCAGCCAGGGAAAACTGGTCACACAAAGTTAAGTATTTGGCAGTTAAGTGACTGAGAACAGATACTTGCAGTGGAAGCATAAGGTAACCATAACCACCGCCAGCATCACCAGTATCACCTGCAACAGTATGGTCATTCTACAGCAGTTTCATCAAACAAAGGACTAAAAATTCAATTATACTGATTTATGGTTTAACTGGAACATTAAGATATTCCCACACTGCATTTTCAGAACACCCAATTCATTAACCTCAACTAAGAAAATGTTTTTATTCTGTACGGGGATTATTTGTGCATGCCCATTTTGGAGATGGACAATGAAAAAAATCCAAGCAAACTGCTCATGTGAGGGCTTAGTAAAATATCTGCATATTCCACATTCATACTTGAGCTTCTTTTTAAACCAGCTTTCCAATGCAGACAGAAGTATTTCTCAGCTTTTAGTAATGATTACAGCTCAGCATAAGCAGTGGCTTGATTCAGTACGCTGCTTACAGTACTTGTAAATTCTTTACAGACTGGTTCATTTCAAACATTGTCCTTCCAAACAGCATACCTTGTTACCTAAAGCAATGTTACAGGAAAAAAAGTGAGCCTTGTTGATGAAGAGGCCCTTCAGCCTGGCTATAATTTAAGTTGTGTATATCCTGGGTGGGAAAGAGCACGATACTCTTGACAAGAGCCACCAACACCAGCAGTAAAAATGGCAAGCATAGAAAACAAGTTATTGCTAACAATTCTACAACGTCCCCTTGTATTGCATTCAGATTGTGTGCACTTGTATGCCAGATGACGCAAGGCTCAATCATTTTTCATCTGTCCATGATGCAGTCACTTGAGCTGTGACAGGATGCATCGTAACTTGCTAAAGAAGGTTCCACTTGAGCAGCCTTGCAACAGGAAGCAACGGGAGATGGAAGACATATAGAATAGTACAGAGCTCCCAGACGTCAAGCTGTCACACAGAAGGAGGAATAAGAATCAAAAGGAAGCCACTGCCTGTACCAAAGCTGTACTATACTGTGAAATAAGCAGGATCAGAGCCACACATTATGTCCTACTACTGGCTGTAATAAGTAACAGATTGGAGGAAAAACTGCATCATCTTCCTTGACTCAGCTGTGAGAACACCAAGGCAACAGTGGATACCATCTGGCTTCAGAGGAGGTCAGGAGCTGTCTGTTGGTACCTGATGCAAAGAGGTCTGTGTCAGAACCTACAGGCTTAGATGATGGTAACTCAGGACAGCACACAGCCTGTCTGGTAATCTAGCAAAATGCAGCAGCTCAGGCTGTTCCAAGTTCACCATTTCAGCATTTGGAATTTCTTGCATCAGTTCTCAAGCTTGACTGCTTCCTGGCAGAATGGAAGGAGTTTGTTTTCCTTTGCTTCCCAAGCTGAAGCTCTGTAGTGCCTTGCTTGGTACCACCAGAACCAGTTATCTTCTGACACCTCCTAAAGAGAACCCAAGTTCCCTCATACTGATCCAAGATCCATCAGCCTGATGTGCAGGTGCTTCTCTGGACATAAGCAATCATACCAGTTGCCAAAAATACTCCCTTCCACTCCAAAGCTGTGTCTTTGACCTAGATAGGATAGGAAACTACATGAGCATTTGCCCTGCAAATCTGGAACCTCATTTCTCTATGACAATCAGGCTATTGCCAGGGGACTAAATAGCTGCATACTAAGAGGATGTTCAAGAAAGGTGCACACAGAATAAAGGCTGGCTAGTAAGCATACTCTCAAGTATCTTTGTAGGGATTTAAGAAATGCATGCCACTGTAGGCCATGTAAGACCTCACATCTCCATCAGATGATCAGATCTGCACAAGAGACTGAAAGGGAAGCAAGCCTTGGTAGGCACTGAATTCAGTAACAGAGCAGTATACCTGCTGACCAGCTGGTCAAAGGTACGAATTTTTCTTTAGCCTGCCTGAAGGTCTTTCCTAGATAGCAACACAGTGAGATAGACCTCAGAGGTTGCTTAGCAATGTCTGAGGCAGTGCAAACCTCCAGAGACAGAAGAAAGTTTTAGGCACACACCTACGCCTCACACAGAACCAGGCTGCCCCACAAATTGCTGCCAGTGCTGGTTTAGCAAATGCATTGCCAGCCACCCCCAGCGAAGGCTGGAAAGCGATCCAGGGAATGAAACAAGCCTTATTCAGCTTGCCGTAAAGCTCACTGACAATTATGAGTAACAGCACAGGGAAAGCTGACCAGCTACTCAGCACATTTATCATCCTAATGAGCCAATAATTCTTGGTGCCCAAGAGCAATAACCCTTAATCACACCAAAAGTTCCCTGCAGCTGACTAACTGCCTCAGCCGCTGCCTAGCAAGCAAACAAAAAAAAACAGGGAAAAACAAAGACATCCTTAACTTAAGTCTCCTTCCAGTTTCCAGCAACAAACAGTTTAAATGTATTTACTGAAGAAGAGGTATTCTTTAGAGAAGAAACAGTAAATTTGAGGTTCCCATCATAAATAAAGCAGATTCCGCCCCCCCCCCCCCCCCCGCCCCGGCAACTGCATAGGAAAACAAAAATCCATGTCCTTCACACTTGATAATATTTCTCAAAGACTAGGATAACAAGCAGCAAAAATCTTACTTTTGTATCTTGATTGGGTCCAATATGCACCAGTGGGCAACTTTAACTCTTTCCAGGAAAGATACCTAGCTTCTCTTACCAGTTAAAAGAGAAGGCAGCCCTGTACAAGCCAGTGAGGGAGGCCTCTGGTCATTCTAGGCGAGGTAAGGAGACCCAGCTCCCTACCACCAGTACCCCCCATATCAGCTGCAGGTAGAGGGCACATCCCCCACAACCAACAGATCAGAACATCAGTCAGTGACTCATCACCTGTCTTCCCTTTGGAAGAAGGATGGAAAGGGGAACCAGGAACATACAGTTCTCTGCCGATAAAGACTTGATGAAGATCTGAAATGGCAGTGACTGCAAAACACACAGCAGCGCCATGTCTGCATGCATTAATCGGTGATTACTGTCACTGAAGTCAAGCTCTTTCAGCCCAGCACTGACAAACTACCTCCAGCAGACATTCTTTAACATACAAAGCTTACTACAACCTACTAAGGGAATGAGCAAGCTTGGTCCACCAATCTCTTAAGTCTTTTAAGGGAGATTTCCTTGCTGGTGTTTACTCTGCTCAAGCAGAAAAATAAGAGAGGATATATCCTGGGATTAGATCCTGGTTTACATAGGACAGAAGAGAATGACCAATCAACCACTAAAATTGTCCTGGGAAAGGAACAAAGTCAAAGATGGAAAAAGTTGCATTGTTACATATGAGAGAACCAGATCTCACTCTGCTTTACATTCCCAAGCACTGACCAAAAGGGAGGGGAACAACGCGAAAGAATGCTTTCATATATTTTACGGAAGCAAAATATGAAAACCAATTTTGTTTCAAGTGATGTTTCCTAGGAAAATACAAAAACTCAGCTGAAAATGGAGTTCCTCAGTGAATGACTAAATAAAGTGTTTCTTGAGGTGGCCAAAAAAAAAGAGGACCAACAAACACTACTACTCAGTTTTGCCATAAGTAAATACAACATAAGGCAATCCGATTCCTCAGTGAAAACATCAAAGCTTCCCCATTCCCATAGTGCAGTGAAGGGCAAAGAAAGTGACAGAGCAGGCAGACAACCTTCATCTACGGGCTGTGCAGACCTCTGATGTGTCTCTAAACCAGCAGAACAGACCACAGCACAGGACTAGAGCTGAATCCACAAGCATCAGTTGGTTAAGGCTACGCATCTGCACATCAACTCACAGCATCAAACATGCCATACTTCAGAAACACAAGCTTGGTGTAGCAGCAGTAGACAGTAATTATGTCACACAGAGCCAGGACAAACGACACAGCAGACAGACACAAGAGATGCAGGCACACACTCAGAGAAAAGAAGTTATGAAGCCTGTAAAGGCGTTCCATTCCACAAAGCAAAACCACTACTGCTCAATTCCTGTTACCTCCTTTGCTCACAGCTCATTGTAACCAGTGCTTCTGTTCAGGTGCAGGATATAAACTACTAAAGCAAGTACTAAGTATAACTATAACTTCTACTTTCTCTAAATTTTCTCAGTTACAACCTGTACATTTCCCAAGTCTATAGTCTTAGTACAACACATTTCTTCTGTAATTATTGTATCTTCCCAAAGGGTTAATTACAGAGGTGACAGCTGTTACTAACTGAACAAGGGGGGGGGGGGGGGGTCTATGTCCCACTTTGAGAAATACCAAAGCAAAAAAGTTTTCACTCAGTAATAAAAACTGTATTCACATACCACTGAGTAATTAGGATAGGCAGAAGATCGTATTGATAGGATGTGAAAACCAAAAAGAGAATACAGTAGATCGAGGTGTCAAATTTAATCAAAAAAAAAAACCCAAAAAACCACCTGCAGGAGAGGGGAAGGAGGAGGAAGGTGTGTAAGGCATGCAGGTAGGGAAGACTTCACCACTGATATGGCAGATTTCTCTTTAAAAAAAGGAATCTATCCTCTTAAATTTAGATGAGAAAATTACGTATGTCAGTACATGATGATAAAAGTAACTACATAAACATTTGCATGCCTGTTCCAAGACAAAAACTGACCTCTTGAATAGAAATTTCTGCTTAAACTAATAACAAAAAACCCCTGAAACATACCACCTTAGTCCCAAACTGATATATGCCAGCTTACAAAAAATGTCTTGTCCTGAAGAAGTTAAATATGGACAAAATCTCACCTATATAAATATTTTTGCTTTACGAGTTCTAAATGGCAAATTACTTATTATAAGAAATAGTACAAATCAAAAATATCTTGAAGGGGGAATGTCTGTATATGTAAGCTGTGTTATAAATGTGACATCACCAAGAGCAGTTGTGTTTATGGATTAATGCTATATAGCTTGTACAACCCTGTGGAAAATATTTAAAGAACTAAAATGAACCAAATAAAACTATAACTAACAAAGAATTAGTTTTCAAATGTGTGATCATAAAGAAAAAGTCTGACACAAAGTAAGCAAAACAAGTAGTTACTGCACAGATATACTTCTGCTGCTATAAAAGCAAGACCTTGTGGTTAGTGTTTTTACTTCATTTTGAAATGTAGTCACTACTGCCACAGTACATTTCATGTAAATACAAACAAAACTTACCAGATTTAAAAACAGTACCCTTGATGCTATGCACTGAGACAATACTCTAATAGTAAATCCTAAAACTAGGTGCTTATCTTCCCACAAGGCAAGCGTTCACTGTGAGAATACTGGGTCTTGCTATCCCATAAACCTTTAGTTTAAAGGTTAGTTCTAGAAATTTGGAACTGTAACATCAGGGTCTTTTGCCATTACTAACAACTACACCACAAACGGCTAAAGAGCAGTTATGTGTGCAAGGAGAACAGTACAACAGCTCAATCAAGGAAAAGTGTTTTAGTGCACTTTGTTCATCTTAGCCAACATGCTACATTGCCTGTTTTGCGTACAAAGAGGACTGACTTCCCTTATTTCCACTGTAAGAACGAAATGACTTGGCAAGCTTAACACTGTGTCAAGCTGCCCTTTTCTTCCCTTATGACCTGAACATTTTAAGAAAGAAGGTTTGCAAGACATTACACAATTCTTCGGTTTTATTATTAAATGAGAAAGTCTGATTTATGACATTGTCACATTGCTAGTCATAAATGTTTCAGTGATGAAGACAGCCAATGCCGGGTCAACCCATGTCCTCGTTCTACAATATTCATTTACGAAGGAATCGTAGTGAATATTCAACACACCCAATACAACATTCCTTCCTTCCCTCAGACAGAAGTCCCATCATTCTTCAGCTAGTGGGTATCTTACTATATAAATTCGAGATTTTTTTGTGGACTACCCATCCCCAAACTTTAATCAGATTAGAACGGGCTTCTACAGATGTTACAGAAGTCTTCACACGTCATCATCATCTGACGTATCACTGCTGCTTGTCTCAGAATCCTCATTCTCCAGAGCAGATGTGAAAGTGCTGTTTTTCCAGGGGCTAAATTTAAAGTCACAGATAAGGTCATTTTTCAAAATGATGTTTTTCCGAAGGCCATTTTTTTGTAACTGAAATGAGAAAGAGAGATACATTTAGAGAATGAAAAGCTAAACACAACAATCTGTTGCATTTCAGCATTCTCTACACGTTCACCTCTGGGCTGCATTAGATCCACAGCACTACCTGTTCATATATACACAGGAGAACTCCCAAGCACCTTCTGGGCCAGTCACCAGGCCAAGTGCCTCCAACTGAACTAAGCTCCTGCAGTCAACAAGGGCTTACTCTCTTCTCAGCCACTTCCTCAGATACCTTGCCCCAGTGACCTCTCCTCCTACGTGGTCTCTCCTGCAGTGCATTCCCTTTTTCCAGCGTTGCAAACATCTGTGCTAAGGGCAGGGTCTGCCATAAGGCAGGGGCCCAGAACAGGAGAAGCAGCGGGGAGGAATGGGTATCCCTACCTGTCTACCTGATGCAGTTGGAAAGTCACAGACACTGGAGAGAAAGGAAACAACTGATTCTACAACAAGAAAGGAATTACTGCATTTCCACACATTGTGCAGAAGCCAAGCATTTAAGAGTTCAATACTCCAAATGCTCCACATGTATGGCTAGACATATGGAAATATCACATGTTCAGATTTAACACTGCACAACATCCTCCTTTACAGCCCCTCCTCACCGACTCCACCAGGGATATATTTTTCTTTAAAAATCAAGTCTAGATTGCATTTTCAGATTTTGTTACTAGTGAATTAAATGTGTCTCAATTTCCAGTAGAGAAAGGTCAATCATGGAGAGCCAAGGAAACTGCACAAAAAACTTACAAGAAAATTCCCCTTCCTCAGACTAAGCTGAGGTGCTCAAAAGCCTGTGCAATTTACTACCAGCGGTGCTGAAACTACATGTAAGCACCTCCTTACCTCTCCCTTGATACTTTTAGCATAGGCCTTACCCACAATAAGCACTGGTCCCTTATCTTTTTGAAGCAACTGTTCTTCCCAAAGTACAATACTGAAATGCTACTGAAACAGCAACCTCTCTAACCATCAAAATTACTGCAAATCCTCCTCAAAGGTAAGAGTTTAGGTTAGCCAGCTACAAGTTAATAATGGAACATTAACTTCATGTTACCTGTTCACTAATGATTCGGAACTCCCTCATCTCATCCTCTGTTAAGGGAGCAAATGTTTCATCATTTTCAGTGTCTTCCTGCCAGCCCATCTCCTTCAGCAGCCTTTAAATCAAAAACAACATTAAGAAACTTGCTACATCCACTCAAGACATTTCAAGCTCTGCCTAGGTGTAAAGATCTGTAACAAATGGATTAATCACTCTATATTTTTGTTAAACTCTTGAATAGAAGTAGGTTAAAAGCCTTACAAAAAGATACAGAAAGCATAAAAGTTGGGAAGCTATCAGGTCTTTCACAGATGACCCCGTTTTAAAAACTGTACCTTTGTCTTAAGGTAACAGATCTGTGTCAGGTGGAAAAGCAAGAATGTATTTCCTTTGCATAACTGCTCTGGTGGAGCAGCAATTAATCCCTTGAAAACAGTATGAAGAGACAAAGACTGACACTGAAGGAATCTGCAGGCTTTCCTGGGTAACAGAGCAGCCATAAGGAATACTGGTGGAGCCTCTCCATGGGAAGCAATTCAGGATGGTCACATAGTGCTTCTTTCTTCCAGCACATGCTAACGTCAGAGCCAGGACAGGCTTCTTTGCAACTGAGTACCACCCAGCGGCAGCTGCTGCTACTTCAGCACAGGCAGACTACAACTAGGAGTGAGTTTTGGGATGAGCAGAGGAAAAGGAACAAGAGAGATTCCTCTCATGACTAAGCTTGAGATATCCAGAGATGTAATACATAATGTTTTAGCTAGTGTGAAAAGTCAAGCAGTATCTGAACAGGAAGAAAGTGTTTTTACATATGAAGACACTGTGAAAACAGGGGCTATCTGAGGGTGAAGAAACCATTACTCTAAACAATGAAGACAGTAAGTTCTCTTGCTGCGAAGTTTTTGCCAGAAGGATTAGCACATTCTTCAGCCAAACCGTGCACTTGTTGACCTCAGATGTTAGAGAAAATTAAAAGCTATTTCACAAATAATAAAGGTTTCTAAAGTATATGCCAGAACTGACATACAGCATCACAGAATGGTGGATATATTAACACAGGGAAGTAAGACAAACTCATAGCTGATGTGATGGGCCAGGTATGTCATTTAGCCAGACTCAGAAGAAAATGTCCTTCAGTATAACCCTCCCCCCACAAAGAACTCTAGGTCCCAATACAATGGATGTGCATTGGGCAAACTTGCAGGTGACCAGTGACACCAATGACTGTTGTTAAACCATAATAAAAGTAGAAATTGTAGAAGGGGAGAACAGCGCTACTCTGTTTACAAAAAAGTTAACAGGACAGTTACAGAAATAGAAATTACATCCTCTGTAGTATTTGGACCGAACTGGACAATGTGACAGCCAAGAACAATTAAATCCTCAGGAAGCAGCAGAAATAATATGCAAGTCATCCAAAGCTCTCTTAAAAGAGAATATGTGCATACAGAAAACTACTTGCAATGCTAAATGCAGTTCAGTGACAGTTACATTTTTGGCAACAGTAATTTGAGTTAGAAAGTTTTACTGCAAGCTAAGAATAAATGGAACAGTTACAGAGCTCTTGTCAACGTATATTAAATTTAGGGCAATAGCTGATTAATTTTTAAGTAACATTGTCTGAAGTTAGCAGGACCACTGTCCCTTTGAAGAAACACTAGGCTTCTAAAATGGTTGGAAGGATGAACTACAAAAAAAAAAAAATTCAGATTAGCAAACTTGACAACAACAAAATAGCTGTTTGTTGGAAGCTTCCCCAGCAGAAGAGAAGCCCAAGATACACTTTGTACAAGACATGCCAATACCGTTACTAGGCATGCACAATTAGCCTGTGAGTTAAGATGGTCACTTCAAGTCCAATTTACCACAAAAAGGCTTACCATAACATCTGTCTACATACACACAGAGGTCACTAGCCAAAGGGCTAGCCCACAGCCTCTCTGGGACACCACAAAGGAAAGACATTTGCCCAGAAACCCTATGAAAGCCAAAGTCATTTGAATTGAAAAATGAGTGTTACATCTGACTCCTAGCCAAAAAATTGTCATCAGCAGCCTCTAGTGGCCAAAGAAAGATTGGTTATTTCCATAGCCAACGGTGGAAAACACGGAACAGAGCAGGGAGCATTTCACTTTTCATGTCCTCTTATCCCTCATGAGTATGAAAGGTTCATCTGCAGGTACTACAAAAGGGAAAGTTCTCTAGTCCAATGTATACATATAATCTATCACTAAAAAAGAAAAAACTCTGTCTATCACTACAAATCTGTAGTTGCCAGAAAAAGTAAGAATCTGACAGGGCTCAGGACAAGCTCATCTCCAGACTGAGCTGTGATTTCCCAGCAGAAGCATCCTCATCTCAACCAGCTGGCTACTGCAGTTACTCCTACGAGATACCAGAATTGTTTCAATCCTTTTTTGAAGTTACCTTCTCCCTTCCGAGTGCACGCTCTTGTGATATCACTGACAGTGTCAACTAGTCAGCTACAGAAATAATTACTTTAACAATGAGGAAAAACCCACAGAAGTTTTACATAAGATGCAGCATTTAAACTGTTATTAATACAAATAGCAATTACATGCACTGCTCCTAGGCATGCAGACCAAAATCAGAGGGATGAAGTCACTATGTAGTCTGCTTTGCTTCTTTGTAAGAAACTACATCACATTTTTAGTAAAGCAAGCTTAAGTCAGTTTAAGCTAAATTCTACAAATTTAGTAGAAACAAAGTATATTCCATATTAAATAAGTACATAACTAAAAGTTAAATTGACAGTAGTCATTAAACATTTTATGTGTTCTCAGTTTTCAGATTCTGGCTTCTGAACTAGTAAGAAATGATGACATGCTCACTTATGAAGGAACATTATATAATATAAAGTACGTACCTATGCTCTGCCTCAAGTGAGCTTGAAAGAACATCTGCCTGAGGGAAAGTTGAAGATTGAATGATCTGTTGAGATGTAACTGAAGCATTGCCATTCTCCTGCAGAATTTCACTTTCAAAGTTTTGGTTTATATCTCTCTCATGATGAGGACTGTTGCTGTTACACGAGTTAAAGGACTCATCATCCTGTTAAAAACAATTACATATTACAAAGTTTAAAAATAATTTTCATTCACAAGTAAATGTTTGCAAGTGCTGCAATTCAGTGTTTAATAGAAATTAAGCTTAAGTGGAAACACTCTACACCATCTTGGGGGTAATTCTATTCATACTTCTAGAGTCTGCAATACCTGGATACTACAGAAATCTTAACTTACGCCACCAATCAAGTAATGCAGAAACTCATTCCCAAGACCTGCCTCAAACATTTTTCACAAAGTTTCAAACACATCTTAAAATTCAAACTTATTTAAGCTGCCTTTCATACAAACAGAAATAACAGGTTATCTGTCGAACTTAACAACGTTCCTAATTAAATAGAGCCATGTGTGTCAGAAGCAGCTAGATAGCCTAAGAGTTCTCAATTTAATTTAGTGTAAGGGACAGGTCACAGCCACCATATCTCAATCAGAAAATTTATCTGCCACAGGTTCAGAAAGAGTCAATATTGCTTGTTCAATTCAAACAGCTTCTCCTACACATATGGACTCACAACAGCTTCTCAGGCTGTTGTAAACAGCAACTATAACTTACTAGCCATCAAATAAGAACTATGAAGAAAGTTTATTTAGAAAGCAGACTGTTCAGGTTCACTCAAAATACTAAAAGCTCTTTAATCCTACAAAGCAGAGGTGGGTTTTTTTATTCTACTTATGCAGCAACCTGTAATTTTTATTTAGTAATTTAGCCAAATAGCCTCAGAAGTCTTACTAACTGTAAATACAAAGAAGAAAGTACAATCATCATCTAGTTAACACCCTTTTGACAATAAAATCCCTGAACTGGACATATAAGAGCATTATTCATAGCAGGAGGCAATCATTCTATCAGCCAGTTCTGTACTTCTAAGAAACCATTCTTCAGAGTCCAGGATCAAGACCATCACCATCATTTCTCTCCTTTTTTTTTTTTTTTTTTTTTAATTTTTAAAATGTCTGTCTGCTTCCAGAGATTTCAGAATGCTCAGTTAAGTGTTTCTTAAGAACAACTATCCTAGTAAACACACACTCAGCTGTTAAAATCATACACCTGAAGAACGCATCTCAGATTATCAAACAAAATTCATTAAAATATTAAACAATTTTAATAAATACAGAGCAAAATGGCTTTCTCCAAGCATGATTCAGCTGCTGATTACGATTTGCCTTGTTATTTCAGACAAGAAATCTGTGACTGCAGGCCTTAACATTCCATCAACAGGATGATGTTATAGAAGACTGATATGTAGTTATCTCCTCATCCGCTCAGTTGCACACCACATCCTCTACTGACGATCATTAAAATGAAATGTTGGAAGCAGGACAACTATTAGTTACATGATTTGTTTAACATCTTTTCACACCTGTTAGTGAAATAGCAGCGGCAGGGAAAAGGAAGCATGCACTTGCCAACAACTACTGCAGGCTACATGTTACATACTCCTGTCCAAGGACAGTAAAACTTCCACTACTAAAAGCCATTTTTCTTTTTCAATACACTTCCTTCTGAAACTCAGCTATGTACAATGAGACAACCAAACGCATTTGACATATATATAATGAAGACGATACTAACTCCAGACAATTTCAGGTACAGAATGCTATTTCAGAATTCTGAAGCAAGACAGTGTTTTCTACTATCTTTTTTAATCTTAAACCAGTATCTTTGTGTATTTCTTATACATACATGAACGTTACCCCCAACACCCATCTCAGGGTGCTAAGCCACAGAATACCCAACGGAAAGATTTCACCTTTCTTAACTCACACATGCAGTGAGGTTGTATAGTCCCATTACAGCAAATTTTGTTTTGCCTGAAATAGGAACAGAGTCAGAACACTCAGTATTACATTTATGAGCAATGCACACTGGCACTGTTTCTTTTTTCATGTCTCTGAATAAATCTTTCTCAAAACCACGCATTTATCTGGCTGATTTGTAACTTAGGACGTTGTTTTGTTAGAACACTTTAAACCACTTGTTTACAGCAAACAGGCTTGTAATCATCTCATCCTGAATAATACAATACTTACCTTCACTTGGACTATCCACGATAACTATGCTTATGGCTTGTTGGTGGCTGGTAGCACTTACACAAATATTCTCTGGTGCCAGCCAAGCACTGCATAAATTGATCCAGACTGAAACCCGACATGTATTATGTATAGGCAGTACAGGCTTCCAAGTTCTCAGGAAGAAAAAATGAGTTCTCTATATATGCACAGATTTAACTATTGCTCCTATTAACCAAGAATAGAGAACTGTTTGCTGTCTAAACACTCTAATTAGAAAGGAAATGGTTTCATTGTTTTGTAGGATAATGAATAGCCAAGGTAAGAAACACTGCCCTCCACAAGTCTATGGGGCCAGGTGGGATCCACACAATGGTACTGAAGGAGCTGGCAGAAGTGCTCCCTGAGCAACTTCCCATCATTTATCAACAGTCCTGGCTAACCAGGGAGGTCCCAGTGGACTGGAGGTCAGCCAGTGTGACGCCCACCTACAAGAAGGGCAGGAAGGAGGATCTGGGGAACTACAGGCCTGTCAGCCTGACTTCGGTGCTGGGGAAGGTCATGGAGCAGATCATCCTGAGTGCCATCACGTAGCATGTGCGGGACAGCCAGGGGATCAGGCCCAGCCAGCATGGGTTTGTGAAAGGCAAGTCCTGCTGGACCAACCTGATCTCCTTCTTTAACAAGGTGACCTGCCTAGTGGATGAGGGAAAGGCTGTGGATGTTGTGTACCTGGACCTTAGTAAAGCCTTTGACACTGTTTCTCACAGCATTTTACTGGAGAAACTGTTTGCTCGTGGCTTGGATGGGCTGTACACTTTGCTGGGTAACAAACTGGTTGGAAGACCAAGCTCAAAGATTTGTGGTGAACTGAATTAAATCCAGTTGGCTGCCAGTCATAAGCAGTGTTCCCCAGGGCCGGTTCTGTTCGATATCTTCATCAGTGGTCTGGATGGGGGGACTGACTGCACCTTCAGTAAGTTTGCAGCTGACACCATGTTGGGGGAACAGTGTTGATCTGCTGGAGGGGAGGAAGGCTCTGTGGGGGGCTCTGGATGGGCTGGATTGATGGGCCATGGACGACTGTATGAGGTTCAACAAGGTTCAGTGCTGGGTCCTGCGCTTGGGTCACAACAACCGCACACAATACTACAGTCTTGGGGTAGAGCGTCTGGAAAGCTGCTCAACAGAAAAAGAGCTGGGGGTGCCGGTCGACACTTGGCTCAGGTGGCCAAGAAGGACAACAGCATCCTGGCTTGTATCAGAAATAAGTGTGGCCAGCAGGGCTGGGGAAGTGATCATCCCCCTGTACTGGGCAGTGGTGGGGCTGCACCTCAAATGCTGTGTTCAGTTTTGGGCTCCTCACTCAAGAAAGACATTGAGGTGCTGAGTGCATCCAAAGAAAGGCAACAAAGCTGGTGAAAGAGTCTAGAGAAGAAGTCTTAAGAGGAGTGGCCAAGGGAACTGGAGTTGCTTGGCCTGGAAAGAAGGAAGCTGAGGGGAGAGATCTTACCATTCTCTACAACTACCTGAAAGGAGGTTATAGCAAGGCGGGTGTTGGTCTCTTCTCCCAATTAACAAGCAATAGAACAAAAGGGAATGGCCTCCACTTGCACCAGGGGAGGTTTAGATTGGGTATTAGGAAAAAATTCTTCACCAAAAGGGCTGTCAAGCACTGGAAGAGGCTGCCCCAGGGAAGCAGCTGAGTCACCATCCCTGGAGGTATTTAAAAGACTTGTAGATGTGGCACTTGGGGACATGGGGTGGACTTGGCAGTGTTAGGCTTACAGTTGGATTTGATGATCTTAAAGGTCTTTTCCAGCCTAAGCAATTCTACAATTCTATGATTAGGTTAGTGTACTAAGCTTAATTTATTATTTTTATTGTTGCTAAAGTGCACCTGAGTTATTAACATGTATGAACAGATAACTGCAGAGAGAAAATAAACTATTAAGAAGCACTAGAGGAAGAGTAGTACTTGGAACAACTTTCTAAAATTCATCAAAATGTAACTCCTTTCCTTCATTTAGAGATCCAACACCATGACTTAACAGCTGTTAAGAGAAAAATAAAGTAGTTTTTAGTCCATCTGAAAACTACTACTGCTGGATCTACAACGGGTATGAACAAAACTACCTTCTCTTGCCCAGCATGACTCTCATCTTCATGTTTCTCTTCCACTCTATCTTGTTTCAATGCTTTCAAAAATTCACTCTTCTTATCGACCCGCATTCTTGTCAATTTTGTTAAACGAGGCTGGCCAACTTTGTCAACAGGGGATGAAGAATTTGACCGATTACACTAATGTAAGGAGTCAGAAAGAGAAAGAATATTAGAAGTTTCATCCAATGTTTTCTGAATGAATAAAGACAAAAAGACTCCCTGGCACCTGTAGTTTAAGAAACCTGTAGTTTCACATACATCCACAGTTAAAAACAGAGGTAAGATACTTATATTTCAACATATGTAGTTCTCACGTGTAAACCCAGAGATGCAGGTTTATGGAGCACTGCTAATGAACAATGGACCTTCTTAAGTGTATTATACAATTAGCACTTTTGAAGTTTAAACCTATCAGGTTATACTTCCTAATGCACCATTTTTACTTCAAATCAAACCTACAAAGCAAATTGTGCAGTACTTAAAGGCCAGCGACAGGCCTTCCATACTTCCCACACCTTAACTTCAAAAAAACCCTTATGTAATATAATTCTGCATAACACTTACTGATTGCCTTATCTAACCAAATTAAACGTTTTATAGATTTGACAAAAACTGCAGGCACTGCTTTACCTCTTTCACTGAATTTTGTGATACAGTAAATGCCTTGGCAATTGATTTGAAAGGACTGAAACTGCCAACACCAGATGCAGACTCATGAGGAAATGGATTCCCAAGTTTATTTTCTTTTGCTTGGCTTTTCCACTGTGTAGGCTAAACAAAAATTTAAACACAAATTTAAGAGTCAATAACTACAATAGGATTATTTTTAGGAATCTTCAGAAAAATGATTAAGCAAAAGCAGATCTTAACTATAGCCGTAATTTAGTACAAACACCTGCTTTCTTGTGTAAAAGAGACTGTTTATGAGCAAATCATCCGCTCACAAATGCTGCTTACACTTTTTATATAAAGACTAAAATTGCAAAACAATTCAGATCCTCATATTTGAGGTATGAAGAATCAAAATAGAAGTCTTCAACAGCTCAAAGTATTGTTTTTCATTTAGAATGTTAGAGGGGTAAGAATTACTCCAACGTGCTCTTGAGAACACAGAAAAATTCCTGAAACAAGTATCAAGAGAAGGAAAGCTGCATTTTGCAAGGGACCAGAATGACACTAATAGGTTGAAACTCAATCTCTATCGACAATTGTGATAAATTCTGAAGGTATTTTTATGCTGACTGTATCTCTCCACTACGTATTTTTCTGTTAAAATTATATACACAAAAGGCACTGCCATTGCATAAGTTAAAAACATCCTTTTCATTCTCGTTTGTACAGATCTTGCCCTTCTCAAAAAAGGTAAATGAGAAACAGAGAGTGTAGTTTAAAAAGAAAACTGAGGTAAATGGCTTCCATTCACCTTTGGGGTGTGCTGCACTTAGCAAGAGCTGAAAGCATAATACTCTAGGAACAGTACTCTTGGGGTGAAATAAACAGATTCAGAATTACAGCAAGACTTTTTTCAGCATGTTGTTCATGCCACCGGTATCCAAGACTCACCTTTGCAGGTGGAGTGACAGGTTTAGGGACTAATCCTTTATAAATACTTGTGCCAGTTCCATCCCTTACTGACTGTGAATGAAGACTTCCTACTACTGGGAATCCAGATATCTGCAGTTCTTTTGTATTGCCCTTTTTAATGACCAGCATTCTCGGAGATCTAGACTTAGGATTCAAAGGGTACTCTGGAAAAAAAAAAGAAGTGTGTGTGCATATATATATATATTTATTTATATGTGTGTGTATGCATGCATGCGTCTACAATCTTAACTTTCTCGTTCATAAGGTACTGGATAGCTAAATGGTTCAGAGCAAACAGGCATAAATCAGGAACTTAGTCCAGCATTAGTTCCACAAATGTTCACTGTACAAACCTGGATAAACACAGGTTCTGTTCCATTTTCTACAACAACCATTTGTAAAATATTTCACTTGTCAATGCAGGATTTTTACTTCCTGGAAAATAAAGACTTTCTTTCAAGAAGCCACCTACAGAGCTGTTGTTTGCAAATCTAAAATCCAAATATTGTTAGCTGCTGATAGTTACATAATCTTCAAAAGAGATTATGCTTTTCATATTTCCCTTTAAGGTTACTAAAATAATTTATTATATATTTATTAACAGCTCAGTTTAGAGCCAAATGCTCCACACTGAGGCTTTACAAACATGAGACAACAGATGTGCACCACTCTAGACCACAGCAATGACCAGTTTATCTCCATGCCTCAGATGGGCATAACAGAACAACTGAAGCTTACAACATGCCCATGTTGAAGAGGGCACTAATTAAGGGACATATAATCAGCTGTCCTACTGAGTCACTGACATTTAACATTTTAAAGAACACCTATTAAAAAGTTCTAAAATTTTCAAAAAGTAAAACAAATACTTTCATTATTTTTTTGTACACACATTTCAATGTTGCATTAGCAGCCTTTTCCCAGATTATCTCCTCTCCCTCCAAGTAATTCTACTTTACAGGCAGTCACTATAGCCTACGTTTAAAAAAAACCTGTCTTAAAAGCATAAGTGACTTAAGCTTTGTTTAGCAGGTAAATGTTACAAAACCATTGTGGTAACTGCATATTTAACTCTCATTACACTTTATGAAAAGACTTTTCATAGTATTAACATGCTCCCATCATATATACACAAGGTAAAATGGAATCTAACAGAAGCACACATTTTTAACAGGCATTAGAAGGGGATGGTAGCATTCCTCCTGTCCTGAATATTGTTTCCTTTAAAAGGGAATAATAACTGCCTTAATTTCAGTTTTTCAATTACAAAATGAGGTTTCCAGAAGCAGAGCTGTAATAAAGTAAGATACCAAGCCGTAAACTGTAACAAGTCATTGCACTGTAACTTACAGGTTGGATTAGATGACCTTTAAAAGTCCCTTCCAAGCCATTCTATGATTTTAGGTAACTAACAGAACTGTTTCTTCCTTTGCTTGTGAAGAGTGATATCCAAAAAGCTTGGAAAGCTTACCCTCCTTCAGATCAAACTGAGCCACATCACGCAGCTGGCCACAGCCAGAGTGCTGCAAAAAAACACTCAAATTGCTATGTAATTTTTCCCAACTTGGTTAGGATAGAAATCAGTTATTGTTCTATTAAAAGATAACTACTTCCTGACTTTCACATGAAAGCTGCTAAACACACAAAACCAGAAAGCAGTCCAACTGTTTATGTTCTGGCAAAAGTTCTTAGCAATTAGGTATTTATATGGATAGGTTAACTGACATATAGAGCTAAGAGCACAAAACACACTGGGGAAGTATGAGAAAAAGAATCAGCAAATTACCATTTTAAATCTCAGTATTAGCATCAGTTTAAGTAGTAGCTTTTAAGTTTAAAGTTATTTCTTGATAAAGAGAAAGGTTCTTATTTTGAGTAAGTTTCTTATTTAAAACCTCTGCAGTCTAAAGCTGCCACTTTCTTCAGGGTAACCAACTGACTACATAAAGCCCACAGAATCATAAAGTGGTAGCCAAACTTAATCAAGCAGAGATGAGAAAACAATCCCAAACTACAGTTCAGTTCAAGGCCTACTCTCAGGATTGGATTTGTTACAAGTAATTTGTAAACACAGCCAACAGCTTAAGACACTTCCTTTCAGGAAGGGACCTTACATCTCTGCAAACTAACCTGCTCTTCCCAGCCCTCCTAGGTTTCTTTCCAAACTCTTCCAACAGCTCTAATCAGTCAGAAGCATTTTCTAATGAAGTCATCAGCTAGCAATCACATCACTAGTTTAGGTTACTCACCTTCATTGCATCTGAAGATAAATTCTCAGTATCTTTATAAAGGAGATGTATACTTGTTCTGGGAAAGAATCCTAGTTGTGGCTGCATCTACCGACCAACAGAATGATACTCAAATAGAAGTGTTACCTCTCTAACAGAAAAGATATTTATATTGTAGTAATACTGAAGTTTCCTCAATTTCAATCTATGCCTTTATAATTTAAATCTATACCTTTCTAATTCTAAAAAAAATAATCTGTATTTCAAATAAACCAGCTTCAGATCTCTGCTATACTTTTACATTTAAAAACATCAAAAATACTCACCCCACACACCTGCAGCTAAAGACTTATTCTGGTTTGGTTCCCTCTCATATTCAGGGTTCAAAGATGGCTGAAAGAAAGTTTTATAATTTTTTTTTAAAGTCTTGAATTCTGGGGCCAATGAAATAAAGAATCACAATAATATTGGCAGTATGACCTCTGCTGTCAAAGATTTTTAAATGGAGACAGACTGGACACTTCCCCCTGTAACTCAAATAGGTCAATGCTCACTTATTTTTTTTCTCCAACAAAACACATCAGGTATCAATCAATCCCATTACACAAACTGTCCAGAGAAAACAAAGAACACTGATGTATGGTTCTTCAAAGAGGAAGCTCATCCTTCCTCATACATCCTACAATTCTAGGTTGAAGCATGGGATCTCAAATGGGTCACTAATGGAAAGATCACTTTGACAGTACTTCAGATTTCCAGTAAGGTAACTGTAGAATTTACTACATACACATACCCCAGTAAGCTGGAACCAGGCTGTAGTTATACTTAAACACTTAAGTGACAATAATAAATATGTAATGATAAAAACCGGATATAAAAGGAGAAACAATTAGTGGACAAATGACTAACACCCTCTCATCTATGGGAAGGGTGATTGCTTATATGATAATCTGCAACCGCTGAAATCTCATGAAGTAGCTTGTAATGGACAAAATGGCACTTGCAGAAACAATGAAACCTTGTTTATTATAATTACAATTAACTTACAAAATCCTCAGCCTCAAATTGTTTGGGTACTACTTTGTCTTCCTTTTTCCCAGTTTCAGTATCAGGTACATTGTCTTCATGCCATCCTTGGCCTTTTCCACAGTGGAAAGTCCTGGTACAAGCACGGGAACCTCCACCATGGTGTCCTCCACGATGGTTTGTATTTTCTGAACCATTTCTGCCTTGTACACGCCAACCATTCCTCTCTCTTCTCCCAAAATGCCCTTAGATTTTTAAATTTTAAAGAAATGTAACAACAAACAATTTTAAAATAATATTCTACTTTTGCAAAATTGTTAGAGAAGTTAAGCCAGGAGCTCTATACTCTGGCATGTGATAGAATAGTAAATTAAGTTTTCATTCACTTAAGCAGCAGGGAAGAATCTTACAAAACAATGCGAGAGCAAGAGAACAGTAGTCCAACATGAGGACAAGTCAATCTCCTATTCTGTCTGCTCATGTAGATGTTGGGTGCTAGAATATTCACTCAACACTCTTATTCTTCTTAAGAGAAAGTAAGACATCAGGAACCACACTACTTTAACCAACTTTGTACTCACACCCTGTCCCATATCTGTCTTTCCACCACCTCTATTTTACTACAGAATAAGAATGTAGCATAGGAGTTACCACCTTCAGACTTTTTTTCCTAGATCGAGTGCTACAAAGTAATGATGTGAACTTATTCTAAATGTTCCATGAAAGCTAAATTTTACCTCCATTAGACCGTCCAATGTTAGGATCAAACCCATCCGAAGAGTTGTGTCTTCTGCAATTTGCTTCATAACGATTCTCTGTCCATGAAAAATTTTCATAATGTTTCTCAAGGTTCAGTGATGACTGTAAAGGAGCACAAGTGGTAGACCTGAGATAACTGATTAATAACAGAACTGAATTATCAGAACTGTAACATGCATATTATTCATGGTATATACAATCCATTTTTAATAAGACTTGGAATGACAAATGCAGCAGTCCTCAACTACGCGTATGTTCAGAGCTATGTCACCATCTCCCATGCTAGCAAAGTGGAAGCTGTACCTGCTGCTCCGGGACACGGAAACAGGGCTGAGGACCATGTTTGTTACACAAGGTAAAAAGCCCAAGTGTCTATATTTTGTTTTGGCAGCTGAACAGAGCACAGGTGACCTGTGTTGCAGCAGAGGAAAAATAAAAAAGGTCAGAAAGGACAGGAGATCAGTCTGGAAGGCAGAAAAGAAGCCCGGGATCTTAATTTGTGTGGTCAGAAACTACACATGCACATTCCACATCAAGCAAGAAGTCACTTCCAGAGGCAGCTGTACCCAAAAAAGGCCCAATGTATTAGTCTTGTCATAACCTAATAAGGCAAATGCAACTAGTTATGAAATACAAATAAAGCCTAGAGTAAAAAGTGTATATACTCAAATATACTTCAAATTACCAGCTTATAAACAGGCACTGTAGAAATTTTAAAGAAATAAATCTTTAATATATCAGTAGAAAGTACTTTATAAACTAAAAACTTATACTTAGAATAGCACTCAAATCAAAATACATGCTGACTAAAACTCATAATTAAACCAAAAAGAATCACGTCTTACAGTAGCTGTCTTCCCTATCATCTGTACCTGGCTCTACTATTTTAACACTATAACATTTCTTTTGCTGTTACCTCTTAAAAATTCAAAAATAAATTCTTTCTGCAAAAGCAGGGCTTAGCCTTACTGTTGTTCACACCACACATGTCCCAGTGAGTGACAGCAGAAGGCTGTGTCACCCAGCACCTCCCTGCCACACAACCACCCTTTGATGCAAACAAAGCCCCCTTCCCTCCCAGCACACTTACTGTGCACATGTATGTCCACTGTACTGCACATGTACAAGAGATCCAGCATGTCCCGGGGTCAAAAGAGCTACAAATGCGTAAGTGCACAGCAGTGTGGACATGTACTGTATCAGCAAACTGAGCTTAATAATTCTAGGGAGTATCAACTTTACTGCTCCCAAGTATCAGCTTTGCTGCCTGAAGCTCACTCCTCTCCAGACTGACTAACATTCAGGAAAAGAAGTACATCAGTAATGTTGTATGTCTGAAAATGGAAGCCCCAAGTTTACTTCAACAGTTATTAGTCATCAACATCTAATCAAGCTGTATTAAAGTACTTCACTGATCAAAGAGAGTAGAAAAAAAAAAATCATAGTCAGGTTTAACTACTTTGGAAAACATGTTGAAGAAAACTATTTCCTTCTTCTCACCTCCCCTACCCCAGTAAGAGAAAAATCACAAACAAAAAAACATTATACCCAGGTTCTATTGACAATGCCCCAGCAGAGCTCAAGGCCCTGTTCAAAATTAACTGCTCAAAAATCAAACTCAAGTAAGCAACAGATATGTTTAAAATACAAAGCGTGTATTTCCAAACTGTACAGATGTTAAAGGAAAAATTCACACAGACGTGGGGTACCACTAGGCTTGCTTTAATCACAACTCGCAGTTGGGCCACCACCTCAGTAAGTGGCAGAGAACAAAGGGATCAGCACAGCTTATATACACTTATCAAATGTCAGAAGTTTTTAGAAGTTTCATTCAGTTTTGTCAGTTCTGCGAATCCATCACCTGACTCTGTCCCAGTGGATTCATCTATGTGGTTCCAGTCTCTGCCTCAGTTCCAAGCTCCTCCTCAGATCATGATCTTCTGTCTGCTGCTTTAACTTACACAATCCTTCAAGTACGCTTAATCTTCGAACAAGAATTCCTAGTCACATATACTGATTTTTTCTAGAAACACCTGCATTTGAGAGCACCCGTGTATACAATTGATCATCTATTGTTTCTCTATTCTCCTACTAATTAACTTGACTGAGTTTTAAACCAGCCTTGGATTAGGGCTATACAAGGGACAAGGCCTGGTTCCGCCATTTAGCGGCTTCAGCACTTTAAATCTCTTAATTCAAAATACATTTTCTTTAACAACAGAAGTCAAATGAAAAAGGACTGCCCTCTCAATTTAAGACCTGGGAAGTTAGTTACTTCCTTGACAAACTCTGAGAGAGAGAGAAAAAATAGAAAACCACAAGAAACTATCAAAAGATCTATGTAGCTCAAAAATTGAATACTGAGATCCGTTATGTTAAGTAAAAAAATAAATCCTTATAAACACATTCTGAATAAACTGCCACAAATTTCAGAAAGCTCCACATCTGTTGATCATGGATGATATTTTAGAAGATAGTTTCATGTGTTCGTTTAGATGTAACAACCTTCTCCTTCTAATACTGCCTTTAGAGTTTAACTTCTATTTTTGTATGAACTTTGAAGAATAATCTTATTTTCGCCAAGTATAACTGACAGCATTTTATATATTGTGCTTCAGTTGTACACAACACCATGAACCTGAAGTCTCTAGACTGTGTCCAAAGATCATGCAGTTTGCATTTTCCCCATGTGTTGGAGGTATCAATCAAGTCTCTTGTGGCAGAGATGACAGTAAACTTTGTAATCAACACAAAATCTATTGGTGATTTCTGGAAGCTGAGAAGTTATCTGACTAGATTCAGCCAGCTAAAAGAGAAAGCAAGCAACACAGATTTTTGACACATAAAACTTACTGCCTAATGTGAAGCAAATCTAAGAATGCAAAAAGTGAGTTTACCAGTCTGTCTGCAATCTCCCTGTACACATTTTACAGCAATCCTTTCTGAAAAGTTTTGCCCATACTCCAAGATGGCTTCAGTATTCACACCTTCCCATTTCAGTCTGCCCAACTGCAATACAGCACTGACATAGTAGTTCCAAACCTGTACAAAACTGACTGAGCAATGGATACCCAGCTATTTAGGTGGACTTTGCTGTTTAGGTGACAGGGAGATGACATAAAAGCTTATACTTAAGAGGAAATGATCAGCAATAGGTGAGATGGATTTCAGTCAAACTGTAATCTGTATCAACCACATTAAGAAAATTCAATCACAATCCCAGCTTCCTTAATTCATTTTATAGTCATAATGAAGGTAAACTTAATCCAGCAACAGCTCTGATAATACGGCCAGACACATGCTTCTTTTCCATGAACTCAGCTGCTCAAGGAAAAAGCTCCACTGGAGGTATGAGCTTAACAACCACAGTACAACTACTTAAATCACCACAACAAGACTTGCTAGACATCATCTGTTATCACCCTATTCATGAAGATATTTGCATTCTTACTATGAGATCATGACATTTAGACTTCTCTAATAGTGAGAGCGCCTGTTGAAAACAAAGAACACACCTTTGTTGATGATGGTGGAGTAGGAAAATTAAGCCAGGCTGGAGCAAAGTCATGCTGCGCCATTTAGGTCCAGTCTCTCCGAATCAATGAAACAAGGCTTCAGCACCTCATGGCCAGTGCCTGTAATTGGAAAAACAAGAAAAAGGTACTTCTCAGATACTTATATTTCAAGAGGCCTACACTCATGGTGTTTTGATCATTATTTCCCTTCCGGTTTCTGGTATTATTTTCTCACGCAGATCTGGTTTAGAATACAATTGTCCACACCTCATTTACAGCATCACATTTGTGATTTTATTAGTGAAATGTCACACTACGCAATACCTGCAGTATGTTTGAGAAGACACAACTGTAACATTGCTTCCTTTATTTCCTCTTACAAATGGGGTGAAGCATGTGCAAGGTCTGATCCAGAAAGCTGTAGCAAAATTTGCTTGTTGAAATACTTTCTAGTACTATATAGAATGGATTTCAGGGGCTATTTCATTAGCTTCCTAGAAGCAGCCTTTTTTATTATTTTATTTATTATTTTAATTAATCCCTGAAACTTAAGTCTCAGAGGCCATATTAAGGTTCCCTATGAAAAAAAACCTAGATGCTCAGGGCCACCACAAATTCCATGTTGTCTCCAGACTTAATGGAAACAGAGCCTACATGTCCAGAAACAGTGTCAAAATCCAGTAACATTCTCTCATTTGAAAATGGGCAAAAGAAAGTAATGGCTTAAGAATAAAACCCAAGAATACTTTTTCCTACCCCACGCTCTCCCCACAGGTAGAAAAATATCTCTCAATGAGCAACAGAATGCAAGATAATGTGAACTGTATTACCTGAAGCTAAACTATAGCACAGAAAGGAAAGAAATGGATGAAACAGTGCCTGAATTATATGGGTGTCTGAATCATGCTCTGCAGCTAGACACTGTAACATTGTCAATGATTCAAAAATATTTTAAGTATTATGTGCACACTATTAGAAATTCAGCTAGTGAAAACATAATAAACACCCACATGCATTTCATAGGGAAACCCAAATAAACACGTATTCCACACCGCTGCACAATGGAGTGCAGATCACTTATGCAATGAGCATAGAATTAGTTCACTTTAAGGCTGCTGTAATATGAGTATTATCATGAGCTGTGGAATCTGAACCTGGTAACTGATTAATTACTGTTGTATTCTGGCCTGAACCAGACAATTGCAGAATTCCAGGGACAGACAAGAATGTTCCAGCATCTAAAAGGAAGTCTTAATGGATCTGTAAGCATTAAAATGCCCTTAGTTAAGCTGCTGGTTCTCTTTTATGCTGCAAGCTCATACTTAGGTTTTTAGGTACCTCTGATACCAGAGATAAACTGTAAGGTAAGATGCACAAAATCTATTATCATTAAATAGAGTCAAGTTTTTAAAGCTTTGTCTCACCCAAATAACTTGTATAAATTACTCTGTTGAAGCGATCCAAAACTCTTTTCTAAATTAACCTATAAAAAATTTCCAAAGAAATTTTCTAAATAATCCAATTATGTCAAACTAGTAAAACACAAATGAAGGAAGTTCTAGAGTCACAGAACCATCACATAAATGGCTTCTCCTTCTATCAGGAACCAGGTTAGCTTTACTGCTTAATCATGTTCAGCAATGATAGAGAAACAGAAGAGAATGTATGTTTACAGATGAACCAATACAAGAGATGTTAAATTAAGAAACAGCAAACTAAATGTTAAGCAAACTGCAGCAAGAAAAAAAACTTTTCTCCTTCCTTCAGATACAATTCTCAATACCAAGCAGGAGAATCAAGACAGGTATCAATACTGGAAGATTAGCACAACAGCAACAACAAAATCTTCAGACCAAGGCACTTACAGTCTGGAAAACAAAGGGAGAGGTTTACAGCTAGTAAGAACGTAACAAAGGACCCAAGAAGTATTACCAAGTTACTGGTGAATCAGCTATTAGGTACAGGACAACAAAGGCATTGACAATGTGATGTTTTAAAAAATTCTTACTGTTTTTAGAAAACTAGTCAGGCTTCCTAACACTACTCTTTAACCAACTGCCATGAAAGAGCTTATTATTAACTAACATCCTACCTTCTACTTTTTGCACATAAATCAAGGGCTTAAGCAAGATTTGGTGATCAAGTATCCAAGCACTGGAAATGCGTTTTTTACAGAGCTTTGTCCACAACTTGCTGATAATGGGTGTGTATTTCTTCCAGCAAAACTTATTCTAGAACCATATAAAAGTCTTCCTCATCTTCTCAATTCCTCAACTAAAAGCTCTAGAAAGGCTTTTTGCTCTGTCAGATGAGCCATTCCCTTTCCTACAAAGCAGTACAGTGAAGTGACAGAGGCCTGGGCCAAAACTACACAATATTCAGAGCGCAAAGTCAGCAGCGGAATATCTGTAGATTTCAATACGCCCATAAAAGGAAAACCCTTATAGGCCTAATTCTTCCAGCCAGTTTTGATAAAAGAACAACAGTAACAGAGATGCACTAGTTGCAGCCAGGATAGAGTAAATTTTTTCTCCCCAGCAGCTGGTACAGCGCTGTGTTCTGGATTTAGTGAGAACAATGTCGATAGCACACTGATGTGCAGTGGTTACCCTAACTCAAGGACTTTTCAAATTTCCCATGTACTGCCAGTGCACAGGAAGCTGGGAGGGAGCAGAGCCAGGACAGCTGACCTGAACTGGCCAAAGGGACATTCCATACCACAGAACGTCACGCTCAGTATATGAACAGTGGTGGGGGAGCTGGCAGGAGGGGCCGATCGCTGCTCGGGGGGGGCTGGCTGGGCATCGGTCAGTGGGTACCCAGCAATTGTACTGTGCATCACTTGTTTTTCTGGAGTTTTATTCTTCTCTTCTTTGTTACCTCCCTTTTCATTACAATTAGTAGCAGCAGTAGATTTTACTTAAGAACAGTTCAATAACTGAAATAATCTCAACCAATGGGTTTTACCCGTTTCCAGTTCTCCTCCCCATCCTACCAGGGGGAGGGGGGTAAGTGAGCACGCAGCTGAATGGTACTTAGCTGCTGGCTGGGGTTAAACCATGACATAAGCCAAAGAGGTAACACTGATCAGCAACCTGATTTAGAAGAATACCTCTGCCTTTCAGAAATACAGTATTTTAATAGAATGAAAGTCAGTTGTATGTGCTGATACAAGCACGCACATGAAACAGCTTTAATTATACTAGGAGACACGAAGAATCCGTTCATCTGTTAGCAAGCCTTCTCTTATGTACACACCACACAACGGATCAACTGCTGTTCATTAATACCGAGAAAAGCGCTGCTGTACTCCCAGAGTTAGTATGGCTACCAGAGGTAAGCTTACTGAGGTAAACACCACAGATCCAAACACTATTCCACCACTTTCAGAAGCTTTCTTCATAACAAAAGAATAGGCCCAAAACTTATCACTGAATGTTTTAGGTCACCATTTCCCAGCAGCGCAAACTCAAAATGTATCTGCCATTCTTTAACCAGTGCCATAAAAGCTAACTCAGCTCAGGCGGTCTACTACTGAAGCAGAGCTGAACAATTCTAGACAGGTGAGAAAAAGACACTGAAATACTGCTATCCTATACTATTAACAAAAAAATAATTTAAATTTCTTTAATCAGACTGGTCAAAACACTCAGTCTCCTCTAAGGAACTGCCTCTGGTATCTGACTCAAGCATTTTGGGGTGACATCAGAAAAGAAAGTTTTCCATAGCCCATAAATTTAGACAAAATTTTTGGTTTGTGGTGTTGAGGATAGTAGAATAATTTAGAGCAAAGAAAAAATGTTGTTATTAAATGTTACTTCTTGTGGGGGATCTGAGAGAAGTCTGTAAAGCATTTTGTTTCAGGTAACACGCAACAATTATTCCAATATTCAATAAGATAAAATTTAATTCTGTAGTTTTGTGAAGTATGGTCTTCAATAATAAGGCAGTGGCTACCAAGGAATAATGAACAGCTCATACCAAATGATGTACAATGAAGAGATTTGTCATAAATGTAACTCAGTCATCCACTCTGAGCCACGTCAGCAGTTGAAATGCACCAAGTATGCTTAACCAACATCCGAAAAAGTTGGCCAGGGTTTTTTTTATGGTTGACTCAATAAGGTCCTTCTGTGACAGAATTTTTTTCACCAGTTTTAAAGCAGCTGGAAACAGTACTTTTTAAACAAATTTGTATCATCTGAAGAGCATTTTGGAAAACTTAATATATTGCCTCTGGTTTAGAAAAATAAGGAACATGCCGGGAAAAGGGAAGCAAAAAGCCACTCTATGAATCAGGCATCAAGACTTCTGTGAAAAGGCTAAGGAACAACATCTAGACTCAATTCCCAGAACTCTGCAAAAAACAACAACATAAAAACTGAACTAAAACAACTATCATTAGTTTAGCTTGTGCTTACCAAATTAAATTATGAAATTAAATATTAAATAGTACAGTTTTCCCTGCACTACCAAGTTTTTCTTTTTTAAATCACCACAGAAAAAACCCCATGTAAAATCATACTTAGAATAACAACACAAAGTTAAAATTTTACTTGATGCAATAATGAACTACTTCAGTGATCAAAGAGAAGAAAATTCTAGTAATACTACTGTGTTTGCTTTGCCTCACAAAATAAGGCCCAAAGATGTATTTAAACATGGGTTATAAACATCTGAAGGAGTAAATTCCACCAAGGAAAGAGATGTCTTAATCCAAAACATCGTAAGAATCACAAGAAGATACCAACCATTGCAGATTTAGGCTAGATACACAGTCCTGAAGACAAGAACAAGATTCCAAAACAACCTTAAGACTTAAAACATTTGAGCCTGCCAATTCCTCTTATGTTTCAAAGTCAGAAACTAGTAATTGTAACTAGAGTTGAATGGAGAATATTTATAAACATTTAAAGCTGAGCAATGCATGTACACAAAGAAACATTGTAACTTGAGAATACTGTTTCCCCAGCAAATTTCCCCCTCTCCCCTACTACTTGAAATCAATATAGTATTTAAAAACAAAAGCATGATTTTGATTGTTTTAATTTAAGCATGAAGACCACCACCGCAATCAAAGTATAAATCAATATTTTTTTCCTGCAGTAACACAGTTAGAATTCAATATGGTACAAAGGCAGAAAATACCCAGTATTCATGAACTTTCAGATTAAATTACATTACAGATTACTGTAGCAAAGTGCTTTTTCAAGTTTCATCTTATGCTACAATTTTCACCTTATCTGCAACCTTGAATACACTATTACTGGGGCAAAATATGGAACAGCCAAAATGACTAACATTGAAGTTTTGCTTGCAAAGCTTGTTTGTAAAAACCTCTGTGCTATTGACACATAAAACAGGGGCATAAAATACATAGATCAAGGAGATCTGGTTGAACAAACTATCCAAAATAAGTTTACAGAATACATCTCATGTTTAACAAACAGTTTCTCACATTTTAATTAAATTTGGGTAATTTCTTGCAGTAAAAATAATTCTAAAAAAAAAATACTTTTCCCTTCCCTACGTTCACCAGAAGGGGCAAGGGGGATGATGATGCTTTCTCATTCTTATACCATTTGTCCTAAATTCCTGAACTGGGGATTCCCATCAGCACAAGTACATCAGTTATGGATTTAACCCTCCTTCACTCCTGAATTATTTCACCCAACAGGCCGACTGGAAATACATGGCAGTAGTTTCTAACCACTACTGAAGCACGAGCACATTACAGGCTAAGCATAGTGCAGAACCCTGGCAAGCATCTGTTAGCCCAGCTTATATGTCTGTGTAGCACACTAAAAAAATGGGAATACAGTGTAGTCACATACCAGACTCATTACAGACAAAGTAACTGTAGAGTCACTACAGAATCGGGTGCATTTATCAATTCACTTAGCTGCAGCACTAAACCAGCAAGCAGTTGTGCTGCCAAAAGTTACAGAGCAAAAGGATAAGGCAAGAAGACAGACCTAGACTCTTTCCCCCTCCCCGCATGCCTGGCATCTATAAAATACAGGAAACAGTTAAGACCTGACAAAGCTTTACAGTTTAAAAAAAAAAAAAAAACTAAAAAAAACTAAAAAAAAAAACCACAAATGTCCAGCTCAAACACTGGGACACTTTAGGATCTAACCTGACCTCCTTCATACACCAGAAATTCATACGCCTCCTACACTGCTCCTGCTAACATAGTGGAACAACAGTAATTTTCTTTACAAATGTCTTCATCCTGGCCTTAAAAATATCAAGAAAACAAAAGCTACTGAGGTCTCAAATAAACTGGTTACACAAAAAAAATAATTTAATTGATCACTCCTGCTTCCTTACGAAAGTGATCCTTTATCCCAGAATTTCTTCTAGCTTCACTTCCATTCATCAGATCTTTCCAGCATTCAAAACCGCTCCCCCCCCCCCCCCCCCCCATTTTCTCTATTTACACTAAGTAACTACAGCAATTTCTACTACAACACTAAGAATAGCCATACAGCACCTCTGGAAGCGCATAATGCTCTTCAGGAGTTGGAAAAAGTGACACCCATGAGAATTCATCTCAAGGGAATCTCTGCACTGGCTGCGTAAGTGGATATGAGAGCCTGCAGATAGGGGGCAGAAGAAATTATCTTCTGTGATATCGCAAGGGCAGACAGCAGAGCAAGCAGATGTAATCAAAGCATTCCCAGTTCTAGTTCCATGTTTTGTTCTCTATAAACCAGTCAAATAAGTAAAAAAATGAGCCTGATTATTAAAGTGCAGAATCCCGAAAGGACGATGGCATATAAAGTAATATGCATTTGCACTTAACTGCAATGATTTTTTGAGACCATCTTCATTATTTGGTTTAAGTAGCTGTAACTAGAGGAAATGCATTTAGTATCACATTTTTATTACACTTAACCATAAACACTATAACAATTTTGCAGCTCGTAAGAATCAAGTTTAAAAACAGGTAACTACCTCCTGTTTTCCCAGGTCCACACGAATTTTACATTATAGCAGGAATGCCTCAACAACACAATTCTTCAAGGTATCACAGACAAGGTCATGGAACTTTAAGCATCACCTTGTAACAAAGCATTGCTACTTGGTAACATCCTTCTGAGGGGATACTGGCTGTTTGTCCTCCCACCAAAAGCATTAATGAAGATGGTCTCCCTCATCATTTCTACCTTCACACAATTTTACATGAGAAAAATTAGTTTGATGTTCTATTAACTTTAAATCTGGAATGCACTTTCTTAAAAAATAAAATATAACATCCAGAGTGTGTTCTGAAAGACTGAGGACCAATTCGTTCTTCCTTAGAAGATCAAAACCAGTATCAGCCTCTATCCATAGGAAAGATGCTCCAGTCCCTTAAGCATCTTTGCTGAACTCACTCCACTAAGTTCCTATTTTTCTTGCCGCAGGCAGCCTGTAACAGGACACAGCACTCCACATGTGGCCTCACCAGGGCTGAATAGAAAAGAAAGATGAGCTCCCCTCAACCTGCTAGCAACACTCTTCCTGACATAGCTCAGGGAGACGTTGGCCTTATTTGTTATGAGGATGTATTGCTGGCTCATAGTTGGCTTGTGGTCCAACAGGACCCCTAGGCCCTTCTCTAGCTGCTTACCAGCTGCTTACCAGCTAGTCAGCCCACAGCACGTACTGGCATACGCAGCTACTCCTCCTCAGAGGCAGGACTTCACACTTTCACGCTGCTGAACTTCATGACGATCCTCTGTCCAGTTCTCCAGCCTGTCGTGGTACCTCTGAGTTGCAGCACAAACATCTAGTGTATCAGCCACTCCTTCCCCTTTTGTATCATCCACAAACTTGCTGAGGGTGAACTCTGTCCCATTGTCCAGGTGTTTAATGGAGATGTTAAATAGTATGGGCTCCAGTGCTGAACCCTAGTGTACAACAGTAACTGCTTCCTGCAAATGGCCTTTGTGTCACTGATCACAACCCTGATAAGCTGGGCCTGGCTATTCAGCTGATGTTTGATACACCTTATCATTCGCTTCACACATTTTGTCAGCTTCTCTACGAGGATGTCACAGAAGACAATGTCAAAAGCCTTACTGAAGCCAAGATGAACATCGTCCATGACACTCTATTCATCTACCAAGCTAGTCACTTCATTGTAGAGGGCTATTAGCTTGGTTAAGCATGACTTTCCCTTCATAAAGCTATTCTGACTGTTCCCACTCACCTTCCCGTCCTTCATTTACCTGGAAACCATTCCCAGGATGAGTTGCTGTAGCATCTTCCCATGGACTGAAGTGAGGCTGAGCAGCCTGTAGTTCCCTGGATCTTCCTTACCCTTCCTGATGATAGCATTGACGCTTGCCCTCTTCTAGTACTCAAGAACCCAATAGCTGTAAGATTTCTCAAAGATAATAAGGAACGGCCTTGCAATGACACCAGCTGGCTCCCTCTGCACTCATGGGAGCATCCTGTAAAGCCCCACAGATTTACATTTATCTTACTTAAGTGTTTCCCAGCCTGATCCTTTCTCCACCCACAGTGGAGAAAAAAGGCACAGCAGAATTTTAAGATGACAAGGACATGAGATCAGAGACCGTTCCCCACCCAGTTTTACGGGCGTGTTGTTTAACTTGTCTAACCAGTATTTAGCTGGCAGAGGAAAGAAGTCCCACTGGTACTGAAGAGATGTAACTTCAGGGAGGTCTCAATTGTACAAAACAAAAGTACTTCCCTAGTCCAGAAAGTTGTCTCCAATATTTAAGAACAGGTTTCATTACTGTTAGCAAGATACATTTGGCAACACCATTTGTCTGAACTACCAGAATAAATTAAAACAGCTTTGCTTTTTGATGTCCTAGCATTAAGAAACAGATAAAAATGGTGACATCACTATAATAAGGAAAAGGCTGGTTAGTATAAAAGTAAAATAGCCAAGCCACCTTCAATCTAAAACTTTAATTTACTAGAAGACTGTATGCTTTTGGCTATCTTATGGATTTAGCATACTAATAAATACACCCAATTTAAATGGAGCTGACCAAAATTATATAGGGGAAAAGAAAAATTTAAAATAATGCTAAAAAACTAAGAAAAAAAAAAAAACTCGGACAGCTAAACCCATCTCATCAGAAGCTAGAGACAAGGAAAAATAGTTCTGCATTTTCAGCATCTATACTTCTCATGCTCTGTGGGCAATCTGTATTATTTTACAGGAAGCAGTTTCTGTGACAACAGGTATTTCAGAGACCACTAGAAGACAAAATAAAAGGCAATATAAGCTCAAAGAGCTAGAAATACTGGAGGCTTGCGAGTGGAATAGCAAAGTTCTTAACATGGGGCGGGTGGCACGGGGGGAAGGAAGCTTCAAGCCATGAATTTCCGAAGTTAGAAGGGAGGTATGAATTCAAATGCTCCCTTAAGACGAGTTTAGAAATTCAGGCTACTGATTTGCATACACACCCATGAACAGAATAAATGTTAAAAGTGCATGGATATACATACATTCACAGTTCTCAGGAACGTCTAAAATTATATGTACGCATATCTAAGTGGCACATACCTATGATCTGTTACCTAATGTCTCACAATTACTACAGAAGTACAGCACACCTTGAACTACATGTGAGAACCTTAACTCCACACCTCAGCTAGAACTGTTTTGACAACCCACCCTCACTTTGTCCATCTAATTTTCAGTATAATATTTATAAACAGGGTGAGAGAACGTTTTAAGTTATCAGAATTAAAATATACACTAGTGTTGTTATCACAGTAGAAAAAATAAAAGACTATGTATTATTCAGTGTCTCAGGTTTGCTGCTGCTTTGCTTCCTTGGTAATGAGCTACAGTCAAGTCTACCAAATCTTTTTTAAGTCAGGAAGATAAACGAAGCATATATATGAATTTCAGAGGGGTCCAATAAGCAAATCTGTATGACTATCACAGAAAAGAGTGACTAACAAGAAGGGAAAGGAGGCACACAATTTTCTAGGAGGGAATTAAAACTGAATGTTTAGTTTCAGAGATATCCCAAATGCCAACTGTACTGCATTTCATGAGGACAAGAAGAAAAAGCTATTTACCAAGGTCAGGGGTTTCACTTCCTGAAGAAGCAGCAGGAGGAGGCAAAGTTCTCCCTAAAACAGAACAACTCTGGAATAACTGAACTACAGAACAAATTGACCCATCCATTTTCCCATCTTGGACCAACCTCAAGTATTTGTTTTGCCTATTTAGCATCAGCCAGACAAAAGCCTACAAAGTTTTCCTTTGAATTAGGAAAAAAACCTATATGCACAGGTTGTAGCCATCAGACTGAACAGTCTCTCTTCTTTGTAAACTGACACAATCACGATTTTTATCAAACTAAGCAAGCCTTTAAAATAACCCACTCCTTTATAAGTTTTTCCTTCTGTCACAAAACATATTTTCTTTGAAAAAAAAAATAATCTTGTGGTAACAGATTCTTCCCTGCTATGTCTTGACTACAGTAGTGCTAATTTGAAGTTGCTATGTGTAACACTTGATTAAAACTATACATGTGAATTTTCATTCTCCTTTTAAAGACACAGATTTTTAGAGATCTTCCTTGCTCTGTGATTCATTTAGTTTGAACAAAGCAAAATAAGCTAATTTCCAATTTACGTTGCTATCCAAAATGTGCATATTAATAAAACAAAAATATTCGAACCCTAACACAGGCTTTACGGAGTTGCTGAAAATAGAAGCATTTCTGCTGACCACAAATTGCTGCAAAAGCATGACAACTATTTGAACTAAAGATCATTTATTTCCTTTCTTTCCTCTCCATCTAAATGCACAGCCACAACAACAGAATAAGCTTAAATATCTACAACCTTTTAACACTTTGAAGAGAAGTGTGCATGTTGACCCCCACCCCTGCCACACTTCAATGTAGAAGAAAGACTGTTTATGGACATTTAACTTACAACTAACAAGGTTAAGTTTCGGTATGGTAGTTCTCTGTAGGTTCTCTAAAATGTATTGTCAAAGACTCACAGCTCCAGCAAAAGGAAAGACAGCTGAAACTTTAAAGGTCTCCTTTGCACTGGTTCAGTAGATTAAACAAGTTCTGAACAATTCAGCTGAAGCCTCCTCTTTCCCAACCGTTCTACTGCAGAGTAAGTCAAGTCTCTGGTTTTAGTCTCCCTGTTCCCACCATCCCATATAGAACTGTTTTGATGAGTATTCTAGCACTGGACAATAAGGAAGAAGAATGGAAAATATCTATAGACTTTTTTAAACTAACCTTCTTGCTTCATCTTTTAAAAAGAAGTATGATAACTAAGGCTCCCTGCAGAACACTTGGGAAGCAGGGATGTCAGGTCCTCTACCAAATCTGAACACTTCTAAAAGTTTTACAACATACCTAGGTATGAAAAGTGTATGAAGTCGAACTGTAACAGTACATTTTTTAGCTAATTAAAAGCCAACACATTCTCTAAAACAGCCATAGCCCTGAAACCTAGCTTTACAGTGACTTAGCAAAAAAAAAAACAGAAAAAGGAAAACCCGCCTTCATTTCTGCTTAAGGAACCTGAGGCTCACGTGAAGATGAATCAACTGAAGAACACTTCGTTTTGCATAAGGATCTAGAACGTCGGCAAACTTCAGGGACACACTAGTGTTTTAAACATCCCAAACACTGCTCTTTAACAAAGGGTCCCTTTTTTCTATGTAGTTATGGTTCACAAGCAACAGGGTTTCCATCACTTCTGTGAATCAAATACTGCCACAACAATCTAAACATCTTTTAGGAAATGATTTAGAAACAGCCAAAGTTAATGAGAGCTTTGAATAACTTAATCATCACTTTTATGAAAATAAGACTTTCCATCTTGCACTGCATCAAAACATAAATGAAAAAAAACACTGTTCTGTAATACAGAGAAACTTCGTATTTGAAGCTAAACTACAATCAGGTTCCTTCTGCTTGAAACCCTACACACTTGCATTACCAATTACTGGAAAGGCAGACAAACACTAATCACTTGCCCTTTGCAAGGTTCAAAGTGCAAAAGCTAAAGTGTTAGTGCAATAACATCACCACCCCATTCAGCATACGTTATTTAACAAAATCACTAGGAATTCTGCACTTTGGAATCCTCACAAGGATCTGAAGAAGTAGTTGAAAGAGGTAGCAGATTTGACATATCCTGAGCACATAAAGCAGAAAAACCATTCGTGTTTTTCAGCTGTTTCTCTGACTGTGTTTACATTACCCAAAATACGAAAGGAAATGGTTGTGGAAGAGTTGATAGCACCACATAGTGCATTATCATCAGTTACTGCGTCATACCACTGCTCAAATATACACAATAATAAAAAGCAAAACAAAAAGCATACCAAGTCTGATTCAAGTTCATTTATAATAAGGTCTGCAAATGGTTCTCCTCGCAGGACAGAATTAATTCCTAGTGGTAAAAAATAAAGAAAAACAACTTCCCCAGAAGTTACTGATGAACTATCACTGTCACACTGTTTTAGCCACTCGTTTTAAACAGAAGAATCTCATTAGAACAGAAGAAGAAAAAAAACCATAAAGTACATTGATTTGTGAAGTACCTAACAAAGCTAAACAGCTACAAAATTTCCCTGTATCATTTTACAGATGTAATTCCGCTTAAGCTTTGCTGCAAGTTTAAACTCTGCTTACTCTTAAGGGCTTCCATCAACAGTTTTTTCACACAGCAGATCAGCCTACATTATTCATGAGAATTTCTCAAAACAAATGTACCCATTTTAGGATTCTACCAGAATAAACACATCAGTAAAAGAGCCAAGCTGCTGACAGTTATTCCAGTAGAAAAGCTATGCTTACATCCAGGCTTAAAGTGTAAGCTCTTGGGGGCAAGGACCTTATCTTCATAGTTGTCTGCAAACCACTTAACAGACTGTCAGCACTATACAAATGAAAACCTAAAGAAGGAATTAAAGTGGACCAGCATGCTTGGCATTTTCTCCTCCATGGGCCTCACCCAAGCATGGATTTTGCCTAGGTTACAAGGGCACAGCTGTGAAACACACCTAAATGATCCTTGTCAAATACACGTGCACACAAATAAGAAAAACTTCCCAAGAGCAAACCCCACCAGCCAACAGAGAGAGAAGACAAGAGTTATTTAATGAAGATACTCTTCAAAGCATCCAAAAGTGAAACAGTCCAGATAAAGATGTAATCCGAAATGCTAAGTGGTGGATACAGTTTCTTGATTTCAGTGAGAGCCTCTTATCATGAGGTCCAAGTATCTCACAGCACTGAAAGTTAATAGCTTGGCAAAAAGTGTCGCATCCTTTTTCTATGAAGTTAAGCAGCAAATACTTGCATTACTATTGTTTATGACCACAAAATAGACAAAAACCAAATGAAATGGCCACTCACACCTGAACTCTTCCCATTTACCAAACGCTTTCAAATGAAACACAGATTAATCCAACTAAAGAAATGAGGAAGATCATTCTTCTCTGTTGGTTTGGTTGCTTCACATGTGGCTCAGTTCATTCAATCCCCAAGACACACTGCGACTTGATGTAGGAGAGCCACAAGCCACAGCCACAAGAGATCACAGAAACAGCCTGCTACTCTTGCTCCACAGCTTCCATGTTTTTAAAACAACAAAATTGAAATGGAAGTTAAAATAACAAAACAGCAAGGCCATCCAGAGAAAGCAAAACACTGAAGTTAGATCAGCTTTTAGATGTTGGCAAGACAACACACAGAACTGAATTACTTCAGTAAGCCTGACAACTGAAAATAACTTTCTTAGACACAAGTCTTTCATTTATTGTCAAAATACCAAGCTACGGGGGGGGGGGGGGGGGGGCGGGGGGGGGGGGGGAAACCACAGTAGCAATTTTTATATAGTTTCACCTGGTTAACTTTACTTTTTCCACAAGGCTTTAAAATAGGCCACCTTCTGAAACATCTCTGCATTACCCTTAAGAGAAAACTTTTTTTTTTTTTTGTTAGATCACTACTACTAATACTTCAGTATTCCAGAAGCTTGGAAAATTTTTTTTAAAAGGTGGTGGCTAAGATAAATGTGTCACCTTTACCAGACACTCAGTTTAAAGTCTACCCAGTAATACTTTAATTATGTAAAGATATGAAAAAATCAAGGAGATGGCAGGGGGAATGAAAGTAAAATTACCACTGACTTTTGAATTAAGTTGTTCTGTCCGTCTTCATCTTCTTTGAGGCAGTGGCAATACAGCTAAATGCAAACCTACAAAAAAGTATTGCAAACATATGAATTTCAACATTTAAATTATATCTATCTTCAGAGATATTTAATCACTACAAGAGGAAGGGGACAGAAACACATCTAAAAATAACATGTAAAATCAGTTAGTTCACAACTGGGTTTTGGTTTGAATCCTTCCCAAAAGGTGGAAGATTTTTGTAATGTTATACTTGCAGTCCAGATTCACCCACTGCCATTACAGAACAGGAAATTACTCTGAATCCAACCTTACGATATTAACACACTGAAAAGCTAGTTTGCATGGGCAGTGAAGTAATTTTTGGTAAAAAATATCTGGCTTCCATAAGTAACAAGGAATAGTGGAAGGAAGTAAATAATAACAGTAATTATAATAACAACAACAACAACCCTACATTATTGGTACCTTCATGATGCAAAAGCATCATACAAATGGAAAGACTGAGACGTGCAAGCCATCCAGCAGACCTGCTCAAGTGTAATAGCTCACTGTTGAGATTACAATATTAACATGAAGCCTAAGTTACCTACGGATTCAGTCTAGATGTACCTATTTTTTAATCTCACAAAAAAAACCTCATACACTTCTCCTTGTACATGTATTCTTCAAATTCTTAAAGAATTATTCCATTAATTATTAAAAACAGCAAGTATAAATTAGATTCTGAAAGCCTATTTCAACATTCTCAAAAGAGCCAACAACCTGTAGGCAGTAAACATTACTTGATTAACCATTTTACTGATAAAATGTTTATGCAAGTGTAAATTGATTTATTAACACTACACCACCTACCTAATCCAAGAGGACTGCACAAGGTGTCAATACCATGTGACTTGTACTTTTCCAGTTTCTTGTCCTTGAGGGAGTATCCCGAGTTCTCGTTGATACTACATTCGTAGCTGTCTGACACAGACTTGGCCTCACAGAAATCAGCTACCCATCCTTGTCTACAGATTCCACAAGGCTATTTCCAAAATTTGAAAATTCTCTGTCTTAAAAAGCTTTTTTTTCCTCTGACAGCTTCTTCTCTTGGCTATTCCATGTATGTATCACTATAAGCAGCATCAGGTCCAGGAGATCCAGGTGAAATAAATACAGTTGTCACACCACAAACCATGAAGCCAAAAAAACAAATCTCACATCTGAACTGTGGAACACCCCCTTGCTTCAGCTAACAGAGGCATCCGTAAACAACAGCTATCTGGATACCTCCATGCTGCTTATTGGCAACAACATTTTTCAACAAAAATAGTAACTAAATGATATAAATTTAAAATGATATAAAACTAAATAAAATAAAAAATGATAAACGAACGTCTATTAGATTCTTCATTTAGAAATTAGGTCTCATTGCAAAATGGCAGAAAGCTATGTCAGAAAATCTAAAAAATAAGACAAGGGGGAAAATATCTGCCATGAAACTTTTCAGCGATGCCGACACTGTGACTCAGGCTGCATTTAACCTGGAGCCAGACAACAAAGCTGGCTATGCCTGCAATTCAGACGGAATGATTCCTAGAAGAAAAACAGTATCTAAAAGTGAGAAAGCACTTTATTTTGGCAGCTGAAGTAGTCAGGACTTGATAAATTTAGCACGTATCCATGCCATGTGGACAAAAGCGTCCAAGAGCGAGGAGCCTGGTACTGCTAGAAAGAAAAAACCCCGCACGACTTCAAACTTTCCATTCACTTCTCAGATGCCGACTGATTGTTTCAGAGTCTTTTCAGGCCGAAGCACTTGGGCAAACAACCCCAGAACGGCGTCGGGTGTGCCTCCCCTTCCACACGCAGCTGCTGCAGGTCGGTTTCCAGCTTTTTCCTTCCCTAGCAGCTGGAGCAGAAGGCTGCAAAGATCCAGGGCTCTCTCTGCAATCCAGACTGCCTACGGTGAAGAGAACCAGACAATCAGCTTCTCCCTCCCGAAACCCGCGCTGGCGATAGACAAACACAGAAACCTGGGTCTGAAGCAGCAGCCGCCACCAGGAGCCGCGGCCAAGCCCTGGCTCACACGGCGGGGAGCGCAGCGGCGTGTGCACCGGGCGGCTGCCGCCGGCGGGGCCGCTCTGCTGCCGCGCACCCCGCGGGGCGGGCAGGCGGGGACGGGCACGGGAAGCGGCATTTCTCGCTTTACAGGGAAAGGCGGGCAGTTCTGCAGCGCGCACCCCGGCGGGCGGCGCTGAGCGGGGCCGGGGACGCCGGGAGGAGGCGCGGAGCGAGCGCCGGGAAAGCCCCCCGCGCCCCCCGGGGAAGCCTTGGCTCCGGCCGCCTGCCGAGGGGCGGGCAGACCGGCGGCCGCCGCCGGCACCGGGAGGGGGGCTCCGCCAGGCCGCGCCAGGAGCGGACCCCCCTGCCCGGGGAGCTGCGCCGCCCCCGCCCGCCCTGCCGTGAGCCCGGGGGCGGCTCCCCCGCCCCTCCGAGGGCGGGCCCGGCCGCGCGGCAGCGGGAGCGGCTCGGCCCGGCGCCTTGCTCGCCAGCGCCCGCCCCGGCCCCGCCGCCCGCGCGTCCTGCCGCGGCGGCCCCGGACCGCCCCCGGCGGCGAGGTGGGAGGCGCCCCGGGACCAGCGGCGGCGGCCGCCCCCCCGCGAACCGTGGGAGCCACGGGCGCGAGAGGGCCGCACGCTCACAGGCAAACCCCCCTCCCCCCCCTCCCGCGCGCGCGCGCGCGCGCGCACACACACACACTTTCCCCAAACTCGCCTCGCTCTCAAAATGGCGCCACTCCGAGCCTCAACGGCCTGCGCGCGCAAGCCTCGCGAGAGGCGCCGCGCGACCCCGAAGGCGCCTGGGGCGGGGCATCCCTGCCGCCACCGACGGTGCGACCCCGCCCCCGCCGGCGCCCCCCTGCCGTGACGTCACGGAACAATCCCGAACGTTCCGCGCGGAGCGGCGGGGGAATCCCCCCCGCGCCCCGCCCCCGGCCCGCCCCGCGTGCGGGAGTCCCCGGCGCAGCCGTAACTCACCGTGCAGCGGCGCGGCCCGCGCGGCGCCATCCCCATCGGCACCGGCGGCGCGACCCTGGCCTGCAGAGCAGCCCCGGGCAGCGCCCCGCAGCCACCGTGACGCGGAGCGGAGGCGCGGGTCGCTGTCGGCTGCGGCGGGCGGAGCGGGGGCCTGGGTCTGCACAGCCCGCTCGGGCAGCGGGTGGCGGCGCGGCGGGTGCAGGAGGTGCCCAGCGGAGCCCCCGCCGCCACCCGCGTCCGCGCTGCGCCGGCGGGAACAGCCCCAGTGCGCGGGCACGGGTGTACCGTCACGAGCGGCTCCAAGGAGCCTTATCGGTGCGGTGATAGGCGCTTCACATTACGTGTATGTGTATGTATATATATATATGAACACGCTGCACGCTTGGCGGACATGTGGCGCGCTCGTTGTCAAAAGGAACGGGAGGATTTTTGCAGCCCGGGAGCTGAATGTGCCAATTGACGTACTGTGATTTTTGAAATCACATTTCCAACGCGAGGCACGTTATTTCTCAATTAATTAGGTGAAAAAAAATTTATACAAAAGTGTGTTCCAACATCATCAGAAAGGGTGCTGGCAAGTGTTTCTAAAGCCTGCCTTCAATTTTGGATTTTCTTTCAGTGTTAAGTTTCCCCTGCGAGACTGAAGTTGTTGCAGGAACTGAAATCACATGCTCATTTTTCCTACAAAAACATGCCTCAAAGCCCTGACCAACAGCAGGATTTCGAAGATGTATTTTGCAGGCGTATATATGCTGTCAAAATAATCCATTTTCACCATCTGATAAAATTACTAGAAAAATTACTAAAAATCAACAAATGAGAGAATTAGGAGGTAGAAAAATAATACATAAGAGCAGTTCAGAAACTGGCAGAAGATTTGCTATGGTCACGTTTACCTTCAGCTCAATTCTGAGCAGTCAACCCTAGTTCTGATTTTTACCAGCAACGGTGTTCTTCTAGGTACCGGTGACCACCTTGGCTGCACTGAAACCTCCTTTCTCTTAACTCTTCCTTGAAGTGGCTTGTCCTTTTTATGTACCATGACCTGTGCTGCAGAAGTGAGGGTTCCCAGGCAGGGTGACGGCGCATGCCCCCCTTGCCCAGCGGTTGTTTTCACAGCCTGTTGCCAAGCCTGGAGTCACAGCCACGCTGCCAGGTCTGATGCGCCCACACGGTCACTTGGACCACAGTACAACTTGCCCACCCTCTCAAGTTTCATTACCAAAACCTTTTTCAGTACAGTAATTTATAACCTACATCAATTTAACTGGTATCAGAGAGATGCTGCAGTAGCAGCTAGAAGCTAACAGTCTGCTCAGTCAGGAAAAGCCACCCAAAAATCTCAGGACTCACTGTGCTGCACAGTTCAGACATGTAATACCAAGAAAGCTCTGACCAAAGGGACCTCAGACAAGTCCTGAATCAATGAATATGATCCTGAAATACGATGGGTAGCACTATCTAGGAAAACAATATAAAACTTGAGCCCAAAGCAACATGAAAACAAAGTGTATAGAGTCAATAAAGCATCTTCAGGCCACCTTGACAACATACACTTAAGGCTGTATTAATGATCTGAAATGACCTTTTGATTCATTTGAGCAAGTTACAGCGAAACCCTCCATGCTGCACAGCTATTCTAGGCATCTTCTGCCTTTGCGACACGTTATATACTGTGGGTATCAAAAGAGAGACACAATAAGAAACATGAGATTATTGATTTATCCATATCAGTACTCCTAATAGCTTTCTGTTTGTGTCATTTCATACAAGATCCTTCTGTCTCCTTCAGGTGACAATAACCACAGGAAAAGCTGTGATACCCATCGGGGAAACTGAAGTAGTAATGGAGCATGGGTTTGACTTATAACTCTAATTGTGTCATTAAAGAATGTATAATGCCATTTCCACTTCATGAAAACCAAGACTTTGACCCCACGAACAGCTGAAATGATGTCCTTACCTTACCAAGATCATTGGCAAACTTCACACTGAATTCAAATCGAGCTCTCCTCTCTTAACACACTTTACACGTCACAAGCATTCAAGCAGTTTCAGCAAAGTTAACAGGGCATTCTTAGTATAAAAGGATTAGTTTAAAGGAATTAATTTGAAAGCCTGCTAGCACGTGGATTTGGTTTGTGAAGAGGTTTCTGCCATGCACAGCCTAACTATACCAGCTGGTTTTCCTCATATACACAGAGTTTACACCAGCAAAACAATGCTTCTACTAATTCAGGTTGTTTTGCTTGTGAGGGGAATAATTAAAGCACACTGATAAAACCATGTGTATTCCATTAGTGGTGAAGAAATCTTAGCATAAACACAGTCACTGGTTGTCATGAAGAACAAGAGGAAAGACAGAAGATTGTCATTGTGGGAAATTCGTAAGGCAATATTTTTAACATCTTTTGGTTGTAAAACATTTGGTCTTCTGAGCCCAAACTGTACCTGAATCTTCAGAAGTATATAGAGCACAGAAAAGGGTAAGAGCATTGAAGTGATTGATATTTAACAGAAACAGCTTCTGAAACTAGGCAGGCTGAGCAGAACATGTCTGTTCTGGAAAACTGCTGTGGGAGGTTATGATGACATTTACACTGAAAATTAAGTGAGGGGTGGGAGGTGGGGGAGATATAACCGTATGAACAGCTCTCTTTTGTTAAGCAAACTTGGAAAAGTAGGCCAACATTTTTGCCACAGATGCTCACACATGTTGCTAGAACTCTTTTCAATGAATCATGATATAAGCAAAGGATAGGTAACTCATGCAAAATTTAGACAGCACTTGAGATTTAATAACAAGCTAAGAATTACTGGTTTTGAATGACTGAGGTACCACTGGGTAGTTTGATGGAGAGAGAAGAAAATCACATTTAGCATTCCAAATTTAGTATTCTGAATATTATATGTAATTTAAGGTTCTGTTTGGTATAGATCAGACTACAGATGACAAGGTAACTGAAGAAAGATAGCTTATTCCATACTCAGGGACTGTCATATGCATCAGTATGTGAAAGCATTGAAAACATACAATGAAACAAAAATGTGTGGGAATGCTGAGGTATTAGAAATGAAACCTGAAACATTTTAACTCCCACCAAATACTAACCATCCATATGTAAGTAGAAGTCTTAGAACTCATTTTAATATGAAAAATGTATAATGAATTTAAAATTAAATTATTTACTGCACAAATCTGGATGATGGGATGAAGTACGAGACCAGAAGTTAAAGAAGTACTTCAGGAAGCTCTTGAAATGTGCTGAATTTCATTTGTTCTAGGAGTAGAATACAAGATACCTTACACAAATATATTACACGCTCAGATTAATTAAGCAAATATTGAAGAAAACTATGGAAAAATACTTAATTCCTTACTATTACACATTTTTGTGTCACTCCATGAAGAGGTACAAAACACTTGACCTTGTACTAAAAACCCACTGCACCCAATATACAATCCACCTGAACCAAAGAATCAGGCAGAAGGCCAAAATCAAACTTTTCATATAACAGGTTTCAAACCTGATTAATACAGATTTGACCCAGAAAGCTTCTGATACAGTGAGCCCCATATTTAAAAACTAGAAATAAAATCACTGCCAAATATTAGTAATAACAATTCTACTGTATGTTCTTCTCAGAGGAGTATTTGTACAGTCAGATCCCAAACACAGGGAGAATTCCTCAGCACAAACACAGTTCTCATGAACCATCCTTACTGCAAAGTTTTAAATATCTTTCAACTGCACGTTCACAATATGAAACATTTTAAGTAGCAAATTTGACGATTGGAAGCATTATACAAAAGTGCGTAGCAATACCTAGTCATTATCACTTGCAGTAACAAGATGAACACTAGCACAAAGTATCTGGGCTTCTCTATTTATATGTACTGTCCATTTCAGGAAAGGAAGGTAAGATGACTTGGTTCCAACTGCTTCAGGATTTCAGTGTGTACACCTACGGAAATAAGACAATGGGATTTGACTGTCTTAAAGAATTGACGATTATTATTTGCATCGTAGGATGTATCACCTCTAGTTACTCCATTTTTCAAGAGTTCTGAGCACCTCTGTGTCCAATGCACTTTAATACAATTAGCAAGTACTAAACATATCTGAAAATTAAAACATAACTGCTTGTTGACGCATTCTTTTCCGAAGAACTTTCAAATTAAAATTACCACTGACTTCGGCAGGAGCAGCATTCTGGGCAGACATTTCAATAAAGCTGTAGGTAACAGTTCATATTTTGCAGCAATACCTAGGTATTAATTTTGAATGACACATAAGTATAAATTTGACCTCTATTATCCAAATTAATTTATCGTTCTATGTCTCTCAAGACAATGACTGTTTCTACCTGAAAGAATCACTATCTTGGTGACCCTAGTGAAAAACTGGGATAAAACCTCAAAAGTTATTATTTTGTTTATACTAATTGGAGGTAAAAAAGATTATTAAGAACCAAGCTTTTCAAAGAGCAGCCTCTTTATTTCAAGTTTTTCACCTACATTGTAACTGAAAATAGCCTGACTAGTAGCTTTTCCCCCTTTAATATAACAGTAGAAACATCCATCTCAAAGAATGTATTTCAGAAACATTGGGCAGTATTAACCCAACAGTTATTTGACACTGCTTTGACCATTAATCTCCATTAAGTAGTATTCCTTTCAGGTAAGTTATCCAGCTAATGAATTTATGTTAAAAGGGTGCAACTGTTCTTCAAATAGGTCCTGCATGAATGCTGTCTATGTGATATTTATTCTATGGAAGGATAAAGTCATGCTACACACCTTCCCTAAAATAACACTTAAGGAAATCCTGAATGTACTCAACTTCTGCCCTGTTCCACCCAGGAAAGTGAAATAACAGCAAGTGAATACCCACCATTCTAAATTTCATAAAGAACTCAGTAACTGTTAATTATAAGAAACAGTTTAGGTGAAAAGGAATAGGTTGTAGGAATTACGAAGTGAACATACAATACCAGGTAAATAATTTTTAATAAGATGTTTGTCTTTACCCTACCCTTTTCTCTATAAAATGAAATTCCTGTATTTTCCCTAAAATGAACCTAGTTAATTTGTGAACTTAGAGCATGTTAATTTTGAAATAAGGAGACCAGATAACCAACATGATGATAGGGTCTTGCACATACTTAAATATGAGCAGATCTCATTTTAATGCAGGTTCATTTCATAGCGAAATCTATTTCCTTTATATTTTTTTCTTTTAAAAAAATGTATTAATACCAACTTGACACTTTATTCCCCCGTTTTCTAATTATTAGATTAATCTAGAACCTTTTCACATCCAAGTAAAGTGAAGAAAACCATTTTTGTAAGGCTCTTCTTCAACTTTTGCCTACTGTCAATGTTCATATTACCATGCGTTTTAGAAGTATGTCTAGTTACTGCAGAGGCTTTCCTTAGGAAACCGGCCCAAGAAATGTGTTGTTTCTCTACACAGACAGACCTGATGAAGGAATTGCATGTAGAAAAGTCTGTCAGCATCTTCCCAGCTGTATTAACTGATCTAAGTAAGAGAATAATCTCTCCCTATCCCACACTACACCACCACCCTCCTAAAACAAAAGACACAAACTTCTACCACTTCTTAGAGGTTTCTAGAACCACTAGAAGCCTAGATTTTTTCCATATGTAGTAAACACCATGGAATATAACTCACAGTTTAAAGATCTCCTGAGATTTGTGGCATGATCCCCAAAAAGAACTACTATCAAGGTTGACAAGGTGGGCTCAGTCATTGCAGTTCCTTACCTTTACTACCAATCAGCCTTTGAAAGAAAACTAAAAAAATGCATCACATATGACCAAAAAGATTCACTTACAAGTATTTTCAAGAAAGACTAAAACTTGCTTTCTGACTAGAAGGTTTCTTCTTTAAACCAGACTGAAATTCTCCAGCAAAGCTTTAGTATTCTAAGAAGGTTAAATGCAAAAGGTTGAAGAGGGAAATAGACCTCTTCCACAGCTGATCGTCTTTCTCAGTTTTTCCCTTCATGGACAAAAACAGGCAGCAGAGGTTTCTACTATCTATTGTGCGGTTCTGTCATCTGAAACATTGACACCAAAAATAAAAGGCAACCCAAGGACGTTATTGGCATGAAAGGCTTTGAATAGGGTCAAAAGCAATTAAGTATTTTCTCAGGCTCTCCTGGAGCTATGTTACACTGTTTTCCAGATCCCTCTAAACAAATTTCAGAGGCTTTTTTTTTGGTTTGTTTTTTTTTTTTTCATTCAGAATTGCAAACTTAGAGATACAGTTCCTTCCTACTGGACACCCACACAACGTAAGTGATGCTTATACTCTTACATAATGGCACTCTTATATGTTGCTATTGGAAACACCTCGTATTTGTAAATAAGTAAAAAATAACTCTAAATTTGACATCCCTGAAATAAAAACTTTAATCTATGAACATGATGCAATAGCTTCAAATCAGCATTGTTTTCTTTTGCACTTCATTTCTGCCAGAGATCCTGCATTAGGTTTTAGTATTTTTATAACTTTTCTGTGCCTTAGTTTTCACACCTGCAGAATATAAATGATTGTGTATCTTTGTGAACTTTTTGAAAGACAATGATGATACTTTCTGTAAACTTGCAATTATAAATTGGCTTAAAAGAAATAGGTAAAACACCCTCAAAATACAAGTACAGGGCTTCCTGTTTAGGAAACTTTCCTTCTCAGTACTTCCAACACAATGATATCCTATTACACCATACTAACTTTGCCAAAATGGCTAATAGCATTTCTTTACTAAGTAAAAGCAGGTGTCCTCTAAATATTTTTCAAATTATGATGGCTGTTGTGTATGTATTTAAAAATATTTTGAGACACACCAAAAAGCATGATGATTTTTTCCTTCATACAGTATGACACATCTGCCAATGCTATAAAATGAAAATTAGCAAGGTGTAACACTATACTTAGAAGAAATTGTGCCTTGTCATGCTCTTAATTGCTTACAATTTAATCACACACCTACAGTTTCATTAAAAACTCCAACAGTCATCTTTGCCCAACAGTAAAGCATACAGGGAAGGTACTCAGTCATCTGTTTTTCAATGAATAGCTGCCTAACAGTTGTTTTCAGTCATATTGCAAGTGAAGCCACATTTTAGTATGAATACAATTAGAAAGCCAACTTTTCTAAGCAAGAAGCCCTTTCTGGAAAAGCAGGGCCCTCAGGGGAGCATGGGGCTCATCCCCTTCACACCAGGATTATCACATCCCTTCAGTGGTAAAAACAGGAGGGCTGTAGGGTGCAGCCTAAGGTGGGACCCTGGCAACAAGCCCTCCTTGGGCCACCTCTGTTAAAATGCCTGGGGAAGCTGCCATGGGCAGGAGCTTCACGGGGGTGAGTTCTTGCTAAGCAACAGGCAGGGAGATGCCACCTTGGAAGCGTGAGGATGCATTACACGTGCTTGGAAAAGATGGGGAAGACTCTAGAGTCGAAAAAGAGGAATAAACTCAACACAGGCTATGCATGCAACATGTAAAAGAGGCTAGAGGGAAACCGACCAAGATATTGGCTAGCTAGAACCCCCTTGGTACTTTAAACTGAATGACAATCAACTGAAACTACAACAGTGATTCCAATTAATGATGATCAGAAGGAAGTGCTCACTAAACAGCTGCTGCTTCTGGTAGGGGGAAACTGAGGGGGTGAATTGGCCAAGAGAATCAGGCTGCCCAAGTTCCTGCTACAATAACTAACCTTTTGTTGAAAACTATTTGTGATTATATACAAATGAAATGGATTAAATTCACAAAAGAAACCACTAAAAAATTCCCTGAATTAAAATATCTGTTATGCTCACATTATACTGTCTCTTGTGTAAATTACCAGTGCTATTGTTACATGCATGTGATGTATCTTTCTGTAAGTCTGGATGAAACATCTTGCTGTAAATCTGCTGGCTGTTGGTAAGCTTCACCAAAAATAAGCTGGTTTTCTTATTTAAATTATTATTACTATGAAAAATAAACCACCTAGAACTTTTTATCCGTGTTCTTTAGAGATAAATTAAACTTTCTTTTTTTATAAAAATAGCAGAATATGAAAAGCTTGGGAAGGAGGTAAGGGAAACTAATCCTTTTGAAAATTTGGCATGAGAGGTAAGTGAACAATACTATTTAAAAAATTCAGACTTCCTTACATTATATAGAAGTCCAGTTAGTACTGCAGAAAGCTGTGTTACTTGCACTCATGCAAATTAAAGTACTGGGAGACAGACAGAACTTGGGGGTTTTAAAATTTACTTTGTGTATCCATTCTCTATTTGCAAATACGATCCTCAAAACCATGGCATCTGCACAATAAGCAATGTAATTAGGAGTAGCAAGTGATGTGCCTAATACACAGATGGGGTTCCTTCCAGGCTCCAAAAGAACATAGATTTGTGGGAGATGGTGACTTGTATTTTTACCATTTTATCTTTTCCAGTAAATTAAATAGCTCTGGCACATGGTCATCCATAACATCAAACCATTAGGATGCTTCATGCTCTGCTCCACCAGCCTGCCTCCTCAGTACTCTTCAGGAGTTGTGATGTTCAATGACCTATCTGCAACAGGCAGTCTCTAAAGGAAACAAAGGGTTTGCTAACAGAGATGCAGGCAGTTCTGTGCTTTTTGGTGGTTTTAATGTCCAGGAAACATGCCTGAGCGTATTTCATTTATTAGTAGAGATACAGCCAAAGGATCTAAGACCAGCTCCATTTCCTGAACAAGCAGGCTTTACCTTTTGTCATTATGCCTACAGAAAGCGCTATTTGATGCCATTACTCTAGGGCTTTGAGCAGCAGGTTTGCTGCAGAAGTACGGACCAAAGTGAAAAAGTATCAAAACACTCACACCACACAGACACAGACCAAGCCTTCAAACATGGCTCTGGTATTCTCTGATTGCTGTGTATCTGTTGGATGTATCCATGACAGCATACACCTAAGACTGAGGAAAGACTTAATACTTAAATTTATCATTCTTCAAGGGTAAGGGAGAAAAAAATACTAGAGATCACAAGATTTCCTTCTAGAGCTTCTGGATTCTTCATCCTACAACTCCTCATCTGTAACTGTTCAGCTTCATTGCATTATTTCGTTTGTTTTTTTTTTTTTTTAAAGTCTGGATTCTTCTCTTCTAATTTATTTTAATGCTTTCAGGTTTTTTTTTTTCTGGTCCAATCAATTGAACAAAACAATGAAAAAATATTTTTTTTTCAATCTGAGATTAACTTGGATGATAAAATAATAGTCACAAATATGAACACAAAATGTATCTTCCTCCATTACAAAGAACAGTTTAGGCAAAGTATTGTCCCATTTCCTTGATTCCAATTCAGGAGAAAAAGATACCTTGAAATACATAACTCCACATGGTCTTGTATGGCCAGCAGCTGTGGAAAAAAGCATTTGCATTGATGTAACTATTTTATTCACCATATATATGCATATACATATTTTGTTAGCCATCTCTAATTCTGAGTTCCTGTAGAATGGAAAGAGCAACCTCATATTGCCTTTCTGCTTAGGGAGATGAGGCAGAGAGCAGAAGCACACCCGTGAAAGCACCGGCTCTGGTGGAAGCTCCATACCAACACCATACCAGACTCCACAAAAGCACAAGGTAGTCTGGTTTCCAAGCTACACTTTAAGACCAAACCATGCTCCCACCCCTGTTTCTGGAGAAAAATGCTAATTGAGAAAGATATGGTGCAATTACATCCTTGTTCGTTTCCACCCCCTTCAAACAAGCTTACTCCAGTAACTTCACCACCCTTACTCTTCATCTTCATCTGTACTCAGGGAAAGCTTCTGGGAGGTAAAACACATTGTAACAGCACAGAACACAATTTCACTACAGATACTGCTATAAACTCCAGTCCCTACCCAGGTACAGAATCATAGCAGCCCATTTCTAACTTTTGGGATTCAGATTTTCCCTTTTTTTTCTGTAGGTATTGGAATCTGCAAATATTTGTAAGCTTTTCTGTATAGCTGCAATTTCCAAGTGCAAAACTGAATCTCAGGGAAAGACAGGTAAAGAAAATGCTTGGGTTTTCCACTGTTACGCTTTAGAACCCAGTAAGTTTTATTTTTTCTATTTTTTTTTTTTTTTTTTTTAATCCTATCTAGCAGCCCCCTGTCCACAACTCTGAGCACTAGTTTTTCCAGAATTCTTGCTGCAGCTTACATGACAACTCTGAAATACACTTCATGACCTGCTGTGGTAGAGCTGAGTACACACTATTTTATCAAAGTGGCTTGAATTGTTCTTTAAAAACCTCAGTTCTAAATCTGATAAAAGATTTTAAATGGCAAATGAACAACAGAATATTTTTCTGTAAAATTGCACACAACTGGAAAACTTAATCATGTGAAGCAGTTGAAAGACTGTGAAGTAAACTACTTCAGAATTTAGGAAAGAGCTTCTTGCATCCAACCTGGGGAGAATTCCTATTAGGAAAATCTGTAAAAGTAGCAAATATGTACTTCCCTGAAATGGGGATTCTTCTTGCTGCACTTTCTGTGCGATTTTGTTGATAACATAAACAGGCCTGTGTATGTTACATATTCTGTGTTCATGAGAAGCTGTTTTGCCTTACCTGAGCTGAGGCCTCAAGGGAACAAGAATAGGAACTGCATTTTTCATGTCCAGGGAGGGAATGAAACTAAAAAAGGCTAAGGAGCATTAGTGGGTTAGAATGGCATTCCAGACCAGTCAAAGGTAGAAATAATTAAATCTTCCTTCTTGATGACATGCAGCATGGTCTGACATAGCCTATTTTTCTGTTGCTGATCATTTTTACCAAATAACTCCCTGATGCGTTTCTACAACTTTGGAATAAGGCAAAGACTGCTCAAGGGTTCACAGGATGAGGTACTGCTGGAGCTGCTTGTGACTGTGAGAACTTTCCTAAAAAATGCATTCCTGCAAAGCCCTGGGATTTTTATGTTGTCGGTCTCTTACCCTATGTACATCAACAGCAGGTATGCCTACATGTTAGGTTGCTGTGTTTGTATAAACACAAACAGTTTATATATTGGGATTAGACTAGATTCAGCAGTGCAGCAAGTAACAGAAGTTAATTCACTGTGTTTCTCAGAGCAACAGGTTCCAGCAGAATACGCAGCATAGAGCTCCCCTGCTTAAGTACTTGAACCAGCTTGGGTTCTTTACACTGTCTGTCATGGTTTAGCCCCGGCTGGTGGCTAAGTACCACGCAGCCGGTCACCCACTCCCCCCGCAGTGAGATGGGGAGAGGACTGGAAGAGTAAAAGTTAGAAAACTCGTGAGTTGAGATAAAGACAGTTGAATAGGGAAAGCAAAAGCTGCACATGCAAGCAAAGCAAAGCAAGAATTAATTCACTGCTTCCCATGGGCAGGCAAGTGTTCAGCCATCACCGGGAAAGCAGGGCTCCATCACACGTAATGGTTACTTTGGGAAGACAAATGCCATGACTCCGAATGTCCCCCCTTCCTCATTCTTCCCCCAGTTTATATACTCAGCATGATGTCGTATGGCATGGAATATCCCTTGGCCAGTTTGGGTCACCTGTCCTGGCTGTGCCCCCTCCCAGTTTCCCGTGCCCCTCCAGTCCTCTGGCTGGCAGGACCTGAGAAACCAATAAGTCCTTGACTTCATATAAACATCACCCAGCAACAACTAAAACCATCAGTGTGCCATCAGCATTGTTCTCACACCAAACCCAAAACAGCACTGCACCAGCTACTGAGAAGAAAATTAGCTCTGTCCCAGCTGAAACGAGGACAGTCTGCGAACCCAACTTAGGACACATCCAAAGCTGTTCACTTTGTGGTACAGCCTTGGGCCTCCAGAATCCCACGGGTGGGATGCAGCTGGGGCACTATTGCACCGGAGCGTTGCCGTGATGCCCACCACCCGCCAGCAGAGCAGTATCCGACACACCTGTACAGCAGGGGCTATCCCGGCCAGAAGTGGGAACGTGTGACTCCAAAACTGAAATTGTGAGTCCTTACAGCCTGGGATGAAGGAACCAAGCTGAAAATGCCGCAATTCCCACTTCATGTGTACCAGGACAAAAAATACCACTGAAAAAAATTGGAACAAATATTACTTGCATGTGAAACGCCTGAACTTTTAGATAGAACCCCTCACTGCAAAGTAAATTTCGCTTTCTCCCTCTAAGCCAGAGCAGGCAACCCAAAGCAGGCAGGTCTGACGGCCCCGACGCTGTGCCTCCTGCTCCAGCCGCGGCGGCGGCCGGGTGCCGGTGTAACTGGCAGCGCTGCTCCGCGCCAGCACCGGGAAGGGGCCCGATGCCGAGGGGAGTGCGGGTGGCCCGGCAGGTACCGGCGCGGCCCGGCACCCTCAGCCCCGGGGCAGGGCGGCAGAGCTGCCGCCGCCGGAGCCGCGCTGGCCCTGACGGGAGGTGTCCGAGTCACCCGGGCTCCAGCCGGCGTCGGGGCCCCGCAGGCGGCACGGCGGGGGCCTCCGCTGGCCACGCCGCGGGGCGAGCGCATCCACCGGCCCATGCCCCCCCAGTGGGCCGGGTGGCACCCGGCGCCGCGCCCCCTCTCTGGCCTGGGCTGGGCGGCGGGCGCCGAGCGCCCTCTCCGGCCGGGGCGGGGCCGGGGCGCGGCCGGGGCGCGGCGGCCCGGGGCGGGCAGAGCGCCCTCGCCGGCCGGGGCGGGGCCGGGGCGCGGCGGGCCGGGGCGGGCAAAGCGCCCTACCCCGGCGCCGCCTCCTCCTCCCTAGCCCGGTCCCGCCGGCCCCTCCGCTCCTCGGCCGGCTCCGGCTAGGGCTCGGCGGCTGCCATTGGCTTAGCGGCCCCATCCGGGCACTCGGCGCAGCGCTGTTCCTCAGCCCAATCGTCCCAATATGGCGGAGGTGAGCGGGGAAAGCGGGCTGGGGCGCCGGGTGTTCGGCCGGCTCCCCGCGGGGCCCCGTCGCCGGCAGGCCCCCCGCGCCCGCCTCGACATCCCCGTAAGGCGCCTCTGGGGCGGTTCGGCGGTGCAGGGAGGCCGGCGGGGCGGCGGGGCGGCCGGCGGAGCTCCCGGCGCCGGGGCAGCGGGAGCCTGCGCGACTAGGCCGCACGGCGGGCGCCGCGCTGCGCGGGTGCCGAGTTCGCAGCCCGCGGGCGGCCGACAGGCCGCGGCCGGGCGCGGAGGGGGGCGCGGCCGGCGCGGCGCGGCCCCGGGGGGAGCGGGACGGGCCGGCGGAGCCGCCGCCGCAGCGCGGGCGATAGAGAAACGCCCGGCGGGAGGGAGGAGGAGCGAGCCCGGGGCTGGGAGTGGGGAAGAGGCGGCGGCCGGTCCGGCAGCCTCCGCCGCTGCCGGCCCCTGTCATGTCCCGGCCGGGGCCGGGCCCGGAGAGAGCGGGAGCGTCGGCCCGGCCGGGCGCGGCGCCTGGGGGGGGCTTGTGCCGGTGGAGGAGGAGGGAAGGAGAGGGGCTGGCGGCGAGCGAGCGAGACGAGGAGGGGTGGGAGAGGGTGAGCGGGATGGAGGGGACAGCGGGGCGGGACGCCGGGGCCGAGGCCGGTGGGGAGCGGCGGAAGGGGGCAGCCTCGGAGGCGGGGGGAAGGAGCGTGAACGAAGACCCCTGCCTGCTGCCGGGCCGGAGGGAGCCCGCCCTCACCTCGCTCTCTCTTCTCCCCGCAGGCTTCCTTTGGGAGTTCGAGCCCAGGTTCGTCCTCGCCCGGCTCCGGCACCCGGCCTGCCGTCCGCACACCACTCTCTTTCCTGCTCCTTCCCAAATTTATCTCCTCGTAGCTTTCCTAATGCTTCGTGTGCACGCAGTTAACCGCCTGCCAGATTTTTAAGAAACGGAGATGTGCGCTGTGGAGTCCTTCCTTTAACTCCGGTTGCAGTTAGTAATTGGCTGCTCAGAACCCAAAATGAAAACAAAGTTTTGTAGCAATCTTAAGTCAGCATCTCAGTAAAGCCGTGTAACCTGGAGAAAGACTGTCTTGTTGCTGATAACTACAGGCTTGTGTAAATTTTTGACTTCTTGGTACTAACAGGAAATGTTTAAAATCATAATCATAAGTAATTTTTAAGTCTTTATCTGCTGTTAAAGTTCTTTGGAATACTTTACACAAGCAAGCATAGTTAACATCAGCAGGGCTACCATTGAAGAAGTATTTGGGAACTGTCTTTTTTTCTGTGTAACTGCCTTCCGCACTGGCTGTCATCTTTTTTAACTATTCTTATGAAATTTATTGAGCTTGTATTTTTTAGTATGGTTTTGAATATCTTAAAGGGGATGTTGAGCGTTCAGAGGTACTAAAGAAGCGGGACTTTTTTTATTTGAAGTCTTGTGAGTGAAATAGGACTTCCACTTCAGTTACTGAAACATATAATGAATTACAACGGTAATAAGGAACAATAATCTTGAGCACAAATACATATAAATACATATTAGATTAAGGCAGTTGACACTTCCTTAAAATTGGATAAGGATGTGATGGCCAACAGCAGGAAAATCGGATGTGTAATGTCATTATTGTAATTGGAGTAGTGTTATCAGCTGTACTGAAAGGTCTGTGAGACCATAATATGAATAGTACATGAATAAAAAATGGTTTGGGCCTCAGTATTTCTCAACATATATTATGAACTTCAACAGTAAAGCCTTGAGTGAGCTAAACAGATAAAAGTGTACTGTAATTACGTGCATATAAGGAATTAACTCTTAGCATAATTGCTGAAAAATTAGTTAGAAGCATTAAGACTGAGAAGTGTTAGTAAATACAATGGTCTCTTTTCAAGGCTGGAAGCAGTGCAAGGACGGATACTGCTTTATTTTTCTGAAGAGGATTTAAAATTTGTAGCTGTTAACTTCAAAAGTTCTGAAGAAGTTCTTCCATGGAAACAATTCTTATTAAACATTTTCTTTGCTGCTTGTAAGTCAACGATTGCAACAGAGCACTAGTATGTGAGAACTAGAAGGGGAAACAAGAACTGAAAGAGAAATATCCTAATCTGTTTGTTTTCTCCTTCCTGGAAGCTGAAAAAAGTGAACGTTAAAGAAGAAAACAACTTTCTTATTCAGTGATTTTCGTTGTAGAACAGTGACTTTGAGGTGCAGAATATTTGCATCTTTAAAACTTGTTGAATCTAATGCTAACCTTTCTAACGCTTGACAAAATGCACTTAATAACAGGACTTTTTTGATGACTTATCAGTGTCCTCTTGAGTAGGGAAAAAGCTTCTGTTAGACCATAGAGGTGTCACAATGGCTTGTTAGTTAATGTGGTCCATTAGAAGCTTTTTGTTATTTCTGGTATGTTTTCCTCAGTGTTTCTTGGAACTCTGCTATGTTTATTCTTCCTTTCTAGATCAAGTGCTAAGAATTAAATTAGTTTTAATAAAAGATCCATCTGTGAGGCTAAAGTAATCTGAAGTGAGTCTCACTTTATTTTGCTGTTAGTAGGAAGCTGATTCATAACCTAAGTTAGCTGTTTACCAGTGGAAAAACTATGCTTATTACCATATAAGTCATGTAAATAGAATTGGAGTCTATAAATCAGGCTTGCAGCATCTGAAGTCTTGTTAAGTGTGTGCTTTGTGCCTTCATGATGATTTCAAGATATTTTGAACAATCTTTTATTTAGTGAAGTGTTAATTTGGGATTGTACTTTCTGAAACTCCGTTTTAGTAGTTGATGTAGCTCTCTCAAGTAGTCTATACTGCAAGAGAAAAAACTGCACCTATTACTTAGAAATACAGAAAGGGAACATCAGATAAAACCGCTGAATGTGAAG